>NW_026783370.1:0-1336049 GCF_949774975.1 Lagenorhynchus albirostris | reverse complement strand
CCTCCTGTTTGGCCCAGTTTGCAATTTCTGCGGAAGATGAACAGGAATAGGGAGAACCAATGACAGACTAGCTGGAGGTGTCTGGACGGGCAAATTTAACTCTCATTTCCCACCAGGAAGAGGAATTAACCAAAGGCTCAGCGTGCCGTGCCGGAACCAGATTAGGGCCTGAAGCCATCCTGCGGTGTTGCGGCCAGCTCACGAGAAAGCGAGTTGAAGAAAGGAGCTCAGGGGCACTGTAATTCACAAACCTGCAGAGTTATAAATGACAGCTATCGTCCAAAAATATACTGAAGTAAGGCTGCCAAGAGGACTTGAAAGCGGGGCAGAATTGCAGGAAACCGATTTCAGGAGGTAGACTGGAATTGCATTGAAAGCATAGGAAAAGAGGCAGAACGTCCACAATGATGCACTTGGCCAAAAAGGGCGTATGCGTTTTTTCCTGAATATATTCAGGAAAAAACGCATACGCCCTTTTTGGCCAACCAAGCAAGCTTGCAAAGGAAATCTGCACTACAATGAAGTCTCACTTCCCCCCGGTCAAAAGGGCCATCTGAAAAAAGTGTAAAATCCAGAAAGGCAGGACAGGCCATGGAGAACTGGGAGCCTTGTTATGCTGATGGGCGGGATGTCAATTGCCAACAGCCACTCGGGAGAAGTGTATGGTGTTTCCTGAAACATCTAAAAAACAAAGCAACAGAGCCTAGGGCACTTCCACTTATGGTCCTATAGCTTAGGGAAATTAAAATCAAAAGACACAGCCACCCCAAAGGTTGGGACGGCTCTGTTTACAAGAACCTGGTTTACGGTACAAGTTCAATATCGCAGAAAGTGAAAAATGGATAAAGAAGTTGTGGTACTTACGTACAATGCAGTATCACTCAGCAATGAAATCTATGTCATCAGGCCCGTAGCAGCATAATGAGTGGATTCAGGTACGATGATTCTAACTGAAATAAGTCACACAGAAAAAGAAACATCATAAGATATCACTAATACACGGAATGTAAACTTGGCTACACAGGAACTGAATTACAAAACAGAACAGGGTCTCAAATTTGGAAAACCAACTTATGCTTGCTTAAGGGGAAAGGTGAGTTGGGGTGCTGCATAAAACCAGAGATTGAAATGAGCACAGATAAAGTTCCTTAAGCCAAATATGGAATAGACAAGAGCTACTCCTTGCTCAACGAAATGGACTCAACACCCCATATTAAATGCCTAAGAGTGTACCTGACTAGGAAGTATCTTAAAACCTATGGATTGCTATGTCTCTGAAAGAGAATCAAGTGTGTGTACAGGGGCATAAACGCAGCAGTGATAGGATTGGAGAGGTTCGGTGAGCAAATGAAGACCCTTTGAAGTCATAATGCATGGTACCCATTCCACGGGTCTCAACTCTCCAGGTTTAAGGTATTCTTCCTTCAGCTAAAACATGCATGTGGAACCCAGAGTATGATCAACCGTGTGATCGGGAGACGTGTTCCAATATGTCTCAGTTTTCGTCCCCTGGTACTCGGGTGCAACATTCCAGACGCTTTACTAACACCCTCCCGACTTGGAGAGTCAGTGCCTTTAACCTCCTGTTTGGCCCAGTTTGCAATTTCTGCGGAAGATGAACAGGAATAGGGAGAACCAATGACAGACTAGCTGGAGGTGTCTGGACGGGCAAATTTAACTCTCATTTCCCACCAGGAAGAGGAATTAACCAAAGGCTCAGCGTGCCGTGCCGGAACCAGATTAGGGCCTGAAGCCATCCTGCGGTGTTGCGGCCAGCTCACGAGAAAGCGAGTTGAAGAAAGGAGCTCAGGGGCACTGTAATTCACAAACCTGCAGAGTTATAAATGACAGCTATCGTCCAAAAATATACTGAAGTAAGGCTGCCAAGAGGACTTGAAAGCGGGGCAGAATTGCAGGAAACCGATTTCAGGAGGTAGACTGGAATTGCATTTAAAGCATAGGAAAAGAGGCAGAACGTCCACAATGATGCACTTGGCCAAAAAGGGCGTATGCGTTTTTTCCTGAATATATTCAGGAAAAAACGCATACGCCCTTTTTGGCCAACCAAGCAAGCTTGCAAAGGAAATCTGCACTACAATGAAGTCTCACTTCCCCCCGGTCAAAAGGGCCATCTGAAAAAAGTGTAAAATCCAGAAAGGCAGGACAGGCCATGGAGAACTGGGAGCCTTGTTATGCTGATGGGCGGGATGTCAATTGCCAACAGCCACTCGGGAGAAGTGTATGGTGTTTCCTGAAACATCTAAAAAACAAAGCAACAGAGCCTAGGGCACTTCCACTTATGGTCCTATAGCTTAGGGAAATTAAAATCAAAAGACACAGCCACCCCAAAGGTTGGGACGGCTCTGTTTACAAGAACCTGGTTTACGGTACAAGTTCAATATTGCAGAAAGTGAAAAGTGGATAAAGAAGATGTGGTACTTACGTACAATGCAATACCACTCAGCAATGAAATCTATGTCATCAGGCCTGTAGCAGCATAATGAGTGGATTCAGGTACGATGATTCTAACTGAAATAAGTCACACAGAAAAAGAAACATCATAAGATATCACTAATACACGGAATGTAACCTTGGCTACACAGGAACTGAATTACAAAACAGAACAGGGTCTCAAATTTAGAAAACCAACTTATGCTTGCTTAAGGGGAAAGGTGAGTTGGGGTGCTGCATAAAACCAGAGATTGAAATGAGCACAGATAAAGTTCCTTAAGCCAAATATGGAATAGACAAGAGCTACTCCTTGCTCAACGAAATGGACTCAACACCCCATATTAAATGCCTAAGAGTGTACCTGACTAGGAAGTATCTTAAAACCTATGGATTGCTATGTCTCTGAAAGAGAATCAAGTGTGTGTACAGGGGCATAAACGCAGCAGTGATAGGATTGGAGAGGTTCGGTGAGCAAATGAAGACCCTTTGAAGTCATATTGCATGGTACCCATTCCACGGGTCTCAACTCTCCAGGTTTAAGGTATTCTTCCTTCAGCTAAAACATGCATGTGGAACCCAGAGTATGATCAACCGTGTGATCGGGAGACGTGTTCCAATATGTCTCAGTTTTCGTCACCTGGTACTCGGGTGCAACATTCCAGACGCTTTATTAACACTCTCCCGACTTGGAGAGTCAGTGCCTTTAACCTCCTGTTTGGCCCAGTTTGCAATTTCTGCGGAAGATGAACAGGAATAGGGAGAACCAATGACAGACTAGCTGGAGGTGTCTGGACGGGCAAATTTAACTCTCATTTCCCACCAGGAAGAGGAATTAACCAAAGGCTCAGCGTGCCGTGCCGGAACCAGATTAGGGCCTGAAGCCATCCTGCGGTGTTGCGGCCAGCTCACGAGAAAGCGAGTTGAAGAAAGGAGCTCAGGGGCACTGTAATTCACAAACCTGCAGAGTTATAAATGACAGCTATCGTCCAAAAATATACTGAAGTAAGGCTGCCAAGAGGACTTGAAAGCGGGGCAGAATTGCAGGAAACCGATTTCAGGAGGTAGACTGGAATTGCATTTAAAGCATAGGAAAAGAGGCAGAACGTCCACAATGATGCACTTGGCCAAAAAGGGCGTATGCGTTTTTTCCTGAATATATTCAGGAAAAAACGCATACGCCTTTTTTGGACAACCAAGCAAGCTTGCAAAGGAAATCTGCACTACAATGAAGTCTCACTTCCCCCCGGTCAAAAGGGCCATCTGAAAAAAGTGTAAAATCCAGAAAGGCAGGACAGGCCATGGAGAACTGGGAGCCTTGTTATGCTGATGGGCGGGATGTAAATTGCCACAGCCACTCGGGAGAAGTGTATGGTGTTTCCTGAAACATCTAAAAAACAAAGCAACAGAGCCTAGGGCACTTCCACTTATGGTCCTATAGCTTAGGGAAATTAAAATCAAAAGACACAGCCACCCCAAAGGTTGGGACGGCTCTGTTTACAAGAACCTGGTTTACGGTACAAGTTCAATATCGCAGAAAGTGAAAAATGGATAAAGAAGTTGTGGTACTTACGTACAATGCAATATCACTCAGCAATGAAATCTATGTCATCAGGCCCGTAGCAGCATAATGAGTGGATTCAGGTACGATGATTCTAACTGAAATAAGTCACACAGAAAAAGAAACATCATAAGATATCACTAATACACGGAATGTAACCTTGGCTACACAGGAACTGAATTACAAAACAGAACAGGGTCTCAAATTTAGAAAACCAACTTATGCTTGCTTAAGGGGAAAGGTGAGTTGGGGTGCTGCATAAAACCAGAGATTAAAATGAGCACAGATAAAGTTCCTTAAGCCAAATATGGAATAGACAAGAGCTACTCCTTGCTCAACGAAATGGATTCAACACCCCATATTAAATGCCTAAGAGTGTACCTGACTAGGAAGTATCTTAAAACCTATGGATTGCTATGTCTCTGAAAGAGAATCAAGTGTGTGTACAGGGGCATAAACGCAGCAGTGATAGGATTGGAGAGGTTCGGTGAGCAAATGAAGACCCTTTGAAGTCATATTGCATGGTACCCATTCCACGGGTCTCAACTCTCCAGGTTTAAGGTATTCTTCCTTCAGCTAAAACATGCATGTGGAACCCAGAGTATGATCAACCGTGTGATCGGGAGACGTGTTCCAATATGTCTCAGTTTTCGTCCCCTGGTACTCGGGTGCAACATTCCAGACGCTTTACTAACACTCTCCCGACTTGGAGAGTCAGTGCCTTTAACCTCCTGTTTGGCCCAGTTTGCAATTTCTGCGGAAGATGAACAGGAATAGGGAGAACCAATGACAGACTAGCTGGAGGTGTCTGGACGGGCAAATTTAACTCTCATTTCCCACCAGGAAGAGGAATTAACCAAAGGCTCAGCGTGCCGTGCCGGAACCAGATTAGGGCCTGAAGCCATCCTGCGGTGTTGCGGCCAGCTCACGAGAAAGCGAGTTGAAGAAAGGAGCTCAGGGGCACTGTAATTCACAAACCTGCAGAGTTATAAATGACAGCTATCGTCCAAAAATATACTGAAGTAAGGCTGCCAAGAGGACTTGAAAGCGGGGCAGAATTGCAGGAAACCGATTTCAGGAGGTAGACTGGAATTGCATTTAAAGCATAGGAAAAGAGGCAGAACGTCCACAATGATGCACTTGGCCAAAAAGGGCGTATGCGTTTTTTCCTGAATATATTCAGGAAAAAACGCATACGCCCTTTTTGGCCAACCAAGCAAGCTTGCAAAGGAAATCTGCACTACAATGAAGTCTCACTTCCCCCCGGTCAAAAGGGCCATCTGAAAAAAGTGTAAAATCCAGAAAGGCAGGACAGGCCATGGAGAACTGGGAGCCTTGTTATGCTGATGGGCGGGATGTAAATTGCCAACAGCCACTCGGGAGAAGTGTATGGTGTTTCCTGAAACATCTAAAAAACAAAGCAACAGAGCCTAGGGCACTTCCACTTATGGTCCTATAGCTTAGGGAAATTAAAATCAAAAGACACAGCCACCCCAAAGGTTGGGACGGCTCTGTTTACAAGAACCTGGTTTACGGTACAAGTTCAATATCGCAGAAAGTGAAAAATGGATAAAGAAGTTGTGGTACTTACGTACAATGCAGTATCACTCAGCAATGAAATCTATGTCATCAGGCCCGTAGCAGCATAATGAGTGGATTCAGGTACGATGATTCTAACTGAAATAAGTCACACAGAAAAAGAAACATCATAAGATATCACTAATACACGGAATGTAAACTTGGCTACACAGGAACTGAATTACAAAACAGAACAGGGTCTCAAATTTAGAAAACCAACTTATGCTTGCTTAAGGGGAAAGGTGAGTTGGGGTGCTGCATAAAACCAGAGATTGAAATGAGCACAGATAAAGTTCCTTAAGCCAAATATGGAATAGACAAGAGCTACTCCTTGCTCAACGAAATGGACTCAACACCCCATATTAAATGCCTAAGAGTGTACCTGACTAGGAAGTATCTTAAAACCTATGGATTGCTATGTCTCTGAAAGAGAATCAAGTGTGTGTACAGGGGCATAAACGCAGCAGTGATAGGATTGGAGAGGTTCGGTGAGCAAATGAAGACCCTTTGAAGTCATATTGCATGGTACCCATTCCACGGGTCTCAACTCTCCAGGTTTAAGGTATTCTTCCTTCAGCTAAAACATGCATGTGGAACCCAGAGTATGATCAACCGTGTGATCGGGAGACGTGTTCCAATATGTCTCAGTTTTCGTCCCCTGGTACTCGGGTGCAACATTCCAGACGCTTTACTAACACTCTCCCGACTTGGAGAGTCAGTGCCTTTAACCTCCTGTTTGGCCCAGTTTGCAATTTCTGCGGAAGATGAACAGGAATAGGGAGAACCAATGACAGACTAGCTGGAGGTGTCTGGACGGGCAAATTTAACTCTCATTTCCCACCAGGAAGAGGAATTAACCAAAGGCTCAGCGTGCCGTGCCGGAACCAGATTAGGGCCTGAAGCCATCCTGCGGTGTTGCGGCCAGCTCACGAGAAAGCGAGTTGAAGAAAGGAGCTCAGGGGCACTGTAATTCACAAACCTGCAGAGTTATAAATGACAGCTATCGTCCAAAAATATACTGAAGTAAGGCTGCCAAGAGGACTTGAAAGCGGGGCAGAATTGCAGGAAACCGATTTCAGGAGGTAGACTGGAATTGCATTGAAAGCATAGGAAAAGAGGCAGAACGTCCACAATGATGCACTTGGCCAAAAAGGGCATATGCGTTTTTTCCTGAATATATTCAGGAAAAAACGCATACGCCCTTTTTGGCCAACCAAGCAAGCTTGCAAAGGAAATCTGCACTACAATGAAGTCTCACTTCCCCCCGGTCAAAAGGGCCATCTGAAAAAAGTGTAAAATCCAGAAAGGCAGGACAGGCCATGGAGAACTGGGAGCCTTGTTATGCTGATGGGCGGGATGTCAATTGCCAACAGCCACTCGGGAGAAGTGTATGGTGTTTCCTGAAACATCTAAAAAACAAAGCAACAGAGCCTAGGGCACTTCCACTTATGGTCCTATAGCTTAGGGAAATTAAAATCAAAAAGACACAGCCACCCCAAAGGTTGGGACGGCTCTGTTTACAAGAACCTGGTTTACGGTACAAGTTCAATATCGCAGAAAGTGAAAAATGGATAAAGAAGTTGTGGTACTTACGTACAATGCAGTATCACTCAGCAATGAAATCTATGTCATCAGGCCCGTAGCAGCATAATGAGTGGATTCAGGTACGATGATTCTAACTGAAATAAGTCACACAGAAAAAGAAACATCATAAGATATCACTAATACACGGAATGTAAACTTGGCTACACAGGAACTGAATTACAAAACAGAACAGGGTCTCAAATTTGGAAAACCAACTTATGCTTGCTTAAGGGGAAAGGTGAGTTGGGGTGCTGCATAAAACCAGAGATTGAAATGAGCACAGATAAAGTTCCTTAAGCCAAATATGGAATACACAAGAGCTACTCCTTGCTCAACGAAATGGACTCAACACCCCATATTAAATGCCTAAGAGTGTACCTGACTAGGAAGTATCTTAAAACCTATGGATTGCTATGTCTCTGAAAGAGAATCAAGTGTGTGTACAGGGGCATAAACGCAGCAGTGATAGGATTGGAGAGGTTCGGTGAGCAAATGAAGACCCTTTGAAGTCATAATGCATGGTACCCATTCCACGGGTCTCAACTCTCCAGGTTTAAGGTATTCTTCCTTCAGCTAAAACATGCATGTGGAACCCAGAGTATGATCAACCGTGTGATCGGGAGACGTGTTCCAATATGTCTCAGTTTTCGTCCCCTGGTACTCTGGTGCAACATTCCAGACGCTTTACTAACACCCTCCCGACTTGGAGAGTCAGTGCCTTTAACCTCCTGTTTGGCCCAGTTTGCAATTTCTGCGGAAGATGAACAGGAATAGGGAGAACCAATGACAGACTAGCTGGAGGTGTCTGGACGGGCAAATTTAACTCTCATTTCCCACCAGGAAGAGGAATTAACCAAAGGCTCAGCGTGCCGTGCCGGAACCAGATTAGGGCCTGAAGCCATCCTGCGGTGTTGCGGCCAGCTCACGAGAAAGCGAGTTTAAGAAAGGAGCTCAGGGGCACTGTAATTCACAAACCTGCAGAGTTATAAATGACAGCTATCGTCCAAAAATATACTGAAGTAAGGCTGCCAAGAGGACTTGAAAGCGGGGCAGAATTGCAGGAAACCGATTTCAGGAGGTAGACTGGAATTGCATTTAAAGCATAGGAAAAGAGGCAGAACGTCCACAATGATGCACTTGGCCAAAAAGGGCGTATGCGTTTTTTCCTGAATATATTCAGGAAAAAACGCATACGCCCTTTTTGGCCAACTAAGCAAGCTTGCAAAGGAAATCTGCACTACAATGAAGTCTCACTTCCCCCCGGTCAAAAGGGCCATCTGAAAAAAGTGTAAAATCCAGAAAGGCAGGACAGGCCATGGAGAACTGGGAGCCTTGTTATGCTGATGGGCGGGATGTCAATTGCCAACAGCCACTCGGGAGAAGTGTATGGTGTTTCCTGAAACATCTAAAAAACAAAGCAACAGAGCCTAGGGCACTTCCACTTATGGTCCTATAGCTTAGGGAAATTAAAATCAAAAGACACAGCCACCCCAAAGGTTGGGACGGCTCTGTTTACAAGAACCTGGTTTACAGTACAAGTTCAATATTGCAGAAAGTGAAAATTGGATAAAGAAGATGTGGTACTTACGTACAATGCAATATCACTCAGCAATGAAATCTATGTCATCAGGCCCGTAGCAGCATAATGAGTGGATTCAGGTACGATGATTCTAACTGAAATAAGTCACACAGAAAAAGAAACATCATAAGATATCACTAATACACGGAATGTAAACTTGGCTACACAGGAACTGAATTACAAAACAGAACAGGGTCTCAAATTTAGAAACCCAACTTATGCTTGCTTAAGGGGAAAGGTGAGTTGGGGTGCTGCATAAAACCAGAGATTGAAATGAGCACAGATAAAGTTCCTTAAGCCAAATATGGAATAGACAAGAGCTACTCCTTGCTCAACGAAATGGACTCAACACCCCATATTAAATGCCTAAGAGTGTACCTGACTAGGAAGTATTTTAAAACCTATGGATTGCTATGTCTCTGAAAGAGAATCAAGTGTGTGTACAGGGGCATAAACGCAGCAGTGATAGGATTGGAGAGGTTCGGTGAGCAAATGAAGACCCTTTGAAGTCATATTGCATGGTACCCATTCCACGGGTCTCAACTCTCCAGGTTTAAGGTATTCTTCCTTCAGCTAAAACATGCATGTGGAACCCAGAGTATGATCAACCGTGTGATCGGGAGACGTGTTCCAATATGTCTCAGTTTTCGTCCCCTGGTACTCGGGTGCAACATTCCAGACGCTTTACTAACACTCTCCCGACTTGGAGAGTCAGTGCCTTTAACCTCCTGTTTGGCCCAGTTTGCAATTTCTGCGGAAGATGAACAGGAATAGGGAGAACCAATGACAGACTAGCTGGAGGTGTCTGGACGGGCAAATTTAACTCTCATTTCCCACCAGGAAGAGGAATTAACCAAAGGCTCAGCGTGCCGTGCCGGAACAAGTTTAGGGCCTGAAGCCATCCTGCGGGGTTGCGGCCAGCTCACGAGAAAGCGAGTTGAAGAAAGGAGCTCAGGGGCACTGTAATTCACAAACCTGCAGAGTTATAAATGACAGCTATCGTCCAAAAATATACTGAAGTAAGGCTGCCAAGAGGACTTGAAAGCGGGGCAGAATTGCAGGAAACCGATTTCAGGAGGTAGACTGGAATTGCATTTAAAGCATAGGAAAAGAGGCAGAACGTCCACAATGATGCACTTGGCCAAAAAGGGCGTATGCGTTTTTTCCTGAATATATTCAGGATAAAACGCATACGCCCTTTTTGGCCAACCAAGCAAGCTTGCAAAGGAAATCTGCACTACAGTGAAGTCTCACTTCCCCGCGGTCAAAAGGGCCATCTGAAAAAAGTGTAAAATCCAGAAAGGCAGGACAGGCCATGGAGAACTGGGAGCCTTGTTATGCTGATGGGCGGGATGTAAATTGCCAACAGCCACTCGGGAGAAGTGTATGGTGTTTCCTGAAACATCTAAAAAACAAAGCAACAGAGCCTAGGGCACTTCCACTTATGGTCCTATAGCTTAGGGAAATTAAAATCAAAAGACACAGCCACCCCAAAGGTTGGGACGGCTCTGTTTACAAGAACCTGGTTTACGGTACAAGTTCAATATCGCAGAAAGTGAAAAATGGATAAAGAAGTTGTGGTACTTACGTACAATGCAGTATCACTCAGCAATGAAATCTATGTCATCAGGCCCGTAGCAGCATAATGAGTGGATTCAGGTACGATGATTCTAACTGAAATAAGTCACACAGGAAAAGAAACATCATAAGATATCACTAATACACGGAATGTAAACTTGGCTACACAGGAACTGAATTACAAAACAGAACAGGGTCTCAAATTTAGAAACCCAACTTATGCTTGCTTAAGGGGAAAGGTGAGTTGGGGTGCTGCATAAAACCAGAGATTGAAATGAGCACAGATAAAGTTCCTTAAGCCAAATATGGAATAGACAAGAGCTACTCCTTGCTCAACGAAATGGACTCAACACCCCATATTAAATGCCTAAGAGTGTACCTGACTAGGAAGTATCTTAAAACCTATGGATTGCTATGTCTCTGAAAGAGAATCAAGTGTGTGTACAGGGGCATAAACGCAGCAGTGATAGGATTGGAGAGGTTCGGTGAGCAAATGAAGACCCTTTGAAGTCATATTGCATGGTACCCATTCCACGGGTCTCAACTCTCCAGGTTTAAGGTATACTTCCTTCAGCTAAAACATGCATGTGGAACCCAGAGTATGATCAACCGTGTGATCGGGAGACGTGTTCCAATATGTCTCAGTTTTCGTCCCCTGGTACTCGGGTGCAACATTCCAGACGCTTTACTAACACTCTCCCGACTTGGAGAGTCAGTGCCTTTAACCTCCTGTTTGGCCCAGTTTGCAATTTCTGCGGAAGATGAACAGGAATAGGGAGAACCAATGACAGACTAGCTGGAGGTGTCTGGACGGGCAAATTTAACTCTCATTTCCCACCAGGAAGAGGAATTAACCAAAGGCTCAGCGTGCCGTGCCGGAACCAGATTAGGGCCTGAAGCCATCCTGCGGTGTTGCGGCCAGCTCACGAGAAAGCGAGTTGAAGAAAGGAGCTCAGGGGCACTGTAATTCACAAACCTGCAGAGTTATAAATGACAGCTATCGTCCAAAAATATACTGAAGTAAGGCTGCCAAGAGGACTTGAAAGCGGGGCAGAATTGCAGGAAACCGATTTCAGGAGGTAGACTGGAATTGCATTGAAAGCATAGGAAAAGAGGCAGAACGTCCACAATGATGCACTTGGCCAAAAAGGGCGTATGCGTTTTTTCCTGAATATATTCAGGAAAAAACGCATACGCCCTTTTTGGCCAACCAAGCAAGCTTGCAAAGGAAATCTGCACTACAATGAAGTCTCACTTCCCCCCGGTCAAAAGGGCCATCTGAAAAAAGTGTAAAATCCAGAAAGGCAGGACAGGCCATGGAGAACTGGGAGCCTTGTTATGCTGATGGGCGGGATGTAAATTGCCAACAGCCACTCGGGAGAAGTGTATGGTGTTTCCTGAAACATCTAAAAAACAAAGCAACAGAGCCTAGGGCACTTCCACTTATGGTCCTATAGCTTAGGGAAATTAAAATCAAAAGACACAGCCACCCCAAAGGTTGGGACGGCTCTGTTTACAAGAACCTGGTTTACGGTACAAGTTCAGTATTGCAGAAAGTGAAAAATGGATAAAGAAGTTGTGGTACTTACGTACAATGCAGTATCACTCAGCAATGAAATCTATGTCATCAGGCCCGTAGCAGCATAATGAGTGGATTCAGGTACGATGATTCTAACTGAAATAAGTCACACAGGAAAAGAAACATCATAAGATATCACTAATACACGGAATGTAAACTTGGCTACACAGGAACTGAATTACAAAACAGAACAGGGTCTCAAATTTAGAAACCCAACTTATGCTTGCTTAAGGGGAAAGGTGAGTTGGGGTGCTGCATAAAACCAGAGATTGAAATGAGCACAGATAAAGTTCCTTAAGCCAAATATGGAATAGACAAGAGCTACTCCTTGCTCAACGAAATGGACTCAACACCCCATATTAAATGCCTAAGAGTGTACCTGACTAGGAAGTATCTTAAAACCTATGGATTGCTATGTCTCTGAAAGAGAATCAAGTGTGTGTACAGGGGCATAAACGCAGCAGTGATAGGATTGGAGAGGTTCGGTGAGCAAATGAAGACCCTTTGAAGTCATATTGCATGGTACCCATTCCACGGGTCTCAACTCTCCAGGTTTAAGGTATTCTTCCTTCAGCTAAAACATGCATGTGGAACCCAGAGTATGATCAACCGTGTGATCGGGAGACGTGTTCCAATATGTCTCAGTTTTCGTCCCCTGGTACTCGGGTGCAACATTCCAGACGCTTTACTAACACTCTCCCGACTTGGAGAGTCAGTGCCTTTAACCTCCTGTTTGGCCCAGTTTGCAATTTCTGCGGAAGATGAACAGGAATAGGGAGAACCAATGACAGACTAGCTGGAGGTGTCTGGACGGGCAAATTTAACTCTCATTTCCCACCAGGAAGAGGAATTAACCAAAGGCTCAGCGTGCCGTGCCGGAACCAGTTTAGGGCCTGAAGCCATCCTGCGGGGTTGCGGCCAGCTCACGAGAAAGCGAGTTGAAGAAAGGAGCTCAGGGGCACTGTAATTCACAAACCTGCAGAGTTATAAATGACAGCTATCGTCCAAAAATATACTGAAGTAAGGCTGCCAAGAGGACTTGAAAGCGGGGCAGAATTGCAGGAAACCGATTTCAGGAGGTAGACTGGAATTGCATTGAAAGCATAGGAAAAGAGGCAGAACGTCCACAATGATGCACTTGGCCAAAAAGGGCGTATGCGTTTTTTCCTGAATATATTCAGGATAAAACGCATACGCCCTTTTTGGCCAACCAAGCAAGCTTGCAAAGGAAATCTGCACTACAGTGAAGTCTCACTTCCCCCCGGTCAAAAGGGCCATCTGAAAAAAGTGTAAAATCCAGAAAGGCAGGACAGGCCATGGAGAACTGGGAGCCTTGTTATGCTGATGGGCGGGATGTAAATTGCCAACAGCCACTCGGGAGAAGTGTATGGTGTTTCCTGAAACATCTAAAAAACAAAGCAACAGAGCCTAGGGCACTTCCACTTATGGTCCTATAGCTTAGGGAAATTAAAATCAAAAGACACAGCCACCCCAAAGGTTGGGACGGCTCTGTTTACAAGAACCTGGTTTACGGTACAAGTTCAATATCGCAGAAAGTGAAAAATGGATAAAGAAGTTGTGGTACTTACGTACAATGCAGTATCACTCAGCAATGAAATCTATGTCATCAGGCCCGTAGCAGCATAATGAGTGGATTCAGGTACGATGATTCTAACTGAAATAAGTCACACAGGAAAAGAAACATCATAAGATATCACTAATACACGGAATGTAAACTTGGCTACACAGGAACTGAATTACAAAACAGAACAGGGTCTCAAATTTAGAAACCCAACTTATGCTTGCTTAAGGGGAAAGGTGAGTTGGGGTGCTGCATAAAACCAGAGATTGAAATGAGCACAGATAAAGTTCCTTAAGCCAAATATGGAATAGACAAGAGCTACTCCTTGCTCAACGAAATGGACTCAACACCCCATATTAAATGCCTAAGAGTGTACCTGACTAGGAAGTATCTTAAAACCTATGGATTGCTATGTCTCTGAAAGAGAATCAAGTGTGTGTACAGGGGCATAAACGCAGCAGTGATAGGATTGGAGAGGTTCGGTGAGCAAATGAAGACCCTTTGAAGTCATATTGCATGGTACCCATTCCACGAGTCTCAACTCTCCAGGTTTAAGGTATTCTTCCTTCAGCTAAAACATGCATGTGGAACCCAGAGTATGATCAACCGTGTGATCGGGAGACGTGTTCCAATATGTCTCAGTTTTCGTCCCCTGGTACTCGGGTGCAACATTCCAGACGCTTTACTAACACTCTCCCGACTTGGAGAGTCAGTGCCTTTAACCTCCTGTTTGGCCCAGTTTGCAATTTCTGCGGAAGATGAACAGGAATAGGGAGAACCAATGAGAGACTAGCTGGAGGTGTCTGGACGGGCAAATTTAACTCTCATTTCCCACCAGGAAGAGGAATTAACCAAAGGCTCAGCGTGCCGTGCCGGAAGCAGATTAGGGCCTGAAGCCATCCTGCGGTGTTGCGGCCAGCTCACGAGAAAGCGAGTTGAAGAAAGGAGCTCAGGGGCACTGTAATTCACAAACCTGCAGAGTTATAAATGACAGCTATCGTCCAAAAATATACTGAAGTAAGGCTGCCAAGAGGACTTGAAAGCGGGGCAGAATTGCAGGAAACCGATTTCAGGGGGTAGACTGGAATTGCATTGAAAGCATAGGAAAAGAGGCAGAACGTCCACAATGATGCACTTGGCCAAAAAGGGCGTATGCGTTTTTTCCTGAATATATTCAGGAAAAAACGCATACGCCCTTTTTGGCCAACCAAGCAAGCTTGCAAAGGAAATCTGCACTACAGTGAAGTCTCACTTCCCCCCGGTCAAAAGGGCCATCTGAAAAAAGTGTAAAATCCAGAAAGGCAGGACAGGCCATGGAGAACTGGGAGCCTTGTTATGCTGATGGGCGGGATGTAAATTGCCAACAGCCACTCGGGAGAAGTGTATGGTGTTTCCTGAAACATCTAAAAAACAAAGCAACAGAGCCTAGGGCACTTCCACTTATGGTCCTATAGCTTAGGGAAATTAAAATCAAAAGACACAGCCACCCCAAAGGTTGGGACGGCTCTGTTTACAAGAACCTGGTTTACGGTACAAGTTCAATATCGCAGAAAGTGAAAAATGGATAAAGAAGTTGTGGTACTTACGTACAATGCAGTATCACTCAGCAATGAAATCTATGTCATCAGGCCCGTAGCAGCATAATGAGTGGATTCAGGTACGATGATTCTAACTGAAATAAGTCACACAGGAAAAGAAACATCATAAGATATCACTAATACACGGAATGTAAACTTGGCTACACAGGAACTGAATTACAAAACAGAACAGGGTCTCAAATTTAGAAACCCAACTTATGCTTGCTTAAGGGGAAAGGTGAGTTGGGGTGCTGCATAAAACCAGAGATTGAAATGAGCACAGATAAAGTTCCTTAAGCCAAATATGGAATAGACAAGAGCTACTCCTTGCTCAACGAAATGGACTCAACACCCCATATTAAATGCCTAAGAGTGTACCTGACTAGGAAGTATCTTAAAACCTATGGATTGCTATGTCTCTGAAAGAGAATCAAGTGTGTGTACAGGGGCATAAACGCAGCAGTGATAGGATTGGAGAGGTTCGGTGAGCAAATGAAGACCCTTTGAAGTCATATTGCATGGTACCCATTCCACGGGTCTCAACTCTCCAGGTTTAAGGTATTCTTCCTTCAGCTAAAACATGCATGTGGAACCCAGAGTATGATCAACCGTGTGATCGGGAGACGTGTTCCAATATGTCTCAGTTTTCGTCCCCTGGTACTCGGGTGCAACATTCCAGACGCTTTACTAACACTCTCCCGACTTGGAGAGTCAGTGCCTTTAACCTCCTGTTTGGCCCAGTTTGCAATTTCTGCGGAAGATGAACAGGAATAGGGAGAACCAATGACAGACTAGCTGGAGGTGTCTGGACGGGCAAATTTAACTCTCATTTCCCACCAGGAAGAGGAATTAACCAAAGGCTCAGCGTGCCGTGCCGGAACCAGATTAGGGCCTGAAGCCATCCTGCGGGGTTGCGGCCAGCTCACGAGAAAGCGAGTTGAAGAAAGGAGCTCAGGGGCACTGTAATTCACAAACCTGCAGAGTTATAAATGACAGCTATCGTCCAAAAATATACTGAAGTAAGGCTGCCAAGAGGACTTGAAAGCGGGGCAGAATTGCAGGAAACCGATTTCAGGAGGTAGACTGGAATTGCATTGAAAGCATAGGAAAAGAGGCAGAACGTCCACAATGATGCACTTGGCCAAAAAGGGCGTATGCGTTTTTTCCTGAATATATTCAGGAAAAAACGCATACGCACTTTTTGGCCAACCAAGCAAGCTTGCAAAGGAAATCTGCACTACAATGAAGTCTCACTTCCCCCCGGTCAAAAGGGCCATCTGAAAAAAGTGTAAAATCCAGAAAGGCAGGACAGGCCATGGAGAACTGGGAGCCTTGTTATGCTGATGGGCGGGATGTCAATTGCCAACAGCCACTCGGGAGAAGTGTATGGTGTTTCCTGAAACATCTAAAAAACAAAGCAACAGAGCCTAGGGCACTTCCACTTATGGTCCTATAGCTTAGGGAAATTAAAATCAAAAAGACACAGCCACCCCAAAGGTTGGGACGGCTCTGTTTACAAGAACCTGGTTTACGGTACAAGTTCAATATCGCAGAAAGTGAAAAATGGATAAAGAAGTTGTGGTACTTACGTACAATGCAGTATCACTCAGCAATGAAATCTATGTCATCAGGCCCGTAGCAGCATAATGAGTGGATTCAGGTACGATGATTCTAACTGAAATAAGTCACACAGAAAAAGAAACATCATAAGATATCACTAATACACGGAATGTAACCTTGGCTACACAGGAACTGAATTACAAAACAGAACAGGGTCTCAAATTTAGAAACCCAACTTATGCTTGCTTAAGGGGAAAGGTGAGTTGGGGTGCTGCATAAAACCAGAGATTGAAATGAGCACAGATAAAGTTCCTTAAGCCAAATATGGAATAGACAAGAGCTACTCCTTGCTCAACGAATTGGACTCAACACCCCATATTAAATGCCTAAGAGTGTACCTGACTAGGTAGTATCTTAAAACCTATGGATTGCTATGTCTCTGAAAGAGAATAAAGTGTGTGTACAGGGGCATAAACGCAGCAGTGATAGGATTGGAGAGGTTCGGTGAGCAAATGAAGACCCTTTGAAGTCATATTGCATGGTACCCATTCCACGGGTCTCAACTCTCCAGGTTTAAGGTATTCTTCCTTCAGCTAAAACATGCATGTGGAACCCAGAGTATGATCAACCGTGTGATCGGGAGACGTGTTCCAATATGTCTCAGTTTTTGTCCCCTGGTACTCGGGTGCAACATTCCAGACGCTTTACTAACACTCTCCCGACTTGGAGAGTCAGTGCCTTTAACCTCCTGTTTGGCCCAGTTTGCAATTTCTGTGGAAGATGAACAGGAATAGGGAGAACCAATGACAGACTAGCTGGAGGTGTCTGGACGGGCAAATTTAACTCTCATTTCCCACCAGGAAGAGGAATTAACCAAAGGCTCAGCGTGCCGTGCCGGAACCAGATTAGGGCCTGAAGCCATCCTGCGGTGTTGCGGCCAGCTCACGAGAAAGCGAGTTGAAGAAAGGAGCTCAGGGGCACTGTAATTCACAAACCTGCAGAGTTATAAATGACAGCTATCGTCCAAAAATATACTGAAGTAAGGCTGCCAAGAGGACTTGAAAGCGGGGCAGAATTGCAGGAAACCGATTTCAGGAGGTAGACTGGAATTGCATTTAAAGCATAGGAAAAGAGGCAGAACGTCCACAATGATGCACTTGGCCAAAAAGGGCGTATGCGTTTTATCCTGAATATATTCAGGAAAAAACGCATACGCCCTTTTTGGCCAACCAAGCAAGCTTGCAAAGGAAATCTGCACTACAATGAAGTCTCACTTCCCCCCGGTCAAAAGGGCCATCTGAAAAAAGTGTAAAATCCAGAAAGGCAGGACAGGCCATGGAGAACTGGGAGCCTTGTTATGCTGATGGGCGGGATGTAAATTGCCAACAGCCACTCGGGAGAAGTGTATGGTGTTTCCTGAAACATCTAAAAAACAAAGCAACAGAGCCTAGGGCACTTCCACTTATGGTCCTATAGCTTAGGGAAATTAAAATCAAAAAGACACAGCCACCCCAAAAGTTGGGACGGCTCTGTTTACAAGAACCTGGTTTACGGTACAAGTTCAATATCGCAGAAAGTGAAAAATGGATAAAGAAGTTGTGGTACTTACGTACAATGCAGTATCACTCAGCAATGAAATCTATGTCATCAGGCCCGTAGCAGCATAATGAGTGGATTCAGGTATGATGATTCTAACTGAAATAAGTCACACAGGAAAAGAAACATCATAAGATATCACTAATACACGGAATGTAACCTTGGCTACACAGGAACTGAATTACAAAACAGAACAGGGTCTCAAATTTAGAAAACCAACTTATGCTTGCTTAAGGGGAAAGGTGAGTTGGGGTGCTGCATAAAACCAGAGATTGAAATGAGCACAGATAAAGTTCCTTAAGCCAAATATTTAATAGACAAGGGCTACTCCTTGCTCAACGAAATGGACTCAACACCCCATATTAAATGCCTAAGAGTGTACCTGACTAGGAAGTATCTTAAAACCTATGGATTGCTATGTCTCTGAAAGAGAATCAAGTGTGTGTACAGGGGCATAAAGGCAGCAGTGATAGGATTGGAGAGGTTCGGTGAGCAAATGAAGACCCTTTGAAGTCATATTGCATGGTACCCATTCCACGGGTCTCAACTCTCCAGGTTTAAGGTATTCTTCCTTCAGCTACAACATGCATGTGGAACCCAGAGTATGATCAACCGTGTGATCGGGAGACGTGTTCCAATATGTGTCAGTTTTCGTCCCCTGGTACTCGGGTGCAACATTCCAGACGCTTTACTAACACTCTCCCGACTTGGAGAGTCAGTGCCTTTAACCTCCTGTTTGGCCCAGTTTGCAATTTCTGCGGAAGATGAACAGGAATAGGGAGAACCAATGACAGACTAGCTGGAGGTGTCTGGACGGGCAAATTTAACTCTCATTTCCCACCAGGAAGAGGAATTAACCAAAGGCTCAGCGTGCCGTGCCGGAACCAGATTAGGGCCTGAAGCCATCCTGCGGTGTTGCGGCCAGCTCACGAGAAAGCGAGTTGAAGAAAGGAGCTCAGGGGCACTGTAATTCACAAACCTGCAGAGTTATAAATGACAGCTATCGTCCAAAAATATACTGAAGTAAGGCTGCCAAGAGGACTTGAAAGCGGGGCAGAATTGCAGGAAACCGATTTCAGGAGGTAGACTGGAATTGCATTGAAAGCATAGGAAAAGAGGCAGAACGTCCACAATGATGCACTTGGCCAAAAAGGGCGTATGCGTTTTTTCCTGAATATATTCAGGAAAAAACGCATACGCCCTTTTTGGCCAACCAAGCAAGCTTGCAAAGGAAATCTGCACTACAATGAAGTCTCACTTCCCCCCGGTCAAAAGGGCCATCTGGAAAAAGTGTAAAATCCAGAAAGGCAGGACAGGCCATGGAGAACTGGGAGCCTTGTTATGCTGATGGGCGGGATGTAAATTGCCAACAGCCACTCGGGAGAAGTGTATGGTGTTTCCTGACACATCTAAAAAACAAAGCAACAGATTCTAGGGCACTTCCACTTATGGTCCTATAGCTTAGGGAAATTAAAATCAAAAGACACAGCCACCCCAAAGTTTGGGACGGCTCTGTTTACAAGAACCTGGTTTACGGTACAAGTTCAGTATCGCAGAAAGTGAAAAATGGATAAAGAAGTTGTGGTACTTACGTACAATGCAGTATCACTCAGCAATGAAATCTATGTCATCAGGCCCGTAGCAGCATAATGAGTGGATTCAGGTACGATGATTCTAACTGAAATAAATCACACAGGAAAAGAAACATCATAAGATATCACTAATACACGGAATGTAAACTTGGCTACACAGGAACTGAATTACAAAACAGAACAGGGTCTCAAATTTAGAAACCCAACTTATGCTTGCTTAAGGGGAAAGGTGAGTTGGGGTGCTGCATAAAACCAGAGATTGAAATGAGCACAGATAAAGTTCCTTAACCAAATATGGAATAGACAAGAGCTACTCCTTGCTCAACGAAATGGACTCAACACCCCATATTAAATGCCTAAGAGTGTACCTGACTAGGAAGTATCTTAAAACCTATGGATTGCTATGTCTCTGAAAGAGAATCAAGTGTGTGTACAGGGGCATAAACGCAGCAGTGATAGGATTGGAGAGGTTCGGTGAGCAAATGAAGACCCTTTGAAGTCATATTGCATGGTACCCATTCCACGGGTCTCAACTCTCCAGGTTTAAGGTATTCTTCCTTCAGCTAAAACATGCATGTGGAACCCAGAGTATGATCAACCGTGTGATCGGGAGACGTGTTCCAATATGTCTCAGTTTTCGTCCCCTGGTACTCGGGTGCAACATTCCAGACGCTTTACTAACACTCTCCCGACTTGGAGAGTCAGTGCCTTTAACCTCCTGTTTGGCCCAGTTTGCAATTTCTGCGGAAGATGAACAGGAATAGGGAGAACCAATGACAGACTAGCTGGAGGTGTCTGGACGGGCAAATTTAACTCTCATTTCCCACCAGGAAGAGGAATTAACCAAAGGCTCAGCGTGCCGTGCCGGAACCAGATTAGGGCCTGAAGCCATCCTGCGGGGTTGCGGCCAGCTCACGAGAAAGCGAGTTGAAGAAAGGAGCTCAGGGGCACTGTAATTCACAAACCTGCAGAGTTATAAATGACAGCTATCGTCCAAAAATATACTGAAGTAAGGCTGCCAAGAGGACTTGAAAGCGGGGCAGAATTGCAGGAAACCGATTTCAGGAGGTAGACTGGAATTGCATTGAAAGCATAGGAAAAGAGGCAGAACGTCCACAATGATGCACTTGGCCAAAAAGGGCGTATGCGTTTTTTCCTGAATATATTCAGGAAAAAACGCATACGCCCTTTTTGGCCAACCAAGCAAGCTTGCAAAGGAAATCTGCACTACAGTGAAGTCTCACTTCCCCCCGGTCAAAAGGGCCATCTGAAAAAAGTGTAAAATCCAGAAAGGCAGGACAGGCCATGGAGAACTGGGAGCCTTGTTATGCTGATGGGCGGGATGTAAATTGCCAACAGCCACTCGGGAGAAGTGTATGGTGTTTCCTGAAACATCTAAAAAACAAAGCAACAGAGCCTAGGGCACTTCCACTTATGGTCCTATAGCTTAGGGAAATTAAAATCAAAAGACACAGCCACCCCAAAGGTTGGGACGGCTCTGTTTACAAGAACCTGGTTTACGGTACAAGTTCAATATCGCAGAAAGTGAAAAATGGATAAAGAAGTTGTGGTACTTACGTACAATGCAGTATCACTCAGCAATGAAATCTATGTCATCAGGCCCGTAGCAGCATAATGAGTGGATTCAGGTACGATGATTCTAACTGAAATAAGTCACACAGGAAAAGAAACATCATAAGATATCACTAATACACGGAATGTAAACTTGGCTACACAGGAACTGAATTACAAAACAGAACAGGGTCTCAAATTTAGAAACCCAACTTATGCTTGCTTAAGGGGAAAGGTGAGTTGGGGTGCTGCATAAAACCAGAGATTGAAATGAGCACAGATAAAGTTCCTTAAGCCAAATATGGAATAGACAAGAGCTACTCCTTGCTCAACGAAATGGACTCAACACCCCATATTAAATGCCTAAGAGTGTACCTGACTAGGAAGTATCTTAAAACCTATGGATTGCTATGTCTCTGAAAGAGAATCAAGTGTGTGTACAGGGGCATAAACGCAGCAGTGATAGGATTGGAGAGGTTCGGTGAGCAAATGAAGACCCTTTGAAGTCATATTGCATGGTACCCATTCCACGGGTCTCAACTCTCCAGGTTTAAGGTATTCTTCCTTCAGCTACAACATGCATGTGGAACCCAGAGTATGATCAACCGTGTGATCGGGAGACGTGTTCCAATATGTCTCAGTTTTCGTCCCCTGGTACTCGGGTGCAACATTCCAGACGCTTTACTAACACTCTCCCGACTTGGAGAGTCAGTGCCTTTAACCTCCTGTTTGGCCCAGTTTGCAATTTCTGCGGAAGATGAACAGGAATAGGGAGAACCAATGACAGACTAGCTGGAGGTGTCTGGACGGGCAAATTTAACTCTCATTTCCCACCAGGAAGAGGAATTAACCAAAGGCTCAGCGTGCCGTGCCGGAACCAGATTAGGGCCTGAAGCCATCCTGCGGGGTTGCGGCCAGCTCACGAGAAAGCGAGTTGAAGAAAGGAGCTCAGGGGCACTGTAATTCACAAACCTGCAGAGTTATAAATGACAGCTATCGTCCAAAAATATACTGAAGTAAGGCTGCCAAGAGGACTTGAAAGCGGGGCAGAATTGCAGGAAACCGATTTCAGGAGGTAGACTGGAATTGCATTGAAAGCATAGGAAAAGAGGCAGAACGTCCACAATGATGCACTTGGCCAAAAAGGGCGTATGCGTTTTTTCCTGAATATATTCAGGAAAAAACGCATACGCCCTTTTTGGCCAACCAGGCAATCTTGCAAAGGAAATCTGCACTACAGTGAAGTCTCACTTCCCCCCGGTCAAAAGGGCCATCTGAAAAAAGTGTAAAATCCAGAAAGGCAGGACAGGCCATGGAGAACTGGGAGCCTTGTTATGCTGATGGGCGGGATGTAAATTGCCAACAGCCACTCGGGAGAAGTGTATGGTGTTTCCTGAAACATCTAAAAAACAAAGCAACAGAGCCTAGGGCACTTCCACTTATGGTCCTATAGCTTAGGGAAATTAAAATCAAAAGACACAGCCACCCCAAAGGTTGGGACGGCTCTGTTTACAAGAACCTGGTTTACGGTACAAGTTCAATATCGCAGAAAGTGAAAAATGGATAAAGAAGTTGTGGTACTTACGTACAATGCAGTATCACTCAGCAATGAAATCTATGTCATCAGGCCCGTAGCAGCATAATGAGTGGATTCAGGTACGATGATTCTAACTGAAATAAGTCACACAGGAAAAGAAACATCATAAGATATCACTAATACACGGAATGTAAACTTGGCTACACAGGAACTGAATTACAAAACAGAACAGGGTCTCAAATTTAGAAACCCAACTTATGCTTGCTTAAGGGGAAAGGTGAGTTGGGGTGCTGCATAAAACCAGAGATTGAAATGAGCACAGATAAAGTTCCTTAAGCCAAATATGGAATAGACAAGAGCTACTCCTTGCTCAACGAAATGGACTCAACACCCCATATTAAATGCCTAAGAGTGTACCTGACTAGGAAGTATCTTAAAACCTATGGATTGCTATGTCTCTGAAAGAGAATCAAGTGTGTGTACAGGGGCATAAACGCAGCAGTGATAGGATTGGAGAGGTTCAGTGAGCAAATGAAGACCCTTTGAAGTCATATTGCATGGTACCCATTCCACGGGTCTCAACTCTCCAGGTTTAAGGTATTCTTCCTTCAGCTAAAACATGCATGTGGAACCCAGAGTATGATCAACCGTGTGATCGGGAGACGTGTTCCAATATGTCTCAGTTTTCGTCCCCTGGTACTCGGGTGCAACATTCCAGACGCTTTACTAACACTCTCCCGACTTGGAGAGTCAGTGCCTTTAACCTCCTGTTTGGCCCAGTTTGCAATTTCTGCGGAAGATGAACAGGAATAGGGAGAACCAATGACAGACTAGCTGGAGGTGTCTGGACGGGCAAATTTAACTCTCATTTCCCACCAGGAAGAGGAATTAACCAAAGGCTCAGCGTGCCGTGCCGGAACCAGATTAGGGCCTGAAGCCATCCTGCGGGGTTGCGGCCAGCTCACGAGAAAGCGAGTTGAAGAAAGGAGCTCAGGGGCACTGTAATTCACAAACCTGCAGAGTTATAAATGACAGCTATCGTCCAAAAATATACTGAAGTAAGGCTGCCAAGAGGACTTGAAAGCGGGGCAGAATTGCAGGAAACCGATTTCAGGAGGTAGACTGGAATTGCATTTAAAGCATAGGAAAAGAGGCAGAACGTCCACAATGATGCACTTGGCCAAAAAGGGCGTATGCGTTTTTTCCTGAATATATTCAGGAAAAAACGCATACGCCCTTTTTGGCCAACCAGGCAATCTTGCAAAGGAAATCTGCACTACAGTGAAGTCTCACTTCCCCCCGGTCAAAAGGGCCATCTGAAAAAAGTGTAAAATCCAGAAAGGCAGGACAGGCCATGGAGAACTGGGAGCCTTGTTATGCTGATGGGCGGGATGTAAATTGCCAACAGCCACTCGGGAGAAGTGTATGGTGTTTCCTGAAACATCTAAAAAACAAAGCAACAGAGCCTAGGGCACTTCCACTTATGGTCCTATAGCTTAGGGAAATTAAAATCAAAAGACACAGCCACCCCAAAGGTTGGGACGGCTCTGTTTACAAGAACCTGGTTTACGGTACAAGTTCAATATCGCAGAAAGTGAAAAATGGATAAAGAAGTTGTGGTACTTACGTACAATGCAGTATCACTCAGCAATGAAATCTATGTCATCAGGCCCGTAGCAGCATAATGAGTGGATTCAGGTACGATGATTCTAACTGAAATAAGTCACACAGGAAAAGAAACATCATAAGATATCACTAATACACGGAATGTAAACTTGGCTACACAGGAACTGAATTCCAAAACAGAACAGGGTCTCAAATTTAGAAACCCAACTTATGCTTGCTTAAGGGGAAAGGTGAGTTGGGGTGCTGCATAAAACCAGAGATTGAAATGAGCACAGATAAAGTTCCTTAAGCCAAATATGGAATAGACAAGAGCTACTCCTTGCTCAACGAAATGGACTCAACACCCCATATTAAATGCCTAAGAGTGTACCTGACTAGGAAGTATCTTAAAACCTATGGATTGCTATGTCTCTGAAAGAGAATCAAGTGTGTGTACAGGGGCATAAACGCAGCAGTGATAGGATTGGAGAGGTTCGGTGAGCAAATGAAGACCCTTTGAAGTCATATTGCATGGTACCCATTCCACGGGTCTCAACTCTCCAGGTTTAAGGTATTCTTCCTTCAGCTACAACATGCATGTGGAACCCAGAGTATGATCAACCGTGTGATCGGGAGACGTGTTCCAATATGTCTCAGTTTTCGTCCCCTGGTACTCGGGTGCAACATTCCAGACGCTTTACTAACACTCTCCCGACTTGGAGAGTCAGTGCCTTTAACCTCCTGTTTGGCCCAGTTTGCAATTTCTGCGGAAGATGAACAGGAATAGGGAGAACCAATGACAGACTAGCTGGAGGTGTCTGGACGGGCAAATTTAACTCTCATTTCCCACCAGGAAGAGGAATTAACCAAAGGCTCAGCGTGCCGTGCCGGAACCAGATTAGGGCCTGAAGCCATCCTGCGGGGTTGCGGCCAGCTCACGAGAAAGCGAGTTGAAGAAAGGAGCTCAGGGGCACTGTAATTCACAAACCTGCAGAGTTATAAATGACAGCTATCGTCCAAAAATATACTGAAGTAAGGCTGCCAAGAGGACTTGAAAGCGGGGCAGAATTGCAGGAAACCGATTTCAGGAGGTAGACTGGAATTGCATTGAAAGCATAGGAAAAGAGGCAGAACGTCCACAATGATGCACTTGGCCAAAAAGGGCGTATGCGTTTTTTCCTGAATATATTCAGGAAAAAACGCATACGCCCTTTTTGGCCAACCAGGCAATCTTGCAAAGGAAATCTGCACTACAGTGAAGTCTCACTTCCCCCCGGTCAAAAGGGCCATCTGAAAAAAGTGTAAAATCCAGAAAGGCAGGACAGGCCATGGAGAACTGGGAGCCTTGTTATGCTGATGGGCGGGATGTAAATTGCCAACAGCCACTCGGGAGAAGTGTATGGTGTTTCCTGAAACATCTAAAAAACAAAGCAACAGAGCCTAGGGCACTTCCACTTATGGTCCTATAGCTTAGGGAAATTAAAATCAAAAGACACAGCCACCCCAAAGGTTGGGACGGCTCTGTTTACAAGAACCTGGTTTACGGTACAAGTTCAATATCGCAGAAAGTGAAAAATGGATAAAGAAGTTGTGGTACTTACGTACAATGCAGTATCACTCAGCAATGAAATCTATGTCATCAGGCCCGTAGCAGCATAATGAGTGGATTCAGGTACGATGATTCTAACTGAAATAAGTCACACAGGAAAAGAAACATCATAAGATATCACTAATACACGGAATGTAAACTTGGCTACACAGGAACTGAATTACAAAACAGAACAGGGTCTCAAATTTAGAAACCCAACTTATGCTTGCTTAAGGGGAAAGGTGAGTTGGGGTGCTGCATAAAACCAGAGATTGAAATGAGCACAGATAAAGTTCCTTAAGCCAAATATGGAATAGACAAGAGCTACTCCTTGCTCAACGAAATGGACTCAACACCCCATATTAAATGCCTAAGAGTGTACCTGACTAGGAAGTATCTTAAAACCTATGGATTGCTATGTCTCTGAAAGAGAATCAAGTGTGTGTACAGGGGCATAAACGCAGCAGTGATAGGATTGGAGAGGTTCCGTGAGCAAATGAAGACCCTTTGAAGTCATATTGCATGGTACCCATTCCACGGGTCTCAACTCTCCAGGTTTAAGGTATTCTTCCTTCAGCTAAAACATGCATGTGGAACCCAGAGTATGATCAACCGTGTGATCGGGAGACGTGTTCCAATATGTCTCAGTTTTCGTCCCCTGGTACTCGGGTGCAACATTCCAGACGCTTTACTAACACTCTCCCGACTTGGAGAGTCACTGCCTTTAACCTCCTGTTTGGCCCAGTTTGCAATTTCTGCGGAAGATGAACAGGAATAGGGAGAACCAATGACAGACTAGCTGGAGGTGTCTGGACGGGCAAATTTAACTCTCATTTCCCACCAGGAAGAGGAATTAACCAAAGGCTCAGCGTGCCGTGCCGGAACCAGATTAGGGCCTGAAGCCATCCTGCGGGGTTGCGGCCAGCTCACGAGAAAGCGAGTTGAAGAAAGGAGCTCAGGGGCACTGTAATTCACAAACCTGCAGAGTTATAAATGACAGCTATCGTCCAAAAATATACTGAAGTAAGGCTGCCAAGAGGACTTGAAAGCGGGGCAGAATTGCAGGAAACCGATTTCAGGAGGTAGACTGGAATTGCATTTAAAGCATAGGAAAAGAGGCAGAACGTCCACAATGATGCACTTGGCCAAAAAGGGCGTATGCGTTTTTTCCTGAATATATTCAGGAAAAAACGCATACGCCCTTTTTGGCCAACCAGGCAATCTTGCAAAGGAAATCTGCACTACAGTGAAGTCTCACTTCCCCCCGGTCAAAAGGGCCATCTGAAAAAAGTGTAAAATCCAGAAAGGCAGGACAGGCCATGGAGAACTGGGAGCCTTGTTATGCTGATGGGCGGGATGTAAATTGCCAACAGCCACTCGGGAGAAGTGTATGGTGTTTCCTGAAACATCTAAAAAACAAAGCAACAGAGCCTAGGGCACTTCCACTTATGGTCCTATAGCTTAGGGAAATTAAAATCAAAAGACACAGCCACCCCAAAGGTTGGGACGGCTCTGTTTACAAGAACCTGGTTTACGGTACAAGTTCAATATCGCAGAAAGTGAAAAATGGATAAAGAAGTTGTGGTACTTACGTACAATGCAGTATCACTCAGCAATGAAATCTATGTCATCAGGCCCGTAGCAGCATAATGAGTGGATTCAGGTACGATGATTCTAACTGAAATAAGTCACACAGGAAAAGAAACATCATAAGATATCACTAATACACGGAATGTAAACTTGGCTACACAGGAACTGAATTCCAAAACAGAACAGGGTCTCAAATTTAGAAACCCAACTTATGCTTGCTTAAGGGGAAAGGTGAGTTGGGGTGCTGCATAAAACCAGAGATTGAAATGAGCACAGATAAAGTTCCTTAAGCCAAATATGGAATAGACAAGAGCTACTCCTTGCTCAACGAAATGGACTCAACACCCCATATTAAATGCCTAAGAGTGTACCTGACTAGGAAGTATCTTAAAACCTATGGATTGCTATGTCTCTGAAAGAGAATCAAGTGTGTGTACAGGGGCATAAACGCAGCAGTGATAGGATTGGAGAGGTTCAGTGAGCAAATGAAGACCCTTTGAAGTCATATTGCATGGTACCCATTCCACGGGTCTCAACTCTCCAGGTTTAAGGTATTCTTCCTTCAGCTAAAACATGCATGTGGAACCCAGAGTATGATCAACCGTGTGATCGGGAGACGTGTTCCAATATGTCTCAGTTTTCGTCCCCTGGTACTCGGGTGCAACATTCCAGACGCTTTACTAACACTCTCCCGACTTGGAGAGTCAGTGCCTTTAACCTCCTGTTTGGCCCAGTTTGCAATTTCTGCGGAAGATGAACAGGAATAGGGAGAACCAATGACAGACTAGCTGGAGGTGTCTGGACGGGCAAATTTAACTCTCATTTCCCACCAGGAAGAGGAATTAACCAAAGGCTCAGCGTGCCGTGCCAGAACCAGATTAGGGCCTGAAGCCATCCTGCGGGGTTGCGGCCAGCTCACGAGAAAGCGAGTTGAAGAAAGGAGCTCAGGGGCACTGTAATTCACAAACCTGCAGAGTTATAAATGACAGCTATCGTCCAAAAATATACTGAAGTAAGGCTGCCAAGAGGACTTGAAAGCGGGGCAGAATTGCAGGAAACCGATTTCAGGAGGTAGACTGGAATTGCATTGAAAGCATAGGAAAAGAGGCAGAACGTCCACAATGATGCACTTGGCCAAAAAGGGCGTATGCGTTTTTTCCTGAATATATTCAGGAAAAAACGCATACACCCTTTTTGGCCAACCAAGCAAGCTTGCAAAGGAAATCTGCACTACAGTGAAGTCTCACTTCCCCCCGGTCAAAAGGGCCATCTGAAAAAAGTGTAAAATCCAGAAAGGCAGGACAGGCCATGGAGAACTGGGAGCCTTGTTATGCTGATGGGCGGGATGTAAATTGCCAACAGCCACTCGGGAGAAGTGTATGGTGTTTCCTGAAACATCTAAAAAACAAAGCAACAGAGCCTAGGGCACTTCCACTTATGGTCCTATAGCTTAGGGAAATTAAAATCAAAAGACACAGCCACCCCAAAGGTTGGGACGGCTCTGTTTACAAGAACCTGGTTTACGGTACAAGTTCAATATCGCAGAAAGTGAAAAATGGATAAAGAAGTTGTGGTACTTACGTACAATGCAGTATCACTCAGCAATGAAATCTATGTCATCAGGCCCGTAGCAGCATAATGAGTGGATTCAGGTACGATGATTCTAACTGAAATAAGTCACACAGGAAAAGAAACATCATAAGATATCACTAATACACGGAATGTAAACTTGGCTACACAGGAACTGAATTCCAAAACAGAACAGGGTCTCAAATTTAGAAACCCAACTTATGCTTGCTTAAGGGGAAAGGTGAGTTGGGGTGCTGCATAAAACCAGAGATTGAAATGAGCACAGATAAAGTTCCTTAAGCCAAATATGGAATAGACAAGAGCTACTCCTTGCTCAACGAAATGGACTCAACACCCCATATTAAATGCCTAAGAGTGTACCTGACTAGGAAGTATCTTAAAACCTATGGATTGCTATGTCTCTGAAAGAGAATCAAGTGTGTGTACAGGGGCATAAACGCAGCAGTGATAGGATTGGAGAGGTTCGGTGAGCAAATGAAGACCCTTTGAAGTCATATTGCATGGTACCCATTCCACGGGTCTCAACTCTCCAGGTTTAAGGTATTCTTCCTTCAGCTAAAACATGCATGTGGAACCCAGAGTATGATCAACCGTGTGATCGGGAGACGTGTTCCAATATGTCTCAGTTTTCGTCCCCTGGTACTCGGGTGCAACATTCCAGATGCTTTACTAACACTCTCCCGACTTGGAGAGTCAGTGCCTTTAACCTCCTGTTTGGCCCAGTTTGCAATTTCTGCGGAAGATGAACAGGAATAGGGAGAACCAATGACAGACTAGCTGGAGGTGTCTGGACGGGCAAATTTAACTCTCATTTCCCACCAGGAAGAGGAATTAACCAAAGGCTCAGCGTGCCGTGCCGGAACCAGATTAGGGCCTGAAGCCATCCTGCGGGGTTGCGGCCAGCTCACGAGAAAGCGAGTTGAAGAAAGGAGCTCAGGGGCACTGTAATTCACAAACCTGCAGAGTTATAAATGACAGCTATCGTCCAAAAATATACTGAAGTAAGGCTGCCAAGAGGACTTGAAAGCGGGGCAGAATTGCAGGAAACCGATTTCAGGAGGTAGACTGGAATTGCATTTAAAGCATAGGAAAAGAGGCAGAACGTCCACAATGATGCACTTGGCCAAAAAGGGCGTATGCGTTTTTTCCTGAATATATTCAGGAAAAAACGCATACGCCCTTTTTGGCCAACCAAGCAAGCTTGCAAAGGAAATCTGCACTACAGTGAAGTCTCACTTCCCCCCGGTCAAATGGGCCATCTGAAAAAAGTGTAAAATCCAGAAAGGCAGGACAGGCCATGGAGAACTGGGAGCCTTGTTATGCTGATGGGCGGGATGTAAATTGCCAACAGCCACTCGGGAGAAGTGTATGGTGTTTCCTGAAACATCTAAAAAACAAAGCAACAGAGCCTAGGGCACTTCCACTTATGGTCCTATAGCTTAGGGAAATTAAAATCAAAAGACACAGCCACCCCAAAGGTTGGGACGGCTCTGTTTACAAGAACCTGGTTTACGGTACAAGTTCAATATCGCAGAAAGTGAAAAATGGATAAAGAAGTTGTGGTACTTACGTACAATGCAGTATCACTCAGCAATGAAATCTATGTCATCAGGCCCGTAGCAGCATAATGAGTGGATTCAGGTACGATGATTCTAACTGAAATAAGTCACACAGGAAAAGAAACATCATAAGATATCACTAATACACGGAATGTAAACTTGGCTACACAGGAACTGAATTACAAAACAGAACAGGGTCTCAAATTTAGAAACCCAACTTATGCTTGCTTAAGGGGAAAGGTGAGTTGGGGTGCTGCATAAAACCAGAGATTGAAATGAGCACAGATAAAGTTCCTTAAGCCAAATATGGAATAGACAAGAGCTACTCCTTGCTCAACGAAATGGACTCAACACCCCATATTAAATGCCTAAGGGTGTACCTGACTAGGAAGTATCTTAAAACCTATGGATTGCTATGTCTCTGAAAGAGAATCAAGTGTGTGTACAGGGGCATAAACGCAGCAGTGATAGGATTGGAGAGGTTCGGTGAGCAAATGAAGACCCTTTGAAGTCATATTGCATGGTACCCATTCCACGGGTCTCAACTCTCCAGGTTTAAGGTATTCTTCCTTCAGCTAAAACATGCATGTGGAACCCAGAGTATGATCAACCGTGTGATCGGGAGACGTGTTCCAATATGTCTCAGTTTTCGTCCCCTGGTACTCGGGTGCAACATTCCAGACGCTTTACTAACACTCTCCCGACTTGGAGAGTCAGTGCCTTTAACCTCCTGTTTGGCCCAGTTTGCAATTTCTGCGGAAGATGAACAGGAATAGGGAGAACCAATGACAGACTAGCTGGAGGTGTCTGGACGGGCAAATTTAACTCTCATTTCCCACCAGGAAGAGGAATTAACCAAAGGCTCAGCGTGCCGTGCCGGAACCAGATTAGGGCCTGAAGCCATCCTGCGGGGTTGCGGCCAGCTCACGAGAAAGCGAGTTGAAGAAAGGAGCTCAGGGGCACTGTAATTCACAAACCTGCAGAGTTATAAATGACAGCTATCGTCCAAAAATATACTGAAGTAAGGCTGCCAAGAGGACTTGAAAGCGGGGCAGAATTGCAGGAAACCGATTTCAGGAGGTAGACTGGAATTGCATTTAAAGCATAGGAAAAGAGGCAGAACGTCCACAATGATGCACTTGGCCAAAAAGGGCGTATGCGTTTTTTCCTGAATATATTCAGGAAAAAACGCATACGCCCTTTTTGGCCAACCAAGCAAGCTTGCAAAGGAAATCTGCACTACAGTGAAGTCTCACTTCCCCCCGGTCAAAAGGGCCATCTGAAAAAAGTGTAAAATCCAGAAAGGCAGGACAGGCCATGGAGAACTGGGAGCCTTGTTATGCTGATGGGCGGGATGTAAATTGCCAACAGCCACTCGGGAGAAGTGTATGGTGTTTCCTGAAACATCTAAAAAACAAAGCAACAGAGCCTAGGGCACTTCCACTTATGGTCCTATAGCTTAGGGAAATTAAAATCAAAAGACACAGCCACCCCAAAGGTTGGGACGGCTCTGTTTACAAGAACCTGGTTTACGGTACAAGTTCAATATCGCAGAAAGTGAAAAATGGATAAAGAAGTTGTGGTACTTACGTACAATGCAGTATCACTCAGCAATGAAATCTATGTCATCAGGCCCGTAGCAGCATAATGAGTGGATTCAGGTACGATGATTCTAACTGAAATAAGTCACACAGGAAAAGAAACATCATAAGATATCACTAATACACGGAATGTAAACTTGGCTACACAGGAACTGAATTCCAAAACAGAACAGGGTCTCAAATTTAGAAACCCAACTTATGCTTGCTTAAGGGGAAAGGTGAGTTGGGGTGCTGCATAAAACCAGAGATTGAAATGAGCACAGATAAAGTTCCTTAAGCCAAATATGGAATAGACAAGAGCTACTCCTTGCTCAACGAAATGGACTCAACACCCCATATTAAATGCCTAAGAGTGTACCTGACTAGGTAGTATCTTAAAACCTATGGATTGCTATGTCTCTGAAAGAGAATCAAGTGTGTGTACAGGGGCATAAACGCAGCAGTGATAGGATTGGAGAGGTTCGGTGAGCAAATGAAGACCCTTTGAAGTCATATTGCATGGTACCCATTCCACGGGTCTCAACTCTCCAGGTTTAAGGTATTCTTCCTTCAGCTAAAACATGCATGTGGAACCCAGAGTATGATCAACCGTGTGATCGGGAGACGTGTTCCAATATGTCTCAGTTTTCGTCCCCTGGTACTCGGGTGCAACATTCCAGACGCTTTACTAACACTCTCCCGACTTGGAGAGTCAGTGCCTTTAACCTCCTGTTTGGCCCAGTTTGCAATTTCTGCGGAAGATGAACAGGAATAGGGAGAACCAATGACAGACTAGCTGGAGGTGTCTGGACGGGCAAATTTAACTCTCATTTCCCACCAGGAAGAGGAATTAACCAAAGGCTCAGCGTGCCGTGCCGGAACCAGATTAGGGCCTGAAGCCATCCTGCGGGGTTGCGGCCAGCTCACGAGAAAGCGAGTTGAAGAAAGGAGCTCAGGGGCACTGTAATTCACAAACCTGCAGAGTTATAAATGACAGCTATCGTCCAAAAATATACTGAAGTAAGGCTGCCAAGAGGACTTGAAAGCGGGGCAGAATTGCAGGAAACCGATTTCAGGAGGTAGACTGGAATTGCATTTAAAGCATAGGAAAAGAGGCAGAACGTCCACAATGATGCACTTGGCCAAAAAGGGCGTATGCGTTTTTTCCTGAATATATTCAGGAAAAAACGCATACGCCCTTTTTGGCCAACCAAGCAAGCTTGCAAAGGAAATCTGCACTACAGTGAAGTCTCACTTCCCCCCGGTCAAAAGGGCCATCTGAAAAAAGTGTAAAATCCAGAAAGGCAGGACAGGCCATGGAGAACTGGGAGCCTTGTTATGCTGATGGGCGGGATGTAAATTGCCAACAGCCACTCGGGAGAAGTGTATGGTGTTTCCTGAAACATCTAAAAAACAAAGCAACAGAGCCTAGGGCACTTCCACTTATGGTCCTATAGCTTAGGGAAATTAAAATCAAAAGACACAGCCACCCCAAAGGTTGGGACGGCTCTGTTTACAAGAACCTGGTTTACGGTACAAGTTCAATATCGCAGAAAGTGAAAAATGGATAAAGAAGTTGTGGTACTTACGTACAATGCAGTATCACTCAGCAATGAAATCTATGTCATCAGGCCCGTAGCAGCATAATGAGTGGATTCAGGTACGATGATTCTAACTGAAATAAGTCACACAGGAAAAGAAACATCATAAGATATCACTAATACACGGAATGTAAACTTGGCTACACAGGAACTGAATTACAAAACAGAACAGGGTCTCAAATTTAGAAACCCAACTTATGCTTGCTTAAGGGGAAAGGTGAGTTGGGGTGCTGCATAAAACCAGAGATTGAAATGAGCACAGATAAAGTTCCTTAAGCCAAATATGGAATAGACAAGAGCTACTCCTTGCTCAACGAAATGGACTCAACACCCCATATTAAATGCCTAAGAGTGTACCTGACTAGGTAGTATCTTAAAACCTATGGATTGCTATGTCTCTGAAAGAGAATCAAGTGTGTGTACAGGGGCATAAACGCAGCAGTGATAGGATTGGAGAGGTTCGGTGAGCAAATGAAGACCCTTTGAAGTCATATTGCATGGTACCCATTCCACGGGTCTCAACTCTCCAGGTTTAAGGTATTCTTCCTTCAGCTAAAACATGCATGTGGAACCCAGAGTATGATCAACCGTGTGATCGGGAGACGTGTTCCAATATGTCTCAGTTTTCGTCCCCTGGTACTCGGGTGCAACATTCCAGACGCTTTACTAACACTCTCCCGACTTGGAGAGTCAGTGCCTTTAACCTCCTGTTTGGCCCAGTTTGCAATTTCTGCGGAAGATGAACAGGAATAGGGAGAACCAATGACAGACTAGCTGGAGGTATCTGGACGGGCAAATTTAACTCTCATTTCCCACCAGGAAGAGGAATTAACCAAAGGCTCAGCGTGCCGTGCCGGAACCAGATTAGGGCCTGAAGCCATCCTGCGGGGTTGCGGCCAGCTCACGAGAAAGCGAGTTGAAGAAAGGAGCTCAGGGGCACTGTAATTCACAAACCTGCAGAGTTATAAATGACAGCTATCATCCAAAAATATACTGAAGTAAGGCTGCCAAGAGGACTTGAAAGCGGGGCAGAATTGCAGGAAACCGATTTCAGGAGGTAGACTGGAATTGCATTGAAAGCATAGGAAAAGAGGCAGAACGTCCACAATGATGCACTTGGCCAAAAAGGGCGTATGCGTTTTTTCCTGAATATATTCAGGAAAAAACGCATACGCCCTTTTTGGCCAACCAGGCAATCTTGCAAAGGAAATCTGCACTACAGTGAAGTCTCACTTCCCCCCGGTCCAAAGGGCCATCTGAAAAAAGTGTAAAATCCAGAAAGGCAGGACAGGCCATGGAGAACTGGGAGCCTTGTTATGCTGATGGGCGGGATGTAAATTGCCAACAGCCACTCGGGAGAAGTGTATGGTGTTTCCTGAAACATCTAAAAAACAAAGCAACAGAGCCTAGGGCACTTCCACTTATGGTCCTATAGCTTAGGGAAATTAAAATCAAAAGACACAGCCACCCCAAAGGTTGGGACGGCTCTGTTTACAAGAACCTGGTTTACGGTACAAGTTCAATATCGCAGAAAGTGAAAAATGGATAAAGAAGTTGTGGTACTTACGTACAATGCAGTATCACTCAGCAATGAAATCTATGTCATCAGGCCCGTAGCAGCATAATGAGTGGATTCAGGTACGATGATTCTAACTGAAATAAGTCACACAGGAAAAGAAACATCATAAGATATCACTAATACACGGAATGTAAACTTGGCTACACAGGAACTGAATTACAAAACAGAACAGGGTCTCAAATTTAGAAACCCAACTTATGCTTGCTTAAGGGGAAAGGTGAGTTGGGGTGCTGCATAAAACCAGAGATTGAAATGAGCACAGATAAAGTTCCTTAAGCCAAATATGGAATAGACAAGAGCTACTCCTTGCTCAACGAAATGGACTCAACACCCCATATTAAATGCCTAAGAGTGTACCTGACTAGGAAGTATCTTAAAACCTATGGATTGCTATGTCTCTGAAAGAGAATCAAGTGTGTGTACAGGGGCATAAACGCAGCAGTGATAGGATTGGAGAGGTTCAGTGAGCAAATGAAGACCCTTTGAAGTCATATTGCATGGTACCCATTCCACGGGTCTCAACTCTCCAGGTTTAAGGTATTCTTCCTTCAGCTAAAACATGCATGTGGAACCCAGAGTATGATCAACCGTGTGATCGGGAGACGTGTTCCAATATGTCTCAGTTTTCGTCCCCTGGTACTCGGGTGCAACATTCCAGACGCTTTACTAACACTCTCCCGACTTGGAGAGTCAGTGCCTTTAACCTCCTGTTTGGCCCAGTTTGCAATTTCTGCGGAAGATGAACAGGAATAGGGAGAACCAATGACAGACTAGCTGGAGGTGTCTGGACGGGCAAATTTAACTCTCATTTCCCACCAGGAAGAGGAATTAACCAAAGGCTCAGCGTGCCGTGCCGGAACCAGATTAGGGCCTGAAGCCATCCTGCGGGGTTGCGGCCAGCTCACGAGAAAGCGAGTTGAAGAAAGGAGCTCAGGGGCACTGTAATTCACAAACCTGCAGAGTTATAAATGACAGCTATCGTCCAAAAATATACTGAAGTAAGGCTGCCAAGAGGACTTGAAAGCGGGGCAGAATTGCAGGAAACCGATTTCAGGAGGTAGACTGGAATTGCATTTAAAGCATAGGAAAAGAGGCAGAACGTCCACAATGATGCACTTGGCCAAAAAGGGCGTATGCGTTTTTTCCTGAATATATTCAGGAAAAAACGCATACGCCCTTTTTGGCCAACCAGGCAATCTTGCAAAGGAAATCTGCACTACAGTGAAGTCTCACTTCCCCCCGGTCAAATGGGCCATCTGAAAAAAGTGTAAAATCCAGAAAGGCAGGACAGGCCATGGAGAACTGGGAGCCTTGTTATGCTGATGGGCGGGATGTAAATTGCCAACAGCCACTCGGGAGAAGTGTATGGTGTTTCCTGAAACATCTAAAAAACAAAGCAACAGAGCCTAGGGCACTTCCACTTATGGTCCTATAGCTTAGGGAAATTAAAATCAAAAGACACAGCCACCCCAAAGGTTGGGACGGCTCTGTTTACAAGAACCTGGTTTACGGTACAAGTTCAATATCGCAGAAAGTGAAAAATGGATAAAGAAGTTGTGGTACTTACGTACAATGCAGTATCACTCAGCAATGAAATCTATGTCATCAGGCCCGTAGCAGCATAATGAGTGGATTCAGGTACGATGATTCTAACTGAAATAAGTCACACAGGAAAAGAAACATCATAAGATATCACTAATACACGGAATGTAAACTTGGCTACACAGGAACTGAATTCCAAAACAGAACAGGGTCTCAAATTTAGAAACCCAACTTATGCTTGCTTAAGGGGAAAGGTGAGTTGGGGTGCTGCATAAAACCAGAGATTGAAATGAGCACAGATAAAGTTCCTTAAGCCAAATATGGAATAGACAAGAGCTACTCCTTGCTCAACGAAATGGACTCAACACCCCATATTAAATGCCTAAGAGTGTACCTGACTAGGAAGTATCTTAAAACCTATGGATTGCTATGTCTCTGAAAGAGAATCAAGTGTGTGTACAGGGGCATAAACGCAGCAGTGATAGGATTGGAGAGGTTCGGTGAGCAAATGAAGACCCTTTGAAGTCATATTGCATGGTACCCATTCCACGGGTCTCAACTCTCCAGGTTTAAGGTATTCTTCCTTCAGCTAAAACATGCATGTGGAACCCAGAGTATGATCAACCGTGTGATCGGGAGACGTGTTCCAATATGTCTCAGTTTTCGTCCCCTGGTACTCGGGTGCAACATTCCAGACGCTTTACTAACACTCTCCCGACTTGGAGAGTCAGTGCCTTTAACCTCCTGTTTGGCCCAGTTTGCAATTTCTGCGGAAGATGAACAGGAATAGGGAGAACCAATGACAGACTAGCTGGAGGTGTCTGGACGGGCAAATTTAACTCTCATTTCCCACCAGGAAGAGGAATTAACCAAAGGCTCAGCGTGCCGTGCCAGAACCAGATTAGGGCCTGAAGCCATCCTGCGGGGTTGCGGCCAGCTCACGAGAAAGCGAGTTGAAGAAAGGAGCTCAGGGGCACTGTAATTCACAAACCTGCAGAGTTATAAATGACAGCTATCGTCCAAAAATATACTGAAGTAAGGCTGCCAAGAGGACTTGAAAGCGGGGCAGAATTGCAGGAAACCGATTTCAGGAGGTAGACTGGAATTGCATTGAAAGCATAGGAAAAGAGGCAGAACGTCCACAATGATGCACTTGGCCAAAAAGGGCGTATGCGTTTTTTCCTGAATATATTCAGGAAAAAACGCATACACCCTTTTTGGCCAACCAAGCAAGCTTGCAAAGGAAATCTGCACTACAGTGAAGTCTCACTTCCCCCCGGTCAAAAGGGCCATCTGAAAAAAGTGTAAAATCCAGAAAGGCAGGACAGGCCATGGAGAACTGGGAGCCTTGTTATGCTGATGGGCGGGATGTAAATTGCCAACAGCCACTCGGGAGAAGTGTATGGTGTTTCCTGAAACATCTAAAAAACAAAGCAACAGAGCCTAGGGCACTTCCACTTATGGTCCTATAGCTTAGGGAAATTAAAATCAAAAGACACAGCCACCCCAAAGGTTGGGACGGCTCTGTTTACAAGAACCTGGTTTACGGTACAAGTTCAATATCGCAGAAAGTGAAAAATGGATAAAGAAGTTGTGGTACTTACGTACAATGCAGTATCACTCAGCAATGAAATCTATGTCATCAGGCCCGTAGCAGCATAATGAGTGGATTCAGGTACGATGATTCTAACTGAAATAAGTCACACAGGAAAAGAAACATCATAAGATATCACTAATACACGGAATGTAAACTTGGCTACACAGGAACTGAATTACAAAACAGAACAGGGTCTCAAATTTAGAAACCCAACTTATGCTTGCTTAAGGGGAAAGGTGAGTTGGGGTGCTGCATAAAACCAGAGATTGAAATGAGCACAGATAAAGTTCCTTAAGCCAAATATGGAATAGACAAGAGCTACTCCTTGCTCAACGAAATGGACTCAACACCCCATATTAAATGCCTAAGAGTGTACCTGACTAGGAAGTATCTTAAAACCTATGGATTGCTATGTCTCTGAAAGAGAATCAAGTGTGTGTACAGGGGCATAAACGCAGCAGTGATAGGATTGGAGAGGTTCAGTGAGCAAATGAAGACCCTTTGAAGTCATATTGCATGGTACCCATTCCACGGGTCTCAACTCTCCAGGTTTAAGGTATTCTTCCTTCAGCTAAAACATGCATGTGGAACCCAGAGTATGATCAACCGTGTGATCGGGAGACGTGTTCCAATATGTCTCAGTTTTCGTCCCCTGGTACTCGGGTGCAACATTCCAGACGCTTTACTAACACTCTCCCGACTTGGAGAGTCAGTGCCTTTAACCTCCTGTTTGGCCCAGTTTGCAATTTCTGCGGAAGATGAACAGGAATAGGGAGAACCAATGACAGACTAGCTGGAGGTGTCTGGACGGGCAAATTTAACTCTCATTTCCCACCAGGAAGAGGAATTAACCAAAGGCTCAGCGTGCCGTGCCGGAACCAGATTAGGGCCTGAAGCCATCCTGCGGGGTTGCGGCCAGCTCACGAGAAAGCGAGTTGAAGAAAGGAGCTCAGGGGCACTGTAATTCACAAACCTGCAGAGTTATAAATGACAGCTATCGTCCAAAAATATACTGAAGTAAGGCTGCCAAGAGGACTTGAAAGCGGGGCAGAATTGCAGGAAACCGATTTCAGGAGGTAGACTGGAATTGCATTTAAAGCATAGGAAAAGAGGCAGAACGTCCACAATGATGCACTTGGCCAAAAAGGGCGTATGCGTTTTTTCCTGAATATATTCAGGAAAAAACGCATACGCCCTTTTTGGCCAACCAGGCAATCTTGCAAAGGAAATCTGCACTACAGTGAAGTCTCACTTCCCCCCGGTCAAATGGGCCATCTGAAAAAAGTGTAAAATCCAGAAAGGCAGGACAGGCCATGGAGAACTGGGAGCCTTGTTATGCTGATGGGCGGGATGTAAATTGCCAACAGCCACTCGGGAGAAGTGTATGGTGTTTCCTGAAACATCTAAAAAACAAAGCAACAGAGCCTAGGGCACTTCCACTTATGGTCCTATAGCTTAGGGAAATTAAAATCAAAAGACACAGCCACCCCAAAGGTTGGGACGGCTCTGTTTACAAGAACCTGGTTTACGGTACAAGTTCAATATCGCAGAAAGTGAAAAATGGATAAAGAAGTTGTGGTACTTACGTACAATGCAGTATCACTCAGCAATGAAATCTATGTCATCAGGCCCGTAGCAGCATAATGAGTGGATTCAGGTACGATGATTCTAACTGAAATAAGTCACACAGGAAAAGAAACATCATAAGATATCACTAATACACGGAATGTAAACTTGGCTACACAGGAACTGAATTCCAAAACAGAACAGGGTCTCAAATTTAGAAACCCAACTTATGCTTGCTTAAGGGGAAAGGTGAGTTGGGGTGCTGCATAAAACCAGAGATTGAAATGAGCACAGATAAAGTTCCTTAAGCCAAATATGGAATAGACAAGAGCTACTCCTTGCTCAACGAAATGGACTCAACACCCCATATTAAATGCCTAAGAGTGTACCTGACTAGGAAGTATCTTAAAACCTATGGATTGCTATGTCTCTGAAAGAGAATCAAGTGTGTGTACAGGGGCATAAACGCAGCAGTGATAGGATTGGAGAGGTTCAGTGAGCAAATGAAGACCCTTTGAAGTCATATTGCATGGTACCCATTCCACGGGTCTCAACTCTCCAGGTTTAAGGTATTCTTCCTTCAGCTAAAACATGCATGTGGAACCCAGAGTATGATCAACCGTGTGATCGGGAGACGTGTTCCAATATGTCTCAGTTTTCGTCCCCTGGTACTCGGGTGCAACATTCCAGACGCTTTACTAACACTCTCCCGACTTGGAGAGTCAGTGCCTTTAACCTCCTGTTTGGCCCAGTTTGCAATTTCTGCGGAAGATGAACAGGAATAGGGAGAACCAATGACAGACTAGCTGGAGGTGTCTGGACGGGCAAATTTAACTCTCATTTCCCACCAGGAAGAGGAATTAACCAAAGGCTCAGCGTGCCGTGCCGGAACCAGATTAGGGCCTGAAGCCATCCTGCGGGGTTGCGGCCAGCTCACGAGAAAGCGAGTTGAAGAAAGGAGCTCAGGGGCACTGTAATTCACAAACCTGCAGAGTTATAAATGACAGCTATCGTCCAAAAATATACTGAAGTAAGGCTGCCAAGAGGACTTGAAAGCGGGGCAGAATTGCAGGAAACCGATTTCAGGAGGTAGACTGGAATTGCATTTAAAGCATAGGAAAAGAGGCAGAACGTCCACAATGATGCACTTGGCCAAAAAGGGCGTATGCGTTTTTTCCTGAATATATTCAGGAAAAAACGCATACGCCCTTTTTGGCCAACCAGGCAATCTTGCAAAGGAAATCTGCACTACAGTGAAGTCTCACTTCCCCCCGGTCAAATGGGCCATCTGAAAAAAGTGTAAAATCCAGAAAGGCAGGACAGGCCATGGAGAACTGGGAGCCTTGTTATGCTGATGGGCGGGATGTAAATTGCCAACAGCCACTCGGGAGAAGTGTATGGTGTTTCCTGAAACATCTAAAAAACAAAGCAACAGAGCCTAGGGCACTTCCACTTATGGTCCTATAGCTTAGGGAAATTAAAATCAAAAGACACAGCCACCCCAAAGGTTGGGACGGCTCTGTTTACAAGAACCTGGTTTACGGTACAAGTTCAATATCGCAGAAAGTGAAAAATGGATAAAGAAGTTGTGGTACTTACGTACAATGCAGTATCACTCAGCAATGAAATCTATGTCATCAGGCCCGTAGCAGCATAATGAGTGGATTCAGGTACGATGATTCTAACTGAAATAAGTCACACAGGAAAAGAAACATCATAAGATATCACTAATACACGGAATGTAAACTTGGCTACACAGGAACTGAATTCCAAAACAGAACAGGGTCTCAAATTTAGAAACCCAACTTATGCTTGCTTAAGGGGAAAGGTGAGTTGGGGTGCTGCATAAAACCAGAGATTGAAATGAGCACAGATAAAGTTCCTTAAGCCAAATATGGAATAGACAAGAGCTACTCCTTGCTCAACGAAATGGACTCAACACCCCATATTAAATGCCTAAGAGTGTACCTGACTAGGAAGTATCTTAAAACCTATGGATTGCTATGTCTCTGAAAGAGAATCAAGTGTGTGTACAGGGGCATAAACGCAGCAGTGATAGGATTGGAGAGGTTCGGTGAGCAAATGAAGACCCTTTGAAGTCATATTGCATGGTACCCATTCCACGGGTCTCAACTCTCCAGGTTTAAGGTATTCTTCCTTCAGCTAAAACATGCATGTGGAACCCAGAGTATGATCAACCGTGTGATCGGGAGACGTGTTCCAATATGTCTCAGTTTTCGTCCCCTGGTACTCGGGTGCAACATTCCAGACGCTTTACTAACACTCTCCCGACTTGGAGAGTCAGTGCCTTTAACCTCCTGTTTGGCCCAGTTTGCAATTTCTGCGGAAGATGAACAGGAATAGGGAGAACCAATGACAGACTAGCTGGAGGTGTCTGGACGGGCAAATTTAACTCTCATTTCCCACCAGGAAGAGGAATTAACCAAAGGCTCAGCGTGCCGTGCCAGAACCAGATTAGGGCCTGAAGCCATCCTGCGGGGTTGCGGCCAGCTCACGAGAAAGCGAGTTGAAGAAAGGAGCTCAGGGGCACTGTAATTCACAAACCTGCAGAGTTATAAATGACAGCTATCGTCCAAAAATATACTGAAGTAAGGCTGCCAAGAGGACTTGAAAGCGGGGCAGAATTGCAGGAAACCGATTTCAGGAGGTAGACTGGAATTGCATTGAAAGCATAGGAAAAGAGGCAGAACGTCCACAATGATGCACTTGGCCAAAAAGGGCGTATGCGTTTTTTCCTGAATATATTCAGGAAAAAACGCATACACCCTTTTTGGCCAACCAAGCAAGCTTGCAAAGGAAATCTGCACTACAGTGAAGTCTCACTTCCCCCCGGTCAAAAGGGCCATCTGAAAAAAGTGTAAAATCCAGAAAGGCAGGACAGGCCATGGAGAACTGGGAGCCTTGTTATGCTGATGGGCGGGATGTAAATTGCCAACAGCCACTCGGGAGAAGTGTATGGTGTTTCCTGAAACATCTAAAAAACAAAGCAACAGAGCCTAGGGCACTTCCACTTATGGTCCTATAGCTTAGGGAAATTAAAATCAAAAGACACAGCCACCCCAAAGGTTGGGACGGCTCTGTTTACAAGAACCTGGTTTACGGTACAAGTTCAATATCGCAGAAAGTGAAAAATGGATAAAGAAGTTGTGGTACTTACGTACAATGCAGTATCACTCAGCAATGAAATCTATGTCATCAGGCCCGTAGCAGCATAATGAGTGGATTCAGGTACGATGATTCTAACTGAAATAAGTCACACAGGAAAAGAAACATCATAAGATATCACTAATACACGGAATGTAAACTTGGCTACACAGGAACTGAATTACAAAACAGAACAGGGTCTCAAATTTAGAAACCCAACTTATGCTTGCTTAAGGGGAAAGGTGAGTTGGGGTGCTGCATAAAACCAGAGATTGAAATGAGCACAGATAAAGTTCCTTAAGCCAAATATGGAATAGACAAGAGCTACTCCTTGCTCAACGAAATGGACTCAACACCCCATATTAAATGCCTAAGAGTGTACCTGACTAGGAAGTATCTTAAAACCTATGGATTGCTATGTCTCTGAAAGAGAATCAAGTGTGTGTACAGGGGCATAAACGCAGCAGTGATAGGATTGGAGAGGTTCAGTGAGCAAATGAAGACCCTTTGAAGTCATATTGCATGGTACCCATTCCACGGGTCTCAACTCTCCAGGTTTAAGGTATTCTTCCTTCAGCTAAAACATGCATGTGGAACCCAGAGTATGATCAACCGTGTGATCGGGAGACGTGTTCCAATATGTCTCAGTTTTCGTCCCCTGGTACTCGGGTGCAACATTCCAGACGCTTTACTAACACTCTCCCGACTTGGAGAGTCAGTGCCTTTAACCTCCTGTTTGGCCCAGTTTGCAATTTCTGCGGAAGATGAACAGGAATAGGGAGAACCAATGACAGACTAGCTGGAGGTGTCTGGACGGGCAAATTTAACTCTCATTTCCCACCAGGAAGAGGAATTAACCAAAGGCTCAGCGTGCCGTGCCGGAACCAGATTAGGGCCTGAAGCCATCCTGCGGGGTTGCGGCCAGCTCACGAGAAAGCGAGTTGAAGAAAGGAGCTCAGGGGCACTGTAATTCACAAACCTGCAGAGTTATAAATGACAGCTATCGTCCAAAAATATACTGAAGTAAGGCTGCCAAGAGGACTTGAAAGCGGGGCAGAATTGCAGGAAACCGATTTCAGGAGGTAGACTGGAATTGCATTTAAAGCATAGGAAAAGAGGCAGAACGTCCACAATGATGCACTTGGCCAAAAAGGGCGTATGCGTTTTTTCCTGAATATATTCAGGAAAAAACGCATACGCCCTTTTTGGCCAACCAGGCAATCTTGCAAAGGAAATCTGCACTACAGTGAAGTCTCACTTCCCCCCGGTCAAATGGGCCATCTGAAAAAAGTGTAAAATCCAGAAAGGCAGGACAGGCCATGGAGAACTGGGAGCCTTGTTATGCTGATGGGCGGGATGTAAATTGCCAACAGCCACTCGGGAGAAGTGTATGGTGTTTCCTGAAACATCTAAAAAACAAAGCAACAGAGCCTAGGGCACTTCCACTTATGGTCCTATAGCTTAGGGAAATTAAAATCAAAAGACACAGCCACCCCAAAGGTTGGGACGGCTCTGTTTACAAGAACCTGGTTTACGGTACAAGTTCAATATCGCAGAAAGTGAAAAATGGATAAAGAAGTTGTGGTACTTACGTACAATGCAGTATCACTCAGCAATGAAATCTATGTCATCAGGCCCGTAGCAGCATAATGAGTGGATTCAGGTACGATGATTCTAACTGAAATAAGTCACACAGGAAAAGAAACATCATAAGATATCACTAATACACGGAATGTAAACTTGGCTACACAGGAACTGAATTCCAAAACAGAACAGGGTCTCAAATTTAGAAACCCAACTTATGCTTGCTTAAGGGGAAAGGTGAGTTGGGGTGCTGCATAAAACCAGAGATTGAAATGAGCACAGATAAAGTTCCTTAAGCCAAATATGGAATAGACAAGAGCTACTCCTTGCTCAACGAAATGGACTCAACACCCCATATTAAATGCCTAAGAGTGTACCTGACTAGGAAGTATCTTAAAACCTATGGATTGCTATGTCTCTGAAAGAGAATCAAGTGTGTGTACAGGGGCATAAACGCAGCAGTGATAGGATTGGAGAGGTTCGGTGAGCAAATGAAGACCCTTTGAAGTCATATTGCATGGTACCCATTCCACGGGTCTCAACTCTCCAGGTTTAAGGTATTCTTCCTTCAGCTAAAACATGCATGTGGAACCCAGAGTATGATCAACCGTGTGATCGGGAGACGTGTTCCAATATGTCTCAGTTTTCGTCCCCTGGTACTCGGGTGCAACATTCCAGACGCTTTACTAACACTCTCCCGACTTGGAGAGTCAGTGCCTTTAACCTCCTGTTTGGCCCAGTTTGCAATTTCTGCGGAAGATGAACAGGAATAGGGAGAACCAATGACAGACTAGCTGGAGGTGTCTGGACGGGCAAATTTAACTCTCATTTCCCACCAGGAAGAGGAATTAACCAAAGGCTCAGCGTGCCGTGCCAGAACCAGATTAGGGCCTGAAGCCATCCTGCGGGGTTGCGGCCAGCTCACGAGAAAGCGAGTTGAAGAAAGGAGCTCAGGGGCACTGTAATTCACAAACCTGCAGAGTTATAAATGACAGCTATCGTCCAAAAATATACTGAAGTAAGGCTGCCAAGAGGACTTGAAAGCGGGGCAGAATTGCAGGAAACCGATTTCAGGAGGTAGACTGGAATTGCATTGAAAGCATAGGAAAAGAGGCAGAACGTCCACAATGATGCACTTGGCCAAAAAGGGCGTATGCGTTTTTTCCTGAATATATTCAGGAAAAAACGCATACACCCTTTTTGGCCAACCAAGCAAGCTTGCAAAGGAAATCTGCACTACAGTGAAGTCTCACTTCCCCCCGGTCAAAAGGGCCATCTGAAAAAAGTGTAAAATCCAGAAAGGCAGGACAGGCCATGGAGAACTGGGAGCCTTGTTATGCTGATGGGCGGGATGTAAATTGCCAACAGCCACTCGGGAGAAGTGTATGGTGTTTCCTGAAACATCTAAAAAACAAAGCAACAGAGCCTAGGGCACTTCCACTTATGGTCCTATAGCTTAGGGAAATTAAAATCAAAAGACACAGCCACCCCAAAGGTTGGGACGGCTCTGTTTACAAGAACCTGGTTTACGGTACAAGTTCAATATCGCAGAAAGTGAAAAATGGATAAAGAAGTTGTGGTACTTACGTACAATGCAGTATCACTCAGCAATGAAATCTATGTCATCAGGCCCGTAGCAGCATAATGAGTGGATTCAGGTACGATGATTCTAACTGAAATAAGTCACACAGGAAAAGAAACATCATAAGATATCACTAATACACGGAATGTAAACTTGGCTACACAGGAACTGAATTCCAAAACAGAACAGGGTCTCAAATTGAGAAACCCAACTTATGCTTGCTTAAGGGGAAAGGTGAGTTGGGGTGCTGCATAAAACCAGAGATTGAAATGAGCACAGATAAAGTTCCTTAAGCCAAATATGGAATAGACAAGAGCTACTCCTTGCTCAACGAAATGGACTCAACACCCCATATTAAATGCCTAAGAGTGTACCTGACTAGGTAGTATCTTAAAACCTATGGATTGCTATGTCTCTGAAAGAGAATCAAGTGTGTGTACAGGGGCATAAACGCAGCAGTGATAGGATTGGAGAGGTTCGGTGAGCAAATGAAGACCCTTTGAAGTCATATTGCATGGTACCCATTCCACGGGTCTCAACTCTCCAGGTTTAAGGTATTCTTCCTTCAGCTAAAACATACATGTGGAACCCAGAGTATGATCAACCGTGTGATCGGGAGACGTGTTCCAATATGTCTCAGTTTTCGTCCCCTGGTACTCGGGTGCAACATTCCAGACGCTTTACTAACACTCTCCCGACTTGGAGAGTCAGTGCCTTTAACCTCCTGTTTGGCCCAGTTTGCAATTTCTGCGGAAGATGAACAGGAATAGGGAGAACCAATGACAGACTAGCTGGAGGTGTCTGGACGGGCAAATTTAACTCTCATTTCCCACCAGGAAGAGGAATTAACCAAAGGCTCAGCATGCCGTGCCGGAACCAGATTAGGGCCTGAAGCCATCCTGCGGGGTTGCGGCCAGCTCAAGAGAAAGCGAGTTGAAGAAAGGAGCTCAGGGGCACTGTAATTCACAAACCTGCAGAGTTATAAATGACAGCTATCGTCCAAAAATATACTGAAGTAAGGCTGCCAAGAGGACTTGAAAGCGGGGCAGAATTGCAGGAAACCGATTTCAGGAGGTAGACTGGAATTGCATTGAAAGCATAGGAAAAGAGGCAGAACGTCCACAATGATGCACTTGGCCAAAAAGGGCGTATGCGTTTTTTCCTGAATATATTCAGGAAAAAACGCATACGCCCTTTTTGGCCAACCAGGCAAGCTTGCAAAGGAAATCTGCACTACAGTGAAGTCTCACTTCCCCCCGGTCAAATGGGCCATCTGAAAAAAGTGTAAAATCCAGAAAGGCAGGACAGGCCATGGAGAACTGGGAGCCTTGTTATGCTGATGGGCGGGATGTAAATTGCCAACAGCCACTCGGGAGAAGTGTATGGTGTTTCCTGAAACATCTAAAAAACAAAGCAACAGAGCCTAGGGCACTTCCACTTATGGTCCTATAGCTTAGGGAAATTAAAATCAAAAGACACAGCCACCCCAAAGGTTGGGACGGCTCTGTTTACAAGAACCTGGTTTACGGTACAAGTTCAATATCGCAGAAAGTGAAAAATGGATAAAGAAGTTGTGGTACTTACGTACAATGCAGTATCACTCAGCAATGAAATCTATGTCATCAGGCCCGTAGCAGCATAATGAGTGGATTCAGGTACGATGATTCTAACTGAAATAAGTCACACAGGAAAAGAAACATCATAAGATATCACTAATACACGGAATGTAAACTTGGCTACACAGGAACTGAATTCCAAAACAGAACAGGGTCTCAAATTTAGAAACCCAACTTATGCTTGCTTAAGGGGAAAGGTGAGTTGGGGTGCTGCATAAAACCAGAGATTGAAATGAGCACAGATAAAGTTCCTTAAGCCAAATATGGAATAGACAAGAGCTACTCCTTGCTCAACGAAATGGACTCAACACCCCATATTAAATGCCTAAGAGTGTACCTGACTAGGAAGTATCTTAAAACCTATGGATTGCTATGTCTCTGAAAGAGAATCAAGTGTGTGTACAGGGGCATAAACGCAGCAGTGATAGGATTGGAGAGGTTCGGTGAGCAAATGAAGACCCTTTGAAGTCATATTGCATGGTACCCATTCCACGGGTCTCAACTCTCCAGGTTTAAGGTATTCTTCCTTCAGCTAAAACATGCATGTGGAACCCAGAGTATGATCAACCGTGTGATCGGGAGACGTGTTCCAATATGTCTCAGTTTTCGTCCCCTGGTACTCGGGTGCAACATTCCAGACGCTTTACTAACACTCTCCCGACTTGGAGAGTCAGTGCCTTTAACCTCCTGTTTGGCCCAGTTTGCAATTTCTGCGGAAGATGAACAGGAATAGGGAGAACCAATGACAGACTAGCTGGAGGTGTCTGGACGGGCAAATTTAACTCTCATTTCCCACCAGGAAGAGGAATTAACCAAAGGCTCAGCGTGCCGTGCCGGAACCAGATTAGGGCCTGAAGCCATCCTGCGGGGTTGCGGCCAGCTCACGAGAAAGCGAGTTGAAGAAAGGAGCTCAGGGGCACTGTAATTCACAAACCTGCAGAGTTATAAATGACAGCTATCGTCCAAAAATATACTGAAGTAAGGCTGCCAAGAGGACTTGAAAGCGGGGCAGAATTGCAGGAAACCGATTTCAGGAGGTAGACTGGAATTGCATTTAAAGCATAGGAAAAGAGGCAGAACGTCCACAATGATGCACTTGGCCAAAAAGGGCGTATGCGTTTTTTCCTGAATATATTCAGGAAAAAACGCATACGCCCTTTTTGGCCAACCAAGCAAGCTTGCAAAGGAAATCTGCACTACAGTGAAGTCTCACTTCCCCCCGGTCAAAAGGGCCATCTGAAAAAAGTGTAAAATCCAGAAAGGCAGGACAGGCCATGGAGAACTGGGAGCCTTGTTATGCTGATGGGCGGGATGTAAATTGCCAACAGCCACTCGGGAGAAGTGTATGGTGTTTCCTGAAACATCTAAAAAACAAAGCAACAGAGCCTAGGGCACTTCCACTTATGGTCCTATAGCTTAGGGAAATTAAAATCAAAAGACACAGCCACCCCAAAGGTTGGGACGGCTCTGTTTACAAGAACCTGGTTTACGGTACAAGTTCAATATCGCAGAAAGTGAAAAATGGATAAAGAAGTTGTGGTACTTACGTACAATGCAGTATCACTCAGCAATGAAATCTATGTCATCAGGCCCGTAGCAGCATAATGAGTGGATTCAGGTACGATGATTCTAACTGAAATAAGTCACACAGGAAAAGAAACATCATAAGATATCACTAATACACGGAATGTAAACTTGGCTACACAGGAACTGAATTACAAAACAGAACAGGGTCTCAAATTTAGAAACCCAACTTATGCTTGCTTAAGGGGAAAGGTGAGTTGGGGTGCTGCATAAAACCAGAGATTGAAATGAGCACAGATAAAGTTCCTTAAGCCAAATATGGAATAGACAAGAGCTACTCCTTGCTCAACGAAATGGACTCAACACCCCATATTAAATGCCTAAGAGTGTACCTGACTAGGTAGTATCTTAAAACCTATGGATTGCTATGTCTCTGAAAGAGAATCAAGTGTGTGTACAGGGGCATAAACGCAGCAGTGATAGGATTGGAGAGGTTCGGTGAGCAAATGAAGACCCTTTGAAGTCATATTGCATGGTACCCATTCCACGGGTCTCAACTCTCCAGGTTTAAGGTATTCTTCCTTCAGCTAAAACATGCATGTGGAACCCAGAGTATGATCAACCGTGTGATCGGGAGACGTGTTCCAATATGTCTCAGTTTTCGTCCCCTGGTACTCGGGTGCAACATTCCAGACGCTTTACTAACACTCTCCCGACTTGGAGAGTCAGTGCCTTTAACCTCCTGTTTGGCCCAGTTTGCAATTTCTGCGGAAGATGAACAGGAATAGGGAGAACCAATGACAGACTAGCTGGAGGTGTCTGGACGGGCAAATTTAACTCTCATTTCCCACCAGGAAGAGGAATTAACCAAAGGCTCAGCGTGCCGTGCCGGAACCAGATTAGGGCCTGAAGCCATCCTGCGGGGTTGCGGCCAGCTCACGAGAAAGCGAGTTGAAGAAAGGAGCTCAGGGGCACTGTAATTCACAAACCTGCAGAGTTATAAATGACAGCTATCGTCCAAAAATATACTGAAGTAAGGCTGCCAAGAGGACTTGAAAGCGGGGCAGAATTGCAGGAAACCGATTTCAGGAGGTAGACTGGAATTGCATTTAAAGCATAGGAAAAGAGGCAGAACGTCCACAATGATGCACTTGGCCAAAAAGGGCGTATGCGTTTTTTCCTGAATATATTCAGGAAAAAACGCATACGCCCTTTTTGGCCAACCAAGCAAGCTTGCAAAGGAAATCTGCACTACAGTGAAGTCTCACTTCCCCCCGGTCAAAAGGGCCATCTGAAAAAAGTGTAAAATCCAGAAAGGCAGGACAGGCCATGGAGAACTGGGAGCCTTGTTATGCTGATGGGCGGGATGTAAATTGCCAACAGCCACTCGGGAGAAGTGTATGGTGTTTCCTGAAACATCTAAAAAACAAAGCAACAGAGCCTAGGGCACTTCCACTTATGGTCCTATAGCTTAGGGAAATTAAAATCAAAAGACACAGCCACCCCAAAGGTTGGGACGGCTCTGTTTACAAGAACCTGGTTTACGGTACAAGTTCAATATCGCAGAAAGTGAAAAATGGATAAAGAAGTTGTGGTACTTACGTACAATGCAGTATCACTCAGCAATGAAATCTATGTCATCAGGCCCGTAGCAGCATAATGAGTGGATTCAGGTACGATGATTCTAACTGAAATAAGTCACACAGGAAAAGAAACATCATAAGATATCACTAATACACGGAATGTAAACTTGGCTACACAGGAACTGAATTACAAAACAGAACAGGGTCTCAAATTTAGAAACCCAACTTATGCTTGCTTAAGGGGAAAGGTGAGTTGGGGTGCTGCATAAAACCAGAGATTGAAATGAGCACAGATAAAGTTCCTTAAGCCAAATATGGAATAGACAAGAGCTACTCCTTGCTCAACGAAATGGACTCAACACCCCATATTAAATGCCTAAGAGTGTACCTGACTAGGTAGTATCTTAAAACCTATGGATTGCTATGTCTCTGAAAGAGAATCAAGTGTGTGTACAGGGGCATAAACGCAGCAGTGATAGGATTGGAGAGGTTCGGTGAGCAAATGAAGACCCTTTGAAGTCATATTGCATGGTACCCATTCCACGGGTCTCAACTCTCCAGGTTTAAGGTATTCTTCCTTCAGCTAAAACATGCATGTGGAACCCAGAGTATGATCAACCGTGTGATCGGGAGACGTGTTCCAATATGTCTCAGTTTTCGTCCCCTGGTACTCGGGTGCAACATTCCAGACGCTTTACTAACACTCTCCCGACTTGGAGAGTCAGTGCCTTTAACCTCCTGTTTGGCCCAGTTTGCAATTTCTGCGGAAGATGAACAGGAATAGGGAGAACCAATGACAGACTAGCTGGAGGTGTCTGGACGGGCAAATTTAACTCTCATTTCCCACCAGGAAGAGGAATTAACCAAAGGCTCAGCGTGCCGTGCCGGAACCAGATTAGGGCCTGAAGCCATCCTGCGGGGTTGCGGCCAGCTCACGAGAAAGCGAGTTGAAGAAAGGAGCTCAGGGGCACTGTAATTCACAAACCTGCAGAGTTATAAATGACAGCTATCATCCAAAAATATACTGAAGTAAGGCTGCCAAGAGGACTTGAAAGCGGGGCAGAATTGCAGGAAACCGATTTCAGGAGGTAGACTGGAATTGCATTGAAAGCATAGGAAAAGAGGCAGAACGTCCACAATGATGCACTTGGCCAAAAAGGGCGTATGCGTTTTTTCCTGAATATATTCAGGAAAAAACGCATACGCCCTTTTTGGCCAACCAAGCAAGCTTGCAAAGGAAATCTGCACTACAGTGAAGTCTCACTTCCCCCCGGTCAAAAGGGCCATCTGAAAAAAGTGTAAAATCCAGAAAGGCAGGACAGGCCATGGAGAACTGGGAGCCTTGTTATGCTGATGGGCGGGATGTAAATTGCCAACAGCCACTCGGGAGAAGTGTATGGTGTTTCCTGAAACATCTAAAAAACAAAGCAACAGAGCCTAGGGCACTTCCACTTATGGTCCTATAGCTTAGGGAAATTAAAATCAAAAGACACAGCCACCCCAAAGGTTGGGACGGCTCTGTTTACAAGAACCTGGTTTACGGTACAAGTTCAATATCGCAGAAAGTGAAAAATGGATAAAGAAGTTGTGGTACTTACGTACAATGCAGTATCACTCAGCAATGAAATCTATGTCATCAGGCCCGTAGCAGCATAATGAGTGGATTCAGGTACGATGATTCTAACTGAAATAAGTCACACAGAAAAAGAAACATCATAAGATATCACTAATACACGGAATGTAAACTTGGCTACACAGGAACTGAATTCCAAAACAGAACAGGGTCTCAAATTTAGAAACCCAACTTATGCTTGCTTAAGGGGAAAGGTGAGTTGGGGTGCTGCATAAAACCAGAGATTGAAATGAGCACAGATAAAGTTCCTTAAGCCAAATATGGAATAGACAAGAGCTACTCCTTGCTCAACGAAATGGACTCAACACCCCATATTAAATGCCTAAGAGTGTACCTGACTAGGAAGTATCTTAAAACCTATGGATTGCTATGTCTCTGAAAGAGAATCAAGTGTGTGTACAGGGGCATAAACGCAGCAGTGATAGGATTGGAGAGGTTCGGTGAGCAAATGAAGACCCTTTGAAGTCATATTGCATGGTACCCATTCCACGGGTCTCAACTCTCCAGGTTTAAGGTATTCTTCCTTCAGCTAAAACATGCATGTGGAACCCAGAGTATGATCAACCGTGTGATCGGGAGACGTGTTCCAATATGTCTCAGTTTTCGTCCCCTGGTACTCGGGTGCAACATTCCAGACGCTTTACTAACACTCTCCCGACTTGGAGAGTCAGTGCCTTTAACCTCCTGTTTGGCCCAGTTTGCAATTTCTGCGGAAGATGAACAGGAATAGGGAGAACCAATGACAGACTAGCTGGAGGTGTCTGGACGGGCAAATTTAACTCTCATTTCGCACCAGGAAGAGGAATTAACCAAAGGCTCAGCGTGCCGTGCCGGAACCAGTTTAGGGCCTGAAGCCATCCTGCGGGGTTGCGGCCAGCTCACGAGAAAGCGAGTTGAAGAAAGGAGCTCAGGGGCACTGTAATTCACAAACCTGCAGAGTTATAAATGACAGCTATCGTCCAAAAATATACTGAAGTAAGGCTGCCAAGAGGACTTGAAAGCGGGGCAGAATTGCAGGAAACCGATTTCAGGAGGTAGACTGGAATTGCATTGAAAGCATAGGAAAAGAGGCAGAACGTCCACAATGATGCACTTGGCCAAAAAGGGCGTATGCGTTTTTTCCTGAATATATTCAGGATAAAACGCATACGCCCTTTTTGGCCAACCAAGCAAGCTTGCAAAGGAAATCTGCACTACAGTGAAGTCTCACTTCCCCCCGGTCAAAAGGGCCATCTGAAAAAAGTGTAAAATCCAGAAAGGCAGGACAGGCCATGGAGAACTGGGAGCCTTGTTATGCTGATGGGCGGGATGTCAATTGCCAACAGCCACTCGGGAGAAGTGTATGGTGTTTCCTGAAACATCTAAAAAACAAAGCAACAGAGCCTAGGGCACTTCCACTTATGGTCCTATAGCTTAGGGAAATTAAAATCAAAAGACACAGCCACCCCAAAGGTTGGGACGGCTCTGTTTACAAGAACCTGGTTTACGGTACAAGTTCAATATCGCAGAAAGTGAAAAATGGATAAAGAAGTTGTGGTACTTACGTACAATGCAGTATCACTCAGCAATGAAATCTATGTCATCAGGCCCGTAGCAGCATAATGAGTGGATTCAGGTACGATGATTCTAACTGAAATAAGTCACACAGGAAAAGAAACATCATAAGATATCACTAATAGACGGAATGTAAACTTGGCTACACAGGAACTGAATTACAAAACAGAACAGGGTCTCAAATTTAGAAACCCAACTTATGCTTGCTTAAGGGGAAAGGTGAGTTGGGGTGCTGCATAAAACCAGAGATTGAAATGAGCACAGATAAAGTTCCTTAAGCCAAATATGGAATAGACAAGAGCTACTCCTTGCTCAACGAAATGGACTCAACACCCCATATTAAATGCCTAAGAGTGTACCTGACTAGGAAGTATCTTAAAACCTATGGATTGCTATGTCTCTGAAAGAGAATCAAGTGTGTGTACAGGGGCATAAACGCAGCAGTGATAGGATTGGAGAGGTTCGGTGAGCAAATGAAGACCCTTTGAAGTCATATTGCATGGTACCCATTCCACGGGTCTCAACTCTCCAGGTTTAAGGTATTCTTCCTTCAGCTAAAACATGCATGTGGAACCCAGAGTATGATCAACCGTGTGATCGGGAGACGTGTTCCAATATGTCTCAGTTTTCGTCCCCTGGTACTCGGGTGCAACATTCCAGACGCTTTACTAACACTCTCCCCACTTGGAGAGTCAGTGCCTTTAACCTCCTGTTTGGCCCAGTTTGCAATTTCTGCGGAAGATGAACAGGAATAGGGAGAACCAATGACAGACTAGCTGGAGGTGTGTGGACGGGCAAATTTAACTCTCATTTCCCACCAGGAAGAGGAATTAACCAAAGGCTCAGCGTGCCGTGCCGGAACCAGATTAGGGCCTGAAGCCATCCTGCGGTGTTGCGGCCAGCTCACGAGAAAGCGAGTTGAAGAAAGGAGCTCAGGGGCACTGTAATTCACAAACCTGCAGAGTTATAAATGACAGCTATCGTCCAAAAATATACTGAAGTAAGGCTGCCAAGAGGACTTGAAAGCGGGGCAGAATTGCAGGAAACCGATTTCAGGAGGTAGACTGGAATTGCATTGAAAGCATAGGAAAAGAGGCAGAACGTCCACAATGATGCACTTGGCCAAAAAGGGCGTATGCGTTTTTTCCTGAATATATTCAGGAAAAAACGCATACGCCCTTTTTGGCCAACCAAGCAAGCTTGCAAAGGAAATCTGCACTACAGTGAAGTCTCACTTCCCCCCGGTCAAAAGGGCCATCTGAAAAAAGTGTAAAATCCAGAAAGGCAGGACAGGCCATGGAGAACTGGGAGCCTTGTTATGCTGATGGGCGGGATGTAAATTGCCAACAGCCACTCGGGAGAAGTGTATGGTGTTTCCTGAAACATCTAAAAAACAAAGCAACAGAGCCTAGGGCACTTCCACTTATGGTCCTATAGCTTAGGGAAATTAAAATCAAAAGACACAGCCACCCCAAAGGTTGGGACGGCTCTGTTTACAAGAACCTGGTTTACGGTACAAGTTCAATATCGCAGAAAGTGAAAAATGGATAAAGAAGTTGTGGTACTTACGTACAATGCAGTATCACTCAGCAATGAAATCTATGTCATCAGGCCCGTAGCAGCATAATGAGTGGATTCAGGTACGATGATTCTAACTGAAATAAGTCACACAGGAAAAGAAACATCATAAGATATCACTAATAGACGGAATGTAAACTTGGCTACACAGGAACTGAATTACAAAACAGAACAGGGTCTCAAATTTAGAAACCCAACTTATGCTTGCTTAAGGGGAAAGGTGAGTTGGGGTGCTGCATAAAACCAGAGATTGAAATGAGCACAGATAAAGTTCCTTAAGCCAAATATGGAATAGACAAGAGCTACTCCTTGCTCAACGAAATGGACTCAACACCCCATATTAAATGCCTAAGAGTGTACCTGACTAGGAAGTATCTTAAAACCTATGGATTGCTATGTCTCTGAAAGAGAATCAAGTGTGTGTACAGGGGCATAAACGCAGCAGTGATAGGATTGGAGAGGTTCGGTGAGCAAATGAAGACCCTTTGAAGTCATATTGCATGGTACCCATTCCACGGGTCTCAACTCTCCAGGTTTAAGGTATTCTTCCTTCAGCTAAAACATGCATGTGGAACCCAGAGTATGATCAACCGTGTGATCGGGAGACGTGTTCCAATATGTCTCAGTTTTCGTCCCCTGGTACTCGGGTGCAACATTCCAGACGCTTTACTAACACTCTCCCGACTTGGAGAGTCAGTGCCTTTAACCTCCTGTTTGGCCCAGTTTGCAATTTCTGCGGAAGATGAACAGGAATAGGGAGAACCAATGAGAGACTAGCTGGAGGTGTCTGGACGGGCAAATTTAACTCTCATTTCCCACCAGGAAGAGGAATTAACCAAAGGCTCAGCGTGCCGTGCCGGAACCAGATTAGGGCCTGAAGCCATCCTGCGGTGTTGCGGCCAGCTCAGGAGAAAGCGAGTTGAAGAAAGGAGCTCAGGGGCACTGTAATTCACAAACCTGCAGAGTTATAAATGACAGCTATCGTCCAAAAATATACTGAAGTAAGGCTGCCAAGAGGACTTGAAAGCGGGGCAGAATTGCAGGAAACCGATTTCAGGAGGTAGACTGGAATTGCATTTAAAGCATAGGAAAAGAGGCAGAACGTCCACAATGATGCACTTGGCCAAAAAGGGCGTATGCGTTTTTTCCTGAATATATTCAGGAAAAAACGCATACGCCCTTTTTGGCCAACCAAGCAAGCTTGCAAAGGAAATCTGCACTACAATGAAGTCTCACTTCCCCCCGGTCAAAAGGGCCATCTGAAAAAAGTGTAAAATCCAGAAAGGCAGGACAGGCCATGGAGAACTGGGAGCCTTGTTATGCTGATGGGCGGGATGTAAATTGCCAACAGCCACTCGGGAGAAGTGTATGGTGTTTCCTGAAACATCTAAAAAACAAAGCAACAGAGCCTAGGGCACTTCCACTTATGGTCCTATAGCTTAGGGAAATTAAAATCAAAAGACACAGCCACCCCAAAGGTTGGGACGGCTCTGTTTACAAGAACCTGGTTTACGGTACAAGTTCAGTATCGCAGAAAGTGAAAAATGGATAAAGAAGTTGTGGTACTTACGTACAATGCAGTATCACTCAGCAATGAAATCTATGTCATCAGGCCCGTAGCAGCATAATGAGTGGATTCAGGTACGATGATTCTAACTGAAATAAGTCACACAGGAAAAGAAACATCATAAGATATCACTAATACACGGAATGTAAACTTGGCTACACAGGAACTGAATTACAAAACAGAACAGGGTCTCAAATTTATTAAACCAACTTATGCTTGCTTAAGAGGAAAGGTGAGTTGGGGTGCTGCATAAAACCAGAGATTGAAATGAGCACAGATAAAGTTCCTTAAGCCAAATATGGAATAGACAAGAGCTACTCCTTGCTCAACGAAATGGACTCAACACCCCATATTAAATGCCTAAGAGTGTACCTGACTAGGAAGTATCTTAAAACCTATGGATTGCTATGTCTCTGAAAGAGAATCAAGTGTGTGTACAGGGGCATAAACGCAGCAGTGATAGGATTGGAGAGGTTCGGTGAGCAAATGAAGACCCTTTGAAGTCATATTGCATGGTACCCATTCCACGGGTCTCAACTCTCCAGGTTTAAGGTATTCTTCCTTCAGCTAAAACATGCATGTGGAACCCAGAGTATGATCAACCGTGTGATCGGGAGACGTGTTCCAATATGTCTCAGTTTTCGTCCCCTGGTACTCGGGTGCAACATTCCAGACGCTTTACTAACACTCTCCCGACTTGGAGAGTCAGTGCCTTTAACCTCCTGTTTGGCCCAGTTTGCAATTTCTGCGGAAGATGAACAGGAATAGGGAGAACCAATGACAGACTAGCTGGAGGTGTCTGGACGGGCAAATTTAACTCTCATTTCCCACCAGGAAGAGGAATTAACCAAAGGCTCAGCGTGCCGTGCCGGAACCAGATTAGGGCCTGAAGCCATCCTGCGGGGTTGCGGCCAGCTCAGGAGAAAGCGAGTTGAAGAAAGGAGCTCAGGGGCACTGTAATTCACAAACCTGCAGAGTTATAAATGACAGCTATCGTCCAAAAATATACTGAAGTAAGGCTGCCAAGAGGACTTGAAAGCGGGGCAGAATTGCAGGAAACCGATTTCAGGAGGTAGACTGGAATTGCATTGAAAGCATAGGAAAAGAGGCAGAACGTCCACAATGATGCACTTGGACAAAAAGGGCGTATGCGTTTTTTCCTGAATATATTCAGGAAAAAACGCATACGCCCTTTTTGGCCAACCAAGCAAGCTTGCAAAGGAAATCTGCACTACAGTGAAGTCTCACTTCCCCCCGGTCAAAAGGGCCATCTGAAAAAAGTGTAAAATCCAGAAAGGCAGGACAGGCCATGGAGAACTGGGAGCCTTGTTATGCTGATGGGCGGGATGTCAATTGCCAACAGCCACTCGGGAGAAGTGTATGGTGTTTCCTGAAACATCTAAAAAACAAAGCAACAGAGCCTAGGGCACTTCCACTTATGGTCCTATAGCTTAGGGAAATTAAAATCAAAAGACACAGCCACCCCAAAGGTTGGGACGGCTCTGTTTACAAGAACCTGGTTTACGGTACAAGTTCAATATCGCAGAAAGTGAAAAATGGATAAAGAAGTTGTGGTACTTACGTACAATGCAGTATCACTCAGCAATGAAATCTATGTCATCAGGCCCATAGCAGCATAATGAGTGGATTCAGGTACGATGATTCTAACTGAAATAAGTCACACAGAAAAAGAAACATCATAAGATATCACTAATACACGGAATGTAACCTTGGCTACACAGGAACTGAATTACAAAACAGAACAGGGTCTCAAATTTAGAAAACCAACTTATGCTTGCTTAAGGGGAAAGGTGAGTTGGGGTGCTGCATAAAACCAGAGATTGAAATGAGCACAGATAAAGTTCCTTAAGCCAAATATGGAATAGACAAGAGCTACTCCTTGCTCAACGAAATGGACTCAACACCCCATATTAAATGCCTAAGAGTGTACCTGACTAGGAAGTATCTTAAAACCTATGGATTGCTATGTCTCTGAAAGAGAATCAAGCGTGTGTACAGGGGCATAAACGCAGCAGTGATAGGATTGGAGAGGTTCGGTGAGCAAATGAAGACCCTTTGAAGTCATATTGCATGGTACCCATTCCACGGGTCTCAACTCTCCAGGTTTAAGGTATTCTTCCTTCAGCTAAAACATGCATGTGGAACCCAGAGTATGATCAACCGTGTGATCGGGAGACGTGTTCCAATATGTCTCAGTTTTCGTCCCCTGGTACTCGGGTGCAACATTCCAGACGCTTTACTAACACTCTCCCGACTTGGAGAGTCAGTGCCTTTAACCTCCTGTTTGGCCCAGTTTGCAATTTCTGCGGAAGATGAACAGGAATAGGGAGAACCAATGAGAGACTAGCTGGAGGTGTCTGGACGGGCAAATTTAACTCTCATTTCCCACCAGGAAGAGGAATTAACCAAAGGCTCAGCGTGCCGTGCCGGAACCAGATTAGGGCCTGAAGCCATCCTGCGGGGTTGCGGCCAGCTCAGGAGAAAGCGAGTTGAAGAAAGGAGCTCAGGGGCACTGTAATTCACAAACCTGCAGAGTTATAAATGACAGCTATCGTCCAAAAATATACTGAAGTAAGGCTGCCAAGAGGACTTGAAAGCGGGGCAGAATTGCAGGAAACCGATTTCAGGAGGTAGACTGGAATTGCATTGAAAGCATAGGAAAAGAGGCAGAACGTCCACAATGATGCACTTGGCCAAAAAGGGCGTATGCGTTTTTTCCTGAATATATTCAGGAAAAAACGCATACGCCCTTTTTGGCCAACCAAGCAAGCTTGCAAAGGAAATCTGCACTACAGTGAAGTCTCACTTCCCCCCGGTCAAAAGGGCCATCTGAAAAAAGTGTAAAATCCAGAAAGGCAGGACAGGCCATGGAGAACTGGGAGCCTTGTTATGCTGATGGGCGGGATGTAAATTGCCAACAGCCACTCGGGAGAAGTGTATGGTGTTTCCTGAAACATCTAAAAAACAAAGCAACAGAGCCTAGGGCACTTCCACTTATGGTCCTATAGCTTAGGGAAATTAAAATCAAAAGACACAGCCACCCCAAAGGTTGGGACGGCTCTGTTTACAAGAACCTGGTTTACGGTACAAGTTCAATATCGCAGAAAGTGAAAAATGGATAAAGAAGTTGTGGTACTTACGTACAATGCAGTATCACTCAGCAATGAAATCTATGTCATCAGGCCCGTAGCAGCATAATGAGTGGATTCAGGTACGATGATTCTAACTGAAATAAGTCACACAGAAAAAGAAACATCATAAGATATCACTAATACACGGAATGTAAACTTGGCTACACAGGAACTGAATTCCAAAACAGAACAGGGTCTCAAATTTAGAAACCCAACTTATGCTTGCTTAAGGGGAAAGGTGAGTTGGGGTGCTGCATAAAACCAGAGATTGAAATGAGCACAGATAAAGTTCCTTAAGCCAAATATGGAATAGACAAGAGCTACTCCTTGCTCAACGAAATGGATTCAACACCCCATATTAAACGCCTAAGAATATAACTGACTAGGAAGTATCTTAAAACCTATGGATTGCTATGTCTCCGAAAGAGAATCAAGCGTGTGTACAGGGGCATAAACGCAGCAGTGATAGGATTGGAGAGGTTCGGTGAGCAAATGAAGACCCTTTGAAGTCATATTGCATGGTACCCATTCCACGGGTCTCAACTCTCCAGGTTTAAGGTATTCTTCCTTCAGCTAAAACATGCATGTGGAACCCAGAGTATGATCAACCGTGTGATCGGGAGACGTGTTCCAATATGTCTCAGTTTTCGTCCCCTGGTACTCGGGTGCAACATTCCAGACGCTTTACTAACACTCTCCCGACTTGGAGAGTCAGTGCCTTTAACCTCCTGTTTGGCCCAGTTTGCAATTTCTGCGGAAGATGAACAGGAATAGGGAGAACCAATGACAGACTAGCTGGAGGTGTCTGGACGGGCAAATTTAACTCTCATTTCCCACCAGGAAGAGGAATTAACCAAAGGCTCAGCGTGCCGTGCCGGAACCAGATTAGGGCCTGAAGCCATCCTGCGGTGTTGCGGCCAGCTCACGAGAAAGCGAGTTGAAGAAAGGAGCTCAGGGGCACTGTAATTCACAAACCTGCAGAGTTATAAATGACAGCTATCGTCCAAAAATATACTGAAGTAAGGCTGCCAAGAGGACTTGAAAGCGGGGCAGAATTGCAGGAAACCGATTTCAGGAGGTAGACTGGAATTGCATTTAAAGCATAGGAAAAGAGGCAGAACGTCCACAATGATGCACTTGGCCAAAAAGGGCGTATGCGTTTTTTCCTGAATATATTCAGGAAAAAACGCATACGCCCTTTTTGGCCAACCAAGCAAGCTTGCAAAGGAAATCTGCACTACAATGAAGTCTCACTTCCCCCCGGTCAAAAGGGCCATCTGAAAAAAGTGTAAAATCCAGAAAGGCAGGACAGGCCATGGAGAACTGGGAGCCTTGTTATGCTGATGGGCGGGATGTAAATTGCCAACAGCCACTCGGGAGAAGTGTATGGTGTTTCCTGAAACATCTAAAAAACAAAGCAACAGAGCCTAGGGCACTTCCACTTATGGTCCTATAGCTTAGGGAAATTAAAATCAAAAGACACAGCCACCCCAAAGGTTGGGACGGCTCTGTTTACAAGAACCTGGTTTACGGTACAAGTTCAATATCGCAGAAAGTGAAAAATGGATAAAGAAGTTGTGGTACTTACGTACAATGCAGTATCACTCAGCAATGAAATTTATGTCATCAGGCCCGTAGCAGCATAATGAGTGGATTCAGGTACGATGATTCTAACTGAAATAAGTCACACAGAAAAAGAAACATCATAAGATATCACTAATACACGGAATGTAAACTTGGCTACACAGGAACTGAATTACAAAACAGAACAGGGTCTCAAATTTAGAAAACCAACTTATGCTTGCTTAAGGGGAAAGGTGAGTTGGGGTGCTGCATAAAACCAGAGATTGAAATGAGCACAGATAAAGTTCCTTAAGCCAAATATGGAATAGACAAGAGCTACTCCTTGCTCAACGAAATGGACTCAACACCCCATATTAAATGCCTAAGAGTGTACCTGACTAGGAAGTATCTTAAAACCTATGGATTGCTATGTCTCTGAAAGAGAATCAAGTGTGTGTACAGGGGCATAAACGCAGCAGTGATAGGATTGGAGAGGTTCGGTGAGCAAATGAAGACCCTTTGAAGTCATATTGCATGGTACCCATTCCACGGGTCTCAACTCTCCAGGTTTAAGGTATTCTTCCTTCAGCTAAAACATGCATGTGGAACCCAGAGTATGATCAACCGTGTGATCGGGAGACGTGTTCCAATATGTCTCAGTTTTCGTCCCCTGGTACTCGGGTGCAACATTCCAGACGCTTTACTAACACTCTCCCGACTTGGAGAGTCAGTGCCTTTAACCTCCTGTTTGGCCCAGTTTGCAATTTCTGCGGAAGATGAACAGGAATAGGCAGAACCAATGACAGACTAGCTGGAGGTGTCTGGACGGGCAAATTTAACTCTCATTTCCCACCAGGAAGAGGAATTAGCCAAAGGCTCAGCGTGCCGTGCCGGAACCAGATTACGGCCTGAAGCCATCCTGCGGTGTTGCGGCCAGCTCACGAGAAAGCGAGTTGAAGAAAGGAGCTCAGGGGCACTGTAATTCACAAACCTGCAGAGTTATAAATGACAGCTATCGTCCAAAAATATACTGAAGTAAGGCTGCCAAGAGGACTTGAAAGCGGGGCAGAATTGCAGGAAACCGATTTCAGGAGGTAGACTGGAATTGCATTTAAAGCATAGGAAAAGAGGCAGAACGTCCACAATGATGCACTTGGCCAAAAAGGGCGTATGCGTTTTTTCCTAAATATATTCAGGAAAAAACGCATACGCCCTTTTTGGCCAACCAAGCAAGCTTGCAAAGGAAATCTGCACTACAATGAAGTCTCACTTCCCCCCGGTCAAAAGGGCCATCTGAAAAAAGTGTGAAATCCAGAAAGGCAGGACAGGCCATGGAGAACTGGGAGCCTTGTTATGCTGATGGGCGGGATGTAAATTGCCAACAGCCACTCGGGAGAAGTGTATGGTGTTTCCTGAAACATCTAAAAAACAAAGCAACAGAGCCTAGGGCACTTCCACTTATGGTCCTATAGCTTAGGGAAATTAAAATCAAAAAGACAGAGCCACCCAAATGGTTGGGACGGCTCTGTTTACTAGAAACTCATTTACGGTACAAGTTCAATATCTCAGAAAGTGAAAAATGGATAAAGAAGTTGTGGTACTTATGTACAATGCAGTATCACTCAGCAATGAAATCTATGTCATCAGGCCCGTAGCAGCATAATGAGTGGATTCAGGTATGATGATTCTAACTGAAATAAGTCACACAGAAAAAGAAACATCATAAGATATCACTAATACACGGAATGTAACCTTGGCTACACAGGAACTGAATTACAAAACAGAACAGGGTCTCAAATTTAGAAAACCAACTTATGCTTGCTTAAGGGGAAAGGTGAGTTGGGGTGCTGCATAAAACCAGAGATTGAAATGAGCACAGATAAAGTTCCTTAAGCCAAATATGGAATAGACAAGAGCTACTCCTTGCTCAACGAAATGGATTCAACACCCCATATTAAACACCTAAAAATATACCTGACTAGGAAGTATCTTAAAACCTGTGGATTGCTATGTCTCCGAAAGAGAATCAAGCGTGTGTGCAGGGGCATAAACGCAGCAGTGATAGGATTGGAGAGGTTCGGTGAGCAAATGAAGACCCTTTGAAGTCATATTGCATGGTACCCATTCCACGGGTCTCAACTCTCCAGGTTTAAGGTATTCTTCCTTCAGCTAAAACATGCATGAGGAACCCAGAGTATGATCAACCGTGTGATCGGGAGGCGTGTTCCAATATGTGTCAGTTTTCGTCCCCTGGTACTCGGGTGCAACATTCCAGACGCTTTACTAACACTCTCCCGACTTGGAGAGTCAGTGCCTTTAACCTCCTGTTTGGCCCAGTTTGCAATTTCTGCGGAAGATGAACAGGAATAGGGAGAACCAATGACAGACTAGCTGGAGGTGTCTGGACGGGCAAATTTAACTCTCATTTCCCACCAGGAAGAGGAATTAACCAAAGGCTCAGCGTGCCGTGCTGCAACCAGATTAGGGCCTGAAGCAATCCTGCGGTGTTGCGGCCAGCTCTCGAGAAAGCGAGTTGAAGAAAGGAGCTCAGGGGCACTGTAATTCACAAACCTGCCGAGTTATAAATGATAGCTATCATCCAAAAATATACTGAAGTAAGGCTGCCAAGAGGACTTGAAAGCGGGGCAGAATTGCAGGAAACCGATTTCAGGAGGTAGACTGGAATTGCATTTAAAGCATAGGAAAAGAGGCAGAACGTCCACAATGATGCACTTGGCCAAAAAGGGCGTATGCGTTTTTTCCTAAATATATTCAGGAAAAAACGCATACGCCCTTTTTGGCCAACCAAGCAAGCTTGCAAAGGAAATCTGCACTACAATGAAGTCTCACTTCCCCCCGGTCAAAAGGGCCATCTGAAAAAAGTGTAAAATCCAGAAAGGCAGGACAGGCCATGGAGAACTGGGAGCCTTGTTATGCTGATGGGCGGGATGTAAATTGCCAACAGCCACTCGGGAGAAGTGTATGGTGTTTCCTGAAACATCTAAAAAACAAAGCAACAGAGCCTAGGGCACTTCCACTTATGGTCCTATAGCTTAGGGAAATTAAAATCAAAAGACACAGCCACCCCAAAGGTTGGGACGGCTCTGTTTACAAGAACCTGGTTTACGGTACAAGTTCAATATCGCAGAAAGTGAAAAATGGATAAAGAAGTTGTGGTACTTACGTACAATGCAATATCACACAGCAATGAAATCTATGTCATCAGGCCCGTAGCAGCATAATGAGTGGATTCAGGTATGATGATTCTAACTGAAATAAGTCACACAGAAAAAGAAACATCATAAGATATCACTAATACACGGAATGTAAACTTGGCTACACAGGAACTGAATTGCAAAACAGAACAGGGTCTCAAATTTAGAAAACCAACTTATGCTTGCTTAAGGGGAAAGGTGAGTTGGGGAGCTGCATAAAACCAGAGATTGAAATGAGCACAGATAAAGTTCCATAAGCCAAGTATGGAATAGACAAGAGCTACTCCTTGCTCAAGGAAATGGACTCAACACCCCATATTCAACGCCTAAGAATGTACCTGACTAGGAAGTATCTTAAAACCTATGGATTGCTATGTCACCGAAAGAGAATCAAGCGTGTGTACAGGGGCATAAACGCAGCAGTGATAGATCTGGAGAGGTTCGGTGAGCAAATGAAGACCCTTTGAAGTCATATTGCATGGTACCCATTCCACGGTTCTCAACTCTCCAGGTTTCAGGTATTCTTCCTTCAGCTAAAACATGCATGTGGAACCCAGAGTATGATCAACCGTGTGATCGGGAGACGTGTTCCAATATGTGTCAGTTTCCGTCCCCTGGTACTCGGGTGCAACATTCCAGACGCTTTACTAACAGTCTCGCGACTTGGAGAGTCAGCGCCTTTAACCTCCTGTTTGGACCAGTTTGCAATTTCTGCGGAAGATGTACAGGAATAGGGAGAACCAATGAGAGACTAGCTGGAGGTGTCTGGACGGGCAAATTTAACTCTCATTTCCCACCAGGAAGAGGAATTAACCAAAGGCTCAGCGTGCCGTGCCGGAACCAGATTAGGGCCTGAAGCCATCCTGCGGTGTTGCGGCCAGCTCACGAGAAAGCGAGTTGAAGAAAGGAGCTCAGGGGCACTGTAATTCACAAACCTGCAGAGTTATAAATGACAGCTATCGTCCAAAAATATACTGAAGTAAGGCTGCCAAGAGGACTTGAAAGCGGGGCAGAATTGCAGGAAACCGATTTCAGGAGGTAGACTGGAATTGCATTTAAAGCATAGGAAAAGAGGCAGAACGTCCACAATGATGCACTTGGCCAAAAAGGGCGTATGCGTTTTTTCCTGAATATATTCAGGAAAAAACGCATATGCCCTTTTTGGCCAACCAAGCAAGCTTGCAAAGGAAATCTGCACTACAATGAAGTCTCACTTCCCCCCGGTCAAAAGGGCCATCTGAAAAAAGTGTAAAATCCAGAAAGGCAGGACAGGCCATGGAGAACTGGGAGCCTTGTTATGCTGATGGGCGGGATGTAAATTGCCAACAGCCACTCGGGAGAAGTGTATGGTGTTTCCTGAAACATCTAAAAAACAAAGCAACAGAGCCTAGAGCACTTCCACTTATGGTCCTATAGCTTAGGGAAATTAAAATCAAAAGACACAGCCACCCCAAAGGTTGGGACGGCTCTGTTTACAAGAACCTGGTTTACGGTACAAGTTCAATATCGCAGAAAGTGAAAAATGGATAAAGAAGTTGTGGTACTTACGTACAATGCAATATCACTCAGCAAGGAAATCTATGTCATCAGGCCCGTAGCAGCATAATGAGTGGATTCAGGTATGATGATTCTAACTGAAATAAGTCACACAGAAAAAGAAACATCATAAGATATCACTAATACACGGAATGTAAACTTGGCTACACAGGAACTGAATTCCAAAACAGAACAGGATCTCAAATTTAGAAACCCAACTTATGCTTGCTTAAGGGGAAAGGTGAGTTGGGGTGCTGCATAAAACCAGAGATTGAAATGAGCACAGATAAAGTTCCTTAAGCCAAATATGGAATAGACAAGAGCTACTCCTTGCTCAACGAAATGGATTCAACACCCCATATTAAACACCCAAGAATTACCTGACTAGGAAGTATCTTAAAACCTATGGATTGCTATGTCTCCGAAAGAGAATCAAGCGTGTGTGCAGGGGCATAAACGCAGCAGTGATAGGATTGGAGAGGTTCGGTGAGCAAATGAAGACCCTTTGAAGTCATATTGCATGGTACCCATTCCACGGGTCTCAACTCTCCAGGTTTAAGGTATTCTTCCTTCAGCTAAAACATGCATGTGGAACCCAGAGTATGATCAACCGTGTGATCGGGAGACGTGTTCCAATATGTGTCAGTTTTCGTCCCCTGGTACTCGGGTGCAACATTCCAGACGCTTTATTAACACTCTCCCGACTTGGAGAGTCAGTGCCTTTAACCTCCTGTTTGGCCCAGTTTGCAATTTCTGCGGAAGATGAACAGGAATAGGGAGAACCAATGACAGACTAGCTGGAGGTGTCTGGACGGGCAAATTTAACTCTCATTTCGCACCAGGAAGAGGAATTAACCAAAGGCTCAGCGTGCCGTGCCGCAACCAGATTAGGGCCTGAAGCCATCCTGCGGTGTTGCGGCCAGCTCACGAGAAAGCGAGTTGAAGAAAGGAGCTCAGGGGCACTGTAATTCACAAACCTGCAGAGTTATAAATGACAGCTATCGTCCAAAAATATACTGAAGTAAGGCTGCCAAGAGGACTTGAAAGCGGGGCAGAATTGCAGGAAACCGATTTCAGGAGGTAGACTGGAATTGCATTTAAAGCATAGGAAAAGAGGCAGAACGTCCACAATGATGCACTTGGCCAAAAAGGGCGTATGCGTTTTTTCCTGAATATATTCAGGAAGAAACGCATACGCCCTTTTTGGCCAACCAAGCAAGCTTGCAAAGGAAATCTGCACTACAATGAAGTCTCACTTCCCCCCGGTCAAAAGGGCCATCTGAAAAAAGTGTAAAATCCAGAAAGGCAGGACAGGCCATGGAGAACTGGGAGCCTTGTTATGCTGATGGGCGGGATGTAAATTGCCAACAGCCACTCGGGAGAAGTGTATGGTGTTTCCTGAAACATCTAAAAAACAAAGCAACAGAGCCTAGGGCACTTCCACTTATGGTCCTATAGCTTAGGGAAATTAAAATCAAAAGACACAGCCACCCCAAAGGTTGGGACGGCTCTGTTTACAAGAACCTGGTATACGGTACAAGTTCAATATCGCAGAAAGTGAAAAATGGATAAAGAAGTTGTGGTACTTACGTACAATGCAGTATCACTCAGCAATGAAATCTATGTCATCAGGCCCGTAGCAGCATAATGAGTGGATTCAGGTACGATGATTCTAACTGAAATAAGTCACACAGAAAAAGAAACATCATAAGATATCACTAATACACGGAATGTAAACTTGGCTACAAAGGAACTGAATTACAAAACAGAACAGGGTCTCAAATTTAGAAACCCAACTTATGCTTGCTTAAGGGGAAAGGTGAGTTGGGGTGCTGCATAAAACCAGAGATTGAAATGAGCACAGATAAAGTTCCTTAAGCCAAATATGGAATAGACAAGAGCTACTCCTTGCTCAACGAAATGGACTCAACACCCCATATTAAATGCCTAAGAGTGTACCTGACTAGGAAGTATCTTAAAACCTATGGATTGCTATGTCTCTGAAAGAGAATCAAGTGTGTGTACAGGGGCATAAACGCAGCAGTGATAGGATTGGAGAAGTTCGGTGAGCAAATGAAGACCCTTTGAAGTCATATTGCATGGTACCCATTCCACGGGTCTCAACTCTCCAGGTTTAAGGTATTCTTCCTTCAGCTAAAACATGCATGTGGAACCCAGAGTATGATCAACCGTGTGATCGGGAGACGTGTTCCAATATGTCTCAGTTTTCGTCCCCTGGTACTCGGGTGCAACATTCCAGACGCTTTACTAACACTCTCCCGACTTGGAGAGTCAGTGCCTTTAACCTCCTGTTTGGCCCAGTTTGCAATTTCTGCGGAAGATGAACAGGAATAGGGAGAACCAATGAGAGACTAGCGGGAGGTGTCTGCACGGGAAAATTTAACTCTCATTTCCCACCAGGAAGAGGAATTAACCAAAGGCTCAGCGTGCCGTGCCGGAACCAGATTAGGGCCTGAAGCCATCCTGCGGTGTTGCGGCCAGCTCACGAGAAAGCGAGTTGAAGAAAGGAGCTCAGGGGCACTGTAATTCACAAACCTGCAGAGTTATAAATGACAGCTATCGTCCAAAAATATACTGAAGTAAGGCTGCCAAGAGGACTTGAAAGCGGGGCAGAATTGCAGGAAACCGATTTCAGGAGGTAGACTGGAATTGCATTGAAAGCATAGGAAAAGAGGCAGAACGTCCACAATGATGCACTTGGCCAAAAAGGGCGTATGCGTTTTTTCCTGAATATATTCAGGAAAAAACGCATACGCCCTTTTTGGCCAACCAAGCAAGCTTGCAAAGGAAATCTGCACTACAATGAAGTCTCACTTCCCCCCGGTCAAAAGGGCCATCTGAAAAAAGTGTAAAATCCAGAAAGGCAGGACAGGCCATGGAGAACTGGGAGCCTTGTTATGCTGATGGGCGGGATGTAAATTGCCAACAGCCACTCGGGAGAAGTGTATGGTGTTTCCTGAAACATCTAAAAAACAAAGCAACAGAGCCTAGGGCACTTCCACTTATGGTCCTATAGCTTAGGGAAATTAAAATCAAAAAGACACAGCCACCCCAAAGGTTGGGACGGCTCTGTTTACAAGAACCTGGTTTACGGTACAAGTTCAATATCGCAGAAAGTGGAAAATGGATAAAGAAGTTGTGGTACTTACGTACAATGCAGTATCACTCAGCAATGAAATCTATGTCATCAGGCCCGTAGCAGCATAATGAGTGGATTCAGGTATGATGATTCTAACTGAAATAAGTCACACAGGAAAAGAAACATCATAAGATATCACTAATACACGGAATGTAACCTTGGCTACACAGGAACTGAATTACAAAACAGAACAGGGTCTCAAATTTAGAAAACCAACTTATGCTTGCTTAAGGGGAAAGGTGAGTTGGGGTGCTGCATAAAACCAGAGATTGAAATGAGCACAGATAAAGTTCCTTAAGCCAAATATGGAATAGACAAGAGCTACTCCTTGCTCAACGAAATGGACTCAACACCCCATATTAAATGCCTAAGAGTATACCTGACTAGGAAGTATCTTAAAACCTATGGATTGCTATGTCTCTGAAAGAGAATCAAGTGTGTGTACAGGGGCATAAACGCAGCAGTGATAGGATTGGAGAGGTTCGGTGAGCAAATGAAGACCCTTTGAAGTCATATTGCATGGTACCCATTCCACGGGTCTCAACTCTCCAGGTTTAAGGTATTCTTCCTTCAGCTAAAACATGCATGTGGAACCCAGAGTATGATCAACCGTGTGATCGGGAGACGTGTTCCAATATGTCTCAGTTTTCGTCCCCTGGTACTCGGGTGCAACATTCCAGACGCTTTACTAACACTCTCCCGACTTGGAGAGTCAGTGCCTTTAACCTCCTGTTTGGCCCAGTTTGCAATTTCTGCGGAAGATGAACAGGAATAGGGAGAACCAATGACAGACTAGCTGGAGGTGTCTGGACGGGCAAATTTAACTCTCATTTCCCACCAGGAAGAGGAATTAACCAAAGGCTCAGCGTGCCGTGCCGGAACCAGATTAGGGCCTGAAGCCATCCTGCGGTGTTGCGGCCAGCTCACGAGAAAGCGAGTTGAAGAAAGGAGCTCAGGGGCACTGTAATTCACAAACCTGCAGAGTTATAAATGACAGCTATCGTCCAAAAATATACTGAAGTAAGGCTGCCAAGAGGACTTGAAAGCGGGGCAGAATTGCAGGAAACCGATTTCAGGAGGTAGACTGGAATTGCATTTAAAGCATAGGAAAAGAGGCAGAACGTCCACAATGATGCACTTGGCCAAAAAGGGCGTATGCGTTTTTTCCTGAATATATTCAGGAAAAAACGCATATGCCCTTTTTGGCCAACCAAGCAAGCTTGCAAAGGAAATCTGCACTACAGTGAAGTCTCACTTCCCCCCGGTCAAAAGGGCCATCTGAAAAAAGTGTAAAATCCAGAAAGGCAGGACAGGCCATGGAGAACTGGGAGCCTTGTTATGCTGATGGGCGGGATGTAAATTGCCAACAGCCACTCTGGAGAAGTGTTTGGTGTTTCCTGAAACATCTAAAAAACAAAGCAACAGAGCCTAGGGCACTTTCACTTATGGTACTATAGTTTAGGACAATTAAAATCAAAAAGACACAGCCACCCCAAAGTTTGGGATGGCTCTATTTACAAGAACCTCATATACGGTACAAGTTCAATATCGCAGAAAGTGAAAAGTGGATAAAGAAGTTGTGGTACTTACGTACAATGCAATATCACTCAGCAATGAAATCTATGTCATCAGGCCCATAGCAGCATAATGAGTGGACTAAGTACGATGAATCTAACTGAAATAAGTCACACAGAAAAAGAAACATCATAAGGTATCACTAATACACGGAATGTAAACTTGGCTACACAGGAACTGAATTCCAAAACAGAACAGGGTCTCAAATTTAGAAAACCAACTTATACTTGCTTAAGGGGAAAGGTGAGTTGGGGTGCTGCATAAAACCAGAGATTGAAATGAGCACAGATAAAGTTCCTTAAGCCAAATATGGAATAGACAAGAGCTACTCCTTGCTCAACGAAATGGACTCAACACCCCATATTCAACGCCTAGGAATATACCTGACTAGTAAGAATCATAAAACCTATGGATTTATATATCTCTGTAAGAGAATCAAGAGTGTGTACAGCGGCATTAAAGCAGTGAATATCAGGTAAATCCCATAATAAAAATAAATTTCTTATACAAAACACAATGACAGTGAAATAGAGAGAAATACTTAAGTAATTCATTCAAGGCTTCTGATGCAACCTGCATTTACCACATCTACACCCAGAGCTGGATGACACATAAGGCTGGACACTTGGGGCTCATAAGATTGGTGAGGTTCGGTGAGCAAATGAAGACCTTTGAAGTCATATTGCATGGTACCCATTCCATGGGTCTCAACTCTCCAGGTTTAAGGGATACTTCGTTCAGCAAAACATGCATGTGGAACCCAGAGTATGATCCACCATGTGATCGAGAAACATATTCAAATGTGTCTCACTTTTCGTTCCTGGTACTCGGGTGCAACATGCCAGACGCTTTACTAACACTCTCCCGACTTGGAGAGTCAGTGCCTTTAACCTCCTGTTTGTCCCAGTTTGCAATTTCTGCGGAAAATGAACAGGAATAGGGAGAACCAATGACAGACTAGCTGGAGGTGTCTGGATGGGCAAATTTAACTCTCATTTCCCACCAGGAAGAGGAATTAACCAAAGGCTCAGCGTGCCGTGCCGGAACCAGATTAGGGCCTGAAGCCATCCTGCGGTGTTGCGGCCAGCTCACGAGAAAGCGAGTTGAAGAAAGGAGCTCAGGGGCACTGTAATTCACAAACCTGCAGAGTTATAAATGACAGCTATCGTCCAAAAATATACTGAAGTAAGGCTGCCAAGAGGACTTGAAAGCGGGGCAGAATTGCAGGAAACCGATTTCAGGAGGTAGACTGGAATTGCATTGAAAGCATAGGAAAAGAGGCAGAACGTCCACAATGATGCACTTGGCCAAAAAGGGCGTATGCGTTTTTTCCTGAATATATTCAGGAAAAAACGCATACGCCCTTTTTGGCCAACCAAGCAAGCTTGCAAAGGAAATCTGCACTACAGTGAAGTCTCACTTCCCCCCGGTCAAAAGGGCCATCTGAAAAAAGTGTAAAATCCAGAAAGGCAGGACAGGCCATGGAGAACTGGGAGCCTTGTTATGCTGATGGGCGGGATGTAAATTGCCAACAGCCACTCGGGAGAAGTGTATGGTGTTTCCTGAAACATCTAAAAAACAAAGCAACAGAGCCTAGGGCACTTCCACTTATGGTCCTATAGCTTAGGGAAATTAAAATCAAAAGACACAGCCACCCCAAAGGTTGGGACGGCTCTGTTTACAAGAACCTGGTTTACGGTACAAGTTCAATATCGCAGAAAGTGAAAAATGGATAAAGAAGTGGTGGTACTTACGTACAATGCAATATCACACAGCAATGAAATCTATGTCATCAGGCCCGTAGCAGCATAATGAGTGGATTCAGGTATGATGATTCTAACTGAAATAAGTCACACAGAAAAAGAAACATCATAAGATATCACTAATACACGGAATGTAAACTTGGCTACACAGGAACTGAATTGCAAAACAGAACAGGGTCTCAAATTTAGAAAACCAACTTATGCTTGCTTAAGGGGAAAGGTGAGTTGGGGTGCTGCATAAAACCAGAGATTGAAATGAGCACAGATAAAGTTCCTTAAGCCAAGTATGGAATAGACAAGAGCTACTCCTTGCTCAAGGAAATGGACTCAACACCCCATATTAAACGCCTAAGAATGAACCTGACTAGGAAGTATCTTAAAACCTATGGATTGCTATGTCTCCGAAAGAGAATCAAGCGTGTGTACAGGGGCATAAACGCAGCAGTGATAGATCTGGAGAGGTTCGGTGAGCAAATGAAGACCCTTTGAAATCATATTGCATGGTACCCATTCCATGGGTCTCAACTCTCCAGGTTTAAGGTATTCTTCCTTCAGCTAAAACATGCATGTGGAACCCAGAGTATGATCAACCATGTGATCGGGAGATGTGTTCCAATATGTCTCAAGTTTCGTCCCCTGGTACTCGGGTGCAACATTCCAGATGCCTTACTAACACTCTCCCGACTTGGAGAGTCAGTGCCTTTAACCTCCTGTTTGGCCCAGTTTGCAATTTCTGCGGAAGATGAACAGGAATAGGGAGAACCAATGACAGACTAGCTGGAGGTGTCTGGACGGGCAAATTTAACTCTCATTTCCCACCAGGAAGAGGAATTAACCAAAGGCTCAGCGTGCCGTGCCGGAATCAGATTAGGGCCTGAAGCCATCCTGCGGTGTTGCGGCCAGCTCACGAGAAAGCGAGTTGAAGAAAGGAGCTCAGGGGCACTGTAATTCACAAACCTGCAGAGTTATAAATGACAGCTATCGTCCAAAAATATACTGAAGTAAGGCTGCCAAGAGGACTTGAAAGCGGGGCAGAATTGCAGGAAACCGATTTCAGGAGGTAGACTGGAATTGCATTTAAAGCATAGGAAAAGAGGCAGAACGTCCACAATGATGCACTTGGCCAAAAAGGGCGTATGCGTTTTTTCCTAAATATATTCAGGAAAAAACGCATACGCCCTTTTTGGCAACCAGGCAAGCTTGCAAAGGAAATCTGCACTACAATGAAGTCTCACTTCCCCCCGGTCAAAAGGGCCATCTGAAAAAAGTGTAAAATCCAGAAAGGCAGGACAGGCCATGGAGAACTGGGAGCCTTGTTATGCTGATGGGCGGGATGTAAATTGCCAACAGCCACTCGGGAGAAGTGTATGGTGTTTCCTGAAACATCTAAAAAACAAAGCAACAGAGCCTAGGGCACTTCCACTTATGGTCCTATAGCTTAGGGAAATTAAAATCAAAAGACACAGCCACCCCAAAGGTTGGGACGGCTCTGTTTACAAGAACCTGGTTTACGGTACAAGTTCAATATCGCAGAAAGTGAAAAATGGATAAAGAAGTTGTGGTACTTACGTACAATGCAATATCACTCAGCAAGGAAATCTATATTATCAGGCCCATAGCAGCATAATGAGTGGATTCAGGTATGATGATTCTAACTGAAATAAGTCACACAGAAAAAGAAACATCATAAGATATCACTAATACACGGAATGTAAACTTGGCTACACAGGAACTGAATTCCAAAACAGAACAGGGTCTCAAATTTAGAAAACCAACTTATGCTTGCTTAAGGGGAAAGGTGAGTTGGGGTGCTGCATAAAACCAGAGATTGAAATGAGCACAGATAAAGTTCCTTAAGCCAAATATGGAATAGACAAGAGCTACTCCTTGCTCAACGAAATGGATTCAACACCCCATATTAAACACCCAAGAATATACCTGACTAGGAAGTATCTTAAAACCTATGGATTGCTATGTCTCCGAAAGAGAATCAAGCGTTTGTGCAGGGGAATAAACGCAGCAGTGATAGGATTGGAGAGGTTCGGTGAGCAAATGAAGATCCTTTGAAGTCATATTGCATGGTACCCATTCCACGGGTCTCAACTCTCCAGGTTTAAGGTATTCTTCCTTCAGCTAAAACATGCATGTGGAACCCAGAGTATGATCAACCATGTGATCGGGAGATGTGTTCCAGTATGTCTCAGTTTTCGTCCCCTGGTACTCGGGTGCAACATTCCAGACGCTTTACTAACACTCTCCCGACTTGGAGAGTCAGTGCCTTTAACCTCCTGTTTGGCCCAGTTTGCAATTTCTGCGGAAGATGAACAGGAATAGGGAGAACCAATGACAGACTAGCTGGAGGTGTCTGGACGGGCAAATTTAACTCTCATTTCCCACCAGGAAGAGGAATTAGCCAAAGGCTCAGCGTGCCGTGCCGGAACCAGATTAGGGCCTGAAGCCATCCTGCGGTGTTGCGGCCAGCTCACGAGAAAGCGAGTTGAAGAAAGCAGCTCAGGGGCACTGTAATTCACAAACCTGCAGAGTTATAAATGACAGCTATCGTCCAAAAATATACTGAAGTAAGGCTGCCAAGAGGACTTGAAAGCGGGGCAGAATTGCAGGAAACCGATTTCAGGAGGTAGACTGGAATTGCATTGAAAGCATAGGAAAAGAGGCAGAACGTCCACAATGATACACTTGGCCAAAAAGGGCGTATGCGTTTTTTCCTAAATATATTCAGGAAAAAACGCATACGCCCTTTTTGGCCAACCAAGCAAGCTTGCAAAGGAAATCTGCACTACAATGAAGTCTCACTTCCCCCCGGTCAAAAGGGGCATCTGAAAAAAGTGTGAAATCCAGAAAGGCAGGACAGGCCATGGAGAACTGGGAGCCTTGTTATGCTGATGGGCGTGATGTAAATTGCCAACAGCCACTCGGGAGAAGTGTATGGTGTTTCCTGAAACATCTAAAAAACAAAGCAACAGAGCCTAGGGCACTTCCACTTATGGTCCTATAGCTTAGGGAAATTAAAATCAAAAAGACAGAGCCACCCTAAAGGTTGGGACGGCTCTGTTTACTAGAAACTCATTTACGGTACAAGTTCAATATCTCAGAAATTGAAAAATGGATAAAGAAGTTGTGGTACTTACGTACAATGCAATATCACTCAGCAATGAAATCTATGTCATCAGGCCCATAGCAGCATAATAAGTGGATTCAGGTATGATGATTCTAACTGAAATAAGTCACACAGAAACAGAAACATCATAAGATATCACTAATACACGGAATGTAAACTTGGCTACATAGGTACTGAATTACAATACAGAACAGGGTCTCAAATTTAGAAAACCAACTTATGCTTGCTTAAGGGGAAAGGTGAGTTGGGGTGCTGCATAAAACCAGAGATTGAATTGAGCACAGATAAAGTTCCTTAAGCCAAATATGGAATAGACAAGAGCTACTCCTTGCTCAACGAAATGGACTCAACACCCCATATTAAATGCCTAAGAGTGTACCTGACTAGGAAGTATCTTAAAACCTATGGATTGCCATGTCTCCGAAAGAGAATCAAGCGTGTGTACAGGGGCATAAACGCAGCAGTGATAGGATTGGAGAAGTTCGGTGAGCAAATGAAGACCCTTTGAAGTCATATTGCATGGTACCCATTCCACGGGTCTCAACTCTCCAGGTTTAAGGTATTCTTCCTTCAGCTAAAACATGCATGTGGAACCCAGAGTATGATCAACCGTGTGATCGGGAGACGTGTTCCAATATGTGTCAGTTTTCGTCCCCTGGTACTCGGGTGCAACATTCCAGACGCTTTACTAACACTCTCCCGACTTGGAGAGTCAGTGCCTTTAACCTCCTGTTTGGCCCAGTTTGCAATTTCTGCGGAAGATGAACAGGAATAGGGAGAACCATGACAGACTAGCTGGAGGTGTCTGGACGGGCAAATTTAACTCTCATTTCCCACCAGGAAGAGGAATTAACCAAAGGCTCAGCGTGCCGTGCCGGAACCAGATTAGGGCCTGAAGCCATCCTGCGGTGTTGCGGCCAGCTCACGAGAAAGCGAGTTGAAGAAAGGAGCTCAGGGGCACTGTAATTCACAAACCTGCAGAGTTATAAATGACAGCTATCGTCCAAAAATATACTGAAGTAAGGCTGCCAAGAGGACTTGAAAGCGGGGCAGAATTGCAGGAAACCGATTTCAGGAGGTAGACTGGAATTGCATTTAAAGCATAGGAAAAGAGGCAGAACGTCCACAATGATGCACTTGGCCAAAAAGGGCGTATGCGTTTTTTCCTGAATATATTCAGGAAAAAACGCATACGCCCTTTTTGGCCAACCAAGCAAGCTTGCAAAGGAAATCTGCACTACAACGAAGTCTCACTTCCCCCCGGTCAAAAGGGCCATCTGAAAAAAGTGTAAAATCCAGAAAGGCAGGACAGGCCATGGAGAACTGGGAGCCTTGTTATGCTGATGGGCGGGATGTAAATTGCCAACAGCCACTCGGGAGAAGTGTATGGTGTTTCCTGAAACATCTAAAAAACAAAGCAACAGAGCCTAGGGCACTTCCACTTATGGTCCTATAGCTTAGGGAAATTAAAATCAAAAAGACAAAGCCACCCTAAAGTTGGGACGGCTCTGTTTACAAGAACCTGGTTTACGGTACAAGTTCAATATCGCAGAAAGTGAAAAATGGATAAAGAAGTTGTGGTACTTACGTACAATGCAGTATCACTCAGCAATGAAATCTATGTCATCAGGCCCGTAGCAGCATAATGAGTGGATTCAGGTACGATAATTCTAACTGAAATAAGTCACACAGAAAAAGAAACATCATAAGATATCACTAATACACGGAATGTAAACTTGGCTACACAGGAACTGAATTACAAAACAGAACAGGGTCTCAAATTTAGAAAACCAACTTATGCTTGCTTAAGGGGAAAGGTGAGTTGGGGTGCTGCATAAAACCAGAGATTGAAATGAGCACAGATAAAGTTCCTTAAGCCAAATATGGAATAGACAAGAGCTACTCCTTGCTCAATGAAATGGACTCAACACCCCATATTAAACGACTAAGAGTGTACCTGACTAGGAAGTATCTTAAAACCTATGGATTGCTATGTCTCCGAAAGAGAATCAAGCGTGTGTACAGGGGCATAAACGGAGCAGTGATAGGATTGGAGAAGTTCGGTGAGCAAATGAAGACCCTTTGAAGTCATATTGCATGGTACCCATTCCACGGGTCTCAACTCTCCAGGTTTAAGGTATTCTTCCTTCAGCTAAAACATGCATGTGGAACCCAGAGTATGATCAACCGTGTGATCGGTAGACGTGTTCAAATATGTCTCAGTTTTCGTCCCCTGGTTCTCGGGTGCAACATTCCAGACGCTTTACTAACACTCTCCCGACTTGGACACTGAGTGCCTTTAACCTCCTGTTTGGCCCAGTTTGCAATTTCTGCGGAAGATGAACAGGAATAGGCAGAACCAATGAGAGACTAGCTGGAGGTGTCTGGACGGGCAAATTTAACTCTCATTTCCCACCAGGAAGAGGAATTAACCAAAGGCTCAGCGTGCCGTGCCGGAACCAGATTAGGGCCTGAAGCCATCCTGCGGTGTTGCGGCCAGCTCACGAGAAAGCGAGTTGAAGAAAGGAGCTCAGGGGCACTGTAATTCACAAACCTGCAGAGTTATAAATGACAGCTATCGTCCAAAAATATACTGAAGTAAGGCTGCCAAGAGGACTTGAAAGCGGGGCAGAATTGCAGGAAACCGATTTCAGGAGGTAGACTGGAATTGCATTTAAAGCATAGGAAAAGAGGCAGAACGTCCACAATGATGCACTTGGCCAAAAAGGGCGTATGCGTTTTTTCCTGAATATATTCAGGAAAAAACGCATACGCCCTTTTTGGCCAACCAAGCAAGCTTGCAAAGGAAATCTGCACTACAATGAAGTCTCACTTCCCCCCGGTCAAAAGGGCCATCTGAAAAAAGTGTAAAATTCAGAAAGGCAGGACAGGCCATGGAGAACTGGGAGCCTTGTTATGCTGATGGGCGGGATGTAAATTGCCAACAGCCATTCGGGAGAAGTGTATGGTGTTTCCTGAAACATCTAATAAACAAAGCAACAGAGCCTAGGGCACTTCCACTTATGGTCCTATAGCTTAGGGAAATTAAAATCAAAAAGACACAGCCACCCCAAAGGTTGGGGCGGCTCTGTTTACAAGAACCTGGTTTACGGTACAAGTTCAATATCGCAGAAAGTGAAAAATGGATAAAGAAGTTGTGGTACTTACGTACAATGCAGTATCACTCAGCAATGAAATCTATGTCATCAGGCCCGTAGCAGCATAATAAGTGGATTCAGGTATGATGATTCTAACTGAAATAAGTCACACAGAAACAGAAACATCATAAGATATCACTAATACACGGAATGTAACCTTGGCTACACAGGAACTGAATTCCAAAACAGAACAGGGTCTCAAATTTAGAAAACCAACTTATGCTTGCTTAAGGGGAAAGGTGAGTTGGGGTGCTGCATAAAACCAGAGATTGAAATGAGCACAGATAAAGTTCCATAAGCCAAATATGGAATAGACAAGAGCTACTCCTTGCTCAACGAAATGGACTCAACACCCCATATTAAATGCCTAAGAGTGTACCTGACTAGGAAGTATCTTAAAACCTATGGATTGCTATGTCTCTGAAAGAGAATTAAGTGTGTGTACAGGGGCATAAACGCAGCAGTGATAGGATTGGAGAGGTTCGTTGAGCAAATGAAGATCCTTTGAAGTCATATTGCATGGTACCCATTCCACGGGTCTCAACTCTCCAGGTTTAAGGTATTCTTCCTTCAGCTAAAACATGCATGTGGAACCCAGAGTATGATCAACCATGTGATCGGGAGATGTGTTCCAGTATGTCTCAGTTTTCGTCCCCTGGTACTCGGGTGCAACATTCCAGACGCTTTACTAACACTCTCCCGACTTGGAGAGTCAGTGCCTTTAACCTCCTGTTTGGCCCAGTTTGCAATTTCTGCGGAAGATGAACAGGAATAGGGAGAACCAATGACAGACTAGCTGGAGGTGTCTGGACGGGCAAATTTAACTCTCATTTCCCACCAGGAAGAGGAATTAGCCAAAGGCTCAGCGTGCCGTGCCGGAACCAGATTACGGCCTGAAGCCATCCTGCGGTGTTGCGGCCAGCTCACGAGAAAGCGAGTTGAAGAAAGGAGCTCAGGGGCACTGTAATTCACAAACCTGCAGAGTTATAAATGACAGCTATCGTCCAAAAATATACTGAAGTAAGGCTGCCAAGAGGACTTGAAAGCGGGGCAGAATTGCAGGAAACCGATTTCAGGAGGTAGACTGGAATTGCATTTAAAGCATAGGAAAAGAGGCAGAACGTCCACAATGATGCACTTGGCCAAAAAGGGCGTATGCGTTTTTTCCTAAATATATTCAGGAAAAAACGCATACGCCCTTTTTGGCAACCAGGCAAGCTTGCAAAGGAAATCTGCACTACAATGAAGTCTCACTTCCCCCTGGTCAAAAGGGCCATCTGAAAAAACTGTAAAATCCAGAAAGGCAGGACAGGCCATGGAGAACTGGGAGCCTTGTTATGCTGATGGGCGGGATGTAAATTGCCAACAGCCACTCGGGAGAAGTGTATGGTGTTTCCTGAAACATCTAAAAAACAAAGCAACAGAGCCTAGGGCACTTCCACTTATGGTCCTATAGCTTAGGGAAATTAAAATCAAAAAGACAGAGCCACCCTAAAGGTTGGGACGGCTCTGTTTACTAGAAACTCATCTACGGTACAAGTTCAATATCTCAGAAATTGAAAAATGGATAAAGAAGTTGTGGTACTTACGTACAATGCAATATCACTCAGCAATGAAATCTATGTCATCAGGCCCATAGCAGCATAATAAGTGGATTCAGGTACGATGATTCTAACTGAAATAAGTCACACAGAAACAGAAACATCATAAGATATCACTAATACACGGAATGTAAACATGGCTACATAGGTACTGAATTACAATACAGAACAGGGTCTCAAATTTAGAAAACCAACTTATGCTTGCTTAAGGGGAAAGGTGAGTTGGGGTGCTGCATAAAACCAGAGATTGAATTGAGCACAGATAAAGTTCCTTAAGCCAAATATGGAATAGACAAGAGCTACTCCTTGCTCAACGAAATGGACTCAACACCCCATATTAAATGCCTAAGAGTGTACCTGACTAGGAAGTATCTTAAAACCTATGGATTGCTATGTCTCCGAAAGAGAATCAAGCGTGTGTACAGGGGCATAAACGCAGCAGTGATAGGATTGGAGAAGTTCGGTGAGCAAATGAAGACCCTTTGAAGTCATATTGCATGGTACCCATTCCACGGGTCTCAACTCTCCAGGTTTAAGGTATTCTTCCTTCAGCTAAAACATGCATGTGGAACCCAGAGTATGATCAACCGTGTGATCGGGAGACGTGTTCCAATATGTGTCAGTTTTCGTCCCCTGGTACTCGGGTGCAACATTCCAGACGCTTTACTAACACTCTCCCGACTTGGAGAGTCAGTGCCTTTAACCTCCTGTTTGGCCCAGTTTGCAATTTCTGCGGAAGATGAACAGGAATAGGGAGAACCATGACAGACTAGCTGGAGGTGTCTGGACGGGCAAATTTAACTCTCATTTCCCACCAGGAAGAGGAATTAACCAAAGGCTCAGCGTGCCGTGCCGGAACCAGATTAGGGCCTGAAGCCATCCTGCGGTGTTGCGGCCAGCTCACGAGAAAGCGAGTTGAAGAAAGGAGCTCAGGGGCACTGTAATTCACAAACCTGCAGAGTTATAAATGACAGCTATCGTCCAAAAATATACTGAAGTAAGGCTGCCAAGAGGACTTGAAAGCGGGGCAGAATTGCAGGAAACCGATTTCAGGAGGTAGACTGGAATTGCATTTAAAGCATAGGAAAAGAGGCAGAACGTCCACAATGATGCACTTGGCCAAAAAGGGCGTATGCGTTTTTTCCTGAATATATTCAGGAAAAAACGCATACGCCCTTTTTGGCCAACCAAGCAAGCTTGCAAAGGAAATCTGCACTACAATGAAGTCTCACTTCCCCCCGGTCAAAAGGGCCATCTGAAAAAAGTGTAAAATCCAGAAAGGCAGGACAGGACATGGAGAACTGGGAGCCTTGTTATGCTGATGGGCGGGATGTAAATTGCCAACAGCCACTCGGGAGAAGTGTATGGTGTTTCCTGAAACATCTAAAAAACAAAGCAACAGAGCCTAGGGCACTTCCACTTATGGTCCTATAGCTTAGGGAAATTAAAATCAAAAAGACAGAGCCACCCTAAAGGTTGGGACGGCTCTGTTTACAAGAACCTGGTTTACGGTACAAGTTCAATATCGCAGAAAGTGAAAAATGGATAAAGAAGTTGTGGTACTTACGTACAATGCAGTATCACTCAGCAATGAAATCTATGTCATCAGGCCCGTAGCAGCATAATGAGTGGATTCAGGTACGATGATTCTAACTGAAATAAGTCACACAGAAAAAGAAACATCATAAGATATCACTAATACACGGAATGTAACCTTGTCTACACAGGAACTGAATTACAAAACAGAACAGGGTCTCAAATTTAGAAAACAAACTTATGCTTGCTTAAGGGGAAAGGTGAGTTGGGGTGCTGCATAAAACCAGAGATTGAAATGAGCACAGATAAAGTTCCTTAAGCCAAATATGGAATAGACAAGAGCTACTCCTTGCTCAACGAAATGGACTCAACACCCCATATTAAACGACTAAGAGTGTACCTGACTAGGAAGTATCTTAAAACCTATGGATTGCTATGTCTCCGAAAGAGAATCAAGCGTGTGTACAGGGGCATAAACGCAGCAGTGATAGGATTGGAGAAGTTCGGTGAGCAAATGAAGACCCTTTGAAGTCATATTGCATGGTACCCATTCCACGGGTCTCAACTCTCCAGGTTTAAGGTATTCTTCCTTCAGCTAAAACATGCATGTGGAACCCAGAGTATGATCAACCGTGTGATCGGGAGACGTGTTCCAATATGTGTCAGTTTTCGTCCCCTGGTACTCGGGTGCAACATTCCAGACGCTTTACTAACACTCTCCCGACTTGGAGAGTCAGTGCCTTTAACCTCCTGTTTGGCCCAGTTTGCAATTTCTGCGGAAGATGAACAGGAATAGGGAGAACCATGACAGACTAGCTGGAGGTGTCTGGACGGGCAAATTTAACTCTCATTTCCCACCAGGAAGAGGAATTAACCAAAGGCTCAGCGTGCCGTGCCGGAACCAGATTAGGGCCTGAAGCCATCCTGCGGTGTTGCGGCCAGCTCACGAGAAAGCGAGTTGAAGAAAGGAGCTCAGGGGCACTGTAATTCACAAACCTGCAGAGTTATAAATGACAGCTATCGTCCAAAAATATACTGAAGTAAGGCTGCCAAGAGGACTTGAAAGCGGGGCAGAATTGCAGGAAACCGATTTCAGGAGGTAGACTGGAATTGCATTTAAAGCATAGGAAAAGAGGCAGAACGTCCACAATGATGCACTTGGCCAAAAAGGGCGTATGCGTTTTTTCCTGAATATATTCAGGAAAAAACGCATACGCCCTTTTTGGCCAACCAAGCAAGCTTGCAAAGGAAATCTGCACTACAATGAAGTCTCACTTCCCCCCGGTCAAAAGGGCCATCTGAAAAAAGTGTAAAATCCAGAAAGGCAGGACAGGACATGGAGAACTGGGAGCCTTGTTATGCTGATGGGCGGGATGTAAATTGCCAACAGCCACTCGGGAGAAGTGTATGGTGTTTCCTGAAACATCTAAAAAACAAAGCAACAGAGCCTAGGGCACTTCCACTTATGGTCCTATAGCTTAGGGAAATTAAAATCAAAAAGACAGAGCCACCCTAAAGGTTGGGACGGCTCTGTTTACAAGAACCTGGTTTACGGTACAAGTTCAATATCGCAGAAAGTGAAAAATGGATAAAGAAGTTGTGGTACTTACGTACAATGCAGTATCACTCAGCAATGAAATCTATGTCATCAGGCCCGTAGCAGCATAATGAGTGGATTCAGGTACGATGATTCTAACTGAAATAAGTCACACAGAAAAAGAAACATCATAAGATATCACTAATACACGGAATGTAACCTTGTCTACACAGGAACTGAATTACAAAACAGAACAGGGTCTCAAATTTAGAAAACAAACTTATGCTTGCTTAAGGGGAAAGGTGAGTTGGGGTGCTGCATAAAACCAGAGATTGAAATGAGCACAGATAAAGTTCCTTAAGCCAAATATGGAATAGACAAGAGCTACTCCTTGCTCAACGAAATGGACTCAACACCCCATATTAAACGACTAAGAGTGTACCTGACTAGGAAGTATCTTAAAACCTATGGATTGCTATGTCTCCGAAAGAGAATCAAGCGTGTGTACAGGGGCATAAACGCAGCAGTGATAGGATTGGAGAAGTTCGGTGAGCAAATGAAGACCCTTTGAAGTCATATTGCATGGTACCCATTCCACGGGTCTCAACTCTCCAGGTTTAAGGTATTCTTCCTTCAGCTAAAACATGCATGTGGAACCCAGAGTATGATCAACCGTGTGATCGGTAGACGTGTTCAAATATGTCTCAGTTTTCGTCCCCTGGTTCTCGGGTGCAACATTCCAGACGCTTTACTAACACTCTCCCGACTTGGACAGTCAGTGCCTTTAACCTCCTGTTTGGCCCAGTTTGCAATTTCTGCGGAAGATGAACAGGAATAGGCAGAACCAATGAGAGACTAGCTGGAGGTGTCTGGACGGGAAAATTTAACTCTCATTTCCCACCAGGAAGAGGAATTAACCAAAGGCTCAGCGTGCCGTGCCGGAACCAGATTAGGGCCTGAAGCCATCCTGCGGTGTTGCGGCCAGCTCACGAGAAAGCGAGTTGAAGAAAGGAGCTCAGGGGCACTGTAATTCACAAACCTGCAGAGTTATAAATGACAGCTATCGTCCAAAAATATACTGAAGTAAGGCTGCCAAGAGGACTTGAAAGCGGGGCAGAATTGCAGGAAACCGATTTCAGGAGGTAGACTGGAATTGCATTTAAAGCATAGGAAAAGAGGCAGAACGTCCACAATGATGCACTTGGCCAAAAAGGGCGTATGCGTTTTTTCCTGAATATATTCAGGAAAAAACGCATACGCCCTTTTTGGCCAACCAAGCAAGCTTGCAAAGGAAATCTGCACTACAATGAAGTCTCACTTCCCCCCGGTCAAAAGGGCCATCTGAAAAAAGTGTAAAATCCAGAAAGGCAGGACAGGCCATGGAGAACTGGGAGCCTTGTTATGCTGATGGGCGGGATGTAAATTGCCAACAGCCACTCGGGAGAAGTGTATGGTGTTTCCTGAAACATCTAATAAACAAAGCAACAGAGCCTAGGGCACTTCCACTTATGGTCCTATAGCTTAGGGAAATTAAAATCAAAAAGACACAGCCACCTCAAAGGTTGGGGCGGCTCTGTTTACAAGAACCTGGTTTACGGTACAAGTTCAATATCGCAGAAAGTGAAAAATGGATAAAGAAGTTGTGGTACTTACGTACAATGCAGTATCACTCAGCAATGAAATCTATGTCATCAGGCCCGTAGCAGCATAATGAGTGGATTCAGGTACGATGATTCTAACTGAAATAAGTCACACAGAAAAAGAAACATCATAAGATATCACTAATACACGGAATGTAACCTTGGCTACACAGGAACTGAATTACAAAACAGAACAGGGTCTCAAATTTAGAAAACCAACTTATGCTTGCTTAAGGGGAAAGGTGAGTTGGGGTGCTGCATAAAACCAGAGATTGAAATGAGCACAGATAAAGTTCCATAAGCCAAATATGGAATAGACAAGAGCTACTCCTTGCTCAACGAAATGGACTCAACACCCCATATTAAATGCCTAAGAGTGTACCTGACTAGGAAGTATCTTAAAACCTATGGATTGCTATGTCTCTGAAAGAGAATTAAGTGTGTGTACAGGGGCATAAACGCAGCAGTGATAGGATTGGAGAGGTTCGTTTAGCAAATGAAGATCCTTTGAAGTCATATTGCATGGTACCCATTCCACGGGTCTCAACTCTCCAGGTTTAAGGTATTCTTCCTTCAGCTAAAACATGCATGTGGAACCCAGAGTATGATCAACCATGTGATCGGGAGATGTGTTCCAGTATGTCTCAGTTTTCGTCCCCTGGTACTCGGGTGCAACATTCCAGACGCTTTACTAACACTCTCCCGACTTGGAGAGTCAGTGCCTTTAACCTCCTGTTTGGCCCAGTTTGCAATTTCTGCGGAAGATGAACAGGAATAGGGAGAACCAATGACAGACTAGCTGGAGGTGTCTGGACGGGCAAATTTAACTCTCATTTCCCACCAGGAAGAGGAATTAGCCAAAGGCTCAGCGTGCCGTGCCGGAACCAGATTACGGCCTGAAGCCATCCTGCGGTGTTGCGGCCAGCTCACGAGAAAGCGAGTTGAAGAAAGGAGCTCAGGGGCACTGTAATTCACAAACCTGCAGAGTTATAAATGACAGCTATCGTCCAAAAATATACTGAAGTAAGGCTGCCAAGAGGACTTGAAAGCGGGGCAGAATTGCAGGAAACCGATTTCAGGAGGTAGACTGGAATTGCATTTAAAGCATAGGAAAAGAGGCAGAACGTCCACAATGATGCACTTGGCCAAAAAGGGCGTATGCGTTTTTTCCTAAATATATTCAGGAAAAAACGCATACGCCCTTTTTGGCCAACCAAGCAAGCTTGCAAAGGAAATCTGCACTACAATGAAGTCTCACTTCCCCCCGGTCAAAAGGGCCATCTGAAAAAAGTGTGAAATCCAGAAAGGCAGGACAGGCCATGGAGAACTGGGAGCCTTGTTATGCTGATGGGCGTGATGTAAATTGCCAACAGCCACTCGGGAGAAGTGTATGGTGTTTCCTGAAACATCTAAAAAACAAAGCAACAGAGCCTAGGGCACTTCCACTTATGGTCCTATAGCTTAGGGAAATTAAAATCAAAAAGACAGAGCCACCCAAAAGGTTGGGACGGCTCTGTTTACTAGAAACTCATTTACGGTACAAGTTCAATATCTCAGAAAGTGAAAAATGGATAAAGAAGTTGTGGTACTTACGTACAATGCAGTATCACTCAGCAATGAAATCTATGTCATCAGGCCCGTAGCAGCATAATGAGTGGATTCAGGTATGATGATTCTAACTGAAATAAGTCACACAGAAAAAGAAACATCATAAGATATCACTAATACACGGAATGTAACCTTGGCTACACAGGAACTGAATTACAAAACAGAACAGGGTCTCAAATTTAGAAACCCAACTTATGCTTGCTTAAGGGGAAAGGTGAGTTGGGGTGCTGCATAAAACCAGAGATTGAATTGAGCACAGATAAAGTTCCTTAAGCCAAATATGGAATAGACAAGAGCTACTCCTTGCTCAACGAAATGGACTCAACACCCCATATTAAATGCCTAAGAGTGTACCTGACTAGGAAGTATCTTAAAACCTATGGATTGCTATGTCTCCGAAAGAGAATCAAGCGTGTGTACAGGGGCATAAACGCAGCAGTGATAGGATTGGAGAAGTTCGGTGAGCAAATGAAGACCCTTTGAAGTCATATTGCATGGTACCCATTCCACGGGTCTCAACTCTCCAGGTTTAAGGTATTCTTCCTTCAGCTAAAACATGCATGTGGAACCCAGAGTATGATCAACCGTGTGATCGGGAGACGTGTTCCAATATGTGTCAGTTTTCGTCCCCTGGTACTCGGGTGCAACATTCCAGACGCTTTACTAACACTCTCCCGACTTGGAGAGTCAGTGCCTTTAACCTCCTGTTTGGCCCAGTTTGCAATTTCTGCGGAAGATGAACAGGAATAGGGAGAACCATGACAGACTAGCTGGAGGTGTCTGGACGGGCAAATTTAACTCTCATTTCCCACCAGGAAGAGGAATTAACCAAAGGCTCAGCGTGCCGTGCCGGAACCAGATTAGGGCCTGAAGCCATCCTGCGGTGTTGCGGCCAGCTCACGAGAAAGCGAGTTGAAGAAAGGAGCTCAGGGGCACTGTAATTCACAAACCTGCAGAGTTATAAATGACAGCTATCGTCCAAAAATATACTGAAGTAAGGCTGCCAAGAGGACTTGAAAGCGGGGCAGAATTGCAGGAAACCGATTTCAGGAGGTAGACTGGAATTGCATTTAAAGCATAGGAAAAGAGGCAGAACGTCCACAATGATGCACTTGGCCAAAAAGGGCGTATGCGTTTTTTCCTGAATATATTCAGGAAAAAACGCATACGCCCTTTTTGGCCAACCAAGCAAGCTTGCAAAGGAAATCTGCACTACAATGAAGTCTCACTTCCCCCCGGTCAAAAGGGCCATCTGAAAAAAGTGTAAAATCCAGAAAGGCAGGACAGGACATGGAGAACTGGGAGCCTTGTTATGCTGATGGGCGGGATGTAAATTGCCAACAGCCACTCGGGAGAAGTGTATGGTGTTTCCTGAAACATCTAAAAAACAAAGCAACAGAGCCTAGGGCACTTCCACTTATGGTCCTATAGCTTAGGGAAATTAAAATCAAAAAGACAGAGCCACCCTAAAGGTTGGGACGGCTCTGTTTACAAGAACCTGGTTTACGGTACAAGTTCAATATCGCAGAAAGTGAAAAATGGATAAAGAAGTTGTGGTACTTACGTACAATGCAGTATCACTCAGCAATGAAATCTATGTCATCAGGCCCGTAGCAGCATAATGAGTGGATTCAGGTACGATGATTCTAACTGAAATAAGTCACACAGAAAAAGAAACATCATAAGATATCACTAATACACGGAATGTAACCTTGTCTACACAGGAACTGAATTACAAAACAGAACAGGGTCTCAAATTTAGAAAACAAACTTATGCTTGCTTAAGGGGAAAGGTGAGTTGGGGTGCTGCATAAAACCAGAGATTGAAATGAGCACAGATAAAGTTCCTTAAGCCAAATATGGAATAGACAAGAGCTACTCCTTGCTCAACGAAATGGACTCAACACCCCATATTAAACGACTAAGAGTGTACCTGACTAGGAAGTATCTTAAAACCTATGGATTGCTATGTCTCCGAAAGAGAATCAAGCGTGTGTACAGGGGCATAAACGCAGCAGTGATAGGATTGGAGAAGTTCGGTGAGCAAATGAAGACCCTTTGAAGTCATATTGCATGGTACCCATTCCACGGGTCTCAACTCTCCAGGTTTAAGGTATTCTTCCTTCAGCTAAAACATGCATGTGGAACCCAGAGTATGATCAACCGTGTGATCGGGAGACGTGTTCCAATATGTGTCAGTTTTCGTCCCCTGGTACTCGGGTGCAACATTCCAGACGCTTTACTAACACTCTCCCGACTTGGAGAGTCAGTGCCTTTAACCTCCTGTTTGGCCCAGTTTGCAATTTCTGCGGAAGATGAACAGGAATAGGGAGAACCATGACAGACTAGCTGGAGGTGTCTGGACGGGCAAATTTAACTCTCATTTCCCACCAGGAAGAGGAATTAACCAAAGGCTCAGCGTGCCGTGCCGGAACCAGATTAGGGCCTGAAGCCATCCTGCGGTGTTGCGGCCAGCTCACGAGAAAGCGAGTTGAAGAAAGGAGCTCAGGGGCACTGTAATTCACAAACCTGCAGAGTTATAAATGACAGCTATCGTCCAAAAATATACTGAAGTAAGGCTGCCAAGAGGACTTGAAAGCGGGGCAGAATTGCAGGAAACCGATTTCAGGAGGTAGACTGGAATTGCATTTAAAGCATAGGAAAAGAGGCAGAACGTCCACAATGATGCACTTGGCCAAAAAGGGCGTATGCGTTTTTTCCTGAATATATTCAGGAAAAAACGCATACGCCCTTTTTGGCCAACCAAGCAAGCTTGCAAAGGAAATCTGCACTACAATGAAGTCTCACTTCCCCCCGGTCAAAAGGGCCATCTGAAAAAAGTGTAAAATCCAGAAAGGCAGGACAGGACATGGAGAACTGGGAGCCTTGTTATGCTGATGGGCGGGATGTAAATTGCCAACAGCCACTCGGGAGAAGTGTATGGTGTTTCCTGAAACATCTAAAAAACAAAGCAACAGAGCCTAGGGCACTTCCACTTATGGTCCTATAGCTTAGGGAAATTAAAATCAAAAAGACAGAGCCACCCTAAAGGTTGGGACGGCTCTGTTTACAAGAACCTGGTTTACGGTACAAGTTCAATATCGCAGAAAGTGAAAAATGGATAAAGAAGTTGTGGTACTTACGTACAATGCAGTATCACTCAGCAATGAAATCTATGTCATCAGGCCCGTAGCAGCATAATGAGTGGATTCAGGTACGATGATTCTAACTGAAATAAGTCACACAGAAAAAGAAACATCATAAGATATCACTAATACACGGAATGTAACCTTGTCTACACAGGAACTGAATTACAAAACAGAACAGGGTCTCAAATTTAGAAAACAAACTTATGCTTGCTTAAGGGGAAAGGTGAGTTGGGGTGCTGCATAAAACCAGAGATTGAAATGAGCACAGATAAAGTTCCTTAAGCCAAATATGGAATAGACAAGAGCTACTCCTTGCTCAACGAAATGGACTCAACACCCCATATTAAACGACTAAGAGTGTACCTGACTAGGAAGTATCTTAAAACCTATGGATTGCTATGTCTCCGAAAGAGAATCAAGCGTGTGTACAGGGGCATAAACGCAGCAGTGATAGGATTGGAGAAGTTCGGTGAGCAAATGAAGACCCTTTGAAGTCATATTGCATGGTACCCATTCCACGGGTCTCAACTCTCCAGGTTTAAGGTATTCTTCCTTCAGCTAAAACATGCATGTGGAACCCAGAGTATGATCAACCGTGTGATCGGTAGACGTGTTCAAATATGTCTCAGTTTTCGTCCCCTGGTTCTCGGGTGCAACATTCCAGACGCTTTACTAACACTCTCCCGACTTGGACAGTCAGTGCCTTTAACCTCCTGTTTGGCCCAGTTTGCAATTTCTGCGGAAGATGAACAGGAATAGGCAGAACCAATGAGAGACTAGCTGGAGGTGTCTGGACGGGAAAATTTAACTCTCATTTCCCACCAGGAAGAGGAATTAACCAAAGGCTCAGCGTGCCGTGCCGGAACCAGATTAGGGCCTGAAGCCATCCTGCGGTGTTGCGGCCAGCTCACGAGAAAGCGAGTTGAAGAAAGGAGCTCAGGGGCACTGTAATTCACAAACCTGCAGAGTTATAAATGACAGCTATCGTCCAAAAATATACTGAAGTAAGGCTGCCAAGAGGACTTGAAAGCGGGGCAGAATTGCAGGAAACCGATTTCAGGAGGTAGACTGGAATTGCATTTAAAGCATAGGAAAAGAGGCAGAACGTCCACAATGATGCACTTGGCCAAAAAGGGCGTATGCGTTTTTTCCTGAATATATTCAGGAAAAAACGCATACGCCCTTTTTGGCCAACCAAGCAAGCTTGCAAAGGAAATCTGCACTACAATGAAGTCTCACTTCCCCCCGGTCAAAAGGGCCATCTGAAAAAAGTGTAAAATCCAGAAAGGCAGGACAGGCCATGGAGAACTGGGAGCCTTGTTATGCTGATGGGCGGGATGTAAATTGCCAACAGCCACTCGGGAGAAGTGTATGGTGTTTCCTGAAACATCTAATAAACAAAGCAACAGAGCCTAGGGCACTTCCACTTATGGTCCTATAGCTTAGGGAAATTAAAATCAAAAAGACACAGCCACCTCAAAGGTTGGGGCGGCTCTGTTTACAAGAACCTGGTTTACGGTACAAGTTCAATATCGCAGAAAGTGAAAAATGGATAAAGAAGTTGTGGTACTTACGTACAATGCAGTATCACTCAGCAATGAAATCTATGTCATCAGGCCCGTAGCAGCATAATGAGTGGATTCAGGTACGATGATTCTAACTGAAATAAGTCACACAGAAAAAGAAACATCATAAGATATCACTAATACACGGAATGTAACCTTGGCTACACAGGAACTGAATTACAAAACAGAACAGGGTCTCAAATTTAGAAAACCAACTTATGCTTGCTTAAGGGGAAAGGTGAGTTGGGGTGCTGCATAAAACCAGAGATTGAAATGAGCACAGATAAAGTTCCATAAGCCAAATATGGAATAGACAAGAGCTACTCCTTGCTCAACGAAATGGACTCAACACCCCATATTAAATGCCTAAGAGTGTACCTGACTAGGAAGTATCTTAAAACCTATGGATTGCTATGTCTCTGAAAGAGAATTAAGTGTGTGTACAGGGGCATAAACGCAGCAGTGATAGGATTGGAGAGGTTCGTTTAGCAAATGAAGATCCTTTGAAGTCATATTGCATGGTACCCATTCCACGGGTCTCAACTCTCCAGGTTTAAGGTATTCTTCCTTCAGCTAAAACATGCATGTGGAACCCAGAGTATGATCAACCATGTGATCGGGAGATGTGTTCCAGTATGTCTCAGTTTTCGTCCCCTGGTACTCGGGTGCAACATTCCAGACGCTTTACTAACACTCTCCCGACTTGGAGAGTCAGTGCCTTTAACCTCCTGTTTGGCCCAGTTTGCAATTTCTGCGGAAGATGAACAGGAATAGGGAGAACCAATGACAGACTAGCTGGAGGTGTCTGGACGGGCAAATTTAACTCTCATTTCCCACCAGGAAGAGGAATTAGCCAAAGGCTCAGCGTGCCGTGCCGGAACCAGATTAGGGCCTGAAGCCATCCTGCGGTGTTGCGGCCAGCTCACGAGAAAGCGAGTTGAAGAAAGGAGCTCAGGGGCACTGTAATTCACAAACCTGCAGAGTTATAAATGACAGCTATCGTCCAAAAATATACTGAAGTAAGGCTGCCAAGAGGACTTGAAAGCGGGGCAGAATTGCAGGAAACCGATTTCAGGAGGTAGACTGGAATTGCATTTAAAGCATAGGAAAAGAGGCAGAACGTCCACAATGATGCACTTGGCCAAAAAGGGCGTATGCGTTTTTTCCTAAATATATTCAGGAAAAAACGCATACGCCCTTTTTGGCCAACCAAGCAAGCTTGCAAAGGAAATCTGCACTACAATGAAGTCTCACTTCCCCCCGGTCAAAAGGGCCATCTGAAAAAAGTGTGAAATCCAGAAAGGCAGGACAGGCCATGGAGAACTGGGAGCCTTGTTATGCTGATGGGCGTGATGTAAATTGCCAACAGCCACTCGGGAGAAGTGTATGGTGTTTCCTGAAACATCTAAAAAACAAAGCAACAGAGCCTAGGGCACTTCCACTTATGGTCCTATAGCTTAGGGAAATTAAAATCAAAAAGACAGAGCCACCCAAAAGGTTGGGACGGCTCTGTTTACTAGAAACTCATTTACGGTACAAGTTCAATATCTCAGAAAGTGAAAAATGGATAAAGAAGTTGTGGTACTTACGTACAATGCAGTATCACTCAGCAATGAAATCTATGTCATCAGGCCCGTAGCAGCATAATGAGTGGATTCAGGTATGATGATTCTAACTGAAATAAGTCACACAGAAAAAGAAACATCATAAGATATCACTAATACACGGAATGTAACCTTGGCTACACAGGAACTGAATTACAAAACAGAACAGGGTCTCAAATTTAGAAACCCAACTTATGCTTGCTTAAGGGGAAAGGTGAGTTGGGGTGCTGCATAAAACCAGAGATTGAAATGAGCACAGATAAAGTTCCTTAAGCCAAATATGGAATAGACAAGAGCTACTCCTTGCTCAACGAAATGGACTCAACACCCCATATTAAATGCCTAAGAGTGTACCTGACTAGGAAGTATCTTAAAACCTATGGATTGCTATGTCTCTGAAAGAGAATCAAGTGTGTGTACAGGGGCATAAACGCAGCAGTGATAGGATTGGAGAGGTTCGGTGAGCAAATGAAGACCCTTTGAAGTCATATTGCATGGTACCCATTCCACGGGTCTCAACTCTCCAGGTTTAAGGTATTCTTCCTTCAGCTAAAACATGCATGTGGAACCCAGAGTATGATCAACCGTGTGATCGGGAGACGTGTTCCAATATGTCTCAGTTTTCGTCCCCTGGTACTCGGGTGCAACATTCCAGACGCTTTACTAACACTCTCCCGACTTGGAGAGTCAGTGCCTTTAACCTCCTGTTTGGCCCAGTTTGCAATTTCTGTGGAAGATGAACAGGAATAGGGAGAACCAATGACAGACTAGCTGGAGGTGTCTGGACGGGCAAATTTAACTCTCATTTCCCACCAGGAAGAGGAATTAACCAAAGGCTCAGTGTGCCGTGCCGGAACCAGATTAGGGCCTGAAGCCATCCTGCGGTGTTGCGGCCATCTCACGAGAAAGCGAGTTGAAGAAAGGAGCTCAGGGGCACTGTAATTCACAAACCTGCAGAGTTATAAATGACAGCTATCGTCCAAAAATATACTGAAGTAAGGCTGCCAAGAGGACTTGAAAGCGGGGCAGAATTGCAGGAAACCGATTTCAGGAGGTAGACTGGAATTGCATTTAAAGCATAGGAAAAGAGGCAGAACGTCCACAATGATGCACTTGGCCAAAAAGGGCGTATGCGTTTTTTCCTGAATATATTCAGGAAAAAACGCATATGCCCTTTTTGGCCAACCAAGCAAGCTTGCAAAGGAAATCTGCACTACAGTGAAGTCTCACTTCCCCCCGGTCAAAAGGGCCATCTGAAAAAAGTGTAAAATCCAGAAAGGCAGGACAGGCCATGGAGAACTGGGAGCCTTGTTATGCTGATGGGCGGGATGTAAATTGCCAACAGCCACTCTGGAGAAGTGTTTGGTGTTTCCTGAAACATCTAAAAAACAAAGCAACAGAGCCTAGGGCACTTTCACTTATGGTACTATAGTTTAGGACAATTAAAATCAAAAAGACACAGCCACCCCAAAGTTTGGGATGGCTCTATTTACAAGAACCTCATATACGGTACAAGTTCAATATCGCAGAAAGTGAAAAGTGGATAAAGAAGTTGTGGTACTTACGTACAATGCAATATCACTCAGCAATGAAATCTATGTCATCAGGCCCATAGCAGCATAATGAGTGGACTAAGTACGATGAATCTAACTGAAATAAGTCACACAGAAAAAGAAACATCATAAGGTATCACTAATACACGGAATGTAAACTTGGCTACACAGGAACTGAATTCCAAAACAGAACAGGGTCTCAAATTTAGAAAACCAACTTATACTTGCTTAAGGGGAAAGGTGAGTTGGGGTGCTGCATAAAACCAGAGATTGAAATGAGCACAGATAAAGTTCCTTAAGCCAAATATGGAATAGACAAGAGCTACTCCTTGCTCAACGAAATGGACTCAACACCCCATATTCAACGCCTAGGAATATACCTGACTAGTAAGAATCATAAAACCTATGGATTTATATATCTCTGTAAGAGAATCAAGAGTGTGTACAGCGGCATTAAAGCAGTGAATATCAGGTAAATCCCATAATAAAAATAAATTTCTTATACAAAACACAATGACAGTGAAATAGAGAGAAATACTTAAGTAATTCATTCAAGGCTTCTGATGCAACCTGCATTTACCACATCTACACCCAGAGCTGGATGACACATAAGGCTGGACACTTGGGGCTCATAAGATTGGTGAGGTTCGGTGAGCAAATGAAGACCTTTGAAGTCATATTGCATGGTACCCATTCCATGGGTCTCAACTCTCCAGGTTTAAGGGATACTTCGTTCAGCAAAACATGCATGTGGAACCCAGAGTATGATCCACCATGTGATCGAGAAACATATTCAAATGTGTCTCACTTTTCGTTCCTGGTACTCGGGTGCAACATGCCAGACGCTTTACTAACACTCTCCCGACTTGGAGAGTCAGTGCCTTTAACCTCCTGTTTGTCCCAGTTTGCAATTTCTGCGGAAAATGAACAGGAATAGGGAGAACCAATGACAGACTAGCTGGAGGTGTCTGGATGGGCAAATTTAACTCTCATTTCCCACCAGGAAGAGGAATTAACCAAAGGCTCAGCGTGCCGTGCCGGAACCAGATTAGGGCCTGAAGCCATCCTGCGGTGTTGCGGCCAGCTCACGAGAAAGCGAGTTGAAGAAAGGAGCTCAGGGGCACTGTAATTCACAAACCTGCAGAGTTATAAATGACAGCTATCGTCCAAAAATATACTGAAGTAAAGCTGCCAAGAGGACTTGAAAGCGGGGCAGAATTGCAGGAAACCGATTTCAGGAGGTAGACTGGAATTGCATTTAAAGCATAGGAAAAGAGGCAGAACGTCCACAATGATGCACTTGGCCAAAAAGGGCGTATGCGTTTTTTCCTGAATATATTCAGGAAAAAACGCATACGCCCTTTTTGGCCAACCAAGCAAGCTTGCAAAGGAAATCTGCACTACAGTGAAGTCTCACTTCCCCCCGGTCAAAAGGGCCATCTGAAAAAAGTGTAAAATCCAGAAAGGCAGGACAGGCCATGGAGAACTGGGAGCCTTGTTATGCTGATGGGCGGGATGTAAATTGCCAACAGCCACTCGGGAGAAGTGTATGGTGTTTCCTGAAACATCTAAAAAACAAAGCAACAGAGCCTAGGGCACTTCCACTTATGGTCCTATAGCTTAGGGAAATTAAAATCAAAAGACACAGCCACCCCAAAGGTTGGGACGGCTCTGTTTACAAGAACCTGGTTTACGGTACAAGTTCAATATCGCAGAAAGTGAAAAATGGATAAAGAAGTTGTGGTACTTACGTACAATGCAGTATCACTCAGCAATGAAATCTATGTCATCAGGCCCGTAGCAGCATAATGAGTGGATTCAGGTATGATGATTCTAACTGAAATAAGTCACACAGAAAAAGAAACATCATAAGATATCACTAATACACGGAATGTAAACTTGGCTACACAGGAACTGAATTGCAAAACAGAACAGGGTCTCAAATTTAGAAAACCAACTTATGCTTGCTTAAGGGGAAAGGTGAGTTGGGGTGCTGCATAAAACCAGAGATTGAAATGAGCACAGATAAAGTTCCTTAAGCCAAGTATGGAATAGACAAGAGCTACTCCTTGCTCAAGGAAATGGACTCAACACCCCATATTAAACGCCTAAGAATGAACCTGACTAGGAAGTATCTTAAAACCTATGGATTGCTATGTCTCCGAAAGAGAATCAAGCGTGTGTACAGGGGCAGAAACGCAGCAGTGATAGATCTGGAGAGGTTCGGTGAGCAAATGAAGACCCTTTGAAATCATATTGCATGGTACCCATTCCATGGGTCTCAACTCTCCAGGTTTCAGGTATTCTTCCTTCAGCTAAAACATGCATGTGGAACCCAGAGTATGATCAACCATGTGATCGGGAGATGTGTTCCAATATGTCTCAAGTTTCGTCCCCTGGTACTCGGGTGCAACATTCCAGATGCCTTACTAACACTCTCCCGACTTGGAGAGTCAGTGCCTTTAACCTCCTGTTTGGCCCAGTTTGCAATTTCTGCGGAAGATGAACAGGAATAGGGAGAACCAATGACAGACTAGCTGGAGGTGTCTGGACGGGCAAATTTAACTCTCATTTCCCACCAGGAAGAGGAATTAACCAAAGGCTCAGCGTGCCGTGCCGGAACCAGATTAGGGCCTGAAGCCATCCTGCGGTGTTGCGGCCAGCTCACGAGAAAGCGAGTTGAAGAAAGGAGCTCAGGGGCACTGTAATTCACAAACCTGCAGAGTTATAAATGACAGCTATCGTCCAAAAATATACTGAAGTAAGGCTGCCAAGAGGACTTGAAAGCGGGGCAGAATTGCAGGAAACCGATTTCAGGAGGTAGACTGGAATTGCATTGAAAGCATAGGAAAAGAGGCAGAACGTCCACAATGATGCACTTGGCCAAAAAGGGCGTATGCGTTTTTTCCTAAATATATTCAGGAAAAAACGCATACGCCCTTTTTGGCAACCAGGCAAGCTTGCAAAGGAAATCTGCACTACAATGAAGTCTCACTTCCCCCCGGTCAAAAGGGCCATCTGAAAAAAGTGTAAAATCCAGAAAGGCAGGACAGGCCATGGAGAACTGGGAGCCTTGTTATGCTGATGGGCGGGATGTAAATTGCCAACAGCCACTCGGGAGAAGTGTATGGTGTTTCCTGAAACATCTAAAAAACAAAGCAACAGAGCCTAGGGCACTTCCACTTATGGTCCTATAGCTTAGGGAAATTAAAATCAAAAGACACAGCCACCCCAAAGGTTGGGACGGCTCTGTTTACAAGAACCTGGTTTACGGTACAAGTTCAATATCGCAGAAAGTGAAAAATGGATAAAGAAGTTGTGGTACTTACGTACAATGCAATATCACTCAGCAAGGAAATCTATGTCATCAGGCCCGTAGCAGCATAATGAGTGGATTCAGGTATGATGATTCTAACTGAAATAAGTCACACAGAAAAAGAAACATCATAAGATATCACTAATACACGGAATGTAAACTTGGCTACACAGGAACTGAATTCCAAAACAGAACAGGGTCTCAAATTTAGAAAACCAACTTATGCTTGCTTAAGGGGAAAGGTGAGTTGGGGTGCTGCATAAAACCAGAGATTGAAATGAGCACAGATAAAGTTCCTTAAGCCAAATATGGAATAGACAAGAGCTACTCCTTGCTCAACGAAATGGATTCAACACCCCATATTAAACACCCAAGAATATACCTGACTAGGAAGTATCTTAAAACCTATGGATTGCTATGTCTCCGAAAGAGAATCAAGCGTTTGTGCAGGGGCATAAACGCAGCAGTGATAGGATTGGAGAGGTTCGGTGAGCAAATGAAGATCCTTTGAAGTCATATTGCATGGTACCCATTCCACGGGTCTCAACTCTCCAGGTTTAAGGTATTCTTCCTTCAGCTAAAACATGCATGTGGAACCCAGAGTATGATCAACCATGTGATCGGGAGATGTGTTCCAGTATGTCTCAGTTTTCGTCCCCTGGTACTCGGGTGCAACATTCCAGACACTTTACTAACACTCTCCCGACTTGGAGAGTCAGTGCCTTTAACCTCCTGTTTGGCCCAGTTTGCAATTTCTGCGGAAGATGAACAGGAATAGGGAGAACCAATGACAGACTAGCTGGAGGTGTCTGGACGGGCAAATTTAACTCTCATTTCCCACCAGGAAGAGGAATTAGCCAAAGGCTCAGCATGCCGTGCCGGAAACAGATTAGGGCCTGAAGCCATCCTGCGGTGTTGCGGCCAGCTCACGAGAAAGCGAGTTGAAGAAAGGAGCTCAGGGGCACTGTAATTCACAAACCTGCAGAGTTATAAATGACAGCTATCGTCCAAAAATATACTGAAGTAAGGCTGCCAAGAGGACTTGAAAGCGGGGCAGAATTGCAGGAAACCGATTTCAGGAGGTAGACTGGAATTGCATTGAAAGCATAGGAAAAGAGGCAGAACGTCCACAATGATACACTTGGCCAAAAAGGGCGTATGCGTTTTTTCCTAAATATATTCAGGAAAAAACGCATACGCCCTTTTTGGCCAACCAAGCAAGGTTGCAAAGGAAATGTGCACTACAATGAAGTCTCACTTCCCCCCGGTCAAAAGGGCCATCTGAAAAAAGTGTGAAATCCAGAAAGGCAGGACAGGCCATGGAGAACTGGGAGCCTTGTTATGCTGATTGGCGGGATGTAAATTGCCAACAGCCACTCGGGAGAAGTGTATGGTGTTTCCTGAAACATCTAAAAAACAAAGCAACAGAGCCTAGGGAACTTCCACTTATGGTCCTATAGCTTAGGGAAATTAAAATCAAAAAGACAGAGCCACCCTAAATGTTGGGACGGCTCTGTTTACTAGAAACTCATTTACGGTACAAGTTCAATATCTCAGAAATTGAAAAATGGATAAAGAAGTTGTGGTACTTACGTACAATGCAATATCACTCAGCAATGAAATCTATGTCATCAGGCCCATAGCAGCATAATAAGTGGATTCAGGTATGATGATTCTAACTGAAATAAGTCACACAGAAACAGAAACATCATAAGATATCACTAATACACGGAATGTAAACTTGGCTACATAGGTACTGAATTACAATACAGAACAGGGTCTCAAATTTAGAAAACCAACTTATGCTTGCTTAAGGGGAAAGGTGAGTTGGGGTGCTGCATAAAACCAGAGATTGAATTGAGCACAGATAAAGTTCCTTAAGCCAAATATGGAATAGACAAGAGCTACTCCTTGCTCAACGAAATGGACTCAACACCCCATATTAAATGCCTAAGAGTGTACCTGACTAGGAAGTATCTTAAAACCTATGGATTGCTATGTCTCCGAAAGAGAATCAAGCGTGTGTACAGGGGCATAAACGCAGCAGTGATAGGATTGGAGAAGTTCGGTGAGCAAATGAAGACCCTTTGAAGTCATATTGCATGGTACCCATTCCACGGGTCTCAACTCTCCAGGTTTAAGGTATTCTTCCTTCAGCTAAAACATGCATGTGGAACCCAGAGTATGATCAACCGTGTGATCGGGAGACGTGTTCCAATATGTGTCAGTTTTCGTCCCCTGGTACTCGGGTGCAACATTCCAGACGCTTTACTAACACTCTCCCGACTTGGAGAGTCAGTGCCTTTAACCTCCTGTTTGGCCCAGTTTGCAATTTCTGCGGAAGATGAACAGGAATAGGGAGAACTATGACAGACTAGCTGGAGGTGTCTGGACGGGCAAATTTAACTCTCATTTCCCACCAGGAAGAGGAATTAACCAAAGGCTCAGCGTGCCGTGCCGGAACCAGATTAGGGCCTGAAGCAATCCTGCGGTGTTGCGGCCAGCTCACGAGAAAGCGAGTTGAAGAAAGGAGCTCAGGGGCACTGTAATTCACAAACCTGCAGAGTTATAAATGACAGCTATCGTCCAAAAATATACTGAAGTAAGGCTGCCAAGAGGACTTGAAAGCGGGGCAGAATTGCAGGAAACCGATTTCAGGAGGTAGACTGGAATTGCATTTAAAGCATAGGAAAAGAGGCAGAACGTCCACAATGATGCACTTGGCCAAAAAGGGCGTATGCGTTTTTTCCTGAATATATTCAGGAAAAAACGCATACGCCCTTTTTGGCCAACCAAGCAAGCTTGCAAAGGAAATCTGCACTACAGTGAAGTCTCACTTCCCCCCGGTCAAAAGGGCCATCTGAAAAAAGTGTAAAATCCAGAAAGGCAGGACAGGCCATGGAGAACTGGGAGCCTTGTTATGCTGATGGGCGGGATGTAAATTGCCAACAGCCACTCGGGAGAAGTGTATGGTGTTTCCTGAAACATCTAAAAAACAAAGCAACAGAGCCTAGGGCACTTCCACTTATGGTCCTATAGCTTAGGGAAATTAAAATCAAAAAGACAGAGCCACCCTAAAGGTTGGGACGGCTCTGTTTACTAGAAACTCATTTACGGTACAAGTTCAATATCTCAGAAATTGAAAAATGGATAAAGAAGTTGTGGTACTTACGTACAATGCAATATCACTCAGCAATGAAATCTATGTCATCAGGCCCATAGCAGCATAATAAGTGGATTCAGGTATGATGATTCTAACTGAAATAAGTCACACAGAAACAGAAACATCATAAGATATCACTAATACACGGAATGTAAACTTGGCTACATAGGTACTGAATTACAATACAGAACAGGGTCTCAAATTTAGAAAACCAACTTATGCTTGCTTAAGGGGAAAGGTGAGTTGGGGTGCTGCATAAAACCAGAGATTGAAATGAGCACAGATAAAGTTCCTTTAGCCAAATATGGAATAGACAAGAGCTACTCCTTGCTCAAGGAAATGGACTCAACACCCCATATTAAACGCCTAAGAATGAACCTGACTAGGAAGTATCTTAAAACCTATGGATTGCTATGTCTCCGAAAGAGAATCAAGCGTGTGTACAGGGGCATAAACGCAGCAGTGATAGATCTGGAGAGGTTCGGTGAGCAAATGAAGACCCTTTGAAATCATATTGCATGGTACCCATTCCATGGGTCTCAACTCTCCAGGTTTAAGGTATTCTTCCTTCAGCTAAAACATGCATGTGGAACCCAGAGTATGATCAACCATGTGATCGGGAGATGTGTTCCAATATGTCTCAAGTTTCGTCCCCTGGTACTCGGGTGCAACATTCCAGATGCCTTACTAACACTCTCCCGACTTGGAGAGTCAGTGCCTTTAACCTCCTGTTTGGCCCAGTTTGCAATTTCTGCGGAAGATGAACAGGAATAGGGAGAACCAATGACAGACTAGCTGGAGGTGTCTGGACGGGCAAATTTAACTCTCATTTCCCACCAGGAAGAGGAATTAACCAAAGGCTCAGCGTGCCGTGCCGGAATCAGATTAGGGCCTGAAGCCATCCTGCGGTGTTGCGGCCAGCTCACGAGAAAGCGAGTTGAAGAAAGGAGCTCAGGGGCACTGTAATTCACAAACCTGCAGAGTTATAAATGACAGCTATCGTCCAAAAATATACTGAAGTAAGGCTGCCAAGAGGACTTGAAAGCGGGGCAGAATTGCAGGAAACCGATTTCAGGAGGTAGACTGGAATTGCATTTAAAGCATAGGAAAAGAGGCAGAACGTCCACAATGATGCACTTGGCCAAAAAGGGCGTATGCGTTTTTTCCTAAATATATTCAGGAAAAAACGCATACGCCCTTTTTGGCAACCAGGCAAGCTTGCAAAGGAAATCTGCACTACAATGAAGTCTCACTTCCCCCCGGTCAAAAGGGCCATCTGAAAAAAGTGTAAAATCCAGAAAGGCAGGACAGGCCATGGAGAACTGGGAGCCTTGTTATGCTGATGGGCGGGATGTAAATTGCCAACAGCCACTCGGGAGAAGTGTATGGTGTTTCCTGAAACATCTAAAAAACAAAGCAACAGAGCCTAGGGCACTTCCACTTATGGTCCTATAGCTTAGGGAAATTAAAATCAAAAGACACAGCCACCCCAAAGGTTGGGACGGCTCTGTTTACAAGAACCTGGTTTACGGTACAAGTTCAATATCGCAGAAAGTGAAAAATGGATAAAGAAGTTGTGGTACTTACGTACAATGCAATATCACTCAGCAAGGAAATCTATATTATCAGGCCCATAGCAGCATAATGAGTGGATTCAGGTATGATGATTCTAACTGAAATAAGTCACACAGAAAAAGAAACATCATAAGATATCACTAATACACGGAATGTAAACTTGGCTACACAGGAACTGAATTCCAAAACAGAACAGGGTCTCAAATTTAGAAAACCAACTTATGCTTGCTTAAGGGGAAAGGTGAGTTGGGGTGCTGCATAAAACCAGAGATTGAAATGAGCACAGATAAAGTTCCTTAAGCCAAATATGGAATAGACAAGAGCTACTCCTTGCTCAACGAAATGGATTCAACACCCCATATTAAACACCCAAGAATATACCTGACTAGGAAGTATCTTAAAACCTATGGATTGCTATGTCTCCGAAAGAGAATCAAGCGTTTGTGCAGGGGCATAAACGCAGCAGTGATAGGATTGGAGAGGTTCGGTGAGCAAATGAAGATCCTTTGAAGTCATATTGCATGGTACCCATTCCACGGGTCTCAACTCTCCAGGTTTAAGGTATTCTTCCTTCAGCTAAAACATGCATGTGGAACCCAGAGTATGATCAACCATGTGATCGGGAGATGTGTTCCAGTATGTCTCAGTTTTCGTCCCCTGGTACTCGGGTGCAACATTCCAGACGCTTTACTAGCACTCTCCCGACTTGGAGAGTCAGTGCCTTTAACCTCCTGTTTGGCCCAGTTTGCAATTTCTGCGGAAGATGAACAGGAATAGGGAGAACCAATGACAGACTAGCTGGAGGTGTCTGGACGGGCAAATTTAACTCTCATTTCCCACCAGGAAGAGGAATTAGCCAAAGGCTCAGCGTGCCGTGCCGGAACCAGATTAGGGCCTGAAGCCATCCTGCGGTGTTGCGGCCAGCTCAGGAGAAAGCGAGTCGAAGAAAGGAGCTCAGGGGCACTGTAATTCACAAACCTGCAGAGTTATAAATGACAGCTATCGTCCAAAAATATACTGAAGTAAGGCTGCCAAGAGGACTTGAAAGCGGGGCAGAATTGCAGGAAACCGATTTCAGGAGGTAGACTGGAATTGCATTGAAAGCATAGGAAAAGAGGCAGAACGTCCACAATGATACACTTGGCCAAAAAGGGCGTATGCGTTTTTTCCTAAATATATTCAGGAAAAAACGCATACGCCCTTTTTGGCCAACCAAGCAAGCTTGCAAAGGAAATCTGCACTACAATGAAGTCTCACTTCCCCCCCGTCAAAAGGGCCATCTGAAAAAAGTGTGAAATCCAGAAAGGCAGGACAGGCCATGGAGAACTGGGAGCCTTGTTATGCTGATGGGCGTGATGTAAATTGCCAACAGCCACTCGGGAGAAGTGTATGGTGTTTCCTGAAACATCTAAAAAACAAAGCAACAGAGCCTAGGGCACTTCCACTTATGGTCCTATAGCTTAGGGAAATTAAAATCAAAAAGACAGAGCCACCCTAAAGGTTGGGACGGCTCTGTTTACTAGAAACTCATTTACGGTACAAGTTCAATATCTCAGAAATTGAAAAATGGATAAAGAAGTTGTGGTACTTACGTACAATGCAATATCACTCAGCAATGAAATCTATGTCATCAGGCCCATAGCAGCATAATAAGTGGATTCAGGTATGATGATTCTAACTGAAATAAGTCACACAGAAACAGAAACATCATAAGATATCACTAATACACGGAATGTAAACTTGGCTACATAGGTACTGAATTACAATACAGAACAGGGTCTCAAATTTAGAAAACCAACTTATGCTTGCTTAAGGGGAAAGGTGAGTTGGGGTGCTGCATAAAACCAGAGATTGAAATGAGCACAGATAAAGTTCCTTAAGCCAAATATGGAATAGACAAGAGCTACTCCTTGCTCAACGAAATGGACTCAACACCCCATATTAAACGACTAAGAGTGTACCTGACTAGGAAGTATCTTAAAACCTATGGATTGCTATGTCTCCGAAAGAGAATCAAGCGTGTGTACAGGGGAATAAACGCAGCAGTGATAGGATTGGAGAAGTTCGGTGAGCAAATGAAGACCCTTTGAAGTCATATTGCATGGTACCCATTCCACGGGTCTCAACTCTCCAGGTTTAAGGTATTCTTCCTTCAGCTAAAACATGCATGTGGAACCCAGAGTATGATCAACCGTGTGATCGGTAGACGTGTTCAAATATGTCTCAGTTTTCGTCCCCTGGTTCTCGGGTGCAACATTCCAGACGCTTTACTAACACTCTCCCGACTTGGACAGTCAGTGCCTTTAACCTCCTGTTTGGCCCAGTTTGCAATTTCTGCGGAAGATGAACAGGAATAGGCAGAACCAATGAGAGACTAGCTGGAGGTGTCTGGACGGGAAAATTTAACTCTCATTTCCCACCAGGAAGAGGAATTAACCAAAGGCTCAGCGTGCCGTGCCGGAACCAGATTAGGGCCTGAAGCCATCCTGCGGTGTTGCGGCCAGCTCACGAGAAAGCGAGTTGAAGAAAGGAGCTCAGGGGCACTGTAATTCACAAACCTGCAGAGTTATAAATGACAGCTATCGTCCAAAAATATACTGAAGTAAGGCTGCCAAGAGGACTTGAAAGCGGGGCAGAATTGCAGGAAACCGATTTCAGGAGGTAGACTGGAATTGCATTTAAAGCATAGGAAAAGAGGCAGAACGTCCACAATGATGCACTTGGCCAAAAAGGGCGTATGCGTTTTTTCCTGAATATATTCAGGAAAAAACGCATACGCCCTTTTTGGCCAACCAAGCAAGCTTGCAAAGGAAATCTGCACTACAATGAAGTCTCACTTCCCCCCGGTCAAAAGGGCCATCTGAAAAAAGTGTAAAATCCAGAAAGGCAGGACAGGCCATGGAGAACTGGGAGCCTTGTTATGCTGATGGGCGGGATGTAAATTGCCAACAGCCACTCGGGAGAAGTGTATGGTGTTTCCTGAAACATCTAATAAACAAAGCAACAGAGCCTAGGGCACTTCCACTTATGGTCCTATAGCTTAGGGAAATTAAAATCAAAAAGACACAGCCACCCCAAAGGTTGGGGCGGCTCTGTTTACAAGAACCTGGTTTACGGTACAAGTTCAATATCGCAGAAAGTGAAAAATGGATAAAGAAGTTGTGGTACTTACGTACAATGCAGTATCACTCAGCAATGAAATCTATGTCATCAGGCCCGTAGCAGCATAATGAGTGGATTCAGGTACGATGATTCTAACTGAAATAAGTCACACAGAAAAAGAAACATCATAAGATATCACTAATACACGGAATGTAACCTTGGCTACACAGGAACTGAATTACAAAACAGAACAGGGTCTCAAATTTAGAAAACCAACTTATGCTTGCTTAAGGGGAAAGGTGAGTTGGGGTGCTGCATAAAACCAGAGATTGAAATGAGCACAGATAAAGTTCCATAAGCCAAATATGGAATAGACAAGAGCTACTCCTTGCTCAACGAAATGGACTCAACACCCCATATTAAATGCCTAAGAGTGTACCTGACTAGGAAGTATCTTAAAACCTATGGATTGCTATGTCTCTGAAAGAGAATTAAGTGTGTGTACAGGGGCATAAACGCAGCAGTGATAGGATTGGAGAGGTTCGTTGAGCAAATGAAGATCCTTTGAAGTCATATTGCATGGTACCCATTCCACGGGTCTCAACTCTCCAGGTTTAAGGTATTCTTCCTTCAGCTAAAACATGCATGTGGAACCCAGAGTATGATCAACCATGTGATCGGGAGATGTGTTCCAGTATGTCTCAGTTTTCGTCCCCTGGTACTCGGGTGCAACATTCCAGACGCTTTACTAACACTCTCCCGACTTGGAGAGTCAGTGCCTTTAACCTCCTGTTTGGCCCAGTTTGCAATTTCTGCGGAAGATGAACAGGAATAGGGAGAACTATGACAGACTAGCTGGAGGTGTCTGGACGGGCAAATTTAACTCTCATTTCCCACCAGGAAGAGGAATTAACCAAAGGCTCAGCGTGCCGTGCCGGAACCAGATTAGGGCCTGAAGCAATCCTGCGGTGTTGCGGCCAGCTCACGAGAAAGCGAGTTGAAGAAAGGAGCTCAGGGGCACTGTAATTCACAAACCTGCAGAGTTATAAATGACAGCTATCGTCCAAAAATATACTGAAGTAAGGCTGCCAAGAGGACTTGAAAGCGGGGCAGAATTGCAGGAAACCGATTTCAGGAGGTAGACTGGAATTGCATTTAAAGCATAGGAAAAGAGGCAGAACGTCCACAATGATGCACTTGGCCAAAAAGGGCGTATGCGTTTTTTCCTGAATATATTCAGGAAAAAACGCATACGCCCTTTTTGGCCAACCAAGCAAGCTTGCAAAGGAAATCTGCACTACAGTGAAGTCTCACTTCCCCCCGGTCAAAAGGGCCATCTGAAAAAAGTGTAAAATCCAGAAAGGCAGGACAGGCCATGGAGAACTGGGAGCCTTGTTATGCTGATGGGCGGGATGTAAATTGCCAACAGCCACTCGGGAGAAGTGTATGGTGTTTCCTGAAACATCTAAAAAACAAAGCAACAGAGCCTAGGGCACTTCCACTTATGGTCCTATAGCTTAGGGAAATTAAAATCAAAAGACACAGCCACCCCAAAGGTTGGGACGGCTCTGTTTACAAGAACCTGGTTTACGGTACAAGTTCAATATCGCAGAAAGTGAAAAATGGATAAAGAAGTGGTGGTACTTACGTACAATGCAATATCACACAGCAATGAAATCTATGTCATCAGGCCCGTAGCAGCATAATGAGTGGATTCAGGTATGATGATTCTAACTGAAATAAGTCACACAGAAAAAGAAACATCATAAGATATCACTAATACACGGAATGTAAACTTGGCTACACAGGAACTGAATTGCAAAACAGAACAGGGTCTCAAATTTAGAAAACCAACTTATGCTTGCTTAAGGGGAAAGGTGAGTTGGGGTGCTGCATAAAACCAGAGATTGAAATGAGCACAGATAAAGTTCCTTTAGCCAAATATGGAATAGACAAGAGCTACTCCTTGCTCAAGGAAATGGACTCAACACCCCATATTAAACGCCTAAGAATGAACCTGACTAGGAAGTATCTTAAAACCTATGGATTGCTATGTCTCCGAAAGAGAATCAAGCGTGTGTACAGGGGCATAAACGCAGCAGTGATAGATCTGGAGAGGTTCGGTGAGCAAATGAAGACCCTTTGAAATCATATTGCATGGTACCCATTCCATGGGTCTCAACTCTCCAGGTTTAAGGTATTCTTCCTTCAGCTAAAACATGCATGTGGAACCCAGAGTATGATCAACCATGTGATCGGGAGATGTGTTCCAATATGTCTCAAGTTTCGTCCCCTGGTACTCGGGTGCAACATTCCAGATGCCTTACTAACACTCTCCCGACTTGGAGAGTCAGTGCCTTTAACCTCCTGTTTGGCCCAGTTTGCAATTTCTGCGGAAGATGAACAGGAATAGGGAGAACCAATGACAGACTAGCTGGAGGTGTCTGGACGGGCAAATTTAACTCTCATTTCCCACCAGGAAGAGGAATTAACCAAAGGCTCAGCGTGCCGTGCCGGAATCAGATTAGGGCCTGAAGCCATCCTGCGGTGTTGCGGCCAGCTCACGAGAAAGCGAGTTGAAGAAAGGAGCTCAGGGGCACTGTAATTCACAAACCTGCAGAGTTATAAATGACAGCTATCGTCCAAAAATATACTGAAGTAAGGCTGCCAAGAGGACTTGAAAGCGGGGCAGAATTGCAGGAAACCGATTTCAGGAGGTAGACTGGAATTGCATTGAAAGCATAGGAAAAGAGGCAGAACGTCCACAATGATGCACTTGGCCAAAAAGGGCGTATGCGTTTTTTCCTAAATATATTCAGGAAAAAACGCATACGCCCTTTTTGGCAACCAGGCAAGCTTGCAAAGGAAATCTGCACTACAATGAAGTCTCACTTCCCCCCGGTCAAAAGGGCCATCTGAAAAAAGTGTAAAATCCAGAAAGGCAGGACAGGCCATGGAGAACTGGGAGCCTTGTTATGCTGATGGGCGGGATGTAAATTGCCAACAGCCACTCGGGAGAAGTGTATGGTGTTTCCTGAAACATCTAAAAAACAAAGCAACAGAGCCTAGGGCACTTCCACTTATGGTCCTATAGCTTAGGGAAATTAAAATCAAAAGACACAGCCACCCCAAAGGTTGGGACGGCTCTGTTTACAAGAACCTGGTTTACGGTACAAGTTCAATATCGCAGAAAGTGAAAAATGGATAAAGAAGTTGTGGTACTTACGTACAATGCAATATCACTCAGCAAGGAAATCTATATTATCAGGCCCATAGCAGCATAATGAGTGGATTCAGGTATGATGATTCTAACTGAAATAAGTCACACAGAAAAAGAAACATCATAAGATATCACTAATACACGGAATGTAAACTTGGCTACACAGGAACTGAATTCCAAAACAGAACAGGGTCTCAAATTTAGAAAACCAACTTATGCTTGCTTAAGGGGAAAGGTGAGTTGGGGTGCTGCATAAAACCAGAGATTGAAATGAGCACAGATAAAGTTCCTTAAGCCAAATATGGAATAGACAAGAGCTACTCCTTGCTCAACGAAATGGATTCAACACCCCATATTAAACACCCAAGAATATACCTGACTAGGAAGTATCTTAAAACCTATGGATTGCTATGTCTCCGAAAGAGAATCAAGCGTTTGTGCAGGGGCATAAACGCAGCAGTGATAGGATTGGAGAGGTTCGGTGAGCAAATGAAGATCCTTTGAAGTCATATTGCATGGTACCCATTCCACGGGTCTCAACTCTCCAGGTTTAAGGTATTCTTCCTTCAGCTAAAACATGCATGTGGAACCCAGAGTATGATCAACCATGTGATCGGGAGATGTGTTCCAGTATGTCTCAGTTTTCGTCCCCTGGTACTCGGGTGCAACATTCCAGACGCTTTACTAGCACTCTCCCGACTTGGAGAGTCAGTGCCTTTAACCTCCTGTTTGGCCCAGTTTGCAATTTCTGCGGAAGATGAACAGGAATAGGGAGAACCAATGACAGACTAGCTGGAGGTGTCTGGACGGGCAAATTTAACTCTCATTTCCCACCAGGAAGAGGAATTAGCCAAAGGCTCAGCGTGCCGTGCCGGAACCAGATTAGGGCCTGAAGCCATCCTGCGGTGTTGCGGCCAGCTCAGGAGAAAGCGAGTTGAAGAAAGGAGCTCAGGGGCACTGTAATTCACAAACCTGCAGAGTTATAAATGACAGCTATCGTCCAAAAATATACTGAAGTAAGGCTGCCAAGAGGACTTGAAAGCGGGGCAGAATTGCAGGAAACCGATTTCAGGAGGTAGACTGGAATTGCATTGAAAGCATAGGAAAAGAGGCAGAACGTCCACAATGATACACTTGGCCAAAAAGGGCGTATGCGTTTTTTCCTAAATATATTCAGGAAAAAACGCATACGCCCTTTTTGGCCAACCAAGCAAGCTTGCAAAGGAAATCTGCACTAAAATGAAGTCTCACTTCCCCCCCGTCAAAAGGGCCATCTGAAAAAAGTGTGAAATCCAGAAAGGCAGGACAGGCCATGGAGAACTGGGAGCCTTGTTATGCTGATGGGCGTGATGTAAATTGCCAACAGCCACTCGGGAGAAGTGTATGGTGTTTCCTGAAACATCTAAAAAACAAAGCAACAGAGCCTAGGGCACTTCCACTTATGGTCCTATAGCTTAGGGAAATTAAAATCAAAAAGACAGAGCCACCCTAAAGGTTGGGACGGCTCTGTTTACTAGAAACTCATTTACGGTACAAGTTCAATATCTCAGAAATTGAAAAATGGATAAAGAAGTTGTGGTACTTACGTACAATGCAATATCACTCAGCAATGAAATCTATGTCATCAGGCCCATAGCAGCATAATAAGTGGATTCAGGTATGATGATTCTAACTGAAATAAGTCACACAGAAACAGAAACATCATAAGATATCACTAATACACGGAATGTAAACTTGGCTACATAGGTACTGAATTACAATACAGAACAGGGTCTCAAATTTAGAAAACCAACTTATGCTTGCTTAAGGGGAAAGGTGAGTTGGGGTGCTGCATAAAACCAGAGATTGAAATGAGCACAGATAAAGTTCCTTTAGCCAAATATGGAATAGACAAGAGCTACTCCTTGCTCAAGGAAATGGACTCAACACCCCATATTAAACGCCTAAGAATGAACCTGACTAGGAAGTATCTTAAAACCTATGGATTGCTATGTCTCCGAAAGAGAATCAAGCGTGTGTACAGGGGCATAAACGCAGCAGTGATAGATCTGGAGAGGTTCGGTGAGCAAATGAAGACCCTTTGAAATCATATTGCATGGTACCCATTCCATGGGTCTCAACTCTCCAGGTTTAAGGTATTCTTCCTTCAGCTAAAACATGCATGTGGAACCCAGAGTATGATCAACCATGTGATCGGGAGATGTGTTCCAATATGTCTCAAGTTTCGTCCCCTGGTACTCGGGTGCAACATTCCAGATGCCTTACTAACACTCTCCCGACTTGGAGAGTCAGTGCCTTTAACCTCCTGTTTGGCCCAGTTTGCAATTTCTGCGGAAGATGAACAGGAATAGGGAGAACCAATGACAGACTAGCTGGAGGTGTCTGGACGGGCAAATTTAACTCTCATTTCCCACCAGGAAGAGGAATTAACCAAAGGCTCAGCGTGCCGTGCCGGAATCAGATTAGGGCCTGAAGCCATCCTGCGGTGTTGCGGCCAGCTCACGAGAAAGCGAGTTGAAGAAAGGAGCTCAGGGGCACTGTAATTCACAAACCTGCAGAGTTATAAATGACAGCTATCGTCCAAAAATATACTGAAGTAAGGCTGCCAAGAGGACTTGAAAGCGGGGCAGAATTGCAGGAAACCGATTTCAGGAGGTAGACTGGAATTGCATTTAAAGCATAGGAAAAGAGGCAGAACGTCCACAATGATGCACTTGGCCAAAAAGGGCGTATGCGTTTTTTCCTAAATATATTCAGGAAAAAACGCATACGCCCTTTTTGGCAACCAGGCAAGCTTGCAAAGGAAATCTGCACTACAATGAAGTCTCACTTCCCCCCGGTCAAAAGGGCCATCTGAAAAAAGTGTAAAATCCAGAAAGGCAGGACAGGCCATGGAGAACTGGGAGCCTTGTTATGCTGATGGGCGGGATGTAAATTGCCAACAGCCACTCGGGAGAAGTGTATGGTGTTTCCTGAAACATCTAAAAAACAAAGCAACAGAGCCTAGGGCACTTCCACTTATGGTCCTATAGCTTAGGGAAATTAAAATCAAAAGACACAGCCACCCCAAAGGTTGGGACGGCTCTGTTTACAAGAACCTGGTTTACGGTACAAGTTCAATATCGCAGAAAGTGAAAAATGGATAAAGAAGTTGTGGTACTTACGTACAATGCAATATCACTCAGCAAGGAAATCTATATTATCAGGCCCATAGCAGCATAATGAGTGGATTCAGGTATGATGATTCTAACTGAAATAAGTCACACAGAAAAAGAAACATCATAAGATATCACTAATACACGGAATGTAAACTTGGCTACACAGGAACTGAATTCCAAAACAGAACAGGGTCTCAAATTTAGAAAACCAACTTATGCTTGCTTAAGGGGAAAGGTGAGTTGGGGTGCTGCATAAAACCAGAGATTGAAATGAGCACAGATAAAGTTCCTTAAGCCAAATATGGAATAGACAAGAGCTACTCCTTGCTCAACGAAATGGATTCAACACCCCATATTAAACACCCAAGAATATACCTGACTAGGAAGTATCTTAAAACCTATGGATTGCTATGTCTCCGAAAGAGAATCAAGCGTTTGTGCAGGGGCATAAACGCAGCAGTGATAGGATTGGAGAGGTTCGGTGAGCAAATGAAGATCCTTTGAAGTCATATTGCATGGTACCCATTCCACGGGTCTCAACTCTCCAGGTTTAAGGTATTCTTCCTTCAGCTAAAACATGCATGTGGAACCCAGAGTATGATCAACCATGTGATCGGGAGATGTGTTCCAGTATGTCTCAGTTTTCGTCCCCTGGTACTCGGGTGCAACATTCCAGACGCTTTACTAGCACTCTCCCGACTTGGAGAGTCAGTGCCTTTAACCTCCTGTTTGGCCCAGTTTGCAATTTCTGCGGAAGATGAACAGGAATAGGGAGAACCAATGACAGACTAGCTGGAGGTGTCTGGACGGGCAAATTTAACTCTCATTTCCCACCAGGAAGAGGAATTAGCCAAAGGCTCAGCGTGCCGTGCCGGAACCAGATTAGGGCCTGAAGCCATCCTGCGGTGTTGCGGCCAGCTCAGGAGAAAGCGAGTCGAAGAAAGGAGCTCAGGGGCACTGTAATTCACAAACCTGCAGAGTTATAAATGACAGCTATCGTCCAAAAATATACTGAAGTAAGGCTGCCAAGAGGACTTGAAAGCGGGGCAGAATTGCAGGAAACCGATTTCAGGAGGTAGACTGGAATTGCATTGAAAGCATAGGAAAAGAGGCAGAACGTCCACAATGATACACTTGGCCAAAAAGGGCGTATGCGTTTTTTCCTAAATATATTCAGGAAAAAACGCATACGCCCTTTTTGGCCAACCAAGCAAGCTTGCAAAGGAAATCTGCACTACAATGAAGTCTCACTTCCCCCCCGTCAAAAGGGCCATCTGAAAAAAGTGTGAAATCCAGAAAGGCAGGACAGGCCATGGAGAACTGGGAGCCTTGTTATGCTGATGGGCGTGATGTAAATTGCCAACAGCCACTCGGGAGAAGTGTATGGTGTTTCCTGAAACATCTAAAAAACAAAGCAACAGAGCCTAGGGCACTTCCACTTATGGTCCTATAGCTTAGGGAAATTAAAATCAAAAAGACAGAGCCACCCTAAAGGTTGGGACGGCTCTGTTTACTAGAAACTCATTTACGGTACAAGTTCAATATCTCAGAAATTGAAAAATGGATAAAGAAGTTGTGGTACTTACGTACAATGCAATATCACTCAGCAATGAAATCTATGTCATCAGGCCCATAGCAGCATAATAAGTGGATTCAGGTATGATGATTCTAACTGAAATAAGTCACACAGAAACAGAAACATCATAAGATATCACTAATACACGGAATGTAAACTTGGCTACATAGGTACTGAATTACAATACAGAACAGGGTCTCAAATTTAGAAAACCAACTTATGCTTGCTTAAGGGGAAAGGTGAGTTGGGGTGCTGCATAAAACCAGAGATTGAAATGAGCACAGATAAAGTTCCTTAAGCCAAATATGGAATAGACAAGAGCTACTCCTTGCTCAACGAAATGGACTCAACACCCCATATTAAACGACTAAGAGTGTACCTGACTAGGAAGTATCTTAAAACCTATGGATTGCTATGTCTCCGAAAGAGAATCAAGCGTGTGTACAGGGGAATAAACGCAGCAGTGATAGGATTGGAGAAGTTCGGTGAGCAAATGAAGACCCTTTGAAGTCATATTGCATGGTACCCATTCCACGGGTCTCAACTCTCCAGGTTTAAGGTATTCTTCCTTCAGCTAAAACATGCATGTGGAACCCAGAGTATGATCAACCGTGTGATCGGTAGACGTGTTCAAATATGTCTCAGTTTTCGTCCCCTGGTTCTCGGGTGCAACATTCCAGACGCTTTACTAACACTCTCCCGACTTGGACAGTCAGTGCCTTTAACCTCCTGTTTGGCCCAGTTTGCAATTTCTGCGGAAGATGAACAGGAATAGGCAGAACCAATGAGAGACTAGCTGGAGGTGTCTGGACGGGAAAATTTAACTCTCATTTCCCACCAGGAAGAGGAATTAACCAAAGGCTCAGCGTGCCGTGCCGGAACCAGATTAGGGCCTGAAGCCATCCTGCGGTGTTGCGGCCAGCTCACGAGAAAGCGAGTTGAAGAAAGGAGCTCAGGGGCACTGTAATTCACAAACCTGCAGAGTTATAAATGACAGCTATCGTCCAAAAATATACTGAAGTAAGGCTGCCAAGAGGACTTGAAAGCGGGGCAGAATTGCAGGAAACCGATTTCAGGAGGTAGACTGGAATTGCATTTAAAGCATAGGAAAAGAGGCAGAACGTCCACAATGATGCACTTGGCCAAAAAGGGCGTATGCGTTTTTTCCTGAATATATTCAGGAAAAAACGCATACGCCCTTTTTGGCCAACCAAGCAAGCTTGCAAAGGAAATCTGCACTACAATGAAGTCTCACTTCCCCCCGGTCAAAAGGGCCATCTGAAAAAAGTGTAAAATCCAGAAAGGCAGGACAGGCCATGGAGAACTGGGAGCCTTGTTATGCTGATGGGCGGGATGTAAATTGCCAACAGCCACTCGGGAGAAGTGTATGGTGTTTCCTGAAACATCTAATAAACAAAGCAACAGAGCCTAGGGCACTTCCACTTATGGTCCTATAGCTTAGGGAAATTAAAATCAAAAAGACACAGCCACCCCAAAGGTTGGGGCGGCTCTGTTTACAAGAACCTGGTTTACGGTACAAGTTCAATATCGCAGAAAGTGAAAAATGGATAAAGAAGTTGTGGTACTTACGTACAATGCAGTATCACTCAGCAATGAAATCTATGTCATCAGGCCCGTAGCAGCATAATGAGTGGATTCAGGTACGATGATTCTAACTGAAATAAGTCACACAGAAAAAGAAACATCATAAGATATCACTAATACACGGAATGTAACCTTGGCTACACAGGAACTGAATTACAAAACAGAACAGGGTCTCAAATTTAGAAAACCAACTTATGCTTGCTTAAGGGGAAAGGTGAGTTGGGGTGCTGCATAAAACCAGAGATTGAAATGAGCACAGATAAAGTTCCATAAGCCAAATATGGAATAGACAAGAGCTACTCCTTGCTCAACGAAATGGACTCAACACCCCATATTAAATGCCTAAGAGTGTACCTGACTAGGAAGTATCTTAAAACCTATGGATTGCTATGTCTCTGAAAGAGAATTAAGTGTGTGTACAGGGGCATAAACGCAGCAGTGATAGGATTGGAGAGGTTCGTTGAGCAAATGAAGATCCTTTGAAGTCATATTGCATGGTACCCATTCCACGGGTCTCAACTCTCCAGGTTTAAGGTATTCTTCCTTCAGCTAAAACATGCATGTGGAACCCAGAGTATGATCAACCATGTGATCGGGAGATGTGTTCCAGTATGTCTCAGTTTTCGTCCCCTGGTACTCGGGTGCAACATTCCAGACGCTTTACTAACACTCTCCCGACTTGGAGAGTCAGTGCCTTTAACCTCCTGTTTGGCCCAGTTTGCAATTTCTGCGGAAGATGAACAGGAATAGGGAGAACCAATGACAGACTAGCTGGAGGTGTCTGGACGGGCAAATTTAACTCTCATTTCCCACCAGGAAGAGGAATTAGCCAAAGGCTCAGCGTGCCGTGCCGGAACCAGATTACGGCCTGAAGCCATCCTGCGGTGTTGCGGCCAGCTCACGAGAAAGCGAGTTGAAGAAAGGAGCTCAGGGGCACTGTAATTCACAAACCTGCAGAGTTATAAATGACAGCTATCGTCCAAAAATATACTGAAGTAAGGCTGCCAAGAGGACTTGAAAGCGGGGCAGAATTGCAGGAAACCGATTTCAGGAGGTAGACTGGAATTGCATTTAAAGCATAGGAAAAGAGGCAGAACGTCCACAATGATGCACTTGGCCAAAAAGGGCGTATGCGTTTTTTCCTAAATATATTCAGGAAAAAACGCATACGACCTTTTTGGCCAACCAAGCAAGCTTGCAAAGGAAATCTGCACTACAATGAAGTCTCACTTCCCCCCGGTCAAAAGGGCCATCTGAAAAAAGTGTGAAATCCAGAAAGGCAGGACAGGCCATGGAGAACTGGGAGCCTTGTTATGCTGATGGGCGTGATGTAAATTGCCAACAGCCACTCGGGAGAAGTGTATGGTGTTTCCTGAAACATCTAAAAAACAAAGCAACAGAGCCTAGGGCACTTCCACTTATGGTCCTATAGCTTAGGGAAATTAAAATCAAAAAGACAGAGCCACCCAAAAGGTTGGGACGGCTCTGTTTACTAGAAACTCATTTACGGTACAAGTTCAATATCTCAGAAAGTGAAAAATGGATAAAGAAGTTGTGGTACTTACGTACAATGCAATATCACTCAGCAAGGAAATCTATGTCATCAGGCCCGTAGCAGCATAATGAGTGGATTCAGGTATGATGATTCTAACTGAAATAAGTCACACAGAAAAAGAAACATCATAAGATATCACTAATACACGGAATGTAAACTTGGCTACACAGGAACTGAATTCCAAAACAGAACAGGGTCTCAAATTTAGAAAACCAACTTATGCTTGCTTAAGGGGAAAGGTGAGTTGGGGTGCTGCATAAAACCAGAGATTGAAATGAGCACAGATAAAGTTCCTTAAGCCAAATATGGAATAGACAAGAGCTACTCCTTGCTCAACGAAATGGATTCAACACCCCATATTAAACACCCAAGAATATACCTGACTAGGAAGTATCTTAAAACGTATGGATTGCTATGTCTCCGAAAGAGAATCAAGCGTGTGTACAGGGGCATAAACGCAGCAGTGATAGGATTGGAGAGGTTCGGTGAGCAAATGAAGACCCTTTGAAGTCATATTGCATGGTACCCATTCCACGGGTCTCAACTCTCCAGGTTTAAGGTATTCTTCCTTCAGCTAAAACATGCATGTGGAACCCAGAGTATGATCAACCGTGTGATCGGGAGACGTGTTCCAATATGTGTCAGTTTTCGTCCCCTGGTACTCGGGTGCAACATTCCAGACGCTTTATTAACACTCTCCCGACTTGGAGAGTCAGTGCCTTTAACCTCCTGTTTGGCCCAGTTTGCAATTTCTGCGGAAGATGAACAGGAATAGGGAGAACCAATGACAGACTAGCTGGAGGTGTCTGGACGGGCAAATTTAACTCTCATTTCCCACCAGGAAGAGGAATTAACCAAAGGCTCAGCGTGCCGTGCCGGAACCAGATTAGGGCCTGAAGCCATCCTGCGGTGTTGCGGCCAGCTCACGAGAAAGCGAGTTGAAGAAAGGAGCTCAGGGGCACTGTAATTCACAAACCTGCAGAGTTATAAATGACAGCTATCGTCCAAAAATATACTGAAGTAAGGCTGCCAAGAGGACTTGAAAGCGGGGCAGAATTGCAGGAAACCGATTTCAGGAGGTAGACTGGAATTGCATTGAAAGCATAGGAAAAGAGGCAGAACGTCCACAATGATGCACTTGGCCAAAAAGGGCGTATGCGTTTTTTCCTGAATATATTCAGGAAAAAACGCATACGCCCTTTTTGGCCAACCAAGCAAGCTTGCAAAGGAAATCTGCACTACAATGAAGTCTCACTTCCCCCCGGTCAAAAGGGCCATCTGAAAAAAGTGTAAAATCCAGAAAGGCAGGACAGGCCATGGAGAACTGGGAGCCTTGTTATGCTGATGGGCGGGATGTAAATTGCCAACAGCCACTCGGGAGAAGTGTATGGTGTTTCCTGAAACATCTAAAAAACAAAGCAACAGAGCCTAGGGCACTTCCACTTATGGTCCTATAGCTTAGGGAAATTAAAATCAAAAGACACAGCCACCCCAAAGGTTGGGACGGCTCTGTTTACAAGAACCTGGTTTACGGTACAAGTTCAATATCGCAGAAAGTGAAAAATGGATAAAGAAGTTGTGGTACTTACGTACAATGCAGTATCACTCAGCAATGAAATCTATGTCATCAGGCCCGTAGCAGCATAATGAGTGGATTCAGGTATGATGATTCTAACTGAAATAAGTCACACAGGAAAAGAAACATTATAAGATATCACTAATACACGGAATGTAACCTTGGCTACACAGGAACTGAATTACAAAACAGAACAGGGTCTCAAATTTAGAAACCCAACTTATGCTTGCTTAAGGGGAAAGGTGAGTTGGGGTGCTGCATAAAACCAGAGATTGAAATGAGCACAGATAAAGTTCCTTAAGCCAAATATGGAATAGACAAGAGCTACTCCTTGCTCAACGAAATGGACTCAACACCCCATATTAAATGCCTAAGAGTGTACCTGACTAGGAAGTATCTTAAAACCTATGGATTGCTATGTCTCTGAAAGAGAATCAAGTGTGTGTACAGGGGCATAAACGGAGCAGGGATAGGATTGGAGAGGTTCGGTGAGCAAATGAAGACCCTTTGAAGTCATATTGCATGGTACCCATTCCACGGGTCTCAACTCTCCAGGTTTAAGGTATTCTTCCTTCAGCTAAAACATGCATGTGGAACCCAGAGTATGATCAACCGTGTGATCGGGAGACGTGTTCCAATATGTCTCAGTTTTCGTCCCCTGGTACTCGGGTGCAACATTCCAGACGCTTTACTAACACTCTCCCGACTTGGAGAGTCAGTGCCTTTAACCTCCTGTTTGGCCCAGTTTGCAATTTCTGCGGAAGATGAACAGGAATAGGGAGAACCAATGACAGACTAGCTGGAGGTGTCTGGACGGGCAAATTTAACTCTCATTTCCCACCAGGAAGAGGAATTAACCAAAGGCTCAGCGTGCCGTGCCGGAACCAGATTAGGGCCTGAAGCCATCCTGCGGTGTTGCGGCCAGCTCACGAGAAAGCGACTTGAAGAAAGGAGCTCAGGGGCACTGTAATTCACAAACCTGCAGAGTTATAAATGACAGCTATCGTCCAAAAATATACTGAAGTAAGGCTGCCAAGAGGACTTGAAAGCGGGGCAGAATTGCAGGAAACCGATTTCAGGAGGTAGACTGGAATTGCATTTAAAGCATAGGAAAAGAGGCAGAACGTCCACAATGATGCACTTGGCCAAAAAGGGCGTATGCGTTTTTTCCTGAATATATTCAGGAAAAAACGCATACGCCCTTTTTGGCCAACCAAGCAAGCTTGCAAAGGAAATCTGCACTACAATGAAGTCTCACTTCCCCCCGGTCAAAAGGGCCATCTGAAAAAAGTGTAAAATCCAGAAAGGCAGGACAGACCATGGAGAACTGGGAGCCTTGTTATGCTGATGGGCGGGATGTAAATTGCCAACAGCCACTCGGGAGAAGTGTATGGTGTTTCCTGAAACATCTAAAAAACAAAGCAACAGAGCCTAGGGCACTTCCACTTATGGTCCTATAGCTTAGGGAAATTAAAATCAAAAAGACACAGCCACCCCAAAGGTTGGGACGGCTCTGTTTACAAGAACCTGGTTTACGGTACAAGTTCAATATCGCAGAAAGTGAAAAATGGATAAAGAAGTTGTGGTACTTACGTACAATGCAGTATCACTCAGCAATGAAATCTATGTCATCAGGCCCGTAGCAGCATAATGAGTGGATTCAGATATGATGATTCTAACTGAAATAAGTCACACAGGAAAAGAAACATCATAAGATATCACTAATACACGGAATGTAACCTTGGCTACACAGGAACTGAATTACAAAACAGAACAGGGTCTCAAATTTAGAAAACCAACTTATGCTTGCTTAAGGGGAAAGGTGAGTTGGGGTGCTGCATAAAACCAGAGATTGAAATGAGCACAGATAAAGTTCCTTAAGCCAAATATGGAATAGACAAGAGCTACTCCTTGCTCAACGAAATGGACTCAACACCCCATATTAAACGCCTAAGAGTGTACCTGACTAGGAAGTATCTTAAAACCTATGGATTGCTATGTCTCTGAAAGAGAATCAAGCGTGTGTACAGGGGCATAAACGCAGCAGTGATAGGATTGGAGAAGTTCGGTGAGCAAATGAAGACCCTTTGAAGTCATATTGCATGGTACCCATTCCACGGGTCTCAACTCTCCAGGTTTAAGGTATTCTTCCTTCAGCTAAAACATGCATGTGGAACCCAGAGTATGATCAACCGTGTGATCGGTAGACGTGTTCCAATATGTGTCAGTTTTCGTCCCCTGGTACTCGGGTGCAACATTCCAGACGCTTTACTAACACTCTCCCGACTTGGAGAGTCAGTGCCTTTAACCTCCTGTTTGGCCCAGTTTGCAATTTCTGCGGAAGATGAACAGGAATAGGCAGAACCAATGAGAGACTAGCTGGAGGTGTCTGCACGGGAAAATTTAACTCTCATTTCCCACCAGGAAGAGGAATTAACCAAAGGCTCAGCGTGCCGTGCCGGAACCAGATTAGGGCCTGAAGCCATCCTGCGGTGTTGCGGCCAGCTCACGAGAAAGCGAGTTGAAGAAAGGAGCTCAGGGGCACTGTAATTCACAAACCTGCAGAGTTATAAATGACAGCTATCGTCCAAAAATATACTGAAGTAAGGCTGCCAAGAGGACTTGAAAGCGGGGCAGAATTGCAGGAAACCGATTTCAGGAGGTAGACTGGAATTGCATTTAAAGCATAGGAAAAGAGGCAGAACGTCCACAATGATGCACTTGGCCAAAAAGGGCGTATGCGTTTTTTCCTGAATATATTCAGGAAAAAACGCATACGCCCTTTTTGGCCAACCAAGCAAGCTTGCAAAGGAAATCTGCACTACAATGAAGTCTCACTTCCCCCCGGTCAAAAGGGCCATCTGAAAAAAGTGTAAAATCCAGAAAGGCAGGACAGGCCATGGAGAACTGGGAGCCTTGTTATGCTGATGGGCGGGATGTAAATTGCCAACAGCCACTCGGGAGAAGTGTATGGTGTTTCCTGAAACATCTAAAAAACAAAGCAACAGAGCCTAGGGCACTTCCACTTATGGTCCTATAGCTTAGGGAAATTAAAATCAAAAGACACAGCCACCCCAAAGGTTGGGACGGCTCTGTTTACAAGAACCTGGTTTACGGTACAAGTTCAATATCGCAGAAAGTGAAAAATGGATAAAGAAGTTGTGGTACTTACGTACAATGCAGTATCACTCAGCAATGAAATCTATGTCATCAGGCCCGTAGCAGCATAATGAGTGGATTCAGGTATGATGATTCTAACTGAAATAAGTCACACAGGAAAAGAAACATTATAAGATATCACTAATACACGGAATGTAACCTTGGCTACACAGGAACTGAATTACAAAACAGAACAGGGTCTCAAATTTAGAAACCCAACTTATGCTTGCTTAAGGGGAAAGGTGAGTTGGGGTGCTGCATAAAACCAGAGATTGAAATGAGCACAGATAAAGTTCCTTAAGCCAAATATGGAATAGACAAGAGCTACTCCTTGCTCAACGAAATGGACTCAACACCCCATATTAAATGCCTAAGAGTGTACCTGACTAGGAAGTATCTTAAAACCTATGGATTGCTATGTCTCTGAAAGAGAATCAAGTGTGTGTACAGGGGCATAAACGGAGCAGGGATAGGATTGGAGAGGTTCGGTGAGCAAATGAAGACCCTTTGAAGTCATATTGCATGGTACCCATTCCACGGGTCTCAACTCTCCAGGTTTAAGGTATTCTTCCTTCAGCTAAAACATGCATGTGGAACCCAGAGTATGATCAACCGTGTGATCGGGAGACGTGTTCCAATATGTCTCAGTTTTCGTCCCCTGGTACTCGGGTGCAACATTCCAGACGCTTTACTAACACTCTCCCGACTTGGAGAGTCAGTGCCTTTAACCTCCTGTTTGGCCCAGTTTGCAATTTCTGCGGAAGATGAACAGGAATAGGGAGAACCAATGACAGACTAGCTGGAGGTGTCTGGACGGGCAAATTTAACTCTCATTTCCCACCAGGAAGAGGAATTAACCAAAGGCTCAGCGTGCCGTGCCGGAACCAGATTAGGGCCTGAAGCCATCCTGCGGTGTTGCGGCCAGCTCACGAGAAAGCGACTTGAAGAAAGGAGCTCAGGGGCACTGTAATTCACAAACCTGCAGAGTTATAAATGACAGCTATCGTCCAAAAATATACTGAAGTAAGGCTGCCAAGAGGACTTGAAAGCGGGGCAGAATTGCAGGAAACCGATTTCAGGAGGTAGACTGGAATTGCATTTAAAGCATAGGAAAAGAGGCAGAACGTCCACAATGATGCACTTGGCCAAAAAGGGCGTATGCGTTTTTTCCTGAATATATTCAGGAAAAAACGCATACGCCCTTTTTGGCCAACCAAGCAAGCTTGCAAAGGAAATCTGCACTACAATGAAGTCTCACTTCCCCCCGGTCAAAAGGGCCATCTGAAAAAAGTGTAAAATCCAGAAAGGCAGGACAGACCATGGAGAACTGGGAGCCTTGTTATGCTGATGGGCGGGATGTAAATTGCCAACAGCCACTCGGGAGAAGTGTATGGTGTTTCCTGAAACATCTAAAAAACAAAGCAACAGAGCCTAGGGCACTTCCACTTATGGTCCTATAGCTTAGGGAAATTAAAATCAAAAAGACACAGCCACCCCAAAGGTTGGGACGGCTCTGTTTACAAGAACCTGGTTTACGGTACAAGTTCAATATCGCAGAAAGTGAAAAATGGATAAAGAAGTTGTGGTACTTACGTACAATGCAGTATCACTCAGCAATGAAATCTATGTCATCAGGCCCGTAGCAGCATAATGAGTGGATTCAGATATGATGATTCTAACTGAAATAAGTCACACAGGAAAAGAAACATCATAAGATATCACTAATACACGGAATGTAACCTTGGCTACACAGGAACTGAATTACAAAACAGAACAGGGTCTCAAATTTAGAAAACCAACTTATGCTTGCTTAAGGGGAAAGGTGAGTTGGGGTGCTGCATAAAACCAGAGATTGAAATGAGCACAGATAAAGTTCCTTAAGCCAAATATGGAATAGACAAGAGCTACTCCTTGCTCAACGAAATGGACTCAACACCCCATATTAAACGCCTAAGAGTGTACCTGACTAGGAAGTATCTTAAAACCTATGGATTGCTATGTCTCTGAAAGAGAATCAAGCGTGTGTACAGGGGCATAAACGCAGCAGTGATAGGATTGGAGAAGTTCGGTGAGCAAATGAAGACCCTTTGAAGTCATATTGCATGGTACCCATTCCACGGGTCTCAACTCTCCAGGTTTAAGGTATTCTTCCTTCAGCTAAAACATGCATGTGGAACCCAGAGTATGATCAACCGTGTGATCGGTAGACGTGTTCCAATATGTGTCAGTTTTCGTCCCCTGGTACTCGGGTGCAACATTCCAGACGCTTTACTAACACTCTCCCGACTTGGAGAGTCAGTGCCTTTAACCTCCTGTTTGGCCCAGTTTGCAATTTCTGCGGAAGATGAACAGGAATAGGCAGAACCAATGAGAGACTAGCTGGAGGTGTCTGCACGGGAAAATTTAACTCTCATTTCCCACCAGGAAGAGGAATTAACCAAAGGCTCAGCGTGCCGTGCCGGAACCAGATTAGGGCCTGAAGCCATCCTGCGGTGTTGCGGCCAGCTCACGAGAAAGCGAGTTGAAGAAAGGAGCTCAGGGGCACTGTAATTCACAAACCTGCAGAGTTATAAATGACAGCTATCGTCCAAAAATATACTGAAGTAAGGCTGCCAAGAGGACTTGAAAGCGGGGCAGAATTGCAGGAAACCGATTTCAGGAGGTAGACTGGAATTGCATTTAAAGCATAGGAAAAGAGGCAGAACGTCCACAATGATGCACTTGGCCAAAAAGGGCGTATGCGTTTTTTCCTGAATATATTCAGGAAAAAACGCATACGCCCTTTTTGGCCAACCAAGCAAGCTTGCAAAGGAAATCTGCACTACAATGAAGTCTCACTTCCCCCCGGTCAAAAGGGCCATCTGAAAAAAGTGTAAAATCCAGAAAGGCAGGACAGGCCATGGAGAACTGGGAGCCTTGTTATGCTGATGGGCGGGATGTAAATTGCCAACAGCCACTCGGGAGAAGTGTATGGTGTTTCCTGAAACATCTAAAAAACAAAGCAACAGAGCCTAGGGCACTTCCACTTATGGTCCTATAGCTTAGGGAAATTAAAATCAAAAGACACAGCCACCCCAAAGGTTGGGACGGCTCTGTTTACAAGAACCTGGTTTACGGTACAAGTTCAATATCGCAGAAAGTGAAAAATGGATAAAGAAGTTGTGGTACTTACGTACAATGCAGTATCACTCAGCAATGAAATCTATGTCATCAGGCCCGTAGCAGCATAATGAGTGGATTCAGGTATGATGATTCTAACTGAAATAAGTCACACAGGAAAAGAAACATTATAAGATATCACTAATACACGGAATGTAACCTTGGCTACACAGGAACTGAATTACAAAACAGAACAGGGTCTCAAATTTAGAAACCCAACTTATGCTTGCTTAAGGGGAAAGGTGAGTTGGGGTGCTGCATAAAACCAGAGATTGAAATGAGCACAGATAAAGTTCCTTAAGCCAAATATGGAATAGACAAGAGCTACTCCTTGCTCAACGAAATGGACTCAACACCCCATATTAAATGCCTAAGAGTGTACCTGACTAGGAAGTATCTTAAAACCTATGGATTGCTATGTCTCTGAAAGAGAATCAAGTGTGTGTACAGGGGCATAAACGCAGCAGGGATAGGATTGGAGAGGTTCGGTGAGCAAATGAAGACCCTTTGAAGTCATATTGCATGGTACCCATTCCACGGGTCTCAACTCTCCAGGTTTAAGGTATTCTTCCTTCAGCTAAAACATGCATGTGGAACCCAGAGTATGATCAACCGTGTGATCGGGAGACGTGTTCCAATATGTCTCAGTTTTCGTCCCCTGGTACTCGGGTGCAACATTCCAGACGCTTTACTAACACTCTCCCGACTTGGAGAGTCAGTGCCTTTAACCTCCTGTTTGGCCCAGTTTGCAATTTCTGCGGAAGATGAACAGGAATAGGGAGAACCAATGACAGACTAGCTGGAGGTGTCTGGACGGGCAAATTTAACTCTCATTTCCCACCAGGAAGAGGAATTAACCAAAGGCTCAGCGTGCCGTGCCGGAACCAGATTAGGGCCTGAAGCCATCCTGCGGTGTTGCGGCCAGCTCACGAGAAAGCGAGTTGAAGAAAGGAGCTCAGGGGCACTGTAATTCACAAACCTGCAGAGTTATAAATGACAGCTATCGTCCAAAAATATACTGAAGTAAGGCTGCCAAGAGGACTTGAAAGCGGGGCAGAATTGCAGGAAACCGATTTCAGGAGGTAGACTGGAATTGCATTTAAAGCATAGGAAAAGAGGCAGAACGTCCACAATGATGCACTTGGCCAAAAAGGGCGTATGCGTTTTTTCCTGAATATATTCAGGAAAAAACGCATACGCCCTTTTTGGCCAACCAAGCAAGCTTGCAAAGGAAATCTGCACTACAATGAAGTCTCACTTCCCCCCGGTCAAAAGGGCCATCTGAAAAAAGTGTAAAATCCAGAAAGGCAGGACAGGCCATGGAGAACTGGGAGCCTTGTTATGCTGATGGGCGGGATGTAAATTGCCAACAGCCACTCGGGAGAAGTGTATGGTGTTTCCTGAAACATCTAAAAAACAAAGCAACAGAGCCTAGGGCACTTCCACTTATGGTCCTATAGCTTAGGGAAATTAAAATCAAAAAGACACAGCCACCCCAAACGTTGGGACGGCTCTGTTTACAAGAACCTGGTTTACGGTACAAGTTCAATATCGCAGAAAGTGAAAAATGGATAAAGAAGTTGTGGTACTTACGTACAATGCAGTATCACTCAGCAATGAAATCTATGTCATCAGGCCCGTAGCAGCATAATGAGTGGATTCAGGTACGATGATTCTAACTGAAATAAGTCACACAGAAAAAGAAACATCATAAGATATCACTAATACACGGAATGTAACCTTGTCTACACAGGAACTGAATTACAAAACAGAACAGGGTCTCAAATTTAGAAAACCAACTTATGCTTGCTTAAGGGGAAAGGTGAGTTGGGGTGCTGCATAAAACCAGAGATTGAAATGAGCACAGATAAAGTTCCTTAAGCCAAATATGGAATAGACAAGAGCTACTCCTTGCTCAACGAAATGGACTCAACACCCCATATTAAACGACTAAGAGTGTACCTGACTAGGAAGTATCTTAAAACCTATGGATTGCTATGTCTCCGAAAGAGAATCAAGCGTGTGTACAGGGGCATAAACGCAGCAGTGATAGGATTGGAGAAGTTCGGTGAGCAAATGAAGACCCTTTGAAGTCATATTGCATGGTACCCATTCCACGGGTCTCAACTCTCCAGGTTTAAGGTATTCTTCCTTCAGCTAAAACATGCATGTGAAACCCAGAGTATGATCAACCGTGTGATCGGTAGACGTGTTCCAATATGTCTCAGTTTTCGTCCCCTGGTTCTCGGGTGCAACATTCCAGACGCTTTACTAACACTCTCCCGACTTGGACAGTCAGTGCCTTTAACCTCCTGTTTGGCCCAGTTTGCAATTTCTGCGGAAGATGAACAGGAATAGGCAGAACCAATGAGAGACTAGCTGGAGGTGTCTGGACGGGAAAATTTAACTCTCATTTCCCACCAGGAAGAGGAATTAACCAAAGGCTCAGCGTGCCGTGCCGGAACCAGATTAGGGCCTGAAGCCATCCTGCGGTGTTGCGGCCAGCTCACGAGAAAGCGAGTTGAAGAAAGGAGCTCAGGGGCACTGTAATTCACAAACCTGCAGAGTTATAAATGACAGCTATCGTCCAAAAATATACTGAAGTAAGGCTGCCAAGAGGACTTGAAAGCGGGGCAGAATTGCAGGAAACCGATTTCAGGAGGTAGACTGGAATTGCATTTAAAGCATAGGAAAAGAGGCAGAACGTCCACAATGATGCACTTGGCCAAAAAGGGCGTATGCGTTTTTTCCTGAATATATTCAGGAAAAAACGCATACGCCCTTTTTGGCCAACCAAGCAAGCTTGCAAAGGAAATCTGCACTACAATGAAGTCTCACTTCCCCCCGGTCAAAAGGGCCATCTGAAAAAAGTGTAAAATCCAGAAAGGCAGGACAGGCCATGGAGAACTGGGAGCCTTGTTATGCTGATGGGCGGGATGTAAATTGCCAACAGCCACTCGGGAGAAGTGTATGGTGTTTCCTGAAACATCTAAAAAACAAAGCAACAGAGCCTAGGGCACTTCCACTTATGGTCCTATAGCTTAGGGAAATTAAAATCAAAAAGACACAGCCACCCCAAAGGTTGGGGCGGCTCTGTTTACAAGAACCTGGTTTACGGTACAAGTTCAATATCGCAGAAAGTGAAAAATGGATAAAGAAGTTGTGGTACTTACGTACAATGCAGTATCACTCAGCAATGAAATCTATGTCATCAGGCCCGTAGCAGCATAATGAGTGGATTCAGGTATGATGATTCTAACTGAAATAAGTCACACAGGAAAAGAAACATCATAAGATATCACTAATACACGGAATGTAACCTTGGCTACACAGGAACTGAATTCCAAAACAGAACAGGGTCTCAAATTTAGAAACCCAACTTATGCTTGCTTAAGGGGAAAGGTGAGTTGGGGTGCTGCATAAAACCAGAGATTGAAATGAGCACAGATAAAGTTCCTTAAGGCAAATATGGAATAGACTAGAGCTACTCCTTGCTCAACGAAATGGACTCAACACCCCATATTAAACGCCTAAGAGTGTACCTGACTAGGAAGTATCTTAAAACCTATGGATTGCTATGTCTCCGAAAGAGAATCAAGCGTGTGTACAGGGGCATAAACGCAGCAGTGATAGGATTGGAGAGGTTCGGTGAGCAAATGAAGACCCTTTGAAGTCATATTGCATGGTACCCATTCCACGGGTCTCAACTCTCCAGGTTTAAGGTATTCTTCCTTCAGCTAAAACATGCATGTGGAACCCAGAGTATGATCAACCGTGTGATCGGGAGACGTGTTCCAATATGTCTCAGTTTTCGTCCCCTGGTACTCGGGTGCAACATTCCAGACGCTTTACTAACACTCTCCCGACTTGGAGAGTCAGTGCCTTTAACCTCCTGTTTGGCCCAGTTTGCAATTTCTGCGGAAGATGAACAGGAATAGGGAGAACCAATGAGAGACTAGCTGGAGGTGTCTGCACGGGAAAATTTAACTCTCATTTCCCACCAGGAAGAGGAATTAACCAAAGGCTCAGCGTGCCGTGCCGGAACCAGATTAGGGCCTGAAGCCATCCTGCGGTGTTGCGGCCAGCTCACGAGAAAGCGAGTTGAAGAAAGGAGCTCAGGGGCACTGTAATTCACAAACCTGCAGAGTTATAAATGACAGCTATCGTCCAAAAATATACTGAAGTAAGGCTGCCAAGAGGACTTGAAAGCGGGGCAGAATTGCAAGAAACCGATTTCAGGAGGTAGACTGGAATTGCATTTAAAGCATAGGAAAAGAGGCAGAACGTCCACAATGATGCACTTGGCCAAAAAGGGCGTATGCGTTTTTTCCTGAATATATTCAGGAAAAAACGCATACGCCCTTTTTGGCCAACCAAGCAAGCTTGCAAAGGAAATCTGCACTATAGTGAAGTCTCACATCCCCCCGGTCAAAAGGGCCATCTGAAAAAAGTGTAAAATCCAGAAAGGCAGGACAGGCCATGGAGAACTGGGAGCCTTGTTATGCTGATGGGCGGGATGTCAATTGCCAACAGCCACTCGGGAGAAGTGTATGGTGTTTCCTGAAACATCTAAAAAACAAAGCAACAGAGCCTAGGGCACTTCCACTTATGGTCCTATAGCTTAGGGAAATTAAAATCAAAAGACACAGCCACCCCAAAGGTTGGGACGGCTCTGTTTACAAGAACCTGGTTTACGGTACAAGTTCAATATCGCAGAAAGTGAAAAATGGATAAAGAAGTTGTGGTACTTACGTACAATGCAGTATCACTCAGCAATGAAATCTATGTCATCAGGCCCGTAGCAGCATAATGAGTGGATTCAGGTACGATGATTCTAACTGAAATAAGTCACACAGAAAAAGAAACATCATAAGATATCACTAATACACGGAATGTAACCTTGGCTACACAGGAACTGAATTACAAAACAGAACAGGGTCTCAAATTTAGAAAACCAACTTATGCTTGCTTAAGGGGAAAGGTGAGTTGGGGTGCTGCATAAAACCAGAGATTGAAATGAGCACAGATAAAGTTCCTTAAGCCAAATATGGAATAGACAAGAGCTACTCCTTGCTCAACGAAATGGACTCAACACCCCATATTAAATGCCTAAGAGTGTACCTGACTAGGAAGTATCTTAAAACCTATGGATTGCTATGTCTCTGAAAGAGAATCAAGTGTGTGTACAGGGGCATAAACGCAGCAGTGATAGGATTGGAGAGGTTCGGTGAGCAAATGAAGACCCTTTGAAGTCATATTGCATGGTACCCATTCCACGGGTCTCAACTCTCCAGGTTTAAGGTATTCTTCCTTCAGCTAAAACATGCATGTGGAACCCAGAGTATGATCAACCGTGTGATCGGGAGACGTGTTCCAATATGTGTCAGTTTTCGTCCCCTGGTACTCGGGTGCAACATTCCAGACGCTTTACTAACACTCTCCCGACTTGGAGAGTCAGTGCCTTTAACCTCCTGTTTGGCCCAGTTTGCAATTTCTGCGGAAGATGAACAGGAATAGGGAGAACCAATGAGAGACTAGCTGGAGGTGTCTGCACGGGAAAATTTAACTCTCATTTCCCACCAGGAAGAGGAATTAACCAAAGGCTCAGCGTGCCGTGCCGGAACCAGATTAGGGCCTGAAGCCATCCTGCGGTGTTGCGGCCAGCTCACGAGAAAGCGAGTTGAAGAAAGGAGCTCAGGGGCACTGTAATTCACAAACCTGCAGAGTTATAAATGACAGCTATCGTCCAAAAATATACTGAAGTAAGGCTGCCAAGAGGACTTGAAAGCGGGGCAGAATTGCAGGAAACCGATTTCAGGAGGTAGACTGGAATTGCATTTAAAGCATAGGAAAAGAGGCAGAACGTCCACAATGATGCACTTGGCCAAAAAGGGCGTATGCGTTTTTTCCTGAATATATTCAGGAAAAAACGCATACGCCCTTTTTGGCCAACCAAGCAAGCTTGCAAAGGAAATCTGCACTACAGTGAAGTCTCACTTCCCCCCGGTCAAAAGGGCCATCTGAAAAAAGTGTAAAATCCAGAAAGGCAGGACAGGCCATGGAGAACTGGGAGCCTTGTTATGCTGATGGGCGGGATGTCAATTGCCAACAGCCACTCGGGAGAAGTGTATGGTGTTTCCTGAAACATCTAAAAAACAAAGCAACAGAGCCTAGGGCACTTCCACTTATGGTCCTATAGCTTAGGGAAATTAAAATCAAAAGACACAGCCACCCCAAAGGTTGGGACGGCTCTGTTTACAAGAACCTGGTTTACGGTACAAGTTCAATATCGCAGAAAGTGAAAAATGGATAAAGAAGTTGTGGTACTTACGTACAATGCAGTATCACTCAGCAATGAAATCTATGTCATCAGGCCCGTAGCAGCATAATGAGTGGATTCAGGTACGATGATTCTAACTGAAATAAGTCACACAGAAAAAGAAACATCATAAGATATCACTAATACACGGAATGTAACCTTGTCTACACAGGAACTGAATTACAAAACAGAACAGGGTCTCAAATTTAGAAAACCAACTTATGCTTGCTTAAGGGGAAAGGTGAGTTGGGGTGCTGCATAAAACCAGAGATTGAAATGAGCACAGATAAAGTTCCTTAAGCCAAATATGGAATAGACAAGAGCTACTCCTTGCTCAACGAAATGGACTCAACACCCCATATTAAACGACTAAGAGTGTACCTGACTAGGAAGTATCTTAAAACCTATGGATTGCTATGTCTCCGAAAGAGAATCAAGCGTGTGTACAGGGGCATAAACGCAGCAGTGATAGGATTGGAGAAGTTCGGTGAGCAAATGAAGACCCTTTGAAGTCATATTGCATGGTACCCATTCCACGGGTCTCAACTCTCCAGGTTTAAGGTATTCTTCCTTCAGCTAAAACATGCATGTGGAACCCAGAGTATGATCAACCGTGTGATCGGGAGACGTGTTCCAATATGTCTCAGTTTTCGTCCCCTGGTACTCGGGTGCAACATTCCAGACGCTTTACTAACACTCTCCCGACTTGGAGAGTCAGTGCCTTTAACCTCCTGTTTGGCCCAGTTTGCAATTTCTGCAGAAGATGAACAGGAATAGGGAGAACCAATGACAGACTAGCTGGAGGTGTCTGGACGGGCAAATTTAACTCTCATTTCCCACCAGGAAGAGGAATTAACCAAAGGCTCAGCGTGCCGTGCCGGAACCAGATTAGGGCCTGAAGCCATCCTGCGGTGTTGCGGCCAGCTCACGAGAAAGCGAGTTGAAGAAAGGAGCTCAGGGGCACTGTAATTCACAAACCTGCAGAGTTATAAATGACAGCTATCGTCCAAAAATATACTGAAGTAAGGCTGCCAAGAGGACTTGAAAGCGGGGCAGAATTGCAGGAAACCGATTTCAGGAGGTAGACTGGAATTGCATTTAAAGCATAGGAAAAGAGGCAGAACGTCCACAATGATGCACTTGGCCAAAAAGGGCGTATGCGTTTTTTCCTGAATATATTCAGGAAAAAACGCATACGCCCTTTTTGGCCAACCAAGCAAGCTTGCAAAGGAAATCTGCACTACAGTGAAGTCTCACTTCCCCCCGGTCAAAAGGGCCATCTGAAAAAAGTGTAAAATCCAGAAAGGCAGGACAGGCCATGGAGAACTGGGAGCCTTGTTATGCTGATGGGCGGGATGTCAATTGCCAACAGCCACTCGGGAGAAGTGTATGGTGTTTCCTGAAACATCTAAAAAACAAAGCAACAGAGCCTAGGGCACTTCCACTTATGGTCCTATAGCTTAGGGAAATTAAAATCAAAAGACACAGCCACCCCAAAGGTTGGGACGGTTCTGTTTACAAGAACCTGGTTTACGGTACAAGTTCAATATCGCAGAAAGTGAAAAATGGATAAAGAAGTTTTGGTACTTACGTACAATGCAGTATCACTCAGCAATGAAATCTATGTCATCAGGCCCGTAGCAGCATAATGAGTGGATTCAGGTACGATGATTCTAACTGAAATAAGTCACACAGAAAAAGAAACATCATAAGATATCACTAATACACGGAATGTAACCTTGGCTACACAGGAACTGAATTACAAAACAGAACAGGGTCTCAAATTTAGAAAACCAACTTATGCTTGCTTAAGGGGAAAGGTGAGTTGGGGTGCTGCATAAAACCAGAGATTGAAATGAGCACAGATAAAGTTCCTTAAGCCAAATATGGAATAGACAAGAGCTACTCCTTGCTCAACGAAATGGACTCAACACCCCATATTAAATGCCTAAGAGTGTACCTGACTAGGAAGTATTTTAAAACCTATGGATTGCTATGTCTCTGAAAGAGAATCAAGTGTGTGTACAGGGGCATAAACGCAGCAGTGATAGGATTGGAGAGGTTCGGTGAGCAAATGAAGACCCTTTGAAGTCATATTGCATGGTACCCATTCCACGGGTCTCAACTCTCCAGGTTTAAGGTATTCTTCCTTCAGCTAAAACATGCATGTGGAACCCAGAGTATGATCAACCGTGTGATCGGGAGACGTGTTCCAATATGTCTCAGTTTTCGTCCCCTGGTACTCGGGTGCAACATTCCAGACGCTTTACTAACACTCTCCCGACTTGGAGAGTCAGTGCCTTTAACCTCCTGTTTGGCCCAGTTTGCAATTTCTGCGGAAGATGAACAGGAATAGGGAGAACCAATGACAGACTAGCTGGAGGTGTCTGGACGGGCAAATTTAACTCTCATTTCCCACCAGGAAGAGGAATTAACCAAAGGCTCAGCGTGCCGTGCCGGAACCAGATTAGGGCCTGAAGCCATCCTGCGGGGTTGCGGCCAGCTCACGAGAAAGCGAGTTGAAGAAAGGAGCTCAGGGGCACTGTAATTCACAAACCTGCAGAGTTATAAATGACAGCTATCGTCCAAAAATATACTGAAGTAAGGCTGCCAAGAGGACTTGAAAGCGGGGCAGAATTGCAGGAAACCGATTTCAGGAGGTAGACTGGAATTGCATTTAAAGCATAGGAAAAGAGGCAGAACGTCCACAATGATGCACTTGGCCAAAAAGGGCGTATGCGTTTTTTCCTGAATATATTCAGGAAAAAACGCATACGCCCTTTTTGGCCAACCAAGCAAGCTTGCAAAGGAAATCTGCACTACAGTGAAGTCTCACTTCCCCCCGGTCAAAAGGGCCATCTGAAAAAAGTGTAAAATCCAGAAAGGCAGGACAGGCCATGGAGAACTGGGAGCCTTGTTATGCTGATGGGCGGGATGTCAATTGCCAACAGCCACTCGGGAGAAGTGTATGGTGTTTCCTGAAACATCTAAAAAACAAAGCAACAGAGCCTAGGGCACTTCCACTTATGGTCCTATAGCTTAGGGAAATTAAAATCAAAAGACACAGCCACCCCAAAGGTTGGGACGGCTCTGTTTACAAGAACCTGGTTTACGGTACAAGTTCAATATCGCAGAAAGTGAAAAATGGATAAAGAAGTTGTGGTACTTACGTACAATGCAGTATCACTCAGCAATGAAATCTATGTCATCAGGCCCGTAGCAGCATAATGAGTGGATTCAGGTACGATGATTCTAACTGAAATAAGTCACACAGAAAAAGAAACATCATAAGATATCACTAATACACGGAATGTAAACTTGGCTACACAGGAACTGAATTACAAAACAGAACAGGGTCTCAAATTTAGAAAACCAACTTATGCTTGCTTAAGGGGAAAGGTGAGTTGGGGTGCTGCATAAAACCAGAGATTGAAATGAGCACAGATAAAGTTCCTTAAGCCAAATATGGAATAGACAAGAGCTACTCCTTGCTCAACGAAATGGACTCAACACCCCATATTAAATGCCTAAGAGTGTACCTGACTAGGAAGTATCTTAAAACCTATGGATTGCTATGTCTCTGAAAGAGAATCAAGTGTGTGTACAGGGGCATAAACGCAGCAGTGATAGGATTGGAGAGGTTCGGTGAGCAAATGAAGACCCTTTGAAGTCATATTGCATGGTACCCATTCCACGGGTCTCAACTCTCCAGGTTTAAGGTATTCTTCCTTCAGCTAAAACATGCATGTGGAACCCAGAGTATGATCAACCGTGTGATCGGGAGACGTGTTCCAATATGTCTCAGTTTTCGTCCCCTGGTACTCGGGTGCAACATTCCAGACGCTTTACTAACACTCTCCCGACTTGGAGAGTCAGTGCCTTTAACCTCCTGTTTGGCCCAGTTTGCAATTTCTGCGGAAGATGAACAGGAATAGGGAGAACCAATGACAGACTAGCTGGAGGTGTCTGGACGGGCAAATTTAACTCTCATTTCCCACCAGGAAGAGGAATTAACCAAAGGCTCAGCGTGCCGTGCCGGAACCAGATTAGGGCCTGAAGCCATCCTGCGGTGTTGCGGCCAGCTCACGAGAAAGCGAGTTGAAGAAAGGAGCTCAGGGGCACTGTAATTCACAAACCTGCAGAGTTATAAATGACAGCTATCGTCCAAAAATATACTGAAGTAAGGCTGCCAAGAGGACTTGAAAGCGGGGCAGAATTGCAGGAAACCGATTTCAGGAGGTAGACTGGAATTGCATTTAAAGCATAGGAAAAGAGGCAGAACGTCCACAATGATGCACTTGGCCAAAAAGGGCGTATGCGTTTTTTCCTGAATATATTCAGGAAAAAACGCATACGCCCTTTTTGGCCAACCAAGCAAGCTTGCAAAGGAAATCTGCACTACAGTGAAGTCTCACTTCCCCCCGGTCAAAAGGGCCATCTGAAAAAAGTGTAAAATCCAGAAAGGCAGGACAGGCCATGGAGAACTGGGAGCCTTGTTATGCTGATGGGCGGGATGTCAATTGCCAACAGCCACTCGGGAGAAGTGTATGGTGTTTCCTGAAACATCTAAAAAACAAAGCAACAGAGCCTAGGGCACTTCCACTTATGGTACTATAGCTTAGGGAAATTAAAATCAAAAGACACAGCCACCCCAAAGGTTGGGACGGCTCTGTTTACAAGAACCTGGTTTACGGTACAAGTTCAATATCGCAGAAAGTGAAAAATGGATAAAGAAGTTGTGGTACTTACGTACAATGCAGTATCACTCAGCAATGAAATCTATGTCATCAGGCCCGTAGCAGCATAATGAGTGGATTCAGGTACGATGATTCTAACTGAAATAAGTCACACAGAAAAAGAAACATCATAAGATATCACTAATACACGGAATGTAAACTTGGCTACACAGGAACTGAATTACAAAACAGAACAGGGTCTCAAATTTAGAAACCCAACTTATGCTTGCTTAAGGGGAAAGGTGAGTTGGGGTGCTGCATAAAACCAGAGATTGAAATGAGCACAGATAAAGTTCCTTAAGCCAAATATGGAATAGACAAGAGCTACTCCTTGCTCAACGAAATGGACTCAACACCCCATATTAAATGCCTAAGAGTGTACCTGACTAGGAAGTATCTTAAAACCTATGGATTGCTATGTCTCTGAAAGAGAATCAAGTGTGTGTACAGGGGCATAAACGCAGCAGTGATAGGATTGGAGAGGTTCGGTGAGCAAATGAAGACCCTTTGAAGTCATATTGCATGGTACCCATTCCACGGGTCTCAACTCTCCAGGTTTAAGGTATTCTTCCTTCAGCTAAAACATGCATGTGGAACCCAGAGTATGATCAACCGTGTGATCGGGAGACGTGTTCCAATATGTCTCAGTTTTCGTCCCCTGGTACTCGGGTGCAACATTCCAGACGCTTTACTAACACTCTCCCGACTTGGAGAGTCAGTGCCTTTAACCTCCTGTTTGGCCCAGTTTGCAATTTCTGCGGAAGATGAACAGGAATAGGGAGAACCAATGACAGACTAGCTGGAGGTGTCTGGACGGGCAAATTTAACTCTCATTTCCCACCAGGAAGAGGAATTAACCAAAGGCTCAGCGTGCCGTGCCGGAACCAGATTAGGGCCTGAAGCCATCCTGCGGTGTTGCGGCCAGCTCACGAGAAAGCGAGTTGAAGAAAGGAGCTCAGGGGCACTGTAATTCACAAACCTGCAGAGTTATAAATGACAGCTATCGTCCAAAAATATACTGAAGTAAGGCTGCCAAGAGGACTTGAAAGCGGGGCAGAATTGCAGGAAACCGATTTCAGGAGGTAGACTGGAATTGCATTTAAAGCATAGGAAAAGAGGCAGAACGTCCACAATGATGCACTTGGCCAAAAAGGGCGTATGCGTTTTTTCCTGAATATATTCAGGAAAAAACGCATACGCCCTTTTTGGCCAACAAGCAAGCTTGCAAAGGAAATCTGCACTACAGTGAAGTCTCACTTCCCCCCGGTCAAAAGGGCCATCTGAAAAAAGTGTAAAATCCAGAAAGGCAGGACAGGCCATGGAGAACTGGGAGCCTTGTTATGCTGATGGGCGGGATGTCAATTGCCAACAGCCACTCGGGAGAAGTGTATGGTGTTTCCTGAAACATCTAAAAAACAAAGCAACAGAGCCTAGGGCACTTCCACTTATGGTCCTATAGCTTAGGGAAATTAAAATCAAAAGACACAGCCACCCCAAAGGTTGGGACGGCTCTGTTTACAAGAACCTGGTTTACGGTACAAGTTCAATATCGCAGAAAGTGAAAAATGGATAAAGAAGTTGTGGTACTTACGTACAATGCAGTATCACTCAGCAATGAAATCTATGTCATCAGGCCCGTAGCAGCATAATGAGTGGATTCAGGTACGATGATTCTAACTGAAATAAGTCACACAGAAAAAGAAACATCATAAGATATCACTAATACACGGAATGTAACCTTGGCTACACAGGAACTGAATTACAAAACAGAACAGGGTCTCAAATTTAGAAAACCAACTTATGCTTGCTTAAGGGGAAAGGTGAGTTGGGGTGCTGCATAAAACCAGAGATTGAAATGAGCACAGATAAAGTTCCTTAAGCCAAATATGGAATAGACAAGAGCTACTCCTTGCTCAACGAAATGGACTCAACACCCCATATTAAATGCCTAAGAGTGTACCTGACTAGGAAGTATTTTAAAACCTATGGATTGCTATGTCTCTGAAAGAGAATCAAGTGTGTGTACAGGGGCATAAACGCAGCAGTGATAGGATTGGAGAGGTTCGGTGAGCAAATGAAGACCCTTTGAAGTCATATTGCATGGTACCCATTCCACGGGTCTCAACTCTCCAGGTTTAAGGTATTCTTCCTTCAGCTAAAACATGCATGTGGAACCCAGAGTATGATCAACCGTGTGATCGGGAGACGTGTTCCAATATGTCTCAGTTTTCGTCCCCTGGTACTCGGGTGCAACATTCCAGACGCTTTACTAACACTCTCCCGACTTGGAGAGTCAGTGCCTTTAACCTCCTGTTTGGCCCAGTTTGCAATTTCTGCGGAAGATGAACAGGAATAGGGAGAACCAATGACAGACTAGCTGGAGGTGTCTGGACGGGCAAATTTAACTCTCATTTCCCACCAGGAAGAGGAATTAACCAAAGGCTCAGCGTGCCGTGCCGGAACCAGATTAGGGCCTGAAGCCATCCTGCGGGGTTGCGGCCAGCTCACGAGAAAGCGAGTTGAAGAAAGGAGCTCAGGGGCACTGTAATTCACAAACCTGCAGAGTTATAAATGACAGCTATCGTCCAAAAATATACTGAAGTAAGGCTGCCAAGAGGACTTGAAAGCGGGGCAGAATTGCAGGAAACCGATTTCAGGAGGTAGACTGGAATTGCATTTAAAGCATAGGAAAAGAGGCAGAACGTCCACAATGATGCACTTGGCCAAAAAGGGCGTATGCGTTTTTTCCTGAATATATTCAGGAAAAAACGCATACGCCCTTTTTGGCCAACCAAGCAAGCTTGCAAAGGAAATCTGCACTACAGTGAAGTCTCACTTCCCCCCGGTCAAAAGGGCCATCTGAAAAAAGTGTAAAATCCAGAAAGGCAGGACAGGCCATGGAGAACTGGGAGCCTTGTTATGCTGATGGGCGGGATGTCAATTGCCAACAGCCACTCGGGAGAAGTGTATGGTGTTTCCTGAAACATCTAAAAAACAAAGCAACAGAGCCTAGGGCACTTCCACTTATGGTCCTATAGCTTAGGGAAATTAAAATCAAAAGACACAGCCACCCCAAAGGTTGGGACGGCTCTGTTTACAAGAACCTGGTTTACGGTACAAGTTCAATATCGCAGAAAGTGAAAAATGGATAAAGAAGTTGTGGTACTTACGTACAATGCAGTATCACTCAGCAATGAAATCTATGTCATCAGGCCCGTAGCAGCATAATGAGTGGATTCAGGTACGATGATTCTAACTGAAATAAGTCACACAGAAAAAGAAACATCATAAGATATCACTAATACACGGAATGTAAACTTGGCTACACAGGAACTGAATTACAAAACAGAACAGGGTCTCAAATTTAGAAACCCAACTTATGCTTGCTTAAGGGGAAAGGTGAGTTGGGGTGCTGCATAAAACCAGAGATTGAAATGAGCACAGATAAAGTTCCTTAAGCCAAATATGGAATAGACAAGAGCTACTCCTTGCTCAACGAAATGGACTCAACACCCCATATTAAATGCCTAAGAGTGTACCTGACTAGGAAGTATCTTAAAACCTATGGATTGCTATGTCTCTGAAAGAGAATCAAGTGTGTGTACAGGGGCATAAACGCAGCAGTGATAGGATTGGAGAGGTTCGGTGAGCAAATGAAGACCCTTTGAAGTCATATTGCATGGTACCCATTCCACGGGTCTCAACTCTCCAGGTTGAAGGTATTCTTCCTTCAGCTAAAACATGCATGTGGAACCCAGAGTATGATCAACCGTGTGATCGGGAGACGTGTTCCAATATGTCTCAGTTTTCGTCCCCTGGTACTCGGGTGCAACATTCCAGACGCTTTACTAACACTCTCCCGACTTGGAGAGTCAGTGCCTTTAACCTCCTGTTTGGCCCAGTTTGCAATTTCTGCGGAAGATGAACAGGAATAGGGAGAACCAATGACAGACTAGCTGGAGGTGTCTGGACGGGCAAATTTAACTCTCATTTCCCACCAGGAAGAGGAATTAACCAAAGGCTCAGCGTGCCGTGCCAGAACCAGATTAGGGCCTGAAGCCATCCTGCGGTGTTGCGGCCAGCTCACGAGAAAGCGAGTTGAAGAAAGGAGCTCAGGGGCACTGTAATTCACAAACCTGCAGAGTTATAAATGACAGCTATCGTCCAAAAATATACTGAAGTAAGGCTGCCAAGAGGACTTGAAAGCGGGGCAGAATTGCAGGAAACCGATTTCAGGAGGTAGACTGGAATTGCATTTAAAGCATAGGAAAAGAGGCAGAACGTCCACAATGATGCACTTGGCCAAAAAGGGCGTATGCGTTTTTTCCTGAATATATTCAGGAAAAAACGCATACGCCCTTTTTGGCCAACCAAGCAAGGTTGCAAAGGAAATCTGCACTACAATGAAGTCTCACTTCCCCCCGGTCAAAAGGGCCATCTGAAAAAAGTGTAACATCCAGAAAGGCAGGACAGGCCATGGAGAACTGGGAGCCTTGTTATGCTGATGGGCGGGATGTAAATTGCCAACAGCCACTCGGGAGAAGTGTATGGTGTTTCCTGAAACATCTAAAAAACAAAGCAACAGAGCCTAGGGCACTTCCACTTATGGTCCTATAGCTTAGGGAAATTAAAATCAAAAAGACACAGCCACCCCAAAGGTTGGGACGGCTCTGTTTACAAGAACCTGGTTTACGGTACAAGTTCAATATCGCAGAAAGTGAAAAATGGATAAAGAAGTTGTGGTACTTACGTACAATGCAGTATCACTCAGCAATGAAATCTATGTCATCAGGCCCGTAGCAGCATAATGAGTGGATTCAGGTACGATGATTCTAACTGAAATAAGTCACACAGAAAAAGAAACATCATAAGATATCACTAATACACGGAATGTAAACTTGGCTACACAGGAACTGAATTACAAAACAGAACAGGGTCTCAAATTTAGAAACCCAACTTATGCTTGCTTAAGGGGAAAGGTGAGTTGGGGTGCTGCATAAAACCAGAGATTGAAATGAGCACAGATAAAGTTCCTTAAGCCAAATATGGAATAGACAAGAGCTACTCCTTGCTGAACGAAATGGACTCAACACCCCATATTAAATGCCTAAGAGTGTACCTGACTAGGAAGTATCTTAAAACCTATGGATTGCTATGTCTCTGAAAGAGAATCAAGTGTGTGTACAGGGGCATAAACGCAGCAGTGATAGGATTGGAGAGGTTCGGTGAGCAAATGAAGACCCTTTGAAGTCATATTGCATGATACCCATTCCACGGGTCTCAACTCTCCAGGTTTAAGGTATTCTTCCTTCAGCTAAAACATGCATGTGGAACCCAGAGTATGATCAACCGTGTGATCGGGAGACGTGTTCCAATATGTCTCAGTTTTCGTCCCCTGGTACTCGGGTGCAACATTCCAGACGCTTTACTAACACTCTCCCGACTTGGAGAGTCAGTGCCTTTAACCTCCTGTTTGGCCCAGTTTGCAATTTCTGCAGAAGATGAACAGGAATAGGGAGAACCAATGACAGACTCGCTGGAGGTGTCTGGACGGGCAAATTTAACTCTCATTTCCCACCAGGAAGAGGAATTAACCAAAGGCTCAGCGTGCCGTGCCGGAACCAGATTAGGGCCTGAAGCCATCCTGCGGTGTTGCGGCCAGCTCACGAGAAAGCGAGTTGAAGAAAGGAGCTCAGGGGCACTGTAATTCACAAACCTGCAGAGTTATAAATGACAGCTATCGTCCAAAAATATACTGAAGTAAGGCTGCCAAGAGGACTTGAAAGCGGGGCAGAATTGCAGGAAACCGATTTCAGGAGGTAGACTGGAATTGCATTTAAAGCATAGGAAAAGAGGCAGAACGTCCACAATGATGCACTTGGCCAAAAAGGGCGTATGCGTTTTTTCCTGAATATATTCAGGAAAAAACGCATACGCCCTTTTTGGCCAACCAAGCAAGCTTGCAAAGGAAATCTGCACTACAGTGAAGTCTCACTTCCCCCCGGTCAAAAGGGCCATCTGAAAAAAGTGTAAAATCCAGAAAGGCAGGACAGGCCATGGAGAACTGGGAGCCTTGTTATGCTGATGGGCGGGATGTCAATTGCCAACAGCCACTCGGGAGAAGTGTATGGTGTTTCCTGAAACATCTAAAAAACAAAGCAACAGAGCCTAGGGCACTTCCACTTATGGTCCTATAGCTTAGGGAAATTAAAATCAAAAGACACAGCCACCCCAAAGGTTGGCACGGCTCTGTTTACAAGAACCTGGTTTACGGTACAAGTTCAATATCGCAGAAAGTGAAAAATGGATAAAGAAGTTGTGGTACTTACGTACAATGCAATATCACTCAGCAATGAAATCTATGTCATCAGGCCCGTAGCAGCATAATGAGTGGATTCAGGTACGATGATTCTAACTGAAATAAGTCACACAGAAAAAGAAACATCATAAGATATCACTAATACACGGAATGTAAACTTGGCTACACAGGAACTGAATTACAAAACAGAACAGGGTCTCAAATTTAGAAACCCAACTTATGCTTGCTTAAGGGGAAAGGTGAGTTGGGGTGCTGCATAAAACCAGAGATTGAAATGAGCACAGATAAAGTTCCTTAAGCCAAATATGGAATAGACAAGAGCTACTCCTTGCTCAACGAAATGGACTCAACACCCCATATTAAATGCCTAAGAGTGTACCTGACTAGGAAGTATCTTAAAACCTATGGATTGCTATGTCTCTGAAAGAGAATCAAGTGTGTGTACAGGGGCATAAACGCAGCAGTGATAGGATTGGAGAGGTTCGGTGAGCAAATGAAGACCCTTTGAAATCATATTGCATGGTACCCATTCCACGGGTCTCAACTCTCCAGGTTTAAGGTATTCTTCCTTCAGCTAAAACATGCATGTGGAACCCAGAGTATGATCAACCGTGTGATCGGGAGACGTGTTCCAATATGTCTCAGTTTTTGTCCCCTGGTACTCGGGTGCAACATTCCAGACGCTTTACTAACACTCTCCCGACTTGGAGAGTCAGTGCCTTTAACCTCCTGTTTGGCCCAGTTTGCAATTTCTGCGGAAGATGAACAGGAATAGGGAGAACCAATGAGAGACTAGCTGGAGGTGTCTGGACGGGCAAATTTAACTCTCATTTCCCACCAGGAAGAGGAATTAACCAAAGGCTCAGCGTGCCGTGCCGGAACCAGATTAGGGCCTGAAGCCATCCTGCGGTGTTGCGGCCAGCTCACGAGAAAGCGAGTTGAAGAAAGGAGCTCAGGGGCACTGTAATTCACAAACCTGCAGAGTTATAAATGACAGCTATCGTCCAAAAATATACTGAAGTAAGGCTGCCAAGAGGACTTGAAAGCGGGGCAGAATTGCAGGAAACCGATTTCAGGAGGTAGACTGGAATTGCATTTAAAGCATAGGAAAAGAGGCAGAACGTCCACAATGATGCACTTGGCCAAAAAGGGCGTATGCGTTTTTTCCTGAATATATTCAGGAAAAAACGCATACGCCCTTTTTGGGCAACCAAGCAAGCTTGCAAAGGAAATCTGCACTACAGTGAAGTCTCACTTCCCCCCGGTCAAAAGGGCCATCTGAAAAAAGTGTAAAATCCAGAAAGGCAGGACAGGCCATGGAGAACTGGGAGCCTTGTTATGCTGATGGGCGGGATGTAAATTGCCAACAGCCACTCGGGAGAAGTGTATGGTGTTTCCTGAAACATCTAAAAAACAAAGCAACAGAGCCTAGGGCACTTCCACTTATGGTCCTATAGCTTAGGGAAATTAAAATCAAAAGACACAGCCACCCCAAAGGTTGGCACGGCTCTGTTTACAAGAACCTGGTTTACGGTACAAGTTCAATATCGCAGAAAGTGAAAAATGGATAAAGAAGTTGTGGTACTTACGTACAATGCAATATCACTCAGCAATGAAATCTATGTCATCAGGCCCGTAGCAGCATAATGAGTGGATTCAGGTACGATGATTCTAACTGAAATAAGTCACACAGAAAAAGAAACATCATAAGATATCACTAATACACGGAATGTAACCTTGGCTACACAGGAACTGAATTACAAAACAGAACAGGGTCTCAAATTTAGAAACCCAACTTATGCTTGCTTAAGGGGAAAGGTGAGTTGGGGTGCTGCATAAAACCAGAGATTGAAATGAGCACAGATAAAGTTCCTTAAGCCAAATATGGAATAGACAAGAGCTACTCCTTGCTCAACGAAATGGACTCAACACCCCATATTAAATGCCTAAGAGTGTACCTGACTAGGAAGTATCTTAAAACCTATGGATTGCTATGTCTCTGAAAGAGAATCAAGTGTGTGTACAGGGGCATAAACGCAGCAGTGATAGGATTGGAGAGGTTCGGTGAGCAAATGAAGACCCTTTGAAGTCATATTGCATGGTACCCATTCCACGGGTCTCAACTCTCCAGGTTTAAGGTATTCTTCCTTCAGCTAAAACATGCATGTGGAACCCAGAGTATGATCAACCGTGTGATCGGGAGACGTGTTCCAATATGTCTCAGTTTTCGTCCCCTGGTACTCGGGTGCAACATTCCAGACGCTTTACTAACACTCTCCCGACTTGGAGAGTCAGTGCCTTTAACCTCCTGTTTGGCCCAGTTTGCAATTTCTGCGGAAGATGAACAGGAATAGGGAGAACCAATGAGAGACTAGCTGGAGGTGTCTGGACGGGCAAATTTAACTCTCATTTCCCACCAGGAAGAGGAATTAACCAAAGGCTCAGCGTGCCGTGCCGGAACCAGATTAGGGCCTGAAGCCATCCTGCGGTGTTGCGGCCAGCTCACGAGAAAGCGAGTTGAAGAAAGGAGCTCAGGGGCACTGTAATTCACAAACCTGCAGAGTTATAAATGACAGCTATCGTCCAAAAATATACTGAAGTAAGGCTGCCAAGAGGACTTGAAAGCGGGGCAGAATTGCAGGAAACCGATTTCAGGAGGTAGACTGGAATTGCATTTAAAGCATAGGAAAAGAGGCAGAACGTCCACAATGATGCACTTGGCCAAAAAGGGCGTATGCGTTTTTTCCTGAATATATTCAGGAAAAAACGCATACGCCCTTTTTGGCCAACCAAGCAAGCTTGCAAAGGAAATCTGCACTACAGTGAAGTCTCACTTCCCCCCGGTCAAAAGGGCCATCTGAAAAAAGTGTAAAATCCAGAAAGGCAGGACAGGCCATGGAGAACTGGGAGCCTTGTTATGCTGATGGGCGGGATGTCAATTGCCAACAGCCACTCGGGAGAAGTGTATGGTGTTTCCTGAAACATCTAAAAAACAAAGCAACAGAGCCTAGGGCACTTCCACTTATGGTCCTATAGCTTAGGGAAATTAAAATCAAAAGACACAGCCACCCCAAAGGTTGGGACGGCTCTGTTTACAAGAACCTGGTTTACGGTACAAGTTCAATATCGCAGAAAGTGAAAAATGGATAAAGAAGTTGTGGTACTTACGTACAATGCAGTATCACTCAGCAATGAAATCTATGTCATCAGGCCCGTAGCAGCATAATGAGTGGATTCAGGTACGATGATTCTAACTGAAATAAGTCACACAGAAAAAGAAACATCATAAGATATCACTAATACACGGAATGTAACCTTGGCTACACAGGAACTGAATTACAAAACAGAACAGGGTCTCAAATTTAGAAAACCAACTTATGCTTGCTTAAGGGGAAAGGTGAGTTGGGGTGCTGCATAAAACCAGAGATTGAAATGAGCACAGATAAAGTTCCTTAAGCCAAATATGGAATAGACAAGAGCTACTCCTTGCTCAACGAAATGGACTCAACACCCCATATTAAATGCCTAAGAGTGTACCTGACTAGGAAGTATCTTAAAACCTATGGATTGCTATGTCTCTGAAAGAGAATCAAGTGTGTGTACAGGGGCATAAACGCAGCAGTGATAGGATTGGAGAGGTTCGGTGAGCAAATGAAGACCCTTTGAAGTCATATTGCATGGTACCCATTCCACGGGTCTCAACTCTCCAGGTTTAAGGTATTCTTCCTTCAGCTAAAACATGCATGTGGAACCCAGAGTATGATCAACCGTGTGATCGGGAGACGTGTTCCAATATGTCTCAGTTTTCGTCCCCTGGTACTCGGGTGCAACATTCCAGACGCTTTACTAACACTCTCCCGACTTGGAGAGTCAGTGCCTTTAACCTCCTGTTTGGCCCAGTTTGCAATTTCTGCGGAAGATGAACAGGAATAGGGAGAACCAATGACAGACTAGCTGGAGGTGTCTGGACGGGCAAATTTAACTCTCATTTCCCACCAGGAAGAGGAATTAACCAAAGGCTCAGCGTGCCGTGCCGGAATCAGATTAGGGCCTGAAGCCATCCTGCGGGGTTGCGGCCAGCTCACGAGAAAGCGAGTTGAAGAAAGGAGCTCAGGGGCACTGTAATTCACAAACCTGCAGAGTTATAAATGACAGCTATCGTCCAAAAATATACTGAAGTAAGGCTGCCAAGAGGACTTGAAAGCGGGGCAGAATTGCAGGAAACCGATTTCAGGAGGTAGACTGGAATTGCATTTAAAGCATAGGAAAAGAGGCAGAACGTCCACAATGATGCACTTGGCCAAAAAGGGCGTATGCGTTTTTTCCTGAATATATTCAGGAAAAAACGCATACGCCCTTTTTGGCCAACCAAGCAAGCTTGCAAAGGAAATCTGCACTACAGTGAAGTCTCACTTCCCCCCGGTCAAAAGGGCCATCTGAAAAAAGTGTAAAATCCAGAAAGGCAGGACAGGCCATGGAGAACTGGGAGCCTTGTTATGCTGATGGGCGGGATGTCAATTGCCAACAGCCACTCGGGAGAAGTGTATGGTGTTTCCTGAAACATCTAAAAAACAAAGCAACAGAGCCTAGGGCACTTCCACTTATGGTCCTATAGCTTAGGGAAATTAAAATCAAAAGACACAGCCACCCCAAAGGTTGGGACGGCTCTGTTTACAAGAACCTGGTTTACGGTACAAGTTCAATATCGCAGAAAGTGAAAAATGGATAAAGAAGTTGTGGTACTTACGTACAATGCAGTATCACTCAGCAATGAAATCTATGTCATCAGGCCCGTAGCAGCATAATGAGTGGATTCAGGTATGATGATTCTAACTGAAATAAGTCACACAGAAAAAGAAACATCATAAGATATCACTAATACACGGAATGTAAACTTGGCTACACAGGAACTGAATTACAAAACAGAACAGGGTCTCAAATTTAGAAACCCAACTTATGCTTGCTTAAGGGGAAAGGTGAGTTGGGGTGCTGCATAAAACCAGAGATTGAAATGAGCACAGATAAAGTTCCTTAAGCCAAATATGGAATAGACAAGAGCTACTCCTTGCTCAACGAAATGGACTCAACACCCCATATTAAATGCCTAAGAGTGTACCTGACTAGGAAGTATCTTAAAACCTATGGATTGCTATGTCTCTGAAAGAGAATCAAGTGTGTGTACAGGGGCATAAACGCAGCAGTGATAGGATTGGAGAGGTTCGGTGAGCAAATGAAGACCCTTTGAAGTCATATTGCATGGTACCCATTCCACGGGTCTCAACTCTCCAGGTTTAAGGTATTCTTCCTTCAGCTAAAACATGCATGTGGAACCCAGAGTATGATCAACCGTGTGATCGGGAGACGTGTTCCAATATGTCTCAGTTTTCGTCCCCTGGTACTCGGGTGCAACATTCCAGACGCTTTACTAACACTCTCCCGACTTGGAGAGTCAGTGCCTTTAACCTCCTGTTTGGCCCAGTTTGCAATTTCTGCAGAAGATGAACAGGAATAGGGAGAACCAATGACAGACTAGCTGGAGGTGTCTGGACGGGCAAATTTAACTCTCATTTCCCACCAGGAAGAGGAATTAACCAAAGGCTCAGCGTGCCGTGCCAGAACCAGATTAGGGCCTGAAGCCATCCTGCGGTGTTGCGGCCAGCTCACGAGAAAGCGAGTTGAAGAAAGGAGCTCAGGGGCACTGTAATTCACAAACCTGCAGAGTTATAAATGACAGCTATCGTCCAAAAATATACTGAAGTAAGGCTGCCAAGAGGACTTGAAAGCGGGGCAGAATTGCAGGAAACCGATTTCAGGAGGTAGACTGGAATTGCATTTAAAGCATAGGAAAAGAGGCAGAACGTCCACAATGATGCACTTGGCCAAAAAGGGCGTATGCGTTTTTTCCTGAATATATTCAGGAAAAAACGCATACGCCCTTTTTGGCCAACCAAGCAAGCTTGCAAAGGAAATCTGCACTACAATGAAGTCTCACTTCCCCCCGGTCAAAAGGGCCATCTGAAAAAAGTGTAAAATCCAGAAAGGCAGGACAGGCCATGGAGAACTGGGAGCCTTGTTATGCTGATGGGCGGGATGTAAATTGCCAACAGCCACTCGGGAGAAGTGTATGGTGTTTCCTGAAACATCTAAAAAACAAAGCAACAGAGCCTAGGGCACTTCCACTTATGGTCCTATAGCTTAGGGAAATTAAAATCAAAAAGACACAGCCACCCCAAAGGTTGGGACGGCTCTGTTTACAAGAACCTGGTTTACGGTACAAGTTCAATATCGCAGAAAGTGAAAAATGGATAAAGAAGTTGTGGTACTTACGTACAATGCAGTATCACTCAGCAATGAAATCTATGTCATCAGGCCCGTAGCAGCATAATGAGTGGATTCAGGTACGATGATTCTAACTGAAATAAGTCACACAGAAAAAGAAACATCATAAGATATCACTAATACACGGAATGTAAACTTGGCTACACAGGAACTGAATTACAAAACAGAACAGGGTCTCAAATTTAGAAACCCAACTTATGCTTGCTTAAGGGGAAAGGTGAGTTGGGGTGCTGCATAAAACCAGAGATTGAAATGAGCACAGATAAAGTTCCTTAAGCCAAATATGGAATAGACAAGAGCTACTCCTTGCTCAACGAAATGGACTCAACACCCCATATTAAATGCCTAAGAGTGTACCTGACTAGGAAGTATCTTAAAACCTATGGATTGCTATGTCTCTGAAAGAGAATCAAGTGTGTGTACAGGGGCATAAACGCAGCAGTGATAGGATTGGAGAGGTTCGGTGAGCAAATGAAGACCCTTTGAAGTCATATTGCATGATACCCATTCCACGGGTCTCAACTCTCCAGGTTTAAGGTATTCTTCCTTCAGCTAAAACATGCATGTGGAACCCAGAGTATGATCAACCGTGTGATCGGGAGACGTGTTCCAATATGTCTCAGTTTTCGTCCCCTGGTACTCGGGTGCAACATTCCAGACGCTTTACTAACACTCTCCCGACTTGGAGAGTCAGTGCCTTTAACCTCCTGTTTGGCCCAGTTTGCAATTTCTGCGGAAGATGAACAGGAATAGGGAGAACCAATGACAGACTCGCTGGAGGTGTCTGGACGGGCAAATTTAACTCTCATTTCCCACCAGGAAGAGGAATTAACCAAAGGCTCAGCGTGCCGTGCCGGAACCAGATTAGGGCCTGAAGCCATCCTGCGGTGTTGCGGCCAGCTCACGAGAAAGCGAGTTGAAGAAAGGAGCTCAGGGGCACTGTAATTCACAAACCTGCAGAGTTATAAATGACAGCTATCGTCCAAAAATATACTGAAGTAAGGCTGCCAAGAGGACTTGAAAGCGGGGCAGAATTGCAGGAAACCGATTTCAGGAGGTAGACTGGAATTGCATTTAAAGCATAGGAAAAGAGGCAGAACGTCCACAATGATGCACTTGGCCAAAAAGGGCGTATGCGTTTTTTCCTGAATATATTCAGGAAAAAACGCATACGCCCTTTTTGGCCAACCAAGCAAGCTTGCAAAGGAAATCTGCACTACAGTGAAGTCTCACTTCCCCCCGGTCAAAAGGGCCATCTGAAAAAAGTGTAAAATCCAGAAAGGCAGGACAGGCCATGGAGAACTGGGAGCCTTGTTATGCTGATGGGCGGGATGTCAATTGCCAACAGCCACTCGGGAGAAGTGTATGGTGTTTCCTGAAACATCTAAAAAACAAAGCAACAGAGCCTAGGGCACTTCCACTTATGGTCCTATAGCTTAGGGAAATTAAAATCAAAAGACACAGCCACCCCAAAGGTTGGCACGGCTCTGTTTACAAGAACCTGGTTTACGGTACAAGTTCAATATCGCAGAAAGTGAAAAATGGATAAAGAAGTTGTGGTACTTACGTACAATGCAATATCACTCAGCAATGAAATCTATGTCATCAGGCCCGTAGCAGCATAATGAGTGGATTCAGGTACGATGATTCTAACTGAAATAAGTCACACAGAAAAAGAAACATCATAAGATATCACTAATACACGGAATGTAAACTTGGCTACACAGGAACTGAATTACAAAACAGAACAGGGTCTCAAATTTAGAAACCCAACTTATGCTTGCTTAAGGGGAAAGGTGAGTTGGGGTGCTGCATAAAACCAGAGATTGAAATGAGCACAGATAAAGTTCCTTAAGCCAAATATGGAATAGACAAGAGCTACTCCTTGCTCAACGAAATGGACTCAACACCCCATATTAAATGCCTAAGAGTGTACCTGACTAGGAAGTATCTTAAAACCTATGGATTGCTATGTCTCTGAAAGAGAATCAAGTGTGTGTACAGGGGCATAAACGCAGCAGTGATAGGATTGGAGAGGTTCGGTGAGCAAATGAAGACCCTTTGAAGTCATATTGCATGGTACCCATTCCACGGGTCTCAACTCTCCAGGTTTAAGGTATTCTTCCTTCAGCTAAAACATGCATGTGGAACCCAGAGTATGATCAACCGTGTGATCGGGAGACGTGTTCCAATATGTCTCAGTTTTCGTCCCCTGGTACTCGGGTGCAACATTCCAGACGCTTTACTAACACTCTCCCGACTTCGAGAGTCAGTGCCTTTAACCTCCTGTTTGGCCCAGTTTGCAATTTCTGCGGAAGATGAACAGGAATAGGGAGAACCAATGACAGACTAGCTGGAGGTGTCTGGACGGGCAAATTTAACTCTCATTTCCCACCAGGAAGAGGAATTAACCAAAGGCTCAGCGTGCCGTGCCGGAACCAGATTAGGGCCTGAAGCCATCCTGCGGTGTTGCGGCCAGCTCACGAGAAAGCGAGTTGAAGAAAGGAGCTCAGGGGCACTGTAATTCACAAACCTGCAGAGTTATAAATGACAGCTATCGTCCAAAAATATACTGAAGTAAGGCTGCCAAGAGGACTTGAAAGCGGGGCAGAATTGCAGGAAACCGATTTCAGGAGGTAGACTGGAATTGCATTTAAAGCATAGGAAAAGAGGCAGAACGTCCACAATGATGCACTTGGCCAAAAAGGGCGTATGCGTTTTTTCCTGAATATATTCAGGAAAAAACGCATACGCCCTTTTTGGCCAACCAAGCAAGCTTGCAAAGGAAATCTGCACTACAATGAAGTCTCACTTCCCCCCGGTCAAAAGGGCCATCTGAAAAAAGTGTAAAATCCAGAAAGGCAGGACAGGCCATGGAGAACTGGGAGCCTTGTTATGCTGATGGGCGGGATGTAAATTGCCAACAGCCACTCGGGAGAAGTGTATGGTGTTTCCTGAAACATCTAAAAAACAAAGCAACAGAGCCTAGGGCACTTCCACTTATGGTCCTATAGCTTAGGGAAATTAAAATCAAAAGACACAGCCACCCCAAAGGTTGGCACGGCTCTGTTTACAAGAACCTGGTTTACGGTACAAGTTCAATATCGCAGAAAGTGAAAAATGGATAAAGAAGTTGTGGTACTTACGTACAATGCAATATCACTCAGCAATGAAATCTATGTCATCAGGCCCGTAGCAGCATAATGAGTGGATTCAGGTATGATGATTCTAACTGAAATAAGTCACACAGAAAAAGAAACATCATAAGATATCACTAATACACGGAATGTAAACTTGGCTACACAGGAACTGAATTACAAAACAGAACAGGGTCTCAAATTTAGAAACCCAACTTATGCTTGCTTAAGGGGAAAGGTGAGTTGGGGTGCTGCATAAAACCAGAGATTGAAATGAGCACAGATAAAGTTCCTTAAGCCAAATATGGAATAGACAAGAGCTACTCCTTGCTCAACGAAATGGACTCAACACCCCATATTAAATGCCTAAGAGTGTACCTGACTAGGAAGTATCTTAAAACCTATGGATTGCTATGTGTCTGAAAGAGAATCAAGTGTGTGTACAGGGGCATAAACGCAGCAGTGATAGGATTGGAGAGGTTCGGTGAGCAAATGAAGACCCTTTGAAGTCATATTGCATGGTACCCATTCCACGGGTCTCAACTCTCCAGGTTTAAGGTATTCTTCCTTCAGCTAAAACATGCATGTGGAACCCAGAGTATGATCAACCGTGTGATCGGGAGACGTGTTCCAATATGTCTCAGTTTTCGTCCCCTGGTACTCGGGTGCAACATTCCAGACGCTTTACTAACACTCTCCCGACTTGGAGAGTCAGTGCCTTTAACCTCCTGTTTGGCCCAGTTTGCAATTTCTGCGGAAGATGAACAGGAATAGGGAGAACCAATGACAGACTAGCTGGAGGTGTCTGGACGGGCAAATTTAACTCTCATTTCCCACCAGGAAGAGGAATTAACCAAAGGCTCAGCGTGCCGTGCCGGAACCAGATTAGGGCCTGAAGCCATCCTGCGGTGTTGCGGCCAGCTCACGAGAAAGCGAGTTGAAGAAAGGAGCTCAGGGGCACTGTAATTCACAAACCTGCAGAGTTATAAATGACAGCTATCGTCCAAAAATATACTGAAGTAAGGCTGCCAAGAGGACTTGAAAGCGGGGCAGAATTGCAGGAAACCGATTTCAGGAGGTAGACTGGAATTGCATTTAAAGCATAGGAAAAGAGGCAGAACGTCCAAAATGATGCACTTGGCCAAAAACGGCGTATGCGTTTTTTCCTGAATATATTCAGGAAAAAACGCATACGCCCTTTTTGGCCAACCAAGCAAGCTTGCAAAGGAAATCTGCACTACAGTGAAGTCTCACTTCCCCCCGGTCAAAAGGGCCATCTGAAAAAAGTGTAAAATCCAGAAAGGCAGGACAGGCCATGGAGAACTGGGAGCCTTGTTATGCTGATGGGCGGGATGTCAATTGCCAACAGCCACTCGGGAGAAGTGTATGGTGTTTCCTGAAACATCTAAAAAACAAAGCAACAGAGCCTAGGGCACTTCCACTTATGGTCCTATAGCTTAGGGAAATTAAAATCAAAAGACACAGCCACCCCAAAGGTTGGCACGGCTCTGTTTACAAGAACCTGGTTTACGGTACAAGTTCAATATCGCAGAAAGTGAAAAATGGATAAAGAAGTTGTGGTACTTACGTACAATGCAGTATCACTCAGCAATGAAATCTATGTCATCAGGCCCGTAGCAGCATAATGAGTGGATTCAGGTACGATGATTCTAACTGAAATAAGTCACACAGAAAAAGAAACATCATAAGATATCACTAATACACGGAATGTAAACTTGGCTACACAGGAACTGAATTACAAAACAGAACAGGGTCTCAAATTTAGAAACCCAACTTATGCTTGCTTAAGGGGAAAGGTGAGTTGGGGTGCTGCATAAAACCAGAGATTGAAATGAGCACAGATAAAGTTCCTTAAGCCAAATATGGAATAGACAAGAGCTACTCCTTGCTCAACGAAATGGACTCAACACCCCATATTAAATGCCTAAGAGTGTACCTGACTAGGAAGTATCTTAAAACCTATGGATTGCTATGTCTCTGAAAGAGAATCAAGTGTGTGTACAGGGGCATAAACGCAGCAGTGATAGGATTGGAGAGGTTCGGTGAGCAAATGAAGACCCTTTGAAGTCATATTGCATGGTACCCATTCCACGGGTCTCAACTCTCCAGGTTTAAGGTATCCTTCCTTCAGCTAAAACATGCATGTGGAACCCAGAGTATGATCAACCGTGTGATCGGGAGACGTGTTCCAATATGTCTCAGTTTTCGTCCCGTGGTACTCGGGTGCAACATTCCAGACGCTTTACTAACACTCTCCCGGCTTGGAGAGTCAGTGCCTTTAACCTCCTGTTTGGCCCAGTTTGCAATTTCTGCGGAAGATGAACAGGAATAGGCAGAACCAATGACAGACTAGCTGGAGGTGTCTGGACGGGCAAATTTAACTCTCATTTCGCACCAGGAAGAGGAATTAACCAAAGGCTAAGCGTGCCATGCCGGAACCAGATTAGGGCCTGAAGCAATCCTGCGGTGTTGCGGCCAGCTCACGAGAAAGCGAGTTGAAGAAAGGAGCTCAGGGGCACTGTAATTCACAAACCTGCAGAGTTATAAATGACAGCTATCGTCCAAAACTATACTGAAGTAAGGCTGCCAAGAGGACTTGAAAGCGGGGCAGAATTGCAGGAAACCGATTTCAGGAGGTAGACTGGAATTGCATTTAAAGCATAGGAAAAGAGGCAGAACGTCCACAATGATGCACTTGGCCAAAAAGGGCGTATGCGTTTTTTCCTGAATATATTCAGGAAAAAACGCATACGCCCTTTTTGGCCAACCAAGCAAGCTTGCAAAGGAAATCTGCACTACAATGAAGTCTCACTTCCCCCCGGTCAAAAGGGCCATCTGAAAAAAGTGTAAAATCCAGAAAGGCAGGACAGGCCATGGAGAACTGGGAGCCTTGTTATGCTGATGGGCGGGATGTAAATTGCCAACAGCCACTCGGGAGAAGTGTATGGTGTTTCCTGAAACATCTAAAAAACAAAGCAACAGAGCCTAGGGCACTTCCACTTATGGTCCTATAGCTTAGGGAAATTAAAATCAAAAAGACACAGCCACCCCAAAGGTTGGGACGGCTCTGTTTACAAGAACCTGGTTTACAGTACAAGTTCAATATCGCAGAAAGTGAAAAATGGATAAAGAATTTGTGGTACTTACGTACAATGCAGTATCACTCAGCAATGAAATCTATGTCATCAGGCCCGTAGCAGCATAATGAGTGGATTCAGGTATGATGATTCTAACTGAAATAAGTCACACAGGAAAAGAAACATCATAAGATATCACTAATACACGGAATGTAACCTTGGCTACAAAGGAACTGAATTACAAAACAGAACAGGGTCTCAAATTTAGAAAACCAACTTATGCTTGCTTAAGGGGAAAGGTGAGTTGGGGTGCTGCATAAAACCAGAGATTGAAATGAGCACAGATAACGTTCCTTAAGCCAAATATGGAATAGATAAGAGCTACTCCTTGCTCAACAAAATGGACTCAACACCCAATATTAAATGCCTAAGAGTGTACCTGACTAGGAAGTATCTTAAAACCTATGGATTGCTATGTCTCCGAAAGAGAATCAAGCGTGTGTACAGGGGCATAAACGCAGCAGTGATAGGACTGGAGAGGTTCGGTGAGCAAATGAAGACCCTTTGAAGTCATATTGCATGGAACCCATTCCACGGGTCTCAACTCTCCAGGTTTAAGGTATTCTTCCTTCAGCTAAAACATGCATGTGGAACCCAGAGTATGATCAACCGTGTGATCGGGAGACGTGTTCCAATATGTCTCAGTTTTCGTCCCCTGGTACTCGGGTGCAACATTCCAGACGCTTTACTAACACTCTCCCGACTTGGAGAGTCAGTGCCTTTAACCTCCTGTTTGGCCCAGTTTGCAATTTCTGCGGAAGATGAACAGGAATAGGGAGAACCAATGACAGACTAGCTGGAGGTGTCTGGACGGGCAAATTTAACTCTCATTTCCCACCAGGAAGAGGAATTAACCAAAGGCTCAGCGTGCCGTGCCGGAACCAGATTAGGGCCTGAAGCCATCCTGCGGTGTTGTGGCCAGCTCAGAAGAAAGCGACTTGAAGAAAGGAGCTCAGGGGCACTGTAATTCACAAACCTGCAGAGTTATAAATGACAGCTATCGTCCAAAAATATACTGAAGTAAGGCTGCCAAGAGGACTTGAAAGCGGGGCAGAATTGCAGGAAACCGATTTCAGGAGGTAGACTGGAATTGCATTTAAAGCATAGGAAAAGAGGCAGAACGTCCACAATGATGCACTTGGCCAAAAAGGGCGTATGCGTTTTTTCCTGAATATATTCAGGAAAAAACGCATACGCCCTTTTTGGCCAACCAAGCAAGCTTGCAAAGGAAATCTGCACTACAGTGAAGTCTCACTTCCCCCCGGTCAAAAGGGCCATCTGAAAAAAGTGTAAAATCCAGAAAGGCAGGACAGGCCATGGAGAACTGGGAGCCTTGTTATGCTGATGGGCGGGATGTAAATTGCCAACAGCCACTCGGGAGAAGTGTATGGTGTTTCCTGAAACATCTAAAAAACAAAGCAACAGAGCCTAGGGCACTTCCACTTATGGTCCTATAGCTTAGGGAAATTAAAATCAAAAAGACACAGCCACCCCAAAGGTTGGCACGGCTCTGTTTACAAGAACCTGGTTTACAGTACAAGTTCAATATCGCAGAAAGTGAAAAATGGATAAAGAAGTTGTGGTACTTACGTACAATGCAGTATCACTCAGCAAGGAAATCTATGTCATCAGGCCCGTAGCAGCATAATGAGTGGATTCAGGTATGATGATTCTAACTGAAATAAGTCACACAGGAAAAGAAACATCATAAGATATCCCTAATACACGGAATGTAACCTTGGCTACACAGGAACTGAATTACAAAACAGAACAGGGTCTCAAATTTAGAAAACCAACTTATGCTTGCTTAAGGGGAAAGGTGAGTTGGGGTGCTGCATAAAACCAGAGATTGAAATGAGCACAGATAAAGTTCCTTAAGCCAAATATGGAATAGACAAGAGCTACTCCTTGCTCAACAAAATGGACTCAACACCCCATATTAAATGCCTAAGAGTGTACCTGACTAGGAAGTATCTTAAAACCTATGGATTGCTATGTCTCCGAAAGAGAATCAAGCGTGTGTACAGGGGCATAAACGCAGCAGTGATAGGACTGGAGAGGTTCGGTGAGCAAATGAAGACCCTTTGAAGTCATATTGCATGGTACCCATTCCACGGGTCTCAACTCTCCAGGTTTAAGGTATTCTTCCTTCAGCTAAAACATGCATGTGGAACCCAGAGTATGATCAACCATGTGATCGGGAGACGTGTTCCAATATGTCTCAGTTTTCGTCCCGTGGTACTCGGGTGCAACATTCCAGACGCTTTACTAACACTCTCCCGGCTTGGAGAGTCAGTGCCTTTAACCTCCTGTTTGGCCCAGTTTGCAATTTCTGCGGAAGATGAACAGGAATAGGCAGAACCAATGACAGACTAGCTGGAGGTGTCTGGACGGGCAAATTTAACTCTCATTTCACACCAGGAAGAGGAATTAACCAAAGGCTAAGCGTGCCATGCCGGAACCAGATTAGGGCCTGAAGCAATCCTGCGGTGTTGCGGCCAGCTCACGAGAAAGCGAGTTGAAGAAAGGAGCTCAGGGGCACTGTAATTCACAAACCTGCAGAGTTATAAATGACAGCTATCGTCCAAAAATATACTGAAGTAAGGCTGCCAAGAGGACTTGAAAGCGGGGCAGAATTGCAGGAAACCGATTTCAGGAGGTAGACTGGAATTGCATTTAAAGCATAGGAAAAGAGGCAGAACGTCCACAATGATGCACTTGGCCAAAAAGGGCGTATGCGTTTTTTCCTGAATATATTCAGGAAAAAACGCATACGCCCTTTTTGGCCAACCAAGCAAGCTTGCAAAGGAAATCTGCACTACAGTGAAGTCTCACTTCCCCCCGGTCAAAAGGGCCATCTGAAAAAAGTGTAAAATCCAGAAAGGCAGGACAGGCCATGGAGAACTGGGAGCCTTGTTATGCTGATGGGCGGGATGTAAATTGCCAACAGCCACTCGGGAGAAGTGTATGGTGTTTCCTGAAACATCTAAAAAACAAAGCAACAGAGCCTAGGGCACTTCCACTTATGGTCCTATAGCTTAGGGAAATTAAAATCAAAAAGACACAGCCACCCCAAAGGTTGGGACGGCTCTGTTTACAAGAACCTGGTTTACAGTACAAGTTCAATATCGCAGAAAGTGAAAAATGGATAAAGAAGTTGTGGTACTTACGTACAATGCAGTATCACTCAGCAAGGAAATCTATGTCATCAGGCCCGTAGCAGCATAATGAGTGGATTCAGGTATGATGATTCTAACTGAAATAAGTCACACAGGAAAAGAAACATCATAAGATATCCCTAATACACGGAATGTAACCTTGGCTACACAGGAACTGAATTACAAAACAGAACAGGGTCTCAAATTTAGAAAACCAACTTATGCTTGCTTAAGGGGAAAGGTGAGTTGGGGTGCTGCATAAAACCAGAGATTGAAATGAGCACAGATAAAGTTCCTTAAGCCAAATATGGAATAGACAAGAGCTACTCCTTGCTCAACGAAATGGACTCAACACCCCATATTAAATGCCTAAGAGTGTACCTGACTAGGAAGTATCTTAAAACCTATGGATTGCTATGTCTCTGAAAGAGAATCAAGTGTGTGTACAGGGGCATAAACGCAGCAGTGATAGGATTGGAGAGGTTCGGTGAGCAAATGAAGACCCTTTGAAGTCATATTGCATGGTACCCATTCCACGGGTCTCAACTCTCCAGGTTTAAGGTATTCTTCCTTCAGCTAAAACATGCATGTGGAACCCAGAGTATGATCAACCGTGTGATCGGGAGACGTGTTCCAATATGTCTCAGTTTTCGTCCCCTGGTACTCGGGTGCAACATTCCAGACGCTTTACTAACACTCTCCCGACTTGGAGAGTCAGTGCCTTTAACCTCCTGTTTGGCCCAGTTTGCAATTTCTGCGGAAGATGAACAGGAATAGGCAGAACCAATGACAGACTAGCTGGAGGTGTCTGGACGGGCAAATTTAACTCTCATTTCCCACCAGGAAGAGGAATTAACCAAAGGCTCAGCGTGCCGTGCCGGAACCAGATTAGGGCCTGAAGCCATCCTGCGGTGTTGCGGCCAGCTCACGAGAAAGCGAGTTGAAGAAAGGAGCTCAGGGGCACTGTAATTCACAAACCTGCAGAGTTATAAATGACAGCTATCGTCCAAAAATATACTGAAGTAAGGCTGCCAAGAGGACTTGAAAGCGGGGCAGAATTGCAGGAAACCGATTTCAGGAGGTAGACTGGAATTGCATTTAAAGCATAGGAAAAGAGGCAGAACGTCCACAATGATGCACTTGGCCAAAAAGGGCGTATGCGTTTTTTCCTGAATATATTCAGGAAAAAACGCATACGCCCTTTTTGGCCAACCAAGCAAGCTTGCAAAGGAAATCTGCACTACAATGAAGTCTCACTTCCCCCCGGTCAAAAGGGCCATCTGAAAAAAGTGTAAAATCCAGAAAGGCAGGACAGGCCATGGAGAACTGGGAGCCTTGTTATGCTGATGGGCGGGATGTAAATTGCCAACAGCCACTCGGGAGAAGTGTATGGTGTTTCCTGAAACATCTAAAAAACAAAGCAACAGAGCCTAGGGCACTTCCACTTATGGTCCTATAGCTTAGGGAAATTAAAATCAAAAAGACACAGCCACCCCAAAGGTTGGGACGGCTCTGTTTACAAGAACCTGGTTTACGGTACAAGTTCAATATCGGAGAAAGTGAAAAATGGATAAAGAAGTTGTGGTACTTACGTACAATGCAGTATCACTCAGCAATGAAATCTATGTCATCAGGCCCGTAGCAGCATAATGAGTGGATTCAGGTACGATGATTCTAACTGAAATAAGTCACACAGGAAAAGAAACATCATAAGATATCACTAATACACGGAATGTAACCTTGGCTACACAGGAACTGAATTACAAAACAGAACAGGGTCTCAAATTTAGAAACCCAACTTATGCTTGCTTAAGGGGAAAGGTGAGTTGGGGTGCTGCATAAAACCAGAGATTGAAATGAGCACAGATAAAGTTCCTTAAGCCAAATATGGAATAGACAAGAGCTACTCCTTGCTCAACGAAATGGACTCAACACCCCATATTAAATGCCTAAGAGTGTACCTGACTAGGAAGTATCTTAAAACCTATGGATTGCTATGTCTCTGAAAGAGAATCAAGTGTGTGTACAGGGGCATAAACGCAGCAGTGATAGGATTGGAGAGGTTCGGTGAGCAAATGAAGACCCTTTGAAGTCATATTGCATGGTACCCATTCCACGGGTCTCAACTCTCCAGGTTTAAGGTATTCTTCCTTCAGCTAAAACATGCATGTGGAACCCAGAGTATGATCAACCGTGTGATCGGGAGACGTGTTCCAATACGTCTCAGTTTTCGTCCCCTGGTACTCGGGTGCAAATTTCCAGACGCTTTACTAACACTCTCCCGACTTGGAGAGTCAGTGCCTTTAACCTCCTGTTTGGCCCAGTTTGCAATTTCTGTGGAAGATGAACAGGAATAGGCAGAACCAATGACAGACTAGCTGGAGGTGTCTGGACGGGCAAATTTAACTCTCATTTCCCACCAGGAAGAGGAATTAACCAAAGGCTCAGCGTGCCGTGCCGGAACCAGATTAGGGCCTGAAGCCATCCTGCGGTGCTGCGGCCAGCTCACGAGAAAGCGAGTTGAAGAAAGGAGCTCAGGGGCACTGTAATTCACAAACCTGCAGAGTTATAAATGACAGCTATCGTCCAAAAATATACTGAAGTAAGGCTGCCAAGAGGACTTGAAAGCGGGGCAGAATTGCAGGAAACCGATTTCAGGAGGTAGACTGGAATTGCATTTAAAGCATAGGAAAAGAGGCAGAACGTCCACAATGATGCACTTGGCCAAAAAGGGCGTATGCGTTTTTTCCTGAATATATTCAGGAAAAAACGCATACGCCCTTTTTGGCCAACCAAGCAAGCTTGCAAAGGAAATCTGCACTACAATGAAGTCTCACTTCCCCCCGGTCAAAAGGGCCATCTGAAAAAAGTGTAAAATCCAGAAAGGCAGGACAGGCCATGGAGAACTGGGAGCCTTGTTATGCTGATGGGCGGGATGTAAATTGCCAACAGCCACTCGGGAGAAGTGTATGGTGTTTCCTGAAACATCTAAAAAACAAAGCAACAGAGCCTAGGGCACTTCCACTTATGGTCCTATAGCTTAGGGAAATTAAAATCAAAAGACACAGCCACCCCAAAGTTTGGGACGGCTCTGTTTACAAGAACCTGCTTTATGGTACAAGTTCAATATCGCAGAAAGTGAAAAATGGATAAAGAAGTTGTGGTACTTACGTACAATGCAGTATCACTCAGCAAGGAAATCTATGTCATCAGGCCCGTAGCAGCATAATGAGTGGATTCAGGTATGATGATTCTAACTGAAATAAGTCACACAGGAAAAGAAACATCATAAGATATCCCTAATACACCGAATGTAACCTTGGCTACACAGGAACTGAATTACAAAACAGAACAGGGTCTCAAATTTAGAAAACCAACTTATGCTTGCTTAAGGGGAAAGGTGAGTTGGGGTGCTGCATAAAACCAGAGATTGAAATGAGCACAGATAAAGTTCCTTAAGCCAAATATGGAATAGACAAGAGCTACTCCTTGCTCAACAAAATGGACTCAACACCCCATATTAAATGCCTAAGAGTGTACCTGACTAGGAAGTATCTTAAAACCTATGGATTGCTATGTCTCCGAAAGAGAATCAAGCGTGTGTACAGGGGCATAAACGCAGCAGTGATAGGACTGGAGAGGTTCGGTGAGCAAATGAAGACCCTTTGAAGTCATATTGCATGGTACCCATTCCACGGGTCTCAACTCTCCAGGTTTAAGGTATTCTTCCTTCAGCTAAAACATGCATGTGGAACCCAGAGTATGATCAACCATGTGATCGGGAGACGTGTTCCAATATGTCTCAGTTTTCGTCCCGTGGTACTCGGGTGCAACATTCCAGACGCTTTACTAACACTCTCCCGGCTTGGAGAGTCAGTGCCTTTAACCTCCTGTTTGGCCCAGTTTGCAATTTCTGCGGAAGATGAACAGGAATAGGCAGAACCAATGACAGACTAGCTGGAGGTGTCTGGACGGGCAAATTTAACTCTCATTTCACACCAGGAAGAGGAATTAACCAAAGGCTAAGCGTGCCATGCCGGAACCAGATTAGGGCCTGAAGCAATCCTGCGGTGTTGCGGCCAGCTCACGAGAAAGCGAGTTGAAGAAAGGAGCTCAGGGGCACTGTAATTCACAAACCTGCAGAGTTATAAATGACAGCTATCGTCCAAAAATATACTGAAGTAAGGCTGCCAAGAGGACTTGAAAGCGGGGCAGAATTGCAGGAAACCGATTTCAGGAGGTAGACTGGAATTGCATTTAAAGCATAGGAAAAGAGGCAGAACGTCCACAATGATGCACTTGGCCAAAAAGGGCGTATGCGTTTTTTCCTGAATATATTCAGGAAAAAACGCATACACCCTTTTTGGCCAACCAAGCAAGCTTGCAAAGGAAATCTGCACTACAGTGAAGTCTCACTTCCCCCCGGTCAAAAGGGCCATCTGAAAAAAGTGTAAAATCCAGAAAGGCAGGACAGGCCATGGAGAACTGGGAGCCTTGTTATGCTGATGGGCGGGATGTAAATTGCCAACAGCCACTCGGGAGAAGTGTATGGTGTTTCCTGAAACATCTAAAAAACAAAGCAACAGAGCCTAGGGCACTTCCACTTATGGTCCTATAGCTTAGGGAAATTAAAATCAAAAAGACACAGCCACCCCAAAGGTTGGGACGGCTCTGTTTACAAGAACCTGGTTTACAGTACAAGTTCAATATCGCAGAAAGTGAAAAATGGATAAAGAAGTTGTGGTACTTACGTACAATGCAGTATCACTCAGCAAGGAAATCTATGTCATCAGGCCCGTAGCAGCATAATGAGTGGATTCAGGTATGATGATTCTAACTGAAATAAGTCACACAGGAAAAGAAACATCATAAGATATCCCTAATACACGGAATGTAACCTTGGCTACACAGGAACTGAATTACAAAACAGAACAGGGTCTCAAATTTAGAAAACCAACTTATGCTTGCTTAAGGGGAAAGGTGAGTTGGGGTGCTGCATAAAACCAGAGATTGAAATGAGCACAGATAAAGTTCCTTAAGCCAAATATGGAATAGACAAGAGCTACTCCTTGCTCAACGAAATGGACTCAACACCCCATATTAAATGCCTAAGAGTGTACCTGACTAGGAAGTATCTTAAAACCTATGGATTGCTATGTCTCTGAAAGAGAATCAAGTGTGTGTACAGGGGCATAAACGCAGCAGTGATAGGATTGGAGAGGTTCGGTGAGCAAATGAAGACCCTTTGAAGTCATATTGCATGGTACCCATTCCACGGGTCTCAACTCTCCAGGTTTAAGGTATTCTTCCTTCAGCTAAAACATGCATGTGGAACCCAGAGTATGATCAACCGTGTGATCGGGAGACGTGTTCCAATATGTCTCAGTTTTCGTCCCCTGGTACTCGGGTGCAACATTCCAGACGCTTTACTAACACTCTCCCGACTTGGAGAGTCAGTGCCTTTAACCTCCTGTTTGGCCCAGTTTGCAATTTCTGCGGAAGATGAACAGGAATAGGCAGAACCAATGACAGACTAGCTGGAGGTGTCTGGACGGGCAAATTTAACTCTCATTTCCCACCAGGAAGAGGAATTAACCAAAGGCTCAGCGTGCCGTGCCGGAACCAGATTAGGGCCTGAAGCCATCCTGCGGTGTTGCGGCCAGCTCACGAGAAAGCGAGTTGAAGAAAGGAGCTCAGGGGCACTGTAATTCACAAACCTGCAGAGTTATAAATGACAGCTATCGTCCAAAAATATACTGAAGTAAGGCTGCCAAGAGGACTTGAAAGCGGGGCAGAATTGCAGGAAACCGATTTCAGGAGGTAGACTGGAATTGCATTTAAAGCATAGGAAAAGAGGCAGAACGTCCACAATGATGCACTTGGCCAAAAAGGGCGTATGCGTTTTTTCCTGAATATATTCAGGAAAAAACGCATACGCCCTTTTTGGCCAACCAAGCAAGCTTGCAAAGGAAATCTGCACTACAATGAAGTCTCACTTCCCCCCGGTCAAAAGGGCCATCTGAAAAAAGTGTAAAATCCAGAAAGGCAGGACAGGCCATGGAGAACTGGGAGCCTTGTTATGCTGATGGGCGGGATGTAAATTGCCAACAGCCACTCGGGAGAAGTGTATGGTGTTTCCTGAAACATCTAAAAAACAAAGCAACAGAGCCTAGGGCACTTCCACTTATGGTCCTATAGCTTAGGGAAATTAAAATCAAAAAGACAGAGCCACCCCAAAGGTTGGGACGGCTCTGTTTACAAGAACCTGGTTTACGGTACAAGTTCAATATCGGAGAAAGTGAAAAATGGATAAAGAAGTTGTGGTACTTACGTACAATGCAGTATCACTCAGCAATGAAATCTATGTCATCAGGCCCGTAGCAGCATAATGAGTGGATTCAGGTACGATGATTCTAACTGAAATAAGTCACACAGGAAAAGAAACATCATAAGATATCACTAATACACGGAATGTAACCTTGGCTACACAGGAACTGAATTACAAAACAGAACAGGGTCTCAAATTTAGAAACCCAACTTATGCTTGCTTAAGGGGAAAGGTGAGTTGGGGTGCTGCATAAAACCAGAGATTGAAATGAGCACAGATAAAGTTCCTTAAGCCAAATATGGAATAGACAAGAGCTACTCCTTGCTCAACGAAATGGACTCAACACCCCATATTAAATGCCTAAGAGTGTACCTGACTAGGAAGTATCTTAAAACCTATGGATTGCTATGTCTCTGAAAGAGAATCAAGTGTGTGTACAGGGGCATAAACGCAGCAGTGATAGGATTGGAGAGGTTCGGTGAGCAAATGAAGACCCTTTGAAGTCATATTGCATGGTACCCATTCCACGGGTCTCAACTCTCCAGGTTTAAGGTATTCTTCCTTCAGCTAAAACATGCATGTGGAACCCAGAGTATGATCAACCGTGTGATCGGGAGACGTGTTCCAATACGTCTCAGTTTTCGTCCCCTGGTACTCGGGTGCAAATTTCCAGACGCTTTACTAACACTCTCCCGACTTGGAGAGTCAGTGCCTTTAACCTCCTGTTTGGCCCAGTTTGCAATTTCTGTGGAAGATGAACAGGAATAGGCAGAACCAATGACAGACTAGCTGGAGGTGTCTGGACGGGCAAATTTAACTCTCATTTCCCACCAGGAAGAGGAATTAACCAAAGGCTCAGCGTGCCGTGCCGGAACCAGATTAGGGCCTGAAGCCATCCTGCGGTGCTGCGGCCAGCTCACGAGAAAGCGAGTTGAAGAAAGGAGCTCAGGGGCACTGTAATTCACAAACCTGCAGAGTTATAAATGACAGCTATCGTCCAAAAATATACTGAAGTAAGGCTGCCAAGAGGACTTGAAAGCGGGGCAGAATTGCAGGAAACCGATTTCAGGAGGTAGACTGGAATTGCATTTAAAGCATAGGAAAAGAGGCAGAACGTCCACAATGATGCACTTGGCCAAAAAGGGCGTATGCGTTTTTTCCTGAATATATTCAGGAAAAAACGCATACGCCCTTTTTGGCCAACCAAGCAAGCTTGCAAAGGAAATCTGCACTACAATGAAGTCTCACTTCCCCCCGGTCAAAAGGGCCATCTGAAAAAAGTGTAAAATCCAGAAAGGCAGGACAGGCCATGGAGAACTGGGAGCCTTGTTATGCTGATGGGCGGGATGTAAATTGCCAACAGCCACTCGGGAGAAGTGTATGGTGTTTCCTGAAACATCTAAAAAACAAAGCAACAGAGCCTAGGGCACTTCCACTTATGGTCCTATAGCTTAGGGAAATTAAAATCAAAAGACACAGCCACCCCAAAGTTTGGGACGGCTCTGTTTACAAGAACCTGCTTTATGGTACAAGTTCAATATCGCAGAAAGTGAAAAATGGATAAAGAAGTTGTGGTACTTACGTACAATGCAATATCACTCAGCAATGAAATCTATGTCATCAGGCCCGTAGCAGCATAATGAGTGGATTCAGGTACGATGATTCTAACTGAAATAAGTCACACAGGAAAAGAAACATCATAAGATATCACTAATACACGGAATGTAACCTTGGCTACACAGGAACTGAATTACAAAACAGAACAGGGTCTCAAATTTAGAAACCCAACTTATGCTTGCTTAAGGGGAAAGGTGAGTTGGGGTGCTGCATAAAACCAGAGATTGAAATGAGCACAGATAAAGTTCCTTAAGCCAAATATGGAATAGACAAGAGCTACTCCTTGCTCAACGAAATGGACTCAACACCCCATATTAAATGCCTAAGAGTGTACCTGACTAGGAAGTATCTTAAAACCTATGGATTGCTATGTCTCTGAAAGAGAATCAAGTGTGTGTACAGGGGCATAAACGCAGCAGTGATAGGATTGGAGAGGTTCGGTGAGCAAATGAAGACCCTTTGAAGTCATATTGCATGGTACCCATTCCACGGGTCTCAACTCTCCAGGTTTAAGGTATTCTTCCTTCAGCTAAAACATGCATGTGGAACCCAGAGTATGATCAACCGTGTGATCGGGAGACGTGTTCCAATATGTCTCAGTTTTCGTCCCCTGGTACTCGGGTGCAACATTCCAGACGCTTTACTAACACTCTCCCGACTTGGAGAGTCAGTGCCTTTAACCTCCTGTTTGGCCCAGTTTGCAATTTCTGCGGAAGATGAACAGGAATAGGCAGAACCAATGACAGACTAGCTGGAGGTGTCTGGACGGGCAAATTTAACTCTCATTTCCCACCAGGAAGAGGAATTAACCAAAGGCTCAGCGTGCCGTGCCGGAACCAGATTAGGGCCTGAAGCCATCCTGCGGTGTTGCGGCCAGCTCACGAGAAAGCGAGTTGAAGAAAGGAGCTCAGGGGCACTGTAATTCACAAACCTGCAGAGTTATAAATGACAGCTATCGTCCAAAAATATACTGAAGTAAGGCTGCCAAGAGGACTTGAAAGCGGGGCAGAATTGCAGGAAACCGATTTCAGGAGGTAGACTGGAATTGCATTTAAAGCATAGGAAAAGAGGCAGAACGTCCACAATGATGCACTTGGCCAAAAAGGGCGTATGCGTTTTTTCCTGAATATATTCAGGAAAAAACGCATACGCCCTTTTTGGCCAACCAAGCAAGCTTGCAAAGGAAATCTGCACTACAATGAAGTCTCACTTCCCCCCGGTCAAAAGGGCCATCTGAAAAAAGTGTAAAATCCAGAAAGGCAGGACAGGCCATGGAGAACTGGGAGCCTTGTTATGCTGATGGGCGGGATGTAAATTGCCAACAGCCACTCGGGAGAAGTGTATGGTGTTTCCTGAAACATCTAAAAAACAAAGCAACAGAGCCTAGGGCACTTCCACTTATGGTCCTATAGCTTAGGGAAATTAAAATCAAAAAGACAGAGCCACCCCAAAGGTTGGGACGGCTCTGTTTACAAGAACCTGGTTTACGGTACAAGTTCAATATCGGAGAAAGTGAAAAATGGATAAAGAAGTTGTGGTACTTACGTACAATGCAGTATCACTCAGCAATGAAATCTATGTCATCAGGCCCGTAGCAGCATAATGAGTGGATTCAGGTACGATGATTCTAACTGAAATAAGTCACACAGGAAAAGAAACATCATAAGATATCACTAATACACGGAATGTAACCTTGGCTACACAGGAACTGAATTACAAAACAGAACAGGGTCTCAAATTTAGAAACCCAACTTATGCTTGCTTAAGGGGAAAGGTGAGTTGGGGTGCTGCATAAAACCAGAGATTGAAATGAGCACAGATAAAGTTCCTTAAGCCAAATATGGAATAGACAAGAGCTACTCCTTGCTCAACGAAATGGACTCAACACCCCATATTAAATGCCTAAGAGTGTACCTGACTAGGAAGTATCTTAAAACCTATGGATTGCTATGTCTCTGAAAGAGAATCAAGTGTGTGTACAGGGGCATAAACGCAGCAGTGATAGGATTGGAGAGGTTCGGTGAGCAAATGAAGACCCTTTGAAGTCATATTGCATGGTACCCATTCCACGGGTCTCAACTCTCCAGGTTTAAGGTATTCTTCCTTCAGCTAAAACATGCATGTGGAACCCAGAGTATGATCAACCGTGTGATCGGGAGACGTGTTCCAATACGTCTCAGTTTTCGTCCCCTGGTACTCGGGTGCAAATTTCCAGACGCTTTACTAACACTCTCCCGACTTGGAGAGTCAGTGCCTTTAACCTCCTGTTTGGCCCAGTTTGCAATTTCTGTGGAAGATGAACAGGAATAGGCAGAACCAATGACAGACTAGCTGGAGGTGTCTGGACGGGCAAATTTAACTCTCATTTCCCACCAGGAAGAGGAATTAACCAAAGGCTCAGCGTGCCGTGCCGGAACCAGATTAGGGCCTGAAGCCATCCTGCGGTGCTGCGGCCAGCTCACGAGAAAGCGAGTTGAAGAAAGGAGCTCAGGGGCACTGTAATTCACAAACCTGCAGAGTTATAAATGACAGCTATCGTCCAAAAATATACTGAAGTAAGGCTGCCAAGAGGACTTGAAAGCGGGGCAGAATTGCAGGAAACCGATTTCAGGAGGTAGACTGGAATTGCATTTAAAGCATAGGAAAAGAGGCAGAACGTCCACAATGATGCACTTGGCCAAAAAGGGCGTATGCGTTTTTTCCTGAATATATTCAGGAAAAAACGCATACGCCCTTTTTGGCCAACCAAGCAAGCTTGCAAAGGAAATCTGCACTACAATGAAGTCTCACTTCCCCCCGGTCAAAAGGGCCATCTGAAAAAAGTGTAAAATCCAGAAAGGCAGGACAGGCCATGGAGAACTGGGAGCCTTGTTATGCTGATGGGCGGGATGTAAATTGCCAACAGCCACTCGGGAGAAGTGTATGGTGTTTCCTGAAACATCTAAAAAACAAAGCAACAGAGCCTAGGGCACTTCCACTTATGGTCCTATAGCTTAGGGAAATTAAAATCAAAAGACACAGCCACCCCAAAGTTTGGGACGGCTCTGTTTACAAGAACCTGCTTTATGGTACAAGTTCAATATCGCAGAAAGTGAAAAATGGATAAAGAAGTTGTGGTACTTACGTACAATGCAGTATCACTCAGCAATGAAATCTATGTCATCAGGCCCGTAGCAGCATAATGAGTGGATTCAGGTACGATGATTCTAACTGAAATAAGTCACACAGGAAAAGAAACATCATAAGATATCACTAATACACGGAATGTAACCTTGGCTACACAGGAACTGAATTACAAAACAGAACAGGGTCTCAAATTTAGAAACCCAACTTATGCTTGCTTAAGGGGAAAGGTGAGTTGGGGTGCTGCATAAAACCAGAGATTGAAATGAGCACAGATAAAGTTCCTTAAGCCAAATATGGAATAGACAAGAGCTACTCCTTGCTCAACGAAATGGACTCAACACCCCATATTAAATGCCTAAGAGTGTACCTGACTAGGAAGTATCTTAAAACCTATGGATTGCTATGTCTCTGAAAGAGAATCAAGTGTGTGTACAGGGGCATAAACGCAGCAGTGATAGGATTGGAGAGGTTCGGTGAGCAAATGAAGACCCTTTGAAGTCATATTGCATGGTACCCATTCCACGGGTCTCAACTCTCCAGGTTTAAGGTATTCTTCCTTCAGCTAAAACATGCATGTGGAACCCAGAGTATGATCAACCGTGTGATCGGGAGACGTGTTCCAATATGTCTCAGTTTTCGTCCCCTGGTACTCGGGTGCAACTTTCCAGACGCTTTACTAACACTCTCCCGACTTGGAGAGTCAGTGCCTTTAACCTCCTGTTTGGCCCAGTTTGCAATTTCTGTGGAAGATGAACAGGAATAGGCAGAACCAATGACAGACTAGCTGGAGGTGTCTGGACGGGCAAATTTAACTCTCATTTCCCACCAGGAAGAGGAATTAACCAAAGGCTCAGCGTGCCGTGCCGGAACCAGATTAGGGCCTGAAGCCATCCTGCGGTGCTGCGGCCAGCTCACGAGAAAGCGAGTTGAAGAAAGGAGCTCAGGGGCACTGTAATTCACAAACCTGCAGAGTTATAAATGACAGCTATCGTCCAAAAATATACTGAAGTAAGGCTGCCAAGAGGACTTGAAAGCGGGGCAGAATTGCAGGAAACCGATTTCAGGAGGTAGACTGGAATTGCATTTAAAGCATAGGAAAAGAGGCAGAACGTCCACAATGATGCACTTGGCCAAAAAGGGCGTATGCGTTTTTTCCTGAATATATTCAGGAAAAAACGCATACGCCCTTTTTGGCCAACCAAGCAAGCTTGCAAAGGAAATCTGCACTACAATGAAGTCTCACTTCCCCCCGGTCAAAAGGGCCATCTGAAAAAAGTGTAAAATCCAGAAAGGCAGGACAGGCCATGGAGAACTGGGAGCCTTGTTATGCTGATGGGCGGGATGTAAATTGCCAACAGCCACTCGGGAGAAGTGTATGGTGTTTCCTGAAACATCTAAAAAACAAAGCAACAGAGCCTAGGGCACTTCCACTTATGGTCCTATAGCTTAGGGAAATTAAAATCAAAAGACACAGCCACCCCAAAGTTTGGGACGGCTCTGTTTACAAGAACCTGGTTTATGGTACAAGTTCAATATCGCAGAAAGTGAAAAATGGATAAAGAAGTTGTGGTACTTACGTACAATGCAATATCACTCAGCAATGAAATCTATGTCATCAGGCCCGTAGCAGCATAATGAGTGGATTCAGGTACGATGATTCTAACTGAAATAAGTCACACAGGAAAAGAAACATCATAAGATATCACTAATACACGGAATGTAACCTTGGCTACACAGGAACTGAATTACAAAACAGAACAGGGTCTCAAATTTAGAAAACCAACTTATGCTTGCTTAAGGGGAAAGGTGAGTTGGGGTGCTGCATAAAACCAGAGATTGAAATGAGCACAGATAAAGTTCCTTAAGCCAAATATGGAATAGACAAGAGCTACTCCTTGCTCAACGAAATGGACTCAACACCCCATATTAAATGCCTAAGAGTGTACCTGACTAGGAAGTATCTTAAAACCTATGGATTGCTATGTCTCTGAAAGAGAATCAAGTGTGTGTACAGGGGCATAAACGCAGCAGTGATAGGATTGGAGAGGTTCGGTGAGCAAATGAAGACCCTTTGAAGTCATATTGCATGGTACCCATTCCACGGGTCTCAACTCTCCAGGTTTAAGGTATTCTTCCTTCAGCTAAAACATGCATGTGGAACCCAGAGTATGATCAACCGTGTGATCGGTAGACGTGTTCCAATATGTCTCAGTTTTCGTCCCCTGGTACTCGGGTGCAACATTCCAGACGCTTTACTAACACTCTCCCGACTTGGAGAGTCAGTGCCTTTAACCTCCTGTTTGGCCCAGTTTGCAATTTCTGCGGAAGATGAACAGGAATAGGGAGAACCAATGACAGACTAGCTGGAGGTGTCTGGACGGGCAAATTTAACTCTCATTTCCCACCAGGAAGAGGAATTAACCAAAGGCTCAGCGTGCCGTGCCGGAACCAGATTAGGGCCTGAAGCCATCCTGCGGTGTTGCGGCCAGCTCACGAGAAAGCGAGTTGAAGAAAGGAGCTCAGGGGCACTGTAATTCACAAACCTGCAGAGTTATAAATGACAGCTATCGTCCAAAAATATACTGAAGTAAGGCTGCCAAGAGGACTTGAAAGCGGGGCAGAATTGCAGGAAACCGATTTCAGGAGGTAGACTGGAATTGCATTTAAAGCATAGGAAAAGAGGCAGAACGTCCACAATGATGCACTTGGCCAAAAAGGGCGTATGCGTTTTTTCCTGAATATATTCAGGAAAAAACGCATACGCCCTTTTTGGCCAACCAAGCAAGCTTGCAAAGGAAATCTGCACTACAGTGAAGTCTCACTTCCCCCCGGTCAAAAGGGCCATCTGAAAAAAGTGTAAAATCCAGAAAGGCAGGACAGGCCATGGAGAACTGGGAGCCTTGTTATGCTGATGGGCGGGATGTAAATTGCCAACAGCCACTCGGGAGAAGTGTATGGTGTTTCCTGAAACATCTAAAAAACAAAGCAACAGAGCCTAGGGCACTTCCACTTATGGTCCTATAGCTTAGGGAAATTAAAATCAAAAACACAGCCACCCCAAAGGTTGGGACGGCTCTGTTTACAAGAACCTGGTTTACGGTACAAGTTCAATATCGCAGAAAGTGAAAAATGGATAAAGAAGTTGTGGTACTTACGTACAATGCAATATCACTCAGCAATGAAATCTATGTCATCAGGCCCGTAGCAGCATAATGAGTGGATTCAGGTATGATGATTCTAACTGAAATAAGTCACACAGGAAAAGAAACATCATAAGATATCACTAATACACGGAATGTAACCTTGGCTACACAGGAACTGAATTACAAAACAGAACAGGGTCTCAAATTTAGAAAACCAACTTATGCTTGCTTAAGGGGAAAGGTGAGTTGGGGTGCTGCATAAAACCAGAGATTGAAATGAGCACAGATAAAGTTCCTTAAGCCAAATATGGAATAGACAAGAGCTACTCCTTGCTCAACGAAATGGATTCAACACCCCATATTAAATGCCTAAGAGTGTACCTGACTAGGAAGTATCTTAAAACCTATGGATTGCTATGTCTCTGAAAGAGAATCAAGTGTGTGTACAGGGGCATAAACGCAGCAGTGATAGGACTGGAGAGGTTCGGTGAGCAAATGAAGACCCTTTGAAGTCATATTGCATGGTACCCATTCCACGGGTCTCAACTCTCCAGGTTTAAGGTATTCTTCCTTCAGCTAAAACATGCATGTGGAACCCAGAGTATGATCAACCGTGTGATCGGGAGACGTGTTCCAATATGTGTCAGTTTTCGTCCCCTGGTACTCGGGTGCAACATTCCAGACGCTTTACTAACACTCTCCCGACTTGGAGAGTCAGTGCCTTTAACCTCCTGTTTGGCCCAGTTTGCAATTTCTGCGGAAGATGAACAGGAATAGGCAGAACCAATGACAGACTAGCTGGAGGTGTCTGGACGGGCAAATTTAACTCTCATTTCCCACCAGGAAGAGGAATTAACCAAAGGCTCAGCGTGCCGTGCCGGAACCAGATTAGGGCCTGAAGCCATCCTGCGGTGTTGCGGCCAGCTCACGAGAAAGCGAGTTGAAGAAAGGAGCTCAGGGGCACTGTAATTCACAAACCTGCAGAGTTATAAATGACAGCTATCGTCCAAAAATATACTGAAGTAAGGCTGCCAAGAGGACTTGAAAGCGGGGCAGAATTGCAGGAAACCGATTTCAGGAGGTAGACTGGAATTGCATTTAAAGCATAGGAAAAGAGGCAGAACGTCCACAATGATGCACTTGGCCAAAAAGGGCGTATGCGTTTTTTCCTGAATATATTCAGGAAAAAACGCATACGCCCTTTTTGGCCAACCAAGCAAGCTTGCAAAGGAAATCTGCACTACAATGAAGTCTCACTTCCCCCCGGTCAAAAGGGCCATCTGAAAAAAGTGTAAAATCCAGAAAGGCAGGACAGGCCATGGAGAACTGGGAGCCTTGTTATGCTGATGGGCGGGATGTAAATTGCCAACAGCCACTCGGGAGAAGTGTATGGTGTTTCCTGAAACATCTAAAAAACAAAGCAACAGAGCCTAGGGCACTTCCACTTATGGTCCTATAGCTTAGGGAAATTAAAATCAAAAGACACAGCCACCCCAAAGGTTGGGACGGCTCTGTTTACAAGAACCTGGTTTACGGTACAAGTTCAATATCGCAGAAAGTGAAAAATGGATAAAGAAGTTGTGGTACTTACGTACAATGCAATATCACTCAGCAATGAAATCTATGTCATCAGGCCCGTAGCAGCATAATGAGTGGATTCAGGTACGATGATTCTAACTGAAATAAGTCACACAGGAAAAGAAACATCATAAGATATCACTAATACACGGAATGTAACCTTGGCTACACAGGAACTGAATTACAAAACAGAACAGGGTCTCAAATTTAGAAAACCAACTTATGCTTGCTTAAGGGGAAAGGTGAGTTGGGGTGCTGCATAAAACCAGAGATTGAAATGAGCACAGATAAAGTTCCTTAAGCCAAATATGGAATAGACAAGAGCTACTCCTTGCTCAACGAAATGGACTCAACACCCCATATTAAATGCCTAAGAGTGTACCTGACCAGGAAGTATCTTAAAACCTATGGATTGCTATGTCTCTGAAAGAGAATCAAGTGTGTGTACAGGGGCATAAACGCAGCAGTGATAGGATTGGAGAGGTTCGGTGAGCAAATGAAGACCCTTTGAAGTCATATTGCATGGTACCCATTCCACGGGTCTCAACTCTCCAGGTTTAAGGTATTCTTCCTTCAGCTAAAACATGCATGTGGAACCCAGAGTATGATCAACCGTGTGATCGGTAGACGTGTTCCAATATGTGTCAGTTTTCGTCCCCTGGTACTCGGGTGCAACATTCCAGACGCTTTATTAACACTCTCCCGACTTGGAGAGTCAGTGCCTTTAACCTCCTGTTTGGCCCAGTTTGCAATTTCTGCGGAAGATGAACAGGAATAGGGAGAACCAATGAGAGACTAGCTGGAGGTGTCTGGACGGGCAAATTTAACTCTCATTTCCCACCAGGAAGAGGAATTAACCAAAGGCTCAGCGTGCCGTGCCGGAACCAGATTAGGGCCTGAAGCCATCCTGCGGTGTTGCGGCCAGCTCACGAGAAAGCGACTTGAAGAAAGGAGCTCAGGGGCACTGTAATTCACAAACCTGCAGAGTTATAAATGACAGCTATCGTCCAAAAATATACTGAAGTAAGGCTGCCAAGAGGACTTGAAAGTGGGGCAGAATTGCAGGAAACCGATTTCAGGAGGTAGACTGGAATTGCATTTAAAGCATAGGAAAAGAGGCAGAACGTCCACAATGATGCACTTGGCCAAAAAGGGCGTATGCGTTTTTTCCTGAATATATTCAGGAAAAAACGCATACGCCTTTTTTGGCCAACCAAGCAAGCTTGCAAAGGAAATCTGCACTACAGTGAAGTCTCACTTCCCCCCGGTCAAAAGGGCCATCTGAAAAAAGTGTAAAATCCAGAAAGGCAGGACAGGCCATGGAGAACTGGGAGCCTTGTTATGCTGATGGGCGGGATGTCAATTGCCAACAGCCACTCGGGAGAAGTGTATGGTGTTTCCTGAAACATCTAAAAAACAAAGCAACAGAGCCTAGGGCACTTCCACTTATGGTCCTATAGCTTAGGGAAATTAAAATCAAAAGACACAGCCACCCCAAAGGTTGGGACGGCTCTGTTTACAAGAACCTGGTTTACGGTACAAGTTCAATATCGCAGAAAGTGAAAAATGGATAAAGAAGTTGTGGTACTTACGTACAATGCAATATCACTCAGCAATGAAATCTATGTCATCAGGCCCGTAGCAGCATAATGAGTGGATTCAGGTACGATGATTCTAACTGAAATAAGTCACACAGAAAAAGAAACATCATAAGATATCACTAATACACGGAATGTAAACTTGGCTACATAGGTACTGAATTACAATACAGAACAGGGTCTCAAATTTAGAAAACCAACTTATGCTTGCTTAAGGGGAAAGGTGAGTTGGGGTGCTGCATAAAACCAGAGATTAAAATGAGCACAGATAAAGTTCCTTAAGCCAAATATGGAATAGACAAGAGCTACTCCTTGCTCAACGAAATGGACTCAACACCCCATATTAAATGCCTAAGAGTGTACCTGACTAGGAAGTATCTTAAAACCTATGGATTGCTATGTCTCTGAAAGAGAATCAAGTGTGTGTACAGGGGCATAAACGCAGCAGTGATAGGATTGGAGAGGTTCGGTGAGCAAATGAAGACCCTTTGAAGTCATATTGCATGGTACCCATTCCACGGGTCTCAACTCTCCAGGTTTAAGGTATTCTTCCTTCAGCTAAAACATGCATGTGGAACCCAGAGTATGATCAACCGTGTGATCGGGAGACGTGTTCCAATATGTCTCAGTTTTCGTCCCCTGGTACTCGGGTGCAACATTCCAGACGCTTTACTAACACTCTCCCGACTTGGAGAGTCAGTGCCTTTAACCTCCTGTTTGGCCCAGTTTGCAATTTCTGCGGAAGATGAACAGGAATAGGCAGAACCAATGACAGACTAGCTGGAGGTGTCTGGACGGGCAAATTTAACTCTCATTTCCCACCAGGAAGAGGAATTAACCAAAGGCTCAGCGTGCCGTGCCGGAACCAGATTAGGGCCTGAAGCCATCCTGCGGTGCTGCGGCCAGCTCACGAGAAAGCGAGTTGAAGAAAGGAGCTCAGGGGCACTGTAATTCACAAACCTGCAGAGTTATAAATGACAGCTATCGTCCAAAAATATACTGAAGTAAGGCTGCCAAGAGGACTTGAAAGCGGGGCAGAATTGCAGGAAACCGATTTCAGGAGGTAGACTGGAATTGCATTTAAAGCATAGGAAAAGAGGCAGAACGTCCACAATGATGCACTTGGCCAAAAAGGGCGTATGCGTTTTTTCCTGAATATATTCAGGAAAAAACGCATACGCCCTTTTTGGCCAACCAAGCAAGCTTGCAAAGGAAATCTGCACTACAATGAAGTCTCACTTCCCCCCGGTCAAAAGGGCCATCTGAAAAAAGTGTAAAATCCAGAAAGGCAGGACAGGCCATGGAGAACTGGGAGCCTTGTTATGCTGATGGGCGGGATGTAAATTGCCAACAGCCACTCGGGAGAAGTGTATGGTGTTTCCTGAAACATCTAAAAAACAAAGCAACAGAGCCTACGGCACTTCCACTTATGGTCCTATAGCTTAGGGAAATTAAAATCAAAAAGACACAGCCACCCCAAAGGTTGGGACGGCTCTGTTTACAAGAACCTGGTTTACGGTACAAGTTCAATATCGGAGAAAGTGAAAAATGGATAAAGAAGTTGTGGTACTTACGTACAATGCAGTATCACTCAGCAATGAAATCTATGTCATCAGGCCCATAGCAGCATAATGAGTGGATTCAGGTACGATGATTCTAACTGAAATAAGTCACGCAGGAAAAGAAACATCATAAGATATCACTAATACACGGAATGTAACCTTGGCTACACAGGAACTGAATTACAAAACAGAACAGGGTCTCAAATTTAGAAACCCAACTTATGCTTGCTTAAGGGGAAAGGTGAGTTGGGGTGCTGCATAAAACCAGAGATTGAAATGAGCACAGATAAAGTTCCTTAAGCCAAATATGGAATAGACAAGAGCTACTCCTTGCTCAACGAAATGGACTCAACACCCCATATTAAATGCCTAAGAGTGTACCTGACCAGGAAGTATCTTAAAACCTATGGATTGCTATGTCTCTGAAAGAGAATCAAGTGTGTGTACAGGGGCATAAACGCAGCAGTGATAGGATTGGAGAGGTTCGGTGAGCAAATGAAGACCCTTTGAAGTCATATTGCATGGTACCCATTCCACGGGTCTCAACTCTCCAGGTTTAAGGTATTCTTCCTTCAGCTAAAACATGCATGTGGAACCCAGAGTATGATCAACCGTGTGATCGGGAGACGTGTTCCAATATGTCTCAGTTTTCGTCCCCTGGTACTCGGGTGCAACATTCCAGACGCTTTATTAACACTCTCCCGACTTGGAGAGTCAGTGCCTTTAACCTCCTGTTTGGCCCAGTTTGCAATTTCTGCGGAAGATGAACAGGAATAGGGAGAACCAATGACAGACTAGCTGGAGGTGTCTGGACGGGCAAATTTAACTCTCATTTCCCACCAGGAAGAGGAATTAACCAAAGGCTCAGCGTGCCGTGCCGGAACCAGATTAGGGCCTGAAGCCATCCTGCGGTGTTGCGGCCAGCTCACGAGAAAGCGACTTGAAGAAAGGAGCTCAGGGGCACTGTAATTCACAAACCTGCAGAGTTATAAATGACAGCTATCGTCCAAAAATATACTGAAGTAAGGCTGCCAAGAGGACTTGAAAGCGGGGCAGAATTGCAGGAAACCGATTTCAGGAGGTAGACTGGAATTGCATTTAAAGCATAGGAAAAGAGGCAGAACGTCCACAATGATGCACTTGGCCAAAAAGGGCGTATGCGTTTTTTCCTGAATATATTCAGGAAAAAACGCATACTCCTTTTTTGGCCAACCAAGCAAGCTTGCAAAGGAAATCTGCACTACAGTGAAGTCTCACTTCCCCCCGGTCAAAAGGGCCATCTGAAAAAAGTGTAAAATCCAGAAAGGCAGGACAGGCCATGGAGAACTGGGAGCCTTGTTATGCTGATGGGCGGGATGTAAATTGCCAACAGCCACTCGGGAGAAGTGTATGGTGTTTCCTGAAACATCTAAAAAACAAAGCAACAGAGCCTAGGGCACTTCCACTTATGGTCCTATAGCTTAGGGAAATTAAAATCAAAAGACACAGCCACCCCAAAGGTTGGGACGGCTCTGTTTACAAGAACCTGGTTTACGGTACAAGTTCAATATCGCAGAAAGTGAAAAATGGATAAAGAAGTTGTGGTACTTACGTACAATGCAATATCACTCAGCAATGAAATCTATGTCATCAGGCCCGTAGCAGCATAATGAGTGGATTCAGGTACGATGATTCTAACTGAAATAAGTCACACAGAAAAAGAAACATCATAAGATATCACTAATACACGGAATGTAAACTTGGCTATACAGGAACTGAATTACAAAACAGAACAGGGTCTCAAATTTAGAAAACCAACTTATGCATGCTTAAGGGGAAAGGTGAGTTGGGGTGCTGCATAAAACCAGAGATTAAAATGAGCACAGATAAAGTTCCTTAAGCCAAATATGGAATAGACAAGAGCTACTCCTTGCTCAACGAAATGGACTCAACACCCCATATTAAATGCCTAAGAGTGTACCTGACTAGGAAGTATCTTAAAACCTATGGATTGCTATGTCTCTGAAAGAGAATCAAGTGTGTGTACAGGGGCATAAACGCAGCAGTGATAGGATTGGAGAGGTTCGGTGAGCAAATGAAGACCCTTTGAAGTCATATTGCATGGTACCCATTCCACGGGTCTCAACTCTCCAGGTTTAAGGTATTCTTCCTTCAGCTAAAACATGCATGTGGAACCCAGAGTATGATCAACCGTGTGATCGGGAGACGTGTTCCAATATGTCTCAGTTTTCGTCCCCTGGTACTCGGGTGCAACATTCCAGACGCTTTACTAACACTCTCCCGACTTGGAGAGTCAGTGCCTTTAACCTCCTGTTTGGCCCAGTTTGCAATTTCTGCGGAAGATGAACAGGAATAGGCAGAACCAATGACAGACTAGCTGGAGGTGTCTGGACGGGCAAATTTAACTCTCATTTCCCACCAGGAAGAGGAATTAACCAAAGGCTCAGCGTGCCGTGCCGGAACCAGATTAGGGCCTGAAGCCATCCTGCGGTGCTGCGGCCAGCTCACGAGAAAGCGAGTTGAAGAAAGGAGCTCAGGGGCACTGTAATTCACAAACCTGCAGAGTTATAAATGACAGCTATCGTCCAAAAATATACTGAAGTAAGGCTGCCAAGAGGACTTGAAAGCGGGGCAGAATTGCAGGAAACCGATTTCAGGAGGTAGACTGGAATTGCATTTAAAGCATAGGAAAAGAGGCAGAACGTCCACAATGATGCACTTGGCCAAAAAGGGCGTATGCGTTTTTTCCTGAATATATTCAGGAAAAAACGCATACGCCCTTTTTGGCCAACCAAGCAAGCTTGCAAAGGAAATCTGCACTACAATGAAGTCTCACTTCCCCCCGGTCAAAAGGGCCATCTGAAAAAAGTGTAAAATCCAGAAAGGCAGGACAGGCCATGGAGAACTGGGAGCCTTGTTATGCTGATGGGCGGGATGTAAATTGCCAACAGCCACTCGGGAGAAGTGTATGGTGTTTCCTGAAACATCTAAAAAACAAAGCAACAGAGCCTAGGGCACTTCCACTTATGGTCCTATAGCTTAGGGAAATTAAAATCAAAAAGACACAGCCACCCCAAAGGTTGGGACGGCTCTGTTTACAAGAACCTGGTTTACGGTACAAGTTCAATATCGCAGAAAGTGAAAAATGGATAAAGAAGTTGTGGTACTTACGAACAATGCAGTAGCACTCAGCAATGAAATCTATGTCATCAGGCCCATAGCAGCATAATGAGTGGATTCAGGTACGATGATTCTAACTGAAATAAGTCACGCAGGAAAAGAAACATCATAAGATATCACTAATACACGGAATGTAACCTTGGCTACACAGGAACTGAATTACAAAACAGAACAGGGTCTCAAATTTAGAAACCCAACTTATGCTTGCTTAAGGGGAAAGGTGAGTTGGGGTGCTGCATAAAACCAGAGATTGAAATGAGCACAGATAAAGTTCCTTAAGCCAAATATGGAATAGACAAGAGCTACTCCTTGCTCAACGAAATGGACTCAACACCCCATATTAAATGCCTAAGAGTGTACCTGACCAGGAAGTATCTTAAAACCTATGGATTGCTATGTCTCTGAAAGAGAATCAAGTGTGTGTACAGGGGCATAAACGCAGCAGTGATAGGATTGGAGAGGTTCGGTGAGCAAATGAAGACCCTTTGAAGTCATATTGCATGGTACCCATTCCACGGGTCTCAACTCTCCAGGTTTAAGGTATTCTTCCTTCAGCTAAAACATGCATGTGGAACCCAGAGTATGATCAACCGTGTGATCGGGAGACGTGTTCCAATATGTGTCAGTTTTCGTCCCCTGGTACTCGGGTGCAACATTCCAGACGCTTTACTAACACTCTCCCGACTTGGAGAGTCAGTGCCTTTAACCTCCTGTTTGGCCCAGTTTGCAATTTCTGCGGAAGATGAACAGGAATAGGGAGAACCAATGAGAGACTAGCTGGAGGTGTCTGGACGGGCAAATTTAACTCTCATTTCCCACCAGGAAGAGGAATTAACCAAAGGCTCAGCGTGCCGTGCCGGAACCAGATTAGGGCCTGAAGCCATCCTGCGGTGTTGCGGCCAGCTCACGAGAAAGCGACTTGAAGAAAGGAGCTCAGGGGCACTGTAATTCACAAACCTGCAGAGTTATAAATGACAGCTATCGTCCAAAAATATACTGAAGTAAGGCTGCCAAGAGGACTTGAAAGCGGGGCAGAATTGCAGGAAACCGATTTCAGGAGGTAGACTGGAATTGCATTTAAAGCATAGGAAAAGAGGCAGAACGTCCACAATGATGCACTTGGCCAAAAAGGGCGTATGCGTTTTTTCCTGAATATATTCAGGAAAAAACGCATACGCCTTTTTTGGCCAACCAAGCAAGCTTGCAAAGGAAATCTGCACTACAGTGAAGTCTCACTTCCCCCCGGTCAAAAGGGCCATCTGAAAAAAGTGTAAAATCCAGAAAGGCAGGACAGGCCATGGAGAACTGGGAGCCTTGTTATGCTGATGGGCGGGATGTAAATTGCCAACAGCCACTCGGGAGAAGTGTATGGTGTTTCCTGAAACATCTAAAAAACAAAGCAACAGAGCCTAGGGCACTTCCACTTATGGTCCTATAGCTTAGGGAAATTAAAATCAAAAGACACAGCCACCCCAAAGGTTGGGACGGCTCTGTTTACAAGAACCTGGTTTACGGTACAAGTTCAATATCGCAGAAAGTGAAAAATGGATAAAGAAGTTGTGGTACTTACGTACAATGCAATATCACTCAGCAATGAAATCTATGTCATCAGGCCCGTAGCAGCATAATGAGTGGATTCAGGTACGATGATTCTAACTGAAATAAATCACACAGAAAAAGAAACATCATAAGTTATCACTAATACACGGAATGTAAACTTGGCTATACAGGAACTGAATTACAAAACAGAACAGGGTCTCAAATTTAGAAAACCAACTTATGCTTGCTTAAGGGGAAAGGTGAGTTGGGGTGCTGCATAAAACCAGAGATTAAAATGAGCACAGATAAAGTTCCTTAAGCCAAATATGGAATAGACAAGAGCTACTCCTTGCTCAACGAAATGGACTCAACACCCCATATTAAATGCCTAAGAGTGTACCTGACTAGGAAGTATCTTAAAACCTATGGATTGCTATGTCTCTGAAAGAGAATCAAGTGTGTGTACAGGGGCATAAACGCAGCAGTGATAGGATTGGAGAGGTTCGGTGAGCAAATGAAGACCCTTTGAAGTCATATTGCATGGTACCCATTCCACGGGTCTCAACTCTCCAGGTTTAAGGTATTCTTCCTTCAGCTAAAACATGCATGTGGAACCCAGAGTATGATCAACCGTGTGATCGGGAGACGTGTTCCAATATGTCTCAGTTTTCGTCCCCTGGTACTCGGGTGCAACATTCCAGACGCTTTACTAACACTCTCCCGACTTGGAGAGTCAGTGCCTTTAACCTCCTGTTTGGCCCAGTTTGCAATTTCTGCGGAAGATGAACAGGAATAGGCAGAACCAATGACAGACTAGATGGAGGTGTCTGGACGGGCAAATTTAACTCTCATTTCCCACCAGGAAGAGGAATTAACCAAAGGCTCAGCGTGCCGTGCCGGAACCAGATTAGGGCCTGAAGCCATCCTGCGGTGTTGCGGCCAGCTCACGAGAAAGCGAGTTGAAGAAAGGAGCTCAGGGGCACTGTAATTCACAAACCTGCAGAGTTATAAATGACAGCTATCGTCCAAAAATATACTGAAGTAAGGCTGCCAAGAGGACTTGAAAGCGGGGCAGAATTGCAGGAAACCGATTTCAGGAGGTAGACTGGAATTGCATTTAAAGCATAGGAAAAGAGGCAGAACGTCCACAATGATGCACTTGGCCAAAAAGGGCGTATGCGTTTTTTCCTGAATATATTCAGGAAAAAACGCATACGCCCTTTTTGGCCAACCAAGCAAGCTTGCAAAGGAAATCTGCACTACAATGAAGTCTCACTTCCCCCCGGTCAAAAGGGCCATCTGAAAAAAGTGTAAAATCCAGAAAGGCAGGACAGGCCATGGAGAACTGGGAGCCTTGTTATGCTGATGGGCGGGATGTAAATTGCCAACAGCCACTCGGGAGAAGTGTATGGTGTTTCCTGAAACATCTAAAAAACAAAGCAACAGAGCCTAGGGCACTTCCACTTATGGTCCTATAGCTTAGGGAAATTAAAATCAAAAGACACAGCCACCCCAAAGTTTGGGACGTCTCTGTTTACAAGAACCTGGTTTACGGTACAAGTTCAATATCGCAGAAAGTGAAAAATGGATAAAGAAGTTGTGGTACTTACGTACAATGCAATATCACTCAGCAATGAAATCTATGTCATCAGGCCCGTAGCAGCATAATGAGTGGATTCAGGTACGATGATTCTAACTGAAATAAGTCACACAGGAAAAGAAACATCATAAGATATCACTAATACACGGAATGTAACCTTGGCTACACAGGAACTGAATTACAAAACAGAACAGGGTCTCAAATTTAGAAACCCAACTTATGCTTGCTTAAGGGGAAAGGTGAGTTGGGGTGCTGCATAAAACCAGAGATTGAAATGAGCACAGATAAAGTTCCTTAAGCCAAATATGGAATAGACAAGAGCTACTCCTTGCTCAACGAAATGGACTCAACACCCCATATTAAATGCCTAAGAGTGTACCTGACTAGGAACTATCTTAAAACCTATGGATTGCTATGTCTCTGAAAGAGAATCAAGTGTGTGTACAGGGGCATAAACGCAGCAGTGATAGGATTGGAGAGGTTCGGTGAGCAAATGAAGACCCTTTGAAGTCATATTGCATGGTACCCATTCCACGGGTCTCAACTCTCCAGGTTTAAGGTATTCTTCCTTCAGCTAAAACATGCATGTGGAACCCAGAGTATGATCAACCGTGTGATCGGGAGACGTGTTCCAATATGTCTCAGTTTTCGTCCCCTGGTACTCGGGTGCAACATTCCAGACGCTTTACTAACACTCTCCCGACTTGGAGAGTCAGTGCCTTTAACCTCCTGTTTGGCCCAGTTTGCAATTTCTGCGGAAGATGAACAGGAATAGGCAGAACCAATGACAGACTAGATGGAGGTGTCTGGACGGGCAAATTTAACTCTCATTTCCCACCAGGAAGAGGAATTAACCAAAGGCTCAGCGTGCCGTGCCGGAACCAGATTAGGGCCTGAAGCCATCCTGCAGTGTTGCGGCCAGCTCACAAGAAAGCGACATGAAGAAAGGAGCTCAGGGGCACTGTAATTCACAAACCTGCAGAGTTATAAATGACAGCTATCGTCCAAAAATATACTGAAGTAAGGCTGCCAAGAGGACTTGAAAGCGGGGCAGAATTGCAGGAAACCGATTTCAGGAGGTAGACTGGAATTGCATTTAAAGCATAGGAAAAGAGGCAGAACGTCCACAATGATGCACTTGGCCAAAAAGGGCGTATGCGTTTTTTCCTGAATATATTCAGGAAAAAACGCATACGCCCTTTTTGGCCAACCAAGCAAGCTTGCAAAGGAAATCTGCACTACAATGAAGTCTCACTTCCCCCCGGTCAAAAGGGCCATCTGAAAAAAGTGTAAAATCCAGAAAGGCAGGACAGGCCATGGAGAACTGGGAGCCTTGTTATGCTGATGGGCGGGATGTAAATTGCCAACAGCCACTCGGGAGAAGTGTATGGTGTTTCCTGAAACATCTAAAAAACAAAGCAACAGAGCCTAGGGCACTTCCACTTATGGTCCTATAGCTTAGGGAAATTAAAATCAAAAGACACAGCCACCCCAAAGGTTGGGACGGCTCTGTTTACAAGAACCTGGTTTACGGTACAAGTTCAATATCGCAGAAAGTGAAAAATGGATAAAGAAGTTGTGGTACTTACGTACAATGCAATATCACTCAGCAATGAAATCTATGTCATCAGGCCCGTAGCAGCATAATGAGTGGATTCAGGTACGATGATTCTAACTGAAATAAGTCACACAGAAAAAGAAACATCATAAGATATCACTAATACACGGAATGTAACCTTGGCTACACAGGAACTGAATTACAAAACAGAACAGGGTCTCAAATTTAGAAAACAAACTTATGCTTGCTTAAGGGGAAAGGTGAGTTGGGGTGCTGCATAAAACCAGAGATTGAAATGAGCACAGATAAAGTTCCTTAAGCCAAATATGGAATAGACAAGAGCTACTCCTTGCTCAACGAAATGGACTCAACACCCCATATTAAATGCCTAAGAGTGTACCTGACTAGGAAGTATCTTAAAACCTATGGATTGCTATGTCTCTGAAAGAGAATCAAGTGTGTGTACAGGGGCATAAACGCAGCAGTGATAGGATTGGAGAGGTTCGGTGAGCAAATGAAGACCCTTTGAAGTCATATTGCATGGTACCCATTCCACGGGTCTCAACTCTCCAGGTTTAAGGTATTCTTCCTTCAGCTAAAACATGCATTTGGAAGCCAGAGTATGATCAACCGTGTGATCGGGAGACGTGTTCAAATATGTCTCAGTTTTCGTCCCCTGTTACTCGGGTGCAACATTCCAGACGCCTTACTAACACTCTCCCGACTTGGAGAGTCAGTGCCTTTAACCTCCTGTTTGGCCCAGTTTGCAATTTGTGCGGAAGATGAACAGGAATAGGCAGAACCAATGACAGACTAGATGGAGGTGTCTGGATGGGCAAGTTTAACTCTCATTTCGCACCAGGAAGAGGAATTAACCAAAGGCTCAGCGTGCCGTGCCGGAACCAGATTAGGGCCTGAAGCCATCCTGCGGTGTTGCGGCCAGCTCACGAGAAAGCGAGTTGAAGAAAGGAGCTCAGGGGCACTGTAATTCACAAACCTGAAGAGTTATAAATGACAGCTATCGTCCAAAAATATACTGAAGTAAGGCTGCCAAGAGGACTTGAAAGCGGGGCAGAATTGCAGGAAACCGATTTCAGGAGGTAGACTGGAATTGCATTTAAAGCATAGGAAAAGAGGCAGAACGTCCACAATGATGCACTTGGCCAAAAAGGGCGTATGCGTTTTTTCCTGAATATATTCAGGAAAAAACGCATACGCCCTTTTTGGCCAACCAAGCAAGCTTGCAAAGGAAATCTGCACTACAATGAAGTCTCACTTCCCCCCGGTCAAAAGGGCCATCTGAAAAAAGTGTAAAATCCAGAAAGGCAGGACAGGCCATGGAGAACTGGGAGCCTTGTTATGCTGATGGGCGGGATGTAAATTGCCAACAGCCACTCGGGAGAAGTGTATGGTGTTTCCTGAAACATCTAAAAAACAAAGCAACAGAGCCTAGGGCACTTCCACTTATGGTCCTATAGCTTAGGGAAATTAAAATCAAAAAGACACAGCCACCCCAAAGGTTGGGACGGCTCTGTTTACAAGAACCTGGTTTACGGTACAAGTTCAATATCGCAGAAAGTGAAAAATGGATAAAGAAGTTGTGGTACTTACGTACAATGCAGTATCACTCAGCAAGGAAATCTATGTCATCAGGCCCGTAGCAGCATAATGAGTGGATTCAGGTATGATGATTCTAACTGAAATAAGTCACACAGAAAAAGAAACATCATAAGATATCACTAATACACGGAATGTAACCTTGGCTACACAGGAACTGAATTACAAAACAGAACAGGGTCTCAAATTTAGAAAACCAACTTATGCTTGCTTAAGGGGAAAGGTGAGTTGGGGTGCTGCATAAAACCAGAGATTGAAATGAGCACAGATAAAGTTCCTTAAGCCAAATATGGAATAGACAAGAGCTACTCCTTGCTCAACGAAATGGATTCAACACCCCATATTAAATGCCTAAGAGTGTACCTGACTAGGAAGTATCTTAAAACCTATGGATTGCTATGTCTCTGAAAGAGAATCAAGTGTGTGTACAGGGGCATAAACGCAGCAGTGATAGGACTGGAGAGGTTCGGTGAGCAAATGAAGACCCTTTGAAGTCATATTGCATGGTACCCATTCCACGGGTCTCAACTCTCCAGGTTTAAGGTATTCTTCCTTCAGCTAAAACATGCATGTGGAACCCAGAGTATGATCAACCGTGTGATCGGGAGACGTGTTCCAATATGTCTCAGTTTTCGTCCCCTGGTACTCGGGTGCAACATTCCAGACGCTTTACTAACACTCTCCCGACTTGGAGAGTCAGTGCCTTTAACCTCCTGTTTGGCCCAGTTTGCAATTTCTGTGGAAGATGAACAGGAATAGGCAGAACCAATGACAGACTAGCTGGAGGTGTCTGGACGGGCAAATTTAACTCTCATTTCCCACCAGGAAGAGGAATTAACCAAAGGCTCAGCGTGCCGTGCCGGAACCAGATTAGGGCCTGAAGCCATCCTGCGGTGTTGCGGCCAGCTCACGAGAAAGCGAGTTGAAGAAAGGAGCTCAGGGGCACTGTAATTCACAAACCTGCAGAGTTATAAATGACAGCTATCGTCCAAAAATATACTGAAGTAAGGCTGCCAAGAGGACTTGAAAGCGGGGCAGAATTGCAGGAAACCGATTTCAGGAGGTAGACTGGAATTGCATTTAAAGCATAGGAAAAGAGGCAGAACGTCCACAATGATGCACTTGGCCAAAAAGGGCGTATGCGTTTTTTCCTGATTATATTCAGGAAAAAACGCATACGCCCTTTTTGGCCAACCAAGCAAGCTTGCAAAGGAAATCTGCACTACAATGAAATCTCACTTCCCCCCGGTCAAAAGGGCCATCTGAAAAAAGTGTAAAATCCAGAAAGGCAGGACAGGCCATGGAGAACTGGGAGCCTTGTTATGCTGATGGGCGGGATGTAAATTGCCAACAGCCACTCGGGAGAAGTGTATGGTGTTTCCTGAAACATCTAAAAAACAAAGCAACAGAGCCTAGGGCACTTCCACTTATGGTCCTATAGCTTAGGGAAATTAAAATCAAAAGACACAGCCACCCCAAAGGTTGGCACGGCTCTGTTTACAAGAACCTGGTTTACGGTACAAGTTCAATATCACAGAAAGTGAAAAATGGATAAAGAAGTTGTGGTACTTACGTACAATGCAATATCACTCAGCAATGAAATCTATGTCATCAGGCCCATAGCAGCATAATGAGTGGATTCAGGTACGATGATTCTAACTGAAATAAGTCACACAGGAAAAGAAACATCATAAGATATCACTAATACACGGAATGTAACCTTGGCTACACAGGAACTGAATTACAAAACAGAACAGGGTCTCAAATTTAGAAACCCAACTTATGCTTGCTTAAGGGGAAAGGTGAGTTGGGGTGCTGCATAAAACCAGAGATTGAAATGAGCACAGATAAAGTTCCTTAAGCCAAATATGGAATAGACAAGAGCTACTCCTTGCTCAACGAAATGGACTCAACACCCCATATTAAATGCCTAAGAGTGTACCTGACTAGGAAGTATCTTAAAACCTATGGATTGCTATGTCTCTGAAAGAGAATCAAGTGTGTGTACAGGGGCATAAACGCAGCAGTGATAGGATTGGAGAGGTTCGGTGAGCAAATGAAGACCCTTTGAAGTCATATTGCATGGTACCCATTCCACGGGTCTCAACTCTCCAGGTTTAAGGTATTCTTCCTTCAGCTAAAACATGCATGTGGAACCCAGAGTATGATCAACCGTGTGATCGGGAGACGTGTTCCAATATGTCTCAGTTTTCGTCCCCTGGTACTCGGGTGCAACATTCCAGACGCTTTATTAACACTCTCCCGACTTGGAGAGTCAGTGCCTTTAACCTCCTGTTTGGCCCAGTTTGCAATTTCTGCGGAAGATGAACAGGAATAGGGAGAACCAATGACAGACTAGCTGGAGGTGTCTGGACGGGCAAATTTAACTCTCATTTCCCACCAGGAAGAGGAATTAACCAAAGGCTCAGCGTGCCGTGCCGGAACCAGATTAGGGCCTGAAGCCATCCTGCGGTGTTGTGGCCAGCTCACAAGAAAGCAACTTGAAGAAAGGAGCTCAGGGGCACTGTAATTCACAAACCTGCAGAGTTATAAATGACAGCTATCGTCCAAAAATATACTGAAGTAAGGCTGCCAAGAGGACTTGAAAGCGGGGCAGAATTTCAGGAAACCGATTTCAGGAGGTAGACTGGAATTGCATTTAAAGCATAGGAAAAGAGGCAGAACGTCCACAATGATGCACTTGGCCAAAAAGGGCGTATGCGTTTTTTCCTGAATATATTCAGGAAAAAACGCATACGCCCTTTTTGGCCAACCAAGCAAGGTTGCAAAGGAAATCTGCACTACAATGAAGTCTCACTTCCCCCCGGTCAAAAGGGCCATCTGAAAAAAGTGTAAAATCCAGAAAGGCAGGACAGGCCATGGAGAACTGGGAGCCTTGTTATGCTGATGGGCGGGATGTAAATTGCCAACAGCCACTCGGGAGAAGTGTATGGTGTTTCCTGAAACATCTAAAAAACAAAGCAACAGAGCCTAGGGCACTTCCACTTATGGTCCTATAGCTTAGGGAAATTAAAATCAAAAGACACAGCCACCCCAAAGGTTGGGATGGCTCTGTTTACAAGAACCTGGTTTACGGTACAAGTTCAATATCGCAGAAAGTGAAAAATGGATAAAGAAGTTGTGGTACTTACGTACAATGCAATATCACTCAGCAAGGAAATCTATGTCATCAGGCCCGTAGCAGCATAATGAGTGGATTCAGGTACGATGATTCTAACTGAAATAAGTCACACAGGAAAAGAAACATCATAAGATATCACTAATACACGGAATGTAACCTTGGCTACACAGGAACTGAATTACAAAACAGAACAGGGTCTCAAATTTAGAAAACAAACATGCTTGCTTAAGGGGAAAGGTGAGTTGGGGTGCTGCATAAAACCAGAGATTGAAATGAGCACAGATAAAGTTCCTTAAGCCAAATATGGAATAGACAAGAGCTACTCCTTGCTCAACGAAATGGACTCAACACCCCATATTAAATGCCTAAGAGTGTACCTGACTAGGAAGTATCTTAAAACCTATGGATTGCTATGTCTCTGAAAGAGAATCAAGTGTGTGTACAGGGGCATAAACGCAGCAGTGATAGGATTGGAGAGGTTCGGTGGGCAAATGAAGACCCTTTGAAGTCATATTGCATGGTACCCATTCCACGGGTCTCAACTCTCCAGGTTTAAGGTATTCTTCCTTCAGCTAAAACATGCATGTGGAACCCAGAGTATGATCAACCGTGTGATCGGGAGACGTGTTCCAATATGTCTCAGTTTTCGTCCCCTGGTACTCGGGTGCAACATTCCAGACGCTTTATTAACACTCTCCCGACTTGGAGAGTCAGTGCCTTTAACCTCCTGTTTGGCCCAGTTTGCAATTTCTGCGGAAGATGAACAGGAATAGGCAGAACCAATGACAGACTAGCTGGAGGTGTCTGGACGGGCAAATTTAACTCTCATTTCCCACCAGGAAGAGGAATTAACCAAAGGCTCAGCGTGCCGTGCCGGAACCAGATTAGGGCCTGAAGCCATCCTGCGGTGTTGCGGCCAGCTCACGAGAAAGCGAGTTGAAGAAAGGAGCTCAGGGGCACTGTAATTCACAAACCTGCAGAGTTATAAATGACAGCTATCGTCCAAAAATATACTGAAGTAAGGCTGCCAAGAGGACTTGAAAGCGGGGCAGAATTGCAGGAAACCGATTTCAGGAGGTAGACTGGAATTGCATTTAAAGCATAGGAAAAGAGGCAGAACGTCCACAATGATGCACTTGGCCAAAAAGGGCGTATGCGTTTTTTCCTGAATATATTCAGGAAAAAACGCATACGCCCTTTTTGGCCAACCAAGCAAGCTTGCAAAGGAAATCTGCACTACAATGAAGTCTCACTTCCCCCCGGTCAAAAGGGCCATCTGAAAAAAGTGTAAAATCCAGAAAGGCAGGACAGGCCATGGAGAACTGGGAGCCTTGTTATGCTGATGGGCGGGATGTAAATTGCCAACAGCCACTCGGGAGAAGTGTATGGTGTTTCCTGAAACATCTAAAAAACAAAGCAACAGAGCCTAGGGCACTTCCACTTATGGTCCTATAGCTTAGGGAAATTAAAATCAAAAGACACAGCCACCCCAAAGGTTGGGACGGCTCTGTTTACAAGAACCTGGTTTACGGTACAAGTTCAATATCGCAGAAAGTGAAAAATGGATAAAGAAGTTGTGGTACTTACGTACAATGCAATATCACTCAGCAATGAAATCTATGTCATCAGGCCCGTAGCAGCATAATGAGTGGATTCAGGTACGATGATTCTAACTGAAATAAGTCACACAGAAAAAGAAACATCATAAGATATCACTAATACACGGAATGTAACCTTGGCTACACAGGAACTGAATTACAAAACAGAACAGGGTCTCAAATTTAGAAAACCAACTTATGCTTGCTTAAGGGGAAAGGTGAGTTGGGGTGCTGCATAAAACCAGAGATTGAAATGAGCACAGATAAAGTTCCTTAAGCCAAATATGGAATAGACAAGAGCTACTCCTTGCTCAACGAAATGGACTCAACACCCCATATTAAATGCCTAAGAGTGTACCTGACTAGGAAGTATCTTAAAACCTATGGATTGCTATGTCTCTGAAAGAGAATCAAGTGGGTGTACAGGGGAATAAACGCAGCAGTGATAGGATTGGAGAGGTTCGGTGAGCAAATGAAGACCCTTTGAAGTCATATTGCATGGTACCCATTCCACGGGTCTCAACTCTCCAGGTTTAAGGTATTCTTCCTTCAGCGAAAACATGCATTTGGAAGCCAGAGTATGATCAACCGTGTGATCGGGAGACGTGTTCAAATATGTCTCAGTTTTCGTCCCCTGGTACTCGGGTGCAACATTCCAGACGCTTTACTAACACTCTACCGACTTGGAGAGTCAGTGCCTTTAACCTCCTGTTTGGCCCAGTTTGCAATTTCTGCGGAAGATGAACAGGAATAGGCAGAACCAATGACAGACTAGATGGAGGTGTCTGGATGGGCAAGTTTAACTCTCATTTCGCACCAGGAAGAGGAATTAACCAAAGGCTCAGCGTGCCGTGCCGGAACCAGATTAGGGCCTGAAGCAATCCTGCGGTGTTGCGGCCAGCTCACGAGAAAGCGAGTTGAGGAAAGGAGCTCAGGGGCACTGTAATTCACAAACCTGCAGAGTTATAAATGACAGCTATCGTCCAAAAATATACTGAAGTAAGGCTGCCAAGAGGACTTGAAAGCGGGGCAGAATTGCAGGAAACCGATTTCAGGAGGTAGACTGGAATTGCATTTAAAGCATAGGAAAAGAGGCAGAACGTCCACAATGATGCACTTGGCCAAAAAGGGCGTATGCGTTTTTTCCTGAATATATTCAGGAAAAAACGCATACGCCCTTTTTGGCCAACCAAGCAAGCTTGCAAAGGAAATCTGCACTACAATGAAGTCTCACTTCCCCCCGGTCAAAAGGGCCATCTGAAAAAAGTGTAAAATCCAGAAAGGCAGGACAGGCCATGGAGAACTGGGAGCCTTGTTATGCTGATGGGCGGGATGTCAATTGCCAACAGCCACTCGGGAGAAGTGTATGGTGTTTCCTGAAACATCTAAAAAACAAAGCAACAGAGCCTAGGGCACTTCCACTTATGGTCCTATAGCTTAGGGAAATTAAAATCAAAAGACACAGCCACCCCAAAGGTTGGGACGGCTCTGTTTACAAGAACCTGGTTTACGGTACAAGTTCAATATCGCAGAAAGTGAAAAATGGATAAAGAAGTTGTGGTACTTACGTACAATGCAATATCACTCAGCAATGAAATCTATGTCATCAGGCCCGTAGCAGCATAATGAGTGGATTCAGGTACGATGATTCTAACTGAAATAAGTCACACAGGAAAAGAAACATCATAAGATATCACTAATACACGGAATGTAACCTTGGCTACACAGGAACTGAATTACAAAACAGAACAGGGTCTCAAATTTAGAAAACCAACTTATGCTTGCTTAAGGGGAAAGGTGAGTTGGGGTGCTGCATAAAACCAGAGATTGAAATGAGCACAGATAAAGTTCCTTAAGCCAAATATGGAATAGACAAGAGCTACTCCTTGCTCAACGAAATGGACTCAACACCCCATATTAAATGCCTAAGAGTGTACCTGACTAGGAAGTATCTTAAAACCTATGGATTGCTATGTCTCTGAAAGAGAATCAAGTGTGTGTACAGGGGCATAAACGCAGCAGTGATAGGACTGGAGAGGTTCGGTGAGCAAATGAAGACCCTTTGAAGTCATATTGCATGGAACCCATTCCACGGGTCTCAACTCTCCAGGTTTAAGGTATTCTTCCTTCAGCTAAAACATGCATGTGGAACCCAGAGTATGATCAACCATGTGATCAGGAGACGTGTTCCAATATGTGTCAGTTTTCGTCCCCTGGTACTCGGGTGCAACATTCCAGACGCTTTACTAACACTCTCCCGACTTGGAGAGTCAGTGCCTTTAACCTCCTGTTTGGCCCAGTTTGCAATTTCTGCGGAAGATGAACAGGAATAGGGAGAACCAATGACAGACTAGCTGGAGGTGTCTGGACGGGCAAATTTAACTCTCATTTCCCACCAGGAAGAGGAATTAACCAAAGGCTCAGCGTGCCGTGCCGGAACCAGATTAGGGCCTGAAGCCATCCTGCGGTGTTGCGGCCAGCTCACGAGAAAGCGAGTTGAAGAAAGGAGCTCAGGGGCACTGTAATTCACAAACCTGCAGAGTTATAAATGACAGCTATCGTCCAAAAATATACTGAAGTAAGGCTGCCAAGAGGACTTGAAAGCGGGGCAGAATTGCAGGAAACCGATTTCAGGAGGTAGACTGGAATTGCATTTAAAGCATAGGAAAAGAGGCAGAACGTCCACAATGATGCACTTGGCCAAAAAGGGCGTATGTGTTTTTTCCTGAATATATTCAGGAAAAAACGCATACGCCCTTTTTGGCCAACCAAGCAAGGTTGCAAAGGAAATCTGCACTACAATGAAGTCTCACTTCCCCCCGGTCAAAAGGGCCATCTGAAAAAAGTGTAAAATCCAGAAAGGCAGGACAGGCCATGGAGAACTGGGAGCCTTGTTATGCTGATGGGCGGGATTTCAATTGCCAACAGCCACTCGGGAGAAGTGTATGGTGTTTCCTGAAACATCTAAAAACAAAGCAACAGAGCCTAGGGCACTTCCACTTATGGTCCTATAGCTTAGGGAAATTAAAATCAAAAAGACACAGCCACCCCAAAGGTTGGGACGGCTCTGTTTACAAGAACCTGGTTTACGGTACAAGTTCAATATCGCAGAAAGTGAAAAATGGATAAAGAAGTTGTGGTACTTACGTACAATGCAGTATCACTCAGCAATGAAATCTATGTCATCAGGCCCGTAGCAGCATAATGAGTGGATTCAGGTATGATGATTCTAACTGAAATAAGTCACACAGGAAAAGAAACATCATAAGATATCACTAATACATGGAATGTAAACTTGGCTACACAGGAACTGAATTACGAAACAGAACAGGGTCTCAAATTTAGAAAACCAACTTATGCTTGCTTAAGGGGAAAGGTGAGTTGGAGTGCTGCATAAAACCAGAGATTGAAATGAGCACAGATAAAGTTCCTTAAGCCAAATATGGAATAGACAAGAGCTACTCCTTGCTCAACAAAATGGACTCAACACCCCATATTAAATGCCTAAGAGTGTACCTGACTAGGAAGTATCTTAAAACCTATGGATTGCTATGTCTCCGAAAGAGAATCAAGCGTGTGTGCAGGGGCATAAACGCAGCAGTGATAGGATTGGAGAGGTTCGGTGAGCAAATGAAGACCCTTTGAAGTCATATTGCATGGTACCCATTCCACGGGTCTCAACTCTCCAGGTTTAAGGTATTCTTCCTTCAGCTAAAACATGCATGTGGAACCCAGAGTATGATCAACCGTGTGATCGGGAGACGTGTTCCAATATGTCTCAGTTTTCGTCCCCTGGTACTCGGGTGCAACATTCCAGACGCTTTACTAACACTCTCCCAGCTTGGAGAGTCAGTGCCTTTAACCTCCTGTTTGGCCCAGTTTGCAATTTCTGCGGAAGATGAACAGGAATAGGCAGAACCAATGACAGACTAGCTGGAGGTGTCTGGACGGGCAAATTTAACTCTCATTTCCCACCAGGAAGAGGAATTAACCAAAGGCTAAGCGTGCCATGCCGGAACCAGATTAGGGCCTGAAGCAATCCTGCGGTGTTGCGGCCAGCTCACGAGAAAGCGAGTTGAAGAAAGGAGCTCAGGGGCACTGTAATTCACAAACCTGCAGAGTTATAAATGACAGCTATCGTCCAAAAATATACTGAAGTAAGGCTGCCAAGAGGACTTGAAAGCGGGGCAGAATTGCAGGAAACCGATTTCAGGAGGTAGACTGGAATTGCATTTAAAGCATAGGAAAAGAGGCAGAACGTCCACAATGATGCACTTGGCCAAAAAGGGCGTATGCGTTTTTTCCTGAATATATTCAGGAAAAAACGCATACGCCCTTTTTGGCCAACCAAGCAAGCTTGCAAAGGAAATCTGCACTACAATGAAGTCTCACTTCCCCCCGGTCAAAAGGGCCATCTGAAAAAAGTGTAAAATCCAGAAAGGCAGGACAGGCCATGGAGAACTGGGAGCCTTGTTATGCTGATGGGTGGGATGTCAATTGCCAACAGCCACTCGGGAGAAGTGTATGGTGTTTCCTGAAACATCTAAAAAACAAAGCAACAGAGCCTAGGGCACTTCCACTTATGGTCCTATAGCTTAGGGAAATTAAAATCAAAAGACACAGCCACCCCAAAGGTTGGGACGGCTCTGTTTACAAGAACCTGGTTTACGGTACAAGTTCAATATCACAGAAAGTGAAAAATGGATAAAGAAGTTGTGGTACTTACGTACAATGCAGTATCACTCAGCAAGGAAATCTATGTCATCAGGCCCGTAGCAGCATAATGAGTGGATTCAGGTATGATGATTCTAACTGAAATAAGTCACACAGAAAAAGAAACATCATAAGATATCACTAATACACGGAATGTAACCTTGGCTACACAGGAACTGAATTACAAAACAGAACAGGGTCTCAAATTTAGAAAACCAACTTATGCTTGCTTAAGGGGAAAGGTGAGTTGGGGTGCTGCATAAAACCAGAGATTGAAATGAGCACAGATAAAGTTCCTTAAGCCAAATATGGAATAGACAAGAGCTACTCCTTGCTCAACGAAATGGATTCAACACCCCATATTAAACACCTAAGAATGTACCTGACTAGGAAGTATCTTAAAACCTATGGATTGCTATGTCTCCGAAAGAGAATCAAGGGTGTGTGCAGGGGCATAAATGCAGCAGTGATAGGATTGGAGAGGTTCGGTGAGCAAATGAAGACCCTTTGAAGACATATTGCATGGTATCCATTCCACGGGTCTCAACTCTCCAGGTTTAAGTTATTCTTCCTTCAGCTAAAACATGCATGTGGAACCCAGAGTATGATCAACCGTGTGATCGGGAGACGTGTTCCAATATGTGTCAGTTTTCGTCCCCTGGTACTCGGGTGCAACATTCCAGACGCTTTACTAACACTCTCCCGGCTTGGAGAGTCAGTGCCTTTAACCTCCTGTTTGGCCCAGTTTGCAATTTCTGCGGAAGATGAACAGGAATAGGCAGAACCAATGACAGACTAGCTGGAGGTGTCTGGACGGGCAAATTTAACTCTCATTTCCCACCAGGAAGAGGAATTAACCAAAGGCTAAGCGTGCCATGCCGGAACCAGATTAGGGCCTGAAGCCATCCTGCGGTGTTGCGGCCAGCTCACGAGAAAGCGAGTTGAAGAAAGGAGCTCAGGGGCACTGTAATTCACAAACCTGCAGAGTTATAAATGACAGCTATCGTCCAAAAATATACTGAAGTAAGGCTGCCAAGAGGACTTGAAAGCGGGGCAGAATTGCAGGAAACCGATTTCAGGAGGTAGACTGGAATTGCATTTAAAGCATAGGAAAAGAGGCAGAACGTCCACAATGATGCACTTGGCCAAAAAGGGCGTATGCGTTTTTTCCTGAATATATTCAGGAAAAAACGCATACACCCTTTTTGGCCAACCAAGCAAGCTTGCAAAGGAAATCTGCACTACAATGAAGTCTCACTTCCCCCCGGTCAAAAGGGCCATCTGAAAAAAGTGTAAAATCCAGAAAGGCAGGACAGGCCATGGAGAACTGGGAGCCTTGTTATGCTGATGGGCGGGATGTCAATTGCCAACAGCCACTCGGGAGAAGTGTATGGTGTTTCCTGAAACATCTAAAAAACAAAGCAACAGAGCCTAGGGCACTTCCACTTATGGTCCTATAGCTTAGGGAAATTAAAATCAAAAAGACACAGCCACCCCAAAGGTTGGGACGGCTCTGTTTACAAGAACCTGGTTTACAGTACAAGTTCAATATCGCAGAAAGTGAAAAATGGATAAAGAAGTTGTGGTACTTACGTACAATGCAGTATCACTCAGCAATGAAATCTATGTCATCAGGCCCGTAGCAGCATAATGAGTGGATTCAGGTATGATGATTCTAACTGAAATAAGTCACACAGGAAAAGAAACATCATAAGATATCACTAATACACGGAATGTAACCTTGGCTACACAGGAACTGAATTACAAAACAGAACAGGGTCTCAAATTTAGAAAACCAACTTATGCTTGCTTAAGGGGAAAGGTGAGTTGGGGTGCTGCATAAAACCAGAGATTGAAATGAGCACAGATAAAGTTCCTTAAGCCAAATATGGAATAGACAAGAGCTACTCCTTGCTCAACAAAATGGACTCAACACCCCATATTAAATGCCTAAGAGTGTACCTGACTAGGAAGTATCTTAAAACCTATGGATTGCTATGTCTCCGAAAGAGAATCAAGCGTGTGTACAGGGGCATAAACGCAGCAGTGATAGGACTGGAGAGGTTCGGTGAGCAAATGCAGACCCTTTGAAGTCATATTGCATGGAACCCATTCCACGGGTCTCAACTCTCCAGGTTTAAGGTATTCTTCCTTCAGCTAAAACATGCATGTGGAACCCAGAGTATGATCAACCATGTGATCGGGAGACGTGTTCCAATATGTGTCAGTTTTCGTCCCCTGGTACTCGGGTGCAACATTCCAGACGCTTTACTAACACTCTCCTGACTTGGAGAGTCAGTGCCTTTAACCTCCTGTTTGGCCCAGTTTGCAATTTCTGCGAAAGATGAACAGGAATAGGGAGAACCAATGACAGACTAGCTGGAGGTGTCTGGACGGGCAAATTTAACTCTCATTTCCCAACAGGAAGAGGAATTAACCAAAGGCTCAGCGTGCCGTGCCGGAACCAGATTAGGGCCTGAAGCCATCCTGCGGTGTTGTGGCCAGCTCACAAGAAAGCGACTTGAAGAAAGGAGCTCAGGGGCACTGTAATTCACAAACCTGCAGAGTTATAAATGACAGCTATCGTCCAAAAATATACTGAAGTAAGGCTGCCAAGAGGACTTGAAAGCGGGGCAGAATTGCAGGAAACCGATTTCAGGAGGTAGACTGGAATTGCATTTAAAGCATAGGAAAAGAGGCAGAACGTCCACAATGATGCACTTGGCCAAAAAGGGCGTATGCGTTTTTTCCTGAATATATTCAGGAAAAAACGCATACGCCCTTTTTGGCCAACCAAGCAAGCTTGCAAAGGAAATCTGCACTACAATGAAGTCTCACTTCCCCCCGGTCAAAAGGGCCATCTGAAAAAAGTGTAAAATCCAGAAAGGCAGGACAGGCCATGGAGAACTGGGAGCCTTGTTATGCTGATGGGCGGGATGTCAATTGCCAACAGCCACTCGGGAGAAGTGTATGGTGTTTCCTGAAACATCTAAAAAACAAAGCAACAGAGCCTAGGGCACTTCCACTTATGGTCCTATAGCTTAGGGAAATTAAAATAAAAAAGACACAGCCACCCCAAAGGTTGGGACGGCTCTGTTTACAAGAACCTGGTTTACGGTACAAGTTCAATATCGCAGAAAGTGAAAAATGGATAAAGAAGTTGTGGTACTTACGTACAATGCAGTATCACTCAGCAATGAAATCTATCTCATCAGGCCCGTAGCAGCATAATGAGTGGATTCAGGTATGATGATTCTAACTGAAATAAGTCACACAGGAAAAGAAACATCATAAGATATCACTAATACACGGAATGTAAACTTGGCTACACAGGAACTGAATTACAAAACAGAACAGGGTCTCAAATTTAGAAACCCAACTTATGCTTGCTTAAGGGGAAAGGTGAGTTGGGGTGCTGCATAAAACCAGAGATTGAAATGAGCACAGATAAAGTTCCTTAAGCCAAATATGGAATAGACAAGAGCTACTCCTTGCTCAACGAAATGGACTCAACACCCCATATTAAATGCCTAAGAGTGTACCTGACTAGGAAGTATCTTAAAACCTATGGATTGCTATGTCTCTGAAAGAGAATCAAGTGTGTGTACAGGGGCATAAACGCAGCAGTGATAGGATTGGAGAGGTTCGGTGAGCAAATGAAGACCCTTTGAAGTCATATTGCATGGTACCCATTCCACGGGTCTCAACTCTCCAGGTTTAAGGTATTCTTCCTTCAGCTAAAACATGCATTTGGAAGCCAGAGTATGATCAACCGTGTGATCGGGAGACGTGTTCAAATATGTCTCAGTTTTCGTCCCCTGTTACTCGGGTGCAACATTCCAGACGCTTTACTAACACTCTCCCGACTTGGAGAGTCAGTGCCTTTAACCTCCTGTTTGGCCCAGTTTGCAATTTCTGCGGAAGATGAACAGGAATAGGCAGAACCAATGACAGACTAGATGGAGGTGTCTGGATGGGCAAGTTTAACTCTCATTTCCCACCAGGAAGAGGAATTAACCAAAGGCTCAGCGTGCCGTGCCGGAACCAGATTAGGGCCTGAAGCAATCCTGCGGTGTTGCGGCCAGCTCACGAGAAAGCGAGTTGAAGAAAGGAGCTCAGGGGCACTGTAATTCACAAACCTGCAGAGTTATAAATGACAGCTATCGTCCAAAAATATACTGAAGTAAGGCTGCCAAGAGGACTTGAAAGCGGGGCAGAATTGCAGGAAACCGATTTCAGGAGGTAGACTGGAATTGCATTTAAAGCATAGGAAAAGAGGCAGAACGTCCACAATGATGCACTTGGCCAAAAAGGGCGTATGCGTTTTTTCCTGAATATATTCAGGAAAAAACGCATACGCCCTTTTTGGCCAACCCTGCAAGCTTGCAAAGGAAATCTGCACTACAATGAAGTCTCACTTCCCCCCGGTCAAAAGGGCCATCTGAAAAAAGTGTAAAATCCAGAAAGGCAGGACAGGCCATGGAGAACTGGGAGCCTTGTTATGCTGATGGGCGGGATGTAAATTGCCAACAGCCACTCCGGAGAAGTGTATGGTGTTTCCTGAAACATCTAAAAAACAAAGCAACGGAGCCTAGGGCACTTCCACTTATGGTCCTATAGCTTAGGGAAATTAAAATCAAAAAGACACAGCCACCCCAAAGGTTGGGATGGCTCTGTTTACAAGAACCTGGTTTACGGTACAAGTTCAATATCGCAGAAAGTGAAAAATGGATAAAGAAGTTGTGGTACTTACGTACAATGCAGTATCACTCAGCAATGAAATCTATGTCATCAGGCCCGTAGCAGCATAATGAGTGGATTCAGGTATGATGATTCTAACTGAAATAAGTCACACAGGAAAAGAAACATCATAAGATATCACTAATACACGGAATGTAACCTTGGCTACACAGGAACTGAATTACAAAACAGAACAGGGTCTCAAATTTAGAAAACCAACTTATGCTTGCTTAAGGGGAAAGGTGAGTTGGGGTGCTGCATAAAACCAGAGATTGAAATGAGCACAGATAAAGTTCCTTAAGCCAAATATGGAATAGACAAGAGCTACTCCTTGCTCAACGAAATGGACTCAACACCCCATATTAAATGCCTAAGAGTGTACCTGACTAGGAAGTATCTTAAAACCTATGGATTGCTATGTCTCTGAAAGAGAATCAAGTGTGTGTACAGGGGCATAAACGCAACAGTGATAGGATTGGAGAGGTTCGGTGAGCAAATGAAGACCCTTTGAAGTCATATTGCATGGTACCCATTCCACGGGTCTCAACTCTCCAGGTTTAAGGTATTCTTCCTTCAGCTAAAACATGCATGTGGAACCCAGAGTATGATCAACCGTGTGATCGGGAGACGTGTTCCAATATGTCTCAGTTTTCGTCCCCTGGTACTCGGGTGCAACATTCCAGACGCTTTACTAACACTCTCCCGACTTGGAGAGTCAGTGCCTTTAACCTCCTGTTTGGCCCAGTTTGCAATTTCTGCGAAAGATGAACACGAATAGGCAGAACCAATGACAGACTAGATGGAGGTGTCTGGATGGGCAAGTTTAACTCTCATTTCCCACCAGGAAGAGGAATTAACCAAAGGCTCAGCGTGCCGTGCCGGAACCAGATTAGGGCCTGAAGCAATCCTGCGGTGTTGCGGCCAGCTCACGAGAAAGCGAGTTGAAGAAAGGAGCTCAGGGGCACTGTAATTCACAAACCTGCAGAGTTATAAATGACAGCTATCGTCCAAAAATATACTGAAGTAAGGCTGCCAAGAGGACTTGAAAGCGGGGCAGAATTGCAGGAAACCGATTTCAGGAGGTAGACTGGAATTGCATTTAAAGCATAGGAAAAGAGGCAGAACGTCCACAATGATGCACTTGGCCAAAAAGGGCGTATGCGTTTTTTCCTGAATATATTCAGGAAAAAACGCATACGCCCTTTTTGGCCAACCAAGCAAGCTTGCAAAGGAAATCTGCACTACAGTGAAGTCTCACTTCCCCCCGGTCAAAAGGGCCATCTGAAAAAAGTGTAAAATCCAGAAAGGCAGGACAGGCCATGGAGAACTGGGAGCCTTGTTATGCTGATGGGCGGGATGTAAATTGCCAACAGCCACTCCGGAGAAGTGTATGGTGTTTCCTGAAACATCTAAAAAACAAAGCAACAGAGCCTAGGGCACTTCCACTTATGGTCCTATAGCTTAGGGAAATTAAAATCAAAAAGACACAGCCACCCCAAAGGTTGGGATGGCTCTGTTTACAAGAACCTGGTTTACGGTACAAGTTCAATATCGCAGAAAGTGAAAAATGGATAAAGAAGTTGTGGTACTTACGTACAATGCAGTATCACTCAGCAATGAAATCTATGTCATCAGGCCCGTAGCAGCATAATGAGTGGATTCAGGTATGATGATTCTAACTGAAATAAGTCACACAGGAAAAGAAACATCATAAGATATCACTAATACACGGAATGTAACCTTGGCTACACAGGAACTGAATTACAAAACAGAACAGGGTCTCAAATTTAGAAAACCAACTTATGCTTGCTTAAGGGGAAAGGTGAGTTGGGGTGCTGCATAAAACCAGAGATTGAAATGAGCACAGATAAAGTTCCTTAAGCCAAATATGGAATAGACAAGAGCTACTCCTTGCTCAACGAAATGGACTCAACACCCCATATTAAATGCCTAAGAGTGTACCTGACTAGGAAGTATCTTAAAACCTATGGATTGCTATGTCTCTGGAAGAGAATCAAGTGTGTGTACAGGGGCATAAACGCAGCAGTGATAGGATTGGAGAGGTTCGGTGAGCAAATGAAGACCCTTTGAAGTCATATTGCATGGTACCCATTCCACGGGTCTCAACTCTCCAGGTTTAAGGTATTCTTCCTTCAGCTAAAACATGCATGTGGAACCCAGAGTATGATCAACCGTGTGATCGGGAGACGTGTTCCAATATGTCTCAGTTTTCGTCCCCTGGTACTCGGGTGCAACATTCCAGACGCTTTACTAACACTCTCCCGACTTGGAGAGTCAGTGCCTTTAACCTCCTGTTTGGCCCAGTTTGCAATGTCTGCGGAAGATGAACAGGAATAGGGAGAACCAATGACAGACTAGCTGGAGGTGTCTGGACGGGCAAATTTAACTCTCATTTCCCACCAGGAAGAGGAATTAACCAAAGGCTCAGCGTGCCGTGCCGGAACCAGATTAGGGCCTGAAGCCATCCTGCGGTGTTGCGGCCAGCTCACGAGAAAGCGAGTTGAAGAAAGGAGCTCAGGGGCACTGTAATTCACAAACCTGCAGAGTTATAAATGACAGCTATCGTCCAAAAATATACTGAAGTAAGGCTGCCAAGAGGACTTGAAAGCGGGGCAGAATTGCAGGAAACCGATTTCAGGAGGTAGACTGGAATTGCATTGAAAGCATAGGAAAAGAGGCAGAACGTCCACAATGATGCACTTGGCCAAAAAGGGCGTATGCGTTTTTTCCTGAATATATTCAGGAAAAAACGCATACGCCCTTTTTGGCCAACCAAGCAAGCTTGCAAAGGAAATCTGCACTACAGTGAAGTCTCACTTCCCCCCGGTCAAAAGGGCCATCTGAAAAAAGTGTAAAATCCAGAAAGGCAGGACAGGCCATGGAGAACTGGGAGCCTTGTTATGCTGATGGGCGGGATGTAAATTGCCAACAGCCACTCGGGAGAAGTGTATGGTGTTTCCTGAAACAGCTAAAAAACAAAGCAACAGAGCCTAGGGCACTTCCACTTATGGTCCTATAGCTTAGGGAAATTAAAATCAAAAAGACACAGCCACCCCAAAGGTTGGGATGGCTCTGTTTACAAGAACCTGGTTTACGGAACAAGTTCAATATCGCAGAAAGTGAAAAATGGATAAAGAAGTTGTGGTACTTACGTACAATGCAGTATCACTCAGCAATGAAATCTATGTCATCAGGCCCGTAGCAGCATAATGAGTGGATTCAGGTATGATGATTCTAACTGAAATAAGTCACACAGGAAAAGAAACATCATAAGATATCACTAATACACGGAATGTAAACTTGGCTACACAGGAACTGAATTACAAAACAGAACAGGGTCTCAAATTTAGAAAACCAACTTATGCTTGCTTAAGGGGAAAGGTGAGTTGGGGTGCTGCATAAAACCAGAGATTGAAATGAGCACAGATAAAGTTCCTTAAGCCAAATATGGAATAGACAAGAGCTACTCCTTGCTCAACGAAATGGACTCAACACCCCATATTAAATGCCTAAGAGTGTACCTGACTAGGAAGTATCTTAAAACCTATGGATTGCTATGTCTCTGGAAGAGAATCAAGTGTGTGTACAGGGGCATAAACGCAGCAGTGATAGGATTGGAGAGGTTCGGTGAGCAAATGAAGACCCTTTGAAGTCATATTGCATGGTACCCATTCCACGGGTCTCAACTCTCCAGGTTTAAGGTATTCTTCCTTCAGCTAAAACATGCATGTGGAACCCAGAGTATGATCAACCGTGTGATCGGGAGACGTGTTCCAATATGTCTCAGTTTTCGTCCCCTGGTACTCGGGTGCAACATTCCAGACGCTTTACTAACACTCTCCCGACTTGGAGAGTCAGTGCCTTTAACCTCCTGTTTGGCCCAGTTTGCAATTTCTGCGGAAGATGAACAGGAATAGGGAGAACCAATGACAGACTAGCTGGAGGTGTCTGGACGGGCAAATTTAACTCTCATTTCCCACCAGGAAGAGGAATTAACCAAAGGCTCAGCGTGCCGTGCCGGAACCAGATTAGGGCCTGAAGCCATCCTGCGGTGTTGCGGCCAGCTCACGAGAAAGCGAGTTGAAGAAAGGAGCTCAGGGGCACTGTAATTCACAAACCTGCAGAGTTATAAATGACAGCTATCGTCCAAAAATATACTGAAGTAAGGCTGCCAAGAGGACTTGAAAGCGGGGCAGAATTGCAGGAAACCGATTTCAGGAGGTAGACTGGAATTGCATTTAAAGCATAGGAAAAGAGGCAGAACGTCCACAATGATGCACTTGGCCAAAAAGGGCGTATGCGTTTTTTCCTGAATATATTCAGGAAAAAACGCATACGCCCTTTTTGGCCAACCAAGCAAGCTTGCAAAGGAAATCTGCACTACAGTGAAGTCTCACTTCCCCCCGGTCAAAAGGGCCATCTGAAAAAAGTGTAAAATCCAGAAAGGCAGGACAGGCCATGGAGAACTGGGAGCCTTGTTATGCTGATGGGCGGGATGTAAATTGCCAACAGCCACTCGGGAGAAGTGTATGGTGTTTCCTGAAACAGCTAAAAAACAAAGCAACAGAGCCTACGGCACTTCCACTTATGGTCCTATAGCTTAGGGAAATTAAAATCAAAAAGACACAGCCACCCCAAAGGTTGGGATGGCTCTGTTTACAAGAACCTGGTTTACGGAACAAGTTCAATATCGCAGAAAGTGAAAAATGGATAAAGAAGTTGTGGTACTTACGTACAATGCAGTATCACTCAGCAATGAAATCTATGTCATCAGGCCCGTAGCAGCATAATGAGTGGATTCAGGTATGATGATTCTAACTGAAATAAGTCACACAGGAAAAGAAACATCATAAGATATCACTAATACACGGAATGTAAACTTGGCTACACAGGAACTGAATTACAAAACAGAACAGGGTCTCAAATTTAGAAAACCAACTTATGCTTGCTTAAGGGGAAAGGTGAGTTGGGGTGCTGCATAAAACCAGAGATTGAAATGAGCACAGATAAAGTTCCTTAAGCCAAATATGGAATAGACAAGAGCTACTCCTTGCTCAACGAAATGGACTCAACACCCCATATTAAATGCCTAAGAGTGTACCTGACTAGGAAGTATCTTAAAACCTATGGATTGCTATGTCTCTGGAAGAGAATCAAGTGTGTGTACAGGGGCATAAACGCAGCAGTGATAGGATTGGAGAGGTTCGGTGAGCAAATGAAGACCCTTTGAAGTCATATTGCATGGTACCCATTCCACGGGTCTCAACTCTCCAGGTTTAAGGTATTCTTCCTTCAGCTAAAACATGCATGTGGAACCCAGAGTATGATCAACCGTGTGATCGGGAGACGTGTTCCAATATGTCTCAGTTTTCGTCCCCTGGTACTCGGGTGCAACATTCCAGACGCTTTACTAACACTCTCCCGACTTGGAGAGTCAGTGCCTTTAACCTCCTGTTTGGCCCAGTTTGCAATTTCTGCGGAAGATGAAAAGGAATAGGGAGAACCAATGACAGACTAGCTGGAGGTGTCTGGACGGGCAAATTTAACTCTCATTTCCCACCAGGAAGAGGAATTAACCAAAGGCTCAGCGTGCCGTGCCGGAACCAGATTAGGGCCTGAAGCCATCCTGCGGGGTTGCGGCCAGCTCACGAGAAAGCGAGTTGAAGAAAGGAGCTCAGGGGCACTGTAATTCACAAACCTGCAGAGTTATAAATGACAGCTATCGTCCAAAAATATACTGAAGTAAGGCTGCCAAGAGGACTTGAAAGCGGGGCAGAATTGCAGGAAACCGATTTCAGGAGGTAGACTGGAATTGCATTTAAAGCATAGGAAAAGAGGCAGAACGTCCACAATGATGCACTTGGCCAAAAAGGGCGTATGCGTTTTTTCCTGAATATATTCAGGAAAAAACGCATACGCCCTTTTTGGCCAACCAAGCAAGCTTGCAAAGGAAATCTGCACTACAGTGAAGTCTCACTTCCCCCCGGTCAAAAGGGCCATCTGAAAAAAGTGTAAAATCCAGAAAGGCAGGACAGGCCATGGAGAACTGGGAGCCTTGTTATGCTGATGGGCGGGATGTAAATTGCCAACAGCCACTCGGGAGAAGTGTATGGTGTTTCCTGAAACATCTAAAAAACAAAGCAACAGAGCCTAGGGCAATTCCACTTATGGTCCTATAGCTTAGGGAAATTAAAATCAAAAGACACAGCCACCCCAAAGGTTGGGACGGCTCTGTTTACAAGAACCTGGTTTACGGTACAAGTTCAATATCGCAGAAAGTGAAAAATGGATAAAGAAGTTGTGGTACTTACGTACAATGCAGTATCACTCAGCAATGAAATCTATGTCATCAGGCCCGTAGCAGCATAATGAGTGGATTCAGGTACGATGATTCTAACTGAAATAAGTCACACAGGAAAAGAAACATCATAAGATATCACTAATACACGGAATGTAAACTTGGCTACACAGGAACTGAATTACAAAACAGAACAGGGTCTCAAATTTAGAAACCCAACTTATGCTTGCTTAAGGGGAAAGGTGAGTTGGGGTGCTGCATAAAACCAGAGATTGAAATGAGCACAGATAAAGTTCCTTAAGCCAAATATGGAATAGACAAGAGCTACTCCTTGCTCAACGAAATGGACTCAACACCCCATATTAAATGCCTAAGAGTGTACCTGACTAGGAAGTATCTTAAAACCTATGGATTGCTATGTCTCTGGAAGAGAATCAAGTGTGTGTACAGGGGCATAAACGCAGCAGTGATAGGATTGGAGAGGTTCGGTGAGCAAATGAAGACCCTTTGAAGTCATATTGCATGGTACCCATTCCACGGGTCTCAACTCTCCAGGTTTAAGGTATTCTTCCTTCAGCTAAAACATGCATGTGGAACCCAGAGTATGATCAACCGTGTGATCGGGAGACGTGTTCCAATATGTCTCAGTTTTCGTCCCCTGGTACTCGGGTGCAACATTCCAGACGCTTTACTAACACTCTCCCGACTTGGAGAGTCAGTGCCTTTAACCTCCTGTTTGGCCCAGTTTGCAATTTCTGCGGAAGATGAACAGGAATAGGGAGAACCAATGACAGACTAGCTGGAGGTGTCTGGACGGGCAAATTTAACTCTCATTTCCCACCAGGAAGAGGAATTAACCAAAGGCTCAGCGTGCCGTGCCGGAACCAGATTAGGGCCTGAAGCCATCCTGCGGTGTTGCGGCCAGCTCACGAGAAAGCGAGTTGAAGAAAGGAGCTCAGGGGCACTGTAATTCACAAACCTGCAGAGTTATAAATGACAGCTATCGTCCAAAAATATACTGAAGTAAGGCTGCCAAGAGGACTTGAAAGCGGGGCAGAATTGCAGGAAACCGATTTCAGGAGGTAGACTGGAATTGCATTTAAAGCATAGGAAAAGAGGCAGAACGTCCACAATGATGCACTTGGCCAAAAAGGGCGTATGCGTTTTTTCCTGAATATATTCAGGAAAAAACGCATACGCCCTTTTTGGCCAACCAAGCAAGCTTGCAAAGGAAATCTGCACTACAGTGAAGTCTCACTTCCCCCCGGTCAAAAGGGCCATCTGAAAAAAGTGTAAAATCCAGAAAGGCAGGACAGGCCATGGAGAACTGGGAGCCTTGTTATGCTGATGGGCGGGATGTAAATTGCCAACAGCCACTCGGGAGAAGTGTATGGTGTTTCCTGAAACATCTAAAAAACAAAGCAACAGAGCCTAGGGCACTTCCACTTATGGTCCTATAGCTTAGGGAAATTAAAATCAAAAGACACAGCCACCCCAAAGGTTGGGACGGCTCTGTTTACAAGAACCTGGTTTACGGTACAAGTTCAATATCGCAGAAAGTGAAAAATGGATAAAGAAGTTGTGGTACTTACGTACAATGCAGTATCACTCAGCAATGAAATCTATGTCATCAGGCCCGTAGCAGCATAATGAGTGGATTCAGGTACGATGATTCTAACTGAAATAAGTCACACAGGAAAAGAAACATCATAAGATATCACTAATACACGGAATGTAAACTTGGCTACACAGGAACTGAATTACAAAACAGAACAGGGTCTCAAATTTAGAAACCCAACTTATGCTTGCTTAAGGGGAAAGGTGAGTTGGGGTGCTGCATAAAACCAGAGATTGAAATGAGCACAGATAAAGTTCCTTAAGCCAAATATGGAATAGACAAGAGCTACTCCTTGCTCAACGAAATGGACTCAACACCCCATATTAAATGCCTAAGAGTGTACCTGACTAGGAAGTATCTTAAAACCTATGGATTGCTATGTCTCTGGAAGAGAATCAAGTGTGTGTACAGGGGCATAAACGCAGCAGTGATAGGATTGGAGAGGTTCGGTGAGCAAATGAAGACCCTTTGAAGTCATATTGCATGGTACCCATTCCACGGGTCTCAACTCTCCAGGTTTAAGGTATTCTTCCTTCAGCTAAAACATGCATGTGGAACCCAGAGTATGATCAACCGTGTGATCGGGAGACGTGTTCCAATATGTCTCAGTTTTCGTCCCCTGGTACTCGGGTGCAACATTCCAGACGCTTTACTAACACTCTCCCGACTTGGAGAGTCAGTGCCTTTAACCTCCTGTTTGGCCCAGTTTGCAATTTCTGCGGAAGATGAACAGGAATAGGGAGAACCAATGACAGACTAGCTGGAGGTGTCTGGACGGGCAAATTTAACTCTCATTTCCCATCAGGAAGAGGAATTAACCAAAGGCTCAGCGTGCCGTGCCGGAACCAGATTAGGGCCTGAAGCCATCCTGCGGGGTTGCGGCCAGCTCACGAGAAAGCGAGTTGAAGAAAGGAGCTCAGGGGCACTGTAATTCACAAACCTGCAGAGTTATAAATGACAGCTATCGTCCAAAAATATACTGAAGTAAGGCTGCCAAGAGGACTTGAAAGCGGGGCAGAATTGCAGGAAACCGATTTCAGGAGGTAGACTGGAATTGCATTTAAAGCATAGGAAAAGAGGCAGAACGTCCACAATGATGCACTTGGCCAAAAAGGGCGTATGCGTTTTTTCCTGAATATATTCAGGAAAAAACGCATACGCCCTTTTTGGCCAACCAAGCAAGCTTGCAAAGGAAATCTGCACTACAGTGAAGTCTCACTTCCCCCCGGTCAAAAGGGCCATCTGAAAAAAGTGTAAAATCCAGAAAGGCAGGACAGGCCATGGAGAACTGGGAGCCTTGTTATGCTGATGGGCGGGATGTAAATTGCCAACAGCCACTCGGGAGAAGTGTATGGTGTTTCCTGAAACATCTAAAAAACAAAGCAACAGAGCCTAGGGCACTTCCACTTATGGTCCTATAGCTTAGGGAAATTAAAATCAAAAGACACAGCCACCCCAAAGGTTGGGACGGCTCTGTTTACAAGAACCTGGTTTACGGTACAAGTTCAATATCGCAGAAAGTGAAAAATGGATAAAGAAGTTGTGGTACTTACGTACAATGCAGTATCACTCAGCAATGAAATCTATGTCATCAGGCCCGTAGCAGCATAATGAGTGGATTCAGGTACGATGATTCTAACTGAAATAAGTCACACAGGAAAAGAAACATCATAAGATATCACTAATACACGGAATGTAAACTTGGCTACACAGGAACTGAATTACAAAACAGAACAGGGTCTCAAATTTAGAAAACCAACTTATGCTTGCTTAAGGGGAAAGGTGAGTTGGGGTGCTGCATAAAACCAGAGATTGAAATGAGCACAGATAAAGTTCCTTAAGCCAAATATGGAATAGACAAGAGCTACTCCTTGCTCAACGAAATGGACTCAACACCCCATATTAAATGCCTAAGAGTGTACCTGACTAGGAAGTATCTTAAAACCTATGGATTGCTATGTCTCTGGAAGAGAATCAAGTGTGTGTACAGGGGCATAAACGCAGCAGTGATAGGATTGGAGAGGTTCGGTGAGCAAATGAAGACCCTTTGAAGTCATATTGCATGGTACCCATTCCACGGGTCTCAACTCTCCAGGTTTAAGGTATTCTTCCTTCAGCTAAAACATGCATGTGGAACCCAGAGTATGATCAACCGTGTGATCGGGAGACGTGTTCCAATATGTCTCAGTTTTCGTCCCCTGGTACTCGGGTGCAACATTCCAGACGCTTTACTAACACTCTCCCGACTTGGAGAGTCAGTGCCTTTAACCTCCTGTTTGGCCCAGTTTGCAATTTCTGCGGAAGATGAAAAGGAATAGGGAGAACCAATGACAGACTAGCTGGAGGTGTCTGGACGGGCAAATTTAACTCTCATTTCCCACCAGGAAGAGGAATTAACCAAAGGCTCAGCGTGCCGTGCCGGAACCAGATTAGGGCCTGAAGCCATCCTGCGGGGTTGCGGCCAGCTCACGAGAAAGCGAGTTGAAGAAAGGAGCTCAGGGGCACTGTAATTCACAAACCTGCAGAGTTATAAATGACAGCTATCGTCCAAAAATATACTGAAGTAAGGCTGCCAAGAGGACTTGAAAGCGGGGCAGAATTGCAGGAAACCGATTTCAGGAGGTAGACTGGAATTGCATTTAAAGCATAGGAAAAGAGGCAGAACGTCCACAATGATGCACTTGGCCAAAAAGGGCGTATGCGTTTTTTCCTGAATATATTCAGGAAAAAACGCATACGCCCTTTTTGGCCAACCAAGCAAGCTTGCAAAGGAAATCTGCACTACAGTGAAGTCTCACTTCCCCCCGGTCAAAAGGGCCATCTGAAAAAAGTGTAAAATCCAGAAAGGCAGGACAGGCCATGGAGAACTGGGAGCCTTGTTATGCTGATGGGCGGGATGTAAATTGCCAACAGCCACTCGGGAGAAGTGTATGGTGTTTCCTGAAACATCTAAAAAACAAAGCAACAGAGCCTAGGGCAATTCCACTTATGGTCCTATAGCTTAGGGAAATTAAAATCAAAAGACACAGCCACCCCAAAGGTTGGGACGGCTCTGTTTACAAGAACCTGGTTTACGGTACAAGTTCAATATCGCAGAAAGTGAAAAATGGATAAAGAAGTTGTGGTACTTACGTACAATGCAGTATCACTCAGCAATGAAATCTATGTCATCAGGCCCGTAGCAGCATAATGAGTGGATTCAGGTACGATGATTCTAACTGAAATAAGTCACACAGGAAAAGAAACATCATAAGATATCACTAATACACGGAATGTAAACTTGGCTACACAGGAACTGAATTACAAAACAGAACAGGGTCTCAAATTTAGAAACCCAACTTATGCTTGCTTAAGGGGAAAGGTGAGTTGGGGTGCTGCATAAAACCAGAGATTGAAATGAGCACAGATAAAGTTCCTTAAGCCAAATATGGAATAGACAAGAGCTACTCCTTGCTCAACGAAATGGACTCAACACCCCATATTAAATGCCTAAGAGTGTACCTGACTAGGAAGTATCTTAAAACCTATGGATTGCTATGTCTCTGGAAGAGAATCAAGTGTGTGTACAGGGGCATAAACGCAGCAGTGATAGGATTGGAGAGGTTCGGTGAGCAAATGAAGACCCTTTGAAGTCATATTGCATGGTACCCATTCCACGGGTCTCAACTCTCCAGGTTTAAGGTATTCTTCCTTCAGCTAAAACATGCATGTGGAACCCAGAGTATGATCAACCGTGTGATCGGGAGACGTGTTCCAATATGTCTCAGTTTTCGTCCCCTGGTACTCGGGTGCAACATTCCAGACGCTTTACTAACACTCTCCCGACTTGGAGAGTCAGTGCCTTTAACCTCCTGTTTGGCCCAGTTTGCAATTTCTGCGGAAGATGAACAGGAATAGGGAGAACCAATGACAGACTAGCTGGAGGTGTCTGGACGGGCAAATTTAACTCTCATTTCCCACCAGGAAGAGGAATTAACCAAAGGCTCAGCGTGCCGTGCCGGAACCAGATTAGGGCCTGAAGCCATCCTGCGGTGTTGCGGCCAGCTCACGAGAAAGCGAGTTGAAGAAAGGAGCTCAGGGGCACTGTAATTCACAAACCTGCAGAGTTATAAATGACAGCTATCGTCCAAAAATATACTGAAGTAAGGCTGCCAAGAGGACTTGAAAGCGGGGCAGAATTGCAGGAAACCGATTTCAGGAGGTAGACTGGAATTGCATTTAAAGCATAGGAAAAGAGGCAGAACGTCCACAATGATGCACTTGGCCAAAAAGGGCGTATGCGTTTTTTCCTGAATATATTCAGGAAAAAACGCATACGCCCTTTTTGGCCAACCAAGCAAGCTTGCAAAGGAAATCTGCACTACAGTGAAGTCTCACTTCCCCCCGGTCAAAAGGGCCATCTGAAAAAAGTGTAAAATCCAGAAAGGCAGGACAGGCCATGGAGAACTGGGAGCCTTGTTATGCTGATGGGCGGGATGTAAATTGCCAACAGCCACTCGGGAGAAGTGTATGGTGTTTCCTGAAACATCTAAAAAACAAAGCAACAGAGCCTAGGGCACTTCCACTTATGGTCCTATAGCTTAGGGAAATTAAAATCAAAAGACACAGCCACCCCAAAGGTTGGGACGGCTCTGTTTACAAGAACCTGGTTTACGGTACAAGTTCAATATCGCAGAAAGTGAAAAATGGATAAAGAAGTTGTGGTACTTACGTACAATGCAGTATCACTCAGCAATGAAATCTATGTCATCAGGCCCGTAGCAGCATAATGAGTGGATTCAGGTACGATGATTCTAACTGAAATAAGTCACACAGGAAAAGAAACATCATAAGATATCACTAATACACGGAATGTAAACTTGGCTACACAGGAACTGAATTACAAAACAGAACAGGGTCTCAAATTTAGAAACCCAACTTATGCTTGCTTAAGGGGAAAGGTGAGTTGGGGTGCTGCATAAAACCAGAGATTGAAATGAGCACAGATAAAGTTCCTTAAGCCAAATATGGAATAGACAAGAGCTACTCCTTGCTCAACGAAATGGACTCAACACCCCATATTAAATGCCTAAGAGTGTACCTGACTAGGAAGTATCTTAAAACCTATGGATTGCTATGTCTCTGGAAGAGAATCAAGTGTGTGTACAGGGGCATAAACGCAGCAGTGATAGGATTGGAGAGGTTCGGTGAGCAAATGAAGACCCTTTGAAGTCATATTGCATGGTACCCATTCCACGGGTCTCAACTCTCCAGGTTTAAGGTATTCTTCCTTCAGCTAAAACATGCATGTGGAACCCAGAGTATGATCAACCGTGTGATCGGGAGACGTGTTCCAATATGTCTCAGTTTTCGTCCCCTGGTACTCGGGTGCAACATTCCAGACGCTTTACTAACACTCTCCCGACTTGGAGAGTCAGTGCCTTTAACCTCCTGTTTGGCCCAGTTTGCAATTTCTGCGGAAGATGAACAGGAATAGGGAGAACCAATGACAGACTAGCTGGAGGTGTCTGGACGGGCAAATTTAACTCTCATTTCCCATCAGGAAGAGGAATTAACCAAAGGCTCAGCGTGCCGTGCCGGAACCAGATTAGGGCCTGAAGCCATCCTGCGGGGTTGCGGCCAGCTCACGAGAAAGCGAGTTGAAGAAAGGAGCTCAGGGGCACTGTAATTCACAAACCTGCAGAGTTATAAATGACAGCTATCGTCCAAAAATATACTGAAGTAAGGCTGCCAAGAGGACTTGAAAGCGGGGCAGAATTGCAGGAAACCGATTTCAGGAGGTAGACTGGAATTGCATTTAAAGCATAGGAAAAGAGGCAGAACGTCCACAATGATGCACTTGGCCAAAAAGGGCGTATGCGTTTTTTCCTGAATATATTCAGGAAAAAACGCATACGCCCTTTTTGGCCAACCAAGCAAGCTTGCAAAGGAAATCTGCACTACAGTGAAGTCTCACTTCCCCCCGGTCAAAAGGGCCATCTGAAAAAAGTGTAAAATCCAGAAAGGCAGGACAGGCCATGGAGAACTGGGAGCCTTGTTATGCTGATGGGCGGGATGTAAATTGCCAACAGCCACTCGGGAGAAGTGTATGGTGTTTCCTGAAACATCTAAAAAACAAAGCAACAGAGCCTAGGGCACTTCCACTTATGGTCCTATAGCTTAGGGAAATTAAAATCAAAAGACACAGCCACCCCAAAGGTTGGGACGGCTCTGTTTACAAGAACCTGGTTTACGGTACAAGTTCAATATCGCAGAAAGTGAAAAATGGATAAAGAAGTTGTGGTACTTACGTACAATGCAGTATCACTCAGCAATGAAATCTATGTCATCAGGCCCGTAGCAGCATAATGAGTGGATTCAGGTACGATGATTCTAACTGAAATAAGTCACACAGGAAAAGAAACATCATAAGATATCACTAATACACGGAATGTAAACTTGGCTACACAGGAACTGAATTACAAAACAGAACAGGGTCTCAAATTTAGAAAACCAACTTATGCTTGCTTAAGGGGAAAGGTGAGTTGGGGTGCTACATAAAACCAGAGATTGAAATGAGCACAGATAAAGTTCCTTAAGCCAAATATGGAATAGACAAGAGCTACTCCTTGCTCAACGAAATGGACTCAACACCCCATATTAAATGCCTAAGAGTGTACCTGACTAGGAAGTATCTTAAAACCTATGGATTGCTATGTCTCTGAAAGAGAATCAAGTGTGTGTACAGGGGCATAAACGCAGCAGTGATAGGATTGGAGAGGTTCGGTGAGCAAATGAAGACCCTTTGAAGTCATATTGCATGGTACCCATTCCATGGGTCTCAACTCTCCAGGTTTAAGGTATTCTTCCTTCAGCTAAAACATGCATGTGGAACCCAGAGTATGATAAACCGTGTGATCGGGAGACGTGTTCCAATATGTCTCAGTTTTCGTCCCCTGGTACTCGGGTGCAACATTCCAGACGCTTTACTAACACTCTCCCGACTTGGAGAGTCAGTGCCTTTAACCTCCTGTTTGGCCCAGTTTGCAATTTCTGCGGAAGATGAACAGGAATAGGGAGAACCAATGACAGACTAGCTGGAGGTGTCTGGACGGGCAAATTTAACTCTCATTTCCCACCAGGAAGAGGAATTAACCAAAGGCTCAGCGTGCCGTGCCGGAACCAGATTAGGGCCTGAAGCCATCCTGCGGTGTTGCGGCCAGCTCACGAGAAAGCGAGTTGAAGAAAGGAGCTCAGGGGCACTGTAATTCACAAACCTGCAGAGTTATAAATGACAGCTATCGTCCAAAAATATACTGAAGTAAGGCTGCCAAGAGGACTTGAAAGCGGGGCAGAATTGCAGGAAACCGATTTCAGGAGGTAGACTGGAATTGCATTTAAAGCATAGGAAAAGAGGCAGAACGTCCACAATGATGCACTTGGCCAAAAAGGGCGTATGCGTTTTTTCCTGAATATATTCAGGAAAAAACGCATACGCCCTTTTTGGCCAACCAAGCAAGCTTGCAAAGGAAATCTGCACTACAATGAAGTCTCACTTCCCCCCGGTCAAAAGGGCCATCTGAAAAAAGTGTAAAATCCAGAAAGGCAGGCCAGGCCATGGAGAACTGGGAGCCTTGTTATGCTGATGGGCGGGATGTAAATTGCCAGCAGCCACTCGGGAGAAGTGTATGGTGTTTCCTGAAACATCTAAAAAACAAAGCAACAGAGCCTAGGGCACTTCCACTTATGGTCCTATAGCTTAGGGAAATTAAAATCAAAAGACACAGCCACCCCAAAAGTTGGGACGGCTCTGTTTACAAGAACCTGGTTTACGGTACAAGTTCAATATCGCAGAAAGTGAAAAATGGATAAAGAAGTTGTGGTACTTACGTACAATGCAGTATCACTCAGCAATGAAATCTATGTCATCAGGCCCGTAGCAGCATAATGAGTGGATTCAGGTACGATGATTCTAACTGAAATAAGTCACACAGGAAAAGAAACATCATAAGATATCACTAATACACGGAATGTAAACTTGGCTACACAGGAACTGAATTACAAAACAGAACAGGGTCTCAAATTTAGAAACCCAACTTATGCTTGCTTAAGGGGAAAGGTGAGTTGGGGTGCTGCATAAAACCAGAGATTGAAATGAGCACAGATAAAGTTCCTTAAGCCAAATATGGAATAGACAAGAGCTACTCCTTGCTCAACGAAATGGACTCAACACCCCATATTAAATGCCTAAGAGTGTACCTGACTAGGAAGTATCTTAAAACCTATGGATTGCTATGTCTCTGGAAGAGAATCAAGTGTGTGTACAGGGGCATAAACGCAGCAGTGATAGGATTGGAGAGGTTCGGTGAGCAAATGAAGACCCTTTGAAGTCATATTGCATGGTACCCATTCCACGGGTCTCAACTCTCCAGGTTTAAGGTATTCTTCCTTCAGCTAAAACATGCATGTGGAACCCAGAGTATGATCAACCGTGTGATCGGGAGACGTGTTCCAATATGTCTCAGTTTTCGTCCCCTGGTACTCGGGTGCAACATTCCAGACGCTTTACTAACACTCTCCCGACTTGGAGAGTCAGTGCCTTTAACCTCCTGTTTGGCCCAGTTTGCAATTTCTGCGGAAGATGAACAGGAATAGGGAGAACCAATGACAGACTAGCTGGAGGTGTCTGGACGGGCAAATTTAACTCTCATTTCCCATCAGGAAGAGGAATTAACCAAAGGCTCAGCGTGCCGTGCCGGAACCAGATTAGGGCCTGAAGCCATCCTGCGGGGTTGCGGCCAGCTCACGAGAAAGCGAGTTGAAGAAAGGAGCTCAGGGGCACTGTAATTCACAAACCTGCAGAGTTATAAATGACAGCTATCGTCCAAAAATATACTGAAGTAAGGCTGCCAAGAGGACTTGAAAGCGGGGCAGAATTGCAGGAAACCGATTTCAGGAGGTAGACTGGAATTGCATTTAAAGCATAGGAAAAGAGGCAGAACGTCCACAATGATGCACTTGGCCAAAAAGGGCGTATGCGTTTTTTCCTGAATATATTCAGGAAAAAACGCATACGCCCTTTTTGGCCAACCAAGCAAGCTTGCAAAGGAAATCTGCACTACAGTGAAGTCTCACTTCCCCCCGGTCAAAAGGGCCATCTGAAAAAAGTGTAAAATCCAGAAAGGCAGGACAGGCCATGGAGAACTGGGAGCCTTGTTATGCTGATGGGCGGGATGTAAATTGCCAACAGCCACTCGGGAGAAGTGTATGGTGTTTCCTGAAACATCTAAAAAACAAAGCAACAGAGCCTAGGGCACTTCCACTTATGGTCCTATAGCTTAGGGAAATTAAAATCAAAAGACACAGCCACCCCAAAGGTTGGGACGGCTCTGTTTACAAGAACCTGGTTTATGGTACAAGTTCAATATCGCAGAAAGTGAAAAATGGATAAAGAAGTTGTGGTACTTACGTACAATGCAGTATCACTCAGCAATGAAATCTATGTCATCAGGCCCGTAGCAGCATAATGAGTGGATTCAGGTACGATGATTCTAACTGAAATAAGTCACACAGGAAAAGAAACATCATAAGATATCACTAATACACGGAATGTAAACTTGGCTACACAGGAACTGAATTACAAAACAGAACAGGGTCTCAAATTTAGAAAACCAACTTATGCTTGCTTAAGGGGAAAGGTGAGTTGGGGTGCTACATAAAACCAGAGATTGAAATGAGCACAGATAAAGTTCCTTAAGCCAAATATGGAATAGACAAGAGCTACTCCTTGCTCAACGAAATGGACTCAACACCCCATATTAAATGCCTAAGAGTGTACCTGACTAGGAAGTATCTTAAAACCTATGGATTGCTATGTCTCTGAAAGAGAATCAAGTGTGTGTACAGGGGCATAAACGCAGCAGTGATAGGATTGGAGAGGTTCGGTGAGCAAATGAAGACCCTTTGAAGTCATATTGCATGGTACCCATTCCACGGGTCTCAACTCTCCAGGTTTAAGGTATTCTTCCTTCAGCTAAAACATGCATGTGGAACCCAGAGTATGATCAACCGTGTGATCGGGAGACGTGTTCCAATATGTCTCAGTTTTCGTCCCCTGGTACTCGGGTGCAACATTCCAGACGCTTTACTAACACTCTCCCGACTTGGAGAGTCAGTGCCTTTAACCTCCTGTTTGGCCCAGTTTGCAATTTCTGCGGAAGATGAACAGGAATAGGGAGAACCAATGACAGACTAGCTGGAGGTGTCTGGACGGGCAAATTTAACTCTCATTTCCCACCAGGAAGAGGAATTAACCAAAGGCTCAGCGTGCCGTGCCGGAACCAGATTAGGGCCTGAAGCCATCCTGCGGTGTTGCGGCCAGCTCACGAGAAAGCGAGTTGAAGAAAGGAGCTCAGGGGCACTGTAATTCACAAACCTGCAGAGTTATAAATGACAGCTATCGTCCAAAAATATACTGAAGTAAGGCTGCCAAGAGGACTTGAAAGCGGGGCAGAATTGCAGGAAACCGATTTCAGGAGGTAGACTGGAATTGCATTTAAAGCATAGGAAAAGAGGCAGAACGTCCACAATGATGCACTTGGCCAAAAAGGGCGTATGCGTTTTTTCCTGAATATATTCAGGAAAAAACGCATACGCCCTTTTTGGCCAACCAAGCAAGCTTGCAAAGGAAATCTGCACTACAATGAAGTCTCACTTCCCCCCGGTCAAAAGGGCCATCTGAAAAAAGTGTAAAATCCAGAAAGGCAGGCCAGGCCATGGAGAACTGGGAGCCTTGTTATGCTGATGGGCGGGATGTAAATTGCCAGCAGCCACTCGGGAGAAGTGTATGGTGTTTCCTGAAACATCTAAAAAACAAAGCAACAGAGCCTAGGGCACTTCCACTTATGGTCCTATAGCTTAGGGAAATTAAAATCAAAAGACACAGCCACCCCAAAGGTTGGGACGGCTCTGTTTACAAGAACCTGGTTTACGGTACAAGTTCAGTATCGCAGAAAGTGAAAAATGGATAAAGAAGTTGTGGTACTTACGTACAATGCAGTATCACTCAGCAATGAAATCTATGTCATCAGGCCCGTAGCAGCATAATGAGTGGATTCAGGTACGATGATTCTAACTGAAATAAGTCACACAGGAAAAGAAACATCATAAGATATCACTAATACACGGAATGTAAACTTGGCTACACAGGAACTGAATTACAAAACAGAACAGGGTCTCAAATTTAGAAACCCAACTTATGCTTGCTTAAGGGGAAAGGTGAGTTGGGGTGCTGCATAAAACCAGATATTGAAATGAGCACAGATAAAGTTCCTTAAGCCAAATATGGAATAGACAAGAGCTACTCCTTGCTCAACGAAATGGACTCAACACCCCATATTAAATGCCTAAGAGTGTACCTGACTAGGAAGTATCTTAAAACCTATGGATTGCTATGTCTCTGAAAGAGAATCAAGTGTGTGTACAGGGGCATAAACGCAGCAGTGATAGGATTGGAGAGGTTCGGTGAGCAAATGAAGACCCTTTGAAGTCATATTGCATGGTACCCATTCCACGGGTCTCAACTCTCCAGGTTTAAGGTATTCTTCCTTCAGCTAAAACATGCATGTGGAACCCAGAGTATGATCAACCGTGTGATCGGGAGACGTGTTCCAATATGTCTCAGTTTTCGTCCCCTGGTACTCGGGTGCAACATTCCAGACGCTTTACTAACACTCTCCCGACTTGGAGAGTCAGTGCCTTTAACCTCCTGTTTGGCCCAGTTTGCAATTTCTGCGGAAGATGAACAGGAATAGGGAGAACCAATGACAGACTAGCTGGAGGTGTCTGGACGGGCAAATTTAACTCTCATTTCCCATCAGGAAGAGGAATTAACCAAAGGCTCAGCGTGCCGTGCCGGAACCAGATTAGGGCCTGAAGCCATCCTGCGGGGTTGCGGCCAGCTCACGAGAAAGCGAGTTGAAGAAAGGAGCTCAGGGGCACTGTAATTCACAAACCTGCAGAGTTATAAATGACAGCTATCGTCCAAAAATATACTGAAGTAAGGCTGCCAAGAGGACTTGAAAGCGGGGCAGAATTGCAGGAAACCGATTTCAGGAGGTAGACTGGAATTGCATTTAAAGCATAGGAAAAGAGGCAGAACGTCCACAATGATGCACTTGGCCAAAAAGGGCGTATGCGTTTTTTCCTGAATATATTCAGGAAAAAACGCATACGCCCTTTTTGGCCAACCAAGCAAGCTTGCAAAGGAAATCTGCACTACAGTGAAGTCTCACTTCCCCCCGGTCAAAAGGGCCATCTGAAAAAAGTGTAAAATCCAGAAAGGCAGGACAGGCCATGGAGAACTGGGAGCCTTGTTATGCTGATGGGCGGGATGTAAATTGCCAACAGCCACTCGGGAGAAGTGTATGGTGTTTCCTGAAACATCTAAAAAACAAAGCAACAGAGCCTAGGGCACTTCCACTTATGGTCCTATAGCTTAGGGAAATTAAAATCAAAAGACACAGCCACCCCAAAGGTTGGGACGGCTCTGTTTACAAGAACCTGGTTTACGGTACAAGTTCAATATCGCAGAAAGTGAAAAATGGATAAAGAAGTTGTGGTACTTACGTACAATGCAGTATCACTCAGCAATGAAATCTATGTCATCAGGCCCGTAGCAGCATAATGAGTGGATTCAGGTACGATGATTCTAACTGAAATAAGTCACACAGGAAAAGAAACATCATAAGATATCACTAATACACGGAATGTAACCTTGGCTACACAGGAACTGAATTACAAAACAGAACAGGGTCTCAAATTTAGAAAACCAACTTATGCTTGCTTAAGGGGAAAGGTGAGTTGGGGTGCTACATAAAACCAGAGATTGAAATGAGCACAGATAAAGTTCCTTAAGCCAAATATGGAATAGACAAGAGCTACTCCTTGCTCAACGAAATGGACTCAACACCCCATATTAAATGCCTAAGAGTGTACCTGACTAGGAAGTATCTTAAAACCTATGGATTGCTATGTCTCTGAAAGAGAATCAAGCGTGTGTACAGGGGCATAAACGCAGCAGTGATAGGATTGGAGAGGTTCGGTGAGCAAATGAAGACCCTTTGAAGTCATATTGCATGGTACCCATTCCACGGGTCTCAACTCTCCAGGTTTAAGGTATTCTTCCTTCAGCTAAAACATGCATGTGGAACCCAGAGTATGATCAACCGTGTGATCGGGAGACGTGTTCCAATATGTGTCAGTTTTCGTCCCCTGGTACTCGGGTGCAACATTCCAGACGCTTTACTAACACTCTCCCGACTTGAAGAGTCAGTGCCTTTAACCTCCTGTTTGGCCCAGTTTGCAATTTCTGCGGAAGATGAACAGGAATAGGGAGAACCAATGACAGACTAGCTGGAGGTGTCTGGACGGGCAAATTTAACTCTCATTTCCCACCAGGAAGAGGAATTAACCAAAGGCTCAGCGTGCCGTGCCGGAACCAGATTAGGGCCTGAAGCCATCCTGCGGTGTTGCGGCCAGCTCACGAGAAAGCGAGTTGAAGAAAGGAGCTCAGGGGCACTGTAATTCACAAACCTGCAGAGTTATAAATGACAGCTATCGTCCAAAAATATACTGAAGTAAGGCTGCCAAGAGGACTTGAAAGCGGGGCAGAATTGCAGGAAACCGATTTCAGGAGGTAGACTGGAATTGCATTTAAAGCATAGGAAAAGAGGCAGAACGTCCACAATGATGCACTTGGCCAAAAAGGGCGTATGCGTTTTTTCCTGAATATATTCAGGAAAAAACGCATACGCCCTTTTTGGCCAACCAAGCAAGCTTGCAAAGGAAATCTGCACTACAATGAAGTCTCACTTCCCCCCGGTCAAAAGGGCCATCTGAAAAAAGTGTAAAATCCAGAAAGGCAGGCCAGGCCATGGAGAACTGGGAGCCTTGTTATGCTGATGGGCGGGATGTAAATTGCCAGCAGCCACTCGGGAGAAGTGTATGGTGTTTCCTGAAACATCTAAAAAACAAAGCAACAGAGCCTAGGGCACTTCCACTTATGGTCCTATAGCTTAGGGAAATTAAAATCAAAAGACACAGCCACCCCAAAGGTTGGGACGGCTCTGTTTACAAGAACCTGGTTTACGGTACAAGTTCAGTATCGCAGAAAGTGAAAAATGGATAAAGAAGTTGTGGTACTTACGTACAATGCAGTATCACTCAGCAATGAAATCTATGTCATCAGGCCCGTAGCAGCATAATGAGTGGATTCAGGTACGATGATTCTAACTGAAATAAGTCACACAGGAAAAGAAACATCATAAGATATCACTAATACACGGAATGTAAACTTGGCTACACAGGAACTGAATTACAAAACAGAACAGGGTCTCAAATTTAGAAACCCAACTTATGCTTGCTTAAGGGGAAAGGTGAGTTGGGGTGCTGCATAAAACCAGAGATTGAAATGAGCACAGATAAAGTTCCTTAAGCCAAATATGGAATAGACAAGAGCTACTCCTTGCTCAACGAAATGGACTCAACACCCCATATTAAATGCCTAAGAGTGTACCTGACTAGGAAGTATCTTAAAACCTATGGATTGCTATGTCTCTGAAAGAGAATCAAGTGTGTGTACAGGGGCATAAACGCAGCAGTGATAGGATTGGAGAGGTTCGGTGAGCAAATGAAGACCCTTTGAAGTCATATTGCATGGTACCCATTCCACGGGTCTCAACTCTCCAGGTTTAAGGTATTCTTCCTTCAGCTAAAACATGCATGTGGAACCCAGAGTATGATCAACCGTGTGATCAGGAGACGTGTTCCAATATGTCTCAGTTTTCGTCCCCTGGTACTCGGGTGCAACATTCCAGACGCTTTACTAACACTCTCCCGACTTGGAGAGTCAGTGCCTTTAACCTCCTGTTTGGCCCAGTTTGCAATTTCTGCGGAAGATGAACAGGAATAGGGAGAACCAATGACAGACTAGCTGGAGGTGTCTGGACGGGCAAATTTAACTCTCATTTCCCACCAGGAAGAGGAATTAACCAAAGGCTCAGCGTGCCGTGCCGGAACCAGATTAGGGCCTGAAGCCATCCTGCGGTGTTGCGGCCAGCTCACGAGAAAGCGAGTTGAAGAAAGGAGCTCAGGGGCACTGTAATTCACAAACCTGCAGAGTTATAAATGACAGCTATCGTCCAAAAATATACTGAAGTAAGGCTGCCAAGAGGACTTGAAAGCGGGGCAGAATTGCAGGAAACCGATTTCAGGAGGTAGACTGGAATTGCATTTAAAGCATAGGAAAAGAGGCAGAACGTCCACAATGATGCACTTGGCCAAAAAGGGCGTATGCGTTTTTTCCTGAATATATTCAGGAAAAAACGCATACGCCCTTTTTGGCCAACCAAGCAAGCTTGCAAAGGAAATCTGCACTACAATGAAGTCTCACTTCCCCCCGGTCAAAAGGGCCATCTGAAAAAAGTGTAAAATCCAGAAAGGCAGGACAGGCCATGGAGAACTGGGAGCCTTGTTATGCTGATGGGCGGGATGTAAATTGCCAACAGCCACTCCGGAGAAGTGTATGGTGTTTCCTGAAACAGCTAAAAAACAAACCAACAGAGCCTAGGGCACTTCCACTTATGGTCCTATAGCTTAGGGAAATTAAAATCAAAAAGACACAGCCACCCCAAAAGTTGGGACGGCTCTGTTTACAAGAACCTGGTTTACGGTACAAGTTCAATATCGCAGAAAGTGAAAAATGGATAAAGAAGTTGTGGTACTTACGTACAATGCAGTATCACTCAGCAATGAAATCTATGTCATCAGGCCCGTAGCAGCATAATGAGTGGATTCAGGTATGATGATTCTAACTGAAATAAGTCACACAGGAAAAGAAACATCATAAGGTATCACTAATACATGGAATGTAACCTTGGCTACACAGGAACTGAATTACAAAACAGAACAGGGTCTCAAATTTAGAAAACCAACTTATGCTTGCTTAAGGGGAAAGGTGAGTTGGGGTGCTGCATAAAACCAGAGATTGAAATGAGCACAGATAAAGTTCCTTAAGCCAAATATGGAATAGACAAGAGCTACTCCTTGCTCAACGAAATGGACTCAACACCCCATATTAAATGCCTAAGAGTGTACCTGACTAGGAAGTATCTTAAAACCTATGGATTGCTATGTCTCTGAAAGAGAATCAAGTGTGTGTACAGGGGCATAAACGCAGCAGTGATAGGATTGGAGAGGTTCGGTGAGCAAATGAAGACCCTTTGAAGTCATATTGCATGGTACCCATTCCACGGGTCTCAACTCTCCAGGTTTAAGGTATTCTTCCTTCAGCTAAAACATGCATGTGGAACCCAGAGTATGATCAACCGTGTGATCGGGAGACGTGTTCCAATATGTCTCAGTTTTCATCCCCTGGTACTCGGGTGCAACATTCCAGACGCTTTACTAACACTCTCCCGACTTGGAGAGTCAGTGCCTTTAACCTCCTGTTTGGCCCAGTTTGCAATTTCTGCGGAAGATGAACAGGAATAGGGAGAACCAATGACAGACTATCTGGAGGTGTCTGGACGGGCAAATTTAACTCTCATTTCCCACCAGGAAGAGGAATTAACCAAAGGCTCAGCGTGCCGTGCCGGAACCAGATTAGGGCCTGAAGCCATCCTGCGGTGTTGCGGCCAGCTCACGAGAAAGCGAGTTGAAGAAAGGAGCTCAGGGGCACTGTAATTCACAAACCTGCAGAGTTATAAATGACAGCTATCGTCCAAAAATATACTGAAGTAAGGCTGCCAAGAGGACTTGAAAGCGGGGCAGAATTGCAGGAAACCGATTTCAGGAGGTAGACTGGAATTGCATTGAAAGCATAGGAAAAGAGGCAGAACGTCCACAATGATGCACTTGGCCAAAAAGGGCGTATGCGTTTTTTCCTGAATATATTCAGGAAAAAACGCATACGCCCTTTTTGGCCAACCAAGCAAGCTTGCAAAGGAAATCTGCACTACAGTGAAGTCTCACTTCCCCCCGGTCAAAAGGGCCATCTGAAAAAAGTGTAAAATCCAGAAAGGCAGGACAGGCCATGGAGAACTGGGAGCCTTGTTATGCTGATGGGCGGGATGTAAATTGCCAACAGCCACTCCGGAGAAGTGTATGGTGTTTCCTGAAACATCTAAAAAACAAAGCAACAGAGCCTAGGGCACTTCCACTTATGGTCCTATAGCTTAGGGAAATTAAAATCAAAAGACACAGCCACCCCAAAGGTTGGGACGGCTCTGTTTACAAGAACCTGGTTTACGGTACAAGTTCAATATCGCAGAAAGTGAAAAATGGATAAAGAAGTTGTGGTACTTACGTACAATGCAGTATCACTCAGCAATGAAATCTATGTCATCAGGCCCGTAGCAGCATAATGAGTGGATTCAGGTACGATGATTCTAACTGAAATAAGTCACACAGGAAAAGAAACATCATAAGATATCAGTAATACACGGAATGTAAACTTGGCTACACAGGAACTGAATTACAAAACAGAACAGGGTCTCAAATTTAGAAAACCAACTTATGCTTGCTTAAGGGGAAAGGTGAGTTGGGGTGCTGCATAAAACCAGAGATTGAAATGAGCACAGATAAAGTTCCTTAAGCCAAATATGGAATAGACAAGAGCTACTCCTTGCTCAACGAAATGGACTCAACACCCCATATTAAATGCCTAAGAGTGTACCTGACTAGGAAGTATCTTAAAACCTATGGATTGCTATGTCTCTGAAAGAGAATCAAGTGTGTGTACAGGGGCATAAACGCAGCAGTGATAGGATTGGAGAGGTTCGGTGAGCAAATGAAGACCCTTTGAAGTCATATTGCATGGTACCCATTCCACGGGTCTCAACTCTCCAGGTTTAAGGTATTCTTCCTTCAGCTAAAACATGCATGTGGAACCCAGAGTATGATCAACCGTGTGATCGGGAGACGTGTTCCAATATGTCTCAGTTTTCATCCCCTGGTACTCGGGTGCAACATTCCAGACGCTTTACTAACACTCTCCCGACTTGGAGAGTCAGTGCCTTTAACCTCCTGTTTGGCCCAGTTTGCAATTTCTGCGGAAGATGAACAGGAATAGGGAGAACCAATGACAGACTAGCTGGAGGTGTCTGGACGGGCAAATTTAACTCTCATTTCCCACCAGGAAGAGGAATTAACCAAAGGCTCAGCGTGCCGTGCCGGAACCAGATTAGGGCCTGAAGCCATCCTGCGGGGTTGCGGCCAGCTCACGAGAAAGCGAGTTGAAGAAAGGAGCTCAGGGGCACTGTAATTCACAAACCTGCAGAGTTATAAATGACAGCTATCGTCCAAAAATATACTGAAGTAAGGCTGCCAAGAGGACTTGAAAGCGGGGCAGAATTGCAGGAAACCGATTTCAGGAGGTAGACTGGAATTGCATTGAAAGCATAGGAAAAGAGGCAGAACGTCCACAATGATGCACTTGGCCAAAAAGGGCGTATGCGTTTTTTCCTGAATATATTCAGGAAAAAACGCATACGCCCTTTTTGGCCAACCAAGCAAGCTTGCAAAGGAAATCTGCACTACAGTGAAGTCTCACTTCCCCCCGGTCAAAAGGGCCATCTGAAAAAAGTGTAAAATCCAGAAAGGCAGGACAGGCCATGGAGAACTGGGAGCCTTGTTATGCTGATGGGCGGGATGTAAATTGCCAACAGCCACTCCGGAGAAGTGTATGGTGTTTCCTGAAACATCTAAAAAACAAAGCAACAGAGCCTAGGGCACTTCCACTTATGGTCCTATAGCTTAGGGAAATTAAAATCAAAAGACACAGCCACCCCAAAGGTTGGGACGGCTCTGTTTACAAGAACCTGGTTTACGGTACAAGTTCAATATCGCAGAAAGTGAAAAATGGATAAAGAAGTTGTGGTACTTACGTACAATGCAGTATCACTCAGCAATGAAATCTATGTCATCAGGCCCGTAGCAGCATAATGAGTGGATTCAGGTACGATGATTCTAACTGAAATAAGTCACACAGGAAAAGAAACATCATAAGATATCAGTAATACACGGAATGTAAACTTGGCTACACAGGAACTGAATTACAAAACAGAACAGGGTCTCAAATTTAGAAAACCAACTTATGCTTGCTTAAGGGGAAAGGTGAGTTGGGGTGCTGCATAAAACCAGAGATTGAAATGAGCACAGATAAAGTTCCTTAAGCCAAATATGGAATAGACAAGAGCTACTCCTTGCTCAACGAAATGGACTCAACACCCCATATTAAATGCCTAAGAGTGTACCTGACTAGGAAGTATCTTAAAACCTATGGATTGCTATGTCTCTGAAAGAGAATCAAGTGTGTGTACAGGGGCATAAACGCAGCAGTGATAGGATTGGAGAGGTTCGGTGAGCAAATGAAGACCCTTTGAAGTCATATTGCATGGTACCCATTCCACGGGTCTCAACTCTCCAGGTTTAAGGTATTCTTCCTTCAGCTAAAACATGCATGTGGAACCCAGAGTATGATCAACCGTGTGATCGGGAGACGTGTTCCAATATGTCTCAGTTTTCGTCCCCTGGTACTCGGGTGCAACATTCCAGACGCTTTACTAACACTCTCCCGACTTGGAGAGTCAGTGCCTTTAACCTCCTGTTTGGCCCAGTTTGCAATTTCTGCGGAAGATGAACAGGAATAGGGAGAACCAATGACAGACTAGCTGGAGGTGTCTGGACGGGCAAATTTAACTCTCATTTCCCACCAGGAAGAGGAATTAACCAAAGGCTCAGCGTGCCGTGCCGGAACCAGATTAGGGCCTGAAGCCATCCTGCGGGGTTGCGGCCAGCTCACGAGAAAGCGAGTTGAAGAAAGGAGCTCAGGGGCACTGTAATTCACAAACCTGCAGAGTTATAAATGACAGCTATCGTCCAAAAATATACTGAAGTAAGGCTGCCAAGAGGACTTGAAAGCGGGGCAGAATTGCAGGAAACCGATTTCAGGAGGTAGACTGGAATTGCATTTAAAGCATAGGAAAAGAGGCAGAACGTCCACAATGATGCACTTGGCCAAAAAGGGCGTATGCGTTTTTTCCTGAATATATTCAGGAAAAAACGCATACGCCCTTTTTGGCCAACCAAGCAAGCTTGCAAAGGAAATCTGCACTACAGTGAAGTCTCACTTCCCCCCGGTCAAAAGGGCCATCTGAAAAAAGTGTAAAATCCAGAAAGGCAGGACAGGCCATGGAGAACTGGGAGCCTTGTTATGCTGATGGGCGGGATGTAAATTGCCAACAGCCACTCGGGAGAAGTGTATGGTGTTTCCTGAAACATCTAAAAAACAAAGCAACAGAGCCTAGGGCACTTCCACTTATGGTCCTATAGCTTAGGGAAATTAAAATCAAAAGACACAGCCACCCCAAAGGTTGGGACGGCTCTGTTTACAAGAACCTGGTTTACGGTACAAGTTCAATATCGCAGAAAGTGAAAAATGGATAAAGAAGTTGTGGTACTTACGTACAATGCAGTATCACTCAGCAATGAAATCTATGTCATCAGGCCCGTAGCAGCATAATGAGTGGATTCAGGTACGATGATTCTAACTGAAATAAGTCACACAGGAAAAGAAACATCATAAGATATCACTAATACACGGAATGTAAACTTGGCTACACAGGAACTGAATTCCAAAACAGAACAGGGTCTCAAATTTAGAAAACCAACTTATGCTTGCTTAAGGGGAAAGGTGAGTTGGGGTGCTGCATAAAACCAGAGATTGAAATGAGCACAGATAAAGTTCCTTAAGCCAAATATGGAATAGACAAGAGCTACTCCTTGCTCAACGAAATGGACTCAACACCCCATATTAAATGCCTAAGAGTGTACCTGACTAGGAAGTATCTTAAAACCTATGGATTGCTATGTCTCTGAAAGAGAATCAAGTGTGTGTACAGGGGCATAAACGCAGCAGTGATAGGATTGGAGAGGTTCGGTGAGCAAATGAAGACCCTTTGAAGTCATATTGCATGGTACCCATTCCACGGGTCTCAACTCTCCAGGTTTAAGGTATTCTTCCTTCAGCTAAAACATGCATGTGGAACCCAGAGTATGATCAACCGTGTGATCGGGAGACGTGTTCCAATATGTCTCAGTTTTCATCCCCTGGTACTCGGGTGCAACATTCCAGACGCTTTACTAACACTCTCCCGACTTGGAGAGTCAGTGCCTTTAACCTCCTGTTTGGCCCAGTTTGCAATTTCTGCGGAAGATGAACAGGAATAGGGAGAACCAATGACAGACTAGCTGGAGGTGTCTGGACGGGCAAATTTAACTCTCATTTCCCACCAGGAAGAGGAATTAACCAAAGGCTCAGCGTGCCGTGCCGGAACCAGATTAGGGCCTGAAGCCATCCTGCGGGGTTGCGGCCAGCTCACGAGAAAGCGAGTTGAAGAAAGGAGCTCAGGGGCACTGTAATTCACAAACCTGCAGAGTTATAAATGACAGCTATCGTCCAAAAATATACTGAAGTAAGGCTGCCAAGAGGACTTGAAAGCGGGGCAGAATTGCAGGAAACCGATTTCAGGAGGTAGACTGGAATTGCATTGAAAGCATAGGAAAAGAGGCAGAACGTCCACAATGATGCACTTGGCCAAAAAGGGCGTATGCGTTTTTTCCTGAATATATTCAGGAAAAAACGCATACGCCCTTTTTGGCCAACCAAGCAAGCTTGCAAAGGAAATCTGCACTACAGTGAAGTCTCACTTCCCCCCGGTCAAAAGGGCCATCTGAAAAAAGTGTAAAATCCAGAAAGGCAGGACAGGCCATGGAGAACTGGGAGCCTTGTTATGCTGATGGGCGGGATGTAAATTGCCAACAGCCACTCCGGAGAAGTGTATGGTGTTTCCTGAAACATCTAAAAAACAAAGCAACAGAGCCTAGGGCACTTCCACTTATGGTCCTATAGCTTAGGGAAATTAAAATCAAAAGACACAGCCACCCCAAAGGTTGGGACGGCTCTGTTTACAAGAACCTGGTTTACGGTACAAGTTCAATATCGCAGAAAGTGAAAAATGGATAAAGAAGTTGTGGTACTTACGTACAATGCAGTATCACTCAGCAATGAAATCTATGTCATCAGGCCCGTAGCAGCATAATGAGTGGATTCAGGTACGATGATTCTAACTGAAATAAGTCACACAGGAAAAGAAACATCATAAGATATCAGTAATACACGGAATGTAAACTTGGCTACACAGGAACTGAATTACAAAACAGAACAGGGTCTCAAATTTAGAAAACCAACTTATGCTTGCTTAAGGGGAAAGGTGAGTTGGGGTGCTGCATAAAACCAGAGATTGAAATGAGCACAGATAAAGTTCCTTAAGCCAAATATGGAATAGACAAGAGCTACTCCTTGCTCAACGAAATGGACTCAACACCCCATATTAAATGCCTAAGAGTGTACCTGACTAGGAAGTATCTTAAAACCTATGGATTGCTATGTCTCTGAAAGAGAATCAAGTGTGTGTACAGGGGCATAAACGCAGCAGTGATAGGATTGGAGAGGTTCGGTGAGCAAATGAAGACCCTTTGAAGTCATATTGCATGGTACCCATTCCACGGGTCTCAACTCTCCAGGTTTAAGGTATTCTTCCTTCAGCTAAAACATGCATGTGGAACCCAGAGTATGATCAACCGTGTGATCGGGAGACGTGTTCCAATATGTCTCAGTTTTCATCCCCTGGTACTCGGGTGCAACATTCCAGACGCTTTACTAACACTCTCCCGACTTGGAGAGTCAGTGCCTTTAACCTCCTGTTTGGCCCAGTTTGCAATTTCTGCGGAAGATGAACAGGAATAGGGAGAACCAATGACAGACTAGCTGGAGGTGTCTGGACGGGCAAATTTAACTCTCATTTCCCACCAGGAAGAGGAATTAACCAAAGGCTCAGCGTGCCGTGCCGGAACCAGATTAGGGCCTGAAGCCATCCTGCGGGGTTGCGGCCAGCTCACGAGAAAGCGAGTTGAAGAAAGGAGCTCAGGGGCACTGTAATTCACAAACCTGCAGAGTTATAAATGACAGCTATCGTCCAAAAATATACTGAAGTAAGGCTGCCAAGAGGACTTGAAAGCGGGGCAGAATTGCAGGAAACCGATTTCAGGAGGTAGACTGGAATTGCATTTAAAGCATAGGAAAAGAGGCAGAACGTCCACAATGATGCACTTGGCCAAAAAGTGCGTATGTGTTTATTCCTGAATAAATTCAGGAAAAAACGCATACGCCCTTTTTGGCCAACCAAGCAAGCTTGCAAAGGAAATCTGCACTACAATGAAGTCTCACTTCCCCCCGGTCCAAAGGGCCATCTGAAAAAAGTGTAAAATCCAGAAAGGGAGGACAGGCCATGGAGAACTGGGAGCCTTGTTATGCTGATGGGCGGGATGTCAATTGCCAACAGCCACTCGGGAGAAGTGTATGGTGTTTCCTGAAACATCTAAAAAACAAAGCAACAGAGCCTAGGGCACTTCCACTTATGGTCCTATAGCTTAGGGAAATTAAAATCAAAAGACACAGCCACCCCAAAGGTTGGGACGGTTCTGTTTACAAGAACCTGGTTTACGGTACAAGTTCAATATCGCAGAAAGTGAAAAATGGATAAAGAAGTTGTGGTACTTACGTACAATGCAATATCACTCAGCAATGAAATCTATGTCATCAGGCCCGTAGCAGCATAATGAGTGGATTCAGGTACGATGATTCTAACTGAAATAAGTCACACAGAAAATGAAACATCATAAGATATCACTAATAGACGGAATGTAAACTTGGCTACACAGGAACTGAATTACAAAACAGAACAGGGTCTCAAATTTAGAAAACCAACTTATGCTTGCTTAAGGGGAAAGGTGAGTTGGGGTGCTGCATAAAACCAGAGATTGAAATGAGCACAGATAAAGTTCCTTAAGCCAAATATGGAATAGACAAGAGCTACTCCTTGCTCAACGAAATGGACTCAACACCCCATATTAAATGCCTAAGAGTGTACCTGACTAGGAAGTATCTTAAAACCTATGGATTGCTATGTCTCTGGAAGAGAATCAAGTGTGTGTACAGGGGCATAAACGCAGCAGTGATAGGATTGGAGAGGTTCGGTGAGCAAATGAAGACCCTTTGAAGTCATATTGCATGGTACCCATTCCACGGGTCTCAACTCTCCAGGTTTAAGGTATTCTTCCTTCAGCTAAAACATGCATGTGGAACCCAGAGTATGATCAACCGTGTGATCGGGAGACGTGTTCCAATATGTCTCAGTTTTCGTCCCCTGGTACTCGGGTGCAACATTCCAGACGCTTTACTAACACTCTCCCGACTTGGAGAGTCAGTGCCTTTAACCTCCTGTTTGGCCCAGTTTGCAATTTCTGCGGAAGATGAACAGGAATAGGGAGAACCAATGACAGACTAGCTGGAGGTGTCTGGACGGGCAAATTTAACTCTCATTTCCCACCAGGAAGAGGAATTAACCAAAGGCTCAGCGTGCCGTGCCGGAACCAGATTAGGGCCTGAAGCCATCCTGCGGGGTTGCGGCCAGCTCACGAGAAAGCGAGTTGAAGAAAGGAGCTCAGGGGCACTGTAATTCACAAACCTGCAGAGTTATAAATGACAGCTATCGTCCAAAAATATACTGAAGTAAGGCTGCCAAGAGGACTTGAAAGCGGGGCAGAATTGCAGGAAACCGATTTCAGGAGGTAGACTGGAATTGCATTTAAAGCATAGGAAAAGAGGCAGAACGTCCACAATGATGCACTTGGCCAAAAAGGGCGTATGCGTTTTTTCCTGAATATATTCAGGAAAAAACGCATACGCCCTTTTTGGCCAACCAAGCAAGCTTGCAAAGGAAATCTGCACTACAGTGAAGTCTCACTTCCCCCCGGTCAAAAGGGCCATCTGAAAAAAGTGTAAAATCCAGAAAGGCAGGACAGGCCATGGAGAACTGGGAGCCTTGTTATGCTGATGGGCGGGATGTAAATTGCCAACAGCCACTCGGGAGAAGTGTATGGTGTTTCCTGAAACATCTAAAAAACAAAGCAACAGAGCCTAGGGCACTTCCACTTATGGTCCTATAGCTTAGGGAAATTAAAATCAAAAGACACAGCCACCCCAAAGGTTGGGACGGCTCTGTTTACAAGAACCTGGTTTACGGTACAAGTTCAATATCGCAGAAAGTGAAAAATGGATAAAGAAGTTGTGGTACTTACGTACAATGCAGTATCACTCAGCAATGAAATCTATGTCATCAGGCCCGTAGCAGCATAATGAGTGGATTCAGGTACGATGATTCTAACTGAAATAAGTCACACAGGAAAAGAAACATCATAAGATATCACTAATACACGGAATGTAAACTTGGCTACACAGGAACTGAATTCCAAAACAGAACAGGGTCTCAAATTTAGAAAACCAACTTATGCTTGCTTAAGGGGAAAGGTGAGTTGGGGTGCTGCATAAAACCAGAGATTGAAATGAGCACAGATAAAGTTCCTTAAGCCAAATATGGAATAGACAAGAGCTACTCCTTGCTCAACGAAATGGACTCAACACCCCATATTAAATGCCTAAGAGTGTACCTGACTAGGAAGTATCTTAAAACCTATGGATTGCTATGTCTCTGAAAGAGAATCAAGCGTGTGTACAGGGGCATAAACGCAGCAGTGATAGGATTGGAGAGGTTCGGTGAGCAAATGAAGACCCTTTGAAGTCATATTGCATGGTACCCATTCCACGGGTCTCAACTCTCCAGGTTTAAGGTATTCTTCCTTCAGCTAAAACATGCATGTGGAACCCAGAGTATGATCAACCGTGTGATCGGGAGACGTGTTCCAATATGTCTCAGTTTTCGTCCCCTGGTACTCGGGTGCAACATTCCAGACGCTTTACTAACACTCTCCCGACTTGGAGAGTCAGTGCCTTTAACCTCCTGTTTGGCCCAGTTTGCAATTTCTGCGGAAGATGAACAGGAATAGGGAGAACCAATGACAGACTAGCTGGAGGTGTGTGGACGGGCAAATTTAACTCTCATTTCCCACCAGGAAGAGGAATTAACCGAAGGCTCAGCGTGCCGTGCCGGAACCAGATAGGGCCTGAAGCCATCCTGCGGTGTTGAGGCCAGCTCACGAGAAAGCGACTTGAAGAAAGGAGCTCAGGGGCACTGTAATTCACAAACCTGCAGAGTTATAAATGACAGCTATCGTCCAAAAATATACTGAAGTAAGGCTGCCAAGAGGACTTGAAAGTGGGGCAGAATTGCAGGAAACCGATTTCAGGAGGTAGACTGGAATTGCATTGAAAGCATAGGAAAAGAGGCAGAACGTCCACAATGATGCACTTGGCCAAAAAGGGCGTATGCGTTTTTTCCTGAATATATTCAGGAAAAAACGCATACGCCCTTTTTGGCCAACCAAGCAAGCTTGCAAAGGAAATCTGCACTACAATGAAGTCTCACTTCCCACCGGTCAAAAGGGCCATCTGAAAAAAGTGTAAAATCCAGAAAGGGAGGACAGGCCGTGGAGAACTGGGAGCCTTGTTATGCTGATGGGCGGGATGTAAATTGCCAACAGCCACTCGGGAGAAGTGTATGGTGTTTCCTGAAACAGCTAAAAAACAAAGCAACAGAGCCTAGGGCACTTCCACTTATGGTCCTATAGCTTAGGGAAATTAAAATCAAAAAGACACAGCCACCCCAACGGTTGGGACGGCTCTCTTTACAAGAACCTGGTTTACGGTACAAGTTCAATATCGCAGAAAGTGAAAAATGGATAAAGAAGTTGTGGTACTTACGTACAATGCAGTATCACTCAGCAATGAAATCTATGTCATCAAGCCCGTAGCAGCATAATGAGTGGATTCAGGTATGATGATTCTAACTGAAATAAGTCACACAGGAAAAGAAACATCATAAGATATCACTAATACACGGAATGTAAACTTGGCTACACAGGAACTGAATTACAAAACAGAACAGGGTCTCAAATTTAGAAAACCAACTTATGCTTGCTTAAGGGGAAAGGTGAGTTGGGGTGCTGCATAAAACCAGAGATTGAAATGAGCACAGATAAAGTTCCTTAAGCCAAATATGGAATAGACAAGAGCTACTCCTTGCTCAACGAAATGGACTCAACACCCCATATTAAATGCCTAAGAGTGTACCTGACTAGGAAGTATCTTAAAACCTATGGATTGCTATGTCTCTGAAAGAGAATCAAGTGTGTGTACAGGGGCATAAACGCAGCAGTGATAGGATTGGAGAGGTTCGGTGAGCAAATGAAGACCCTTTGAAGTCATATTGCATGGTACCCATTCCACGGGTCTCAACTCTCCAGGTTTAAGGTATTCTTCCTTCAGCTAAAACATGCATGTGGAACCCAGAGTATGATCAACCGTGTGATCAGGAGACGTGTTCCAATATGTCTCAGTTTTCGTCCCCTGGTACTCGGGTGCAACATTCCAGACGCTTTACTAACACTCTCCCGACTTGGAGAGTCAGTGCCTTTAACCTCCTGTTTGGCCCAGTTTGCAATTTCTGCGGAAGATGAACAGGAATAGGGAGAACCAATGACAGACTAGCTGGAGGTGTCTGGACGGGCAAATTTAACTCTCATTTCCCACCAGGAAGAGGAATTAACCAAAGGCTCAGCGTGCCGTGCCGGAACCAGATTAGGGCCTGAAGCCATCCTGCGGTGTTGCGGCCAGCTCACGAGAAAGCGAGTTGAAGAAAGGAGCTCAGGGGCACTGTAATTCACAAACCTGCAGAGTTATAAATGACAGCTATCGTCCAAAAATATACTGAAGTAAGGCTGCCAAGAGGACTTGAAAGCGGGGCAGAATTGCAGGAAACCGATTTCAGGAGGTAGACTGGAATTGCATTTAAAGCATAGGAAAAGAGGCAGAACGTCCACAATGATGCACTTGGCCAAAAAGGGCGTATGCGTTTTTTCCTGAATATATTCAGGAAAAAACGCATACGCCCTTTTTGGCCAACCAAGCAAGCTTGCAAAGGAAATCTGCACTACAATGAAGTCTCACTTCCCCCCGGTCAAAAGGGCCATCTGAAAAAAGTGTAAAATCCAGAAAGGCAGGACAGGCCATGGAGAACTGGGAGCCTTGTTATGCTGATGGGCGGGATGTAAATTGCCAACAGCCACTCCGGAGAAGTGTATGGTGTTTCCTGAAACAGCTAAAAAACAAACCAACAGAGCCTAGGGCACTTCCACTTATGGTCCTATAGCTTAGGGAAATTAAAATCAAAAAGACACAGCCACCCCAAAAGTTGGGACGGCTCTGTTTACAAGAACCTGGTTTACGGTACAAGTTCAATATCGCAGAAAGTGAAAAATGGATAAAGAAGTTGTGGTACTTACGTACAATGCAGTATCACTCAGCAATGAAATCTATGTCATCAGGCCCGTAGCAGCATAATGAGTGGATTCAGGTATGATGATTCTAACTGAAATAAGTCACACAGGAAAAGAAACATCATAAGGTATCACTAATACACGGAATGTAACCTTGGCTACACAGGAACTGAATTACAAAACAGAACAGGGTCTCAAATTTAGAAAACCAACTTATGCTTGCTTAAGGGGAAAGGTGAGTTGGGGTGCTGCATAAAACCAGAGATTGAAATGAGCACAGATAAAGTTCCTTAAGCCAAATATGGAATAGACAAGAGCTACTCCTTGCTCAACGAAATGGACTCAACACCCCATATTAAATGCCTAAGAGTGTACCTGACTAGGAAGTATCTTAAAACCTATGGATTGCTATGTCTCTGAAAGAGAATCAAGTGTGTGTACAGGGGCATAAACGCAGCAGTGATAGGATTGGAGAGGTTCGGTGAGCAAATGAAGACCCTTTGAAGTCATATTGCATGGTACCCATTCCACGGGTCTCAACTCTCCAGGTTTAAGGTATTCTTCCTTCAGCTAAAACATGCATGTGGAACCCAGAGTATGATCAACCGTGTGATCGGGAGACGTGTTCCAATATGTCTCAGTTTTCATCCCCTGGTACTCGGGTGCAACATTCCAGACGCTTTACTAACACTCTCCCGACTTGGAGAGTCAGTGCCTTTAACCTCCTGTTTGGCCCAGTTTGCAATTTCTGCGGAAGATGAACAGGAATAGGGAGAACCAATGACAGACTATCTGGAGGTGTCTGGACGGGCAAATTTAACTCTCATTTCCCACCAGGAAGAGGAATTAACCAAAGGCTCAGCGTGCCGTGCCGGAACCAGATTAGGGCCTGAAGCCATCCTGCGGTGTTGCGGCCAGCTCACGAGAAAGCGAGTTGAAGAAAGGAGCTCAGGGGCACTGTAATTCACAAACCTGCAGAGTTATAAATGACAGCTATCGTCCAAAAATATACTGAAGTAAGGCTGCCAAGAGGACTTGAAAGCGGGGCAGAATTGCAGGAAACCGATTTCAGGAGGTAGACTGGAATTGCATTGAAAGCATAGGAAAAGAGGCAGAACGTCCACAATGATGCACTTGGCCAAAAAGGGCGTATGCGTTTTTTCCTGAATATATTCAGGAAAAAACGCATACGCCCTTTTTGGCCAACCAAGCAAGCTTGCAAAGGAAATCTGCACTACAGTGAAGTCTCACTTCCCCCCGGTCAAAAGGGCCATCTGAAAAAAGTGTAAAATCCAGAAAGGCAGGACAGGCCATGGAGAACTGGGAGCCTTGTTATGCTGATGGGCGGGATGTAAATTGCCAACAGCCACTCCGGAGAAGTGTATGGTGTTTCCTGAAACATCTAAAAAACAAAGCAACAGAGCCTAGGGCACTTCCACTTATGGTCCTATAGCTTAGGGAAATTAAAATCAAAAGACACAGCCACCCCAAAGGTTGGGACGGCTCTGTTTACAAGAACCTGGTTTACGGTACAAGTTCAATATCGCAGAAAGTGAAAAATGGATAAAGAAGTTGTGGTACTTACGTACAATGCAGTATCACTCAGCAATGAAATCTATGTCATCAGGCCCGTAGCAGCATAATGAGTGGATTCAGGTACGATGATTCTAACTGAAATAAGTCACACAGGAAAAGAAACATCATAAGATATCAGTAATACACGGAATGTAAACTTGGCTACACAGGAACTGAATTACAAAACAGAACAGGGTCTCAAATTTAGAAAACCAACTTATGCTTGCTTAAGGGGAAAGGTGAGTTGGGGTGCTGCATAAAACCAGAGATTGAAATGAGCACAGATAAAGTTCCTTAAGCCAAATATGGAATAGACAAGAGCTACTCCTTGCTCAACGAAATGGACTCAACACCCCATATTAAATGCCTAAGAGTGTACCTGACTAGGAAGTATCTTAAAACCTATGGATTGCTATGTCTCTGAAAGAGAATCAAGTGTGTGTACAGGGGCATAAACGCAGCAGTGATAGGATTGGAGAGGTTCGGTGAGCAAATGAAGACCCTTTGAAGTCATATTGCATGGTACCCATTCCACGGGTCTCAACTCTCCAGGTTTAAGGTATTCTTCCTTCAGCTAAAACATGCATGTGGAACCCAGAGTATGATCAACCGTGTGATCGGGAGACGTGTTCCAATATGTCTCAGTTTTCATCCCCTGGTACTCGGGTGCAACATTCCAGACGCTTTACTAACACTCTCCCGACTTGGAGAGTCAGTGCCTTTAACCTCCTGTTTGGCCCAGTTTGCAATTTCTGCGGAAGATGAACAGGAATAGGGAGAACCAATGACAGACTAGCTGGAGGTGTCTGGACGGGCAAATTTAACTCTCATTTCCCACCAGGAAGAGGAATTAACCAAAGGCTCAGCGTGCCGTGCCGGAACCAGATTAGGGCCTGAAGCCATCCTGCGGGGTTGCGGCCAGCTCACGAGAAAGCGAGTTGAAGAAAGGAGCTCAGGGGCACTGTAATTCACAAACCTGCAGAGTTATAAATGACAGCTATCGTCCAAAAATATACTGAAGTAAGGCTGCCAAGAGGACTTGAAAGCGGGGCAGAATTGCAGGAAACCGATTTCAGGAGGTAGACTGGAATTGCATTTAAAGCATAGGAAAAGAGGCAGAACGTCCACAATGATGCACTTGGCCAAAAAGTGCGTATGTGTTTATTCCTGAATAAATTCAGGAAAAAACGCATACGCCCTTTTTGGCCAACCAAGCAAGCTTGCAAAGGAAATCTGCACTACAATGAAGTCTCACTTCCCCCCGGTCCAAAGGGCCATCTGAAAAAAGTGTAAAATCCAGAAAGGGAGGACAGGCCATGGAGAACTGGGAGCCTTGTTATGCTGATGGGCGGGATGTCAATTGCCAACAGCCACTCGGGAGAAGTGTATGGTGTTTCCTGAAACATCTAAAAAACAAAGCAACAGAGCCTAGGGCACTTCCACTTATGGTCCTATAGCTTAGGGAAATTAAAATCAAAAGACACAGCCACCCCAAAGGTTGGGACGGTTCTGTTTACAAGAACCTGGTTTACGGTACAAGTTCAATATCGCAGAAAGTGAAAAATGGATAAAGAAGTTGTGGTACTTACGTACAATGCAATATCACTCAGCAATGAAATCTATGTCATCAGGCCCGTAGCAGCATAATGAGTGGATTCAGGTACGATGATTCTAACTGAAATAAGTCACACAGAAAATGAAACATCATAAGATATCACTAATAGACGGAATGTAAACTTGGCTACACAGGAACTGAATTACAAAACAGAACAGGGTCTCAAATTTAGAAAACCAACTTATGCTTGCTTAAGGGGAAAGGTGAGTTGGGGTGCTGCATAAAACCAGAGATTGAAATGAGCACAGATAAAGTTCCTTAAGCCAAATATGGAATAGACAAGAGCTACTCCTTGCTCAACGAAATGGACTCAACACCCCATATTAAATGCCTAAGAGTGTACCTGACTAGGAAGTATCTTAAAACCTATGGATTGCTATGTCTCTGGAAGAGAATCAAGTGTGTGTACAGGGGCATAAACGCAGCAGTGATAGGATTGGAGAGGTTCGGTGAGCAAATGAAGACCCTTTGAAGTCATATTGCATGGTACCCATTCCACGGGTCTCAACTCTCCAGGTTTAAGGTATTCTTCCTTCAGCTAAAACATGCATGTGGAACCCAGAGTATGATCAACCGTGTGATCGGGAGACGTGTTCCAATATGTCTCAGTTTTCGTCCCCTGGTACTCGGGTGCAACATTCCAGACGCTTTACTAACACTCTCCCGACTTGGAGAGTCAGTGCCTTTAACCTCCTGTTTGGCCCAGTTTGCAATTTCTGCGGAAGATGAACAGGAATAGGGAGAACCAATGACAGACTAGCTGGAGGTGTCTGGACGGGCAAATTTAACTCTCATTTCCCACCAGGAAGAGGAATTAACCAAAGGCTCAGCGTGCCGTGCCGGAACCAGATTAGGGCCTGAAGCCATCCTGCGGGGTTGCGGCCAGCTCACGAGAAAGCGAGTTGAAGAAAGGAGCTCAGGGGCACTGTAATTCACAAACCTGCAGAGTTATAAATGACAGCTATCGTCCAAAAATATACTGAAGTAAGGCTGCCAAGAGGACTTGAAAGCGGGGCAGAATTGCAGGAAACCGATTTCAGGAGGTAGACTGGAATTGCATTTAAAGCATAGGAAAAGAGGCAGAACGTCCACAATGATGCACTTGGCCAAAAAGGGCGTATGCGTTTTTTCCTGAATATATTCAGGAAAAAACGCATACGCCCTTTTTGGCCAACCAAGCAAGCTTGCAAAGGAAATCTGCACTACAGTGAAGTCTCACTTCCCCCCGGTCAAAAGGGCCATCTGAAAAAAGTGTAAAATCCAGAAAGGCAGGACAGGCCATGGAGAACTGGGAGCCTTGTTATGCTGATGGGTGGGATGTAAATTGCCAACAGCCACTCGGGAGAAGTGTATGGTGTTTCCTGAAACATCTAAAAAACAAAGCAACAGAGCCTAGGGCACTTCCACTTATGGTCCTATAGCTTAGGGAAATTAAAATCAAAAGACACAGCCACCCCAAAGGTTGGGACGGCTCTGTTTACAAGAACCTGGTTTACGGTACAAGTTCAATATCGCAGAAAGTGAAAAATGGATAAAGAAGTTGTGGTACTTACGTACAATGCAGTATCACTCAGCAATGAAATCTATGTCATCAGGCCCGTAGCAGCATAATGAGTGGATTCAGGTACGATGATTCTAACTGAAATAAGTCACACAGGAAAAGAAACATCATAAGATATCACTAATACACGGAATGTAAACTTGGCTACACAGGAACTGAATTCCAAAACAGAACAGGGTCTCAAATTTAGAAAACCAACTTATGCTTGCTTAAGGGGAAAGGTGAGTTGGGGTGCTGCATAAAACCAGAGATTGAAATGAGCACAGATAAAGTTCCTTAAGCCAAATATGGAATAGACAAGAGCTACTCCTTGCTCAACGAAATGGACTCAACACCCCATATTAAATGCCTAAGAGTGTACCTGACTAGGAAGTATCTTAAAACCTATGGATTGCTATGTCTCTGAAAGAGAATCAAGCGTGTGTACAGGGGCATAAACGCAGCAGTGATAGGATTGGAGAGGTTCGGTGAGCAAATGAAGACCCTTTGAAGTCATATTGCATGGTACCCATTCCACGGGTCTCAACTCTCCAGGTTTAAGGTATTCTTCCTTCAGCTAAAACATGCATGTGGAACCCAGAGTATGATCAACCGTGTGATCGGGAGACGTGTTCCAATATGTCTCAGTTTTCGTCCCCTGGTACTCGGGTGCAACATTCCAGACGCTTTACTAACACTCTCCCGACTTGGAGAGTCAGTGCCTTTAACCTCCTGTTTGGCCCAGTTTGCAATTTCTGCGGAAGATGAACAGGAATAGGGAGAACCAATGACAGACTAGCTGGAGGTGTGTGGACGGGCAAATTTAACTCTCATTTCCCACCAGGAAGAGGAATTAACCGAAGGCTCAGCGTGCCGTGCCGGAACCAGATAGGGCCTGAAGCCATCCTGCGGTGTTGAGGCCAGCTCACGAGAAAGCGACTTGAAGAAAGGAGCTCAGGGGCACTGTAATTCACAAACCTGCAGAGTTATAAATGACAGCTATCGTCCAAAAATATACTGAAGTAAGGCTGCCAAGAGGACTTGAAAGCGGGGCAGAATTGCAGGAAACCGATTTCAGGAGGTAGACTGGAATTGCATTTAAAGCATAGGAAAAGAGGCAGAACGTCCACAATGATGCACTTGGCCAAAAAGTGCGTATGCGTTTTTTCCTGAATATATTCAGGAAAAAACGCATACGCCCTTTTTGGCCAACCAAGCAAGCTTGCAAAGGAAATCTGCACTACAATGAAGTCTCACTTCCCCCCGGTCAAAAGGGCCATCTGAAAAAAGTGTAAAATCCAGAAAGGCAGGCCAGGCCATGGAGAACTGGGAGCCTTGTTATGCTGATGGGCGGGATGTAAATTGCCAACAGCCACTCGGGAGAAGTGTATGGTGTTTCCTGAAACATCTAAAAAACAAAGCAACAGAGCCTAGGGCACTTCCACTTATGGTCCTATAGCTTAGGGAAATTAAAATCAAAAGACACAGCCACCCCAAAGGTTGGGACGGCTCTGTTTACAAGAACCTGGTTTACAGTACAAGTTCAATATCGCAGAAAGTGAAAAATGGATAAAGAAGTTGTGGTACTTACGTACAATGCAGTATCACTCAGCAATGAAATCTATGTCATCAGGCCCGTAGCAGCATAATGAGTGGATTCAGGTACGATGATTCTAACTGAAATAAGTCACACAGGAAAAGAAACATCATAAGATATCACTAATACACGGAATGTAAACTTGGCTACACAGGAACTGAATTACAAAACAGAACAGGGTCTCAAATTTAGAAAACCAACTTATGCTTGCTTAAGGGGAAAGGTGAGTTGGGGTGCTGCATAAAACCAGAGATTGAAATGAGCACAGATAAAGTTCCTTAAGCCAAATATGGAATAGACAAGAGCTACTCCTTGCTCAACGAAATGGACTCAACACCCCATATTAAATGCCTAAGAGTGTACCTGACTAGGAAGTATCTTAAAACCTATGGATTGCTATGTCTCTGAAAGAGAATCAAGTGTGTGTACAGGGGCATAAACGCAGCAGTGATAGGACTGGAGAGGTTCGGTGAGCAAATGAAGACCCTTTGAAGTCATATTGCATGGTACCCATTCCACGGGTCTCAACTCTCCAGGTTTAAGGTATTCTTCCTTCAGCTAAAACATGCATGTGGAACCCAGAGTATGATCAACCGTGTGATCGGGAGACGTGTTCCAATATGTCTCAGTTTTCATCCCCTGGTACTCGGGTGCAACATTCCAGACGCTTTACTAACACTCTCCCGACTTGGAGAGTCAGTGCCTTTAACCTCCTGTTTGGCCCAGTTTGCAATTTCTGCGGAAGATGAACAGGAATAGGGAGAACCAATGACAGACTAGCTGGAGGTGTCTGGACGGGCAAATTTAACTCTCATTTCCCACCAGGAAGAGGAATTAACCAAAGGCTCAGCGTGCCGTGCCGGAACCAGATTAGGGCCTGAAGCCATCCTGCGGGGTTGCGGCCAGCTCACGAGAAAGCGAGTTGAAGAAAGGAGCTCAGGGGCACTGTAATTCACAAACCTGCAGAGTTATAAATGACAGCTATCGTCCAAAAATATACTGAAGTAAGGCTGCCAAGAGGACTTGAAAGCGGGGCAGAATTGCAGGAAACCGATTTCAGGAGGTAGACTGGAATTGCATTTAAAGCATAGGAAAAGAGGCAGAACGTCCACAATGATGCACTTGGCCAAAAAGTGCGTATCCGTTTTTTCCTGAATAAATTCAGGAAAAAACGCATACGCCCTTTTTGGCCAACCAAGCAAGCTTGCAAAGGAAATCTGCACTACAATGAAGTCTCACTTCCCCCCAGTCAAAAGGGCCATCTGAAAAAAGTGTAAAATCCAGAAAGGGAGGACAGGCCATGGAGAACTGGGAGCCTTGTTATGCTGATGGGCGGGATGTAAATTGCCAACAGCCACTCGGGAGAAGTGTATGGTGTTTCCTGAAACATCTAAAAAACAAAGCAACAGAGCCTAGGGCACTTCCACTTATGGTCCTATAGCTTAGGGAAATTAAAATCAAAAGACACAGCCACCCCAAAGGTTGGGACGGCTCTGTTTACAAGAACCTGGTTTACGGTACAAGTTCAATATCGCAGAAAGTGAAAAATGGATAAAGAAGTTGTGGTACTTACGTACAATGCAATATCACTCAGCAATGAAATCTATGTCATCAGGCCCGTAGCAGCATAATGAGTGGATTCAGGTACGATGATTCTAACTGAAATAAGTCACACAGAAAATGAAACATCATAAGATATCACTAATAGACGGAATGTAAACTTGGCTACACAGGAACTGAATTACAAAACAGAACAGGGTCTCAAATTTAGAAAACCAACTTATGCTTGCTTAAGGGGAAAGGTGAGTTGGGGTGCTGCATAAAACCAGAGATTGAAATGAGCACAGATAAAGTTCCTTAAGCCAAATATGGAATAGACAAGAGCTACTCCTTGCTCAACGAAATGGACTCAACACCCCATATTAAATGCCTAAGAGTGTACCTGACTAGGAAGTATCTTAAAACCTATGGATTGCTATGTGTCTGAAAGAGAATCAAGTGTGTGTACAGGGGCATAAACGCAGCAGTGATAGGATTGGAGAGGTTCGGTGAGCAAATGAAGACCCTTTGAAGTCATATTGCATGGTACCCATTGAACGGGTCTCAAGCCTCCAGGTTTAAGGTATTCTTCCTTCAGCTAAAACATGCATGTGGAACCCAGAGTATGATCAACCGTGTGATCGGGAGACGTGTTCCAATATGTCTCAGTTTTCGTCCCCTGGTACTCGGGTGCAACATTCCAGACGCTTTACTAACACTCTCCCGACTTGGAGAGTCAGTGCCTTTAACCTCCTGTTTGGCCCAGTTTGCAATTTCTGCGGAAGATGAACAGGAATAGGGAGAACCAATGACAGACTAGCTGGAGGTGTCTGGACGGGCAAATTTAACTCTCATTTCCCACCAGGAAGAGGAATTAACCAAAGGCTCAGCGTGCCGTGCCGGAACCAGATTAGGGCCTGAAGCCATCCTGCGGGGTTGCGGCCAGCTCACGAGAAAGCGAGTTGAAGAAAGGAGCTCAGGGGCACTGTAATTCACAAACCTGCAGAGTTATAAATGACAGCTATCGTCCAAAAATATACTGAAGTAAGGCTGCCAAGAGGACTTGAAAGCGGGGCAGAATTGCAGGAAACCGATTTCAGGAGGTAGACTGGAATTGCATTTAAAGCATAGGAAAAGAGGCAGAACGTCCACAATGATGCACTTGGCCAAAAAGGGCGTATGCGTTTTTTCCTGAATATATTCAGGAAAAAACGCATACGCCCTTTTTGGCCAACCAAGCAAGCTTGCAAAGGAAATCTGCACTACAATGAAGTCTCACTTCCCCCCGGTCAAAAGGGCCATCTGAAAAAAGTGTAAAATCCAGAAAGGCAGGCCAGGCCATGGAGAACTGGGAGCCTTGTTATGCTGATGGGCGGGATGTAAATTGCCAACAGCCACTCGGGAGAAGTGTATGGTGTTTCCTGAAACATCTAAAAAACAAAGCAACAGAGCCTAGGGCACTTCCACTTATGGTCCTATAGCTTAGGGAAATTAAAATCAAAAGACACAGCCACCCCAAAGGTTGGGACGGCTCTGTTTACAAGAACCTGGTTTACGGTACAAGTTCAATATCGCAGAAAGTGAAAAATGGATAAAGAAGTTGTGGTACTTACGTACAATGCAATATCACTCAGCAATGAAATCTATGTCATCAGGCCCGTAGCAGCATAATGAGTGGATTCAGGTACGATGATTCTAACTGAAATAAGTCACACAGAAAATGAAACATCATAAGATATCACTAATAGACGGAATGTAAACTTGGCTACACAGGAACTGAATTACAAAACAGAACAGGGTCTCAAATTTAGAAAACCAACTTATGCTTGCTTAAGGGGAAAGGTGAGTTGGGGTGCTGCATAAAACCAGAGATTGAAATGAGCACAGATAAAGTTCCTTAAGCCAAATATGGAATAGACAAGAGCTACTCCTTGCTCAACGAAATGGACTCAACACCCCATATTAAATGCCTAAGAGTGTACCTGACTAGGAAGTATCTTAAAACCTATGGATTGCTATGTGTCTGAAAGAGAATCAAGTGTGTGTACAGGGGCATAAACGCAGCAGTGATAGGATTGGAGAGGTTCGGTGAGCAAATGAAGACCCTTTGAAGTCATATTGCATGGTACCCATTCCACGGGTCTCAACTCTCCAGGTTGAAGGTATTCTTCCTTCAGCTAAAACATGCATGTGGAACCCAGAGTATGATCAACCGTGTGATCGGGAGACGTGTTCCAATATGTCTCAGTTTTCGTCCCCTGGTACTCGGGTGCAACATTCCAGACGCTTTACTAACACTCTCCCGACTTGGAGAGTCAGTGCCTTTAACCTCCTGTTTGGCCCAGTTTGCAATTTCTGCGGAAGATGAACAGGAATAGGCAGAACCAATGACAGACTAGCTGGAGGTGTCTGGACGGGCAAATTTAACTCTCATTTCCCACCAGGAAGAGGAATTAACCAAAGGCTCAGCGTGCCGTGCCGGAACCAGATTAGGGCCTGAAGCCATCCTGCGGGGTTGCGGCCAGCTCACGAGAAAGCGAGTTGAAGAAAGGAGCTCAGGGGCACTGTAATTCACAAACCTGCAGAGTTATAAATGACAGCTATCGTCCAAAAATATACTGAAGTAAGGCTGCCAAGAGGACTTGAAAGCGGGGCAGAATTGCAGGAAACCGATTTCAGGAGGTAGACTGGAATTGCATTTAAAGCATAGGAAAAGAGGCAGAACGTCCACAATGATGCACTTGGCCAAAAAGGGCGTATGCGTTTTTTCCTGAATATATTCAGGAAAAAACGCATACGCCCTTTTTGGCCAACCAAGCAAGCTTGCAAAGGAAATCTGCACTACAATGAAGTCTCACTTCCCCCCGGTCAAAAGGGCCATCTGAAAAAAGTGTAAAATCCAGAAAGGCAGGACAGGCCATGGAGAACTGGGAGCCTTGTTATGCTGATGGGCGGGATGTAAATTGCCAGCAGCCACTCGGGAGAAGTGTATGGTGTTTCCTGAAACATCTAAAAAACAAAGCAACAGAGCCTAGGGCACTTCCACTTATGGTCCTATAGCTTAGGGAAATTAAAATCAAAAGACACAGCCACCCCAAAGGTTGGGACGGCTCTGTTTACAAGAACCTGGTTTACGGTACAAGTTCAGTATCGCAGAAAGTGAAAAATGGATAAAGAAGTTGTGGTACTTACGTACAATGCAGTATCACTCAGCAATGAAATCTATGTCATCAGGCCCGTAGCAGCATAATGAGTGGATTCAGGTACGATGATTCTAACTGAAATAAGTCACACAGGAAAAGAAACATCATAAGATATCACTAATACACGGAATGTAAACTTGGCTACACAGGAACTGAATTACAAAACAGAACAGGGTCTCAAATTTAGAAACCCAACTTATGCTTGCTTAAGGGGAAAGGTGAGTTGGGGTGCTGCATAAAACCAGAGATTGAAATGAGCACAGATAAAGTTCCTTAAGCCAAATATGGAATAGACAAGAGCTACTCCTTGCTCAACGAAATGGACTCAACACCCCATATTAAATGCCTAAGAGTGTACCTGACTAGGAAGTATCTTAAAACCTATGGATTGCTATGTGTCTGAAAGAGAATCAAGTGTGTGTACAGGGGCATAAACGCAGCAGTGATAGGACTGGAGAGGTTCGGTGAGCAAATGAAGACCCTTTGAAGTCATATTGCATGGTACCCATTCCACGGGTCTCAACTCTCCAGGTTTAAGGTATTCTTCCTTCAGCTAAAACATGCATGTGGAACCCAGAGTATGATCAACCGTGTGATCGGGAGACGTGTTCCAATATGTCTCAGTTTTCGTCCCCTGGTACTCGGGTGCAACATTCCAGACGCTTTACTAACACTCTCCCGACTTGGAGAGTCAGTGCCTTTAACCTCCTGTTTGGCCCAGTTTGCAATTTCTGCGGAAGATGAACAGGAATAGGGAGAACCAATGACAGACTAGCTGGAGGTGTCTGGACGGGCAAATTTAACTCTCATTTCCCACCAGGAAGAGGAATTAACCAAAGGCTCAGCGTGCCGTGCCGGAACCAGATTAGGGCCTGAAGCCATCCTGCGGGGTTGCGGCCAGCTCACGAGAAAGCGAGTTGAAGAAAGGAGCTCAGGGGCACTGTAATTCACAAACCTGCAGAGTTATAAATGACAGCTATCGTCCAAAAATATACTGAAGTAAGGCTGCCAAGAGGACTTGAAAGCGGGGCAGAATTGCAGGAAACCGATTTCAGGAGGTAGACTGGAATTGCATTTAAAGCATAGGAAAAGAGGCAGAACGTCCACAATGATGCACTTGGCCAAAAAGGGCGTATGCGTTTTTTCCTGAATATATTCAGGAAAAAACGCATACGCCCTTTTTGGCCAACCAAGCAAGCTTGCAAAGGAAATCTGCACTACAATGAAGTCTCACTTCCCCCCGGTCAAAAGGGCCATCTGAAAAAAGTGTAAAATCCAGAAAGGCAGGACAGGCCATGGAGAACTGGGAGCCTTGTTATGCTGATGGGCGGGATGTAAATTGCCAGCAGCCACTCGGGAGAAGTGTATGGTGTTTCCTGAAACATCTAAAAAACAAAGCAACAGAGCCTAGGGCACTTCCACTTATGGTCCTATAGCTTAGGGAAATTAAAATCAAAAGACACAGCCACCCCAAAGGTTGGGACGGCTCTGTTTACAAGAACCTGGTTTACGGTACAAGTTCAGTATCGCAGAAAGTGAAAAATGGATAAAGAAGTTGTGGTACTTACGTACAATGCAGTATCACTCAGCAATGAAATCTATGTCATCAGGCCCGTAGCAGCATAATGAGTGGATTCAGGTACGATGATTCTAACTGAAATAAGTCACACAGGAAAAGAAACATCATAAGATATCACTAATAGACGGAATGTAAACTTGGCTACACAGGAACTGAATTACAAAACAGAACAGGGTCTCAAATTTAGAAACCCAACTTATGCTTGCTTAAGGGGAAAGGTGAGTTGGGGTGCTGCATAAAACCAGAGATTGAAATGAGCACAGATAAAGTTCCTTAAGCCAAATATGGAATAGACAAGAGCTACTCCTTGCTCAACGAAATGGACTCAACACCCCATATTAAATGCCTAAGAGTGTACCTGACTAGGAAGTATCTTAAAACCTATGGATTGCTATGTGTCTGAAAGAGAATCAAGTGTGTGTACAGGGGCATAAACGCAGCAGTGATAGGACTGGAGAGGTTCGGTGAGCAAATGAAGACCCTTTGAAGTCATATTGCATGGTACCCATTCCACGGGTCTCAACTCTCCAGGTTTAAGGTATTCTTCCTTCAGCTAAAACATGCATGTGGAACCCAGAGTATGATCAACCGTGTGATCGGGAGACGTGTTCCAATATGTCTCAGTTTTCGTCCCCTGGTACTCGGGTGCAACATTCCAGACGCTTTACTAACACTCTCCCGACTTGGAGAGTCAGTGCCTTTAACCTCCTGTTTGGCCCAGTTTGCAATTTCTGCGGAAGATGAACAGGGATAGGGAGAACCAATGACAGACTAGCTGGAGGTGTCTGGACGGGCAAATTTAACTCTCATTTCCCACCAGGAAGAGGAATTAACCAAAGGCTCAGCGTGCCGTGCCGGAACCAGATTAGGGCCTGAAGCCATCCTGCGGGGTTGCGGCCAGCTCACGAGAAAGCGAGTTGAAGAAAGGAGCTCAGGGGCACTGTAATTCACAAACCTGCAGAGTTATAAATGACAGCTATCGTCCAAAAATATACTGAAGTAAGGCTGCCAAGAGGACTTGAAAGCGGGGCAGAATTGCAGGAAACCGATTTCAGGAGGTAGACTGGAATTGCATTTAAAGCATAGGAAAAGAGGCAGAACGTCCACAATGATGCACTTGGCCAAAAAGGGCGTATGCGTTTTTTCCTGAATATATTCAGGAAAAAACGCATACGCCCTTTTTGGCCAACCAAGCAAGCTTGCAAAGGAAATCTGCACTACAATGAAGTCTCACTTCCCCCCGGTCAAAAGGGCCATCTGAAAAAAGTGTAAAATCCAGAAAGGCAGGACAGGCCATGGAGAACTGGGAGCCTTGTTATGCTGATGGGCGGGATGTAAATTGCCAACAGCCACTCGGGAGAAGTGTATGGTGTTTCCTGAAACATCTGAAAAACAAAGCAACAGAGCCTAGGGCACTTCCACTTATGGTCCTATAGCTTAGGGAAATTAAAATCAAAAGACACAGCCACCCCAAAGGTTGGGACGGCTCTGTTTACAAGAACCTGGTTTACGGTACAAGTTCAGTATCGCAGAAAGTGAAAAATGGATAAAGAAGTTGTGGTACTTACGTACAATGCAGTATCACTCAGCAATGAAATCTATGTCATCAGGCCCGTAGCAGCATAATGAGTGGATTCAGGTACGATGATTCTAACTGAAATAAGTCACACAGGAAAAGAAACATCATAAGATATCACTAATACACGGAATGTAAACTTGGCTACACAGGAACTGAATTACAAAACAGAACAGGGTCTCAAATTTAGAAACCCAACTTATGCTTGCTTAAGGGGAAAGGTGAGTTGGGGTGCTGCATAAAACCAGAGATTGAAATGAGCACAGATAAAGTTCCTTAAGCCAAATATGGAATAGACAAGAGCTACTCCTTGCTCAACGAAATGGACTCAACACCCCATATTAAATGCCTAAGAGTGTACCTGACTAGGAAGTATCTTAAAACCTATGGATTGCTATGTCTCCGAAAGAGAATCAAGCGTGTGTACAGGGGCATAAACGCAGCAGTGATAGGATTGGAGAGGTTCGGTGAGCAAATGAAGACCCTTTGAAGTCATATTGCATGGTACCCATTCCACGAGTCTCAACTCTCCACGTTTAAGGTATTCTTCCTTCAGCTAAAACATGTATGTGGAACCCAGAGTATGATCAACCGTGTGATCGGGAGACGTGTTCCAATATGTCTCAGTTTTCGTCCCCTGGTACTCGGGTGCAACATTCCAGACGCTTTACTAACACTCTCCCGACTTGGAGAGTCAGTGCCTTTAACCTCCTGTTTGGCCCAGTTTGCAATTTCTGCGGAAGATGAACAGGAATAGGGAGAACCAATGACAGACTAGCTGGAGGTGTCTGGACGGGCAAATTTAACTCTCATTTCCCACCAGGAAGAGGAATTAACCAAAGGCTCAGCGTGCCGTGCCGGAACCAGATTAGGGCCTGAAGCCATCCTGCGGTGTTGCGGCCAGCTCACGAGAAAGCGACTTGAAGAAAGGAGCTCAGGGGCACTGTAATTCACAAACCTGCAGAGTTATAAATGACAGCTATCGTCCAAAAATATACTGAAGTAAGGCTGCCAAGAGGACTTGAAAGCGGGGCAGAATTGCAGGAAACCGATTTCAGGAGGTAGACTGGAATTGCATTTAAAGCATAGGAAAAGAGGCAGAACGTCCACAATGATGCACTTGGCCAAAAAGGGCGTATGCGTTTTTTCCTGAATATATTCAGGAAAAAACGCATACGCCCTTTTTGGCCAACCAAGCAAGCTTGCAAAGGAAATCTGCACTACAATGAAGTCTCACTTCCCCCCGGTCAAAAGGGCCATCTGAAAAAAGTGTAAAATCCAGAAAGGCAGGACAGGCCATGGAGAACTGGGAGCCTTGTTATGCTGATGGGCGGGATGTAAATTGCCAACAGCCACTCGGGAGAAGTGTATGGTGTTTCCTGAAACATCTAAAAAACAAAGCAACAGAGCCTAGGGCACTTCCACTTATGGTCCTATAGCTTAGGGAAATTAAAATCAAAAGACACAGCCACCCCAAAGGTTGGGACGGCTCTGTTTACAAGAACCTGGTTTACGGTACAAGTTCAATATCGCAGAAAGTGAAAAATGGATAAAGAAGTTGTGGTACTTACGTACAATGCAGTATCACTCAGCAATGAAATCTATGTCATCAGGCCTGTAGCAGCATAATGAGTGGATTCAGGTATGATGATTCTAACTGAAATAAGTCACACAGGAAAAGAAACATCATAAGATATCACTAATACACGGAATGTAACCTTGGCTACACAGGAACTGAATTACAAAACAGAACAGGGTCTCAAATTTAGAAAACCAACTTATGCTTGCTTAAGGGGAAAGGTGAGTTGGGGTGCTGCATAAAACCAGAGATTGAAATGAGCACAGATAAAGTTCCTTAAGCCAAATATGGAATAGACAAGAGCTACTCCTTGCTCAACGAAATGGACTCAACACCCCATATTAAACACCTAAGAATGTACCTGACTAGGAAGTATCTTAAAACCTATGGATTGCTATGTCTCCAAAAGAGAATCAAGCTGGTGTGCAGGGGCATAAACGCAGCAGTGATAGGACTGGAGAGGTTCGGTGAGCAAATGAAGACCCTTTGAAGTCATATTGCATGGTACCCATTCCACGGGTCTCAACTCTCCAGGTTTAAGGTATTCTTCCTTCAGCTAAAACATGCATGTGGAACCCAGAGTATGATCAACCGTGTGATCGGGAGACGTGTTCCAATATGTCTCAGTTTTCGTCCCCTGGTACTCGGGTGCAACATTCCAGACGCTTTACTAACACTCTCCCGACTTGGAGAGTCAGTGCCTTTAACCTCCTGTTTGGCCCAGTTTGCAATTTCTGCGGAAGATGAACAGGAATAGGGAGAACCAATGACAGACTTGCTGGAGGTGTCTGGACGGGCAAATTTAACTCTCATTTCCCACCAGGAAGAGGAATTAACCAAAGGCTCAGCGTGCCGTGCCGGAACCAGATTAGGGCCTGAAGCCATCCTGCGGTGTTGCGGCCAGCTCACGAGAAAGCGAGTTGAAGAAAGGAGCTCAGGGGCACTGTAATTCACAAACCTGCAGAGTTATAAATGACAGCTATCGTCCAAAAATATACTGAAGTAAGGCTGCCAAGAGGACTTGAAAGCGGGGCAGAATTGCAGGAAACCGATTTCAGGAGGTAGACTGGAATTGCATTTAAAGCATAGGAAAAGAGGCAGAACGTCCACAATGATGCACTTGGCCAAAAAGGGCGTATGCGTTTTTTCCTGAATATATTCAGGAAAAAACGCATACGCCCTTTTTGGCCAACCAAGCAAGGTTGCAAAGGAAATCTGCACTACAGTGAAGTCTCACTTCCCCCCGGTCAAAAGGGCCATCTGAAAAAAGTGTAAAATCCAGAAAGGCAGGACAGGCCATGGAGAACTGGGAGCCTTGTTATGCTGATGGGCGGGATGTCAATTGCCAACAGCCACTCGGGAGAAGTGTATGGTGTTTCCTGAAACATCTAAAAAACAAAGCAACAGAGCCTAGGGCACTTCCACTTATGGTCCTATAGCTTAGGGAAATTAAAATCAAAAGACACAGCCACCCCAAAGGTTGGGACGGCTCTGTTTACAAGAACCTGGTTTACGGTACAAGTTCAGTATCGCAGAAAGTGAAAAATGGATAAAGAAGTTGTGGTACTTACGTACAATGCAGTATCACTCAGCAATGAAATCTATGTCATCAGGCCCGTAGCAGCATAATGAGTGGATTCAGGTACGATGATTCTAACTGAAATAAGTCACACAGGAAAAGAAACATCATAAGATATCACTAATACACGGAATGTAAACTTGGCTACACAGGAACTGAATTACAAAACAGAACAGGGTCTCAAATTTAGAAACCCAACTTATGCTTGCTTAAGGGGAAAGGTGAGTTGGGGTGCTGCATAAAACCAGAGATTGAAATGAGCACAGATAAAGTTCCTTAAGCCAAATATGGAATAGACAAGAGCTACTCCTTGCTCAACGAAATGGACTCAACACCCCATATTAAATGCCTAAGAGTGTACCTGACTAGGAAGTATCTTAAAACCTATGGATTGCTATGTCTCTGAAAGAGAATCAAGTGTGTGTACAGGGGCATAAACGCAGCAGTGATAGGATTGGAGAGGTTCGGTGAGCAAATGAAGACCCTTTGAAGTCATATTGCATGGTACCCATTCCACGGGTCTCAACTCTCCAGGTTTAAGGTATTCTTCCTTCAGCTAAAACATGCATGTGGAACCCAGAGTATGATCAACCGTGTGATCGGGAGACGTGTTCCAATATGTCTCAGTTTTCGTCCCCTGGTACTCGGGTGCAACATTCCAGACGCTTTACTAACACTCTCCCGACTTGGAGAGTCAGTGCCTTTAACCTCCTGTTTGGCCCAGTTTGCAATTTCTGCGGAAGATGAACAGGGATAGGGAGAACCAATGACAGACTAGCTGGAGGTGTCTGGACGGGCAAATTTAACTCTCATTTCCCACCAGGAAGAGGAATTAACCAAAGGCTCAGCGTGCCGTGCCGGAACCAGATTAGGGCCTGAAGCCATCCTGCGGGGTTGCGGCCAGCTCACGAGAAAGCGAGTTGAAGAAAGGAGCTCAGGGGCACTGTAATTCACAAACCTGCAGAGTTATAAATGACAGCTATCGTCCAAAAATATACTGAAGTAAGGCTGCCAAGAGGACTTGAAAGCGGGGCAGAATTGCAGGAAACCGATTTCAGGAGGTAGACTGGAATTGCATTTAAAGCATAGGAAAAGAGGCAGAACGTCCACAATGATGCACTTGGCCAAAAAGGGCGTATGCGTTTTTTCCTGAATATATTCAGGAAAAAACGCATACGCCCTTTTTGGCCAACCAAGCAAGCTTGCAAAGGAAATCTGCACTACAATGAAGTCTCACTTCCCCCCGGTCAAAAGGGCCATCTGAAAAAAGTGTAAAATCCAGAAAGGCAGGACAGGCCATGGAGAACTGGGAGCCTTGTTATGCTGATGGGCGGGATGTCAATTGCCAACAGCCACTCGGGAGAAGTGTATGGTGTTTCCTGAAACATCTAAAAAACAAAGCAACAGAGCCTAGGGCACTTCCACTTATGGTCCTATAGCTTAGGGAAATTAAAATCAAAAGACACAGCCACCCCAAAGGTTGGGACGGCTCTGTTTACAAGAACCTGGTTTACGGTACAAGTTCAGTATCGCAGAAAGTGAAAAATGGATAAAGAAGTTGTGGTACTTACGTACAATGCAGTATCACTCAGCAATGAAATCTATGTCATCAGGCCTGTAGCAGCATAATGAGTGGATTCAGGTACGATGATTCTAACTGAAATAAGTCACACAGGAAAAGAAACATCATAAGATATCACTAATACACGGAATGTAAACTTGGCTACACAGGAACTGAATTACAAAACAGAACAGGGTCTCAAATTTAGAAACCCAACTTATGCTTGCTTAAGGGGAAAGGTGAGTTGGGGTGCTGCATAAAACCAGAGATTGAAATGAGCACAGATAAAGTTCCTTAAGCCAAATATGGAATAGACAAGAGCTACTCCTTGCTCAACGAAATGGACTCAACACCCCATATTAAACGCCTAAGAGTGTACCTGACTAGGAAGTATCTTAAAACCTATGGATTGCTATGTCTCTGAAAGAGAATCAAGTGTGTGTACAGGGGCATAAACGCAGCAGTGATAGGACTGGAGAGGTTCGGTGAGCAAATGAAGACCCTTTGAAGTCATATTGCATGGTACCCATTCCACGGGTCTCAACTCTCCAGGTTTAAGGTATTCTTCCTTCAGCTAAAACATGCATGTGGAACCCAGAGTATGATCAACCGTGTGATCGGGAGACGTGTTCCAATATGTGTCAGTTTTCGTCCCCTGGTACTCGGGTGCAACATTCCAGACGCTTTACTAACACTCTCCCAACTTGGAGAGTCAGTGCCTTTAACCTCCTGTTTGGCCCAGTTTGCAATTTCTGCGGAAGATGAACAGGAATAGGGAGAACCAATGACAGACTAGCTGGAGGTGTCTGGACGGGCAAATTTAACTCTCATTTCCCACCAGGAAGAGGAATTAACCAAAGGCTCAGCATGCCGTGCCGGAACCAGATTAGGGCCTGAAGCCATCCTGCGGGGTTGCGGCCAGCTCACGAGAAAGCGAGTTGAAGAAAGGAGCTCAGGGGCACAGTAATTCACAAACCTGCAGAGTTATAAATGACAGCTATCGTCCAAAAATATACTGAAGTAAGGCTGCCAAGAGGACTTGAAAGCGGGGCAGAATTGCAGGAAACCGATTTCAGGAGGTAGACTGGAATTGCATTTAAAGCATAGGAAAAGAGGCAGAACGTCCACAATGATGCACTTGGCCAAAAAGGGCGTATGCGTTTTTTCCTGAATATATTCAGGAAAAAACGCATACGCTCTTTTTGGCCAACCAAGCAAGCTTGCAAAGGAAATCTGCACTACAATGAAGTCTCACTTCCCCCCGGTCAAAAGGGCCATCTGAAAAAAGTGTAAAATCCTGAAAGGCAGGACAGGCCATGGAGAACTGGGAGCCTTGTTATGCTGATGGGCGGGATGTAAATTGCCAACAGCCACTCGGGAGAAGTGTATGATGTTTCCTGAAACATCTAAAAAACAAAGCAACAGAGCCTAGGGCACTTCCACTTATGGTCCTATAGCTTAGGGAAATTAAAATCAAAAGACACAGCCACCCCAAAGGTTGGGACGGCTCTGTTTACAAGAACCTGGTTTACGGTACAAGTTCAATATCGCAGAAAGTGAAAAATGGATAAAGAAGTTGTGGTACTTACGTACAATGCAGTATCACTCAGCAATGAAATCTATGTCATCAGGCCCGTAGCAGCATAATGAGTGGATTCAGGTACGATGATTCTAACTGAAATAAGTCACACAGGAAAAGAAACATCATAAGATATCACTAATACACGGAATGTAAACTTGGCTACACAGGAACTGAATTACAAAACAGAACAGGGTCTCAAATTTAGAAAACCAACTTATGCTTGCTTAAGGGGAAAGGTGAGTTGGGGTGCTGCATAAAACCAGAGATTGAAATGAGCACAGATAAAGTTCCTTAAGCCAAATATGGAATAGACAAGAGCTACTCCTTGCTCAACGAAATGGACTCAACACCCCATATTAAATGCCTAAGAGTGTACCTGACTAGGAAGTATCTTAAAACCTATGGATTGCTATGTGTCTGAAAGAGAATCAAGTGTGTGTACAGGGGCATAAACGCAGCAGTGATAGGATTGGAGAGGTTCGGTGAGCAAATGAAGACCCTTTGAAGTCATATTGCATGGTACCCATTCCACGGGTCTCAACTCTCCAGGTTTAAGGTATTCTTCCTTCAGCTAAAACATGCATGTGGAACCCAGAGTATGATCAACCGTGTGATCGGGAGACGTGTTCCAATATGTCTCAGTTTTCGTCCCCTGGTACTCGGGTGCAACATTCCAGACGCTTTACTAACACTCTCCCGACTTGGAGAGTCAGTGCCTTTAACCTCCTGTTTGGCCCAGTTTGCAATTTCTGCAGAAGATGAACAGGAATAGGGAGAACCAATGACAGACTAGCTGGAGGTGTCTGGACGGGCAAATTTAACTCTCATTTCCCACCAGGAAGAGGAATTAACCAAAGGCTCAGCGTGCCGTGCCGGAACCAGATTAGGGCCTGAAGCCATCCTGCGGTGTTGCGGCCAGCTCACGAGAAAGCGAGTTGAAGAAAGGAGCTCAGGGGCACTGTAATTCACAAACCTGCAGAGTTATAAATGACAGCTATCGTCCAAAAATATACTGAAGTAAGGCTGCCAAGAGGACTTGAAAGCGGGGCAGAATTGCAGGAAACCGATTTCAGGAGGTAGACTGGAATTGCATTGAAAGCATAGGAAAAGAGGCAGAACGTCCACAATGATGCACTTGGCCAAAAAGGGCGTATGCGTTTTTTCCTGAATATATTCAGGAAAAAACGCATACGCCCTTTTTGGCCAACCAAGCAAGCTTGCAAAGGAAATCTGCACTACAATGAAGTCTCACTTCCCCCCGGTCAAAAGGGCCATCTGAAAAAAGTGTAAAATCCAGAAAGGCAGGACAGGCCATGGAGAACTGGGAGCCTTGTTATGCTGATGGGCGGGATGTAAATTGCCAACAGCCACTCGGGAGAAGTGTATGGTGGTTCCTGAAACATCTAAAAAACAAAGCAACAGAGCCTAGGGCACTTCCACTTATGGTCCTATAGCTTAGGGAAATTAAAATCAAAAGACACAGCCACCCCAAAGGTTGGGACGGCTCTGTTTACAAGAACCTGGTTTACGGTACAAGTTCAATATCGCAGAAAGTGAAAAATGGATAAAGAAGTTGTGGTACTTACGTACAATGCAATATCACTCAGCAATGAAATCTATGTCATCAGGCCCGTAGCAGCATAATGAGTGGATTCAGGTACGATGATTCTAACTGAAATAAGTCACACAGGAAAAGAAACATCATAAGATATCACTAATACACGGAATGTAACCTTGGCTACACAGGAACTGAATTACAAAACAGAACAGGGTCTCAAATTTAGAAACCCAACTTATGCTTGCTTAAGGGGAAAGGTGAGTTGGGGTGCTGCATAAAACCAGAGATTGAAATGAGCACAGATAAAGTTCCTTAAGCCAAATATGGAATAGACAAGAGCTACTCCTTGCTCAACGAAATGTATTCAACACCCCATATTAAACACCTAAGAATGTACCTGACTAGGAAGTATCTTAAAACCTATGGATTGCTATGTCTCCAAAAGAGAATCAAGCGTGTGTGCAGGGGCATAAACGCAGCAGTGATAGGATTGGAGAGGTTCGGTGAGCAAATGAAGACCCTTTGAAGTCATATTGCATGGTACCCATTCCACGGGTCTCAACTCTCCAGGTTTAAGGTATTCTTCCTTCAGCTAAAACATGCATGTGGAACCCAGAGTATGATCAACCGTGTGATCGGGAGACGTGTTCCAATATGTGTCAGTTTTCGTCCCCTGGTACTCGGGTGCAACATTCCAGACGCTTTACTAACACTCTCCCGACTTGGAGAGTCAGTGCCTTTAACCTCCTGTTTGACCCAGTTTGCAATTTCTGCGGAAGATGAACAGGAATAGGGAGAACCAATGACAGACTTGCTGGAGGTGTCTGGACGGGCAAATTTAACTCTCATTTCCCACCAGGAAGAGGAATTAACCAAAGGCTCAGCGTGCCGTGCCGGAACCAGATTAGGGCCTGAAGCCATCCTGCGGTGTTGCGGCCAGCTCACGAGAAAGCGAGTTGAAGAAAGGAGCTCAGGGGCACTGTAATTCACAAACCTGCAGAGTTATAAATGACAGCTATCGTCCAAAAATATACTGAAGTAAGGCTGCCAAGAGGACTTGAAAGCGGGGCAGAATTGCAGGAAACCGATTTCAGGAGGTAGACTGGAATTGCATTTAAAGCATAGGAAAAGAGGCAGAACGTCCACAATGATGCACTTGGCCAAAAAGGGCGTATGCGTTTTTTCCTGAATATATTCAGGAAAAAACGCATACGCCCTTTTTGGCCAACCAAGCAAGGTTGCAAAGGAAATCTGCACTACAGTGAAGTCTCACTTCCCCCCGGTCAAAAGGGCCATCTGAAAAAAGTGTAAAATCCAGAAAGGCAGGACAGGCCATGGAGAACTGGGAGCCTTGTTATGCTGATGGGCGGGATGTAAATTGCCAACAGCCACTCGGGAGAAGTGTATGGTGGTTCCTGAAACATCTAAAAAACAAAGCAACAGAGCCTAGGGCACTTCCACTTATGGTCCTATAGCTTAGGGAAATTAAAATCAAAAGACACAGCCACCCCAAAGGTTGGGACGGCTCTGTTTACAAGAACCTGGTTTACGGTACAAGTTCAATATCGCAGAAAGTGAAAAATGGATAAAGAAGTTGTGGTACTTACGTACAATGCAGTATCACTCAGCAATGAAATCTATGTCATCAGGCCCGTAGCAGCATAATGAGTGGATTCAGGTATGATGATTCTAACTGAAATAAGTCACACAGAAAAAGAAACATCATAAGATATCACTAATACACGGAATGTAACCTTGGCTACACAGGAACTGAATTACAAAACAGAACAGGGTCTCAAATTTAGAAACCCAACTTATGCTTGCTTAAGGGGAAAGGTGAGTTGGGGTGCTGCATAAAACCAGAGATTGAAATGAGCACAGATAAAGTTCTTTAAGCCAAATATGGAATAGACAAGAGCTACTCCTTGCTCAACGAAATGTATTCAACACCCCATATTAAACACCTAAGAATGTACCTGACTAGGAAGTATCTTAAAACCTATGGATTGCTATGTCTCCAAAAGAGAATCAAGCGTGTGTGCAGGGGCATAAACGCAGCAGTGATAGGATTGGAGAGGTTCGGTGAGCAAATGAAGACCCTTTGAAGTCATATTGCATGGTACCCATTCCACGGGTCTCAACTCTCCAGGTTTAAGGTATTCTTCCTTCAGCTAAAACATGCATGTGGAACCCAGAGTATGATCAACCGTGTGATCGGGAGACGTGTTCCAATATGTGTCAGTTTTCGTCCCCTGGTACTCGGGTGCAACATTCCAGACGCTTTACTAACACTCTCCCAACTTGGAGAGTCAGTGCCTTTAACCTCCTGTTTGGCCCAGTTTGCAATTTCTGCGGAAGATGAACAGGAATAGGCAGAACCAATGACAGACTAGCTGGAGGTGTCTGGACGGGCAAATTTAACTCTCATTTCCCACCAGGAAGAGGAATTAACCAAAGGCTCAGCGTGCCGTGCCGGAACCAGATTAGGGCCTGAAGCCATCCTGCGGTGTTGCGGCCAGCTCACGAGAAAGCGAGTTGAAGAAAGGAGCTCAGGGGCACTGTAATTCACAAACCTGCAGAGTTATAAATGACAGCTATCGTCCAAAAATATACTGAAGTAAGGCTGCCAAGAGGACTTGAAAGCGGGGCAGAATTGCAGGAAACCGATTTCAGGAGGTAGACTGGAATTGCATTGAAAGCATAGGAAAAGAGGCAGAACGTCCACAATGATGCACTTGGCCAAAAAGGGCGTATGCGTTTTTTCCTGAATATATTCAGGAAAAAACGCATACGCCCTTTTTGGCCAACCAAGCAAGCTTGCAAAGGAAATCTGCACTACAGTGAAGTCTCACTTCCCCCCGGTCAAAAGGGCCATCTGAAAAAAGTGTAAAATCCAGAAAGGCAGGACAGGCCATGGAGAACTGGGAGCCTTGTTATGCTGATGGGCGGGATGTCAATTGCCAACAGCCACTCGGGAGAAGTGTATGGTGTTTCCTGAAACATCTAAAAAACAAAGCAACAGAGCCTAGGGGACTTCCACTTATGGTCCTATAGCTTAAGGAAATTAAAATCAAAAAGACACAGCCACCCCAAAGGTTGGGACGGCTCTGTTTACAAGAACCTGGTTTACGGTACAAGTTCAATATCGCAGAAAGTGAAAAATGGATAAAGAAGTTGTGGTACTTACGTACAATGCAGTATCACTCAGCAATGAAATCTATGTCATCAGGCCCGTAGCAGCATAATGAGTGGATTCAGGTACGATGATTCTAACTGAAATAAGTCACACAGGAAAAGAAACATCATAAGATATCACTAATACACGGAATGTAACCTTGGCTACACAGGAACTGAATTACAAAACAGAACAGGGTCTCAAATTTAGAAAACCAACTTATGCTTGCTTAAGGGGAAAGGTGAGTTGGGGTGCTGCATAAAACCAGATATTGAAATGAGCACAGATAAAGTTCCTTAAGCCAAATATGGAATAGACAAGAGCTACTCCTTGCTCAACGAAATGGACTCAACACCCCATATTAAATGCCTAAGAGTGTACCTGACTAGGAAGTATCTTAAAACCTATGGATTGCTATGTCTCTGAAAGAGAATCAAGTGTGTGTACAGGGGCATAAACGCAGCAGTGATAGGATTGGAGAGGTTCGGTGAGCAAATGAAGACCCTTTGAAGTCATATTGCATGGTACCCATTCCACGAGTCTCAACTCTCCAGGTTTAAGGTATTCTTCCTTCAGCTAAAACATGCATGTGGAACCCAGAGTATGATCAACCGTGTGATCGGGAGACGTGTTCCAATATGTGTCAGTTTTCGTCCCCTGGTACTCGGGTGCAACATTCCAGACGCTTTACTAACACTCTCCCGACTTGGAGAGTCAGTGCCTTTAACCTCCTGTTTGGCCCAGTTTGCAATTTCTGCAGAAGATGAACAGGAATAGGGAGAACCAATGACAGACTAGCTGGAGGTGTCTGGACGGGCAAATTTAACTCTCATTTCCCACCAGGAAGAGGAATTAACCAAAGGCTCAGCGTGCCGTGCCGGAACCAGATTAGGGCCTGAAGCCATCCTGCGGTGTTGCGGCCAGCTCACGAGAAAGCGAGTTGAAGAAAGGAGCTCAGGGGCACTGTAATTCACAAACCTGCAGAGTTATAAATGACAGCTATCGTCCAAAAATATACTGAAGTAAGGCTGCCAAGAGGACTTGAAAGCGGGGCAGAATTGCAGGAAACCGATTTCAGGAGGTAGACTGGAATTGCATTTAAAGCATAGGAAAGGAGGCAGAACGTCCACAATGATGCACTTGGCCAAAAAGGGCGTATGCGTTTTTTCCTGAATATATTCAGGAAAAAACGCATACGCCCTTTTTGGCCAACCAAGCAAGCTTGCAAAGGAAATCTGCACTACAATGAAGTCTCACTTCCCCCCGGTCAAAAGGGCCATCTGAAAAAAGTGTAAAATCCAGAAAGGCAGGACAGGCCATGGAGAACTGGGAGCCTTGTTATGCTGATGGGCGGGATGTCAATTGCCAACAACCACTCGGGAGAAGTGTATGGTGTTTCCTGAAACATCTAAAAAACAAAGCAACAGAGCCTAGGGCACTTCCACTTATGGTCCTATAGCTTAGGGAAATTAAAATCAAAAGACACAGCCACCCCAAAGGTTGGGACGGCTCTGTTTACAAGAACCTGGTTTACGGTACAAGTTCAATATCGCAGAAAGTGAAAAATGGATAAAGAAGTTGTGGTACTTACGTACAATGCAATATCACTCAGCAATGAAATCTATGTCATCAGCCCCGTAGCAGCATAATGAGTGGATTCAGGTATGATGATTCTAACTGAAATAAGTCACACAGGAAAAGAAACATCATAAGATATCACTAATACACGGAATGTAACCTTGGCTACACAGGAACTGAATTACAAAACAGAACAGGGTCTCAAATTTAGAAACCCAAATTATGCTTGCTTAAGGGGAAAGGTGAGTTGGGGTGCTGCATAAAACCAGAGATTGAAATGAGCACAGATAAAGTTCCTTAAGCCAAATATGGAATAGACAAGAGCTACTCCTTGCTCAACGAAATGGACTCAACACCCCATATTAAATGCCTAAGAGTGTACCTGACTAGGAAGTATCTTAAAACCTATGGATTGCTATGTCTCTGAAAGAGAATCAAGTGTGTGTACAGGGGCATAAACGCAGCAGTGATAGGATTGGAGAGGTTCGGTGAGCAAATGAAGACCCTTTGAAGTCATATTGCATGGTACCCATTCCACGGGTCTCAACTCTCCAGGTTTAAGGTATTCTTCCTTCAGCTAAAACATGCATGTGGAACCCAGAGTATGATCAACCGTGTGATCGGGAGACGTGTTCCAATATGTCTCAGTTTTCGTCCCCTGGTACTCGGGTGCAACATTCCAGACGCTTTACTAACACTCTCCCGACTTGGAGAGTCAGTGCCTTTAACCTCCTGTTTGGCCCAGTTTGCAATTTCTGCGGAAGATGAACAGGAATAGGCAGAACCAATGACAGACTAGCTGGAGGTGTCTGGACGGGCAAATTTAACTCTCATTTCCCACCAGGAAGAGGAATTAACCAAAGGCTCAGCGTGCCGTGCCGGAACCAGATTAGGGCCTGAAGCCATCCTGCGGGGTTGCGGCCAGCTCACGAGAAAGCGAGTTGAAGAAAGGAGCTCAGGGGCACTGTAATTCACAAACCTGCAGAGTTATAAATGACAGCTATCGTCCAAAAATATACTGAAGTAAGGCTGCCAAGAGGACTTGAACGCGGGGCAGAATTGCAGGAAACCGATTTCAGGAGGTAGACTGGAATTGCATTTAAAGCATAGGAAAAGAGGCAGAACGTCCACAATGATGCACTTGGCCAAAAAGGGCGTATGCGTTTTTTCCTGAATATATTCAGGAAAAAACGCATACGCCCTTTTTGGCCAACCAAGCAAGCTTGCAAAGGAAATCTGCACTACAATGAAGTCTCACTTCCCCCCGGTCAAAAGGGCCATCTGAAAAAAGTGTAAAATCCAGAAAGGCAGGACAGGCCATGGAGAACTGGGAGCCTTGTTATGCTGATGGGCGGGATGTCAATTGCCAACAGCCACTCGGGAGAAGTGTATGGTGTTTCCTGAAACATCTAAAAAACAAAGCAACAGAGCCTAGGGCACTTCCACTTATGGTCCTATAGCTTAGGGAAATTAAAATCAAAAGACACAGCCACCCCAAAGGTTGGGACGGCTCTGTTTACAAGAACCTGGTTTACGGTACAAGTTCAATATCGCAGAAAGTGAAAAATGGATAAAGAAGTTGTGGTACTTACGTACAATGCAATATCACTCAGCAATGAAATCTATGTCATCAGGCCCGTAGCAGCATAATGAGTGGATTCAGGTACGATGATTCTAACTGAAATAAGTCACACAGAAAAAGAAACATCATAAGATATCACTAATACACGGAATGTAAACTTGGCTACACAGGAACTGAATTACAAAACAGAACAGGGTCTCAAATTTAGAAAACCAACTTATGCTTGCTTAAGGGGAAAGGTGAGTTGGGGTGCTGCATAAAACCAGAGATTGAAATGAGCACAGATAAAGTTCCTTAAGCCAAATATGGAATAGACAAGAGCTACTCCTTGCTCAACGAAATGGACTCAACACCCCATATTAAATGCCTAAGAGTGTACCTGACTAGGAAGTATCTTAAAACCTATGGATTGCTATGTGTCTGAAAGAGAATCAAGTGTGTGTACAGGGGCATAAACGCAGCAGTGATAGGATTGGAGAGGTTCGGTGAGCAAATGAAGACCCTTTGAAGTCATATTGCATGGTACCCATTCCACGGGTCTCAACTCTCCAGGTTTAAGGTATTCTTCCTTCAGCTAAAACATGCATGTGGAACCCAGAGTATGATCAACCGTGTGATCGGGAGACGTGTTCCAATATGTCTCAGTTTTCGTCCCCTGGTACTCGGGTGCAACATTCCAGACGCTTTACTAACACTCTCCCGACTTGGAGAGTCAGTGCCTTTAACCTCCTGTTTGGCCCAGTTTGCAATTTCTGCAGAAGATGAACAGGAATAGGGAGAACCAATGACAGACTAGCTGGAGGTGTCTGGACGGGCAAATTTAACTCTCATTTCCCACCAGGAAGAGGAATTAACCAAAGGCTCAGCGTGCCGTGCCGGAACCAGATTAGGGCCTGAAGCCATCCTGCGGTGTTGCGGCCAGCTCACGAGAAAGCGAGTTGAAGAAAGGAGCTCAGGGGCACTGTAATTCACAAACCTGCAGAGTTATAAATGACAGCTATCGTCCAAAAATATACTGAAGTAAGGCTGCCAAGAGGACTTGAAAGCGGGGCAGAATTGCAGGAAACCGATTTCAGGAGGTAGACTGGAATTGCATTGAAAGCATAGGAAAAGAGGCAGAACGTCCACAATGATGCACTTGGCCAAAAAGGGCGTATGCGTTTTTTCCTGAATATATTCAGGAAAAAACGCATACGCCCTTTTTGGCCAACCAAGCAAGCTTGCAAAGGAAATCCGCACTACAATGAAGTCTCACTTCCCCCCGGTCCAAAGGGCCATCTGAAAAAAGTGTAAAATCCAGAAAGGCAGGACAGGCCATGGAGAACTGGGAGCCTTGTTATGCTGATGGGCGGGATGTCAATTGCCAACAGCCACTCGGGAGAAGTGTATGGTGGTTCCTGAAACATCTAAAAAACAAAGCAACAGAGCCTAGGGCACTTCCACTTATGGTCCTATAGCTTAGGGAAATTAAAATCAAAAGACACAGCCACCCCAAAGGTTGGGACGGCTCTGTTTACAAGAACCTGGTTTACGGTACAAGTTCAATATCGCAGAAAGTGAAAAATGGATAAAGAAGTTGTGGTACTTACGTACAATGCAATATCACTCAGCAATGAAATCTATGTCATCAGGCCCGTAGCAGCATAATGAGTGGATTCAGGTACGATGATTCTAACTGAAATAAGTCACACAGAAAAAGAAACATCATAAGATATCACTAATACACGGAATGTAAACTTGGCTACATAGGAACTGAATTACAAAACAGAACAGGGTCTCAAATTTAGAAAACCAACTTATGCTTGCTTAAGGGGAAAGGTGAGTTGGGGTGCTGCATAAAACCAGAGATTGAAATGAGCACAGATAAAGTTCCTTAAGCCAAATATGGAATAGACAAGAGCTACTCCTTGCTCAACGAAATGGACTCAACACCCCATATTAAATGCCTAAGAGTGTACCTGACTAGGAAGTATCTTAAAACCTATGGATTGCTATGTCTCTGAAAGAGAATCAAGTGTGTGTACAGGGGCATAAACGCAGCAGTGATAGGATTGGAGAGGTTCGGTGAGCAAATGAAGACCCTTTGAAGTCATATTGCATGGTACCCATTCCACGGGTCTCAACTCTCCAGGTTTAAGGTATTCTTCCTTCAGCTAAAACATGCATGTGGAACCCAGAGTATGATCAACCGTGTGATCGGGAGACGTGTTCCAATATGTGTCAGTTTTCGTCCCCTGGTACTCGGGTGCAACATTCCAGACGCTTTACTAACACTCTCCCGACTTGGAGAGTCAGTGCCTTTAACCTCCTGTTTGGCCCAGTTTGCAATTTCTGCGGAAGATGAACAAGAATAGGGAGAACCAATGACAGACTAGCTGGAGGTGTCTGGACGGGCAAATTTAACTCTCATTTCCCACCAGGAAGAGGAATTAACCAAAGGCTCAGCGTGCCATGCCGGAACCAGATTAGGGCCTGAAGCCATCCTGCGGTGTTGCGGCCAGCTCTCGAGAAAGCGAGTTGAAGAAAGGAGCTCAGGGGCACTGTAATTCACAAACCTGCAGAGTTATAAATGACAGCTATCGTCCAAAAATATACTGAAGTAAGGCTGCCAAGAGGACTTGAAAGCGGGGCAGAATTGCAGGAAACCGATTTCAGGAGGTAGACTGGAATTGCATTTAAAGCATAGGAAAAGAGGCAGAACGTCCACAATGATGCACTTGGCCAAAAAGGGCGTATGCGTTTTATCCTGAATATATTCAGGAAAAAACGCATACGCCCTTTTTGGCCAACCAAGCAAGCTTGCAAAGGAAATCTGCACTACAGTGAAGTCTCACTTCCCCCCGGTCAAAAGGGCCATCTGAAAAAAGTGTAAAATCCAGAAAGGCAGGACAGGCCATGGAGAACTGGGAGCCTTGTTATGCTGATGGGCGGGATGTCAATTGCCAACAGCCACTCGGGAGAAGTGTATGGTGTTTCCTGAAACATCTAAAAAACAAAGCAACAGAGCCTAGGGCACTTCCACTTATGGTCCTATAGCTTAGGGAAATTAAAATAAAAAAGACACAGCCACCCCAAAGGTTGGGACGGCTCTGTTTACAAGAACCTGGTTTACGGTACAAGTTCAATATCGCAGAAAGTGAAAAATGGATAAAGAAGTTGTGGTACTTACGTACAATGCAATATCACTCAGCAATGAAATCTATGTCATCAGGCCCGTAGCAGCATAATGAGTGGATTCAGGTACGATGATTCTAACTGAAATAAGTCACACAGAAAAAGAAACATCATAAGATATCACTAATACACGGAATGTAACCTTGGCTACACAGGAACTGAATTACAAAACAGAACAGGGTCTCTAATTTAGAAACCCAACTTATGCTTGCTTAAGGGGAAAGGTGAGTTGGGGTGCTGCATAAAACCAGAGATTGAAATGAGCACAGATAAAGTTCCTTAAGCCAAATATGGAATAGACAAGAGCTACTCCTTGCTCAACGAAATGGACTCAACACCCCATATTAAATGCCTAAGAGTGTACCTGACTAGGAAGTATCTTAAAACCTATGGATTGCTATGTCTCTGAAAGAGAATCAAGTGTGTGTACAGGGGCATAAACGCAGCAGTGATAGGATTGGAGAGGTTCGGTGAGCAACTGAAGACCCTTTGAAGTCATATTGCATGGTACCCATTCCACGGGTCTCAACTCTCCAGGTTTAAGGTATTCTTCCTTCAGCTAAAACATGCATGTGGAACCCAGAGTATGATCAACCGTGTGATCGGGAGACGTGTTCCAATATGTCTCAGTTTTCGTCCCCTGGTACTCGGGTGCAACATTCCAGACGCTTTACTAACACTCTCCCGACTTGGAGAGTCAGTGCCTTTAACCTCCTGTTTGGCCCAGTTTGCAATTTCTGCAGAAGATGAACAGGAATAGGGAGAACCAATGACAGACTAGCTGGAGGTGTCTGGACGGGCAAATTTAACTCTCATTTCCCACCAGGAAGAGGAATTAACCAAAGGCTCAGCGTGCCGTGCCGGAACCAGATTAGGGCCTGAAGCCATCCTGCGGTGTTGCGGCCAGCTCACGAGAAAGCGAGTTGAAGAAAGGAGCTCAGGGGCACTGTAATTCACAAACCTGCAGAGTTATAAATGACAGCTATCGTCCAAAAATATACTGAAGTAAGGCTGCCAAGAGGACTTGAAAGCGGGGCAGAATTGCAGGAAACCGATTTCAGGAGGTAGACTGGAATTGCATTTAAAGCATAGGAAAGGAGGCAGAACGTCCACAATGATGCACTTGGCCAAAAAGGGCGTATGCGTTTTTTCCTGAATATATTCAGGAAAAAACGCATACGCCCTTTTTGGCCAACCAAGCAAGCTTGCAAAGGAAATCTGCACTACAATGAAGTCTCACTTCCCCCCGGTCAAAAGGGCCATCTGAAAAAAGTGTAAAATCCAGAAAGGCAGGACAGGCCATGGAGAACTGGGAGCCTTGTTATGCTGATGGGCGGGATGTCAATTGCCAACAGCCACTCGGGAGAAGTGTATGGTGTTTCCTGAAACATCTAAAAAACAAAGCAACAGAGCCTAGGGCACTTCCACTTATGGTCCTATAGCTTAGGGAAATTAAAATCAAAAGACACAGCCACCCCAAAGGTTGGGACGGCTCTGTTTACAAGAACCTGGTTTACGGTACAAGTTCAATATCGCAGAAAGTGAAAAATGGATAAAGAAGTTGTGGTACTTACGTACAATGCAGTATCACTCAGAAATGAAATCTATGTCATCAGGCCTGTAGCAGCATAATGAGTGGATTCAGGTATGATGATTCTAACTGAAATAAGTCACACAGGAAAAGAAACATCATAAGATATCACTAATACACGGAATGTAAACTTGGCTACACAGGAACTGAATTACAAAACAGAACAGGGTCTCAAATTTAGAAAACCAACTTATGCTTGCTTAAGGGGAAAGGTGAGTTGGGGTGCTGCATAAAACCAGAGATTGAAATGAGCACAGATAAAGTTCCTTAAGCCAAATATGGAATAGACAAGAGCTACTCCTTGCTCAACGAAATGGACTCAACACCCCATATTAAATGCCTAAGAGTGTACCTGACTAGGAAGTATCTTAAAACCTATGGATTGCTATGTGTCTGAAAGAGAATCAAGTGTGTGTACAGGGGCATAAACGCAGCAGTGATAGGATTGGAGAGGTTCGGTGAGCAAATGAAGACCCTTTGAAGTCATATTGCATGGTACCCATTCCACGGGTCTCAACTCTCCAGGTTTAAGGTATTCTTCCTTCAGCTAAAACATGCATGTGGAACCCAGAGTATGATCAACCGTGTGATCGGGAGACGTGTTCCAATATGTCTCAGTTTTCGTCCCCTGGTACTCGGGTGCAACATTCCAGACGCTTTACTAACACTCTCCCGACTTGGAGAGTCAGTGCCTTTAACCTCCTGTTTGGCCCAGTTTGCAATTTCTGCGGAAGATGAACAGGAATAGGCAGAACCAATGACAGACTAGCTGGAGGTGTCTGGACGGGCAAATTTAACTCTCATTTCCCACCAGGAAGAGGAATTAACCAAAGGCTCAGCGTGCCGTGCCGGAACCAGATTAGGGCCTGAAGCCATCCTGCGGTGTTGCGGCCAGCTCACGAGAAAGCGAGTTGAAGAAAGGAGCTCAGGGGCACTGTAATTCACAAACCTGCAGAGTTATAAATGACAGCTATCGTCCAAAAATATACTGAAGTAAGGCTGCCAAGAGGACTTGAAAGCGGGGCAGAATTGCAGGAAACCGATTTCAGGAGGTAGACTGGAATTGCATTTAAAGCATAGGAAAAGAGGCAGAACGTCCACAATGATGCACTTGGCCAAAAAGGGCGTATGCGTTTTTTCCTGAATATATTCAGGAAAAAACGCATACGCCCTTTTTGGCCAACCAAGCAAGCTTGCAAAGGAAATCCGCACTACAATGAAGTCTCACTTCCCCCCGGTCCAAAGGGCCATCTGAAAAAAGTGTAAAATCCAGAAAGGCAGGACAGGCCATGGAGAACTGGGAGCCTTGTTATGCTGATGGGCGGGATGTCAATTGCCAACAGCCACTCGGGAGAAGTGTATGGTGGTTCCTGAAACATCTAAAAAACAAAGCAACAGAGCCTAGGGCACTTCCACTTATGGTCCTATAGCTTAGGGAAATTAAAATCAAAAGACACAGCCACCCCAAAGGTTGGGACGGCTCTGTTTACAAGAACCTGGTTTACGGTACAAGTTCAATATCGCAGAAAGTGAAAAATGGATAAAGAAGTTGTGGTACTTACGTACAATGCAGTATCACTCAGCAATGAAATCTATGTCATCAGCCCCGTAGCAGCATAATGAGTGGATTCAGGTACGATGATTCTAACTGAAATAAGTCACACAGAAAAAGAAACATCATAAGGTAACACTAATACACGGAATGTAAACTTGGCTACACAGGAACTGAATTACAAAACAGAACAGGGTCTCAAATTTAGAAACCCAACTTATGCTTGCTTAAGGGGAAAGGTGAGTTGGGGTGCTGCATAAAACCAGAGATTGAAATGAGCACAGATAAAGTTCCTTAAGCCAAATATGGAATAGACAAGAGCTACTCCTTGCTCAACGAAATGTATTCAACACCCCATATTAAACACCTAAGAATGTACCTGACTAGGAAGTATCTTAAAACCTATGGATTGCTATGTCTCCAAAAGAGAATCAAGCGTGTGTGCAGGGGCATAAACGCAGCAGTGATAGGATTGGAGAGGTTCGGTGAGCAAATGAAGACCCTTTGAAGTCATATTGCATGGTACCCATTCCACGGGTCTCAACTCTCCAGGTTTAAGGTATTCTTCCTTCAGCTAAAACATGCATGTGGAACCCAGAGTATGATCAACCGTGTGATCGGGAGGCGTGTTCCAATATGTGTCAGTTTTCGTCACCTGGTACTCGGGTGCAACATTCCAGACGCTTTACTAACACTCTCCCGACTTGGAGAGTCAGTGCCTTTAACCTCCTGTTTGGCCCAGTTTGCAATTTCTGCGGAAGATGAACAGGAATAGGGAGAACCAATGACAGACTAGCTGGAGGTGTCTGGACGGGCAAATTTAACTCTCATTTCCCACCAGGAAGAGGAATTAACCAAAGGCTCAGCGTGCCGTGCCGGAACCAGATTAGGGCCTGAAGCCATCCTGCGGTGTTGCGGCCAGCTCACGAGAAAGCGAGTTGAAGAAAGGAGCTCAGGGGCACTGTAATTCACAAACCTGCAGAGTTATAAATGACAGCTATCGTCCAAAAATATACTGAAGTAAGGCTGCCAAGAGGACTTGAAAGCGGGGCAGAATTGCAGGAAACCGATTTCAGGAGGTAGACTGGAATTGCATTGAAAGCATAGGAAAAGAGGCAGAACGTCCACAATGATGCACTTGGCCAAAAAGGGCGTATGCGTTTTTTCCTGAATATATTCAGGAAAAAACGCATACGCCCTTTTTGGCCAACCAAGCAAGCTTGCAAAGGAAATCTGCACTACAATGAAGTCTCACTTCCCCCCGGTCCAAAGGGCCATCTGAAAAAAGTGTAAAATCCAGAAAGGCAGGACAGGCCATGGAGAACTGGGAGCCTTGTTATGCTGATGGGCGGGATGTCAATTGCCAACAGCCACTCGGGAGAAGTGTATGGTGTTTCCTGAAACATCTAAAAAACAAAGCAACAGAGCCTAGGGCACTTCCACTTATGGTCCTATAGCTTAGGGAAATTAAAATCAAAAGACACAGCCACCCCAAAGGTTGGGACGGCTCTGTTTACAAGAACCTGGTTGACGGTACAAGTTCAATATCGCAGAAAGTGAAAAATGGATAAAGAAGTTGTGGTACTTACGTACAATGCAATATCACTCAGCAATGAAATCTATGTCATCAGGCCCGTAGCAGCATAATGAGTGGATTCAGGTACGATGATTCTAACTGAAATAAGTCACACAGAAAAAGAAACATCATAAGATATCACTAATACACGGAATGTAAACTTGGCTACATAGGAACTGAATTACAAAACAGAACAGGGTCTCAAATTTAGAAAACCAACTTATGCTTGCTTAAGGGGAAAGGTGAGTTGGGGTGCTGCATAAAACCAGAGATTGAAATGAGCACAGATAAAGTTCCTTAAGCCAAATATGGAATAGACAAGAGCTACTCCTTGCTCAACGAAATGGACTCAACACCCCATATTAAATGCCTAAGAGTGTACCTGACTAGGAAGTATCTTAAAACCTATGGATTGCTATGTCTCTGAAAGAGAATCAAGTGTGTGTACAGGGGCATAAACGCAGCAGTGATAGGATTGGAGAGGTTCGGTGAGCAAATGAAGACCCTTTGAAGTCATATTGCATGGTACCCATTCCACGGGTCTCAACTCTCCAGGTTTAAGGTATTCTTCCTTCAGCTAAAACATGCATGTGGAACCCAGAGTATGATCAACCGTGTGATCGGGAGACGTGTTCCAATATGTGTCAGTTTTCGTCCCCTGGTACTCGGGTGCAACATTCCAGACGCTTTACTAACACTCTCCCGACTTGGAGAGTCAGTGCCTTTAACCTCCTGTTTGGCCCAGTTTGCAATTTCTGCGGAAGATGAACAGGAATAGGGAGAACCAATGACAGACTAGCTGGAGGTGTCTGGACGGGCAAATTTAACTCTCATTTCCCACCAGGAAGAGGAATTAACCAAAGGCTCAGCGTGCCATGCCGGAACCAGATTAGGGCCTGAAGCCATCCTGCGGTGTTGCGGCCAGCTCTCGAGAAAGCGAGTTGAAGAAAGGAGCTCAGGGGCACTGTAATTCACAAACCTGCAGAGTTATAAATGACAGCTATCGTCCAAAAATATACTGAAGTAAGGCTGCCAAGAGGACTTGAAAGCGGGGCAGAATTGCAGGAAACCGATTTCAGGAGGTAGACTGGAATTGCATTTAAAGCATAGGAAAAGAGGCAGAACGTCCACAATGATGCACTTGGCCAAAAAGGGCGTATGCGTTTTATCCTGAATATATTCAGGAAAAAACGCATACGCCCTTTTTGGCCAACCAAGCAAGCTTGCAAAGGAAATCTGCACTACAGTGAAGTCTCACTTCCCCCCGGTCAAAAGGGCCATCTGAAAAAAGTGTAAAATCCAGAAAGGCAGGACAGGCCATGGAGAACTGGGAGCCTTGTTATGCTGATGGGCGGGATGTAAATTGCCAACAGCCACTCGGGAGAAGTGTATGGTGTTTCCTGAAACATCTAAAAAACAAAGCAACAGAGCCTAGGGCACTTCCACTTATGGTCCTATAGCTTAGGGAAATTAAAATCAAAAAGACACAGCCACCCCAAAGGTTGGGACGGCTCTGTTTACAAGAACCTGGTTTACGGTACAAGTTCAATATCGCAGAAAGTGAAAAATGGATAAAGAAGTTGTGGTACTTACGTACAATGCAATATCACTCAGCAATGAAATCTATGTCATCAGGCCCGTAGCAGCATAATGAGTGGATTCAGGTACGATGATTCTAACTGAAATAAGTCACACAGAAAAAGAAACATCATAAGATATCACTAATACACGGAATGTAACCTTGGCTACACAGGAACTGAATTACAAAACAGAACAGGGTCTCTAATTTAGAAACCCAACTTATGCTTGCTTAAGGGGAAAGGTGAGTTGGGGTGCTGCATAAAACCAGAGATTGAAATGAGCACAGATAAAGTTCCTTAAGCCAAATATGGAATAGACAAGAGCTACTCCTTGCTCAACGAAATGGACTCAACACCCCATATTAAATGCCTAAGAGTGTACCTGACTAGGAAGTATCTTAAAACCTATGGATTGCTATGTCTCTGAAAGAGAATCAAGTGTGTGTACAGGGGCATAAACGCAGCAGTGATAGGATTGGAGAGGTTCGGTGAGCAACTGAAGACCCTTTGAAGTCATATTGCATGGTACCCATTCCACGGGTCTCAACTCTCCAGGTTTAAGGTATTCTTCCTTCAGCTAAAACATGCATGTGGAACCCAGAGTATGATCAACCGTGTGATCGGGAGACGTGTTCCAATATGTCTCAGTTTTCGTCCCCTGGTACTCGGGTGCAACATTCCAGACGCTTTACTAACACTCTCCCGACTTGGAGAGTCAGTGCCTTTAACCTCCTGTTTGGCCCAGTTTGCAATTTCTGCAGAAGATGAACAGGAATAGGGAGAACCAATGACAGACTAGCTGGAGGTGTCTGGACGGGCAAATTTAACTCTCATTTCCCACCAGGAAGAGGAATTAACCAAAGGCTCAGCGTGCCGTGCCGGAACCAGATTAGGGCCTGAAGCCATCCTGCGGTGTTGCGGCCAGCTCACGAGAAAGCGAGTTGAAGAAAGGAGCTCAGGGGCACTGTAATTCACAAACCTGCAGAGTTATAAATGACAGCTATCGTCCAAAAATATACTGAAGTAAGGCTGCCAAGAGGACTTGAAAGCGGGGCAGAATTGCAGGAAACCGATTTCAGGAGGTAGACTGGAATTGCATTTAAAGCATAGGAAAGGAGGCAGAACGTCCACAATGATGCACTTGGCCAAAAAGGGCGTATGCGTTTTTTCCTGAATATATTCAGGAAAAAACGCATACGCCCTTTTTGGCCAACCAAGCAAGCTTGCAAAGGAAATCTGCACTACAATGAAGTCTCACTTCCCCCCGGTCAAAAGGGCCATCTGAAAAAAGTGTAAAATCCAGAAAGGCAGGACAGGCCATGGAGAACTGGGAGCCTTGTTATGCTGATGGGCGGGATGTCAATTGCCAACAGCCACTCCGGAGAAGTGTATGGTGTTTCCTGAAACATCTAAAAAACAAAGCAACAGAGCCTAGGGCACTTCCACTTATGGTCCTATAGCTTAGGGAAATTAAAATCAAAAGACACAGCCACCCCAAAGGTTGGGACGGCTCTGTTTACAAGAACCTGGTTTACGGTACAAGTTCAATATCGCAGAAAGTGAAAAATGGATAAAGAAGTTGTGGTACTTACGTACAATGCAGTATCACTCAGAAATGAAATCTATGTCATCAGGCCCGTAGCAGCATAATGAGTGGATTCAGGTATGATGATTCTAACTGAAATAAGTCACACAGGAAAAGAAACATCATAAGATATCACTAATACACGGAATGTAAACTTGGCTACACAGGAACTGAATTACAAAACAGAACAGGGTCTCAAATTTAGAAAACCAACTTATGCTTGCTTAAGGGGAAAGGTGAGTTGGGGTGCTGCATAAAACCAGAGATTGAAATGAGCACAGATAAAGTTCCTTAAGCCAAATATGGAATAGACAAGAGCTACTCCTTGCTCAACGAAATGGACTCAACACCCCATATTAAATGCCTAAGAGTGTACCTGACTAGGAAGTATCTTAAAACCTATGGATTGCTATGTGTCTGAAAGAGAATCAAGTGTGTGTACAGGGGCATAAACGCAGCAGTGATAGGATTGGAGAGGTTCGGTGAGCAAATGAAGACCCTTTGAAGTCATATTGCATGGTACCCATTCCACGGGTCTCAACTCTCCAGGTTTAAGGTATTCTTCCTTCAGCTAAAACATGCATGTGGAACCCAGAGTATGATCAACCGTGTGATCGGGAGACGTGTTCCAATATGTCTCAGTTTTCGTCCCCTGGTACTCGGGTGCAACATTCCAGACGCTTTACTAACACTCTCCCGACTTGGAGAGTCAGTGCCTTTAACCTCCTGTTTGGCCCAGTTTGCAATTTCTGCGGAAGATGAACAGGAATAGGCAGAACCAATGACAGACTAGCTGGAGGTGTCTGGACGGGCAAATTTAACTCTCATTTCCCACCAGGAAGAGGAATTAACCAAAGGCTCAGCGTGCCGTGCCGGAACCAGATTAGGGCCTGAAGCCATCCTGCGGTGTTGCGGCCAGCTCACGAGAAAGCGAGTTGAAGAAAGGAGCTCAGGGGCACTGTAATTCACAAACCTGCAGAGTTATAAATGACAGCTATCGTCCAAAAATATACTGAAGTAAGGCTGCCAAGAGGACTTGAAAGCGGGGCAGAATTGCAGGAAACCGATTTCAGGAGGTAGACTGGAATTGCATTTAAAGCATAGGAAAAGAGGCAGAACGTCCACAATGATGCACTTGGCCAAAAAGGGCGTATGCGTTTTTTCCTGAATATATTCAGGAAAAAACGCATACGCCCTTTTTGGCCAACCAAGCAAGCTTGCAAAGGAAATCTGCACTACAATGAAGTCTCACTTCCCCCCGGTCCAAAGGGCCATCTGAAAAAAGTGTAAAATCCAGAAAGGCAGGACAGGCCATGGAGAACTGGGAGCCTTGTTACGCTGATGGGCGGGATGTCAATTGCCAACAGCCACTCGGGAGAAGTGTATGGTGTTTCCTGAAACATCTAAAAAACAAAGCAACAGAGCCTAGGGCACTTCCACTTATGGTCCTATAGCTTAGGGAAATTAAAATCAAAAGACACAGCCACCCCAAAGGTTGGGACGGCTCTGTTTACAAGAACCTGTTTTACGGTACAAGTTCAATATCGCAGAAAGTGAAAAATGGATAAAGAAGTTGTGGTACTTACGTACAATGCAATATCACTCAGCAATGAAATCTATGTCATCAGCCCCGTAGCAGCATAATGAGTGGATTCAGGTATGATGATTCTAACTGAAATAAGTCACACAGGAAAAGAAACATCATAAGATATCACTAATACACGGAATGTAACCTTGGCTACACAGGAACTGAATTACAAAACAGAACAGGGTCTCAAATTTAGAAACCCAAATTATGCTTGCTTAAGGGGAAAGGTGAGTTGGGGTGCTGCATAAAACCAGAGATTGAAATGAGCACAGATAAAGTTCCTTAAGCCAAATATGGAATAGACAAGAGCTACTCCTTGCTCAACGAAATGGACTCAACACCCCATATTAAATGCCTAAGAGTGTACCTGACTAGGAAGTATCTTAAAACCTATGGATTGCTATGTGTCTGAAAGAGAATCAAGTGTGTGTACAGGGGCATAAACGCAGCAGTGATAGGATTGGAGAGGTTCGGTGAGCAAATGAAGACCCTTTGAAGTCATATTGCATGGTACCCATTCCACGGGTCTCAACTCTCCAGGTTTAAGGTATTCTTCCTTCAGCTAAAACATGCATGTGGAACCCAGAGTATGATCAACCGTGTGATCGGGAGACGTGTTCCAATATGTCTCAGTTTTCGTCCCCTGGTACTCGGGTGCAACATTCCAGACGCTTTACTAACACTCTCCCGACTTGGAGAGTTAGTGCCTTTAACCTCCTGTTTGGCCCAGTTTGCAATTTCTGCGGAAGATGAACAGGAATAGGCAGAACCAATGACAGACTAGCTGGAGGTGTCTGGACGGGCAAATTTAACTCTCATTTCCCACCAGGAAGAGGAATTAACCAAAGGCTCAGCGTGCCGTGCCGGAACCAGATTAGGGCCTGAAGCCATCCTGCGGTGTTGCGGCCAGCTCACGAGAAAGCGAGTTGAAGAAAGGAGCTCAGGGGCACTGTAATTCACAAACCTGCAGAGTTATAAATGACAGCTATCGTCCAAAAATATACTGAAGTAAGGCTGCCAAGAGGACTTGAAAGCGGGGCAGAATTGCAGGAAACCGATTTCAGGAGGTAGACTGGAATTGCATTTAAAGCATAGGAAAAGAGGCAGAACGTCCACAATGATGCACTTGGCCAAAAAGGGCGTATGCGTTTTTTCCTGAATATATTCAGGAAAAAACGCATACGCCCTTTTTGGCCAACCAAGCAAGCTTGCAAAGGAAATCTGCACTACAATGAAGTCTCACTTCCCCCCGGTCCAAAGGGCCATCTGAAAAAAGTGTAAAATCCAGAAAGGCAGGACAGGCCATGGAGAACTGGGAGCCTTGTTATGCTGATGGGCGGGATGTAAATTGCCAACAGCCACTCGGGAGAAGTGTATGGTGTTTCCTGAAACATCTAAAAAACAAAGCAACAGAGCCTAGGGCACTTCCACTTATGGTCCTATAGCTTAGGGAAATTAAAATCAAAAGACACAGCCACCCCAAAGGTTGGGACGGCTCTGTTTACAAGAACCTGTTTTACGGTACAAGTTCAATATCGCAGAAAGTGAAAAATGGATAAAGAAGTTGTGGTACTTACGTACAATGCAATATCACTCAGCAATGAAATCTATGTCATCAGCCCCGTAGCAGCATAATGAGTGGATTCAGGTATGATGATTCTAACTGAAATAAGTCACACAGGAAAAGAAACATCATAAGATATCACTAATACACGGAATGTAACCTTGGCTACACAGGAACTGAATTACAAAACAGAACAGGGTCTCAAATTTAGAAACCCAAATTATGCTTGCTTAAGGGGAAAGGTGAGTTGGGGTGCTGCATAAAACCAGAGATTGAAATGAGCACAGATAAAGTTCCTTAAGCCAAATATGGAATATACAAGAGCTACTCCTTGCTCAATGAAATGGACTCAACACCCCATATTAAATGCCTAAGAGTGTACCTGACTAGGAAGTATCTTAAAACCTATGGATTGCTATGTCTCTGAAAGAGAATCAAGTGTGTGTACAGGGGGATAAACGCAGCAGTGATAGGATTGGAGAGGTTCGGTGTGCAAATGAAGACCCTTTGAAGTCATATTGCATGGTACCCATTCCACGGGTCTCAACTCTCCAGGTTTAAGGTATTCTTCCTTCAGCTAAAACATGCATGTGGAACCCAGAGTATGATCAACCGTGTGATCGGGAGACGTGTTCCAATATGTCTCAGTTTTCGTCCCCTGGTACTCGGGTGCAACATTCCAGACGCTTTACTAACACTCTTCCGACTTGGAGAGTCAGTGCCTTTAACCTCCTGTTTGGCCCAGTTTGCAATTTCTGCAGAAGATGAACAGGAATAGGGAGAACCAATGACAGAGTAGCTGGAGGTGTCTGGACGGGCAAATTTAACTCTCATTTCCCACCAGGAAGAGGAATTAACCAAAGGCTCAGCGTGCCGTGCCGGAACCAGATTAGGGCCTGAAGCCATCCTGCGGTGTTGCGGCCAGCTCACATAAAGCGAGTTGAAGAAAGGAGCTCAGGGGCACTGTAATTCACAAACCTGCAGAGTTATAAATGACAGCTATCGTCCAAAAATATACTGAAGTAAGGCTGCCAAGAGGACTTGAAAGCGGGGCAGAATTGCAGGAAACTGATTTCAGGAGGTAGACTGGAATTGCATTTAAAGCATAGGAAAAGAGGCAGAACGTCCACAATGATGCACTTGGCCAAAAAGGGCGTATGCGTTTTTTCCTGAATATATTCAGGAAAAAACGCATACGCCCTTTTTGGCCAACCAAGCAAGCTTGCAAAGGAAATCTGCACTACAATGAAGTCTCACTTCCCCCCGGTCAGAAGGGCCATCTGAAAAAAGTGTAAAATCCAGAAAGGCAGGACAGGCCATGGAGAATTGGGAGCCTTGTTATGCTGATGGGCGGGATGTAAATTGCCAACAGCCACTCGGGAGAAGTGTATGGTGTTTCCTGAAACATCTAAAAAACAAAGCAACAGAGCCTAGGGCACTTCCACTTATGGTCCTATAGCTTAGGGAAATTAAAATCAAAAGACACAGCCACCCCAAAGGTTGGGACGGCTCTGTTTACAAGAACCTGGTTTACGGTACAAGTTCAATATCGCAGAAAGTGAAAAATGGATAAAGAAGTTGTGGTACTTACGTACAATGCAATATCACTCAGCAATGAAATCTATGTCATCAGGCCCGTAGCAGCATAATGAGTGGATTCAGGTACGATGATTCTAACTGAAATAAGTCACACAGAAAAAGAAACATCATAAGATATCACTAATACACGGAATGTAAACTTGGCTACACAGGAACTGAATTACAAAACAGAACAGGGTCTCAAATTTAGAAAACCAACTTATGCTTTCTTAAGGGGAAAGGTGAGTTGGGGTGCTGCATAAAACCAGAGATTGAAATGAGCACAGATAAAGTTCCTTAAGCCAAATATGGAATAGACAAGAGCTACTCCTTGCTCAACGAAATGGACTCAACACCCCATATTAAATGCCTAAGAGTGTACCTGACTAGGAAGTATCTTAAAACCTATGGATTGCTATGTCTCTGAAAGAGAATCAAGTGTGTGTACAGGGGCATAAACGCAGCAGTGATAGGATTGGAGAGGTTCGGTGAGCAAATGAAGACCCTTTGAAGTCATATTGCATGGTACCCATTCCACGGGTCTCAACTCTCCAGGTTTAAGGTATTCTTCCTTCAGCTAAAACATGCATGTGGAACCCAGAGTATGATCAACCGTGTGATCGGGAGACGTGTTCCAATATGTCTCAGTTTTCGTCCCCTGGTACTCGGGTGCAACATTCCAGACGCTTTACTAACACTCTCCCGACTTGGAGAGTTAGTGCCTTTAACCTCCTGTTTGGCCCAGTTTGCAATTTCTGCGGAAGATGAACAGGAATAGGGAGAACCAATGACAGACTAGCTGGAGGTGTCTGGACGGGCAAATTTAACTCTCATTTCGCACCAGGAAGAGGAATTAACCAAAGGCTCAGCGTGCCGTGCCGGAACCAGATTAGGGCCTGAAGCCATCCTGCGGTGTTGCGGCCAGCTCACGAGAAAGCGAGTTGAAGAAAGGAGCTCAGGGGCACTGTAATTCACAAACCTGCAGAGTTATAAATGACAGCTATCGTCCAAAAATATACTGAAGTAAGGCTGCCAAGAGGACTTGAAAGCGGGGCAGAATTGCAGGAAACCGATTTCAGGAGGTAGACTGGAATTGCATTGAAAGCATAGGAAAAGAGGCAGAACGTCCACAATGATGCACTTGGCCAAAAAGGGCGTATGCGTTTTTTCCTGAATATATTCAGGAAAAAACGCATACGCCCTTTTTGGCCAACCAAGCAAGCTTGCAAAGGAAATCTGCACTACAATGAAGTCTCACTTCCCCCCGGTCCAAAGGGCCATCTGAAAAAAGTGTAAAATCCAGAAAGGCAGGACAGGCCATGGAGAACTGGGAGCCTTGTTATGCTGATGGGCCGGATGTCAATTGCCAACAGCCACTCGGGAGAAGTGTATGGTGTTTCCTGAAACATCTAAAAAACAAAGCAACAGAGCCTAGGGCACTTCCACTTATGGTCCTATAGCTTAGGGAAATTAAAATCAAAAGACACAGCCACCCCAAAGGTTGGGACGGCTCTGTTTACAAGAACCTGGTTTACGGTACAAGTTCAATATCGCAGAAAGTGAAAAATGGATAAAGAAGTTGTGGTACTTACGTACAATGCAGTATCACTCAGAAATGAAATCTATGTCATCAGCCCCGTAGCAGCATAATGAGTGGATTCAGGTATGATGATTCTAACTGAAATAAGTCACACAGGAAAAGAAACATCATAAGATATCACTAATACACGGAATGTAAACTTGGCTACACAGGAACTGAATCACAAAACAGAACAGGGTCTCAAATTTAGAAAACCAACTTATGCTTGCTTAAGGGGAAAGGTGAGTTGGGGTGCTGCATAAAACCAGAGATTGAAATGAGCACAGATAAAGTTCCTTAAGCCAAATATGGAATAGACAAGAGCTACTCCTTGCTCAACGAAATGAACTCAACACCCCATATTAAATGCCTAAGAGTGTACCTGACTAGGAAGTATCTTAAAACCTATGGATTGCTATGTGTCTGAAAGAGAATCAAGTGTGTGTACAGGGGCATAAACGCAGCAGTGAGAGGATTGGAGAGGTTCGGTGAGCAAATGAAGACCCTTTGAAGTCATATTGCATGGTACCCATTCCACGGGTCTCAACTCTCCAGGTTTAAGGTATTCTTCCTTCAGCTAAAACATGCATGTGGAACCCAGAGTATGATCAACCGTGTGATCGGGAGACGTGTTCCAATATGTCTCAGTTTTCGTCCCCTGGTACTCGGGTGCAACATTCCAGACGCTTTACTAACACTCTCCCGACTTGGAGAGTCAGTGCCTTTAACCTCCTGTTTGGCCCAGTTTGCAATTTCTGCGGAAGATGAACAGGAATAGGGAGAACCAATGACAGAGTAGCTGGAGGTGTCTGGACGGGCAAATTTAACTCTCATTTCCCACCAGGAAGAGGAATTAACCAAAGGCTCAGCGTGCCGTGCCGGAACCAGATTAGGGCCTGAAGCCATCCTGCGGTGTTGCGGCCAGCTCACGAGAAAGCGAGTTGAAGAAAGGAGCTCAGGGGCACTGTAATTCACAAACCTGCAGAGTTATAAATGACAGCTATCGTCCAAAAATATACTGAAGTAAGGCTGCCAAGAGGACTTGAAAGCGGGGCAGAATTGCAGGAAACCGATTTCAGGAGGTAGACTGGAATTGCATTTAAAGCATAGGAAAAGAGGCAGAACGTCCACAATGATGCACTTGGCCAAAAAGGGCGTATGCGTTTTTTCCTGAATATATTCAGGAAAAAACGCATACGCCCTTTTTGGCCAACCAAGCAAGCTTGCAAAGGAAATCTGCACTACAATGAAGTCTCACTTCCCCGCGGTCCAAAGGGCCATCTGAAAAAACTGTAAAATCCAGAAAGGCAGGACAGGCCATGGAGAACTGGGAGCCTTGTTACGCTGATGGGCGGGATGTCAATTGCCAACAGCCACTCGGAAGAAGTGTATGGTGTTTCCTGAAACATCTAAAAAACAAAGCAACAGAGCCTAGGGCACTTCCACTTATGGTCCTATAGCTTAGGGAAATTAAAATCAAAAGACACAGCCACCCCAAAGGTTGGGACGGCTCTGTTTACAAGAACCTGGTTTACGGTACAAGTTCAATATCGCAGAAAGTGAAAAATGGATAAAGAAGTTGTGGTACTTACGTACAATGCAATATCACTCAGCAATGAAATCTATGTCATCAGGCCCGTAGCAGCATAATGAGTGGATTCAGGTACGATGATTCTAACTGAAATAAGTCACACAGAAAAAGAAACATCATAAGATATCACTAATACACGGAATGTAAACTTGGCTACACAGGAACTGAATTACAAAACAGAACAGGGTCTCAAATTTAGAAAACAAACTTATGCTTTCTTAAGGGGAAAGGTGAGTTGGGGTGCTGCATAAAACCAGAGATTGAAATGAGCACAGATAAAGTTCCTAAAGCCAAATATGGAATAGACAAGAGCTACTCCTTGCTCAACGAAATGGACTCAACACCCCATATTAAATGCCTAAGAGTGTACCTGACTAGGAAGTATCTTAAAACCTATGGATTGCTATGTCTCTGAAAGAGAATCAAGTGTGTGTACAGGGGCATAAACGCAGCAGTGATAGGATTGGAGAGGTTCGGTGAGCAAATGAAGACCCTTTGAAGTCATATTGCATGGTACCCATTCCACGGGTCTCAACTCTCCAGGTTTAAGGTATTCTTCCTTCAGCTAAAACATGCATGTGGAACCCAGAGTATGATCAACCGTGTGATCGGGAGACGTGTTCCAATATGTCTCAGTTTTCGTCCCCTGGTACTCGGGTGCAACATTCCAGACGCTTTACTAACACTCTCCCGACTTGGAGAGTCAGTGCCTTTAACCTCCTGTTTGGCCCAGTTTGCAATTTCTGCGGAAGATGAACAGGAATAGGCAGAACCAATGACAGACTAGCTGGAGGTGTCTGGACGGGCAAATTTAACTCTCATTTCCCACCAGGAAGAGGAATTAACCAAAGGCTCAGCGTGCCGTGCCGGAACCAGATTAGGGCCTGAAGCCATCCTGCGGTGTTGCGGCCAGCTCACGAGAAAGCGAGTTGAAGAAAGGAGCTCAGGGGCACTGTAATTCACAAACCTGCAGAGTTATAAATGACAGCTATCGTCCAAAATATACTGAAGTAAGGCTGCCAAGAGGACTTGAAAGCGGGGCAGAATTGCAGGAAACCGATTTCAGGAGGTAGACTGGAATTGCATTTAAAGCATAGGAAAAGAGGCAGAACGTCCACAATGATGCACTTGGCCAAAAAGGGCGTATGCGTTTTTTCCTGAATATATTCAGGAAAAAACGCATACGCTCTTTTTGGCCAACCAAGCAAGCTTGCAAAGGAAATGTGCACTACAATGAAGTCTCACTTCCCCCCGGTCCAAAGGGCCATCTGAAAAAAGTGTAAAATCCAGAAAGGCAGGACAGGCCATGGAGAACTGGGAGCCTTGTTATGCTGATGGGCGGGATGTAAATTGCCAACAGCCACTCGGGAGAAGTGTATGGTGTTTCCTGAAACATCTAAAAAACAAAGCAACAGAGCCTAGGGCACTTCCACTTATGGTCCTATAGCTTAGGGAAATTAAAATCAAAAAGACACAGCCACCCCAAAGGTTGGGACGGCTCTGTTTACAAGAACCTGGTTTACGGTACAAGTTCAATATCGCAGAAAGTGAAAAATGGATAAAGAAGTTGTGGTACTTACGTACAATGCAGTATCACTCAGAAATGAAATCTATGTCATCAGGCCTGTAGCAGCATAATGAGTGGATTCAGGTATGATGATTTTAACTGAAATAAGTCACACAGGAAAAGAAACATCATAAGATATCACTAATACACGGAATGTAAACTTGGCTACACAGGAACTGAATTACAAAACAGAACAGGGTCTCAAATTTAGAAAACCAACTTATGCTTGCTTAAGGGGAAAGGTGAGTTGGGGTGCTGCATAAAACCAGAGATTGAAATGAGCACAGATAAAGTTCCTTAAGCCAAATATGGAATAGACAAGAGCTACTCCTTGCTCAACGAAATGGACTCAACACCCCATATTAAATGCCTAAGAGTGTAACTGACTAGGAAGTATCTTAAAACCTATGGATTGCTATGTCTCTGAAAGAGAATCAAGTGTGTGTACAGGGGCATAAACACAGCAGTGATAGGATTGGAGAGGTTCAGTGAGCAAATGAAGACCCTTTGAAGTCATATTGCATGGTACCCATTCCACGGGTCTCAACTCTCCAAGTTTAAGGTATTCTTCCTTCAGCTAAAACATGCATGTGGAACCCAGAGTATGATCAACCGTGTGATCGGGAGACGTGTTCCAATATGTCTCAGTTTTCGTCCCCTGGTACTCGGGTGCAACATTCCAGACGCTTTACTAACACTCTCCCGACTTGGAGAGTCAGTGCCTTTAACCTCCTGTTTGGCCCAGTTTGCAATTTCTGCGGAAGATGAACAGGAATAGGGAGAACCAATGACAGACTAGCTGGAGGTGTCTGGACGGGCAAATTTAACTCTCATTTCCCACCAGGAAGAGGAATTAACCAAAGGCTCAGCGTGCCGTGCCGGAACCAGATTAGGGCCTGAAGCCATCCTGCGGTGTTGCGGCCAGCTCACGAGAAAGCGAGTTGAAGAAAGGAGCTCAGGGGCACTGTAATTCACAAACCTGCAGAGTTATAAATGACAGCTATCGTCCAAAAATATACTGAAGTAAGGCTGCCAAGAGGACTTGAAAGCGGGGCAGAATTGCAGGAAACCGATTTCAGGAGGTAGACTGGAATTGCATTTAAAGCATAGGAAAAGAGGCAGAACGTCCACAATGATGCACTTGGCCAAAAAGGGCGTATGCGTTTTTTCCTGAATATATTCAGGAAAAAACGCATACGCCCTTTTTGGCCAACCAAGCAAGCTTGCAAAGGAAATCTGCACTACAATGAAGTCTCACTTCCCCCCGGTCCAAAGGGCCATCTGAAAAAAGTGTAAAATCCAGAAAGGCAGGACAGGCCATGGAGAACTGGGAGCCTTGTTACGCTGATGGGCGGGATGTCAATTGCCAACAGCCACTCGGAAGAAGTGTATGGTGTTTCCTGAAACATCTAAAAAACAAAGCAACAGAGCCTAGGGCACTTCCACTTATGGTCCTATAGCTTAGGGAAATTAAAATCAAAAGACACAGCCACCCCAAAGGTTGGGACGGCTCTGTTTACAAGAACCTGGTTTACGGTACAAGTTCAATATCGCAGAAAGTGAAAAATGGATAAAGAAGTTGTGGTACTTACGTACAATGCAATATCACTCAGCAATGAAATCTATGTCATCAGCCCCGTAGCAGCATAATGAGTGGATTCAGGTATGATGATTCTAACTGAAATAAGTCACACAGGAAAAGAAACATCATAAGATATCACTAATACACGGAATGTAACCTTGGCTACACAGGAACTGAATTACAAAACAGAACAGGGTCTCAAATTTAGAAACCCAACTTATGCTTGCTTAAGGGGAAAGGTGAGTTGGGGTGCTGCATAAAACCAGAGATTGAAATGAGCACAGATAAAGTTCCTTAAGCCAAATATGGAATATACAAGAGCTACTCCTTGCTCAACGAATTGGACTCAACACCCCATATTAAATGCCTAAGAGTGTACCTGACTAGGAAGTATCTTAAAACCTATGGATTGCTATGTGTCTGAAAGAGAATCAAGTGTGTGTACAGGGGCATAAACGCAGCAGTGATAGGATTGGAGAGGTTCGGTGAGCAAATGAAGACCCTTTGAAGTCATATTGCATGGTACCCATTCCACGGGTCTCAACTCTCCAGGTTTAAGGTATTCTTCCTTCAGCTAAAACATGCATGTGGAACCCAGAGTATGATCAACCGTGTGATCGGGAGACGTGTTCCAATATGTCTCAGTTTTCGTCCCCTGGTACTCGGGTGCAACATTCCAGACGCTTTACTAACACTCTCCCGACTTGGAGAGTCAGTGCCTTTAACCTCCTATTTGGCCCAGTTTGCAATTTCTGCGGAAGATGAACAGGAATAGGCAGAACCAATGACAGACTAGCTGGAGGTGTCTGGACGGGCAAATTTAACTCTCATTTCCCATCAGGAAGAGGAATTAACCAAAGGCTCAGCGTGCCGTGCCGGAACCAGATTAGGGCCTGAAGCCATCCTGCGGTGTTGCGGCCAGCTCACGAGAAATCGAGTTGAAGAAAGGAGCTCAGGGCCACTGTAATTCACAAACCTGCAGAGTTATAAATGACAGCTATCGTCCAAAAATATACTGAAGTAAGGCTGCCAAGAGGACTTGAAAGCGGGGCAGAATTGCAGGAAACCGATTTCAGGAGGTAGACTGGAATTGCATTTAAAGCATAGGAAAAGAGGCAGAACGTCCACAATGATGCACTTGGCCAAAAAGGGCGTATGCGTTTTTTCCTGAATATATTCAGGAAAAAACGCATACGCCCTTTTTGGCCAACCAAGCAAGCTTGCAAAGGAAATCTGCACTACAGTGAAGTCTCACTTCCCCCCGGTCAAAAGGGACATCTGAAAAAAGTGTAAAATCCAGAAAGGCAGGACAGGCCATGGAGAACTGGGAGCCTTGTTATGCTGATGGGCGGGATGTAAATTGCCAACAGCCACTCGGGAGAAGTGTATGGTGTTTCCTGAAACATCTAAAAAACAAAGCAACAGAGCCTAGGGCACTTCCACTTATGGTCCTATAGCTTAGGGAAATTAAAATCAAAAGACACAGCCACCCCAAAGGTTGGGACGGCTCTGTTTACAAGAACCTGGTTTACGGTACAAGTTCAATATCGCAGAAAGTGAAAAATGGATAAAGAAGTTGTGGTACTTACGTACAATGCAATATCACTCAGCAATGAAATCTATGTCATCAGGCCCGTAGCAGCATAATGAGTGGATTCAGGTATGATGATTCTAACTGAAATAAGTCACACAGAAAAAGAAACATCATAAGATATCACTAATACACGGAATGTAAACTTGGCTACACAGGAACTGAATTACAAAACAGAACAGGGTCTCAAATTTAGAAAACCAACTTATGCTTGCTTAAGGGGAAAGGTGAGTTGGGGTGCTGCATAAAACCAGAGATTGAAATGAGCACAGATAAAGTTCCTTAAGCCAAATATGGAATAGACAAGAGCTACTCCTTGCTCAACGAAATGGACTCAACACCCCATATTAAATGCCTAAGAGTGTACCTGACTAGGAAGTATCTTAAAACCTATGGATTGCTATGTCTCTGAAAGAGAATCAAGTGTGTGTACAGGGGCATAAACGCAGCAGTGATAGGATTGGAGAGGTTCGGTGAGCAAATGAAGACCCTTTGAAGTCATATTGCATGGTACCCATTCCACGGGTCTCAACTCTCCAGGTTTAAGGTATTCTTCCTTCAGCTAAAACATGCATGTGGAACCCAGAGTATGATCAACCGTGTGATCGGGAGACGTGTTCCAATATGTCTCAGTTTTCGTCCCCTGGTACTCGGGTGCAACATTCCAGATGCTTTACTAACACTCTCCCGACTTGGAGAGTCAGTGCCTTTAACCTCCTGTTTGGCCCAGTTTGCAATTTCTGCGGAAGATGAACAGGAATAGGGAGAACCAATGACAGACTAGCTGGAGGTGTCTGGACGGGCAAATTTAACTCTCATTTCCCACCAGGAAGAGGAATTAACCAAAGGCTCAGCGTGCCGTGCCGGAACCAGATTAGGGCCTGAAGCCATCCTGCGGTGTTGCGGCCAGCTCACGAGAAAGCGAGTTGAAGAAAGGAGCTCAGGGGCACTGTAATTCACAAACCTGCAGAGTTATAAATGACAGCTATCGTCCAAAAATATACTGAAATAAGGCTGCCAAGAGGACATGAAAGCGGGGCCGAATTGCAGGAAACTGATTTCAGGAGGTAGACTGGAATTGCATTTAAAGCATAGGAAAAGAGGCAGAACGTCCACAATGATGCACTTGGCCAAAAAGGGCGTATGCGTTTTTTCCTGAATATATTCAGGAAAAAACGCATACGCCCTTTTTGGCCAACCAAGCAAGCTTGCAAAGGAAATCTGCACTACAATGAAGTCTCACTTCCCCCCGGTCAAAAGGGCCATCTGAAAAAAGTGTAAAATCCAGAAAGGCAGGACAGGCCATGGAGAACTGGGAGCCTTGTTATGCTGATGGGCGGGATGTAAATTGCCAACAGCCACTCGGGAGAAGTGTATGGTGTTTCCTGAAACGTCTAAAAAACAAAGCAACAGAGCCTAGGGCACTTCCACTTATGGTCCTATAGCTTAGGGAAATTAAAATCAAAAGACACAGCCACCCCAAAGGTTGGGACGGCTCTGTTTACAAGAACCTGGTTTACGGTACAAGTTCAATATCGCAGAAAGTGAAAAATGGATAAAGAAGTTGTGGTACTTACGTACAATGCAATATCACTCAGCAATGAAATCTATGTCATCAGGCCCGTAGCAGCATAATGAGTGGATTCAGGTACGATGATTCTAACTGAAATAAGTCACACAGAAAAAGAAACATCATAAGATATCACTAATACACGGAATGTAAACTTGGCTACACAGGAACTGAATTACAAAACAGAACAGGGTCTCAAATTTAGAAAACAAACTTATGCTTGCTTAAGGGGAAAGGTGAGTTGGGGTGCTGCATAAAACCAGAGATTGAAATGAGCACAGATAAAGTTCCTTAAGCCAAATATGGAATAGACAAGAGCTACTCTTTGCTCAAAGAAATGGATTCAACACCCAATATTAAACACCTAAGAATGTACCTGACTAGGAAGTATCTTAAAACCTATGGATTGCTATGTCTCCGAAAGAGAATCAAGCGTGTGTGCAGGGGCATAAACGCAGCAGTGATAGGATTGGAGAGGTTCGGTGAGCAAATGAAGACCCTTTGAAGTCATATTGCATGGTACCCATTCCACGGGTCTCAACTCTCCAGGTTTAAGGTATTCTTCCTTCAGCTAAAACATGCATGTGGAACCCAGAGTATGATCAACCGTGTGATCGGGAGACGTGTTCCAATATGTCTCAGTTTTCGTCCCCTGGTACTCGGGTGCAACATTCCAGACGCTTTACTAACACTCTCCCGGCTTGGAGAGTCAGTGCCTTTAACCTCCTGTTTGGCCCAGTTTGCAATTTCTGCGGAAGATGAACAGGAATAGGCAGAACCAATGACAGACTAGCTGGAGGTGTCTGGACGGGCAAATTTAACTCTCATTTCGCACCAGGAAGAGGAATTAACCAAAGGCTAAGCGTGCCATTCCGGAACCAGATTAGGGCCTGAAGCAATCCTGCGGTGTTGCGGCCAGCTCACGAGAAAGCAAGTTGAAGATAGGAGCTCAGGGGCACTGTAATTCACAAACCTGCAGAGTTATAAATGACAGCTATTGTCCAAAAATATACTGAAGTAAGGCTGCCAAGAGGACTTGAAAGCGGGGCAGAATTGCAGGAAACCGATTTCAGGAGGTAGACTGGAATTGCATTTAAAGCATAGGAAAAGAGGCAGAACGTCCACAATGATGCACTTGGCCAAAAAGGGCGTATGCGTTTTTTCCTGAATATATTCAGGAAAAAACGCATACGCCCTTTTTGGCCAACCAAGCAAGCTTGCAAAGGAAATCTGCACTACAATGACGTCTCACTTCCCCCCGGTCAAAAGGGCCATCTGAAAAAAGTGTAAAATCCAGAAAGGCAGGACAGGCCATGGAGAACTGGGAGCCTTGTTATGCTGATGGGCGGGATGTAAATTGCCAACAGCCACTCGGGAGAAGTGTATGGTGTTTCCTGAAACATCTAAAAAACAAAGCAACAGAGCCTAGGGCACTTCCACTTATGGTCCTATAGCTTAGGGAAATTAAAATCAAAAAGACACAGCCACCCCAAAGGTTGGGACGGCTCTGTTTACAAGAACCTGGTTTACGGTACAAGTTCAATATCGCAGAAAGTGAAAAATGGATAAAGAAGTTGTGGTACTTACGTACAATGCAGTATCACTCAGCAATGAAATCTATGTCATCAGGCCCGTAGCAGCATAATGAGTGGATTCAGGTACGATGATTCTAACTGAAATAAGTCACACAGAAAAAGAAACATCATAAGATATCACTAATACACGGAATGTAACCTTGGCTACACAGGAACTGAATTACAAAACAGAACAGGGTCTCAAATTTAGAAAACCAACTTATGCTTGCTTAAGGGGAAAGGTGAGTTGGGGTGCTGCATAAAACCAGAGATTGAAATGAGCACAGATAAAGTTCCTTAAGCCAAATATGGAATAGACAAGAGCTACTCCTTGCTCAACGAAATGGACTCAACACCCCATATTAAATGCCTAAGAGTGTACCTGACTAGGAAGTATCTTAAAACCTATGGATTGCTATGTGTCTGAAAGAGAATCAAGTGTGTGTACAGGGGCATAAACGCAGCAGTGATAGGATTGGAGAGGTTCGGTGAGCAAATGAAGACCCTTTGAAGTCATATTGCATGGTACCCATTCCACGGGTCTCAACTCTCCAGGTTTAAGGTATTCTTCCTTCAGCTAAAACATGCATGTGGAACCCAGAGTATGATCAACCGTGTGATCGGGAGACGTGTTCCAATATGTCTCAGTTTTCGTCCCCTGGTACTCGGGTGCAACATTCCAGACGCTTTACTAACACTCTCCCGACTTGGAGAGTCAGTGTCTTTAACCTCCTGTTTGGCCCAGTTTGCAATTTCTGCGGAAGATGAACAGGAATAGGGAGAACCAATGACAGACTAGCTGGAGGTGTCTGGACGGGCAAATTTAACTCTCATTTCCCACCAGGAAGAGGAATTAACCAAAGGCTCAGCGTGCCGTGCCGGAACCAGATTAGGGCCTGAAGCCATCCTGCGGTGTTGCGGCCAGCTCACGAGAAAGCGAGTTGAAGAAAGGAGCTCAGGGGCACTGTAATTCACAAACATGCAGAGTTATAAATGACAGCTATCGTCCAAAAATATACTGAAATAAGGCTGCCAAGAGGACATGAAAGCGGGGCCGAATTGCAGGAAACCGATTTCAGGAGGTAGACTGGAATTGCATTTAAAGCATAGGAAAAGAGGCAGAACGTCCACAATGATGCACTTGGCCAAAAAGGGCGTATGCGTTTTTTCCTGAATATATTCAGGAAAAAACGCATACGCCCTTTTTGGCCAACCAAGCAAGCTTGCAAAGGAAATCTGCACTACAATGAAGTCTCACTTCCCCCCGGTCAAAAGGGCCATCTGAAAAAAGTGTAAAATCCAGAAAGGCAGGACAGGCCATGGAGAACTGGGAGCCTTGTTATGCTGATGGGCGGGATGTCAATTGCCAACAGCCACTCGGGAGAAGTGTATGGTGTTTCCTGAAACGTCTAAAAAACAAAGCAACAGAGCCTAGGGCACTTCCACTTATGGTCCTATAGCTTAGGGAAATTAAAATCAAAAGACACAGCCACCCCAAAAGTTGGGACGGCTCTGTTTACAAGAACCTGGTTTACGGTACAAGTTCAATATCGCAGAAAGTGAAAAATGGATAAAGAAGTTGTGGTACTTACGTACAATGCAGTATCACTCAGCAATGAAATCTATGTCATCAGGCCCGTAGCAGCATAATGAGTGGATTCAGGTACGATGATTCTAACTGAAATAAGTCACACAGAAAAAGAAACATCATAAGATATCACTAATACACGGAATGTAACCTTGGCTACACAGGAACTGAATTACAAAACAGAACAGGGTCTCAAATTTAGAAAACCAACTTATGCTTGCTTAAGGGGAAAGGTGAGTTGGGGTGCTGCATAAAACCAGAGATTGAAATGAGCACAGATAAAGTTCCTTAAGCCAAATATGGAATAGACAAGAGCTACTCCTTGCTCAACGAAATGGACTCAACACCCCATATTAAATGCCTAAGAGTGTACCTGACTAGGAAGTATCTTAAAACCTATGGATTGCTATGTGTCTGAAAGAGAATCAAGTGTGTGTACAGGGGCATAAACGCAGCAGTGATAGGATTGGAGAGGTTCGGTGAGCAAATGAAGACCCTTTGAAGTCATATTGCATGGTACCCATTCCACGGGTCTCAACTCTCCAGGTTTAAGGTATTCTTCCTTTAGCTAAAACATGCATGTGGAACCCAGAGTATGATCAACCGTGTGATCGGGAGACGTGTTCAATATGTGTCAGTTTTCGTCCCCTGGTACTCGGGTGCAACATTCCAGACGCTTTACTAACACTCTCCCGACTTGGAGAGTCAGTGCCTTTAACCTCCTGTTTGGCCCAGTTTGCAATTTCTGCAGAAGATGAACAGGAATAGGGAGAACCAATGACAGACTAGCTGGAGGTGTCTGGACGGGCAAATTTAACTCTCATTTCGCACCAGGAAGAGGAATTAACCAAAGGCTCAGCGTGCCGTGCCGGAACCAGATTAGGGCCTGAAGCCATCCTGCGGGGTTGCGGCCAGCTCACGAGAAAGCGACTTGAAGAAAGGAGCTCAGGGGCACTGTAATTCACAAACCTGCAGAGTTATAAATGACAGCTATCGTCCAAAAATATACTGAAATAAGGCTGCCAAGAGGACATGAAAGCGGGGCCGAATTGCAGGAAACTGATTTCAGGAGGTAGACTGGAATTGCATTTAAAGCATAGGAAAAGAAGCAGAACGTCCACAATGATGCACTTGGCCAAAAAGGGCGTATGCGTTTTTTCCTGAATATATTCAGGAAAAAACGCATACGCCCTTTTTGGCCAACCAAGCAAGCTTGCAAAGGAAATCTGCACTACAATGAAGTCTCACTTCCCCCCGGTCAAAAGGGCCATCTGAAAAAAGTGTAAAATCCAGAAAGGCAGGACAGGCCATGGAGAACTGGGAGCCTTGTTATGCTGATGGGCGGGATGTAAATTGCCAACAGCCACTCGGGAGAAGTGTATGGTGTTTCCTGAAACATCTAAAAAACAAAGCAACAGAGCCTAGGGCACTTCCACTTATGGTCCTATAGCTTAGGGAAATTAAAATCAAAAAGACACAGCCACCCCAAAGGTTGGGACGGCTCTGTTTACAAGAACCTGGTTTACGGTACAAGTTCAATATCGCAGAAAGTGAAAAATGGATAAAGAAGTTGTGGTACTTACGTACAATGCAGTATCACTCAGCAAGGAAATCTATGTCATCAGGCCCGTAGCAGCATAATGAGTGGATTCAGGTATGATGATTCTAACTGAAATAAGTCACACAGAAAAAGAAACATCATAAGATATCACTAATACACGGAATGTAAACTTGGCTACACAGGAACTGAATTACAAAACAGAACAGGGTCTCAAATTTAGAAAACAAACTTATGCTTGCTTAAGGGGAAAGGTGAGTTGGGGTGCTGCATAAAACCAGAGATTGAAATGAGCACAGATAAAGTTCCTTAAGCCAAATATGGAATAGACAAGAGCTACTCCTTGCTCAACGAAATGGATTCAACACCCAATATTAAACACCTAAGAATGTACCTGACTAGGAAGTATCTTAAAACCTATGGATTGCTATGTCTCCGAAAGAGAATCAAGCGTGTGTGCAGGGGCATAAACGCAGCAGTGATAGGATTGGAGAGGTTCGGTGAGCAAATGAAGACCCTTTGAAGTCATATTGCATGGTACCCATTCCACGGGTCTCAACTCTCCAGGTTTAAGGTATTCTTCCTTCAGCTAAAACATGCATGTGGAACCCAGAGTATGATCAACCGTGTGATCGGGAGACGTGTTCCAATATGTCTCAGTTTTCGTCCCCTGGTACTCGGGTGCAAAATTCCAGACGCTTTACTAACACTCTCCCGGCTTGGAGAGTCAGTGCCTTTAACCTCCTGTTTGGCCCAGTTTGCAATTTCTGCGGAAGATGAACAGGAATAGGCAGAACCAATGACAGACTAGCTGGAGGTGTCTGGACGGGCAAATTTAACTCTCATTTCGCACCAGGAAGAGGAATTAACCAAAGGCTAAGCGTGCCATTCCGGAAACAGATTAGGGCCTGAAGCAATCCTGCGGTGTTGCGGCCAGCTCACGAGAAAGCGAGTTGAAGAAAGGAGCTCAGGGGCACTGTAATTCACAAACCTGCAGAGTTATAAATGACAGCTATCGTCCAAAAATATACTGAAGTAAGGCTGCCAAGAGGACTTGAAAGCGGGGCAGAATTGCAGGAAACCGATTTCAGGAGGTAGACTGGAATTGCATTTAAAGCATAGGAAAAGAGGCAGAACGTCCACAATGATGCACTTGGCCAAAAAGGGCGTATGCGTTTTTTCCTGAATATATTCAGGAAAAAACGCATACGCCCTTTTTGGCCAACCAAGCAAGCTTGCAAAGGAAATCTGCACTACAATGAAGTCTCACTTCCCCCCGGTCAAAAGGGCCATCTGAAAAAAGTGTAAAATCCAGAAAGGCAGGACAGGCCATGGAGAACTGGGAGCCTTGTTATGCTGATGGGCGGGATGTAAATTGCCAACAGCCACTCGGGAGAAGTGTATGGTGTTTCCTGAAACATCTAAAAAACAAAGCAACAGAGCCTAGGGCACTTCCACTTATGGTCCTATAGCTTAGGGAAATTAAAATCAAAAAGACACAGCCACCCCAAAGGTTGGGATGGCTCTGTTTACAAGAACCTGGTTTACGGTACAAGTTCAATATCGCAGAAAGTGAAAAATGGATAAAGAAGTTGTGGTACTTACGTACAATGCAATATCACTCAGCAATGAAATCTATGTCATCAGGCCCGTAGCAGCATAATGAGTGGATTCAGGTATGATGATTCTAACTGAAATAAGTCACACAGGAAAAGAAACATCATAAGATATCACTAATACACGGAATGTAAACTTGGCTACACAGGAACTGAATTACAAAACAGAACAGGGTCTCAAATTTAGAAACCCAACTTATGCTTGCTTAAGGGGAAAGGTGAGTTGGGGTGCTGCATAAAACCAGAGATTGAAATGAGCACAGATAAAGTTCCTTAAGCCAAATATGGAATAGACAAGAGCTACTCCTTGCTCAACGAAATGGACTCAACACCCCATATTAAATGCCTAAGAGTGTACCTGACTAGGAAGTATCTTAAAACCTATGGATTGCTGTGTCTCTGAAAGAGAATCAAGTGTGTGTACAGGGGCATAAACGCAGCAGTGATAGGATTGGAGAGGTTCGGTGAGCAAATGAAGACCCTTTGAAGTCATATTGCATGGTACCCATTCCACGGGTCTCAACTCTCCAGGTTTAAGGTATTCTTCCTTCAGCTAAAACATGCATGTGGAACCCAGAGTATGATCAACTGTGTGATCGGGAGACGTGTTCCAATACGTCTCAGTTTTCGTCCCCTGGTACTCGGGTGCAACATTCCAGACGCTTTACTAACACTCTCCCGACTTGGAGAGTCAGTGCCTTTAACCTCCTGTTTGGCCCAGTTTGCAATTTCTGTGGAAGATGAACAGGAATAGGCAGAACCAATGACAGACTAGCTGGAGGTGTCTGGACGGGCAAATTTAACTCTCATTTCCCACCAGGAAGAGGAATTAACCAAAGGCTCAACGTGCCGTGCCGGAACCAGATTAGGGCCTGAAGCCATCCTGCGGTGTTGCGGCCAGCTCACGAGAAAGCGACTTGAAGAAAGGAGCTCAGGGGCACTGTAATTCACAAACCTGCAGAGTTATAAATGACAGCTATCGTCCAAAAATATACTGAAGTAAGGCTGCCAAGAGGACTTGAAAGCGGGGCAGAATTGCAGGAAACCGATTTCAGGAGGTAGACTGGAATTGCATTTAAAGCATAGGAAAAGAGGCAGAACGTCCACAATGATGCACTTGGCCAAAAAGGGCGTATGCGTTTTTTCCTGAATATATTCAGGAAAAAACGCATACGCCCTTTTTGGCCAACCAAGCAAGCTTGCAAAGGAAATCTGCACTACAATGAAGTCTCACTTCCCCCTGGTCAAAAGGGCCATCTGAAAAAAGTGTAAAATCTAGAAAGGCAGGACAGGCCATGGAGAACTGGGAGACTTGTTATGCTGATGGGCGGGATGTAAATTGCCAACAGCCACTCGGGAGAAGTGTATGGTGTTTCCTGAAACATCTAAAAAACAAAGCAACAGAGCCTAGGGCACTTCCACTTATGGTCCTATAGCTTAGGGAAATTAAAATCAAAAGACACAGCCACCCCAAAGGTTGGGACGGCTCTGTTTACAAGAACCTGGTTTACGGTACAAGTTCAATATCGCAGAAAGTGAAAAATGGATAAAGAAGTTGTGGTACTTACGTACAATGCAATATCACTCAGCAATGAAATCTATGTCATCAGGCCCGTAGCAGCATAATGAGTGGATTCAGGTACGATGATTCTAACTGAAATAAGTCACACAGAAAAAGAAACATCATAAGATATCACTAATACACGGAATGTAACCTTGGCTACACAGGAACTGAATTACAAAACAGAACAGGGTCTCAAATTTAGAAAACCAACTTATGCTTGCTTAAGGGGAAAGGTGAGTTGGGGTGCTGCATAAAACCAGAGATTGAAATGAGCACAGATAAAGTTCCTTAAGCCAAATATGGAATAGACAAGAGCTACTCCTTGCTCAACGAAATGGACTCAACACCCCATATTAAAAGCCTAAGAGTGTACCTGACTAGGAAGTATCTTAAAACCTATGGATTGCTATGTCTCTGAAAGAGAATCAAGTGTGTGTACAGGGGCATAAACGCAGCAGTGATAGGATTGGAGAGGTTCGGTGAGCAAATGAAGACGCTTTGAAGTCATATTGCATGGTACCCATTCCACGGGTCTCAACTCTCCAGGTTTAAGGTATTCTTCCTTCAGCTAAAACATGCATGTGGAAGCCAGAGTATGATCAACCGTGTGATCGGGAGACGTGTTCCAATATGTCTCAGTTTTCTTCCCCTGTTACTCAGGTGCAACATTCCAGACGCTTTACTAACACTCTCCCGACTTGGAGAGTCAGTGCCTTTAACCTCCTGTTTGGCCCAGTTTGCAATTTCTGCGGAAGATGAACAGGAATAGGGAGAACCAATGACAGACTAGCTGGAGGTGTCTGGACGGGCAAATTTAACTCTCATTTCCCACCAGGAAGAGGAATTAACCAAAGGCTCAGCGTGCCGTGCCGGAACCAGATTAGGGCCTGAAGCAATCCTGCGGTGTTGCGACCAGCTCACGAGAAAGCGAGTTGAAGAAAGGAGCTCAGGGGCACTGTAATTCACAAACCTGCAGAGTTATAAATGACAGCTATCGTCCAAAAATATACTGAAGTAAGGCTGCCAAGAGGACTTGAAAGCGGGGCCGAATTGCAGGAAACCGATTTCAGGAGGTAGACTGGAATTGCATTTAAAGCATAGGAAAAGAGGCAGAACGTCCACAATGATGCACTTGACCAAAAAGGGCGTATGCGTTTTTTCCTGAATATATTCAGGAAAAAACGCATACGCCCTTTTTGGCCAACCAAGCAAGCTTGCAAAGGAAATCTGCACTACAATGAAGTCTCACTTCCCCCCGGTCAAAAGGGCCATCTGAAAAAAGTGTAAAATCCAGAAAGGCAGGACAGGCCATGGAGAACTGGGAGCCTTGTTATGCTGATGGGCGGGATGTAAATTGCCAACAGCCACTCGGGAGAAGTGTATGGTGTTTCCTGAAACGTCTAAAAAACAAAGCAACAGAGCCTAGGGCACTTCCACTTATGGTCCTATAGCTTAGGGAAATTAAAATCAAAAGACACAGCCACCCCAAAGGTTGGGACGGCTCTGTTTACAAGAACCTGGTTTACGGTACAAGTTCAATATCGCAGAAAGTGAAAAATGGATAAAGAAGTTGTGGTACTTACGTACAATGCAGTATCACTCAGCAATGAAATCTATGTCATCAGGCCCGTAGCAGCATAATGAGTGGATTCAGGTACGATGATTCTAACTGAAATAAGTCACACAGAAAAAGAAACATCATAAGATATCACTAATACACGGAATGTAACCTTGGCTACACAGGAACTGAATTACAAAACAGAACAGGGTCTCAAATTTAGAAAACCAACTTATGCTTGCTTAAGGGGAAAGGTGAGTTGGGGTGCTGCATAAAACCAGAGATTGAAATGAGCACAGATAAAGTTCCTTAAGCCAAATATGGAATAGACAAGAGCTACTCCTTGCTCAACGAAATGGACTCAACACCCCATATTAAATGCCTAAGAGTGTACCTGACTAGGAAGTATCTTAAAACCTATGGATTGCTATGTGTCTGAAAGAGAATCAAGTGTGTGTACAGGGGCATAAACGCAGCAGTGATAGGATTGGAGAGGTTCGGTGAGCAAATGAAGACCCTTTGAAGTCATATTGCATGGTACCCATTCCACGGGTCTCAACTCTCCAGGTTTAAGGTATTCTTCCTTTAGCTAAAACATGCATGTGGAACCCAGAGTATGATCAACCGTGTGATCGGGAGACGTGTTCCAATATGTGTCAGTTTTCGTCCCCTGGTACTCGGGTGCAACATTCCAGACGCTTTACTAACACTCTCCCGACTTGGAGAGTCAGTGCCTTTAACCTCCTGTTTGGCCCAGTTTGCAATTTCTGCAGAAGATGAACAGGAATAGGGAGAACCAATGACAGACTAGCTGGAGGTGTCTGGACGGGCAAATTTAACTCTCATTTCGCACCAGGAAGAGGAATTAACCAAAGGCTCAGCGTGCCGTGCCGGAACCAGATTAGGGCCTGAAGCCATCCTGCGGGGTTGCGGCCAGCTCACGAGAAAGCGACTTGAAGAAAGGAGCTCAGGGGCACTGTAATTCACAAACCTGCAGAGTTATAAATGACAGCTATCGTCCAAAAATATACTGAAATAAGGCTGCCAAGAGGACATGAAAGCGGGGCCGAATTGCAGGAAACTGATTTCAGGAGGTAGACTGGAATTGCATTTAAAGCATAGGAAAAGAAGCAGAACGTCCACAATGATGCACTTGGCCAAAAAGGGCGTATGCGTTTTTTCCTGAATATATTCAGGAAAAAACGCATACGCCCTTTTTGGCCAACCAAGCAAGCTTGCAAAGGAAATCTGCACTACAATGAAGTCTCACTTCCCCCCGGTCAAAAGGGCCATCTGAAAAAAGTGTAAAATCCAGAAAGGCAGGACAGGCCATGGAGAACTGGGAGCCTTGTTATGCTGATGGGCGGGATGTAAATTGCCAACAGCCACTCGGGAGAAGTGTATGGTGTTTCCTGAAACATCTAAAAAACAAAGCAACAGAGCCTAGGGCACTTCCACTTATGGTCCTATAGCTTAGGGAAATTAAAATCAAAAAGACACAGCCACCCCAAAGGTTGGGACGGCTCTGTTTACAAGAACCTGGTTTACGGTACAAGTTCAATATCGCAGAAAGTGAAAAATGGATAAAGAAGTTGTGGTACTTACGTACAATGCAGTATCACTCAGCAAGGAAATCTATGTCATCAGGCCCGTAGCAGCATAATGAGTGGATTCAGGTATGATGATTCTAACTGAAATAAGTCACACAGAAAAAGAAACATCATAAGATATCACTAATACACGGAATGTAAACTTGGCTACACAGGAACTGAATTACAAAACACACAGGGTCTCAAATTTAGAAAACAAACTTATGCTTGCTTAAGGGGAAAGGTGAGTTGGGGTGCTGCATAAAACCAGAGATTGAAATGAGCACAGATAAAGTTCCTTAAGCCAAATATGGAATAGACAAGAGCTACTCCTTGCTCAACGAAATGGATTCAACACCCAATATTAAACACCTAAGAATGTACCTGACTAGGAAGTATCTTAAAACCTATGGATTGCTATGTCTCCGAAAGAGAATCAAGCGTGTGTGCAGGGGCATAAACGCAGCAGTGATAGGATTGGAGAGGTTCGGTGAGCAAATGAAGACCCTTTGAAGTCATATTGCATGGTACCCATTCCACGGGTCTCAACTCTCCAGGTTTAAGGTATTCTTCCTTCAGCTAAAACATGCATGTGGAACCCAGAGTATGATCAACCGTGTGATCGGAAGACGTGTTCCAATATGTCTCAGTTTTCGTCCCCTGGTACTCGGGTGCAAAATTCCAGACGCTTTACTAACACTCTCCCGGCTTGGAGAGTCAGTGCCTTTAACCTCCTGTTTGGCCCAGTTTGCAATTTCTGCGGAAGATGAACAGGAATAGGCAGAACCAATGACAGACTAGCTGGAGGTGTCTGGACGGGCAAATTTAACTCTCATTTCGCACCAGGAAGAGGAATTAACCAAAGGCTAAGCATGCCATTCCGGAACCAGATTAGGGCCTGAAGCAATCCTGCGGTGTTGCGGCCAGCTCACGAGAAAGCGAGTTGAAGAAAGGAGCTCAGGGGCACTGTAATTCACAAACCTGCAGAGTTATAAATGACAGCTATCGTCCAAAAATATACTGAAGTAAGGCTGCCAAGAGGACTTGAAAGCGGGGCAGAATTGCAGGAAACCGATTTCAGGAGGTAGACTGGAATTGCATTTAAAGCATAGGAAAAGAGGCAGAACGTCCACAATGATGCACTTGGCCAAAAAGGGCGTATGCGTTTTATCCTGAATATATTCAGGAAAAAACGCATACGCACTTTTTGGCCAACCAAGCAAGCTTGCAAAGGAAATCTGCACTACAATGAAGTCTCACTTCCCCCCGGTCAAAAGGGCCATCTGAAAAAAGTGTAAAATCCAGAAAGGCAGGACAGGCCATGGAGAACTGGGAGCCTTGTTATGCTGATGGGCGGGATGTAAATTGCCAACAGCCACTCGGGAGAAGTGTATGGTGTTTCCTGAAACATCTAAAAAACAAAGCAACAGAGCCTAGGGCACTTCCACTTATGGTCCTATAGCTTAGGGAAATTAAAATCAAAAAGACACAGCCACCCCAAAGGTTGGGATGGCTCTGTTTACAAGAACCTGGTTTACGGTACAAGTTCAATATCGCAGAAAGTGAAAAATGGATAAAGAAGTTGTGGTACTTACGTACAATGCAATATCACTCAGCAATGAAATCTATGTCATCAGGCCCGTAGCAGCATAATGAGTGGATTCAGGTATGATGATTCTAACTGAAATAAGTCACACAGGAAAAGAAACATCATAAGATATCACTAATACACGGAATGTAAACTTGGCTACACAGGAACTGAATTACAAAACAGAACAGGGTCTCAAATTTAGAAACCCAACTTATGCTTGCTTAAGGGGAAAGGTGAGTTGGGGTGCTGCATAAAACCAGAGATTGAAATGAGCACAGATAAAGTTCCTTAAGCCAAATATGGAATAGACAAGAGCTACTCCTTGCTCAACGAAATGGACTCAACACCCCATATTAAATGCCTAAGAGTGTACCTGACTAGGAAGTATCTTAAAACCTATGGATTGCTGTGTCTCTGAAAGAGAATCAAGTGTGTGTACAGGGGCATAAACGCAGCAGTGATAGGATTGGAGAGGTTCGGTGAGCAAATGAAGACCCTTTGAAGTCATATTGCATGGTACCCATTCCACGGGTCTCAACTCTCCAGGTTTAAGGTATTCTTCCTTCAGCTAAAACATGCATGTGGAACCCAGAGTATGATCAACTGTGTGATCGGGAGACGTGTTCCAATACGTCTCAGTTTTCGTCCCCTGGTACTCGGGTGCAACATTCCAGACGCTTTCCTAACACTCTCCCGACTTGGAGAGTCAGTGCCTTTAACCTCCTGTTTGGCCCAGTTTGCAATTTCTGTGGAAGATGAACAGGAATAGGCAGAACCAATGACAGACTAGCTGGAGGTGTCTGGACGGGCAAATTTAACTCTCATTTCCCACCAGGAAGAGGAATTAACCAAAGGCTCAACGTGCCGTGCCGGAACCAGATTAGGGCCTGAAGCCATCCTGCGGTGTTGCGGCCAGCTCACGAGAAAGCGACTTGAAGAAAGGAGCTCAGGGGCACTGTAATTCACAAACCTGCAGAGTTATAAATGACAGCTATCGTCCAAAAATATACTGAAGTAAGGCTGCCAAGAGGACTTGAAAGCGGGGCAGAATTGCAGGAAACCGATTTCAGGAGGTAGACTGGAATTGCATTTAAAGCATAGGAAAAGAGGCAGAACGTCCACAATGATGCACTTGGCCAAAAAGGGCGTATGCGTTTTTTCCTGAATATATTCAGGAAAAAACGCATACGCCCTTTTTGGCCAACCAAGCAAGCTTGCAAAGGAAATCTGCACTACAATGAAGTCTCACTTCCCCCTGGTCAAAAGGGCCATCTGAAAAAAGTGTAAAATCTAGAAAGGCAGGACAGGCCATGGAGAACTGGGAGCCTTGTTATGCTGATGGGCGGGATGTAAATTGCCAACAGCCACTCGGGAGAAGTGTATGGTGTTTCCTGAAACATCTAAAAAACAAAGCAACAGAGCCTAGGGCACTTCCACTTATGGTCCTATAGCTTAGGGAAATTAAAATCAAAAGACACAGCCACCCCAAAGGTTGGGACGGCTCTGTTTACAAGAACCTGGTTTACGGTACAAGTTCAATATCGCAGAAAGTGAAAAATGGATAAAGAAGTTGTGGTACTTACGTACAATGCAATATCACTCAGCAATGAAATCTATGTCATCAGGCCCGTAGCAGCATAATGAGTGGATTCAGGTACGATGATTCTAACTGAAATAAGTCACACAGAAAAAGAAACATCATAAGATATCACTAATACACGGAATGTAACCTTGGCTACACAGGAACTGAATTACAAAACAGAACAGGGTCTCAAATTTAGAAAACCAACTTATGCTTGCTTAAGGGGAAAGGTGAGTTGGGGTGCTGCATAAAACCAGAGATTGAAATGAGCACAGATAAAGTTCCTTAAGCCAAATATGGAATAGACAAGAGCTACTCCTTGCTCAACGAAATGGACTCAAAACCCCATATTAAAAGCCTAAGAGTGTACCTGACTAGGAAGTATCTTAAAACCTATGGATTGCTATGTCTCTGAAAGAGAATCAAGTGTGTGTACAGGGGCATAAACGCAGCAGTGATAGGATTGGAGAGGTTCGGTGAGCAAATGAAGACGCTTTGAAGTCATATTGCATGGTACCCATTCCACGGGTCTCAACTCTCCAGGTTTAAGGTATTCTTCCTTCAGCTAAAACATGCATGTGGAAGCCAGAGTATGATCAACCGTGTGATCGGGAGACGTGTTCCAATATGTCTCAGTTTTCTTCCCCTGTTACTCAGGTGCAACATTCCAGACGCTTTACTAACACTCTCCCGACTTGGAGAGTCAGTGCCTTTAACCTCCTGTTTGGCCCAGTTTGCAATTTCTGCGGAAGATGAACAGGAATAGGGAGAACCAATGACAGACTAGCTGGAGGTGTCTGGACGGGCAAATTTAACTCTCATTTCCCACCAGGAAGAGGAATTAACCAAAGGCTCAGCGTGCCGTGCCGGAACCAGATTAGGGCCTGAAGCAATCCTGCGGTGTTGCGACCAGCTCACGAGAAAGCGAGTTGAAGAAAGGAGCTCAGGGGCACTGTAATTCACAAACCTGCAGAGTTATAAATGACAGCTATCGTCCAAAAATATACTGAAGTAAGGCTGCCAAGAGGACTTGAAAGCGGGGCAGAATTGCAGGAAACCGATTTCAGGAGGTAGACTGGAATTGCATTTAAAGCATAGGAAAAGAGGCAGAACGTCCACAATGATGCACTTGGCCAAAAAGGGCGTATGCGTTTTTTCCTGAATATATTCAGGAAAAAACGCATACGCCCTTTTTGGCCAACCAAGCAAGCTTGCAAAGGAAATCTGCACTACAATGAAGTCTCACTTCCCCCCGGTCAAAAGGGCCATCTGAAAAAAGTGTAAAATCCAGAAAGGCAGGACAGGCCATGGAGAACTGGGAGCCTTGTTATGCTGATGGGCGGGATGTAAATTGCCAGCAGCCACTCGGGAGAAGTGTATGGTGTTTCCTGAAACATCTAAAAAACAAAGCAACAGAGCCTAGGGCACTTCCACTTATGGTCCTATAGCTTAGGGAAATTAAAATCAAAAAGACACAGCCACCCCAAAGGTTGGGACGGCTCTGTTTACAAGAACCTGGTTTACGGTACAAGTTCAATATCGCAGAAAGTGAAAAATGGATAAAGAAGTTGTGGTACTTACGTACAATGCAGTATCACTCAGCAAAGAAATCTATGTCATCAGGCCCGTAGCAGCATAATGAGTGGATTCAGGTATGATGATTCTAACTGAAATAAGTCACACAGAAAAAGAAACATCATAAGATATCACTAATACACGGAATGTAACCTTGGCTACACAGGAACTGAATCACAAAACAGAACAGGGTCTCAAATTTGGAAAACCAACTTATGCTTGCTTAAGGGGAAAGGTGAGTTGGGGTGATGCATAAAACCAGAGATTGAAATGAGCACAGATAAAGTTCCTTAAGCCAAATATGGAATAGACAAGAGCTACTCCTTGCTCAACGAAATGGACTCAACACCCCATATTAAATGCCTAAGAGTGTACCTGACTAGGAAGTATCTTAAAACCTATGGATTGCTATGTCTCCGAAAGAGAATCAAGCGTGTGTGCAGGGGCATAAACGCAGCAGTGATAGGATTGGAGAGGTTCGGTGAGCAAATGAAGACCCTTTGAAGTCATATTGCATGGTACCCATTCCACGGGTCTCAACTCTCCAGGTTTAAGGTATTCTTCCTTCAGCTAAAACATGCATGTGGAACCCAGAGTATGATCAACCGTGTGATCGGGAGACGTGTTCCAATATGTCTCAGTTTTCGTCCCCTGGTACTCGGGTGCAACATTCCAGACGCTTTACTAACACTCTCCCGGCTTGGAGAGTCAGTGCGTTTAACCTCCTGTTTGGCCCAGTTTGCAATTTCTGCGGAAGATGAACAGGAATAGGCAGAACCAATGACAGACTAGCTGGAGGTGTCTGGACGGGCAAATTTAACTCTCATTTCGCACCAGGAAGAGGAATTAACCAAAGGCTAAGCGTGCCATTCCGGAACCAGATTAGGGCCTGAAGCAATCCTGCGGTGTTGCGGCCAGCTCACGAGAAAGCGAGTTGAAGAAAGGAGCTCAGGGGCACTGTAATTCACAAACCTGCAGAGTTATAAATGACAGCTATTGTCCAAAAATATACTGAAGTAAGGCTGCCAAGAGGACTTGAAAGCGGGGCAGAATTGCAGGAAACCGATTTCAGGAGGTAGACTGGAATTGCATTTAAAGCATAGGAAAAGAGGCAGAACTTCCACAATGATGCACTTGGCCAAAAAGGGCGTATGCGGTTTTTCCTGAATATATTCAGGAAAAAACGCATACGCACTTTTTGGCCAACCAAGCAAGCTTGCAAAGGAAATCTGCACTACAATGACGTCTCACTTCCCCCCGGTCAAAAGGGCCATCTGAAAAAAGTGTAAAATCCAGAAAGGCAGGACAGGCCATGGAGAACTGGGAGCCTTGTTATGATGATGGGCGGGATGTAAATTGCCAACAGCCACTCGGGAGAAGTGTATGGTGTTTCCTGAAACATCTAAAAAACAAAGCAACAGAGCCTAGGGCACTTCCACTTATGGTCCTATAGCTTAGGGAAATTAAAATCAAAAGACACAGCCACCCCAAAGGTTGGGACGGCTCTGTTTACAAGAACCTGGTTTACGGTACAAGTTCAATATCGCAGAAAGTGAAAAATGGATAAAGAAGTTGTGGTACTTACGTACAATGCAGTATCACTCAGCAATGAAATCTATGTCATCAGGCCTGTAGCAGCATAATGAGTGGATTCAGGTATGATGATTCTAACTGAAATAAGTCACACAGAAAAAGAAACATCATAAGATATCACTAATACACGGAATGTAACCTTGGCTACACAGGAACTGAATTACAAAACAGAACAGGGTCTCAAATTTAGAAAACCAACTTATGCTTGCTTAAGGGGAAAGGTGAGTTGGGGTGCTGCATAAAACCAGAGATTGAAATGAGCACAGATAAAGTTCCTTAAGCCAAATATGGAATAGACAAGAGCTACTCCTTGCTCAACGAAATGGACTCAACACCCCATATTAAATGCCTAAGAGTGTACCTGACTAGGAAGTATCTTAAAACCTATGGATTGCTATGTGTCTGAAAGAGAATCAAGTGTGTGTACAGGGGCATAAACGCAGCAGTGATAGGATTGGAGAGGTTCGGTGAGCAAATGAAGACCCTTTGAAGTCATATTGCATGGTACCCATTCCACGGGTCTCAACTCTCCAGGTTTAAGGTATTCTTCCTTTAGCTAAAACATGCATGTGGAACCCAGAGTATGATCAACCGTGTGATCGGGAGACGTGTTCCAATATGTCTCAGTTTTCGTCCCCTGGTACTCGGGTGCAACATTCCAGACGCTTTACTAACACTCTCCCGACTTGGAGAGTCAGTGCCTTTAACCTCCTGTTTGGCCCAGTTTGCAATTTCTGCAGAAGATGAACAGGAATAGGGAGAACCAATGACAGACTAGCTGGAGGTGTCTGGACGGGCAAATTTAACTCTCATTTCCCACCAGGAAGAGGAATTAACCAAAGGCTCAGCGTGCCGTGCCGGAACCAGATTAGGGCCTGAAGCCATCCTGCGGTGTTGCGGCCAGCTCACGAGAAAGCGAGTTGAAGAAAGGAGCTCAGGGGCACTGTAATTCACAAACCTGCAGAGTTATAAATGACAGCTATCGTCCAAAAATATACTGAAATAAGGCTGCCAAGAGGACTTGAAAGCGGGGCCGAATTGCAGGAAACTGATTTCAGGAGGTAGACTGGAATTGCATTTAAAGCATAGGAAAAGAGGCAGAACGTCCACAATGATGCACTTGGCCAAAAAGGGCGTATGCGTTTTTTCCTGAATATATTCAGGAAAAAACGCATACGCCCTTTTTGGCCAACCAAGCAAGCTTGCAAAGGAAATCTGCACTACAATGAAGTCTCACTTCCCCCCGGTCCAAAGGGCCATCTGAAAAAAGTGTAAAATCCAGAAAGGCAGGACAGGCCATGGAGAACTGGGAGCCTTGTTATGCTGATGGGCGGGATGTAAATTGCCAACAGCCACTCGGGAGAAGTGTATGGTGTTTCCTGAAACATCTAAAAATCAAAGCAACAGAGCCTAGGGCACTTCCACTTATGGTCCTATAGCTTAGGGAAATTAAAATCAAAAAGACACAGCCACCCCAAAGGTTGGGACGGCTCTGTTTACAAGAACCTGGTTTACGGTACAAGTTCAATATCGCAGAAAGTGAAAAATGGATAAAGAAGTTGTGGTACTTACGTACAATGCAGTATCACTCAGCAAGGAAATCTATGTCATCAGGCCCGTAGCAGCATAATGAGTGGATTCAGGTATGATGATTCTAACTGAAATAAGTCACACAGAAAAAGAAACATCATAAGATATCACTAATACACGGAATGTAAACTTGGCTACACAGGAACTGAATTACAAAACAGAACAGGGTCTCAAATTTAGAAAACAAACTTATGCTTGCTTAAGGGGAAAGGTGAGTTGGGGTGCTGCATAAAACCAGAGATTGAAATGAGCACAGATAAAGTTCCTTAAGCCAAATATGGAATAGACAAGAGCTACTCCTTGCTCAACGAAATGGATTCAACACCCAATATTAAACACCTAAGAATGTACCTGACTAGGAAGTATCTTAAAACCTATGGATTGCTATGTCTCCGAAAGAGAATCAAGCGTGTGTGCAGGGGCATAAACGCAGCAGTGATAGGATTGGAGAGGTTCGGTGAGCAAATGAAGACCCTTTGAAGTCATATTGCATGGTACCCATTCCACGGGTCTCAACTCTCCAGGTTTAAGGTATTCTTCCTTCAGCTAAAACATGCATGTGGAACCCAGAGTATGATCAACCATGTGATCGGGAGACGTGTTCCAATATGTCTCAGTTTTCGTCCCCTGGTACTCGGGTGCAAAATTCCAGACGCTTTACTAACACTCTCCCGGCTTTGAGAGTCAGTGCCTTTAACCTCCTGTTTGGCCCAGTTTGCAATTTCTGCGGAAGATGAACAGGAATAGGCAGAACCAATGACAGACTAGCTGGAGGTGTCTGGACGGGCAAATTTAACTCTCATTTCGCACCAGGAAGAGGAATTAACCAAAGGCTAAGCGTGCCATTCCGGAACCAGATTAGGGCCTGAAGCAATCCTGCGGTGTTGCGGCCAGCTCACGAGAAAGCAAGTTGAAGAAAGGAGCTCAGGGGCACTGTAATTCACAAACCTGCAGAGTTATAAATGACAGCTATCGTCCAAAAATATACTGAAGTAAGGCTGCCAAGAGGACTTGAAAGCGGGGCAGAATTGCAGGAAACCGATTTCAGGAGGTAGACTGGAATTGCATTTAAAGCATAGGAAAAGAGGCAGAACGTCCACAATGATGCACTTGGCCAAAAAGGGCGTATGCGTTTTTTCCTGAATATATTCAGGAAAAAACGCATACGCCCTTTTTGGCCAACCAAGCAAGCTTGCAAAGGAAATCTGCACTACAATGAAGTCTCACTTCCCCCCGGTCAAAAGGGCCATCTGAAAAAAGTGTAAAATCCAGAAAGGCAGGACAGGCCATGGAGAACTGGGAGCCTTGTTATGCTGATGGGCGGGATGTAAATTGCCAACAGCCACTCGGGAGAAGTGTATGGTGTTTCCTGAAACATCTAAAAAACAAAGCAACAGAGCCTAGGGCACTTCCACTTATGGTCCTATAGCTTAGGGAAATTAAAATCAAAAAGACACAGCCACCCCAAAGGTTGGGATGGCTCTGTTTACAAGAACCTGGTTTACGGTACAAGTTCAATATCGCAGAAAGTGAAAAATGGATAAAGAAGTTGTGGTACTTACGTACAATGCAGTATCACTCAGCAATGAAATCTATGTCATCAGGCCCGTAGCAGCATAATGAGTGGATTCAGGTATGATGATTCTAACTGAAATAAGTCACACAGGAAAAGAAACATCATAAGATATCACTAATACACGGAATGTAAACTTGGCTACACAGGAACTGAATTACAAAACAGAACAGGGTCTCAAATTTAGAAACCCAACTTATGCTTGCTTAAGGGGAAAGGTGAGTTGGGGTGCTGCATAAAACCAGAGATTGAAATGAGCACAGATAAAGTTCCTTAAGCCAAATATGGAATAGACAAGAGCTACTCCTTGCTCAACGAAATGGACTCAACACCCCATATTAAATGCCTAAGAGTGTACCTGACTAGGAAGTATCTTAAAACCTATGGATTGCTGTGTCTCTGAAAGAGAATCAAGTGTGTGTACAGGGGCATAAACGCAGCAGTGATAGGATTGGAGAGGTTCGGTGAGCAAATGAAGACCCTTTGAAGTCATATTGCATGGTACCCATTCCACGGGTCTCAACTCTCCAGGTTTAAGGTATTCTTCCTTCAGCTAAAACATGCATGTGGAACCCAGAGTATGATCAACTGTGTGATCGGGAGACGTGTTCCAATACGTCTCAGTTTTCGTCCCCTGGTACTCGGGTGCAACATTCCAGACGCTTTACTAACACTCTCCCGACTTGGAGAGTCAGTGCCTTTAACCTCCTGTTTGGCCCAGTTTGCAATTTCTGTGGAAGATGAACAGGAATAGGCAGAACCAATGACAGACTAGCTGGAGGTGTCTGGACGGGCAAATTTAACTCTCATTTCCCACCAGGAAGAGGAATTAACCAAAGGCTCAACGTGCCGTGCCGGAACCAGATTAGGGCCTGAAGCCATCCTGCGGTGTTGCGGCCAGCTCACGAGAAAGCGACTTGAAGAAAGGAGCTCAGGGGCACTGTAATTCACAAACCTGCAGAGTTATAAATGACAGCTATCGTCCAAAAATATACTGAAGTAAGGCTGCCAAGAGGACTTGAAAGCGGGGCAGAATTGCAGGAAACCGATTTCAGGAGGTAGACTGGAATTGCATTTAAAGCATAGGAAAAGAGGCAGAACGTCCACAATGATGCACTTGGCCAAAAAGGGCGTATGCGTTTTTTCCTGAATATATTCAGGAAAAAACGCATACGCCCTTTTTGGCCAACCAAGCAAGCTTGCAAAGGAAATCTGCACTACAATGAAGTCTCACTTCCCCCTGGTCAAAAGGGCCATCTGAAAAAAGTGTAAAATCTAGAAAGGCAGGACAGGCCATGGAGAACTGGGAGCCTTGTTATGCTGATGGGCGGGATGTAAATTGCCAACAGCCACTCGGGAGAAGTGTATGGTGTTTCCTGAAACATCTAAAAAACAAAGCAACAGAGCCTAGGGCACTTCCACTTATGGTCCTATAGCTTAGGGAAATTAAAATCAAAAGACACAGCCACCCCAAAGGTTGGGACGGCTCTGTTTACAAGAACCTGGTTTACGGTACAAGTTCAATATCGCAGAAAGTGAAAAATGGATAAAGAAGTTGTGGTACTTACGTACAATGCAATATCACTCAGCAATGAAATCTATGTCATCAGGCCCGTAGCAGCATAATGAGTGGATTCAGGTACGATGATTCTAACTGAAATAAGTCACACAGGAAAAGAAACATCATAAGATATCACTAATACACGGAATGTAACCTTGGCTACACAGGAACTGAATTACAAAACAGAACAGGGTCTCAAATTTAGAAAACCAACTTATGCTTGCTTAAGGGGAAAGGTGAGTTGGGGTGCTGCATAAAACCAGAGATTGAAATGAGCACAGATAAAGTTCCTTAAGCCAAATATGGAATAGACAAGAGCTACTCCTTGCTCAACGAAATGGACTCAACACCCCATATTAAATGCCTAAGAGTGTACCTGACTAGGAAGTATCTTAAAACCTATGGATTGCTATGTCTCTGAAAGAGAATCAAGTGTGTGTACAGGGGCATAAACGCAGCAGTGATAGGATTGGAGAGGTTCGGTGAGCAAATGAAGACCCTTTGAAGTCATATTGCATGGTACCCATTCCACGGGTCTCAACTCTCCAGGTTTAAGGTATTCTTCCTTCAGCTAAAACATGCATGTGGAACCCAGAGTATGATCAACCGTGTGATCGGGAGACGTGTTCCAATATGTCTCAGTTTTCGTCCCCTGGTACTCGGGTGCAACATTCCACACGCTTTACTAACACTCTCCCGACTTGGAGAGTCAGTGCCTTTAACCTCCTGTTTGGCCCAGTTTGCAATTTCTGCGGAAGATGAACAGGAATAGGGAGAACCAATGACAGACTAGCTGGAGGTGTCTGGACGGGCAAATTTAACTCTCATTTCCCACCAGGAAGAGGAATTAACCAAAGGCTCAGCGTGCCGTGCCGGAACCAGATTAGGGCCTGAAGCCATCCTGCGGTGTTGCGGCCAGCTCACGAGAAAGCGAGTTGAAGAAAGGAGCTCAGGGGCACTGTAATTCACAAACCTGCAGAGTTATAAATGACAGCTATCGTCCAAAAATATACTGAAGTAAGGCTGCCAAGAGGACTTGAAAGCGGGGCAGAATTGCAGGAAACCGATTTCAGGAGGTAGACTGGAATTGCATTTAAAGCATAGGAAAAGAGGCAGAACGTCCACAATGATGCACTTGGCCAAAAAGGGCGTATGCGTTTTTTCCTGAATATATTCAGGAAAAAACGCATACGCCCTTTTTGGCCAACCAAGCAAGCTTGCAAAGGAAATCTGCACTACAATGAAGTCTCACTTCCCCCCGGTCAAAAGGGCCATCTGAAAAAAGTGTAAAATCCAGAAAGGCAGGACAGGCCATGGAGAACTGGGAGCCTTGTTATGCTGATGGGCGGGATGTAAATTGCCAACAGCCACTCGGGAGAAGTGTATGGTGTTTCCTGAAACATCTAAAAAACAAAGCAACAGAGCATGGGCACTTCCACTTATGGTCCTATAGCTTAGGGAAATTAAAATCAAAAGACACAGCCACCCCAAAGGTTGGGACGGCTCTGTTTACAAGAACCTGGTTTACGGTACAAGTTCAATATCGCAGAAAGTGAAAAATGGATAAAGAAGTTGTGGTACTTACGTACAATGCAGTATCACTCAGCAATGAAATCTATGTCATCAGGCCCGTAGCAGCATAATGAGTGGATTCAGGTACGATGATTCTAACTGAAATAAGTCACACAGGAAAAGAAACATCATAAGATATCACTAATACACGGAATGTAACCTTAGCTACACAGGAACTGAATTACAAAACAGAACAGGGTCTCAAATTTAGAAAACCAACTTATGCTTGCTTAAGGGGAAAGGTGAGTTGGGGTGCTGCATAAAACCAGAGATTGAAATGAGCACAGATAAAGTTCCTTAAGCCAAATATGGAATAGACAAGAGCTACTCCTTGCTCAACGAAATGGACTCAACACCCCATATTAAATGCCTAAGAGTGTACCTGACTAGGAAGTATCTTAAAACCTATGGATTGCTATGTGTCTGAAAGAGAATCAAGTGTGTGTACAGGGGCATAAACGCAGCAGTGATAGGATTGGAGAGGTTCGGTGAGCAAATGAAGACCCTTTGAAGTCATATTGCATGGTACCCATTCCACGGGTCTCAACTCTCCAGGTTTCAGGTATTCTTCCTTCAGCTAAAACATGCATGTGGAACCCAGAGTATGATCAACCGTGTGATCGGGAGACGTGTTCCAATATGTCTCAGTTTTCGTCCCCTGGTACTCGGGTGCAACATTCCAGACGCTTTACTAACACTCTCCCGACTTGGAGAGTCAGTGCCTTTAACCTCCTGTTTGGCCCAGTTTGCAATTTCTGCGGAAGATGAACAGGAATAGGGAGAACCAATGACAGACTAGCTGGAGGTGTCTGGACGGGCAAATTTAACTCTCATTTCCCACCAGGAAGAGGAATTAACCAAAGGCTCAGCGTGCCGTGCCGGAACCAGATTAGGGCCTGAAGCCATCCTGCGGGGTTGCGGCCAGCTCACGAGAAAGCGAGTTGAAGAAAGGAGCTCAGGGGCACTGTAATTCACAAACCTGCAGAGTTATAAATGACAGCTATCGTCCAAAAATATACTGAAGTAAGGCTGCCAAGAGGACTTGAAAGCGGGGCAGAATTGCAGGAAACCGATTTCAGGAGGTAGACTGGAATTGCATTTAAAGCATAGGAAAAGAGGCAGAACGTCCACAATGATGCACTTGGCCAAAAAGGGCGTATGCGTTTTTTCCTGAATATATTCAGGAAAAAACGCATACGCCCTTTTTGGCCAACCAAGCAAGCTTGCAAAGGAAATCTGCACTACAATGAAGTCTCACTTCCCCCCGGTCAAAAGGGCCATCTGAAAAAAGTGTAAAATCCAGAAAGGCAGGACAGGCCATGGAGAACTGGGAGCCTTGTTATGCTGATGGGCGGGATGTAAATTGCCAACAGCCACTCGGGAGAAGTGTATGGTGTTTCCTGAAACATCTAAAAAACAAAGCAACAGAGCCTAGGGCACTTCCACTTATGGTCCTATAGCTTAGGGAAATTAAAATCAAAAGACACAGCCACCCCAAAGGTTGGGACGGCTCTGTTTACAAGAACCTGGTTTACGGTACAAGTTCAATATCGCAGAAAGTGAAAAATGGATAAAGAAGTTGTGGTACTTACGTACAATGCAGTATCACTCAGCAATGAAATCTATGTCATCAGGCCCGTAGCAGCATAATGAGTAGATTCAGGTATGATGATTCTAACTGAAATAAGTCACACAGGAAAAGAAACATCATAAGATTTCACTAATACACGGAATGTAACCTTGGCTACACAGGAACTGAATTACAAAACAGAACAGGGTCTCAAATTTAGAAACCCAACTTATGCTTGCTTAAGGGGAAAGGTGAGTTGGGGTGCTGCATAAAACCAGAGATTGAAATGAGCACAGATAAAGTTCCTTAAGCCAAATATGGAATAGACAAGAGCTACTCCTTGCTCAACGAAATGGACTCAACACCCCATATTAAATGCCTAAGAGTGTACCTGACTAGGAAGTATCTTAAAACCTATGGATTGCTATGTCTCTGAAAGAGAATCAAGCGTGTGTACAGGGGCATAAACGCAGCAGTGATAGGATTGGAGAGGTTCGGTGAGCAAATGAAGACCCTTTGAAGTCATATTGCATGGTACCCATTCCACGGGTCTCAACTCTCCAGGTTTAAGGTATTCTTCCTTCAGCTAAAACATGCATGTGGAACCCAGAGTATGATCAACCGTGTGATCGGGAGACGTGTTCCAATATGTCTCAGTTTTCGTCCCCTGGTACTCGGGTGCAACATTCCAGACGCTTTACTAACACTCTCCCGACTTGGAGAGTCAGTGCCTTTAACCTCCTGTTTGGCCCAGTTTGCAATTTCTGCGGAAGATGAACAGGAATAGGGAGAACCAATGACAGACTAGCTGGAGGTGTCTGGACGGGCAAATTTAACTCTCATTTCCCACCAGGAAGAGGAATTAACCAAAGGCTCAGCGTGCCGTGCCGGAACCAGATTAGGGCCTGAAGCCATCCTGCGGTGTTGCGGCCAGCTCACGAGAAAGCGACTTGAAGAAAGGAGCTCAGGGGCACTGTAATTCACAAACCTGCAGAGTTATAAATGACAGCTATCGTCCAAAAATATACTGAAGTAAGGCTGCCAAGAGGACTTGAAAGCGGGGCAGAATTGCAGGAAACCGATTTCAGGAGGTAGACTGGAATTGCATTTAAAGCATAGGAAAAGAGGCAGAACGTCCACAATGATGCACTTGGCCAAAAAGGGCGTATGCGTTTTTTCCTGAATATATTCAGGAAAAAACGCATACGCCCTTTTTGGCCAACCAAGCAAGCTTGCAAAGGAAATCTGCACTACAATGAAGTCTCACTTCCCCCCGGTCAAAAGGGCCATCTGAAAAAAGTGTAAAATCCAGAAAGGCAGGACAGGCCATGGAGAACTGGGAGCCTTGTTATGCTGATGGGCGGGATGTCAATTGCCAACAGCCACTCGGGAGAAGTGTATGGTGTTTCCTGAAACATCTAAAAAACAAAGCAACAGAGCCTAGGGCACTTCCACTTATGGTCCTATAGCTTAGGGAAATTAAAATCAAAAGACACAGCCACCCCAAAGGTTGGGACGGCTCTGTTTACAAGAACCTGGTTTACGGTACAAGTTCAATATCGCAGAAAGTGAAAAATGGATAAAGAAGTTGTGGTACTTACGTACAATGCAATATCACTCAGCAATGAAATCTATGTCATCAGGCCCGTAGCAGCATAATGAGTGGATTCAGGTATGATGATTCTAACTGAAATAAGTCACACAGGAAAAGAAACATCATAAGATATCACTAATACACGGAATGTAACCTTGGCTACACAGGAACTGAATTACAAAACAGAACAGGGTCTCAAATTTAGAAAACCAACTTATGCTTGCTTAAGGGGAAAGGTGAGTTGGGGTGCTGCATAAAACCAGAGATTGAAATGAGCACAGATAAAGTTCCTTAAGCCAAATATGGAATAGACAAGAGCTACTCCTTGCTCAACGAAATGGACTCAACACCCCATATTAAATGCCTAAGAGTGTACCTGACTAGGAAGTATCTTAAAACCTATGGATTGCTATGTGTCTGAAAGAGAATCAAGCGTGTGTACAGGGGCATAAACGCAGCAGTGATAGGATTGGAGAGGTTCGGTGAGCAAATGAAGACCCTTTGAAGTCATATTGCATGGTACCCATTCCACGGGTCTCAACTCTCCAGGTTTAAGGTATTCTTCCTTCAGCTAAAACATGCATGTGGAACCCAGAGTATGATCAACCGTGTGATCGGGAGACGTGTTCCAATATGTCTCAGTTTTCGTCCCCTGGTACTCGGGTGCAACATTCCAGACGCTTTACTAACACTCTCCCGACTTGGAGAGTCAGTGCCTTTAACCTCCTGTTTGGCCCAGTTTGCAATTTCTGCGGAAGATGAACAGGAATAGGGAGAACCAATGACAGACTAGCTGGAGGTGTCTGGACGGGCAAATTTAACTCTCATTTCCCACCAGGAAGAGGAATTAACCAAAGGCTCAGCGTGCCGTGCCGGAACCAGATTAGGGCCTGAAGCCATCCTGCGGTGTTGCGGCCAGCTCACGAGAAAGCGACTTGAAGAAAGGAGCTCAGGGGCACTGTAATTCACAAACCTGCAGAGTTATAAATGACAGCTATCGTCCAAAAATATACTGAAGTAAGGCTGCCAAGAGGACTTGAAAGCGGGGCAGAATTGCAGGAAACCGATTTCAGGAGGTAGACTGGAATTGCATTTAAAGCATAGGAAAAGAGGCAGAACGTCCACAATGATGCACTTGGCCAAAAAGGGCGTATGCGTTTTTTCCTGAATATATTCAGGAAAAAACGCATACGCCCTTTTTGGCCAACCAAGCAAGCTTGCAAAGGAAATCTGCACTACAATGAAGTCTCACTTCCCACCGGTCAAAAGGGCCATCTGAAAAAAGTGTAAAATCCAGAAAGGCAGGACAGGCCATGGAGAACTGGGAGCCTTGTTATGCTGATGGGCGGGATGTAAATTGCCAACAGCCACTCGGGAGAAGTGTATGGTGTTTCCTGAAACATCTAAAAAACAAAGCAACAGAGCCTAGGGCACTTCCACTTATGGTCCTATAGCTTAGGGAAATTAAAATCAAAAGACACAGCCACCCCAAAGGTTGGGACGGCTCTGTTTACAAGAACCTGGTTTACGGTACAAGTTCAATATCGCAGAAAGTGAAAAATGGATAAAGAAGTTGTGGTACTTACGTACAATGCAGTATCACTCAGCAATGAAATCTATGTCATCAGGCCCGTAGCAGCATAATGAGTGGATTCAGGTATGATGATTCTAACTGAAATAAGTCACACAGGAAAAGAAACATCATAAGATATCACTAATACACGGAATGTAACCTTGGCTACACAGGAACTGAATTACAAAACAGAACAGGGTCTCAAATTTAGAAAACCAACTTATGCTTGCTTAAGGGGAAAGGTGAGTTGGGGTGCTGCATAAAACCAGAGATTGAAATGAGCACAGATAAAGTTCCTTAAGCCAAATATGGAATAGACAAGAGCTACTCCTTGCTCAACGAAATGGACTCAACACCCCATATTAAATGCCTAAGAGTGTACCTGACTAGGAAGTATCTTAAAACCTATGGATTGCTATGTGTCTGAAAGAGAATCAAGCGTGTGTACAGGGGCATAAACGCAGCAGTGATAGGATTGGAGAGGTTCGGTGAGCAAATGAAGACCCTTTGAAGTCATATTGCATGGTACCCATTCCACGGGTCTCAACTCTCCAGGTTTAAGGTATTCTTCCTTCAGCTAAAACATGCATGTGGAACCCAGAGTATGATCAACCGTGTGATCGGGAGACGTGTTCCAATACGTCTCAGTTTTCGTCCCCTGGTACTCGGGTGCAACATTCCAGAGGCTTTACTAACACTCTCCCGACTTGGAGAGTCAGTGCCTTTAACCTCCTGTTTGGCCCAGTTTGCAATTTCTGCGGAAGATGAACAGGAATAGGGAGAACCAATGACAGACTAGCTGGAGGTGTCTGGACGGGCAAATTTAACTCTCATTTCCCACCAGGAAGAGGAATTAACCAAAGGCTCAGCGTGCCGTGCCGGAACCAGATTAGGGCCTGAAGCCATCCTGCGGTGTTGCGGCCAGCTCACGAGAAAGCGAGTTGAAGAAAGGAGCTCAGGGGCACTGTAATTCACAAACCTGCAGAGTTATAAATGACAGCTATCGTCCAAAAATATACTGAAGTAAGGCTGCCAAGAGGACTTGAAAGCGGGGCAGAATTGCAGGAAACCGATTTCAGGAGGTAGACTGGAATTGCATTTAAAGCATAGGAAAAGAGGCAGAACGTCCACAATGATGCACTTGGCCAAAAAGGGCGTATGCGTTTTTTCCTGAATATATTCAGGAAAAAACGCATACGCCCTTTTTGGCCAACCAAGCAAGCTTGCAAAGGAAATCTGCACTACAGTGAAGTCTCACTTCCCCCCGGTCAAAAGGGCCATCTGAAAAAAGTGTAAAATCCAGAAAGGCAGGACAGGCCATGGAGAACTGGGAGCCTTGTTATGCTGATGGGCGGGATGTCAATTGCCAACAGCCACTCGGGAGAAGTGTATGGTGTTTCCTGAAACATCTAAAAAACAAAGCAACAGAGCCTAGGGCACTTCCACTTATGGTCCTATAGCTTAGGGAAATTAAAATCAAAAAGACACAGCCACCCCAAAGGTTGGGACGGCTCTGTTTACAAGAACCTGGTTTACGGTACAAGTTCAATATCGCAGAAAGTGAAAAATGGATAAAGAAGTTGTGGTACTTACGTACAATGCAGTATCACTCAGCAATGAAATCTATGTCATCAGGCCCGTAGCAGCATAATGAGTGGATTCAGGTATGATGATTCTAACTGAAATAAGTCACACAGGAAAAGAAACATCATAAGATATCACTAATACACGGAATGTAACCTTGGCTACACAGGAACTGAATTACAAAACAGAACAGGGTCTCAAATTTAGAAACCCAACTTATGCTTGCTTAAGGGGAAAGGTGAGTTGGGGTGCTGCATAAAACCAGAGATTGAAATGAGCACAGATAAAGTTCCTTAAGCCAAATATGGAATAGACAAGAGCTACTCCTTGCTCAACGAAATGGACTCAACACCCCATATTAAATGCCTAAGAGTGTACCTGACTAGGAAGTATCTTAAAACCTATGGATTGCTATGTCTCTGAAAGAGAATCAAGCGTGTGTACAGGGGCATAAACGCAGCAGTGATAGGATTGGAGAGGTTCGGTGAGCAAATGAAGACCCTTTGAAGTCATATTGCATGGTACCCATTCCACGGGTCTCAACTCTCCAGGTTTCAGGTATTCTTCCTTCAGCTAAAACATGCATGTGGAACCCAGAGTATGATCAACCGTGTGATCGGGAGACGTGTTCCAATACGTCTCAGTTTTCGTCCCCTGGTACTCGGGTGCAACATTCCAGACGCTTTACTAACACTCTCCCGACTTGGAGAGTCAGTGCCTTTAACCTCCTGTTTGGCCCAGTTTGCAATTTCTGCGGAAGATGAACAGGAATAGGGAGAACCAATGACAGACTAGCTGGAGGTGTCTGGACGGGCAAATTTAACTCTCATTTCCCACCAGGAAGAGGAATTAACCAAAGGCTCAGCGTGCCGTGCCGGAACCAGATTAGGGCCTGAAGCCATCCTGCGGGGTTGCGGCCAGCTCACGAGAAAGCGAGTTGAAGAAAGGAGCTCAGGGGCACTGTAATTCACAAACCTGCAGAGTTATAAATGACAGCTATCGTCCAAAAATATACTGAAGTAAGGCTGCCAAGAGGACTTGAAAGCGGGGCAGAATTGCAGGAAACCGATTTCAGGAGGTAGACTGGAATTGCATTTAAAGCATAGGAAAAGAGGCAGAACGTCCACAATGATGCACTTGGCCAAAAAGGGCGTATGCGTTTTTTCCTGAATATATTCAGGAAAAAACGCATACGCCCTTTTTGGCCAACCAAGCAAGCTTGCAAAGGAAATCTGCACTACAATGAAGTCTCACTTCCCCCCGGTCAAAAGGGCCATCTGAAAAAAGTGTAAAATCCAGAAAGGCAGGACAGGCCATGGAGAACTGGGAGCCTTGTTATGCTGATGGGCGGGATGTAAATTGCCAACAGCCACTCGGGAGAAGTGTATGGTGTTTCCTGAAACATCTAAAAAACAAAGCAACAGAGCCTAGGGCACTTCCACTTATGGTCCTATAGCTTAGGGAAATTAAAATCAAAAGACACAGCCACCCCAAAGGTTGGGACGGCTCTGTTTACAAGAACCTGGTTTACGGTACAAGTTCAATATCGCAGAAAGTGAAAAATGGATAAAGAAGTTGTGGTACTTACGTACAATGCAGTATCACTCAGCAATGAAATCTATGTCATCAGGCCCGTAGCAGCATAATGAGTAGATTCAGGTATGATGATTCTAACTGAAATAAGTCACACAGGAAAAGAAACATCATAAGATTTCACTAATACACGGAATGTAACCTTGGCTACACAGGAACTGAATTACAAAACAGAACAGGGTCTCAAATTTAGAAACCCAACTTATGCTTGCTTAAGGGGAAAGGTGAGTTGGGGTGCTGCATAAAACCAGAGATTGAAATGAGCACAGATAAAGTTCCTTAAGCCAAATATGGAATAGACAAGAGCTACTCCTTGCTCAACGAAATGGACTCAACACCCCATATTAAATGCCTAAGAGTGTACCTGACTAGGAAGTATCTTAAAACCTATGGATTGCTATGTCTCTGAAAGAGAATCAAGCGTGTGTACAGGGGCATAAACGCAGCAGTGATAGGATTGGAGAGGTTCGGTGAGCAAATGAAGACCCTTTGAAGTCATATTGCATGGTACCCATTCCACGGGTCTCAACTCTCCAGGTTTAAGGTATTCTTCCTTCAGCTAAAACATGCATGTGGAACCCAGAGTATGATCAACCGTGTGATCGGGAGACGTGTTCCAATATGTCTCAGTTTTCGTCCCCTGGTACTCGGGTGCAACATTCCAGACGCTTTACTAACACTCTCCCGACTTGGAGAGTCAGTGCCTTTAACCTCCTGTTTGGCCCAGTTTGCAATTTCTGCGGAAGATGAACAGGAATAGGGAGAACCAATGACAGACTAGCTGGAGGTGTGTGGACGGGCAAATTTAACTCTCATTTCCCACCAGGAAGAGGAATTAACCAAAGGCTCAGCGTGCCGTGCCGGAACCAGATTAGGGCCTGAAGCCATCCTGCGGGGTTGCGGCCAGCTCACGAGAAAGCGAGTTGAAGAAAGGAGCTCAGGGGCACTGTAATTCACAAACCTGCAGAGTTATAAATGACAGCTATCGTCCAAAAATATACTGAAGTAAGGCTGCCAAGAGGACTTGAAAGCGGGGCAGAATTGCAGGAAACCGATTTCAGGAGGTAGACTGGAATTGCATTTAAAGCATAGGAAAAGAGGCAGAACGTCCACAATGATGCACTTGGCCAAAAAGGGCGTATGCGTTTTTTCCTGAATATATTCAGGAAAAAACGCATACGCCCTTTTTGGCCAACCAAGCAAGCTTGCAAAGGAAATCTGCACTACAATGAAGTCTCACTTCCCCCCGGTCAAAAGGGCCATCTGAAAAAAGTGTAAAATCCAGAAAGGCAGGACAGGCCATGGAGAACTGGGAGCCTTGTTATGCTGATGGGCGGGATGTCAATTGCCAACAGCCACTCGGGAGAAGTGTATGGTGTTTCCTGAAACATCTAAAAAACAAAGCAACAGAGCCTAGGGCACTTCCACTTATGGTCCTATAGCTTAGGGAAATTAAAATCAAAAGACACAGCCACCCCAAAGGTTGGGACGGCTCTGTTTACAAGAACCTGGTTTACGGTACAAGTTCAATATCGCAGAAAGTGAAAAATGGATAAAGAAGTTGTGGTACTTACGTACAATGCAGTATCACTCAGCAATGAAATCTATGTCATCAGGCCCGTAGCAGCATAATGAGTAGATTCAGGTATGATGATTCTAACTGAAATAAGTCACACAGGAAAAGAAACATCATAAGATTTCACTAATACACGGAATGTAACCTTGGCTACACAGGAACTGAATTACAAAACAGAACAGGGTCTCAAATTTAGAAACCCAACTTATGCTTGCTTAAGGGGAAAGGTGAGTTGGGGTGCTGCATAAAACCAGAGATTGAAATGAGCACAGATAAAGTTCCTTAAGCCAAATATGGAATAGACAAGAGCTACTCCTTGCTCAACGAAATGGACTCAACACCCCATATTAAATGCCTAAGAGTGTACCTGACTAGGAAGTATCTTAAAACCTATGGATTGCTATGTGTCTGAAAGAGAATCAAGCGTGTGTACAGGGGCATAAACGCAGCAGTGATAGGATTGGAGAGGTTCGGTGAGCAAATGAAGACCCTTTGAAGTCATATTGCATGGTACCCATTCCACGGGTCTCAACTCTCCAGGTTTAAGGTATTCTTCCTTCAGCTAAAACATGCATGTGGAACCCAGAGTATGATCAACCGTGTGATCGGGAGACGTGTTCCAATATGTCTCAGTTTTCGTCCCCTGGTACTCGGGTGCAACATTCCAGACGCTTTACTAACACTCTCCCGACTTGGAGAGTCAGTGCCTTTAACCTCCTGTTTGGCCCAGTTTGCAATTTCTGCGGAAGATGAACAGGAATAGGGAGAACCAATGACAGACTAGCTGGAGGTGTGTGGACGGGCAAATTTAACTCTCATTTCCCACCAGGAAGAGGAATTAACCAAAGGCTCAGCGTGCCGTGCCGGAACCAGATTAGGGCCTGAAGCCATCCTGCGGGGTTGCGGCCAGCTCACGAGAAAGCGAGTTGAAGAAAGGAGCTCAGGGGCACTGTAATTCACAAACCTGCAGAGTTATAAATGACAGCTATCGTCCAAAAATATACTGAAGTAAGGCTGCCAAGAGGACTTGAAAGCGGGGCAGAATTGCAGGAAACCGATTTCAGGAGGTAGACTGGAATTGCATTTAAAGCATAGGAAAAGAGGCAGAACGTCCACAATGATGCACTTGGCCAAAAAGGGCGTATGCGTTTTTTCCTGAATATATTCAGGAAAAAACGCATACGCCCTTTTTGGCCAACCAAGCAAGCTTGCAAAGGAAATCTGCACTACAATGAAGTCTCACGTCCCCCTGGTCAAAAGGGCCATCTGAAAAAAGTGTGAAATCCAGAAAGGCAGGACAGGCCATGGAGAACTGGGAGCCTTGTTATGCTGATGGGCGGGATGTAAATTGCCAACAGCCACTCGGGAGAAGTGTATGGTGTTTCCTGAAACATCTAAAAAACAAAGCAACAGAGCCTAGGGCACTTCCACTTATGGTCCTATAGCTTAGGGAAATTAAAATCAAAAGACACAGCCACCCCAAAGGTTGGGACGGCTCTGTTTACAAGAACCTGGTTTACGGTACAAGTTCAATATCGCAGAAAGTGAAAAATGGATAAAGAAGTTGTGGTACTTACGTACAATGCAATATCACTCAGCAATGAAATCTATGTCATCAGGCCCGTAGCAGCATAATGAGTGGATTCAGGTACGATGATTCTAACTGAAATAAGTCACACAGAAAAAGAAACATCATAAGATATCACTAATACACGGAATGTAACCTTGGCTACACAGGAACTGAATTACAAAACAGAACAGGGTCTCAAATTTAGAAAACCAACTTATGCTTGCTTAAGGGGAAAGGTGAGTTGGGGTGCTGCATAAAACCAGAGATTGAAATGAGCACAGATAAAGTTCCTTAAGCCAAATATGGAATAGACAAGAGCTACTCCTTGCTCAACGAAATGGACTCAACACCCCATATTAAATGCCTAAGAGTGTACCTGACTAGGAAGTATCTTAAAACCTATGGATTGCTATGTCTCTGAAAGAGAATCAAGTGTGTGTACAGGGGCATAAACGCAGCAGTGATAGGATTGGAGAGGTTCGGTGAGCAAATGAAGACCCTTTGAAGTCATATTGCATGGTACCCATTCCACGGGTCTCAACTCTCCAGGTTTCAGGTATTCTTCCTTCAGCTAAAACATGCATGTGGAACCCAGAGTATGATCAACCGTGTGATCGGGAGGCGTGTTCCAATATGTCTCAGTTTTCGTCCCCTGGTACTCGGGTGCAACATTCCAGACGCTTTACTAACACTCTCCCGACTTGGAGAGTCAGTGCCTTTAACCTCCTGTTTGGCCCAGTTTGCAATTTCTGCGGAAGATGAACAGGAATAGGGAGAACCAATGACAGACTAGCTGGAGGTGTCTGGACGGGCAAATTTAACTCTCATTTCCCACCAGGAAGAGGAATTAACCAAAGGCTCAGCGTGCCGTGCCGGAACCAGATTAGGGCCTGAAGCCATCCTGCGGGGTTGCGGCCAGCTCACGAGAAAGCGAGTTGAAGAAAGGAGCTCAGGGGCACTGTAATTCACAAACCTGCAGAGTTATAAATGACAGCTATCGTCCAAAAATATACTGAAGTAAGGCTGCCAAGAGGACTTGAAAGCGGGGCAGAATTGCAGGAAACCGATTTCAGGAGGTAGACTGGAATTGCATTTAAAGCATAGGAAAAGAGGCAGAACGTCCACAATGATGCACTTGGCCAAAAAGGGCGTATGCGTTTTTTCCTGAATATATTCAGGAAAAAACGCATACGCCCTTTTTGGCCAACCAAGCAAGCTTGCAAAGGAAATCTGCACTACAATGAAGTCTCACTTCCCCCCGGTCAAAAAGGCCATCTGAAAAAAGTGTAAAATCCAGAAAGGCAGGACAGGCCATGGAGAACTGGGAGCCTTGTTATGCTGATGGGCGGGATGTCAATTGCCAACAGCCACTCGGGAGAAGTGTATGGTGTTTCCTGAAACATCTAAAAAACAAAGCAACAGAGCCTAGGGCACTTCCACTTATGGTCCTATAGCTTAGGGAAATTAAAATCAAAAGACACAGCCACCCCAAAGGTTGGGACGGCTCTGTTTACAAGAACCTGGTTTACGGTACAAGTTCAATATCGCAGAAAGTGAAAAATGGATAAAGAAGTTGTGGTACTTACGTACAATGCAGTATCACTCAGCAATGAAATCTATGTCATCAGGCCCGTAGCAGCATAATGAGTGGATTCAGGTACAATGATTCTAACTGAAATAAGTCACACAGGAAAAGAAACATCATAAGATATCACTAATACACGGAATGTAACCTTAGCTACACAGGAACTGAATTACAAAACAGAACAGGGTCTCAAATTTAGAAAACCAACTTATGCTTGCTTAAGGGGAAAGGTGAGTTGGGGTGCTGCATAAAACCAGAGATTGAAATGAGCACAGATAAAGTTCCTTAAGCCAAATATGGAATAGACAAGAGCTACTCCTTGCTCAACGAAATGGACTCAACACCCCATATTAAATGCCTAAGAGTGTACCTGACTAGGAAGTATCTTAAAACCTATGGATTGCTATGTCTCTGAAAGAGAATCAAGTGTGTGTACAGGGGCATAAACGCAGCAGTGATAGGATTGGAGAGGTTCGGTGAGCAAATGAAGACCCTTTGAAGTCATATTGCATGGTACCCATTCCACGGGTCTCAACTCTCCAGGTTTCAGGTATTCTTCCTTCAGCTAAAACATGCATGTGGAACCCAGAGTATGATCAACCGTGTGATCGGGAGACGTGTTCCAATATGTCTCAGTTTTCGTCCCCTGGTACTCGGGTGCAACATTCCAGACGCTTTACTAACACTCTCCCGACTTGGAGAGTCAGTGCCTTTAACCTCCTGTTTGGCCCAGTTTGCAATTTCTGCGGAAGATGAACAGGAATAGGGAGAACCAATGACAGACTAGCTGGAGGTGTCTGGACGGGCAAATTTAACTCTCATTTCCCACCAGGAAGAGGAATTAACCAAAGGCTCAGCGTGCCGTGCCGGAACCAGATTAGGGCCTGAAGCCATCCTGCGGTGTTGCGGCCAGCTCACGAGAAAGCGACTTGAAGAAAGGAGCTCAGGGGCACTGTAATTCACAAACCTGCAGAGTTATAAATGACAGCTATCGTCCAAAAATATACTGAAGTAAGGCTGCCAAGAGGACTTGAAAGCGGGGCAGAATTGCAGGAAACCGATTTCAGGAGGTAGACTGGAATTGCATTTAAAGCATAGGAAAAGAGGCAGAACGTCCACAATGATGCACTTGGCCAAAAAGGGCGTATGCGTTTTTTCCTGAATATATTCAGGAAAAAACGCATACGCCCTTTTTGGCCAACCAAGCAAGCTTGCAAAGGAAATCTGCACTACAATGAAGTCTCACTTCCCCCCGGTCAAAAGGGCCATCTGAAAAAAGTGTAAAATCCAGAAAGGCAGGACAGGCCATGGAGAACTGGGAGCCTTGTTATGCTGATGGGCGGGATGTCAATTGCCAACAGCCACTCGGGAGAAGTGTATGGTGTTTCCTGAAACATCTAAAAAACAAAGCAACAGAGCCTAGGGCACTTCCACTTATGGTCCTATAGCTTAGGGAAATTAAAATCAAAAGACACAGCCACCCCAAAGGTTGGGACGGCTCTGTTTACAAGAACCTGGTTTACGGTACAAGTTCAATATCGCAGAAAGTGAAAAATGGATAAAGAAGTTGTGGTACTTACGTACAATGCAGTATCACTCAGCAATGAAATCTATGTCATCAGGCCCGTAGCAGCATAATGAGTGGATTCAGGTATGATGATTCTAACTGAAATAAGTCACACAGGAAAAGAAACATCATAAGATATCACTAATACACGGAATGTAACCTTGGCTACACAGGAACTGAATTACAAAACAGAACAGGGTCTCAAATTTAGAAACCCAACTTATGCTTGCTTAAGGGGAAAGGTGAGTTGGGGTGCTGCATAAAACCAGAGATTGAAATGAGCACAGATAAAGTTCCTTAAGCCAAATATGGAATAGACAAGAGCTACTCCTTGCTCAACGAAATGGACTCAACACCCCATATTAAATGCCTAAGAGTGTACCTGACTAGGAAGTATCTTAAAACCTATGGATTGCTATGTGTCTGAAAGAGAATCAAGCGTGTGTACAGGGGCATAAACGCAGCAGTGATAGGATTGGAGAGGTTCGGTGAGCAAATGAAGACCCTTTGAAGTCATATTGCATGGTACCCATTCCACGGGTCTCAACTCTCCAGGTTTAAGGTATTCTTCCTTCAGCTAAAACATGCATGTGGAACCCAGAGTATGATCAACCGTGTGATCGGGAGACGTGTTCCAATATGTCTCAGTTTTCGTCCCCTGGTACTCGGGTGCAACATTCCAGACGCTTTACTAACACTCTCCCGACTTGGAGAGTCAGTGCCTTTAACCTCCTGTTTGGCCCAGTTTGCAATTTCTGCGGAAGATGAACAGGAATAGGGAGAACCAATGACAGACTAGCTGGAGGTGTCTGGACGGGCAAATTTAACTCTCATTTCCCACCAGGAAGAGGAATTAACCAAAGGCTCAGCGTGCCGTGCCGGAACCAGATTAGGGCCTGAAGCCATCCTGCGGTGTTGCGGCCAGCTCACGAGAAAGCGACTTGAAGAAAGGAGCTCAGGGGCACTGTAATTCACAAACCTGCAGAGTTATAAATGACAGCTATCGTCCAAAAATATACTGAAGTAAGGCTGCCAAGAGGACTTGAAAGCGGGGCAGAATTGCAGGAAACCGATTTCAGGAGGTAGACTGGAATTGCATTTAAAGCATAGGAAAAGAGGCAGAACGTCCACAATGATGCACTTGGCCAAAAAGGGCGTATGCGTTTTTTCCTGAATATATTCAGGAAAAAACGCATACGCCCTTTTTGGCCAACCAAGCAAGCTTGCAAAGGAAATCTGCACTACAATGAAGTCTCACTTCCCCCCGGTCAAAAGGGCCATCTGAAAAAAGTGTAAAATCCAGAAAGGCAGGACAGGCCATGGAGAACTGGGAGCCTTGTTATGCTGATGGGCGGGATGTCAATTGCCAACAGCCACTCGGGAGAAGTGTATGGTGTTTCCTGAAACATCTAAAAAACAAAGCAACAGAGCCTAGGGCACTTCCACTTATGGTCCTATAGCTTAGGGAAATTAAAATCAAAAGACACAGCCACCCCAAAGGTTGGGACGGCTCTGTTTACAAGAACCTGGTTTACGGTACAAGTTCAATATCGCAGAAAGTGAAAAATGGATAAAGAAGTTGTGGTACTTACGTACAATGCAGTATCACTCAGCAATGAAATCTATGTCATCAGGCCCGTAGCAGCATAATGAGTGGATTCAGGTATGATGATTCTAACTGAAATAAGTCACACAGGAAAAGAAACATCATAAGATATCACTAATACACGGAATGTAACCTTGGCTACACAGGAACTGAATTACAAAACAGAACAGGGTCTCAAATTTAGAAAACCAACTTATGCTTGCTTAAGGGGAAAGGTGAGTTGGGGTGCTGCATAAAACCAGAGATTGAAATGAGCACAGATAAAGTTCCTTAAGCCAAATATGGAATAGACAAGAGCTACTCCTTGCTCAACGAAATGGACTCAACACCCCATATTAAATGCCTAAGAGTGTACCTGACTAGGAAGTATCTTAAAACCTATGGATTGCTATGTGTCTGAAAGAGAATCAAGCGTGTGTACAGGGGCATAAACGCAGCAGTGATAGGATTGGAGAGGTTCGGTGAGCAAATGAAGACCCTTTGAAGTCATATTGCATGGTACCCATTCCACGGGTCTCAACTCTCCAGGTTTAAGGTATTCTTCCTTCAGCTAAAACATGCATGTGGAACCCAGAGTATGATCAACTGTGTGATCGGGAGACGTGTTCCAATACGTCTCAGTTTTCGTCCCCTGGTACTCGGGTGCAACATTCCAGACGCTTTACTAACACTCTCCCGACTTGGAGAGTCAGCGCCTTTAACCTCCTGTTTGGCCCAGTTTGCAATTTCTGCGGAAGATGAACAGGAATAGGGAGAACCAATGACAGACTAGCTGGAGGTGTCTGGACGGGCAAATTTAACTCTCATTTCCCACCAGGAAGAGGAATTAACCAAAGGCTCAGCATGCCGTGCCGGAACCAGATTAGGGCCTGAAGCCATCCTGCGGTGTTGCGGCCAGCTCACGAGAAAGCGAGTTGAAGAAAGGAGCTCAGGGGCACTGTAATTCACAAACCTGCAGAGTTATAAATGACAGCTATCGTCCAAAAATATACTGAAGTAAGGCTGCCAAGAGGACTTGAAAGCGGGGCAGAATTGCAGGAAACCGATTTCAGGAGGTAGACTGGAATTGCATTTAAAGCATAGGAAAAGAGGCAGAACGTCCACAATGATGCACTTGGCCAAAAAGGGCGTATGCGTTTTTTCCTGAATATATTCAGGAAAAAACGCATACGCCCTTTTTGGCCAACCAAGCAAGCTTGCAAAGGAAATCTGCACTACAGTGAAGTCTCACTTCCCCCCGGTCAAAAGGGCCATCTGAAAAAAGTGTAAAATCCAGAAAGGCAGGACAGGCCATGGAGAACTGGGAGCCTTGTTATGCTGATGGGCGGGATGTCAATTGCCAACAGCCACTCGGGAGAAGTGTATGGTGTTTCCTGAAACATCTAAAAAACAAAGCAACAGAGCCTAGGGCACTTCCACTTATGGTCCTATAGCTTAGGGAAATTAAAATCAAAAGACACAGCCACCCCAAAGGTTGGGACGGCTCTGTTTACAAGAACCTGGTTTACGGTACAAGTTCAATATCGCAGAAAGTGAAAAATGGATAAAGAAGTTGTGGTACTTACGTACAATGCAGTATCACTCAGCAATGAAATCTATGTCATCAGGCCCGTAGCAGCATAATGAGTAGATTCAGGTATGATGATTCTAACTGAAATAAGTCACACAGGAAAAGAAACATCATAAGATTTCACTAATACACGGAATGTAACCTTGGCTACACAGGAACTGAATTACAAAACAGAACAGGGTCTCAAATTTAGAAAACCAACTTATGCTTGCTTAAGGGGAAAGGTGAGTTGGGGTGCTGCATAAAACCAGAGACTGAAATGAGCACAGATAAAGTTCCTTAAGCCAAATATGGAATAGACAAGAGCTACTCCTTGCTCAACGAAATGGACTCAACACCCCATATTAAATGCCTAAGAGTGTACCTGACTAGGAAGTATCTTAAAACCTATGGATTGCTATGTGTCTGAAAGAGAATCAAGCGTGTGTACAGGGGCATAAACGCAGCAGTGATAGGATTGGAGAGGTTCGGTGAGCAAATGAAGACCCTTTGAAGTCATATTGCATGGTACCCATTCCACGGGTCTCAACTCTCCAGGTTTAAGGTATTCTTCCTTCAGCTAAAACATGCATGTGGAACCCAGAGTATGATCAACTGTGTGATCGGGAGACGTGTTCCAATACGTCTCAGTTTTCGTCCCCTGGTACTCGGGTGCAACATTCCAGAGGCTTTACTAACACTCTCCCGACTTGGAGAGTCAGTGCCTTTAACCTCCTGTTTGGCCCAGTTTGCAATTTCTGCGGAAGATGAACAGGAATAGGGAGAACCAATGACAGACTAGCTGGAGGTGTCTGGACGGGCAAATTTAACTCTCATTTCCCACCAGGAAGAGGAATTAACCAAAGGCTCAGCATGCCGTGCCGGAACCAGATTAGGGCCTGAAGCCATCCTGCGGTGTTGCGGCCAGCTCACGAGAAAGCGAGTTGAAGAAAGGAGCTCAGGGGCACTGTAATTCACAAACCTGCAGAGTTATAAATGACAGCTATCGTCCAAAAATATACTGAAGTAAGGCTGCCAAGAGGACTTGAAAGCGGGGCAGAATTGCAGGAAACCGATTTCAGGAGGTAGACTGGAATTGCATTTAAAGCATAGGAAAAGAGGCAGAACGTCCACAATGATGCACTTGGCCAAAAAGGGCGTTTGCGTTTTTTCCTGAATATATTCAGGAAAAAACGCATACGCCCTTTTTGGCCAACCAAGCAAGCTTGCAAAGGAAATCTGCACTACAGTGAAGTCTCACTTCCCCCCGGTCAAAAGGGCCATCTGAAAAAAGTGTAAAATCCAGAAAGGCAGGACAGGCCATGGAGAACTGGGAGCCTTGTTATGCTGATGGGCGGGATGTCAATTGCCAACAGCCACTCGGGAGAAGTGTATGGTGTTTCCTGAAACATCTAAAAAACAAAGCAACAGAGCCTAGGGCACTTCCACTTATGGTCCTATAGCTTAGGGAAATTAAAATCAAAAAGACACAGCCACCCCAAAGGTTGGGACGGCTCTGTTTACAAGAACCTGGTTTACGGTACAAGTTCAATATCGCAGAAAGTGAAAAATGGATAAAGAAGTTGTGGTACTTACGTACAATGCAGTATCACTCAGCAATGAAATCTATGTCATCAGGCACGTAGCAGCATAATGAGTGGATTCAGGTATGATGATTCTAACTGAAATAAGTCACACAGGAAAAGAAACATCATAAGATATCACTAATACACGGAATGTAACCTTGGCTACACAGGAACTGAATTACAAAACAGAACAGGGTCTCAAATTTAGAAACCCAACTTATGCTTGCTTAAAGGGAAAGGTGAGTTGGGGTGCTGCATAAAACCAGAGATTGAAATGAGCACAGATAAAGTTCCTTAAGCCAAATATGGAATAGACAAGAGCTACTCCTTGCTCAACGAAATGGACTCAACACCCCATATTAAATGCCTAAGAGTGTACCTGACTAGGAAGTATCTTAAAACCTATGGATTGCTATGTCTCTGAAAGAGAATCAAGCGTGTGTACAGGGGCATAAACGCAGCAGTGATAGGATTGGAGAGGTTCGGTGAGCAAATGAAGACCCTTTGAAGTCATATTGCATGGTACCCATTCCACGGGTCTCAACTCTCCAGGTTTCAGGTATTCTTCCTTCAGCTAAAACATGCATGTGGAACCCAGAGTATGATCAACCGTGTGATCGGGAGACGTGTTCCAATATGTCTCAGTTTTCGTCCCCTGGTACTCGGGTGCAACATTCCAGACGCTTTACTAACACTCTCCCGACTTGGAGAGTCAGTGCCTTTAACCTCCTGTTTGGCCCAGTTTGCAATTTCTGCGGAAGATGAACAGGAATAGGGAGAACCAATGACAGACTAGCTGGAGGTGTCTGGACGGGCAAATTTAACTCTCATTTCCCACCAGGAAGAGGAATTAACCAAAGGCTCAGCGTGCCGTGCCGGAACCAGATTAGGGCCTGAAGCCATCCTGCGGGGTTGCGGCCAGCTCACGAGAAAGCGAGTTGAAGAAAGGAGCTCAGGGGCACTGTAATTCACAAACCTGCAGAGTTATAAATGACAGCTATCGTCCAAAAATATACTGAAGTAAGGCTGCCAAGAGGACTTGAAAGCGGGGCAGAATTGCAGGAAACCGATTTCAGGAGGTAGACTGGAATTGCATTTAAAGCATAGGAAAAGAGGCAGAACGTCCACAATGATGCACTTGGCCAAAAAGGGCGTATGCGTTTTTTCCTGAATATATTCAGGAAAAAACGCATACGCACTTTTTGGGCAACCAAGCAAGCTTGCAAAGGAAATCTGCACTACAATGAAGTCTCACTTCCCCCCGGTCAAAAGGGCCATCTGAAAAAAGTGTAAAATCCAGAAAGGCAGGACAGGCCATGGAGAACTGGGAGCCTTGTTATGCTGATGGGTGGGATGTAAATTGCCAACAGCCACTCGGGAGAAGTGTATGGTGTTTCCTGAAACATCTAAAAAACAAAGCAACAGAGCCTAGGGCACTTCCACTTATGGTCCTATAGCTTAGGGAAATTAAAATCAAAAGACACAGCCACCCCAAAGGTTGGGACGGCTCTGTTTACAAGAACCTGGTTTACGGTACAAGTTCAATATCGCAGAAAGTGAAAAATGGATAAAGAAGTTGTGGTACTTATGTACAATGCAGTATCACTCAGCTATGAAATCTATGTCATCAGGCCCGTAGCAGCATAATGAGTAGATTCAGGTATGATGATTCTAACTGAAATAAGTCACACAGGAAAAGAAACATCATAAGATTTCACTAATACACGGAATGTAACCTTGGCTACACAGGAACTGAATTACAAAACAGAACAGGGTCTCAAATTTAGAAACCCAACTTATGCTTGCTTAAGGGGAAAGGTGAGTTGGGGTGCTGCATAAAACCAGAGATTGAAATGAGCACAGATAAAGTTCCTTAAGCCAAATATGGAATAGACAAGAGCTACTCCTTGCTCAACGAAATGGACTCAACACCCCATATTAAATGCCTAAGAGTGTACCTGACTAGGAAGTATCTTAAAACCTATGGATTGCTATGTCTCTGAAAGAGAATCAAGCGTGTGTACAGGGGCATAAACGCAGCAGTGATAGGATTGGAGAGGTTCGGTGAGCAAATGAAGACCCTTTGAAGTCATATTGCATGGTACCCATTCCACGGGTCTCAACTCTCCAGGTTTAAGGTATTCTTCCTTCAGCTAAAACATGCATGTGGAACCCAGAGTATGATCAACCGTGTGATCGGGAGACGTGTTCCAATATGTCTCAGTTTTCGTCCCCTGGTACTCGGGTGCAACATTCCAGACGCTTTACTAACACTCTCCCGACTTGGAGAGTCAGTGCCTTTAACCTCCTGTTTGGCCCAGTTTGCAATTTCTGCGGAAGATGAACAGGAATAGGGAGAACCAATGACAGACTAGCTGGAGGTGTCTGGACGGGCAAATTTAACTCTCATTTCCCACCAGGAAGAGGAATTAACCAAAGGCTCAGCGTGCCGTGCCGGAACCAGATTAGGGCCTGAAGCCATCCTGCGGTGTTGCGGCCAGCTCACGAGAAAGCGAGTTGAAGAAAGGAGCTCAGGGGCACTGTAATTCACAAACCTGCAGAGTTATAAATGACAGCTATCGTCCAAAAATATACTGAAGTAAGGCTGCCAAGAGGACTTGAAAGCGGGGCAGAATTGCAGGAAACCGATTTCAGGAGGTAGACTGGAATTGCATTTAAAGCATAGGAAAAGAGGCAGAACGTCCACAATGATGCACTTGGCCAAAAAGGGCGTATGCGTTTTTTCCTGAATATATTCAGGAAAAAACGCATACGCCCTTTTTGGCCAACCAAGCAAGCTTGCAAAGGAAATCTGCACTACAATGAAGTCTCACTTCCCCCCGGTCAAAAGGGCCATCTGAAAAAAGTGTAAAATCCAGAAAGGCAGGACAGGCCATGGAGAACTGGGAGCCTTGTTATGCTGATGGGCGGGATGTAAATTGCCAACAGCCACTCGGGAGAAGTGTATGGTGTTTCCTGAAACATCTAAAAAACAAAGCAACAGAGCCTAGGGCACTTCCACTTATGGTCCTATAGCTTAGGGAAATTAAAATCAAAAGACACAGCCACCCCAAAGGTTGGGACGGCTCTGTTTACAAGAACCTGGTTTACGGTACAAGTTCAATATCGCAGAAAGTGAAAAATGGATAAAGAAGTTGTGGTACTTACGTACAATGCAGTATCACTCAGCAATGAAATCTATGTCATCAGGCCCGTAGCAGCATAATGAGTGGATTCAGGTATGATGATTCTAACTGAAATAAGTCACACAGGAAAAGAAACATCATAAGATATCACTAATACACGGAATGTAACCTTGGCTACACAGGAACTGAATTACAAAACAGAACAGGGTCTCAAATTTAGAAACCCAACTTATGCTTGCTTAAGGGGAAAGGTGAGTTGGGGTGCTGCATAAAACCAGAGATTGAAATGAGCACAGATAAAGTTCCTTAAGCCAAATATGGAATAGACAAGAGCTACTCCTTGCTCAACGAAATGGACTCAACACCCCATATTAAATGCCTAAGAGTGTACCTGACTAGGAAGTATCTTAAAACCTATGGATTGCTATGTGTCTGAAAGAGAATCAAGCGTGTGTACAGGGGCATAAACGCAGCAGTAATAGGATTGGAGAGGTTCGGTGAGCAAATGAAGACCCTTTGAAGTCATATTGCATGGTACCCATTCCACGGGTCTCAACTCTCCAGGTTTAAGGTATTCTTCCTTCAGCTAAAACATGCATGTGGAACCCAGAGTATGATCAACCGTGTGATCGGGAGACGTGTTCCAATATGTCTCAGTTTTCGTCCCCTGGTACTCGGGTGCAACATTCCAGACGCTTTACTAACACTCTCCCGACTTGGAGAGTCAGTGCCTTTAACCTCCTGTTTGGCCCAGTTTGCAATTTCTGCGGAAGATGAACAGGAATAGGGAGAACCAATGACAGACTAGCTGGAGGTGTCTGGACGGGCAAATTTAACTCTCATTTCCCACCAGGAAGAGGAATTAACCAAAGGCTCAGCGTGCCGTGCCGGAACCAGATTAGGGCCTGAAGCCATCCTGCGGTGTTGCGGCCAGCTCACGAGAAAGCGACTTGAAGAAAGGAGCTCAGGGGCACTGTAATTCACAAACCTGCAGAGTTATAAATGACACCTATCGTCCAAAAATATACTGAAGTAAGGCTGCCAAGAGGACTTGAAAGCGGGGCAGAATTGCAGGAAACCGATTTCAGGAGGTAGACTGGAATTGCATTTAAAGCATAGGAAAAGAGGCAGAACGTCCACAATGATGCACTTGGCCAAAAAGGGCGTATGCGTTTTTTCCTGAATATATTCAGGAAAAAACGCATACGCCCTTTTTGGCCAACCAAGCAAGCTTGCAAAGGAAATCTGCACTACAATGAAGTCTCACTTCCCCCCGGTCAAAAGGGCCATCTGAAAAAAAGTGTAAAATCCAGAAAGGCAGGACAGGCCATGGAGAACTGGGAGCCTTGTTATGCTGATGGGCGGGATGTCAATTGCCAACAGCCACTCGGGAGAAGTGTATGGTGTTTCCTGAAACATCTAAAAAACAAAGCAACAGAGCCTAGGGCACTTCCAATTATGGTCCTATAGCTTAGGGAAATTAAAATCAAAAGACACAGCCACCCCAAAGGTTGGGACGGCTCTGTTTACAAGAACCTGGTTTACGGTACAAGTTCAATATCGCAGAAAGTGAAAAATGGATAAAGAAGTTGTGGTACTTACGTACAATGCAGTATCACTCAGCAATGAAATCTATGTCATCAGGCCCGTAGCAGCATAATGAGTGGATTCAGGTATGATGATTCTAACTGAAATAAGTCACACAGGAAAAGAAACATCATAAGATATCACTAATACACGGAATGTAACCTTGGCTACACAGGAACTGAATTACAAAACAGAACAGGGTCTCAAATTTAGAAAACCAACTTATGCTTGCTTAAGGGGAAAGGTGAGTTGGGGTGCTGCATAAAACCAGAGATTGAAATGAGCACAGATAAAGTTCCTTAAGCCAAATATGGAATAGACAAGAGCTACTCCTTGCTCAACGAAATGGACTCAACACCCCATATTAAATGCCTAAGAGTGTACCTGACTAGGAAGTATCTTAAAACCTATGGATTGCTATGTGTCTGAAAGAGAATCAAGCGTGTGTACAGGGGCATAAACGCAGCAGTGATAGGATTGGAGAGGTTCGGTGAGCAAATGAAGACCCTTTGAAGTCATATTGCATGGTACCCATTCCACGGGTCTCAACTCTCCAGGTTTAAGGTATTCTTCCTTCAGCTAAAACATGCATGTGGAACCCAGAGTATGATCAACTGTGTGATCGGGAGACGTGTTCCAATACGTCTCAGTTTTCGTCCCCTGGTACTCGGGTGCAACATTCCAGAGGCTTTACTAACACTCTCCCGACTTGGAGAGTCAGTGCCTTTAACCTCCTGTTTGGCCCAGTTTGCAATTTCTGCGGAAGATGAACAGGAATAGGGAGAACCAATGACAGACTAGCTGGAGGTGTCTGGACGGGCAAATTTAACTCTCATTTCCCACCAGGAAGAGGAATTAACCAAAGGCTCAGCGTGCCGTGCCGGAACCAGATTAGGGCCTGAAGCCATCCTGCGGTGTTGCGGCCAGCTCACGAGAAAGCGAGTTGAAGAAAGGAGCTCAGGGGCACTGTAATTCACAAACCTGCAGAGTTATAAATGACAGCTATCGTCCAAAAATATACTGAAGTAAGGCTGCCAAGAGGACTTGAAAGCGGGGCAGAATTGCAGGAAACCGATTTCAGGAGGTAGACTGGAATTGCATTTAAAGCATAGGAAAAGAGGCAGAACGTGCACAATGATGCACTTGGCCAAAAAGGGCGTATGCGTTTTTTCCTGAATATATTCAGGAAAAAACGCATACGCCCTTTTTGGCCAACCAAGCAAGCTTGCAAAGGAAATCTGCACTACAGTGAAGTCTCACTTCCCCCCGGTCAAAAGGGCCATCTGAAAAAAGTGTAAAATCCAGAAAGGCAGGACAGGCCATGGAGAACTGGGAGCCTTGTTATGCTGATGGGCGGGATGTAAATTGCCAACAGCCACTGGGGAGAAGTGTATGGTGTTTCCTGAAACATCTAAAAAACAAAGCCACAGAGCCTAGGGCACTTCCACTTATGGTCCTATAGCTTAGTTAATTTAAAATCAAAAAGACACAGCCACCCCAAAGGTTGGGACGGTTCTTTTTACTGGAATCTCTTCTACGGCACAAGTTAAATATCCCAGAGAGCAAATAATGGATAAAGAAGTTGCGGTACTTATGTACAACAGAATACCACTCAGCAATGAAATCTATGTCACCAGGCCCGTAGCAGCATAATGAGTGGATTGAGGCACGATGATTCTAACTGAAATAAGTCACACAAAAAAAGAAACATTGTAAGGCATCACTAATACACGGAATGTGAACTTGGCTACACATGAACTGAATTACAAAACAGAACAGGGTCTCAAGTTTAGAAAACTAACTTATGCTTGCTTAAGGGGGAAGGTGAGTTGGGGTGCTGCATTAAACCAGAGTTTGAAATTAACACAGATACCGTTCCATAAGCCAAATATGGAATAGACAAGACCTACCCCTTGCTCAACGAAATGGATTCAACAATGAGGTATCACCTCACACCTGGTAGAATAGGCATCATAGAAAATCTACAAGCAAAAAATGCTGGAAAGGGTGTGGAGAAAAGGAACCCTCTTCCACTATTGTTGGGAATATAAATTGATACAGTCACTATGGAGAACAAGATGGAATTTCTTAAGAAACTAACAATAGAATTCCATATGATACAGCTATCCCAGTACTGGACATATACCCAGACAAAACCATAAATCAAAAAGAGACATTCACCGCAATGTTCATTGCATCACTATTTACAATATCGAGGTAATGGAAGCAACCTAAATGCCCACAGACAGACGAATGCATAAAGCCGTGGTACGTATATAAAATGGAATATTACTAAGCCATGAAAAGGAATGAAATTGGGTCATTTGTAGAGACGTCGATGCATCTAGAGACTGTCATACAGAGTGAAGTAAGTCAGAAAGAGAAAAACAAATCTTGTATATTCATGCATATATGTGGAACCTAGAAAACCTGTACAGATTAACCATTTTGCAAGGCATAAATAGAGCAACAGATGTAGACAACAAACGTATGGACAACAAGGGGGGAAAGCTGTTGGGGGGGGTGGTGGGAGGAGTTGAGAGACTGGGATTGGCATGTATACATTTATATGTATAAAATAGATAACCAATAAGAACCTGCTGTATAAAAATATAAAATAAAATTCAAAATTAAAAAGAAATAAAATTTAAACAATAGAAAAAACAATTATTCCCTTCACATACATGTATTTATATGAATAAATTATTTCCATGCTTATATCTGTAAATACAAAAAAGAGGAATAAAATCTACCTTGAACCCAAAACGAAAAAGAGAAAAAAAACACAGAACCCACCAGTTCCACAGAGGAAAACCGTATCAGGGCACTTGCTCCAGTTGTAAACAATTCTGAAGTTGGTCAGTGGTGGGGAATCATCTCCCATTCAGCCAGCAGCCCCCACGCAACAAGCGTCCTCATTGCAAAGCTGGGGCACCGTGCCGAGGCATCTGTGAGTAAACGTGAGCTGAGCCCCAGGCCAGTTGCTGCTGAACTATTCCCACCCATCCCAGGTAAAACACCTGAATATATACAAGGACTTGAAAGCCTAGAGGGAGGGCCATAGAGCCACACGAGTGACAGCATGCCGGCCGACTTGGTGCCTGCAGGCCAGCCAGGATGGTCCTGGCCCTGGGTGCTCTTCTGGAAGATTTCCATTTCCCTGCCTGAGATACCCGTCCTGTCCCTGCCCCCACTGCTTGTTTCCTTCCTCACCTCTGCCCAGGGAGAAATTCCAGCAGCAGGTATGGGTGACACATCTTCTTCTTTAGCAGGTGGCAGCCTGGCAACTGCTGCAGAAAGTCCAGCAGAGCCCCACTCACACTGGGCCACCCACAAAGCCGTGGCCTCTCACTCCCTCCCACCAGCCCAGCCCCGAGACTGCTGACAGGGCAGAGGAAATGGCGTCAGGCACGGCTGCAGGGGCTCTTGCTGCCTGGAGTGGTATTTATAGTGATCTCAACCCAGGCACACCTGGGGAGGGCTGGCCGGCACGGTAAGGCTGCCCAGGTCAGCCAATCATCACCCCTCAGGGGCTCACAGTTGCAGAAAATGGAACTTGCTGAACCGGCCAGGTCCAAGGAACAGGTGTGGGCTCCTGAGAGTCAGGATAGACAAGGGGCTGCAGCTTTGGCTTGTTTTCTAATCATTTTATCTGGCCCATGAGTGGGAGACAACTTCAAGAAAACCCTCTCCTAATGAGAGGAACCCAGGAGTCAGGGAGAGGAGGGGTGGGTGGTGGTTGGAGACAGAGGCCTGGTGCCCCGGGTGCAGTGGAAGTCTCTGGAAGACCAGGTGGAGGGAGGCCTCACGGAGTGATGCCCAGGGTCACAGACCTGTCGCAGCTGCTGTTTGTTAGTTCAAGTCCTGCTCTGAGGTGCTCTGTGTCAGCTCTGAGCGACAGGTGAGCTGGGGGTGCTCTGCAATGAGGGCTATGTGCACGGTTCCTGTGTGCCCAGCCCTGCCACGGTACCTGCAAGGGTAGCTCTGTATCCTGGGAGGGGCCTGACCACGAGAGCCCTGTGGGCTGGGGTGGGGGTGGGGTACCTGCCCAGGTGAGCTCCATATTCTGGGATTGGTCTGACCACGAGAGCCCCATGGGCTGCTGGGGACCTGGTAAAGGATGTCAGGACAGTCAGTGAAGCCACCGAGGATATACCTCCAGTTGCTCCTAATTCCTACACCCTGCTGGTCATTCTACCAACCACCAGGACATGGTATTCTGTATTAGTCTTCAATGATGCCTTCTTTTGTATTCCATTAGTCCCAGAGTCACAAGAAATTTTGGCTTGTGAGTGGCAGGACTCAACATACAACTAAAACAATACTTCCGGGCCGTCTGGCCCCAAGGGTGCAAAAATTCCCACACCATCTTTGGGGAAAGCTTAGCTAAAGACCTAAAAGTTCTACCTCTGGAAAAGGAAACCCTCCTTCAATATGCAGACGACATTCTGATCGCCAGCCCTACTAAGGAGGCCTCTGAACTACCAAGCCAATAAAGGATAGAAGTTGTCCAAGAAAAAGCTCAAATATCACAGACTGCCGTGACCTGCCTGGGCTTCATTCTCACAGAAGGTTGGAGAAGTCCATCCCAGGAAAGGGAAGAAACCATTTTCAGCCTTACCCCTTTCTAAAACTAGAAGACAGCTTAGGGGTTCCTGGGGAGGCCAGGGTTTGCTGCTTCTGGATCCCTAACTACAGTCTACTAGCTGGGCCTCTATATGAAACACTGAAAGGAAAAGATGATGATCCTTTTGAATAGAATCCAGAAGTGGCCTTTCAAGAATGGAAAGAGCAGTCAATTCAGACCCTTGCCCTGGAACTCCCTAATTTAGCTAAACCCTTTGACCTTTACATTCCCGGTGAAAGGTGAATCGCCATTGGAGAATTAGTGCAAAACCTGGGACCACTTGAAATGGAACAATGCAAGAATGCCATCCAGGTAGGATAAACTATGGTCACCAAGGGGCTTGGCCCACTGCCACATCTGGCCAAGATACTGGCGGTATCTAAAACCCTGGAAATCAGCAGCCCAAAAGGCCACCTCCCTCCTAAGGGAAAAGGACCCCACGTGGTGATCCTAACCACCAACCATGCCCTGAAGTTGCAGGGTTCGCTCCGTGGGCACACCGACCTCGAGTGAGGAGGCCCTCCAACTCCAACATCCAGAGAGATAACCGGGGGCAACAGGGCACCATGACGACTCGTGTGAACATCACTTGACCTGGAGTTTCTCTCATAAAACAACAAGAGTGTGTCCCAAAAGAGTAGACTACTGCTTGCCGGACTTACTGCACCCAGAGGGGAGCTAATAATCTTGGCGGGGGAACCGTATATCACACTGTCACCATAGAAAAGCCTACAGACACCGTGATGATGGTGGCCAGTAAGACCGGCTGGACTCTTGTTTACTTCAAAAGGCTGTTGACTCAGTGGCCATCATGGTCCTTGATCACCACTGACCCTGGACTGTCTGGGAGTTGAGCGGGCAGGGCTCTGACACCTGGTGCTGTTTGTACGTTAATTCAGGGGCCTAATTGAAGAAAGCGCAGACTACTGGTCAGAGCATCTAGGCTGGCAGAAACGGTCGGCCTAAGGTGGCCGAACAAATGTGGGGCGGGGTGAAACCGGCCCCCACAGCGTCTCTGCACATCTCTTTCCTGGACCCTTAAAGGTCATTAGAATCTATAACACTTCCAATGCTGCTGCTCAGGTGGACGAGCAGGGAGGCAGGGGGCCTGGGGACAATCAACGTCACCTGGAGGCTGCTGGGGAGAAGCTCTGACCCTCGCCCCAGGGTATGAGGGCTCCCAACTCAGCACTCAGCAGTTACAGAAGAAGGGTCTGCACCCTCAGCACTCCAAGAATGAGGAACGGGACAAAAGGCAGAGGGGGGGGTTTGTCCCCAGCAAAGCCCATTAAAAATCCCTGGGAGATAAAAATAGAATCTGGGCAATAAAGTCAAGTCTAACCTTTTTTATCCTTTGTGCTTTGTCTAATTTCACGTGCTCCTAGGGTCCCGCATGCAGAGGTTCCACACCCGGCACTTCAGACCAGATTTCCTAGTGCAGAATGGCTGGGTCGACACCTCAGCTCCTGGGGCCCAGTGCAGACTCCGCGATATAGAGCCTGAGCTACAGCCAACCCGGCCCTCGAGAGCTCCGCCCCCTCCCTCCCACTGACTCTGACAGGATCTCTACACAGCAGCCCAGCCCACAGCCCACGGGGTAGTACATGCTCTCACCTCTCCATTCTCTGATCAAAATATAAAGTTTCCTTTGCTTGTGAACCAAACTCAGTCTCGATCTGTTGGCCCCAATGACACTGGGCAGGGGGACACTTGTTGGGGTCCACTCTGGAGGATCAGTAACAGAAATTGAGACTATTGTAACCTCAATGAACAGATGTGTGAGCCAAAGTGTAGTTAACATAGAACAGTGTATAAGGCTCGGGTAAAATAAGATGTTTCTAACACTTCCATTGGATATTTCCATCACTTTATTATAAGCAAGTTCAGTGAAAAGGTTTGTCTTATTTGTCAGCTCAATATTAGAGAAATGAAGTGATTTCTTTCCAAGGATGTACATCTAATAATCTTGGTTAAACCTTCAATCTTGTTTTAAATGCTTTTCCATTGAAAATGATACCTCTCTTTCAGCTCCCCCATTTCTGAGAAGTATAAAATCTTATAATTTATTATTACCAAAGGGGAAAGGTGGGAGGAGGGATAAATTAACAGTTTGGGATTAACACATACACACTGCTATGTATAAAATAGATCATCAACAAGGAACTACTGTATAGCACAGGGAACTACACTCAACATTTTGCAATAACCTATAAGGGGAAATAATCTGAAAAAGAATAGATATTTTTATTGACATCATCTATCAATGACAGTTAAAGTGTAACCTAAGGGAAGCTGGTGGTGAGTGCTTCTGACCCTGAAGACTTCAATCATCTAAAGTTTGGACTCTGCCTACTTCCCAAGGCCCTTAATGAACATATGTGTAGCCGTAGCTTAAAAAATTCCCCAGTTTGGGTTTCGGGGAGACACTGATTTTGAAAAAGCCCTGGTGTTCTCCTTACATGAATGGGACTCTTCCTACTGCTAAAACATGTCTGTCACACCCAGAGGATGGTATACCGTCTGATCGGGAAGAGTTTGGAAAAGGCATCTCATCTCCTCATCTCCTGGTGCTCGGGTTCACCCCTCCAGCGTCTTTACTAACAGTCTCCCCACTTGGAGATGTCAGCACTGTCAACATCCTGTTGCGTACAGTTTGGAATTTGTCCAGAGGATGAAGCGGAAGGATGAGGAACAATGAGAGACAAGTCCTACGTGTTCAGACAGGCACATGTCACTCTAATTTCCAATCAGGAAGACGAATTGACCAAAGGCTAGGGTTGCCCATGGAAACAGTATAGGGCTTGAGGAAATCCCGCTGCTTTGTGGCCAGTTCCCATAAACACAAGTTGAACAATAGAACTCAGGGGCAGTAAAATTCACAAAACTGCAGAGTTGAAAATATCCATCACTGAAAAATGTCTTGAGGAAAGTCAGAGAAAAGGACTTGTAAGCAAGGGAGAATGGCAGGAAAGGGATTTGAGGAGGTAGAAAGGACTCGCCATTAAGCACAAGAAAAGGAGCTGAACATTGCCAACATTGCAGTTGGCCAAAAAGGGTGTATGCGTTTTTTTGTGTATATATTCAAGAAAAGAGCGTACACCTTTTTAGCCAACCAAACAGGTGGGCACTGGAAGTCAATACTACAAAAGACATCACTTCGCATCAGTCAGAAGAGCCATCCTCATAAAGCGTAAACAACAGAAATGCAGGACAGGGCAAGGAGAAGAGGGAGCCCTGTGAGACTTATAGTGGAAATGTATATTGCCAACGGCCATTCTGGAGAAGTGTATTGTGTTTACTAAAGCATCTAAACAATGAGCTACAGAGCATAGGGCACTTGCACTCATGGGCGTATATCTTGGGAAAAACAAAAATCGAGAGGACACAGGCACCCCAATGTTTACCCCCTCTCTGTTTAAAAGATCCTCGACTAAGATATAACTTAAATGTCTCTGGAGGGAAAAAATGGATAGAGATGTGGTACTTAGGTAGAGTGGAATATTATTCAGCCTGGAAATCAATGAAATATGGCCAGCTGTAACAACTCTGGAGGAGTTACGTATGATCATTCTAAGTGACAGAATTCAAAAAGAAGAAGACACATATCATAAGATATCACTTAAAGGTGGAATCCAAAATGGCTACACATGAAATAAATTACAAAACAAAAACATAGTCAAATATGTAGAAAACACGCATAAGGCTGCTAAACGGGAAAGGTGGGGAGGGGTGAGGCATCATCCAGGAGGTTGAAATTAGCAAAGATACCATTCCAAATACCAAACTGATAATCAACAAGGCCTACACGGTAGCTAAAAGAACTGCACTCAGCACACTCAAGTCACCAGAAAAGAATATATACGACTGGTAAGAATCTGAAAAAGAATTTATTGATGTCTCTCTGTACGTGAATCAAGTGGATGTACAGCAGCAAGAAACAGAGCTTTGAAAATCAGCTGTAACCAATATAGTAATAAATTGAAAAAAATAAACGACAGAGAGACAGAGAAAACCTCTTACAACTTTTCCTCAGGGACGGTGATGCAACATGGATTGAACACATCTAGACCCACAGCAGGATGAGACATAAGGCTGGAAACTGTTTGCGCTAAGAGAAATGTGAGGTTGGGTGAGGAAATGCACACCCTTTAAAGTAATACTACCTGGTACCCATTCAATGGGTCCCAAATCTGCAGGTTCAAGGGATCTTCCTACAGCTAAAACATGCATGGAAAACCCAGAGGACTGTACACCATGTGATCGGGAGATGTGTCTAAAATGCACCTCATTTATCCTCTCCTGGTGCTCCTGTTCACCATTCCAGCCACGTTACTTAGAAGCTCCCCACTTGGAGAATCAGCACATTTAAACTTCTGTTTCACACATTTTGCAAATTGTGAGGAGGATGAACGGGAAGAGGGGGAACCAATGAGAGAAGAGTTGTAGGGGTTTGGACGGGCACATATCACTCTAATTTCCCATTAAGAATAAGAATTAAAAAAAGGCTCAGCCTGCCTCGCCGGAGCCAAAATAGGGCCTGAAGCAATCCTGCGCGTTTGAGGCCAGCTCACAAAAGAGCAACTTAAAACATGGAGCTCAGGGTCACTGCAATTCACAAACCTGCAGAGTTATAAATGAAAACTAACGTCCAAAAATATGTTGAGGTAAGGCAAAGAAGAGGATCTGAATGCAAGACAGAATTGCAAGAAACAGATTTCAAGAGATAGATTGGACTCGTCTTTAACGCACATGAAAAGCGGCAGAATTTCGACAATGATGCAGTTGGCCCAAAAGGGCGTATGCGATTTTTCCTGATTATATCCAGGAAAAAACGCATACGCACTTTATGGGCAACGAAGCAAGCAAGCAATGCAAATGTGCACAACAAAGAAGTCTCATTTCCCACCGGTCAAAAGGGCCATCCTAAAAAATTGTAAAAACCAGAAATGCAGGACAGGCCATGGAGAACAGGGAGCCTTTATATGCTGATGGGCAGTGTGTGAACTGCCGAGAGCCACTCTGGAGAAGTGTATGGTGGTTCCTAAATCATCTAAAAACAGAGCTACAGAGCATAGGACACTTCCAATCATGGGAGTATATCTAGGGAAGTCTAAAAATCAACAAGACACAAGCACACCACAGTTTAGGGCTACTCTGTTTACAAGAACCTCAACTTCAGTACACCTTAAATATCCCAGGAAAGAGAACAATGGATAAAGAAGATGTGGTACTTATGTACAATGGAATATCTCTTCACCATGAAATCAATGTAATAAGGCTAGTAGAAGGATAAAGAGTGGATTTAGGTCCGATAATACTACTTGAAATAAGTCAAACAGAAAAAGAAACATATCATAAGATATCACTTATAGAGGGAGGGTAAATATGGCTGCACAAGAAATGAATTACAGAACAGAACAGTGTCTCACATTTAGAAAACACACTTATGTCAGCTTAAGGGGAAAGGAGAGGTGGGGTGATGCATAAAACCAGAGTTTGAAATTAGCACAGATACCGTTCAAGAAACCAAATAGGTATTAGACAAGATCTACACCTTGCTCAATGAACTGGCCTCAACACACCCTATACACCGCAGAGAAATATATCTGAGTAATAAGAATCTTAAAACCCATGTATTGATATATCTCCATAAGGGAATCAAGTGTGTGCAGAGCGGCACAAACACAGCAGTGAAAATGAGCTAAACCCCATTATAGAAATAAATTTTAAAAACAAAACGCAGAAACAATGAAAGAGAGAAAAATTCTTACAAAATTCGCTCAGGGGCTGTGACGCAACCTGGATTGACCACATATAAACCCACAGCTTGATAAGACATAAGGCTGGACACTTGGGGCTGAGAGGATTGGTGAGCTTCGGTGAGCAACTGCCGAAAGTTTAATGCAATACTTCATGCTACTCATTCCAAGGGTCCCAACACTCCAGGTTGAAGGGAATCTTCCTACAGCTAAACCATGCTTGGGAAACCCAGCGACTGTTATACCATATGATCGGGAAAGGTTTCTAAAACGCACCACATTTTTCCTCTCCTGGGGCTCCGGATCGACATTCCAGCCGCTTTACTAACAACATCCCCACATGGAGAGTCAATGCCTTTAAGTTCTGGTATTGCACAGTCTTCAGTTAGTGCGGAGGATGAATGGGAATAGGGGGAACCAGTGAGAAACTAGCTGTAGCGGTTTCAATGGGCACATGTCACTCTAATTTCACATCAGTAAGAAGAATGAACCAAAGGCACAGCAAGGTGCCCCAGAAGAAGAATAGGGCTTCAAGGAATCCTGTGGTTATGGGGCAAGATCACAAAAGTAAGAGCTGAAAAATGGAGCTAAGGGCCACTGCAATTCAAAAACCTGACTTGCCCAAAAAGGGCGTATGTGTTTTTTCCTGAATATATTCAGGAAAAAACGCATACGCCCTTTTTGGCCAACCAAGCAAGCTTGCAAAGGAAATCTGCACTACAATGAAGTCTCAATTCCCCCTGGTCAAAAGGGCCATCTGAAAAAAGTGTAAAATCCATAAAGGCATGACAGGCCATGGAGAACTGGGAGCCATCTTATGCTGATGGGCAGGATGTAAATTGCCAACAGCCACTCTGAAGAAGTGTTTGGTGTTTCCTGAAACATCTAAAAAACAAAGCAACAGAGCCTAGGGCACTTCCACTTATGGTACTATACTTTAGGGCAATTAAAATCAAAAAGACACAGCCACCCCAAAGTTTGGGATGGCTCTGTTTACAAGAACCTCATATACGGTACAAGTTCAATATCGCAGAAAGTGAAAAATGGATAAAGAAGTTGTGGTACTTACGTACAATGCAATATCACTCAGCAATGAAATCTATGTCATCAGGCCCGTAGCAGCATAATGAGTGGACTAAGTACGATGAATCTAACTGAAATAAGTCACACAGAAAAAGAAACATCATAAGGTATCACTAATACACGGAATGTAAACTTGGCTACACAGGAACTGAATTGCAAAACAGAACAGGGTCTCAAATTTAGAAAACCAACTTATGCTTGCTTAAGGGGAAAGGTGAGTTGGGGTGCTGCATAAAACCAGAGATTGAAATGAGCACAGATAAAGTTCCTAGAGCCAAATATGGAATAGACAAGAGCTACTCCTTGCTCAAGGAAATGGACTCAACACCCCATATTAAACGCCTAAGAATGTACCTGACTAGGAAGTATCTTAAAACCAATGGATTGCTATGTCTCCGAAAGAGAATCAAGCGAGTGTACAGGGGCATAAACGCAGCAGTGATAGGACTGGAGAGGTTCGGTGAGCAAATGAAGACCCTTTGAAATCATATTGCATGGTACCCATTCCACGGGTCTCAACTCTCCAGGTTTCAGGTATTCTTCCTCAGGTAAAACATGCATGTGGAACCCAGAGTATGATCAACCGTGTGATCGGGAGACGTGTTCCAATATGTGTCAGTTTCTATCCCCTGGTACTCGGGTGCAACATTCCAGACGCTTTACTAACACTCTCCCGACTTGGAGAGTCAGTGCCTTTAACCTCCTGTTTGGCCCAGTTTGCAATTTCTGCGGAAGATGAACAGGAATAGGGAGAACCATTGAGAGACTAGCTGGAGGTGTCTGGACGGGCAAATTTAACTCTCATTTCCCACCAGGAAGAGGAATTAACCAAAGGCTCAGCGTGCCGTGCCTTAACCACATTAGGGCCTGAAGCAATCCTGCGGTGTTGCGGCCAGCTCACAAGAAAGCGAGTTGAAGCAAGGAGCTCAGGGGCACTGTAATTCACAAACCTGCAGAGTTATAAATGACAGCTATCGTCCAAAAATATACTGAAGTAAGGCTGCCAAGAGGACTTGAAAGCGGGGCAGAATTGCAAGAAACCGATTTCAGGAGGTAGACTGGATTTGCATTTAAAGCATAGGAAAAGAGGCAGAACGTCCACAATGATGCACTTGGCCAAAAAGGGCGTATGCGTTTTTTCCTGAATATATTCAGGAAAAAACGCATACGCCCTTTTTGGCCAACCAAGCAAGCTTGAAAAGAAAATCTGCACTACAATGAAGTCTCACTTTCCCCCGGTCAAAAGGGCCATCTGAAAAAAGTGTGAAATCCAGAAAGGCAGGACAGGCCATGGAGAACTGGGAGCCTTGTTATGCTGATGGGCGTGATTTAAATTGCCAACAGCCATTCCAGAGAACTGTATGGTGTTTCCTGAAACATCTAAAAAAGAAAGCAACAGAGCCTAGGGCACTTCCACTTATGGTCCTATAGCTTAGGGAAATTAAAATCAAAAAGACAGAGCCACCCAAAATGTTGGGACGGCTCTGTTTACAAGAAACACATTTACGGTACAAGTTCAATATCGCAGAAAGTGAAAAATGGATAAAGAAGTTGTGGTACTTACGTACAATGCAATATCACTCAGCAATGAAATCTATGTCATCAGGCCCGTAGCAGCATAATGAGTGGATTCAGGTACGATGATTCTAACTGAAATAAGTCACACAGAAAAAGAAACATCATAAGATATCACTAATACACGGAATGTAAACTTGGCTACACAGGAACTGAATTACAAAACAGAACAGGGTCTCAAATTTAGAAACCCAACTTATGCTTGCTTAAGGGGAAAGGTGAGTTGGGGTGCTGCATAAAACCAGAGATTGAAATGAGCACAGATAAAGTTCCTTAAGCCAAATATGGAATAGACAAGAGCTACTCCTTGCTCAACTAAATGGATTCAACACCCCATATTAAACGCCTAAGAATATACCTGACTAGGAAGTATCTTAAAACCTATGGATTGCTATGTCTCCGAAAGAGAATCAAGCGTGTGTGCAGGGGCATAAACGCAGCAGTGATAGGATTGGAGAGGTTCGGTGAGCAAATGAAGACCCTTTGAAGTCATATTGCATGGTACCCATTCCACGGGTCTCAACTCTCCAGGTTTAAGGTATTCTTCCTTCAGCTAAAACATGCATGTGGAACCCAGAGTATGATCAACCGTGTGATCGGGAGGCGTGTTCCAATATGTGTCAGTTTTCGTCACCTGGTACTCGGGTGCAACATTCCAGACGCTTTACTAACACTCTCCCGACTTGGAGAGTCAGTGCCTTTAACCTCCTGTTTGGCCCAGTTTGCAATTTCTGCGGAAGATGAACAGGAATAGGGAGAACCAATGACAGACTAGCTGGAGGTGTCTGGACGGGCAAATTTAACTCTCATTTCCCACCAGGAAGAGGAATTAACCAAAGGCTCAGCATGGCGTGCCGGAACCAGATTAGGGCCTGAAGCCATCATGCAGTGTTGCGGCCAGCTCACGAGAAAGCGAGTTGAAGAAAGGAGCTCAGGGGCACTGTAATTCACAAACCTGCAGAGTTATAAATGACAGCTATCGTCCAAAAATATACTGAAGTAAGGCTGCCAAGAGGACTTGAAAGCGGGGCAGAATTGCAGGAAACCGATTTCAGGAGGTAGACTGGAATTGCATTTAAAGCATAGGAAAAGAGGCAGAACGTCCACAATGATGCACTTGGCCAAAAAGGGCGTATGCGTTTTTTCCTGAATATATTCAGGAAAAAACGCATACGCCCTTTTTGGCCAACCAAGCAAGCTTGCAAAGGAAATGGGCACTACAATGAAGTCTCACTTCCCCCCGGTCAAAAGGGCCATCTGAAAAAAGTGTAAAATCCAGAAAGGCAGGACAGGCCATGGAGAACTGGGAGCCTTGTTATGCTGATGGGTGGGATATAAATTGCCAACAGCCACTCGAGAGAAGTGTATGGTGTTTCCTGAAACATCTAAAAAACAAAGCAACAGAGCCTAGGGCACTTCCACTTATGGTCCTATAGCTTAGGGAAATTAAAATCAAAAAGACACAGCCACCCCAAAGGTTGGGACGGCTCTGTTTACAAGAACCTGGTTTACGGTACAAGTTCAATATCGCAGAAAGTGAAAAATGGATAAAGAAGTTGTGGTACTTACGTACAATGCAGTATCACTGAGCAAGGAAATCTATGTCATCAGGCCCGTAGCAGCATAGTGAGTGGATTCAGGTATGATGATTCTAACTGAAATAAGTCACACAGAAAAAGAAACATCATAAGATATCACTAATACACGGAATGTAAACTTGGCTACATAGGAACTGAATTACAATACAGAACAGGGTCTCAAATTTAGAAAACCAACTTATGCTTGCTTAAGGGGAAAGGTGAGTTGGGGTGCTGCATAAAACCAGAGATTGAAATGAGCACAGATAAAGTTCCTTAAGCCAAATATGGAATAGACAAGAGCTACTCCTTGCTCAACGAAATGGACTCAACACCCCATATTAAATGCCTAAGAGTGTACCTGACTAGGAACTATCTTAAAACCTATGGATTGCTATGTCTCCGAAAGAGAATCAAGCGTGTGTACAGGGGCATAAACGCAGCAGTGATAGGATTGGAGAGGTTCGGTGAGCAAATGAAGACCCTTTGAAGTCATATTGCATGGTACCCATTCCACGGGTCTCAACTCTCCAGGTTTAAGGTATTCTTCCTTCAGCTAAAACATGCATGTGGAACCCTGAGTATGATCAACCGTGTGATCGGGAGACGTGTTCAAGTATGTCTCAGTTTTCGTCCCCAGGTACTCGGGTGCAACATTCCAGACGCTTTACTAAAACTCTCCCGACTTGGAGAGTCAGTGCCTTTAACCTCCTGTTTGGCCCAGTTTGCAATTTCTGCGGAAGATGAACAGGAATAGGGAGAACCAATGAGAGACTAGCTGGAGGTGTCTGGACGGGCAAATTTAACTCTCATTTCCCACCAGGAAGAGGAATTAACCAAAGGCTCAGCGTGCCGTGCCGGAACCAGATTAGGGCCTGAAGCCATCCTGCGGTGTTGCGGCCAGCTCACGAGAAAGCGAGTTGAAGAAAGGAGCTCAGGGGCACTGTAATTCACAAACCTGCAGAGTTATAAATGACAGCTATCGTCCAAAAATATACTGAAGTAAGGCTGCCAAGAGGACTTGAAAGCGGGGCAGAATTGCAGGAAACCGATTTCAGGAGGTAGACTGGAATTGCATTTAAAGCATAGGAAAAGAGGCAGAACGTCCACAATGATGCACTTGGCCAAAAAGGGCGTATGCGTTTTTTCCTGAATATATTCAGGAAAAAACGCATACGCCCTTTTTGGCCAACCAAGCAAGCTTGCAAAGGAAATGGGCACTACAATGAAGTCTCACTTCCCCCCGGGCAAAAGGGCCATCTGAAAAAAGTGTAAAATCCAGAAAGGCAGGACAGGCCATGGAGAACTGGGAGCCTTGTTATGCTGATGGGTGGGATATAAATTGCCAACAGCCACTCGAGAGAAGTGTACGGTGTTTCCTGAAACATCTAAAAAACAAAGCAACAGAGCCTAGGGCACTTCCACTTATGGTCCTATAGCTTAGGGAAATTAAAATCAAAAAGACACAGCCACCCCAAAGGTTGGGACGGCTCTGTTTACAAGAACCTGGTTTACGGTACAAGTTCAATATCGCAGAAAGTGAAAAATGGATAAAGAAGTTGTGGTACTTACGTACAATGCAGTATCACTGAGCAAGGAAATCTATGTCATCAGGCCCGTAGCAGCATAGTGAGTGGATTCAGGTATGATGATTCTAACTGAAATAAGTCACACAGAAAAAGAAATATCATAAGATATCACTAATACACGGAATGTAAACTTGGCTACATAGGAACTGAATTACAATACAGAACAGGGTCTCAAATTTAGAAAACCAACTTATGCTTGCTTAAGGGGAAAGGTGAGTTGGGGTGCTGCATAAAACCAGAGATTGAAATGAGCACAGATAAAGTTCCTTAAGCCAAGTATGGAATAGACAAGAGCTACTCCTTGCTCAAGGATATGGACTCACCACCCCATATTAAACGCCTAAGAATGTACCTGACTAGGAATTATCTTAAAACCTATGGATTGCTATGTCTCCGAAAGAGAATCAAGCGTGTGTACAGGGGCATAAACGCAGCAGTGATAGGACTGGAGAGGTTCGGTGAGCAAATGAAGACCCTTTGAAATCATATTGCATGTTACCCATTCCACGGGTCTCAACTCTCCAGGTTTCAGGTATTCTTCCTTCAGCTAAAACATGCATGTGGAACCCAGAGTATGATCAACCGTGTGATCGGGAGACGTGTTCCAATATATGTCAGTTTCCGTCCCCTGGTACTCGGGTGCAACATGCCAGACGCTTTACTAACACTCTCCCGACTTGGAGAGTCAGTGCCTTTAACCTCCTGTTTGGCCCAGTTTGCAATTTCTGCGGAAGATGAACAGGAATAGGGAGAACCAATGAGAGACTAGCTGGAGGTGTCTGGACGGGCAAATTTAACTCTCATTTCCCACCAGGAAGAGGAATTAACCAAAGGCTCAGCGTGCCGTGCCGGAACCAGATTAGGGCCTGAAGCCTTCCTGCGGTGTTGCGGCCAGCTCACGAGAAAGCGAGTTGAAGAAAGGAGCTCAGGGGCACTGTAATTCACAAACCTGCAGAGTTATAAATGACAGCTATCGTCCAAAAATATACTGAAGTAAGGCTGCCAAGAGGACTTGAAAGCGGGGCAGAATTGCAGGAAACCGATTTCAGGAGGTAGACTGGAATTGCATTTAAAGCATAGGAAAAGAGGCAGAACGTCCACAATGATGCACTTGGCCAAAAAGGGCGTATGCGTTTTTTCCTGAATATATTCAGGAAAAAACGCATACGCACTTTTTGGCCAACCAAGCAAGCTTGCAAAGGAAATCTGCACTACAATGAAGTCTCACTTCCCCCCGGTCAAAAGGGCCATCTGAAAAAAGTGTAAAATCCAGAAAGGCAGGACAGGCCATGGAGAACTGGGAGCCTTGTTATGCTGATGGGCAGGATGTAACTTGCCAACAGCCACTCCGGAGAAGTGTATGGTGTTTCCTGAAACATCTAAAAAACAAAGCAAAAGAGCGTAGGGCACTTCCACTTATGGTCCTATAGCTTAGGGAAATTAAAATCAAAAGACACAGCCACCCCAAAGGTTGGGACGGCTCTGTTTACAAGAACCTGGTTTACGGTACAAGTTCAATATCGCAGAAAGTGAAAAATGGATAAAGAAGTGGTGGTACTTACGTACAATGCAATATCACACAGCAATGAAATCTATGTCATCAGGCCCGTAGCAGCATAATGAGTGGATTCAGGTATGATGATTCTAACTGAAATAAGTCACACAGAAAAAGAAACATCATAAGATATCACTAATACACGGAATATAAACTTGGCTACACAGGAACTGAATTGCAAAACAGAACAGGGACTCAAATTTAGAAAACCAACTTATGCTTGCTTAAGGGGAAAGGTGAGTTGGGGAGTTGCAGAAAACCAGAGATTGAAATGAGCACAGATAAAGTTCCTTAAGCCAAGTATGTAATAGACAAGAGCTACTCCTTGCTCAAGGAAATGGACTCAACACCCCATATTAAACGCCTAAGAGTGTACCTGACTAGGAAGTATCTTAAAACCTATGGATTGCTATGTCTCCGAAAGAGAATCAAGCGTGTGTACAGGGCCATAAACGCAGCAGTGATAGATATGGAGAGTTTCGGTGAGCAAATGAAGACCCTTTGAAGTCATATTGCATGGTACCCATTCCACGGGTCTCAACTCTCCAGGTTTAAGGTATTCTTCCTTCAGCTAAAACATGCATGTGGAACCCAGAGTATGATCAACCGTGTGATCGGGAGACGTGTTCCAATATGTCTCAGTTTTCGTCCCCTGGTACTCGGGTGCAACATTCCAGACGCTTTACTAACACTCTCCCGACTTGGACAGTCAGTGCCTTTAACCTCCTGTTTGGCCCAGTTTGCAATTTCTGCGGAAGATGAACAGGAATAGGGAGAACCAATGAGAGACTAGCTGGAGGTGTCTGGACGGGCAAATTTAACTCTCATTTCCCACCAGGAAGAGGAATTAACCAAAGGCTCAGCGTGCCGTGCCGGAACCAGATTAGGGCCTGAAGCCATCCTGCGGTGTTGCGGCCAGCTCACGAGAGAGCGAGTTGAAGAAAGGAGCTCAGGGGCACTGTAATTCACAAACCTGCAGAGTTATAAATGACAGCTATCGTCCAAAAATATACTGAAGTAAGGCTGCCAAGAGGACTTGAAAGCGGGGCAGAATTGCAGGAAACCGATTTCAGGAGGTAGACTGGAATTGCATTTAAAGCATAGGAAAAGAGGCAGAACGTCCACAATGATGCACTTGGCCAAAAAGGGCGTATGCGTTTTTTCCTGAATATATTCAGGAAAAAACGCATACGCCCTTTTTGGCCAACCAAGCAAGCTTGCAAAGGAAATGGGCACTACAATGAAGTCTCACTTCCCCCCGGTCAAAAGGGCCATCTGAAAAAAGTGTAAAATCCAGAAACACAGGATAGGCCATGGAGAACTGGGAGCCTTTTTATGCTGATGGGCGGGATGTAAATTGCCAACAGCCACTCGGGAGAAGTGTATGGTGTTTCCTGAAGCATCTAAAAAACAAAGCAACAGAGCCTAGGGCACTTCCACTTATGGTCCTATAGCTTAGGGAAATTAAAATCAAAAAGACACAGCCACCCCAAAGTTTGGCACGGCTCTGTTTACAAGAACCTGGTTTACGGTACAAGTTCAATATCGCAGAAAGTGAAAAATGGATAAAGAAGTTGTGGTACTTACGTACAATGCAATATCACTCAGCAATGAAATCTATGTCATCAGGCCCGTAGCAGCATAATGAGTGGATTCAGGTACGATGATTCTAACTGAAATAAGTCTCACAGAAAAAGAAACATCATAAGATATCACTAATACACGGAATGTAAACTTGGCTACACAGGAACTGAATTGCAAAACAGAACAGGGTCTCAAATTTAGAACACCAACTTATGCTTGCTTAAGGGGAAAGGTGAGTTGGGGTGCTGCATAAAACCAGAGATTGAAATGAGCACAGATAAAGTTCCTTAAGCCAAGTATGGAATAGACAAGAGCTACTCCTTGCTCAAGGATATGGACTCACCACCCCATATTAAACGCCTAAGAATGTACCTGACTAGGAATTATCTTAAAACCTATGGATTGCTATGTCTCCGAAAGAGAATCAAGCGTGTGTACAGGGGCATAAACGCAGCAGTGATAGGACTGGAGAGGTTCGGTGAGCAAATGAAGACCCTTTGAAATCATATTGCATGTTACCCATTCCACGGGTCTCAACTCTCCAGGTTTCAGGTATTCTTCCTTCAGCTAAAACATGCATGTGGAACCCAGAGTATGATCAACCGTGTGATCGGGAGACGTGTTCCAATATATGTCAGTTTCCGTCCCCTGGTACTCGGGTGCAACATGCCAGACGCTTTACTAACACTCTCCCGACTTGGAGAGTCAGTGCCTTTAACCTCCTGTTTGGCCCAGTTTGCAATTTCTGCGGAAGATGAACAGGAATAGGGAGAACCAATGAGAGACTAGCTGGAGGTGTCTGGACGGGCAAATTTAACTCTCATTTCCCACCAGGAAGAGGAATTAACCAAAGGCTCAGCGTGCCGTGCCGGAACCAGATTAGGGCCTGAAGCCTTCCTGCGGTGTTGCGGCCAGCTCACGAGAAAGCGAGTTGAAGAAAGGAGCTCAGGGGCACTGTAATTCACAAACCTGCAGAGTTATAAATGACAGCTATCGTCCAAAAATATACTGAAGTAAGGCTGCCAAGAGGACTTGAAAGCGGGGCAGAATTGCAGGAAACCGATTTCAGCAGGTAGACTGGAATTGCATTTAAAGCATAGGAAAAGAGGCAGAACGTCCACAATGATGCACTTGGCCAAAAAGGGCGTATGCGTTTTTTCCTGAATATATTCAGGAAAAAACGCATACGCCCTTTTTGGCCAACCAAGCAAGCTTGCAAAGGAAATCTGCACTACAATGAAGTCTCACTTCCCCCCGGTCAAAAGGGCCATCTGAAAAAAGTGTAAAATCCAGAAAGGCAGGACAGGCCATGGAGAACTGGGAGCCTTGTTATGCTGATGGGCAGGATGTAACTTGCCAACAGCCACTCCGGAGAAGTGTATGGTGTTTCCTGAAACATCTAAAAAACAAAGCAACAGAGCGTAGGGCACTTCCACTTATGGTCCTATAGCTTAGGGAAATTAAAATCAAAAGACACAGCCACCCCAAAGGTTGGGACGGCTCTGTTTACAAGAACCTGGTTTACGGTACAAGTTCAATATCGCAGAAAGTGAAAAATGGATAAAGAAGTGGTGGTACTTACGTACAATGCAATATCACACAGCAATGAAATCTATGTCATCAGGCCCGTAGCAGCATAATGAGTGGATTCAGGTATGATGATTCTAACTGAAATAAGTCACACAGAAAAAGAAACATCATAAGATATCACTAATACACGGAATATAAACTTGGCTACACAGGAACTGAATTGCAAAACAGAACAGGGACTCAAATTTAGAAAACCAACTTATGCTTGCTTAAGGGGAAAGGTGAGTTGGGGAGTTGCAGAAAACCAGAGATTGAAATGAGCACAGATAAAGTTCCTTAAGCCAAGTATGTAATAGACAAGAGCTACTCCTTGCTCAAGGAAATGGACTCAACACCCCATATTAAACGCCTAAGAGTGTACCTGACTAGGAAGTATCTTAAAACCTATGGATTGCTATGTCTCCGAAAGAGAATCAAGCGTGTGTACAGGGCCATAAACGCAGCAGTGATAGATATGGAGAGTTTCGGTGAGCAAATGAAGACCCTTTGAAGTCATATTGCATGGTACCCATTCCACGGGTCTCAACTCTCCAGGTTTAAGGTATTCTTCCTTCAGCTAAAACATGCATGTGGAACCCAGAGTATGATCAACCGTGTGATCGGGAGACGTGTTCCAATATGTCTCAGTTTTCGTCCCCTGGTACTCGGGTGCAACATTCCAGACGCTTTACTAACACTCTCCCGACTTGGAGAGTCAGTGCCTTTAACCTCCTGTTTGGCCCAGTTTGCAATTTCTGCGGAAGATGAACAGGAATAGGCAGAACCAATGACAGACTAGCTGGAGGTGTCTGGACGGGCAAATTTAACTCTCATTTCCGACCAGGAAGAGGAATTAACCAAAGGCTCAGCGTCCCGTGCCGGAACCAAATTAGGGCCTGAAGCCATCCTGCGGTGTTGCGGCCAGCTCACGAGAAAGCGAGTTGAAGAAAGGAGCTCAGGGGCACTGTAATTCACAAACCTGCAGAGTTATAAATGACAGCTATCGTCCAAAAATATACTGAAGTAAGGCTGCCAAGAGGACTTGAAAGCGGGGCAGAATTGCAGGAAACCGATTTCAGGAGGTAGACTGGAATTGCATTTAAAGCATAGGAAAAGAGGCAGAACGTCCACAATGATGCACTTGGCCAAAAAGGGCGTATGCGTTATTTCCTGAATATATTCAGGAAAAAACGCATACGCCCTTTTTGGCCAACCAAGCAAGCTTGCAAAGGAAATCTGCACTACAATGAAGTCTCACTTCCCCCCGGTCAAAAGGGACATCTGAAAAAAGTGTAAAATCCAGAAAGGCAGGACAGGCCATGGAGAACTGGGAGCCTTGTTATGCTGATGGGCGGGATGTCAATTGCCAACAGCCACTCGGGAGAACTGTATGGTGTTTCCTGAAACATCTAAAAAACAAAGCAACAGAGCCTAGGGCACTTCTACTTATGGTCCTATAGCTTAGGGAAATTAAAATCAAAAAGACACAGCCACCCCAAAGGTTGGGACGGCTCTGTTTACAAGAACCTGGTTTACGGTACAAGTTCACTATCGCAGAAAGTGAAAAATGGATAAAGAAGTTGTGGTACTTACGTACAATGCAGTATCACTCAGCAATGAAATCTATGTCATCAGGCCCGTAGCAGCATAATGATTGGATTCAGGTATGATGATTCTATCTGAAATAAGTCACACAGAAAAAGAAACATCATAAGATATCACTAATACACGGAATGTAAACTTGGCTACACAGGAACTGAATTACAAAACAGAAGAGGGTCTCAAATTTAGAAAACCAACTTATGCTTGCTTAAGGGGAAAGGTGAGTTGGGGTGCCGCATAAAACCAGAGATTGAAATGAGCACAGATAAAGTTCCTTAAGCCAAATATGTAATAGACAAGAGCTACTCATTGCTCAACGAAATGGATTCAACACCCCATATTAAACACATAAAAATATACCTGACTAGGAAGAATCTTAAAACCTATGGATTGCTATGTCTCCGAAAGAGAATCAAGCGTGTGTACTGGGGCATAAACGCAGCAGTGATAGGATTGGAGAGGTTTGGTGAGCAAATGAAGACCCTTTGAAGTCATATTGCATGGTACCCATTCCACGGGTCTCAACTCTCCAGGTTTAAGGTATTCTTCCTTCAGCTAAAACATGCATGTGGAACCCTGAGTATGATCAACCGTGTGATCGGGAGACGTGTTCAAGTATGTCTCAGGTTTCGTCCCCAGGTACTCGGGTGCAACATTCCAGACGCTTTACTAACACTCTCCCGACTTGGAGAGTCAGTGCCTTTAACCTCCTGTTTGGCCCAGTTTGCAATTTCTGCGGAAGATGAACAGGAATAGGGAGAACCAATGAGAGACTAGCTGGAGGTGTCTGGACGGGCAAATTTAACTCTCATTTCCCACCAGGAAGAGGAATTAACCAAAGGCTCAGCGTGCCGTGCCGGAACCACATTAGGGCCTGAAGCAATCCTGCGGTGTTGCGGCCAGCTGACAAGAAAGCGAGTTGAAGAAAGGAGCTCAGGGGCACTGTAATTCACAAACCTGCAGAGTTATAAATGACAGCTATCGTCCAAAAATATACTGAAGTAAGGCTGCCAAGAGGACTTGAAAGCGGGGCAGAATTGCAGGAAACCGATTTCAGGAGGTAGACTGGAATTGCATTTAAAGCATAGGAAAAGAGGCAGAACGTCCACAATGATGCACTTGGCCAAAAAGGGCGTATGCGTTTTTTCCTGAATATATTCAGGAAAAAACGCATACGCCCTTTTTGGCCAACCAAGCAAGCTTGCAAAGAAATGTGCACTACAATGAAGTCTCACTTCCCCCCGGTCAAAAGGGCCATCTGAAAAAAGTGTAAAATCCAGAAAGGCAGGACAGGCCATGGAGAACTGGGAGCCTTGTTATGCTGATGGGCGGGATGTAAATTGCCAACAGCCACTCGGGAGAAGTGTATGGTGTTTCCTGGAACATCTAAAAAACAAAGCAACAGAGCCTAGGGCACTTCCACTTATGGTCCTATAGCTTAGGGAAATTAAAATCAAAAAGACACCGCCACCCCAAAGGTTGGGACGGCTCTGTTTACAAGAACCTGGTTTACGGTACAAGTTCAATATCGCAGAAAGTGAAAAATGGATAAAGAAGTTGTGGTACTTACGTACAATGCAGTATCACTCAGCAATGAAATCTATGTCATCAGGCCCGTAGCAGCATAATGAGTGGATTCAGGTACGATGATTCTAACTGAAATAAGTCACACAGGAAAAGAAACATCATAAGATATCACTAATACACGGAATGTAAACTTGGCTACACAGGAACTGAATTGCAAAACAGAACAGGGTCTCAAATTTAGAACACCAACTTATGCTTGCTTAAGGGGAAAGGTGAGTTGGGGTGCTGCATAAAACCAGAGATTGAAATGAGCACAGATAAAGTTCCTTAAGCCAAGTATGGAATAGACAAGAGCTACTCCTTGCTCAAGGATATGGACTCACCACCCCATATTAAACGCCTAAGAATGTACCTGACTAGGAATTATCTTAAAACCTATGGATTGCTATGTCTCCGAAAGAGAATCAAGCGTGTGTACAGGGGCATAAACGCAGCAGTGATAGGACTGGAGAGGTTCGGTGAGCAAATGAAGACCCTTTGAAATCATATTGCATGTTACCCATTCCACGGGTCTCAACTCTCCAGGTTTCAGGTATTCTTCCTTCAGCTAAAACATGCATGTGGAACCCAGAGTATGATCAACCGTGTGATCGGGAGACGTGTTCCAATATATGTCAGTTTCCGTCCCCTGGTACTCGGGTGCAACATGCCAGACGCTTTACTAACACTCTCCCGACTTGGAGAGTCAGTGCCTTTAACCTCCTGTTTGGCCCAGTTTGCAATTTCTGCGGAAGATGAACAGGAATAGGGAGAACCAATGAGAGACTAGCTGGAGGTGTCTGGACGGGCAAATTTAACTCTCATTTCCCACCAGGAAGAGGAATTAACCAAAGGCTCAGCGTGCCGTGCCGGAACCAGATTAGGGCCTGAAGCCTTCCTGCGGTGTTGCGGCCAGCTCACGAGAAAGCGAGTTGAAGAAAGGAGCTCAGGGGCACTGTAATTCACAAACCTGCAGAGTTATAAATGACAGCTATCGTCCAAAAATATACTGAAGTAAGGCTGCCAAGAGGACTTGAAAGCGGGGCAGAATTGCAGGAAACCGATTTCAGCAGGTAGACTGGAATTGCATTTAAAGCATAGGAAAAGAGGCAGAACGTCCACAATGATGCACTTGGCCAAAAAGGGCGTATGCGTTTTTTCCTGAATATATTCAGGAAAAAACGCATACGCCCTTTTTGGCCAACCAAGCAAGCTTGCAAAGGAAATCTGCACTACAATGAAGTCTCACTTCCCCCCGGTCAAAAGGGCCATCTGAAAAAAGTGTAAAATCCAGAAAGGCAGGACAGGCCATGGAGAACTGGGAGCCTTGTTATGCTGATGGGCAGGATGTAACTTGCCAACAGCCACTCCGGAGAAGTGTATGGTGTTTCCTGAAACATCTAAAAAACAAAGCAACAGAGCGTAGGGCACTTCCACTTATGGTCCTATAGCTTAGGGAAATTAAAATCAAAAGACACAGCCACCCCAAAGGTTGGGACGGCTCTGTTTACAAGAACCTGGTTTACGGTACAAGTTCAATATCGCAGAAAGTGAAAAATGGATAAAGAAGTGGTGGTACTTACGTACAATGCAATATCACACAGCAATGAAATCTATGTCATCAGGCCCGTAGCAGCATAATGAGTGGATTCAGGTATGATGATTCTAACTGAAATAAGTCACACAGAAAAAGAAACATCATAAGATATCACTAATACACGGAATATAAACTTGGCTACACAGGAACTGAATTGCAAAACAGAACAGGGACTCAAATTTAGAAAACCAACTTATGCTTGCTTAAGGGGAAAGGTGAGTTGGGGAGTTGCAGAAAACCAGAGATTGAAATGAGCACAGATAAAGTTCCTTAAGCCAAGTATGTAATAGACAAGAGCTACTCCTTGCTCAAGGAAATGGACTCAACACCCCATATTAAACGCCTAAGAGTGTACCTGACTAGGAAGTATCTTAAAACCTATGGATTGCTATGTCTCCGAAAGAGAATCAAGCGTGTGTACAGGGCCATAAACGCAGCAGTGATAGATATGGAGAGTTTCGGTGAGCAAATGAAGACCCTTTGAAGTCATATTGCATGGTACCCATTCCACGGGTCTCAACTCTCCAGGTTTAAGGTATTCTTCCTTCAGCTAAAACATGCATGTGGAACCCAGAGTATGATCAACCGTGTGATCGGGAGACGTGTTCCAATATGTCTCAGTTTTCGTCCCCTGGTACTCGGGTGCAACATTCCAGACGCTTTACTAACACTCTCCCGACTTGGAGAGTCAGTGCCTTTAACCTCCTGTTTGGCCCAGTTTGCAATTTCTGCGGAAGATGAACAGGAATAGGCAGAACCAATGACAGACTAGCTGGAGGTGTCTGGACGGGCAAATTTAACTCTCATTTCCGACCAGGAAGAGGAATTAACCAAAGGCTCAGCGTCCCGTGCCGGAACCAAATTAGGGCCTGAAGCCATCCTGCGGTGTTGCGGCCAGCTCACGAGAAAGCGAGTTGAAGAAAGGAGCTCAGGGGCACTGTAATTCACAAACCTGCAGAGTTATAAATGACAGCTATCGTCCAAAAATATACTGAAGTAAGGCTGCCAAGAGGACTTGAAAGCGGGGCAGAATTGCAGGAAACCGATTTCAGGAGGTAGACTGGAATTGCATTTAAAGCATAGGAAAAGAGGCAGAACGTCCACAATGATGCACTTGGCCAAAAAGGGCGTATGCGTTATTTCCTGAATATATTCAGGAAAAAACGCATACGCCCTTTTTGGCCAACCAAGCAAGCTTGCAAAGGAAATCTGCACTACAATGAAGTCTCACTTCCCCCCGGTCAAAAGGGACATCTGAAAAAAGTGTAAAATCCAGAAAGGCAGGACAGGCCATGGAGAACTGGGAGCCTTGTTATGCTGATGGGCGGGATGTCAATTGCCAACAGCCACTCGGGAGAACTGTATGGTGTTTCCTGAAACATCTAAAAAACAAAGCAACAGAGCCTAGGGCACTTCTACTTATGGTCCTATAGCTTAGGGAAATTAAAATCAAAAAGACACAGCCACCCCAAAGGTTGGGACGGCTCTGTTTACAAGAACCTGGTTTACGGTACAAGTTCACTATCGCAGAAAGTGAAAAATGGATAAAGAAGTTGTGGTACTTACGTACAATGCAGTATCACTCAGCAATGAAATCTATGTCATCAGGCCCGTAGCAGCATAATGATTGGATTCAGGTATGATGATTCTATCTGAAATAAGTCACACAGAAAAAGAAACATCATAAGATATCACTAATACACGGAATGTAAACTTGGCTACACAGGAACTGAATTACAAAACAGAAGAGGGTCTCAAATTTAGAAAACCAACTTATGCTTGCTTAAGGGGAAAGGTGAGTTGGGGTGCCGCATAAAACCAGAGATTGAAATGAGCACAGATAAAGTTCCTTAAGCCAAATATGTAATAGACAAGAGCTACTCATTGCTCAACGAAATGGATTCAACACCCCATATTAAACACATAAAAATATACCTGACTAGGAAGAATCTTAAAACCTATGGATTGCTATGTCTCCGAAAGAGAATCAAGCGTGTGTACTGGGGCATAAACGCAGCAGTGATAGGATTGGAGAGGTTTGGTGAGCAAATGAAGACCCTTTGAAGTCATATTGCATGGTACCCATTCCACGGGTCTCAACTCTCCAGGTTTAAGGTATTCTTCCTTCAGCTAAAACATGCATGTGGAACCCTGAGTATGATCAACCGTGTGATCGGGAGACGTGTTCAAGTATGTCTCAGGTTTCGTCCCCAGGTACTCGGGTGCAACATTCCAGACGCTTTACTAACACTCTCCCGACTTGGAGAGTCAGTGCCTTTAACCTCCTGTTTGGCCCAGTTTGCAATTTCTGCGGAAGATGAACAGGAATAGGGAGAACCAATGAGAGACTAGCTGGAGGTGTCTGGACGGGCAAATTTAACTCTCATTTCCCACCAGGAAGAGGAATTAACCAAAGGCTCAGCGTGCCGTGCCGGAACCACATTAGGGCCTGAAGCAATCCTGCGGTGTTGCGGCCAGCTGACAAGAAAGCGAGTTGAAGAAAGGAGCTCAGGGGCACTGTAATTCACAAACCTGCAGAGTTATAAATGACAGCTATCGTCCAAAAATATACTGAAGTAAGGCTGCCAAGAGGACTTGAAAGCGGGGCAGAATTGCAGGAAACCGATTTCAGGAGGTAGACTGGAATTGCATTTAAAGCATAGGAAAAGAGGCAGAACGTCCACAATGATGCACTTGGCCAAAAAGGGCGTATGCGTTTTTTCCTGAATATATTCAGGAAAAAACGCATACGCCCTTTTTGGCCAACCAAGCAAGCTTGCAAAGAAATGTGCACTACAATGAAGTCTCACTTCCCCCCGGTCAAAAGGGCCATCTGAAAAAAGTGTAAAATCCAGAAAGGCAGGACAGGCCATGGAGAACTGGGAGCCTTGTTATGCTGATGGGCGGGATGTAAATTGCCAACAGCCACTCGGGAGAAGTGTATGGTGTTTCCTGGAACATCTAAAAAACAAAGCAACAGAGCCTAGGGCACTTCCACTTATGGTCCTATAGCTTAGGGAAATTAAAATCAAAAAGACACCGCCACCCCAAAGGTTGGGACGGCTCTGTTTACAAGAACCTGGTTTACGGTACAAGTTCAATATCGCAGAAAGTGAAAAATGGATAAAGAAGTTGTGGTACTTACGTACAATGCAGTATCACTCAGCAATGAAATCTATGTCATCAGGCCCGTAGCAGCATAATGAGTGGATTCAGGTACGATGATTCTAACTGAAATAAGTCACACAGGAAAAGAAACATCATAAGATATCACTAATACACGGAATGTAAACTTGGCTACACAGGAACTGAATTACAAAACAGAACAGGGTCTCTAATCTAGAAACACAACTTATGCTTGCTTAAGGGGAAAGGTGAGTTGGGGTGCTGCATAAAACCAGAGATTGAAATGAGCACAGATAAAGTTCCTTAAGCCAAATATGGAATAGACAAGAGCTACTCCTTGCTCAACGAAATGGACTCAACACCCCATATTAAATGCCTAAGAGTGTACCTGACTAGGAAGTATCTTAAAACCTATGGATTGCTATCTGTCTGAAAGAGAATCAAGTGTGTGTACAGGGGCATAAACGCAGCAGTGATAGGATTGGAGAGGTTCGGTGGGCAAATGAAGACCCTTTGAAGTCATATTGCATGGTACCCATTCCACGGGTCTCAACTCTCCAGGTTTAAGGTATTCTTCCTTCAGCTAAAACATGCATGTGGAACCCAGAGTATGATCAACCGTGTGATCGGGAGACGTGTTCCAATATGTCTCAGTTTTCGTCCCCTGGTACTCGGGTGCAACATTCCAGACGCTTTACTAACACTCTCCCGACTTGGAGAGTCAGTGCCTTTAACCTCCTGTTTGGCCCAGTTTGCAATTTCTGCGGAAGATGAACAGGGATAGGGAGAACCAATGAGAGACTAGCTGGAGGTGTCTGGACGGGGAAATTTAACTCTCATTTCCCACCAGGAAGAGGAATTAACCAAAGGCTCAGCGTGCCGTGCCGGAACCAGATTAGGGCCTGAAGCCATCCTGCGGGGTTGCGGCCAGCTCACGAGAAAGCGAGTTGAAGAAAGGAGCTCAGGGGCACTGTAATTCACAAACCTGCAGAGTTATAAATGACAGCTATCGTCCAAAAATATACTGAAGTAAGGCTGCCAAGAGGACTTGAAAGCGGGGCAGAATTGCAGGAAACCGATTTCAGGAGGTAGACTGGAATTGCATTTAAAGCATAGGAAAAGAGGCAGAACGTCCACAATGATGCACTTGGCCAAAAAGGGCGTATGCGTTTTTTCCTGAATATATTCAGGATAAAACGCATACGCCCTTTTTGGCCAACCAAGCAAGCTTGCAAAGGAAATCTGCACTACAATGAAGTCTCACTTCCCACCGGTCAAAAGGGCCATCTGAAAAAAGTGTAAAATCCAGAAAGGCAGGACAGGCCATGGAGAACTGGGAGCCTTGTTATGCTGATGGGCGGGATGTAAATTGCCAACAGCCACTCGGGAGAAGTGTATGGTGTTTCCTGAAACATCTAAAAAACAAAGCAACAGAGCCTAGGGCACTTCCACTTATGGTCCTATAGCTTAGGGAAATTAAAATCAAAAGACACAGCCACCCCAAAGGTTGGGACGGCTCTGTTTACAAGAACCTGGTTTACGGTACAAGTTCAATATCGCAGAAAGTGAAAAATGGATAAAGAAGTTGTGGTACTTACGTACAATGCAATATCACTCAGCAATGAAATCTATGTCATCAGGCCCGTAGCAGCATAATGAGTGGATTCAGTTACGATGATTCTAACTGAAATAAGTCACACAGAAAAAGAAACATCATAAGATATCACTAATACACGGAATGTAACCTTGGCTACACAGGAACTGAATTACAAAACAGAACAGGGTCTCTAATTTAGAAACCCAACTTATGCTTGCTTAAGGGGAAAGGTGAGTTGGGGTGCTGCATAAAACCAGAGATTGAAATGAGCACAGATAAAGTTCCTTAAGCCAAATATGGAATAGACAAGAGCTACTCCTTGCTCAACGAAATGGACTCAACACCCCATATTAAATGCCTAAGAGTGTACCTGACTAGTAAGTATCTTAAAACCTATGGATTGCTATGTCTCTGAAAGAGAATCAAGTGTGTGTACAGGGGCATAAACGCAGCAGTGATAGGATTGGAGAGGTTCGGTGAGCAAATGAAGACCCTTTGAAGTCATATTGCATGGTACCCATTCCACGGGTCTCAACTCTCCAGGTTTAAGGTATTCTTCCTTCAGCTAAAACATGCATGTGGAACCCAGAGTATGATCAACCGTGTGATCGGGAGACGTGTTCCAATATGTCTCAGTTTTCGTCCCCTGGTACTCGGGTGCAACATTCCAGACGCTTTACTAACACTCTCCCGACTTGGAGAGTCAGTGCCTTTAACCTCCTGTTTGGCCCAGTTTGCAATTTCTGCGGAAGATGAACAGGAATAGGGAGAACCAATGAGAGACTAGCTGGAGGTGTCTGGACGGGCAAATTTAACTCTCATTTCCCACCAGGAAGAGGAATTAACCAAAGGCTCAGCGTGCCGTGCCGGAACCAGATTAGGGCCTGAAGCCATCCTGCGGGGTTGCGGCCAGCTCACGAGAAAGCGACTTGAAGAAAGGAGCTCAGGGGCACTGTAATTCACAAACCTGCAGAGTTATAAATGACAGCTATCGTCCAAAAATATACTGAAGTAAGGCTGCCAAGAGGACTTGAAAGCGGGGCAGAATTGCAGGAAACCGATTTCAGGAGGTAGACTGGAATTGCATTTAAAGCATAGGAAAAGAGGCAGAACGTCCACAATGATGCACTTGGCCAAAAAGGGCGTATGCGTTTTTTCCTGAATATATTCAGGATAAAACGCATACGCCCTTTTTGGCCAACCAAGCAAGCTTGCAAAGGAAATCTGCACTACAATGAAGTCTCACTTCCCACCGGTCAAAAGGGCCATCTGAAAAAAGTGTAAAATCCAGAAAGGCAGGACAGGCCATGGAGAACTGGGAGCCTTGTTATGCTGATGGGCGGGATGTAAATTGCCAACAGCCACTCGGGAGAAGTGTATGGTGTTTCCTGAAACATCTAAAAAACAAAGCAACAGAGCCTAGGGCACTTCCACTTATGGTCCTATAGCTTAGGGAAATTAAAATCAAAAGACACAGCCACCCCAAAGGTTGGGACGGCTCTGTTTACAAGAACCTGGTTTACGGTACAAGTTCAATATCGCAGAAAGTGAAAAATGGATAAAGAAGTTGTGGTACTTACGTACAATGCAATATCACTCAGCAATGAAATCTATGTCATCAGGCCCGTAGCAGCATAATGAGTGGATTCAGGTACGATGATTCTAACTGAAATAAGTCACACAGAAAAAGAAACATCATAAGATATCACTAATACACGGAATGTAACCTTGGCTACACAGGAACTGAATTACAAAACAGAACAGGGTCTCTAATTTAGAAACCCAACTTATGCTTGCTTAAGGGGAAAGGTGAGTTGGGGTGCTGCATAAAACCAGAGATTGAAATGAGCACAGATAAAGTTCCTTAAGCCAAATATGGAATAGACAAGAGCTACTCCTTGCTCAACGAAATGGACTCAACACCCCATATTAAATGCCTAAGAGTGTACCTGACTAGGAAGTATCTTAAAACCTATGGATTGCTATGTCTCTGAAAGAGAATCAAGTGTGTGTACAGGGGCATAAACGCAGCAGTGATAGGATTGGAGAGGTTCGGTGAGCAAATGAAGACCCTTTGAAGTCATATTGCATGGTACCCATTCCACGGGTCTCAACTCTCCAGGTTTAAGGTATTCTTCCTTCAGCTAAAACATGCATGTGGAACCCAGAGTATGATCAACCGTGTGATCGGGAGACGTGTTCCAATATGTCTCAGTTTTCGTCCCCTGGTACTCGGGTGCAACATTCCAGACGCTTTACTAACACTCTCCCGACTTGGACAGTCAGTGCCTTTAACCTCCTGTTTGGCCCAGTTTGCAATTTCTGCGGAAGATGAACAGGAATAGGGAGAACCAATGAGAGACTAGCTGGAGGTGTCTGGACGGGCAAATTTAACTCTCATTTCCCACCAGGAAGAGGAATTAACCAAAGGCTCAGCATGCCGTGCCGGAACCAGATTAGGGCCTGAAGCCATCCTGCGGGGTTGCGGCCAGCTCACGAGAAAGCGACTTGAAGAAAGGAGCTCAGGGGCACTGTAATTCACAAACCTGCAGAGTTATAAATGACAGCTATCGTCCAAAAATATACTGAAGTAAGGCTGCCAAGAGGACTTGAAAGCGGGGCAGAATTGCAGGAAACCGATTTCAGGAGGTAGACTGGAATTGCATTTAAAGCATAGGAAAAGAGGCAGAACGTCCACAATGATGCACTTGGCCAAAAAGGGCGTATGCGTTTTATCCTGAATATATTCAGGAAAAAACGCATACGCCCTTTTTGGCCAACCAAGCAAGCTTGCAAAGGAAATGTGCACTACAATGAAGTCTCACTTACCCCCGGTCAAAAGGGCCATCTGAAAAAAGTGTAAAATCCAGAAAGGCAGGACAGGCCATGGAGAACTGGGAGCCTTGTTATGCTGATGGGCGGGATGTAAATTGCCAACAGCCACTCGGGAGAAGTGTATGGTGTTTCCTGAAACATCTAAAAAACAAAGCAACAGAGCCTAGGGCACTTCCACTTATGGTCCTATAGCTTAGGGAAATTAAAATGAAAAAGACACAGACACCCCAAATGTTGGGACGGCTCTGTTTACAAGAACCTGGTTTACGGTACAAGTTCAATATCGCAGAAAGTGAAAAATGGATAAAGAAGTTGTGGTACTTACGTACAATGCAGTATCACTCAGCAATGAAATCTATGTCATCAGGCCCGTAGCAGCATAATGAGTGGATTCAGGTACGATGATTCTAACTGAAATAAGTCACACAGAAAAAGAAACATCATAAGATATCACTAATACACGGAATGTAACCTTGGCTACACAGGAACTGAATTCCAAAACAGAACAGGGTCTCAAATTTAGAAAACCAACTTATGCTTGCTTAAGGGGAAAGGTGAGTTGGGGTGCTGCATAAAACCAGAGATTGAAATGAGCACAGATAAAGTTCCTTAAGCCAAATATGGAATAGACACGAGCTACTCCTTGCTCAACGAAATGGACTCAACACCCCATATTAAATGCCTAAGAGTGTACCTGACTAGGAAGTATCTTAAAACCTATGGATTGCTATGTCTCTGAAAGAGAATCAAGTGTGTGTACAGGGGCATAAACCCAGCAGTGATAGGATTGGAGAGGTTCGGTGAGCAAATGAAGACCCTTTGAAGTCATATTGCATGGTACCCATTCCACGGGTCTCAACTCTCCAGGTTTAAGGTATTCTTCCTTCAGCTAAAACATGCATGTGGAACCCAGAGTATGATCAACCGTGTGATCGGGAGACGTGTTCCAATATGTCTCAGTTTTCGTCCCCTGGTACTCGGGTGCAACATTCCAGACGCTTTACTAACACTCTCCCGACTTGGAGAGTCAGTGCCTTTAACCTCCTGTTTGGCCCAGTTTGCAATTTCTGCGGAAGATGAACAGGGATAGGGAGAACCAATGAGAGACTAGCTGGAGGTGTCTGGACGGGCAAATTTAACTCTCATTTCCCACCAGGAAGAGGAATTAACCAAAGGCTCAGCGTGCCGTGCCGGAACCAGATTAGGGCCTGAAGCCATCCTGCGGTGTTGCGGCCAGCTCACGAGAGAGCAAGTTGAAGAAAGGAGCTCAGGGGCACTGTAATTCACAAACCTGCAGAGTTATAAATGACAGCTATCGTCCAAAAATATACTGAAGTAAGGCTGCCAAGAGGACTTGAAAGCGGGGCAGAATTGCAGGAAACCGATTTCAGGAGGTAGACTGGAATTGCATTTAAAGCATAGGAAAAGAGGCAGAACGTCCACAATGATGCACTTGGCCAAAAAGGGCGTATGCGTTTTTTCCTGAATATATTCAGGAAAAAACGCATACGCCCTTTTTGGCCAACCAAGCAAGCTTGCAAAGGAAATCTGCACTACAATGAAGTCTCACTTCCCCCCGGTCAAAAGGGCCATCTGAAAAAAGTGTAAAATCCAGAAAGGCAGGACAGGCCATGGAGAACTGGGAGCCTTGTTATGCTGATGGGCGGGATGTAAATTGCCAACAGCCACTCGGGAGAAGTGTATGGTGTTTCCTGAAACATCTAAAAAACAAAGCAACAGAGCCTAGGGCACTTCCACTTATGGTCCTATAGCTTAGGGAAATTAAAATCAAAAGACACAGCCACCCCAAAGGTTGGGACGGCTCTGTTTACAAGAACCTGGTTTACGGTACAAGTTCAATATCGCAGAAAGTGAAAAATGGATAAAGAAGTTGTGGTACTTACGTACAATGCAGTATCACTCAGCAAGGAAATCTATGTCATCAGGCCCGTAGCAGCATAATGAGTGGATTCAGGTATGATGATTCTAACTGAAATAAGTCACACAGGAAAAGAAACATCATAAGATATCACTAATACACGGAATGTAACCTTGGCTACACAGGAACTGAATTACAAAACAGAACAGGGTCTCAAATTTAGAAACCCAACTTATGCTTGCTTAAGGGGAAAGGTGAGTTGGGGTGCTGCATAAAACCAGAGATTGAAATGAGCACAGATAAAGTTCCTTAAGCCAAATATGGAATAGACACGAGCTACTCCTTGCTCAACGAAATGGACTCAACACCCCATATTAAATGCCTAAGAGTGTACCTGACTAGGAAGTATCTTAAAACCTATGGATTGCTATGTCTCTGAAAGAGAATCAAGTGTGTGTACATGGGCATAAACCCAGCAGTGATAGGATTGGAGAGGTTCGGTGAGCAAATGAAGACCCTTTGAAGTCATATTGCATGGTACCCATTCCACGGGTCTCAACTCTCCAGGTTTAAGGTATTCTTCCTTCAGCTAAAACATGCATGTGGAACCCAGAGTATGATCAACCGTGTGATCGGGAGACGTGTTCCAATATGTCTCAGTTTTCGTCCCCTGGTACTCGGGTGCAACATTCCAGACGCTTTACTAACACTCTCCCGACTTGGAGAGTCAGTGCCTTTAACCTCCTGTTTGGCCCAGTTTGCAATTTCTGCGGAAGATGAACAGGGATAGGGAGAACCAATGAGAGACTAGCTGGAGGTGTCTGGACGGGCAAATTTAACTCTCATTTCCCACCAGGAAGAGGAATTAACCAAAGGCTCAGCGTGCCGTGCCGGAACCAGATTAGGGCCTGAAGCCATCCTGCGGGGTTGCGGCCAGCTCACGAGAAAGCGAGTTGAAGAAAGGAGCTCAGGGGCACTGTAATTCACAAACCTGCAGAGTTATAAATGACAGCTATCGTCCAAAAATATACTGAAGTAAGGCTGCCAAGAGGACTTGAAAGCGGGGCAGAATTGCAGGAAACCGATTTCAGGAGGTAGACTGGAATTGCATTTAAAGCATAGGAAAAGAGGCAGAACGTCCACAATGATGCACTTGGCCAAAAAGGGCGTATGCGTTTTTTCCTGAATATATTCAGGAAAAAACGCATACGCCCTTTTTGGCCAACCAAGCAAGCTTGCAAAGGAAATCTGCACTACAATGAAGTCTCACTTCCCCCCGGTCAAAAGGGACATCTGAAAAAAGTGTAAAATCCAGAAAGGCAGGACAGGCCATGGAGAACTGGGAGCCTTGTTATGCTGATGGGCGGGATGTAAATTGCCAACAGCCACTCGGGAGAAGTGTATGGTGTTTCCTGAAACAGCTAAAAAACAAAGCAACAGAGCCTAGGGCACTTCCACTTATGGTCCTATAGCTTAGGGAAATTAAAATCAAAAAGACACAGCCACCCCAAAGGTTGGGACGGCTCTGTTTACAAGAACCTGGTTTACGGTACAAGTTCAATATCGCAGAAAGTGAAAAATGGATAAAGAAGTTGTGGTACTTACGTACAATGCAGTATCACTCAGCAATGAAATCTATGTCATCAGGCCCGTAGCAGCATAATGAGTGGATTCAGGTATGATGATTCTAACTGAAATAAGTCACACAGGAAAAGAAACATCATAAGATATCACTAATACACGGAATGTAAACTTGGCTACACAGGAACTGAATTCCAAAACAGAACACGGTCTCAAATTTAGAAAACCAACTTATGCTTGCTTAAGGGGAAAGGTGAGTTGGGGTGCTGCATAAAACCAGAGATTGAAATGAGCACAGATAAAGTTCCTTAAGCCAAATATGGAATAGACAAGAGCTACTCCTTGCTCAACGAAATGGACTCAACACCCCATATTAAATGCCTAAGAGTGTACCTGACTAGGAAGTATCTTAAAACCTATGGATTGCTATGTCTCTGAAAGAGAATCAAGTGTGTGTACAGGGGCATAAACGCAGCAGTGATAGGATTGGAGAGGTTCGGTGGGCAAATGAAGACCCTTTGAAGTCATATTGCATGGTACCCATTCCACGGGTCTCAACTCTCCAGGTTTAAGGTATTCTTCCTTCAGCTAAAACATGCATGTGGAACCCAGAGTATGATCAACCGTGTGATCGGGAGACGTGTTCCAATATGTCTCAGTTTTCGTCCCCTGGTACTCGGGTGCAACATTCCAGACGCTTTACTAACACTCTCCCGACTTGGAGAGTCAGTGCCTTTAACCTCCTGTTTGGCCCAGTTTGCAATTTCTGCGGAAGATGAACAGGAATAGGGAGAACCAATGACAGACTAGCTGGAGGTGTCTGGACGGGCAAATTTAACTCTCATTTCCCACCAGGAAGAGGAATTAACCAAAGGCTCAGCGTGCCGTGCCGGAACCAGATTAGGGCCTGAAGCCATCCTGCGGGGTTGCGGCCAGCTCACGAGAAAGCGAGTTGAAGAAAGGAGCTCAGGGGCACTGTAATTCACAAACCTGCAGAGTTATAAATGACAGCTATCGTCCAAAAATATACTGAAGTAAGGCTGCCAAGAGGACTTGAAAGCGGGGCAGAATTGCAGGAAACCGATTTCAGGAGGTAGACTGGAATTGCATTTAAAGCATAGGAAAAGAGGCAGAACGTCCACAATGATGCACTTGGCCAAAAAGGGCGTATGCGTTTTTTCCTGAATATATTCAGGAAAAAACGCATACGCCCTTTTTGGCCAACCAAGCAAGCTTGCAAAGGAAATCTGCACTACAATGAAGTCTCACTTCCCCCCGGTCAAAAGGGCCATCTGAAAAAAGTGTAAAATCCAGAAAGGCAGGACAGGCCATGGAGAACTGGGAGCCTTGTTATGCTGATGGGTGGGATGTCAATTGCCAACAGCCACTCGGGAGAAGTGTATGGTGTTTCCTGAAACATCTAAAAAACAAAGCAACAGAGCCTAGGGCACTTCCACTTATGGTCCTATAGCTTAGGGAAATTAAAATCAAAAGACACAGCCACCCCAAAGGTTGGGACGGCTCTGTTTACAAGAACCTGGTTTACGGTACAAGTTCAATATCGCAGAAAGTGAAAAATGGATAAAGAAGTTGTGGTACTTACGTACAATGCAATATCACTCAGCAATGAAATCTATGTCATCAGGCCCGTAGCAGCATAATGAGTGGATTCAGGTACGATGATTCTAACTGAAATAAGTCACACAGAAAAAGAAACATCATAAGATATCACTAATACACGGAATGTAACCTTGGCTACACAGGAACTGAATTACAAAACAGAACAGGGTCTGAAATTTAGAAAACCAACTTATGCTTGCTTAAGGGGAAAGGTGAGTTGGGGTGCTGCATAAAACCAGAGATTGAAATGAGCACAGATAAAGTTCCTTAAGCCAAATATGGAATAGACAAGAGCTACTCCTTGCTCAACGAAATGGACTCAACACCCCATATTAAATGCCTAAGAGTGTACCTGACTAGGAAGTATCTTAAAACCTATGGATTGCTATGTCTCTGAAAGAGAATCAAGTGTGTGTACAGGGGCATAAACGCAGCAGTGATAGGATTGGAGAGGTTCGGTGGGCAAATGAAGACCCTTTGAAGTCATATTGCATGGTACCCATTCCACGGGTCTCAACTCTCCAGGTTTAAGGTATTCTTCCTTCAGCTAAAACATGCATGTGGAACCCAGAGTATGATCAACCATGTGATCGGGAGACGTGTTCCAATATGTGTCAGTTTTCGTCCCCTGGTACTCGGGTGCAACATTCCAGACGCTTTACTAACACTCTCCCGACTTGGAGAGTCAGTGCCTTTAACCTCCTGTTTGGCCCAGTTTGCAATTTCTGCGGAAGATGAACAGGAATAGGGAGAACCAATGACAGACTAGCTGGAGGTGTCTGGACGGGCAAATTTAACTCTCATTTCCCACCAGGAAGAGGAATTAACCAAAGGCTCAGCGTGCCGTGCCGGAACCAGATTAGGGCCTGAAGCCATCCTGCGGTGTTGCGGCCAGCTCACGAGAAAGCGAGTTGAAGAAAGGAGCTCAGGGGCACTGTAATTCACAAACCTGCAGAGTTATAAATGACAGCTATCGTCCAAAAATATACTGAAGTAAGGCTGCCAAGAGGACTTGAAAGCGGGGCAGAATTGCAGGAAACCGATTTCAGGAGGTAGACTGGAATTGCATTGAAAGCATAGGAAAAGAGGCAGAACGTCCACAATGATGCACTTGGCCAAAAAGGGCGTATGCGTTTTTTCCTGAATATATTCAGGAAAAAACGCATACGCCCTTTTTGGCCAACCAAGCAAGCTTGCAAAGGAAATCTGCACTACAGTGAAGTCTCACTTCCCCCCGGTCAAAAGGGCCATCTGAAAAAAGTGTAAAATCCAGAAAGGCAGGACAGGCCATGGAGAACTGGGAGCCTTGTTATGCTGATGGGCGGGATGTCAATTGCCAACAGCCACTCGGGAGAAGTGTATGGTGTTTCCTGAAACATCTAAAAAACAAAGCAACAGAGCCTAGGGCACTTCCACTTATGGTCCTATAGCTTAGGGAAATTAAAATCAAAAAGACACAGCCACCCCAAAGGTTGGGACGGCTCTGTTTACAAGAACCTGGTTTACGGTACAAGTTCAATATCGCAGAAAGTGAAAAATGGATAAAGAAGTTGTGGTACTTACGTACAATGCAGTATCACTCAGCAATGAAATCTATGTCATCAGGCCCGTAGCAGCATAATGAGTGGATTCAGGTACGATGATTCTAACTGAAATAAGTCACACAGAAAAAGAAACATCATAAGATATCACTAATACACGGAATGTAAACTTGGCTACACAGGAACTGAATTACAAAACAGAACAGGGTCTCAAATTTAGAAAACCAACTTATGCTTGCTTAAGGGGAAAGGTGAGTTGGGGTGCTGCATAAAACCAGAGATTGAAATGAGCACAGATAAAGTTCCTTAAGCCAAATATGGAATAGACAAGAGCTACTCCTTGCTCAACGAAATGGACTCAACACCCCATATTAAATGCCTAAGAGTGTACCTGACTAGGAAGTATCTTAAAACCTATGGATTGCTATGTCTCTGAAAGAGAATCAAGTGTGTGTACAGGGGCATAAACGCAGCAGTGATAGGATTGGAGAGGTTCGGTGAGCAAATGAAGACCCTTTGAAGTCATATTGCATGGTACCCATTCCACGGGTCTCAACTCTCCAGGTTTAAGGTATTCTTCCTTCAGCTAAAACATGCATGTGGAACCCAGAGTATGATCAACCGTGTGATCGGGAGACGTGTTCCAATATGTGTCAGTTTTCGTCCCCTGGTACTCGGGTGCAACATTCCAGACGCTTTACTAACACTCTCCCGACTTGGAGAGTCAGTGCCTTTAACCTCCTGTTTGGCCCAGTTTGCAATTTCTGCGGAAGATGAACAGGAATAGGGAGAACCAATGACAGACTAGCTGGAGGTGTCTGGACGGGCAAATTTAACTCTCATTTCCCACCAGGAAGAGGAATTAACCAAAGGCTCAGCGTGCCGTGCCAGAACCACATTAGGGCCTGAAGCCATCCTGCGGTGTTGCGGCCAGCTCACGAGAAAGCGAGTTGAAGAAAGGAGCTCAGGGGCACTGTAATTCACAAACCTGCAGAGTTATAAATGACAGCTATCGTCCAAAAATATACTGAAGTAAGGCTGCCAAGAGGACTTGAAAGCGGGGCAGAATTGCAGGAAACCGATTTCAGGAGGTAGACTGGAATTGCATTTAAAGCATAGGAAAAGAGGCAGAACGTCCACAATGATGCACTTGGCCAAAAAGGGCGTATGCGTTTTTTCCTGAATATATTCAGGAAAAAACGCATACGCCCTTTTTGGCCAACCAAGCAAGCTCGCAAAGGAAATCTGCACTACAATGAAGTCTCACTTCCCCCCGGTCAAAAGGGCCATCTGAAAAAAGTGTAAAATCCAGAAAGGCAGGACAGGCCATGGAGAACTGGGAGCCTTGTTATGCTGATGGGTGGGATGTAAATTGCCAACAGCCACTCGGGAGAACTGTATGGTGTTTCCTGAAACATCTAAAAAACAAAGCAACAGAGCCTAGGGCACTTCCACTTATGGTCCTATAGCTTAGGGAAATTAAAATCAAAAGACACAGCCACCCCAAAGGTTGGGACGGCTCTGTTTACAAGAACCTGGTTTACGGTACAAGTTCAATATCGCAGAAAGTGAAAAATGGATAAAGAAGTTGTGGTACTTACGTACAATGCAGTATCACTCAGCAATGAAATCTATGTCATCAGGCCCGTAGCAGCATAATGAGTGGATTCAGGTACGATGATTCTAACTGAAATAAGTCACACAGGAAAAGAAACATCATAAGATATCACTAATACACGGAATGTAAACTTGGCTACACAGGAACTGAATTACAAAACAGAACAGGGTCTCTAATCTAGAAACCCAACTTATGCTTGCTTAAGGGGAAAGGTGAGTTGGGGTGCTGCATAAAACCAGAGATTGAAATGAGCACAGATAAAGTTCCTTAAGCCAAATATGGAATAGACAAGAGCTACTCCTTGCTCAACGAAATGGACTCAACACCCCATATTAAATGCCTAAGAGTGTACCTGACTAGGAAGTATCTTAAAACCTATGGATTGCTATGTCTCTGAAAGAGAATCAAGTGTGTGTACAGGGGCATAAACGCAGCAGTGATAGGATTGGAGAGGTTCGGTGAGCAAATGAAGACCCTTTGAAGTCATATTGCATGGTACCCATTCCACGGGTCTCAACTCTCCAGGTTTAAGGTATTCTTCCTTCAGCTAAAACATGCATGTGGAACCCAGAGTATGATCAACCGTGTGATCGGGAGACGTGTTCCAATATGTCTCAGTTTTCGTCCCCTGGTACTCGGGTGCAACATTCCAGACGCTTTACTAACACTCTCCCGACTTGGAGAGTCAGTGCCTTTAACCTCCTGTTTGGCCCAGTTTGCAATTTCTGCGGAAGATGAACAGGGATAGGGAGAACCAATGAGAGACTAGCTGGAGGTGTCTGGACGGGCAAATTTAACTCTCATTTCCCACCAGGAAGAGGAATTAACCAAAGGCTCAGCGTGCCGTGCCGGAACCAGATTAGGGCCTGAAGCCATCCTGCGGTGTTGCGGCCAGCTCACGATAAAGCGAGTTGAAGAAAGGAGCTCAGGGGCACTGTAATTCACAAACCTGCAGAGTTATAAATGACAGCTATCGTCCAAAAATATACTGAAGTAAGGCTGCCAAGAGGACTTGAAAGCGGGGCAGAATTGCAGGAAACCGATTTCAGGAGGTAGACTGGAATTGCATTTAAAGCATAGGAAAAGAGGCAGAACGTCCACAATGATGCACTTGGCCAAAAAGGGCGTATGCGTTTTTTCCTGACTATATTCAGGAAAAAACGCATACGCCCTTTTTGGCCAACCAAGCAAGCTTGCAAAGGAAATGTGCACTACAATGAAGTCTCACTTCCCCCCGGTCAAAAGGGACATCTGAAAAAAGTGTAAAATCCAGAAAGGCAGGACAGGCCATGGAGAACTGGGAGCCTTGTTATGCTGATGGGCGGGATGTCAATTGCCAACAGCCACTCGGGAGAAGTGTATGGTGTTTCCTGAAACATCTAAAAAACAAAGCAACAGAGCCTAGGGCACTTCCACTTATGGTCCTATAGCTTAGGGAAATTAAAATCAAAAAGACACAGCCACCCCAAAGGTTGGGACAGCTCTGTTTACAAGAACCTGGTTTACGGTACAAGTTCAATATCGCAGAAAGTGAAAAATGGATAAAGAAGTTGTGGTACTTACGTACAATGCAGTATCACTCAGCAATGAAATCTATGTCATCAGGCCCGTAGCAGCATAATGAGTGGATTCAGGTATGATGATTCTAACTGAAATAAGTCACACAGGAAAAGAAACATCATAAGATATCACTAATACACGGAATGTAAACTTGGCTACACAGGAACTGAATTCCAAAACAGAACACGGTCTCAAATTTAGAAAACCAACTTATGCTTGCTTAAGGGGAAAGGTGAGTTGGGGTGCTGCATAAAACCAGAGATTGAAATGAGCACAGATAAAGTTCCTTAAGCCAAATATGGAATAGACAAGAGCTACTCCTTGCTCAACGAAATGGACTCAACACCCCATATTAAATGCCTAAGAGTGTACCTGACTAGGAAGTATCTTAAAACCTATGGATTGCTATGTCTCTGAAAGAGAATCAAGTGTGTGTACAGGGGCATAAACGCAGCAGTGATAGGATTGGAGAGGTTCGGTGGGCAAATGAAGACCCTTTGAAGTCATATTGCATGGTACCCATTCCACGGGTCTCAACTCTCCAGGTTTAAGGTATTCTTCCTTCAGCTAAAACATGCATGTGGAACCCAGAGTATGATCAACCGTGTGATCGGGAGACGTGTTCCAATATGTCTCAGTTTTCGTCCCCTGGTACTCGGGTGCAACATTCCAGACGCTTTACTAACACTCTCCCGACTTGGAGAGTCAGTGCCTTTAACCTCCTGTTTGGCCCAGTTTGCAATTTCTGCGGAAGATGAACAGGAATAGGGAGAACCAATGACAGACTAGCTGGAGGTGTCTGGACGGGCAAATTTAACTCTCATTTCCCACCAGGAAGAGGAATTAACCAAAGGCTCAGCGTGCCGTGCCGGAATCAGATTAGGGCCTGAAGCCATCCTGCGGGGTTGCGGCCAGCTCACGAGAAAGCGAGTTGAAGAAAGGAGCTCAGGGGCACTGTAATTCACAAACCTGCAGAGTTATAAATGACAGCTATCGTCCAAAAATATACTGAAGTAAGGCTGCCAAGAGGACTTGAAAGCGGGGCAGAATTGCAGGAAACCGATTTCAGGAGGTAGACTGGAATTGCATTTAAAGCATAGGAAAAGAGGCAGAACGTCCACAATGATGCACTTGGCCAAAAAGGGCGTATGCGTTTTTTCCTGAATATATTCAGGAAAAAACGCATACGCCCTTTTTGGCCAACCAAGCAAGCTTGCAAAGGAAATCTGCACTACAATGAAGTCTCACTTCCCCCCGGTCAAAAGGGCCATCTGAAAAAAGTGTAAAATCCAGAAAGGCAGGACAGGCCATGGAGAACTGGGAGCCTTGTTATGCTGATGGGCGGGATGTAAACTGCCAACAGCCACTCGGGAGAAGTGTATGGTGTTTCCTGAAACATCTAAAAAACAAAGCAACAGAGCCTAGGGCACTTCCACTTATGGTCCTATAGCTTAGGGAAATTAAAATCAAAAGACACAGCCACCCCAAAGGTTGGGACGGCTCTGTTTACAAGAACCTGGTTTACGGTACAAGTTCAGTATCGCAGAAAGTGAAAAATGGATAAAGAAGTTGTGGTACTTACGTACAATGCAGTATCACTCAGCAATGAAATCTATGTCATCAGGCCCGTAGCAGCATAATGAGTGGATTCAGGTACGATGATTCTAACTGAAATAAGTCACACAGAAAAAGAAACATCATAAGATATCACTAATACACGGAATGTAACCTTGGCTACACAGGAACTGAATTACAAAACAGAACAGGGTCTCAAATTTAGAAAACCAACTTATGCTTGCTTAAGGGGAAAGATGAGTTGGGGTGCTGCATAAAACCAGAGATTGAAATGAGCACAGATAAAGTTCCTTAAGCCAAATATGGAATAGACAAGAGCTACTCCTTGCTCAACGAAATGGACTCAACACCCCATATTAAATGCCTAAGAGTGTACCTGACTAGGAAGTATCTTAAAACCTATGGATTGCTATGTCTCTGAAAGAGAATCAAGCGTGTGTACAGGGGCATAAACGCAGCAGTGATAGGATTGGAGAGGTTCGGTGAGCAAATGAAGACCCTTTGAAGTCATATTGCATGGTACCCATTCCACGGGTCTCAACTCTCCAGGTTTAAGGTATTCTTCCTTCAGCTAAAACATGCATGTGGAACCCAGAGTATGATCAACCGTGTGATCGGGAGACGTGTTCCAATATGTGTCAGTTTTCGTCCCCTGGTACTCGGGTGCAACATTCCAGACGCTTTACTAACACTCTCCCGACTTGGAGAGTCAGTGCCTTTAACCTCCTGTTTGGCCCAGTTTGCAATTTCTGCGGAAGATGAACAGGAATAGGGAGAACCAATGACAGACTAGCTGGAGGTGTCTGGACGGGCAAATTTAACTCTCATTTCCCACCAGGAAGAGGAATTAACCAAAGGCTCAGCGTGCCGTGCCGGAACCAGATTAGGGCCTGAAGCCATCCTGCGGTGTTGCGGCCAGCTCACGAGAAAGCGAGTTGAAGAAAGGAGCTCAGGGGCACTGTAATTCACAAACCTGCAGAGTTATAAATGACAGCTATCGTCCAAAAATATACTGAAGTAAGGCTGCCAAGAGGACTTGAAAGCGGGGCAGAATTGCAGGAAACCGATTTCAGGAGGTAGACTGGAATTGCATTTAAAGCATAGGAAAAGAGGCAGAACGTCCACAATGATGCACTTGGCCAAAAAGGGCGTATGCGTTTTTTCCTGAATATATTCAGGAAAAAACGCATACGCCCTTTTTGGCCAACAAGCAAGCTTGCAAAGGAAATCTGCACTACAATGAAGTCTCACTTCCCCCCGGTCAAAAGGGCCATCTGAAAAAAGTGTAAAATCCAGAAAGGCAGGACAGGCCATGGAGAACTGGGAGCCTTGTTATGCTGATGGGCGGGATGTAAATTGCCAACAGCCACTCGGGAGAAGTGTATGGTGTTTCCTGAAACATCTAAAAAACAAAGCAACAGAGCCTAGGGCACTTCCACTTATGGTCCTATAGCTTAGGGAAATTAAAATAAAAAAGACACAGCCACCCCAAAGGTTGGGACGGCTCTGTTTACAAGAACCTGGTTTACGGTACAAGTTCAATATCGCAGAAAGTGAAAAATGGATAAAGAAGTTGTGGTACTTACGTACAATGCAGTATCACTCAGCAATGAAATCTATGTCATCAGGCCCGTAGCAGCATAATGAGTGGATTCAGGTACGATGATTCTAACTGAAATAAGTCACACAGAAAAAGAAACATCATAAGATATCACTAATACACGGAATGTAAACTTGGCTACACAGGAACTGAATTACAAAACAGAACAGGGTCTCAAATTTAGAAAACCAACTTATGCTTGCTTAAGGGGAAAGGTGAGTTGGGGTGCTGCATAAAACCAGAGATTGAAATGAGCACAGATAAAGTTCCTTAAGCCAAATATGGAATAGACAAGAGCTACTCCTTGCTCAACGAAATGGACTCAACACCCCATATTAAATGCCTAAGAGTGTACCTGACTAGGAAGTATCTTAAAACCTATGGATTGCTATGTCTCTGAAAGAGAATCAAGTGTGTGTACAGGGGCATAAACGCAGCAGTGATAGGATTGGAGAGGTTCGGTGGGCAAATGAAGACCCTTTGAAGTCATATTGCATGGTACCCATTCCACGGGTCTCAACTCTCCAGGTTTAAGGTATTCTTCCTTCAGCTAAAACATGCATGTGGAACCCAGAGTATGATCAACCGTGTGATCGGGAGACGTGTTCCAATATGTGTCAGTTTTCGTCCCCTGGTACTCGGGTGCAACATTCCAGACGCTTTACTAACACTCTCCCGACTTGGAGAGTCAGTGCCTTTAACCTCCTGTTTGGCCCAGTTTGCAATTTCTGCGGAAGATGAACAGGAATAGGGAGAACCAATGAGAGACTAGCTGGAGGTGTCTGGACGGGCAAATTTAACTCTCATTTCCCACCAGGAAGAGGAATTAACCAAAGGCTCAGCGTGCCGTGTCGGAACCAGATTAGGGCCTGAAGCCATCCTGCGGGGTTGCGGCCAGCTCACGAGAAAGCGAGTTGAAGAAAGGAGCTCAGGGGCACTGTAATTCACAAACCTGCAGAGTTATAAATGACAGCTATCGTCCAAAAATATACTGAAGTAAGGCTGCCAAGAGGACTTGAAAGCGGGGCAGAATTGCAGGAAACCGATTTCAGGAGGTAGACTGGAATTGCATTTAAAGCATAGGAAAAGAGGCAGAACGTCCACAATGATGCACTTGGCCAAAAAGGGCGTATGCGTTTTTTCCTGAATATATTCAGGAAAAAACGCATACGCCCTTTTTGGCCAACCAAGCAAGCTTGCAAAGGAAATCTGCACTACAATGAAGTCTCACTTCCCCCCGGTCAAAAGGGCCATCTGAAAAAAGTGTAAAATCCAGAAAGGCAGGACAGGCCATGGAGAACTGGGAGCCTTGTTATGCTGATGGGCGGGATGTAAATTGCCAACAGCCACTCGGGAGAAGTGTATGGTGTTTCCTGAAACATCTAAAAATCAAAGCAACAGAGCCTAGGGCACTTCCACTTATGGTCCTATAGCTTAGGGAAATTAAAATCAAAAAGACACAGCCACCCCAAAGGTTGGGACGGCTCTGTTTACAAGAACCTGGTTTACGGTACAAGTTCAATATCGCAGAAAGTGAAAAATGGATAAAGAAGTTGTGGTACTTACGTAAAATGCAGTATCACTCAGCAAGGAAATCTATGTCATCAGGCCCGTAGCAGCATAATGAGTGGATTCAGGTATGATGATTCTAACTGAAATAAGTCACACAGAAAAAGAAACATCATAAGATATCACTAATACACGGAATGTAAACTTGGCTACACAGGAACTGAATTACAAAACAGAACAGGGTCTCAAATTTGGAAAACCAACTTATGCTTGCTTAAGGGGAAAGGTGAGTTGGGGTGCTGCATAAAACCAGAGATTGAAATGAGCACAGATAAAGTTCCTTAAGCCAAATATGGAATAGACAAGAGCTACTCCTTGCTCAACGAAATGGACTCAACACCCCATATTAAATGCCTAAGAGTGTACCTGACTAGGAAGTATCTTAAAACCTATGGATTGCTATGTCTCCGAAAGAGAATCAAGCGTGTGTACAGGGGCATAAAGGCAGCAGTGATAGGACTGGAGAGGTTCGGTGAGCAAATGAAGACCCTTTGAAGTCATATTGCATGGTACCCATTCCACGGGTCTCAACTCTCCAGGTTTAAGGTATTCTTCCTTCAGCTAAAACATGCATGTGGAACCCAGAGTATGCTCAACCGTGTGATCGGGAGACGTGTTCCAATACGTCTCAGTTTTTGTCCCCTGGTACTCGGGTGCAACATTCCAGACGCTTTACTAACACTCTCCCGACTTGGAGAGTCAGTGCCTTTAACCTCCTGTTTGGCCCAGTTTGCAATTTCTGCAGAAGATGAACAGGAATAGGCAGAACCAATGACAGACTAGCTGGAGGTGTCTGGACGGGCAAATTTAACTCTCATTTCCCACCAGGAAGAGGAATTAACCAAAGGCTCAGCGTGCCGTGCCGGAACCAGATTAGGGCCTGAAGCCATCCTGCGGTGCTGCGGCCAGCTCACGAGAAAGCAAGTTGAAGAAAGGAGCTCAGGGGCACTGTAATTCACAAACCTGCAGAGTTATAAATGACAGCTATCGTCCAAAAATATACTGAAGTAAGGCTGCCAAGAGGACTTGAAAGCGGGGCAGAATTACAGGAAACCGATTTCAGGAGGTAGACTGGAATTGCATTTAAAGCATAGGAAAAGAGGCAGAACGTCCACAATGATGCACTTGGCCAAAAAGGGCGTATGCGTTTTTTCCTGAATATATTCAGGAAAAAACGCATACGCCCTTTTTGGCCAACCAAGCAAGCTTGCAAAGGAAATCTGCACTACAATGATGTCTCACTTCCCCCCGGTCAAAAGGGCCATCTGAAAAAAGTGTAAAATCCAGAAAGGCAGGACAGGCCATGGAGAACTGGGAGCCTTGTTATGCTGATGGGCGGGATGTCAATTGCCAACAGCCACTCGGGAGAAGTGTATGGTGTTTCCTGAAACATCTAAAAAACAAAGCAACAGAGCCTAGGGCACTTCCACTTATGGTCCTATAGCTTAGGGAAATTAAAATCAAAAGACACAGCCACCCCAAAGGTTGGGACGGCTCTGTTTACAAGAACCTGGTTTACGGTACAAGTTCAATATCGCAGAAAGTGAAAAATGGATAAAGAAGTTGTGGTACTTACGTACAATGCAGTATCACTCAGCAATGAAATCTATGTCATCAGGCCCGTAGCAGCATAATGAGTGGATTCAGGTATGATGATTCTAACTGAAATAAGTCACACAGAAAAAGAAACATCATAAGATATCACTAATACACGGAATGTAAACTTGGCTACACAGGAACTGAATTACAAAACAGAACAGGGTCTAAAATTTGGAAAACCAACTTATGCTTGCTTAAGGGGAAAGGTGAGTTGGGGTGCTGCATAAAACCAGAGATTGAAATGAGCACAGATAAAGTTCCTTAAGCCAAATATGGAATAGACAAGAGCTACTCCTTGCTCAACGAAATGGACTCAACACCCCATATTAAATGCCTAAGAGTGTACCAGACTAGGAAGTATCTTAAAACCTTGGATTGCTATGTCTCTGAAAGAGAATCAAGTGTGTGTACAGGGGCATAAACGCAGCAGTGATAGGATTGGAGAGGTTCGGTGGGCAAATGAAGACCCTTTGAAGTCATATTCCATGGTACCCATTCCACGGGTCTCAACTCTCCAGGTTTAAGGTATTCTTCCTTCAGCTAAAACATGCATGTGGAACCCAGAGTATGATCAACCGTGTGATCGGGAGACGTGTTCCAATATGTCTCAGTTTTCGTCCCCTGGTACTCGGGTGCAACATTCAAGACGCTTTACTAACACTCTCCCGACTTGGAGAGTCAGTGCCTTTCACCTCCTGTTTGGCCCAGTTTGCAATTTCTGCGGAAGATGAACAGGAATAGGCAGAACCAATGACAGACTAGCTGGAGGTGTCTGGACGGGCAAATTTAACTCTCATTTCCCACCAGGAAGAGGAATTAACCAAAGGCTCAGCGTGCCGTGCCGGAACCAGATTAGGGCCTGAAGCCATCCTGCGGGGTTGCGGCCAGCTCACGAGAAAGCGAGTTGAAGAAAGGAGCTCAGGGGCACTGTAATTCACAAACCTGCAGAGTTATAAATGACAGCTATCGTCCAAAAATATACTGAAGTAAGGCTGCCAAGAGGACTTGAAAGCGGGGCAGAATTGCAGGAAACCGATTTCAGGAGGTAGACTGGAATTGCATTTAAAGCATAGGAAAAGAGGCAGAACGTCCACAATGATGCACTTGGCCAAAAAGGGCGTATGCGTTTTTTCCTGAATATATTCAGGAAAAAACGCATACGCCCTTTTTGGCCAACCAAGCAAGCTTGCAAAGGAAATCTGCACTACAATGAAGTCTCACTTCCCCCCGGTCAAAAGGGCCATCTGAAAAAAGTGTAAAATCCAGAAAGGCAGGACAGGCCATGGAGAACTGGGAGCCTTGTTATGCTGATGGGCGGGATGTAAACTGCCAACAGCCACTCTGGAGAAGTGTATGGTGTTTCCTGAAACATCTAAAAATCAAAGCAACAGAGCCTAGGGCACTTCCACTTATGGTCCTATAGCTTAGGGAAATTAAAATCAAAAAGACACAGCCACCCCAAAGGTTGGGACGGCTCTGTTTACAAGAACCTGGTTAACGGTACAAGTTCAATATCGCAGAAAGTGAAAAATGGATAAAGAAGTTGTGGTACTTACGTACAATGCAGTATCACTCAGCAAGGAAATCTATGTCATCAGGCCCGTAGCAGCATAATGAGTGGATTCAGGTATGATGATTCTAACTGAAATAAGTCACACAGAAAAAGAAACATCATAAGATATCACTAATACACGGAATGTAAACTTGGCTACACAGGAACTGAATTACAAAACAGAACAGGGTCTCAAATTTGGAAAACCAACTTATGCTTGCTTAAGGGGAAAGGTGAGTTGGGGTGCTGCATAAAACCAGAGATTGAAATGAGCACAGATAAAGTTCCTTAAGCCAAATATGGAATAGACAAGAGCTACTCCTTGCTCAACGAAATGGACTCAACACCCCATATTAAATGCCTAAGAGTGTACCTGACTAGGAAGTATCTTAAAACCTATGGATTGCTATGTCTCCGAAAGAGAATCAAGCGTGTGTACAGGGGCATAAACGCAGCAGTGATAGGACTGGAGAGGTTCGGTGAGCAAATGAAGACCCTTTGAAGTCATATTGCATGGTACCCATTCCACGGGTCTCAACTCTCCAGGTTTAAGGTATTCTTCCTTCAGCTAAAACATGCATGTGGAACCCAGAGTATGCTCAACCGTGTGATCGATAGACGTGTTCCAATACGTCTCAGTTTTTGTCCCCTGGTACTCGGGTGCAACATTCCAGACGCTTTACTAACACTCTCCCGACTTGGAGAGTCAGTGCCTTTAACCTCCTGTTTGGCCCAGTTTGCAATTTCTGCGGAAGATGAACAGGAATAGGGAGAACCAATGACAGACTAGCTGGAGGTGTCTGGACGGGCAAATTTAACTCTCATTTCCCACCAGGAAGAGGAATTAACCAAAGGCTCAGCGTGCCGTGCCGGAACCAGATTAGGGCCTGAAGCCATCCTGCGGTGCTGCGGCCAGCTCACGAGAAAGCGAGTTGAAGAAAGGAGCTCAGGGGCACTGTAATTCACAAACCTGCAGAGTTATAAATGACAGCTATCGTCCAAAAATATACTGAAGTAAGGCTGCCAAGAGGACTTGAAAGCGGGGCAGAATTGCAGGAAACCGATTTCAGGAGGTAGACTGGAATTGCATTTAAAGCATAGGAAAAGAGGCAGAACGTCCACAATGATGCACTTGGCCAAAAAGGGCGTATGCGTTTTTTCCTGAATATATTCAGGAAAAAACGCATACGCCCTTTTTGGCCAACCAAGCAAGCTTGCAAAGGAAATCTGCACTGCAATGATGTCTCACTTCCCCCCGGTCAAAAGGGCCATCTGAAAAAAGTGTAAAATCCAGAAAGGCAGGACAGGCCATGGAGAACTGGGAGCCTTGTTATGCTGATGGGCGGGATGTCAATTGCCAACAGCCACTCGGGAGAAGTGTATGGTGTTTCCTGAAACATCTAAAAAACAAAGCAACAGAGCCTAGGGCACTTCCACTTATGGTCCTATAGCTTAGGGAAATTAAAATCAAAAGACACAGCCACCCCAAAGGTTGGGACGGCTCTGTTTACAAGAACCTGGTTTACGGTACAAGTTCAATATCGCAGAAAGTGAAAAATGGATAAAGAAGTTGTGGTACTTACGTACAATGCAGTATCACTCAGCAATGAAATCTATGTCATCAGGCCCGTAGCAGCATAATGAGTGGATTCAGGTACGATGATTCTAACTGAAATAAGTCACACAGAAAAAGAAACATCATAAGATATCACTAATACACGGAATGTAACCTTGGCTACACAGGAACTGAATTACAAAACAGAACAGGGTCTCAAATTTAGAAAACCAACTTATGCTTGCTTAAGGGGAAAGGTGAGTTGGGGTGCTGCATAAAACCAGAGATTGAAATGAGCACAGATAAAGTTCCTTAAGCCAAATATGGAATAGACAAGAGCTACTCCTTGCTCAACGAAATGGACTCAACACCCCATATTAAATGCCTAACAGTGTACCTGACTAGGAAGTATCTTAAAACCTATGGATTGCTATGTGTCTGAAAGAGAATCAAGTGTGTGTACAGGGGCATAAACGCAGCAGTGATAGGATTGGAGAGGTTCGGTGAGCAAATGAAGACCCTTTGAAGTCATATTGCATGGTACCCATTCCACGGGTCTCAACTCTCCAGGTTTAAGGTATTCTTCCTTCAGCTAAAACATGCATGTGGAACCCAGAGTATGATCAACCGTGTGATCGGGAGACGTGTTCCAATACGTCTCAGTTTTCGTCCCCTGGTACTCGGGCGCAACATTCCAGACGCTTTACTAACACTCTCCCGACTTGGAGAGTCAGTGCCTTTAACCTCCTGTTTGGCCCAGTTTGCAATTTCTGCGGAAGATGAACAGGGATAGGGAGAACCAATGAGAGACTAGCTGGAGGTGTCTGGACGGGCAAATTTAACTCTCATTTCCCACCAGGAAGAGGAATTAACCAAAGGCTCAGCGTGCTGTGCCGGAACCAGATTAGGGCCTGAAGCCATCCTGCAGGGTTGCGGCCAGCTCACGAGAAAGCGAGTTGAAGAAAGGAGCTCAGGGGCACTGTAATTCACAAACCTGCAGAGTTATAAATGACAGCTATCGTCCAAAAATATACTGAAGTAAGGCTGCCAAGAGGACTTGAAAGCGGGGCAGAATTGCAGGAAACCGATTTCAGGAGGTAGACTGGAATTGCATTTAAAGCATAGGAAAAGAGGCAGAACGTCCACAATGATGCACTTGGCCAAAAAGGGCGTATGCGTTTTTTCCTGAATATATTCAGGAAAAAACGCATACGCCCTTTTTGGCCAACCAAGCAAGCTTGCAAAGGAAATCTGCACTACAATGAAGTCTCACTTCCCCCCGGTCAAAAGGGCCATCTGAAAAAAGTGTAAAATCCAGAAAGGCAGGACAGGCCATGGAGAACTGGGAGCCTTGTTATGCTGATGGGCGGGATGTAAATTGCCAACAGCCACTCGGGAGAAGTGTATGGTGTTTCCTGAAACATCTAAAAAACAAAGCAACAGAGCCTAGGGCACTTCCACTTATGGTCCTATAGCTTAGGGAAATTAAAATCAAAAAGACACAGCCACCCCAAAGGTTGGGACGGCTCTGTTTACAAGAACCTGGTTTACGGTACAAGTTCAATATCGCAGAAAGTGAAAAATGGATAAAGAAGTTGTGGTACTTACGTACAATGCAGTATCACTCAGCAAGGAAATCTATGTCATCAGGCCCGTAGCAGCATAATGAGTGGATTCAGGTACGATGATTCTAACTGAAATAAGTCACACAGAAAAAGAAACATCATAAGATATCACTAATACACGGAATGTAAACTTGGTTACACAGGAACTGAATTACAAAACAGAACAGGGTCTCAAATTTGGAAAACCAACTTATGCTTGCTTAAGGGGAAAGGTGAGTTGGGGTGCTGCATAAAACCAGAGATTGAAATGAGCACAGATAAAGTTCCTTAAGCCAAATATGGAATAGACAAGAGCTACTCCTTGCTCAACGAAATGGACTCAACACCCCATATTAAATGCCTAAGAGTGTACCTGACTAGGAAGTATCTTAAAACCTATGGATTGCTATGTCTCCGAAAGAGAATCAAACGTGTGTACAGGGGCATAAACGCAGCAGTGATAGGACTGGAGAGGTTCGGTGAGCAAATGAAGACCCTTTGAAGTCATATTGCATGGTACCCATTCCACGGGTCTCAACTCTCCAGGTTTAAGGTATTCTTCCTTCAGCTAAAACATGCATGTGGAACCCTGAGTATGCTCAACCGTGTGATCGGGAGACGTGTTCCAATACGTCTCAGTTTTTGTCCCCTGGTACTCGGGTGCAACATTCCAGACGCTTTACTAACACTCTCCCGACTTGGAGAGTCAGTGCCTTTAACCTCCTGTTTGGCCCAGTTTGCAATTTCTGCGGAAGATGAACAGGAATAGGCAGAACCAATGACAGACTAGATGGAGGTGTCTGGACGGGCAAATTTAACTCTCATTTCCCACCAGGAAGAGGAATTAACCAAAGGCTCAGCGTGCCGTGCCGGAACCAGATTAGGGCCTGAAGCCATCCTGCGGTGCTGCGGCCAGCTCACGAGAAAGCGAGTTGAAGAAAGGAGCTCAGGGGCACTGTAATTCACAAACCTGCAGAGTTATAAATGACAGCTATCGTCCAAAAATATACTGAAGTAAGGCTGCCAAGAGGACTTGAAAGTGGGGCAGAATTGCAGGAAACCGATTTCAGGAGGTAGACTGGAATTGCATTTAAAGCATAGGAAAAGAGGCAGAACGTCCACAATGATGCACTTGGCCAAAAAGGGCGTATGCGTTTTTTCCTGAATATATTCAGGAAAAAACGCATACGCCCTTTTTGGCCAACCAAGCAAGCTTGCAAAGGAAATCTGCACTACAATGATGTCTCACTTCCCCCCGGTCAAAAGGGCCATCTGAAAAAAGTGTAAAATCCAGAAAGGCAGGACAGGCCATGGAGAACTGGGAGCCTTGTTATGCTGATGGGCGGGATGTCAATTGCCAACAGCCACTCGGGAGAAGTGTATGGTGTTTCCTGAAACATCTAAAAAACAAAGCAACAGAGCCTAGGGCACTTCCACTTATGGTCCTATAGCTTAGGGAAATTAAAATCAAAAGACACAGCCACCCCAAAGGTTGGGACGGCTCTGTTTACAAGAACCTGGTTTACGGTACAAGTTCAATATCGCAGAAAGTGAAAAATGGATAAAGAAGTTGTGGTACTTACGTACAATGCAGTATCACTCAGCAATGAAATCTATGTCATCAGGCCCGTAGCAGCATAATGAGTGGATTCAGGTACGATGATTCTAACTGAAATAAGTCACACAGAAAAAGAAACATCATAAGATATCACTAATACACGGAATGTAACCTTGGCTACACAGGAACTGAATTACAAAACAGAACAGGGTCTCAAATTTAGAAAACCAACTTATGCTTGCTTAAGGGGAAAGGTGAGTTGGGGTGCTGCATAAAACCAGAGATTGAAATGAGCACAGATAAAGTTCCTTAAGCCAAATATGGAATAGACAAGAGCTACTCCTTGCTCAACGAAATGGACTCAACACCCCATATTAAATGCCTAAGAGTGTACCTGACTAGGAAGTATCTTAAAACCTATGGATTGCTATGTCTCCGAAAGAGAATCAAACGTGTGTACAGGGGCATAAACGCAGCAGTGATAGGACTGGAGAGGTTCGGTGAGCAAATGAAGACCCTTTGAAGTCATATTGCATGGTACCCATTCCACGGGTCTCAACTCTCCAGGTTTAAGGTATTCTTCCTTCAGCTAAAACATGCATGTGGAACCCAGAGTATGCTCAACCGTGTGATCGGGAGACGTGTTCCAATACGTCTCAGTTTTTGTCCCCTGGTACTCGGGTGCAACATTCCAGACGCTTTACTAACACTCTCCCGACTTGGAGAGTCAGTGCCTTTAACCTCCTGTTTGGCCCAGTTTGCAATTTCTGCAGAAGATGAACAGGAATAGGCAGAACCAATGACAGACTAGATGGAGGTGTCTGGACGGGCAAATTTAACTCTCATTTCCCACCAGGAAGAGGAATTAACCAAAGGCTCAGCGTGCCGTGCCGGAACCAGATTAGGGCCTGAAGCCATCCTGCGGTGCTGCGGCCAGCTCACGAGAAAGCGAGTTGAAGAAAGGAGCTCAGGGGCACTGTAATTCACAAACCTGCAGAGTTATAAATGACAGCTATCGTCCAAAAATATACTGAAGTAAGGCTGCCAAGAGGACTTGAAAGTGGGGCAGAATTGCAGGAAACCGATTTCAGGAGGTAGACTGGAATTGCATTTAAAGCATAGGAAAAGAGGCAGAACGTCCACAATGATGCACTTGGCCAAAAAGGGCGTATGCGTTTTTTCCTGAATATATTCAGGAAAAAACGCATACGCCCTTTTTGGCCAACCAAGCAAGCTTGCAAAGGAAATCTGCACTACAATGATGTCTCACTTTCCCCCGGTCAAAAGGGCCATCTGAAAAAAGTGTAAAATCCAGAAAGGCAGGACAGGCCATGGAGAACTGGGAGCCTTGTTATGCTGATGGGCGGGATGTAAATTGCCAACAGCCACTCGGGAGAAGTGTATGGTGTTTCCTGAAACATCTAAAAAACAAAGCAACAGAGCCTAGGGCACTTCCACTTATGGTCCTATAGCTTAGGGAAATTAAAATCAAAAGACACAGCCACCCCAAAGGTTGGGACGGCTCTGTTTACAAGAACCTGGTTTACGGTACAAGTTCAATATCGCAGAAAGTGAAAAATGGATAAAGAAGTTGTGGTACTTACGTACAATGCAGTATCACTCAGCAATGAAATCTATGTCATCAGGCCCGTAGCAGCATAATGAGTGGATTCAGGTACGATGATTCTAACTGAAATAAGTCACACAGAAAAAGAAACATCATAAGATATCACTAATACACGGAATGTAACCTTGGCTACACAGGAACTGAATTACAAAACAGAACAGGGTCTCAAATTTAGAAAACCAACTTATGCTTGCTTAAGGGGAAAGGTGAGTTGGGGTGCTGCATAAAACCAGAGATTGAAATGAGCACAGATAAAGTTCCTTAAGCCAAATATGGAATAGACAAGAGCTACTCCTTGCTCAACGAAATGGACTCAACACCCCATATTAAATGCCTAAGAGTGTACCTGACTAGGAAGTATCTTAAAACCTATGGATTGCTATGTGTCTGAAAGAGAATCAAGTGTGTGTACAGGGGCATAAACGCAGCAGTGATAGGATTGGAGAGGTTCGGTGAGCAAATGAAGACCCTTTGAAGTCATATTGCATGGTACCCATTCCACGGGTCTCAACTCTCCAGGTTTAAGGTATTCTTCCTTCAGCTAAAACATGCATGTGGAACCCAGAGTATGATCAACCGTGTGATCGGGAGACGTGTTCCAATACGTCTCAGTTTTCGTCCCCTGGTACTCGGGCGCAATATTCCAGACGATTTACTAACACTCTCCCGACTTGGAGAGTCAGTGCCTTTAACCTCCTGTTTGGCCCAGTTTGCAATTTCTGCGGAAGATGAACAGGGATAGGGAGAACCAATGAGAGACTAGCTGGAGGTGTCTGGACGGGCAAATTTAACTCTCATTTCCCACCAGGAAGAGGAATTAACCAAAGGCTCAGCGTGCCGTGCCGGAACCAGATTAGGGCCTGAAGCCATCCTGCGGTGTTGCGGCCAGCTCACGAGAAAGCGAGTTGAAGAAAGGAGCTCAGGGACACTGTAATTCACAAACCTGCAGAGTTATAAATGACAGCTATCGTCCAAAAATATACTGAAGTAAGGCTGCCAAGAGGACTTGAAAGCGGGGCAGAATTGCAGGAAACCGATTTCAGGAGGTAGACTGGAATTGCATTTAAAGCATAGGAAAAGAGGCAGAACGTCCACAATGATGCACTTGGCCAAAAAGGGCGTATGCGTTTTTTCCTGAATATATTCAGGAAAAAACGCATACGCCCTTTTTGGCCAACCAAGCAAGCTTGCAAAGGAAATCTGCACTACAATGAAGTCTCACTTCCCCCCGGTCAAAAGGGCCATCTGAAAAAAGTGTAAAATCCAGAAAGGCAGGACAGGCCATGGAGAACTGGGAGCCTTGTTATGCTGATGGGCGGGATGTCAATTGCCAACAGCCACTCGGGAGAAGTGTATGGTGTTTCCTGAAACATCTAAAAAACAAAGCAACAGAGCCTAGGGCACTTCCACTTATGGTCCTATAGCTTAGGGAAATTAAAATCAAAAGACACAGCCACCCCAAAGGTTGGGACGGCTCTGTTTACAAGAACCTGGTTTACGGTACAAGTTCAATATCGCAGAAAGTGAAAAATGGATAAAGAAGTTGTGGTACTTACGTACAATGCAGTATCACTCAGCAAGGAAATCTATGTCATCAGGCCCGTAGCAGCATAATGAGTGGATTCAGGTATGATGATTCTAACTGAAATAAGTCACACAGAAAAAGAAACATCATAAGATATCACTAATACACGGAATGTAAACTTGGCTACACAGGAACTGAATTACAAAACAGAACAGGGTCTCAAATTTGGAAAACCAACTTATGCTTGCTTAAGGGGAAAGGTGAGTTGGGGTGCTGCATAAAACCAGAGATTGAAATGAGCACAGATAAAGTTCCTTAAGCCAAATATGGAATAGACAAGAGCTACTCCTTGCTCAACGAAATGGACTCAACACCCCATATTAAATGCCTAAGAGTGTACCTGACTAGGAAGTATCTTAAAACCTATGGATTGCTATGTCTCCTAAAGAGAATCAAGCGTGTGTACAGGGGCATAAACGCAGCAGTGATAGGACTGGAGAGGTTCGGTGAGCAAATGAAGACCCTTTGAAGTCATATTGCATGGAACCCATTCCACGGGTCTCAACTCTCCAGGTTTAAGGTATTCTTCCTTAAGCTAAAACATGCATGTGGAACCCAGAGTATGATCAACCATGTGATCGGGAGACGTGTTCCAATATGTGTCAGTTTTCGTCCCCTGGTACTCGGGTGCAACATTCCAGACGCTTTACTAACACTCTCCCGACTTGGAGAGTCAGTGCCTTTAACCTCCTGTTTGGCCCAGTTTGCAATTTCTGCGGAAGATGAACAGGAATAGGGAGAACCAATGACAGACTAGCTGGAGGTGTCTGGACGGGCAAATTTAACTCTCATTTCCCACCAGGAAGAGGAATTAACCAAAGGCTCAGCGTGCCGTGCCGGAACCAGATTAGGGCCTGAAGCCATCCTGCGGTGTTGCGGCCAGCTCACGAGAAAGCGAGTTGAAGAAAGGAGCTCAGGGGCACTGTAATTCACAAACCTGCAGAGTTATAAATGACAGCTATCGTCCAAAAATATACTGAAGTAAGGCTGCCAAGAGGACTTGAAAGCGGGGCAGAATTGCAGGAAACCGATTTCAGGAGGTAGACTGGAATTGCATTTAAAGCATAGGAAAAGAGGCAGAACGTCCACAATGATGCACTTGGCCAAAAAGGGCGTATGCGTTTTTTCCTGAATATATTCAGGAAAAAACGCATACGCCCTTTTTGGCCAACCAAGCAAGCTTGCAAAGGAAATCTGCACTACAATGAAGTCTCACTTCCCCCCGGTCAAAAGGGCCATCTGAAAAAAGTGTAAAATCCAGAAAGGCAGGACAGGCCATGGAGAACTGGGAGCCTTGTTATGCTGATGGGCGGGATGTAAATTGCCAACAGCCACTCGGGAGAAGTGTATGGTGTTTCCTGAAACATCTAAAAAACAAAGCAACAGAGCCTAGGGCACTTCCACTTATGGTCTTATAGCTTAGGGAAATTAAAATCAAAAAGACACAGCCACCCCAAAGGTTGGGACGGCTCTGTTTACAAGAACCTGGTTTACGGTACAAGTTCAATATCGCAGAAAGTGAAAAATGGATAAAGAAGTTGTGGTACTTACGTACAATGCAGTATCACTCAGCAATGAAATCTATGTCATCAGGCCCGTAGCAGCATAATGAGTGGATTCAGGTACGATGATTCTAACTGAAATAAGTCACACAGAAAAAGAAACATCATAAGATATCACTAATACACGGAATGTAACCTTGGCTACACAGGAACTGAATTACAAAACAGAACAGGGTCTCAAATTTAGAAAACCAACTTATGCTTGCTTAAGGGGAAAGGTGAGTTGGGGTGCTGCATAAAACCAGAGATTGAAATGAGCACAGATAAAGTTCCTTAAGCCAAATATGGAATAGACAAGAGCTACTCCTTGCTCAACGAAATGGACTCAACACCCCATATTAAATGCCTAAGAGTGTACCTGACTAGGAAGTATCTTAAAACCTATGGATTGCTATGTGTCTGAAAGAGAATCAAGTGTGTGTACAGGGGCATAAACGCAGCAGTGATAGGATTGGAGAGGTTCGGTGAGCAAATGAAGACCCTTTGAAGTCATATTGCATGGTACCCATTCCACGGGTCTCAACTCTCCAGGTTTAAGGTATTCTTCCTTCAGCTAAAACATGCATGTGGAACCCAGAGTATGATCAACCGTGTGATCGGGAGACGTGTTCCAATATGTCTCAGTTTTCGTCCCCTGGTACTCGGGTGCAACATTCCAGACGCTTTACTAACACTCTCCCGACTTGGAGAGTCAGTGCCTTTAACCTCCTGTTTGGCCCAGTTTGCAATTTCTGCGGAAGATGAACAGGAATAGGGAGAACCAATGAGAGACTAGCTGGAGGTGTCTGGACGGGCAAATTTAACTCTCATTTCCCACCAGGAAGAGGAATTAACCAAAGGCTCAGCGTGCCGTGCCGGAACCAGATTAGGGCCTGAAGCCATCCTGCGGGGTTGCGGCCAGCTCACGAGAAAGCGAGTTGAAGAAAGGAGCTCAGGGGCACTGTAATTCACAAACCTGCAGAGTTATAAATGACAGCTATCGTCCAAAAATATACTGAAGTAAGGCTGCCAAGAGGACTTGAAAGCGGGGCAGAATTGCAGGAAACCGATTTCAGGAGGTAGACTGGAATTGCATTTAAAGCATAGGAAAAGAGGCAGAACGTCCACAATGATGCACTTGGCCAAAAAGGGCGTATGCGTTTTTTCCTGAATATATTCAGGAAAAAACGCATACGCCCTTTTTGGCCAACCAAGCAAGCTTGCAAAGGAAATGTGCACTACAATGAAGTCTCACTTCCCCCCGGTCAAAAGGGCCATCTGAAAAAAGTGTAAAATCCAGAAAGGCAGGACAGGCCATGGAGAACTGGGAGCCTTGTTATGCTGATGGGCGGGATGTCAATTGCCAACAGCCACTCGGGAGAAGTGTATGGTGTTTCCTGAAACATCTAAAAAACAAAGCAACAGAGCCTAGGGCACTTCCACTTATGGTCCTATAGCTTAGGGAAATTAAAATCAAAAGACACAGCCACCCCAAAGGTTGGGACGGCTCTGTTTACAAGAACCTGGTTTACGGTACAAGTTCAATATCGCAGAAAGTGAAAAATGGATAAAGAAGTTGTGGTACTTACGTACAATGCAATATCACTCAGCAATGAAATCTATGTCATCAGGCCCGTAGCAGCATAATGAGTGGATTCAGGTACGATGATTCTAACTGAAATAAGTCACACAGGAAAAGAAACATCATAAGATATCACTAATACACGGAATGTAACCTTGGCTACACAGGAACTGAATTACAAAACAGAACAGGGTCTCAAATTTAGAAAACCAACTTATGCTTGCTTAAGGGGAAAGGTGAGTTGGGGTGCTGCATAAAACCAGAGATTGAAATGAGCACAGATAAAGTTCCTTAAGCCAAATATGGAATAGACAAGAGCTACTCCTTGCTCAACGAAATGGACTCAACACCCCATATTAAATGCCTAAGAGTGTACCTGACTAGGAAGTATCTTAAAACCTATGGATTGCTATGTCTCTGAAAGAGAATCAAGTGTGTGTACAGGGGCATAAACGCAGCAGTGATAGGATTGGAGAGGTTCGGTGAGCAAATGAAGACCCTTTGAAGTCATATTGCATGGTACCCATTCCACGGGTCTCAACTCTCCAGGTTTAAGGTATTCTTCCTTCAGCTAAAACATGCATGTGGAACCCAGAGTATGATCAACCGTGTGATCGGGAGACGTGTTCCAATATGTGTCAGTTTTCGTCCCCTGGTACTCGGGTGCAACATTCCAGACGCTTTACTAACACTCTCCCGACTTGGAGAGTCAGTGCCTTTAACCTCCTGTTTGGCCCAGTTTGCAATTTCTGCGGAAGATGAACAGGAATAGGGAGAACCAATGACAGACTAGCTGGAGGTGTCTGGACGGGCAAATTTAACTCTCATTTCCCACCAGGAAGAGGAATTAACCAAAGGCTCAGCGTGCCGTGCCGGAACCAGATTAGGGCCTGAAGCCATCCTGCGGTGTTGCGGCCAGCTCACGAGAAAGCGAGTTGAAGAAAGGAGCTCAGGGGCACTGTAATTCACAAACCTGCAGAGTTATAAATGACAGCTATCGTCCAAAAATATACTGAAGTAAGGCTGCCAAGAGGACTTGAAAGCGGGGCAGAATTGCAGGAAACCGATTTCAGGAGGTAGACTGGAATTGCATTTAAAGCATAGGAAAAGAGGCAGAACGTCCACAATGATGCACTTGGTCAAAAAGGGCGTATGCGTTTTTTCCTGAATATATTCAGGAAAAAACGCATACGCCCTTTTTGGCCAACCAAGCAAGCTTGCAAAGGAAATCTGCACTACAATGAAGTCTCACTTCCCCCCGGTCAAAAGGGCCATCTGAAAAAAGTGTAAAATCCAGAAAGGCAGGACAGGCCATGGAGAACTGGGAGCCTTGTTATGCTGATGGGCGGGATGTAAATTGCCAACAGCCACTCGGGAGAAGTGTATGGTGTTTCCTGAAACATCTAAAAAACAAAGCAACAGAGCCTAGGGCACTTCCACTTATGGTCCTATAGCTTAGGGAAATTAAAATCAAAAAGACACAGCCACCCCAAAGGTTGGGACGGCTCTGTTTACAAGAACCTGGTTTACGGTACAAGTTCAATATCGCAGAAAGTGAAAAATGGATAAAGAAGTTGTGGTACTTACGTACAATGCAGTATCACTCAGCAATGAAATCTATGTCATCAGGCCCGTAGCAGCATAATGAGTGGATTCAGGTACGATGATTCTAACTGAAATAAGTCACACAGAAAAAGAAACATCATAAGATATCACTAATACACGGAATGTAACCTTGGCTACACAGGAACTGAATTACAAAACAGAACAGGGTCTCAAATTTAGAAAACCAACTTATGCTTGCTTAAGGGGAAAGGTGAGTTGGGGTGCTGCATAAAACCAGAGATTGAAATGAGCACAGATAAAGTTCCTTAAGCCAAATATGGAATAGACAAGAGCTACTCCTTGCTCAACGAAATGGACTCAACACCCCATATTAAATGCCTAAGAGTGTACCTGACTAGGAAGTATCTTAAAACCTATGGATTGCTATGTCTCTGAAAGAGAATCAAGTGTGTGTACAGGGGCATAAACGCAGCAGTGATAGGATTGGAGAGGTTCGGTGAGCAAATGAAGACCCTTTGAAGTCATATTGCATGGTACCCATTCCACGGGTCTCAACTCTCCAGGTTTAAGGTATTCTTCCTTCAGCTAAAACATGCATGTGGAACCCAGAGTATGATCAACCGTGTGATCGGGAGACGTGTTCCAATATGTCTCAGTTTTCGTCCCCTGGTACTCGGGTGCAACATTCCAGACGCTTTACTAACACTCTCCCGACTTGGAGAGTCAGTGCCTTTAACGTCCTGTTTGGCCCAGTTTGCAATTTCTGCGGAAGATGAACAGGAATAGGGAGAACCAATGAGAGACTAGCTGGAGGTGTCTGGACGGGCAAATTTAACTCTCATTTCCCACCAGGAAGAGGAATTAACCAAAGGCTCAGCGTGCCGTGCCGGAACCAGATTAGGGCCTGAAGCCATCCTGCGGGGTTGCGGCCAGCTCACGAGAAAGCGAGTTGAAGAAAGGAGCTCAGGGGCACTGTAATTCACAAACCTGCAGAGTTATAAATGACAGCTATCGTCCAAAAATATACTGAAGTAAGGCTGCCAAGAGGACTTGAAAGCGGGGCAGAATTGCAGGAAACCGATTTCAGGAGGTAGACTGGAATTGCATTTAAAGCATAGGAAAAGAGGCAGAACGTCCACAATGATGCACTTGGCCAAAAAGGGCGTATGCGTTTTTTCCTGAATATATTCAGGAAAAAACGCATACGCCCTTTTTGGCCAACCAAGCAAGCTTGCAAAGGAAATCTGCACTACAATGAAGTCTCACTTCCCCCCGGTCAAAAGGGCCATCTGAAAAAAGTGTAAAATCCAGAAAGGCAGGACAGGCCATGGAGAACTGGGAGCCTTGTTATGCTGATGGGCGGGATGTCAATTGCCAACAGCCACTCGGGAGAAGTGTATGGTGTTTCCTGAAACATCTAAAAAACAAAGCAACAGAGCCTAGGGCACTTCCACTTATGGTCCTATAGCTTAGGGAAATTAAAATCAAAAAGACACAGCCACCCCAAAGGTTGGGACGGCTCTGTTTACAAGAACCTGGTTTACGGTACAAGTTCAATATCGCAGAAAGTGAAAAATGGATAAAGAAGTTGTGGTACTTACGTACAATGCAGTATCACTCAGCAAGGAAATCTATGTCATCAGGCCCGTAGCAGCATAATGAGTGGATTCAGGTATGATGATTCTAACTGAAATAAGTCACACAGAAAAAGAAACATCATAAGATATCACTAATACACGGAATGTAAACTTGGCTACACAGGAACTGAATTACAAAACAGAACAGGGTCTCTAATTTAGAAACCCAACTTATGCTTGCTTAAGGGGAAAGGTGAGTTGGGGTGCTGCATAAAACCAGAGATTGAAATGAGCACAGATAAAGTTCCTTAAGCCAAATATGGAATAGACAAGAGCTACTCCTTGCTCAACGAAATGGACTCAACACCCCATATTAAATGCCTAAGAGTGTACCTGACTAGGAAGTATCTTAAAACCTATGGATTGCTATGTGTCTGAAAGAGAATCAAGTGTGTGTACAGGGGCATAAACGCAGCAGTGATAGGATTGGAGAGGTTCGGTGAGCAAATGAAGACCCTTTGAAGTCATATTGCATGGTACCCATTCCACGGGTCTCAACTCTCCAGGTTTAAGGTATTCTTCCTTCAGCTAAAACATGCATGTGGAACCCAGTGTATGATCAACCGTGTGATCGGGAGACGTGTTCCAATATGTCTCAGTTTTCGTCCCCTGGTACTCGGGTGCAACATTCCAGACGCTTTACTAACACTCTCCCGACTTGGAGAGTCAGTGCCTTTAACCTCCTGTTTGGCCCAGTTTGCAATTTCTGCGGAAGATGAACAGGAATAGGGAGAACCAATGACAGACTAGCTGGAGGTGTCTGGACGGGCAAATTTAACTCTCATTTCCCACCAGGAAGAGGAATTAACCAAAGGCTCAGCGTGCCGTGCCGGAACCAGATTAGGGCCTGAAGCCATCCTGTGGTGTTGCGGCCAGCTCACGAGAAAGCGAGTTGAAGAAAGGAGCTCAGGGGCACTGTAATTCACAAACCTGCAGAGTTATAAATGACAGCTATCGTCCAAAAATATACTGAAGTAAGGCTGCCAAGAGGACTTGAAAGCGGGGCAGAATTGCAGGAAACCGATTTCAGGAGGTAGACTGGAATTGCATTTAAAGCATAGGAAAAGAGGCAGAACGTCCACAATGATGCACTTGGCCAAAAAGGGCGTATGCGTTTTTTCCTGAATATATTCAGGAAAAAACGCATACGCCCTTTTTGGCCAACCAAGCAAGCTTGCAAAGGAAATCTGCACTACAATGAAGTCTCACTTCCCCCCGGTCAAAAGGGCCATCTGAAAAAAGTGTAAAATCCAGAAAGGCAGGACAGGCCATGGAGAACTGGGAGCCTTGTTATGCTGATGGGCGGGATGTAAATTGCCAACAGCCACTGGGGAGAAGTGTATGGTGTTTCCTGAAACATCTAAAAAACAAAGCAACAGAGCCTAGGGCACTTCCACTTATGGTCCTATAGCTTAGGGAAATTAAAATAAAAAAGACACAGCCACCCTAAAGGTTGGGACGGCTCTGTTTACAAGAACCTGGTTTACGGTACAAGTTCAATATCGCAGAAAGTGAAAAATGGATAAAGAAGTTGTGGTACTTACGTACAATGCAGTATCACTCAGCAATGAAATCTATGTCATCAGGCCCGTAGCAGCATAATGAGTGGATTCAGGTATGATGATTCTAACTGAAATAAGTCACACAGGAAAAGAAACATCATAAGATATCACTAATACACGGAATGTAACCTTGGCTACACAGGAACTGAATTCCAAAACAGAACAGGGTCTCAAATTTAGAAAACCAACTTATGCTTGCTTAAGGGGAAAGGTGAGTTGGGGTGCTGCATAAAACCAGAGATTGAAATGAGCACAGATAAAGTTCCTTAAGCCAAATATGGAATAGACAAGAGCTACTCCTTGCTCAACGAAATGGACTCAACACCCCATATTAAATGCCTAAGAGTGTACATGACTAGGAGGTATCTTAAAACCTATGGATTGCTATGTCTCTGAAAGAGAATCAAGTGTGTGTACAGGGGCATAAACGCAGCAGTGATAGGATTGGAGAGGTTCGGTGGGCAAATGAAGACCCTTTGAAGTCATATTGCATGGTACCCATTCCACGGGTCTCAACTCTCCAGGTTTAAGGTATTCTTCCTTCAGCTAAAACATGCATGTGGAACCCAGAGTATGATCAACCGTGTGATCGGGAGACGTGTTCCAATATGTCTCAGTTTTCGTCCCCTGGTACTCGGGTGCAACATTCCAGACGCTTTACTAACACTCTCCCGACTTGGAGAGTCAGTGCCTTTAACCTCCTGTTTGGCCCAGTTTGCAATTTCTGCGGAAGATGAACAGGAATAGGCAGAACCAATGACAGACTAGCTGGAGGTGTCTGGACGGGCAAATTTAACTCTCATTTCCCACCAGGAAGAGGAATTAACCAAAGGCTCAGCGTGCCGTGCCGGAACCAGATTAGGGCCTGAAGCCATCCTGCGGTGTTGCGGCCAGCTCACGAGAAAGCGACTTGAAGAAAGGAGCTCAGGGGCACTGTAATTCACAAACCTGCAGAGTTATAAATGACAGCTATCGTCCAAAAATATACTGAAGGCTGCCAAGAGGAGTTGAAAGCGGGGCAGAATTGCAGGAAACCGATTTCAGGAGGTAGACTGGAATTGCATTTAAAGCATAGGAAAAGAGGCAGAACGTCCACAATGATGCACTTGGCCAAAAAGGGCGTATGCGTTTTTTCCTAAATATATTCAGGAAAAAACGCATACGCCCTTTTTGGCCAACCAAGCAAGCTTGCAAAGGAAATCTGCACTACAATGAAGTCTCACTTCCCCCCGGTCAAAAGGGCCATCTGAAAAAAGTGTAAAATCCAGAAAGGCAGGACAGGCCATGGAGAACTGGGAGCCTTGTTATGCTGATGGGCGGGATGTCAATTGCCAACAGCCACTCGGGAGAAGTGTATGGTGTTTCCTGAAACATCTAAAAAACAAAGCAACAGAGCCTAGGGCACTTCCACTTATGGTCCTATAGCTTAGGGAAATTAAAATCAAAAGACACAGCCACCCCAAAGGTTGGGACGGCTCTGTTTACAAGAACCTGGTTTACGGTACAAGTTCAATATCGCAGAAAGTGAAAAATGGATAAAGAAGTTGTGGTACTTACGTACAATGCAGTATCACTCAGAAATGAAATCTATGTCATCAGGCCCGTAGCAGCATAATGAGTGGATTCAGGTACGATGATTCTAACTGAAATAAGTCACACAGAAAAAGAAACATCATAAGATATCACTAATACACGGAATGTAAACTTGGCTACACAGGAACTGAATTACAAAACAGAACAGGGTCTCAAATTTAGAAAACCAACTTATGCTTGCTTAAGGGGAAAGGTGAGTTGGGGTGCTGCATAAAACCAGAGATTGAAATGAGCACAGATAAAGTTCCTTAAGCCAAATATGCAATAGACAAGAGCTACTCCTTGCTCAACGAAATGGACTCAACACCCCATATTAAATGCCTAAGAGTGTACCTGACTAGGAAGTATCTTAAAACCTATGGATTGCTATGTCTCTGAAAGAGAATCAAGTGTGTGTACAGGGGCATAAACGCAGCAGTGATAGGATTGGAGAGGTTCGGTGAGCAAATGAAGACCCTTTGAAGTCATATTGCATGGTACCCATTCCACGGGTCTCAACTCTCCAGGTTTAAGGTATTCTTCCTTCAGCTAAAACATGCATGTGGAACCCAGAGTATGATCAACCGTGTGATCGGGAGACGTGTTCCAATATGTCTCAGTTTTCGTCCCCTGGTACTCGGGTGCAACATTCCAGACGCTTTACTAACACTCTCCCGACTTGGAGAGTCAGTGCCTTTAACCTCCTGTTTGGCCCAGTTTGCAATTTCTGCGGAAGATGAACAGGAATAGGCAGAACCAATGACAGACTAGCTGGAGGTGTCTGGACGGGCAAATTTAACTCTCATTTCCCACCAGGAAGAGGAATTAACCAAAGGCTCAGCGTGCCGTGCCGGAACCAGATTAGGGCCTGAAGCCATCCTGTGGTGCTGCGGCCAGCTCACGAGAAAGCGAGTTGAAGAAAGGAGCTCAGGGGCACTGTAATTCACAAACCTGCAGAGTTATAAATGACCGCTATCGTCCAAAAATATACTGAAGTAAGGCTGCCAAGAGGACTTGAAAGCGGGGCAGAATTGCAGGAAACCGATTTCAGGAGGTAGACTGGAATTGCATTTAAAGCATAGGAAAAGAGGCAGAACGTCCACAATGATGCACTTGGCCAAAAAGGGCATATGCGTTTTTTCCTGAATATATTCAGGAAAAAACGCATACGCCCTTTTTGGCCAACCAAGCAAGCTTGCAAAGGAAATCTGCACTACAATGACGTCTCACTTCCCCCTGGTCAAAAGGGCCATCTGAAAAAAGTGTAAAATCCAGAAAGGCAGGACAGGCCATGGAGAACTGGGAGCCTTGTTATGCTGATGGGCGGGATGTAAATTGCCAACAGCCACTCGGGAGAAGTGTATGGTGTTTCCTGAAACATCTAAAAAACAAAGCAACAGAGCCTAGGGCACTTCCACTTATGGTCCTATAGCTTAGGGAAATTAAAATCAAAAAGACACAGCCACCTCAAAGGTTGGGACGGCTCTGTTTACAAGAACCTGGTTTACGGTACAAGTTCAATATCGCAGAAAGTGAAAAATGGATAAAGAAGTTGTGGTACTTACGTACAATGCAGTATCACTCAGCAATGAAATCTATGTCATCAGGCCCGTAGCAGCATAATGAGTGGATTCAGGTACGATGATTCTAACTGAAATAAGTCACACAGGAAAAGAAACATCATAAGATATCACTAATACACGGAATGTAAACTTGGCTACACAGGAACTGAATTACAAAACAGAACAGGGTCTCAAATTTAGAAACCCAACTTATGCTTGCTTAAGGGGAAAGGTGAGTTGGGGTGCTGCATAAAACCAGAGATTGAAATGAGCACAGATAAAGTTCCTTAAGCCAAATATGGAATAGACAAGAGCTACTCCTTGCTCAACGAAATGGACTCAACACCCCATATTAAATGCCTAAGAGTGTACCTGACTAGGAAGTATCTTAAAACCTATGGATTGCTATGTGTCTGAAAGAGAATCAAGTGTGTGTACAGGGGCATAAACGCAGCAGTGATAGGATTGGAGAGGTTCGGTGAGCAAATGAAGACCCTTTGAAGTCATATTGCATGGTACCCATTCCACGGGTCTCAACTCTCCAGGTTTAAGGTATTCTTCCTTTAGCTAAAACATGCATGTGGAACCCAGAGTATGATCAACCGTGTGATCGGGAGACGTGTTCCAATATGTCTCAGTTTTCGTCCCCTGGTACTCGGGTGCAACATTCCAGACGCTTTACTAACACTCTCCCGACTTGGAGAGTCAGTGCCTTTAACCTCCTGTTTGGCCCAGTTTGCAATTTCTGCGGAAGATGAACAGGAATAGGCAGAACCAATGACAGACTAGCTGGAGGTGTCTGGACGGGCAAATTTAACTCTCATTTCCCACCAGGAAGAGGAATTAACCAAAGGCTCAGCGTGCCGTGCCGGAACCAGATTAGGGCCTGAAGCCATCCTGCGGTGTTGCGGCCAGCTCACGAGAAAGCGACTTGAAGAAAGGAGCTCAGGGGCACTGTAATTCACAAACCTGCAGAGTTATAAATGACAGCTATCGTCCAAAAATATACTGAAGTAAGGCTGCCAAGAGGACTTGAAAGCGGGGCAGAATTGCAGGAAACCGATTTCAGGAGGTAGACTGGAATTGCATTTAAAGCATAGGAAAAGAGGCAGAACGTCCACAATGATGCACTTGGCCAAAAAGGGCGTATGCGTTTTTTCCTGAATATATTCAGGAAAAAACGCATACGCCCTTTTTGGCCAACCAAGCAAGCTTGCAAAGGAAATCTGCACTACAGTGAAGTCTCACTTCCCACCGGTCAAAAGGGCCATCTGAAAAAAGTGTAAAATCCAGAAAGGCAGGACAGGCCATGGAGAACTGGGAGCCTTGTTATGCTGATGGGCGGGATGTAAATTGCCAACAGCCACTCGGGAGAAGTGTATGGTGTTTCCTGAAACATCTAAAAAACAAAGCAACAGAGCCTAGGGCACTTCCACTTACGGTCCTATAGCTTAGGGAAATTAAAATAAAAAAGACACAGCCACCCCAAAAGTTGGGACGGCTCTGTTTACAAGAACCTGGTTTACGGTACAAGTTCAATATCGCAGAAAGTGAAAAATGGATAAAGAAGTTGTGGTACTTACGTACAATGCAGTATCACTCAGCAATGAAATCTATGTCATCAGGCCCGTAGCAGCATAATGAGTGGATTCAGGTACGATGATTCTAACTGAAATAAGTCACACAGGAAAAGAAACATCATAAGATATCACTAATACACGGAATGTAAACTTGGCTACACAGGAACTGAATTACAAAACAGAACAGGGTCTCAAATTTAGAAACCCAACTTATGCTTGCTTAAGGGGAAAGGTGAGTTGGGGTGCTGCATAAAACCAGAGATTGAAATGAGCACAGATAAAGTTCCTTAAGCCAAATATGGAATAGACAAGAGCTACTCCTTGCTCAACGAAATGGACTCAACACCCCATATTAAATGCCTAAGAGTGTACCTGACTAGGAAGTATCTTAAAACCTATGGATTGCTATGTCTCTGAAAGAGAATCAAGTGTGTGTACAGGGGCATAAACGTAGCAGTGATAGGATTGGAGAGGTTCGGTGAGCAAATGAAGACCCTTTGAAGTCATATTGCATGGTACCCATTCCACGGGTCTCAACTCTCCAGGTTTAAGGTATTCGTCCTTCAGCTAAAACATGCATGTGGAACCCAGAGTATGATCAACCGTGTGATCGGGAGACGTGTTCCAATACGTCTCAGTTTTCGTCCCCTGGTACTCGGGTGCAACATTCCAGACGCTTTACTAACACTCTCCCGACTTGGAGAGTCAGTGCCTTTAACCTCCTGTTTGGCCCAGTTTGCAATTTCTGCGGAAGATGAACAGGGATAGGGAGAACCAATGAGAGACTAGCTGGAGGTGTCTGGACGGGCAAATTTAACTCTCATTTCCCACCAGGAAGAGGAATTAACCGAAGGCTCAGCGTGCCGTGCCGGAACCAGATTAGGGCCTGAAGCCATCCTGCGGTGTTGCGGCCAGCTCACGAGAGAGCGAGTTGAAGAAAGGAGCTCAGGGGCACTGTAATTCACAAACCTGCAGAGTTATAAATGACAGCTATCGTCCAAAAATATACTGAAGTAAGGCTGCCAAGAGGACTTGAAAGCGGGGCAGAATTGCAGGAAACCGATTTCAGGAGGTAGACTGGAATTGCATTTAAAGCATAGGAAAAGAGGCAGAACGTCCACAATGATGCACTTGGCCAAAAAGGGCGTATGCGTTTTTTCCTGAATATATTCAGGAAAAAACGCATACGCCCTTTTTGGCCAACCAAGCAAGCTTGCAAAGGAAATCTGCACTACAATGACGTCTCACTTCCCCCTGGTCAAAAGGGCCATCTGAAAAAAGTGTAAAATCCAGAAAGGCAGGACAGGCCATGGAGAACTGGGAGCCTTGTTATGCTGATGGGCGGGATGTAAATTGCCAACAGCCACTCGGGAGAAGTGTATGGTGTTTCCTGAAACATCTAAAAAACAAAGCAACAGAGCCTAGGGCACTTCCACTTATGGTCCTATAGCTTAGGGAAATTAAAATCAAAAGACACAGCCACCCCAAAGGTTGGGACGGCTCTGTTTACAAGAACCTGGTTTACGGTACAAGTTCAATATCGCAGAAAGTGAAAAATGGATAAAGAAGTTGTGGTACTTACGTACAATGCAGTATCACTCAGAAATGAAATCTATGTCATCAGGCCCGTAGCAGCATAATGAGTGGATTCAGGTACGATGATTCTAACTGAAATAAGTCACACAGGAAAAGAAACATCATAAGATATCACTAATACACGGAATGTAAACTTGGCTACACAGGAACTGAATTACAAAACAGAACAGGGTCTCAAATTTAGAAACCCAACTTATGCTTGCTTAAGGGGAAAGGTGAGTTGGGGTGCTGCATAAAACCAGAGATTGAAATGAGCACAGATAAAGTTCCTTAAGCCAAATATGGAATAGACAAGAGCTACTCCTTGCTCAACGAAATGGACTCAACACCCCATATTAAATGCCTAAGAGTGTACCTGACTAGGAAGTATCTTAAAACCTATGGATTGCTATGTCTCTGAAAGAGAATCAAGTGTGTGTACAGGGGCATAAACGCAGCAGTGATAGGATTGGAGAGGTTCGGTGAGCAAATGAAGACCCTTTGAAGTCATATTGCATGGTACCCATTCCACGGGTCTCAACTCTCCAGGTTTAAGGTATTCTTCCTTCAGCTAAAACATGCATGTGGAACCCAGAGTATGATCAACCGTGTGATCGGGAGACGTGTTCCAATACGTCTCAGTTTTCGTCCCCTGGTACTCGGGTGCAACATTCCAGACGCTTTACTAACACTCTCCCGACTTGGAGAGTCAGTGCCTTTAACCTCCTGTTTGGCCCAGTTTGCAATTTCTGCGGAAGATGAACAGGAATAGGCAGAACCAATGACAGACTAGCTGGAGGTGTCTGGACGGGCAAATTTAACTCTCATTTCCCACCAGGAAGAGGAATTAACCAAAGGCTCAGCGTGCCGTGCCGGAACCAGATTAGGGCCTGAAGCCATCCTGCGGTGTTGCGGCCAGCTCACGAGAAAACGAGTTGAAGAAAGGAGCTCAGGGGCACTGTAATTCACAAACCTGCAGAGTTATAAATGACAGCTATCGTCCAAAAATATACTGAAGTAAGGCTGCCAAGAGGACTTGAAAGCGGGGCAGAATTGCAGGAAACCGATTTCAGGAGGTAGACTGGAATTGCATTTAAAGCATAGGAAAAGAGGCAGAACGTCCACAATGATGCACTTGGCCAAAAAGGGCGTATGCGTTTTTTCCTGAATATATTCAGGAAAAAACGCATACGCCCTTTTTGGCCAACCAAGCAAGCTTGCAAAGGAAATCTGCACTACAATGAAGTCTCACTTCCCCCCGGTCAAAAGGGCCATCTGAAAAAAGTGTAAAATCCAGAAAGGCAGGACAGGCCATGGAGAACTGGGAGCCTTGTTATGCTGATGGGCGGGATGTAAATTGCCAACAGCCACTCGGGAGAAGTGTATGGTGTTTCCTGAAACATCTAAAAAACAAAGCAACAGAGCCTAGGGCACTTCCACTTATGGTCCTATAGCTTAGGGAAATTAAAATCAAAAGACACAGCCACCCCAAAGGTTGGGACGGCTCTGTTTACAAGAACCTGGTTTACGGTACAAGTTCAATATCGCAGAAAGTGAAAAATGGATAAAGAAGTTGTGGTACTTACGTACAATGCAATATCACTCAGCAATGAAATCTATGTCATCAGGCCCGTAGCAGCATAATGAGTGGATTCAGGTACGATGATTCTAACTGAAATAAGTCACACAGAAAAAGAAACATCATAAGATATCACTAATAGACGGAATGTAAACTTGGCTACACAGGAACTGAATTACAAAACAGAACAGGGTCTCAAATTTAGAAAACCAACTTATGCTTGCTTAAGGGGAAAGGTGAGTTGGGGTGCTGCATAAAACCAGAGATTGAAATGAGCACAGATAAAGTTCCTTAAGCCAAATATGGAATAGACAAGAGCTACTCCTTGCTCAACGAAATGGACTCAACACCCCATATTAAATGCCTAAGAGTGTACCTGACTAGGAAGTATCTTAAAACCTATGGATTGCTATGTCTCTGAAAGAGAATCAAGTGTGTGTACAGGGGCATAAACGCAGCAGTGATAGGATTGGAGAGGTTCGGTGAGCAAATGAAGACCCTTTGAAGTCATATTGCATGGTACCCATTCCACGGGTCTCAACTCTCCAGGTTTAAGGTATTCTTCCTTCAGCTAAAACATGCATTTGGAAGCCAGAGTATGATCAACCGTGTGATCGGGAGACGTGTTCCAATATGTCTCAGTTTTCGTCCCCTGGTACTCAGGTGCAACATTCCAGACGCTTTACTAACACTCTCCCGACTTGGAGAGTCAGTGCCTTTAACCTCCTGTTTGGCCCAGTTTGCAATTTCTGCGGAAGATGAACAGGAATAGGGAGAACCAATGAGAGACTAGCTGGGGGTGTCTGGACGGGCAAATTGAACTCTCATTTCCCACCAGGAAGAGGAATTAACCAAAGGCTCAGCATGCCGTGCCGGAACCAGATTAGGGCCTGAAGCCATCCTGCGGTGTTGCGGCCAGCTCACGAGAAAGCGAGTTGAAGAAAGGAGCTCAGGGGCACTGTAATTCACAAACCTGCAGAGTTATAAATGACAGCTATCGTCCAAAAATATACTGAAGTAAGGCTGCCAAGAGGACTTGAAAGCGGGGCAGAATTGCAGGAAACCGATTTCAGGAGGTAGACTGGAATTGCATTTAAAGCATAGGAAAAGAGGCAGAACGTCCACAATGATGCACTTGGCCAAAAAGGGCGTATGCGTTTTTTCCTGAATATATTCAGGAAAAAACGCATACGCCCTTTTTGGCCAACCAAGCAAGCTTGCAAAGGAAATCTGCACTACAATGAAGTCTCACTTCCCCCCGGTCAAAAGGGCCATCTGAAAAAAGTGTAAAATCCAGAAAGGCAGGACAGGCCATGGAGAACTGGGAGCCTTGTTATGCTGATGGGCGGGATGTCAATTGCCAACAGCCACTCGGGAGAAGTGTATGGTGTTTCCTGAAACATCTAAAAAACAAAGCAACAGAGCCTAGGGCACTTCCACTTATGGTCCTATAGCTTAGGGAAATTAAAATCAAAAAGACACAGCCACCCCAAAGGTTGGGACGGCTCTGTTTACAAGAACCTGGTTTACGGTACAAGTTCAATATCGCAGAAAGTGAAAAATGGATAAAGAAGTTGTGGTACTTACGTACAATGCAGTATCACTCAGCAAGGAAATCTATGTCATCAGGCCTGTAGCAGCATAATGAGTGGATTCAGGTATGATGATTCTAACTGAAATAAGTCACACAGAAAAAGAAACATCATAAGATATCACTAATACACGGAATGTAAACTTGGCTACACAGGAACTGAATTACAAAACAGAACAGGGTCTCAAATTTGGAAAACCAACTTATGCTTGATAAGGGGAAAGGTGAGTTGGGGTGCTGCATAAAACCAGAGATTGAAATGAGCACAGATAAAGTTCCTTAAGCCAAATATGGAATAGACAAGAGCTACTCCTTGCTCAACGAAATGGACTCAACACCCCATATTAAATGCCTAAGAGTGTACCTGACTAGGAAGTATCTTAAAACCTATGGATTGCTATGTCTCCGAAAGAGAATCAAGCGTGTGTACAGGGGCATAAACGCAGCAGTGATAGGACTGGAGAGGTTCGGTGAGCAAATGAAGACCCTTTGAAGTCATATTGCATGGAACCCATTCCACGGGTCTCAACTCTCCAGGTTTAAGGTATTCTTCCTTCAGCTAAAACATGCATGTGGAACCCAGAGTATGATCAACCGTGTGATCGGGAGACGTGTTCCAATATGTCTCAGTTTTCGTCCCCTGGTACTCGGGTGCAACATTCCAGACGCTTTACTAACACTCTCCCGACTTGTAGAGTCAGTGCCTTTAACCTCCTGTTTGGCCCAGTTTGCAATTTCTGCGGAAGATGAACAGGAATAGGGAGAACCAATGACAGACTAGCTGGAGGTGTCTGGACGGGCAAATTTAACTCTCATTTCCCACCAGGAAGAGGAATTAACCAAAGGCTCAGCGTGCCGTGCCGGAACCAGATTAGGGCCTGAAGCCATCCTGCGGTGTTGTGGCCAGCTCACGAGAAAGCGACTTGAAGAAAGGAGCTCAGGGGCACTGTAATTCACAAACCTGCAGAGTTATAAATGACAGCTATCGTCCAAAAATATACTGAAGTAAGGCCGCCAAGAGGACTTGAAAGCGGGGCAGAATTGCAGGAAACCGATTTCAGGAGGTAGACTGGAATTGCATTTAAAGCATAGGAAAAGAGGCAGAACGTCCACAATGATGCACTTGGCCAAAAAGGGCGTATGCGTTTTTTCCTGAATATATTCAGGAAAAAACGCATACGCCCTTTTTGGCCAACCAAGCAAGCTTGCAAAGGAAATCTGCACTACAGTGAAGTCTCACTTCCCCCCGGTCAAAAGGGCCATCTGAAAAAAGTGTAAAATCCAGAAAGGCAGGACAGGCCATGGAGAACTGGGAGCCTTGTTATGCTGATGGGCGGGATGTAAATTGCCAACAGCCACTCGGGAGAAGTGTATGGTGTTTCCTGAAACATCTAAAAAACAAAGCAACAGAGCCTAGGGCACTTCCACTTATGGTCCTATAGCTTAGGGAAATTAAAATCAAAAAGACACAGCCACCCCAAAGGTTGGGACGGCTCTGTTTACAAGAACCTGGTTTACGGTACAAGTTCAATATCGCAGAAAGTGAAAAATGGATAAAGAAGTTGTGGTACTTACGTACAATGCAGTATCACTCAGCAAGGAAATCTATGTCATCAGGCCTGTAGCAGCAAAATGAGTGGATTCAGGTATGATGATTCTAACTGAAATAAGTCACACAGAAAAAGAAACATCATAAGATATCACTAATACACGGAATGTAAACTTGGCTACACAGGAACTGAATTACAAAACAGAACAGGGTCTCAAATTTGGAAAACCAACTTATGCTTGATAAGGGGAAAGGTGAGTTGGGGTGCTGCATAAAACCAGAGATTGAAATGAGCACAGATAAAGTTCCTTAAGCCAAATATGGAATAGACAAGAGCTACTCCTTGCTCAACGAAATGGACTCAACACCCCATATTAAATGCCTAAGAGTGTACCTGACTAGGAAGTATCTTAAAACCTATGGATTGCTATGTCTCCGAAAGAGAATCAAGCGTGTGTACAGGGGCATAAACGCAGCAGTGATAGGACTGGAGAGGTTCGGTGAGCAAATGAAGACCCTTTGAAGTCATATTGCATGGAACCCATTCCACGGGTCTCAACTCTCCAGGTTTAAGGTATTCTTCCTTCAGCTAAAACATGCATGTGGAACCCAGAGTATGATCAACCGTGTGATCGGGAGACGTGTTCCAATATGTCTCAGTTTTCGTCCCCTGGTACTCGGGTGCAACATTCCAGACGCTTTACTAACACTCTCCCGACTTGGAGAGTCAGTGCCTTTAACCTCCTGTTTGGCCCAGTTTGCAATTTCTGCGGAAGATGAACAGGAATAGGGAGAACCAATGACAGACTAGCTGGAGGTGTCTGGACGGGCAAATTTAACTCTCATTTCCCACCAGGAAGAGGAATTAACCAAAGGCTCAGCGTGCCGTGCCGGAACCAGATTAGGGCCTGAAGCCATCCTGCGGTGTTGTGGCCAGCTCACGAGAAAGCGACTTGAAGAAAGGAGCTCAGGGGCACTGTAATTCACAAACCTGCAGAGTTATAAATGACAGCTATCGTCCAAAAATATACTGAAGTAAGGCCGCCAAGAGGACTTGAAAGCGGGGCAGAATTGCAGGAAACCGATTTCAGGAGGTAGACTGGAATTGCATTTAAAGCATAGGAAAAGAGGCAGAACGTCCACAATGATGCACTTGGCCAAAAAGGGCGTATGCGTTTTTTCCTGAATATATTCAGGAAAAAACGCATACGCCCTTTTTGGCCAACCAAGCAAGCTTGCAAAGGAAATCTGCACTACAGTGAAGTCTCACTTCCCCCCGGTCAAAAGGGCCATCTGAAAAAAGTGTAAAATCCAGAAAGGCAGGACAGGCCATGGAGAACTGGGAGCCTTGTTATGCTGATGGGCGGGATGTAAATTGCCAACAGCCACTCGGGAGAAGTGTATGGTGTTTCCTGAAACATCTAAAAAGCAAAGCAACAGAGCCTAGGGCACTTCCACTTATGGTCCTATAGCTTAGGGAAATTAAAATCAAAAGACACAGCCACCCCAAAGGTTGGGACGGCTCTGTTTACAAGAACCTGGTTTACGGTACAAGTTCAATATCGCAGAAAGTGAAAAATGGATAAAGAAGTTGTGGTACTTACGTACAATGCAATATCACTCAGCAATGAAATCTATGTCATCAGGCCCGTAGCAGCATAATGAGTGGATTCAGGTACGATGATTCTAACTGAAATAAGTCACACAGGAAAAGAAACATCATAAGATATCACTAATACACGGAATGTAAACTTGGCTACACAGGAACTGAATTCCAAAACAGAACAGGGTCTCAAATTTAGAAAACCAACTTATGCTTGCTTAAGGGGAAAGGTGAGTTGGGGTGCTGCATAAAACCAGAGATTGAAATGAGCACAGATAAAGTTCCTTAAGCCAAATATGGAATAGACAAGAGCTACTCCTTGCTCAACGAAATGGACTCAACACCCCATATTAAATGCCTAAGAGTGTACCTGACTAGGAAGTATCTTAAAACCTATGGATTGCTATGTCTCTGAAAGAGAATCAAGTGTGTGTACAGGGGCATAAACGCAGCAGTGATAGGATTGGAGAGGTTCGGTGAGCAAATGAAGACCCTTTGAAGTCATATTGCATGGTACCCATTCCACGGGTCTCAACTCTCCAGGTTTAAGGTATTCTTCCTTCAGCTAAAACATGCATTTGGAAGCCAGAGTATGATCAACCGTGTGATCGGGAGACGTGTTCCAATATGTCTCAGTTTTCGTCCCCTGGTACTCAGGTGCAACATTCCAGACGCTTTACTAACACTCTCCCGACTTGGAGAGTCAGTGCCTTTAACCTCCTGTTTGGCCCAGTTTGCAATTTCTGCGGAAGATGAACAGGAATAGGGAGAACCAATGAGAGACTAGCTGGGGGTGTCTGGACGGGCAAATTGAACTCTCATTTCCCACCAGGAAGAGGAATTAACCAAAGGCTCAGCATGCCGTGCCGGAACCAGATTAGGGCCTGAAGCCATCCTGCGGTGTTGCGGCCAGCTCACGAGAAAGCGAGTTGAAGAAAGGAGCTCAGGGGCACTGTAATTCACAAACCTGCAGAGTTATAAATGACAGCTATCGTCCAAAAATATACTGAAGTAAGGCTGCCAAGAGGACTTGAAAGCGGGGCAGAATTGCAGGAAACCGATTTCAGGAGGTAGACTGGAATTGCATTTAAAGCATAGGAAAAGAGGCAGAACGTCCACAATGATGCACTTGGCCAAAAAGGGCGTATGCGTTTTTTCCTGAATATATTCAGGAAAAAACGCATACGCCCTTTTTGGCCAACCAAGCAAGCTTGCAAAGGAAATCTGCACTACAATGAAGTCTCACTTCCCCCCGGTCAAAAGGGCCATCTGAAAAAAGTGTAAAATCCAGAAAGGCAGGACAGGCCATGGAGAACTGGGAGCCTTGTTATGCTGATGGGCGGGATGTCAATTGCCAACAGCCACTCGGGAGAAGTGTATGGTGTTTCCTGAAACATCTAAAAAACAAAGCAACAGAGCCTAGGGCACTTCCACTTATGGTCCTATAGCTTAGGGAAATTAAAATCAAAAAGACACAGCCACCCCAAAGGTTGGGACGGCTCTGTTTACAAGAACCTGGTTTACGGTACAAGTTCAATATCGCAGAAAGTGAAAAATGGATAAAGAAGTTGTGGTACTTACGTACAATGCAGTATCACTCAGAAATGAAATCTATGTCATCAGGCCCGTAGCAGAATAATGAGTGGATTCAGGTACGATGATTCTAACTGAAATAAGTCACACAGGAAAAGAAACATCATAAGATATCACTAATACACGGAATGTAAACTTGGCTACACAGGAACTGAATTACAAAACAGAACAGGGTCTCAAATTTAGAAAACCAACTTATGCTTGCTTAAGGGGAAAGGTGAGTTGGGGTGCTGCATAAAACCAGAGATTGAAATGAGCACAGATAAAGTTCCTTAAGCCAAATATGGAATAGACAAGAGCTACTCCTTGCTCAACGAAATGGACTCAACACCCCATATTAAATGCCTAAGAGTGTACCTGACTAGGAAGTATCTTAAAACCTATGGATTGCTATGTCTCTGAAAGAGAATCAAGTGTGTGTACAGGGGCATAAACGCAGCAGTGATAGGATTGGAGAGGTTCGGTGAGCAAATGAAGACCCTTTGAAGTCATATTGCATGGTACCCATTCCACGGGTCTCAACTCTCCAGGTTTAAGGTATTCTTCCTTCAGCTAAAACATGCATGTGGAACCCAGAGTATGATCAACCGTGTGATCGGGAGACGTGTTCCAATATGTCTCAGTTTTCGTCCCCTGGTACTCGGGTGCAACATTCCAGACGCTTTACTAACACTCTCCCGACTTGGAGAGTCAGTGCCTTTAACCTCCTGTTTGGCCCAGTTTGCAATTTCTGCGGAAGATGAACAGGAATAGGGAGAACCAATGAGAGACTAGCTGGAGGTGTCTGGACGGGCAAATTTAACTCTCATTTCCCACCAGGAAGAGGAATTAACCAAAGGCTCAGCGTGCCGTGCCGGAACCAGATTAGGGCCTGAAGCCATCCTGCGGTGTTGCGGCCAGCTCACGAGAAAGCGAGTTGAAGAAAGGAGCTCAGGGGCACTGTAATTCACAAACCTGCAGAGTTATAAATGACAGCTATCGTCCAAAAATATACTGAAGTAAGGCTGCCAAGAGGACTTGAAAGCGGGGCAGAATTGCAGGAAACCGATTTCAGGAGGTAGACTGGAATTGCATTTAAAGCATAGGAAAAGAGGCAGAACGTCCACAATGATGCACTTGGCCAAAAAGGGCGTATGCGTTTTTTCCTGAATATATTCAGGAAAAAACGCATACGCCCTTTTTGGCCAACCAAGCAAGCTTGCAAAGGAAATCTGCACTACAATGAAGTCTCACTTCCCCCCGGTCAAAAGGGCCATCTGAAAAAAGTGTAAAATCCAGAAAGGCAGGACAGGCCATGGAGAACTGGGAGCCTTGTTATGCTGATGGGCGGGATGTAAATTGCCAACAGCCACTCCGGAGAAGTGTATGGTGTTTCCTGAAACAGCTAAAAAACAAAGCAACAGAGCCTAGGGCACTTCCACTTATGGTCCTATAGCTTAGGGAAATTAAAATCAAAAAGACACAGCCACCCCAAAGGTTGGGACGGCTCTGTTTACAAGAACCTGGTTTACGGTACAAGTTCAATATCGCAGAAAGTGAAAAATGGATAAAGAAGTTGTGGTACTTACGTACAATGCAGTATCACTCAGCAATGAAATCTATGTCATCAGGCCCGTAGCAGCATAATGAGTGGATTCAGGTACGATGATTCTAACTGAAATAAGTCACACAGAAAAAGAAACATCATAAGATATCACTAATACACGGAATGTAACCTTGGCTACACAGGAACTGAATTACAAAACAGAACAGGGTCTCAAATTTAGAAAACCAACTTATGCTTGCTTAAGGGGAAAGGTGAGTTGGGGTGCTGCATAAAACCAGAGATTGAAATGAGCACAGATAAAGTTCCTTAAGCCAAATATGGAATAGACAAGAGCTACTCCTTGCTCAACGAAATGGACTCAACACCCCATATTAAATGCCTAAGAGTGTACCTGACTAGGAAGTATCTTAAAACCTATGGATTGCTATGTCTCTGAAAGAGAATCAAGTGTGTGTACAGGGGCATAAACGCAGCAGTGATAGGATTGGAGAGGTTCGGTGAGCAAATGAAGACCCTTTGAAGTCATATTGCATGGTACCCATTCCACGGGTCTCAACTCTCCAGGTTTAAGGTATTCTTCCTTCAGCTAAAACATGCATGTGGAACCCAGAGTATGATCAACCGTGTGATCGGGAGACGTGTTCCAATATGTCTCAGTTTTCGTCCCCTGGTACTCGGGTGCAACATTCCAGACGCTTTACTAACACTCTCCCGACTTGGAGAGTCAGTGCCTTTAACCTCCTGTTTGGCCCAGTTTGCAATTTCTGCGGAAGATGAACAGGAATAGGGAGAACCAATGACAGACTAGCTGGAGGTGTCTGGACGGGCAAATTTAACTCTCATTTCCCACCAGGAAGAGGAATTAACCAAAGGCTCAGCGTGCCGTGCCGGAACCAGATTAGGGCCTGAAGCCATCCTGCGGTGTTGCGGCCAGCTCACGAGAAAGCGAGTTGAAGAAAGGAGCTCAGGGGCACTGTAATTCACAAACCTGCAGAGTTATAAATGACAGCTATCGTCCAAAAATATACTGAAGTAAGGCTGCCAAGAGGACTTGAAAGCGGGGCAGAATTGCAGGAAACCAATTTCAGGAGGTAGACTGGAATTGCATTTAAAGCATAGGAAAAGAGGCAGAACGTCCACAATGATGCACTTGGCCAAAAAGGGCGTATGCGTTTTTTCCTGAATATATTCAGGAAAAAACGCATACGCCCTTTTTGGCCAACCAAGCAAGCTTGCAAAGGAAATCTGCACTACAATGAAGTCTCACTTCCCCCCGGTCAAAAGGGCCATCTGAAAAAAGTGTAAAATCCAGAAAGGCAGGACAGGCCATGGAGAACTGGGAGCCTTGTTATGCTGATGGGCGGGATGTAAATTGCCAACAGCCAATCGGGAGAAGTGTATGGTGTTTCCTGAAACAGCTAAAAAACAAAGCAACAGAGCCCTAGGGCACTTCCACTTATGGTCCTATAGCTTAGGGAAATTAAAATCAAAAGACACAGCCACCCCAAAGGTTGGGACGGCTCTGTTTACAAGAACCTGGTTTACGGTACAAGTTCAATATCGCAGAAAGTGAAAAATGGATAAAGAAGTTGTGGTACTTACGTACAATGCAGTATCACTCAGCAATGAAATCTATGTCATCAGGCCCGTAGCAGCATAATGAGTGGATTCAGGTACGATGATTCTAACTGAAATAAGTCACACAGGAAAAGAAACATCATAAGATATCACTAATACACGGAATGTAAACTTGGCTACACAGGAACTGAATTACAAAACAGAACAGGGTCTCAAATTTAGAAACCCAACTTATGCTTGCTTAAGGGGAAAGGTGAGTTGGGGTGCTGCATAAAACCAGAGATTGAAATGAGCACAGATAAAGTTCCTTAAGCCAAATATGGAATAGACAAGAGCTACTCCTTGCTCAACGAAATGGACTCAACACCCCATATTAAATGCCTAAGAGTGTACCTGACTAGGAAGTATCTTAAAACCTATGGATTGCTATGTCTCTGAAAGAGAATCAAGTGTGTGTACAGGGGCATAAACGCAGCAGTGATAGGATTGGAGAGGTTCGGTGAGCAAATGAAGACCCTTTGAAGTCATATTGCATGGTACCCATTCCACGGGTCTCAACTCTCCAGGTTTAAGGGATTCTTCCTTCAGCTAAAACATGCATGTGGAACCCAGAGTATGATCAACCGTGTGATCGGGAGACGTGTTCCAATATGTCTCAGTTTTCGTCCCCTGGTACTCGGGTGCAACATTCCAGACGCTTTACTAACACTCTCCCGACTTGGAGAGTCAGTGCCTTTAACCTCCTGTTTGGCCCAGTTTGCAATTCCTGCGGAAGATGAACAGGAATAGGCAGAACCAATGACAGACTAGCTGGAGGTGTCTGGACGGGCAAATTTAACTCTCATTTCCCACCAGGAAGAGGAATTAACCAAAGGCTCAGCGTGCCGTGCCGGAACCAGATTAGGGCCTGAAGCCATCCTGCGGTGTTGCGGCCAGCTCACGAGAAAGCGAGTTGAAGAAAGGAGCTCAGGGGCACTGTAATTCACAAACCTGCAGAGTTATAAATGACAGCTATCGTCCAAAAATATACTGAAGTAAGGCTGCCAAGAGGACTTGAAAGCGGGGCAGAATTGCAGGAAACCGATTTCAGGAGGTAGACTGGAATTGCATTTAAAGCATAGGAAAAGAGGCAGAACGTCCACAATGATGCACTTGGCCAAAAAGGGCGTATGCGTTTTTTCCTGAATATATTCAGGAAAAAACGCATACGCCCTTTTTGGCCAACCAAGCAAGCTTGCAAAGGAAATCTGCACTACAATGAAGTCTCACTTCCCCCCGGTCAAAAGGGCCATCTGAAAAAAGTGTAAAATCCAGAAAGGCAGGACAGGCCATGGAGAACTGGGAGCCTTGTTATGCTGATGGGCGGGATGTAAATTGCCAACAGCCACTCCGGAGAAGTGTATGGTGTTTCCTGAAACAGCTAAAAAACAAAGCAACAGAGCCTAGGGCACTTCCACTTATGGTCCTATAGCTTAGGGAAATTAAAATCAAAAAGACACAGCCACCCCAAAGGTTGGGACGGCTCTGTTTACAAGAACCTGGTTTACGGTACAAGTTCAATATCGCAGAAACTGAAAAATGGATAAAGAAGTTGTGGTACTTACGTACAATGCAGTATCACTCAGCAATGAAATCTATGTCATCAGGCCCGTAGCAGCATAATGAGTGGATTCAGGTACGATGATTCTAACTGAAATAAGTCACACAGGAAAAGAAACATCATAAGATATCACTAATACACGGAATGTAACCTTGGCTACACAGGAACTGAATTACAAAACAGAACAGGGTCTCAAATTTAGAAACCCAACTTATGCTTGCTTAAGGGGAAAGGTGAGTTGGGGTGCTGCATAAAACCAGAGATTGAAATGAGCACAGATAAAGTTCCTTAAGCCAAATATGGAATAGACAAGAGCTACTCCTTGCTCAACGAAATGGACTCAACACCCCATATTAAATGCCTAAGAGTGTACCTGACTAGGAAGTATCTTAAAACCTATGGATTGCTATGTCTCTGAAAGAGAATCAAGTGTGTGTACAGGGGCATAAACGCAGCAGTGATAGGATTGGAGAGGTTCGGTGAGCAAATGAAGACCCTTTGAAGTCATATTGCATGGTACCCATTCCACGGGTCTCAACTCTCCAGGTTTAAGGTATTCTTCCTTCAGCTAAAACATGCATGTGGAACCCAGAGTATGATCAACCGTGTGATCGGGAGACGTGTTCCAATATGTCTCAGTTTTCGTCCCCTGGTACTCGGGTGCAACATTCCAGACGCTTTACTAACACTCTCCCGACTTGGAGAGTCAGTGCCTTTAACCTCCTGTTTGGCCCAGTTTGCAATTCCTGCGGAAGATGAACAGGAATAGGCAGAACCAATGACAGACTAGCTGGAGGTGTCTGGACGGGCAAATTTAACTCTCATTTCCCACCAGGAAGAGGAATTAACCAAAGGCTCAGCGTGCCGTGCCGGAACCAGATTAGGGCCTGAAGCCATCCTGCGGTGTTGCGGCCAGCTCACGAGAAAGCGAGTTGAAGAAAGGAGCTCAGGGGCACTGTAATTCACAAACCTGCAGAGTTATAAATGACAGCTATCGTCCAAAAATATACTGAAGTAAGGCTGCCAAGAGGACTTGAAAGCGGGGCAGAATTGCAGGAAACTGATTTCAGGAGGTAGACTGGAATTGCATTTAAAGCATAGGAAAAGAGGCAGAACGTCCACAATGATGCACTTGGCCAAAAAGGGCGTATGCGTTTTTTCCTGAATATATTCAGGAAAAAACGCATACGCCCTTTTTGGCCAACCAAGCAAGCTTGCAAAGGAAATCTGCACTACAATGAAGTCTCACTTCCCCCGGTCAAAAGGGCCATCTGAAAAAAGTGTAAAATCCAGAAAGGCAGGACAGGCCATGGAGAACTGGGAGCCTTGTTATGCTGATGGGCGGGATGTAAATTGCCAACAGCCACTCCGGAGAAGTGTATGGTGTTTCCTGAAACAGCTAAAAAACAAAGCAACAGAGCCTAGGGCACTTCCACTTATGGTCCTATAGCTTAGGGAAATTAAAATCAAAAAGACACAGCCACCCCAAAGGTTGGGACGGCTCTGTTTACAAGAACCTGGTTTACGGTACAAGTTCAATATCGCAGAAACTGAAAAATGGATAAAGAAGTTGTGGTACTTACGTACAATGCAGTATCACTCAGCAATGAAATCTATGTCATCAGGCCCGTAGCAGCATAATGAGTGGATTCAGGTACGATGATTCTAACTGAAATAAGTCACACAGGAAAAGAAACATCATAAGATATCACTAATACACGGAATGTAACCTTGGCTACACAGGAACTGAATTACAAAACAGAACAGGGTCTCAAATTTAGAAACCCAACTTATGCTTGCTTAAGGGGAAAGGTGAGTTGGGGTGCTGCATAAAACCAGAGATTGAAATGAGCACAGATAAAGTTCCTTAAGCCAAATATGGAATAGACAAGAGCTACTCCTTGCTCAACGAAATGGACTCAACACCCCATATTAAATGCCTAAGAGTGTACCTGACTAGGAAGTATCTTAAAACCTATGGATTGCTATGTCTCTGAAAGAGAATCAAGTGTGTGTACAGGGGCATAAACGCAGCAGTGATAGGATTGGAGAGGTTCGGTGAGCAAATGAAGACCCTTTGAAGTCATATTGCATGGTACCCATTCCACGGGTCTCAACTCTCCAGGTTTAAGGTATTCTTCCTTCAGCTAAAACATGCATGTGGAACCCAGAGTATGATCAACCGTGTGATCGGGAGACGTGTTCCAATATGTCTCAGTTTTCGTCCCCTGGTACTCGGGTGCAACATTCCAGACGCTTTACTAACACTCTCCCGACTTGGAGAGTCAGTGCCTTTAACCTCCTGTTTGGCCCAGTTTGCAATTCCTGCGGAAGATGAACAGGAATAGGCAGAACCAATGACAGACTAGCTGGAGGTGTCTGGACGGGCAAATTTAACTCTCATTTCCCACCAGGAAGAGGAATTAACCAAAGGCTCAGCGTGCCGTGCCGGAACCAGATTAGGGCCTGAAGCCATCCTGCGGTGTTGCGGCCAGCTCACGAGAAAGCGAGTTGAAGAAAGGAGCTCAGGGGCACTGTAATTCACAAACCTGCAGAGTTATAAATGACAGCTATCGTCCAAAAATATACTGAAGTAAGGCTGCCAAGAGGACTTGAAAGCGGGGCAGAATTGCAGGAAACCGATTTCAGGAGGTAGACTGGAATTGCATTTAAAGCATAGGAAAAGAGGCAGAACGTCCACAATGATGCACTTGGCCAAAAAGGGCGTATGCGTTTTTTCCTGAATATATTCAGGAAAAAACGCATACGCCCTTTTTGGCCAACCAAGCAAGCTTGCAAAGGAAATCTGCACTACAATGAAGTCTCACTTCCCCCCGGTCAAAAGGGCCATCTGAAAAAAGTGTAAAATCCAGAAAGGCAGGACAGGCCATGGAGAACTGGGAGCCTTGTTATGCTGATGGGCGGGATGTAAATTGCCAACAGCCACTCCGGAGAAGTGTATGGTGTTTCCTGAAACAGCTAAAAAACAAAGCAACAGAGCCTAGGGCACTTCCACTTATGGTCCTATAGCTTAGGGAAATTAAAATCAAAAAGACACAGCCACCCCAAAGGTTGGGACGGCTCTGTTTACAAGAACCTGGTTTACGGTACAAGTTCAATATCGCAGAAACTGAAAAATGGATAAAGAAGTTGTGGTACTTACGTACAATGCAGTATCACTCAGCAATGAAATCTATGTCATCAGGCCCGTAGCAGCATAATGAGTGGATTCAGGTACGATGATTCTAACTGAAATAAGTCACACAGGAAAAGAAACATCATAAGATATCACTAATACACGGAATGTAACCTTGGCTACACAGGAACTGAATTACAAAACAGAACAGGGTCTCAAATTTAGAAACCCAACTTATGCTTGCTTAAGGGGAAAGGTGAGTTGGGGTGCTGCATAAAACCAGAGATTGAAATGAGCACAGATAAAGTTCCTTAAGCCAAATATGGAATAGACAAGAGCTACTCCTTGCTCAACGAAATGGACTCAACACCCCATATTAAATGCCTAAGAGTGTACCTGACTAGGAAGTATCTTAAAACCTATGGATTGCTATGTCTCTGAAAGAGAATCAAGTGTGTGTACAGGGGCATAAACGCAGCAGTGATAGGATTGGAGAGGTTCGGTGAGCAAATGAAGACCCTTTGAAGTCATATTGCATGGTACCCATTCCACGGGTCTCAACTCTCCAGGTTTAAGGTATTCTTCCTTCAGCTAAAACATGCATGTGGAACCCAGAGTATGATCAACCGTGTGATCGGGAGACGTGTTCCAATATGTCTCAGTTTTCGTCCCCTGGTACTCGGGTGCAACATTCCAGACGCTTTACTAACACTCTCCCGACTTGGAGAGTCAGTGCCTTTAACCTCCTGTTTGGCCCAGTTTGCAATTTCTGCGGAAGATGAACAGGAATAGGGAGAACCAATGAGAGACTAGCTGGAGGTGTCTGGACGGGCAAATTTAACTCTCATTTCCCACCAGGAAGAGGAATTAACCAAAGGCTCAGCGTGCCGTGCCGGAACCAGATTAGGGCCTGAAGCCATCCTGCGGTGTTGCGGCCAGCTCACGAGAAAGCGAGTTGAAGAAAGGAGCTCAGGGGCACTGTAATTCACAAACCTGCAGAGTTATAAATGACAGCTATCGTCCAAAAATATACTGAAGTAAGGCTGCCAAGAGGACTTGAAAGCGGGGCAGAATTGCAGGAAACCGATTTCAGGAGGTAGACTGGAATTGCATTTAAAGCATAGGAAAAGAGGCAGAACGTCCACAATGATGCACTTGGCCAAAAAGGGCGTATGCGTTTTTTCCTGAATATATTCAGGAAAAAACGCATACGCCCTTTTTGGCCAACCAAGCAAGCTTGCAAAGGAAATCTGCACTACAATGAAGTCTCACTTCCCCCCGGTCAAAAGGGCCATCTGAAAAAAGTGTAAAATCCAGAAAGGCAGGACAGGCCATGGAGAACTGGGAGCCTTGTTATGCTGATGGGCGGGATGTCAATTGCCAACAGCCACTCCGGAGAAGTGTATGGTGTTTCCTGAAACAGCTAAAAAACAAAGCAACAGAGCCTAGGGCACTTCCACTTATGGTCCTATAGCTTAGGGAAATTAAAATCAAAAAGACACAGCCACCCCAAAGGTTGGGACGGCTCTGTTTACAAGAACCTGGTTTACGGTACAAGATCAATATCGCAGAAACTGAAAAATGGATAAAGAAGTTGTGGTACTTACGTACAATGCAGTATCACTCAGCAATGAAATCTATGTCATCAGGCCCGTAGCAGCATAATGAGTGGATTCAGGTACGATGATTCTAACTGAAATAAGTCACACAGGAAAAGAAACATCATAAGATATCACTAATACACGGAATGTAACCTTGGCTACACAGGAACTGAATTACAAAACAGAACAGGGTCTCAAATTTAGAAACCCAACTTATGCTTGCTTAAGGGGAAAGGTGAGTTGGGGTGCTGCATAAAACCAGAGATTGAAATGAGCACAGATAAAGTTCCTTAAGCCAAATATGGAATAGACAAGAGCTACTCCTTGCTCAACGAAATGGACTCAACACCCCATATTAAATGCCTAAGAGTGTACCTGACTAGGAAGTATCTTAAAACCTATGGATTGCTATGTCTCTGAAAGAGAATCAAGTGTGTGTACAGGGGCATAAACGCAGCAGTGATAGGATTGGAGAGGTTCGGTGAGCAAATGAAGACCCTTTGAAGTCATATTGCATGGTACCCATTCCACGGGTCTCAACTCTCCAGGTTTAAGGTATTCTTCCTTCAGCTAAAACATGCATGTGGAACCCAGAGTATGATCAACCGTGTGATCGGGAGACGTGTTCCAATATGTCTCAGTTTTCGTCCCCTGGTACTCGGGTGCAACATTCCAGACGCTTTACTAACACTCTCCCGACTTGGAGAGTCAGTGCCTTTAACCTCCTGTTTGGCCCAGTTTGCAATTCCTGCGGAAGATGAACAGGAATAGGGAGAACCAATGACAGACTAGCTGGAGGTGTCTGGACGGGCAAATTTAACTCTCATTTCCCACCAGGAAGAGGAATTAACCAAAGGCTCAGCGTGCCGTGCCGGAACCAGATTAGGGCCTGAAGCCATCCTGCGGTGTTGCGGCCAGCTCACGAGAAAGCGAGTTGAAGAAAGGAGCTCAGGGGCACTGTAATTCACAAACCTGCAGAGTTATAAATGACAGCTATCGTCCAAAAATATACTGAAGTAAGGCTGCCAAGAGGACTTGAAAGCGGGGCAGAATTGCAGGAAACCGATTTCAGGAGGTAGACTGGAATTGCATTTAAAGCATAGGAAAAGAGGCAGAACGTCCACAATGATGCACTTGGCCAAAAAGGGCGTATGCGTTTTTTCCTGAATATATTCAGGAAAAAACGCATACGCCCTTTTTGGCCAACCAAGCAAGCTTGCAAAGGAAATCTGCACTACAATGAAGTCTCATTCCCCCCGGTCAAAAGGGCCATCTGAAAAAAGTGTAAAATCCAGAAAGGCAGGACAGGCCATGGAGAACTGGGAGCCTTGTTATGCTGATGGGCGGGATGTCAATTGCCAACAGCCACTCCGGAGAAGTGTATGGTGTTTCCTGAAACAGCTAAAAAACAAAGCAACAGAGCCTAGGGCACTTCCACTTATGGTCCTATAGCTTAGGGAAATTAAAATCAAAAAGACACAGCCACCCCAAAGGTTGGGACGGCTCTGTTTACAAGAACCTGGTTTACGGTACAAGTTCAATATCGCAGAAACTGAAAAATGGATAAAGAAGTTGTGGTACTTACGTACAATGCAGTATCACTCAGCAATGAAATCTATGTCATCAGGCCCGTAGCAGCATAATGAGTGGATTCAGGTACGATGATTCTAACTGAAATAAGTCACACAGGAAAAGAAACATCATAAGATATCACTAATACACGGAATGTAACCTTGGCTACACAGGAACTGAATTACAAAACAGAACAGGGTCTCAAATTTAGAAAACCAACTTATGCTTGCTTAAGGGGAAAGGTGAGTTGGGGTGCTGCATAAAACCAGAGATTGAAATGAGCACAGATAAAGTTCCTTAAGCCAAATATGGAATAGACAAGAGCTACTCCTTGCTCAACGAAATGGACTCAACACCCCATATTAAATGCCTAAGAGTGTACCTGACTAGGAAGTATCTTAAAACCTATGGATTGCTATGTCTCTGAAAGAGAATCAAGTGTGTGTACAGGGGCATAAACGCAGCAGTGATAGGATTGGAGAGGTTCGGTGAGCAAATGAAGACCCTTTGAAGTCATATTGCATGGTACCCATTCCACGGGTCTCAACTCTCCAGGTTTAAGGGATTCTTCCTTCAGCTAAAACATGCATGTGGAACCCAGAGTATGATCAACCGTGTGATCGGGAGACGTGTTCCAATATGTCTCAGTTTTCGTCCCCTGGTACTCGGGTGCAACATTCCAGACGCTTTACTAACACTCTCCCGACTTGAAGAGTCAGTGCCTTTAACCTCCTGTTTGGCCCAGTTTGCAATTTCTGCGGAAGATGAACAGGAATAGGGAGAACCAATGACAGACTAGCTGGAGGTGTCTGGACGGGCAAATTGAACTCTCATTTCCCACCAGGAAGAGGAATTAACCAAAGGCTCAGCGTGCCGTGCCGGAACCAGATTAGGGCCTGAAGCCATCCTGCGGTGTTGCGGCCAGCTCACGAGAAAGCGAGTTGAAGAAAGGAGCTCAGGGGCACTGTAATTCACAAACCTGCAGAGTTATAAATGACAGCTATCGTCCAAAAATATACTGAAGTAAGGCTGCCAAGAGGACTTGAAAGCGGGGCAGAATTGCAGGAAACCGATTTCAGGAGGTAGACTGGAATTGCATTTAAAGCATAGGAAAAGAGGCAGAACGTCCACAATGATGCACTTGGCCAAAAAGGGCGTATGCGTTTTTTCCTGAATATATTCAGGAAAAAACGCATACGCCCTTTTTGGCCAACCAAGCAAGCTTGCAAAGGAAATCTGCACTACAATGAAGTCTCACTTCCCCCCGGTCAAAAGGGCCATCTGAAAAAAGTGTAAAATCCAGAAAGGCAGGACAGGCCATGGAGAACTGGGAGCCTTGTTATGCTGATGGGCGGGATGTAAATTGCCAACAGCCACTCCGGAGAAGTGTATGGTGTTTCCTGAAACAGCTAAAAAACAAAGCAACAGAGCCTAGGGCACTTCCACTTATGGTCCTATAGCTTAGGGAAATTAAAATCAAAAAGACACAGCCACCCCAAAGGTTAGGACGGCTCTGTTTACAAGAACCTGGTTTACGGTACAAGTTCAATATCGCAGAAAGTGAAAAATGGATAAAGAAGTTGTGGTACTTACGTACAATGCAGTATCACTCAGCAATGAAATCTATGTCATCAGGCCCGTAGCAGCATAATGAGTGGATTCAGGTACGATGATTCTAACTGAAATAAGTCACACAGGAAAAGAAACATCATAAGATATCACTAATACACGGAATGTAACCTTGGCTACACAGGAACTGAATTACAAAACAGAACAGGGTCTCAAATTTAGAAACCCAACTTATGCTTGCTTAAGGGGAAAGGTGAGTTGGGGTGCTGCATAAAACCAGAGATTGAAATGAGCACAGATAAAGTTCCTTAAGCCAAATATGGAATAGACAAGAGCTACTCCTTGCTCAACGAAATGGACTCAACACCCCATATTAAATGCCTAAGAGTGTACCTGACTAGGAAGTATCTTAAAACCTATGGATTGCTATGTCTCCAAAAGAGAATCAAGCGTGTGTACAGGGGCATAAACGCAGCAGTGATAGGATTGGAGAGGTTCGGTGAGCAAATGAAGACCCTTTGAAGTCATATTGCATGGTACCCATTCCACGGGTCTCAACTCTCCAGGTTTAAGGTATTCTTCCTTCAGCTAAAACATGCATGTGGAACCCAGAGTATGATCAACCGTGTGATCGGGAGACGTGTTCCAATATGTCTCAGTTTTCGTCCCCTGGTACTCGGGTGCAACATTCCAGACGCTTTACTAACACTCTCCCGACTTGGAGAGTCAGTGCCTTTAACCTCCTGTTTGGCCCAGTTTGCAATTTCTGCGGAAGATGAACAGGAATAGGGAGAACCAATGAGAGACTAGCTGGAGGTGTCTGGACGGGCAAATTTAACTCTCATTTCCCACCAGGAAGAGGAATTAACCAAAGGCTCAGCGTGCCGTGCTGGAACCAGATTAGGGCCTGAAGCCATCCTGCGGTGTTGCGGCCAGCTCACGAGAAAGCGAGTTGAAGAAAGGAGCTCAGGGGCACTGTAATTCACAAACCTGCAGAGTTATAAATGACAGCTATCGTCCAAAAATATACTGAAGTAAGGCTGCCAAGAGGACTTGAAAGCGGGGCAGAATTGCAGGAAACCGATTTCAGGAGGTAGACTGGAATTGCATTTAAAGCATAGGAAAAGAGGCAGAACGTCCACAATGATGCACTTGGCCAAAAAGGGCGTATGCGTTTTTTCCTGAATATATTCAGGAAAAAACGCATACGCCCTTTTTGGCCAACCAAGCAAGCTTGCAAAGGAAATCTGCACTACAATGAAGTCTCACTTCCCCCCGGTCAAAAGGGCCATCTGAAAAAAGTGTAAAATCCAGAAAGGCAGGACAGGCCATGGAGAACTGGGAGCCTTGTTATGCTGATGGGCGGGATGTAAATTGCCAACAGCCAATCGGGAGAAGTGTATGGTGTTTCCTGAAACAGCTAAAAAACAAAGCAAAAGAGCCTAGGGCACTTCCACTTATGGTCCTATAGCTTAGGGAAATTAAAATCAAAAGACACAGCCACCCCAAAGGTTGGGACGGCTCTGTTTACAAGAACCTGGTTTATGGTACAAGTTCAATATCACAGAAAGTGAAAAATGGATAAAGAAGTTGTGGTACTTACGTACAATGCAGTATCACTCAGCAATGAAATCTATGTCATCAGGTCCGTAGCAGCATAATGAGTGGATTCAGGTACGATGATTCTAACTGAAATAAGTCACACAGGAAAAGAAACATCATAAGATATCACTAATACACGGAATGTAAACTTGGCTACACAGGAACTGAATTACAAAACAGAACAGGGTCTCAAATTTAGAAACCCAACTTATGCTTGCTTAAGGGGAAAGGTGAGTTGGGGTGCTGCATAAAACCAGAGATTGAAATGAGCACAGATAAAGTTCCTTAAGCCAAATATGGAATAGACAAGAGCTACTCCTTGCTCAACGAAATGGACTCAACACCCCATATTAAACGCCTAAGAATGTACCTGACTAGGAAGTATCTTAAAACCTATGGATTGCTATGTCTCCGAAAGAGAATCAAGCGTGTGTACAGGGGCATAAACGCAGCAGTGATAGGACTGGAGAGGTTCGGTGAGCAAATGAAGACCCTTTGAAGTCATATTGCATGGTACCCATTCCACGGGTCTCAACTCTCCAGGTTTAAGGTATTCTTCCTTCAGCTAAAACATGCATGTGGAACCCTGAGTATGATCAACCGTGTGATCGGGAGACGTGTTCAAGTATGTCTCAGGTTTCGTCCCCAGGTACTCGGGTGCAACATTCCAGACGCTTTACTAACACTCTCCCGACTTGGAGAGTCAGTGCCTTTAACCTCCTGTTTGGCCCAGTTTGCAATTTCTGCGGAAGATGAACAGGAATAGGGAGAACCAATGAGAGACTAGCTGGAGGTGTCTGGACGGGCAAATTTAACTCTCATTTCCCACCAGGAAGAGGAATTAACCAAAGGCTCAGCGTGCCGTGCCGGAACCACATTAGGGCCTGAAGCAATCCTGCGGTGTTGCGGCCAGCTGACAAGAAAGCGAGTTGAAGAAAGGAGCTCAGGGGCACTGTAATTCACAAACCTGCAGAGTTATAAATGACAGCTATTGTCCAAAAATATACTGAAGTAAGGCTGCCAAGAGGACTTGAAAGCGGGGCAGAATTGCAGGAAACCGATTTCAGGAGGTAGACTGGAATTGCATTTAAAGCATAGGAAAAGAGGCAGAACGTCCACAATGATGCACTTGGCCAAAAAGGGCGTATGCGTTATTTCCTGAATATATTCAGGAAAAAACGCATACGCCCTTTTTGGCCAACCAAGCAAGCTTGCAAAGGAAATCTGCACTACAATGAAGTCTCACTTCCCCCCGGTCAAAAGGGCCATCTGAAAAAAGTGTAAAATCCAGAAAGGCAGGACAGGCCATGGAGAACTGGGAGCCTTGTTATGCTGATGGGCGGGATGTCAATTGCCAACAGCCACTCGGGAGAAGTGTATGGTGTTTCCTGAAACATCTAAAAAACAAAGCAACAGAGCCTAGGGCACTTCCACTTATGGTCCTATAGCTTAGGGAAATTAAAATCAAAAAGACACAGCCACCCCAAAGGTTGGGACGGCTCTGTTTACAAGAACCTGGTTTACGGTACAAGTTCAATATCGCAGAAAGTGAAAAATGGATAAAGAAGTTGTGGTACTTACGTACAATGCAGTATCACTCAGCAATGAAATCTATGTCATCAGGCCCGTAGCAGCATAATGAGTGGATTCAGGTATGATGATTCTAACTGAAATAAGTCACACAGAAAAAGAAACATCATAAGATATCACTAATACACGGAATGTAAACTTGGCTACACAGGAACTGAATTACAAAACAGAAGAGGGTCTCAAATTTAGAAAACCAACTTATGCTTGCTTAAGGGGAAAGGTGAGTTGGGGTGCCGCATAAAACCAGAGATTGAAATGAGCACAGATAAAGTTCCTTAAGCCAAATATGTAATAGACAAGAGCTACTCCTTGCTCAACGAAATGGATTCAACACCCCATATTAAACACATAAAAATATACCTGACTAGGAAGAATCTTAAAACCTATGGATTGCTATGTCTCCGAAAGAGAATCAAGCGTGTGTACAGGGGCATAAACGCAGCAGTGATAGGATTGGAGAGGTTCGGTGAGCAAATGAAGACCCTTTGAAGTCATATTGCATGGTACCCATTCCACGGGTCTCAACTCTCCAGGTTTAAGGTATTCTTCCTTCAGCTAAAACATGCATGTGGAACCCTGAGTATGATCAACCGTGTGATCGGGAGACGTGTTCAAGTATGTCTCAGGTTTCGTCCCCAGGTACTCGGGTGCAACATTCCAGACGCTTTACTAACACTCTCCCGACTTGGAGAGTCAGTGCCTTTAACCTCCTGTTTGGCCCAGTTTGCAATTTCTGCGGAAGATGAACAGGAATAGGGAGAACCAATGAGAGACTAGCTGGAGGTGTCTGGACGGGCAAATTTAACTCTCATTTCCCACCAGGAAGAGGAATTAACCAAAGGCTCAGCGTGCCGTGCCGGAACCACATTAGGGCCTGAAGCAATCCTGCGGTGTTGCGGCCAGCTGACAAGAAAGCGAGTTGAAGAAAGGAGCTCAGGGGCACTGTAATTCACAAACCTGCAGAGTTATAAATGACAGCTATTGTCCAAAAATATACTGAAGTAAGGCTGCCAAGAGGACTTGAAAGCGGGGCAGAATTGCAGGAAACCGATTTCAGGAGGTAGACTGGAATTGCATTTAAAGCATAGGAAAAGAGGCAGAACGTCCACAATGATGCACTTGGCCAAAAAGGGCGTATGCGTTATTTCCTGAATATATTCAGGAAAAAACGCATACGCCCTTTTTGGCCAACCAAGCAAGCTTGCAAAGGAAATCTGCACTACAATGAAGTCTCACTTCCCCCCGGTCAAAAGGGCCATCTGAAAAAAGTGTAAAATCCAGAAAGGCAGGACAGGCCATGGAGAACTGGGAGCCTTGTTATGCTGATGGGCGGGATGTCAATTGCCAACAGCCACTCGGGAGAACTGTATGGTGTTTCCTGAAACATCTAAAAAACAAAGCAACAGAGCCTAGGGCACTTCCACTTATGGTCCTATAGCTTAGGGAAATTAAAATCAAAAAGACACAGCCACCCCAAAGGTTGGGACGGCTCTGTTTACAAGAACCTGGTTTACGGTACAAGTTCAATATCGCAGAAAGTGAAAAATGGATAAAGAAGTTGTGGTACTTACGTACAATGCAGTATCACTCAGCAATGAAATCTATGTCATCAGGCCCGTAGCAGCATAATGAGTGGATTCAGGTATGATGATTCTAACTGAAATAAGTCACACAGAAAAAGAAACATCATAAGATATCACTAATACACGGAATGTAAACTTGGCTACACAGGAACTGAATTACAAAACAGAAGAGGGTCTCAAATTTAGAAAACCAACTTATGCTTGCTTAAGGGGAAAGGTGAGTTGGGGTGCCGCATAAAACCAGAGATTGAAATGAGCACAGATAAAGTTCCTTAAGCCAAATATGTAATAGACAAGAGCTACTCCTTGCTCAACGAAATGGATTCAACACCCCATATTAAACACATAAAAATATACCTGACTAGGAAGAATCTTAAAACCTATGGATTGCTATGTCTCCGAAAGAGAATCAAGCGTGTGTACAGGGGCATAAACGCAGCAGTGATAGGATTGGAGAGGTTCGGTGAGCAAATGAAGACCCTTTGAAGTCATATTGCATGGTACCCATTCCACGGGTCTCAACTCTCCAGGTTTAAGGTATTCTTCCTTCAGCTAAAACATGCATGTGGAACCCTGAGTATGATCAACCGTGTGATCGGGAGACGTGTTCAAGTATGTCTCAGGTTTCGTCCCCAGGTACTCGGGTGCAACATTCCAGACGCTTTACTAACACTCTCCCGACTTGGAGAGTCAGTGCCTTTAACCTCCTGTTTGGCCCAGTTTGCAATTTCTGCGGAAGATGAACAGGAATAGGGAGAACCAATGAGAGACTAGCTGGAGGTGTCTGGACGGGCAAATTTAACTCTCATTTCCCACCAGGAAGAGGAATTAACCAAAGGCTCAGCGTGCCGTGCCGGAACCACATTAGGGCCTGAAGCAATCCTGCGGTGTTGCGGCCAGCTGACAAGAAAGCGAGTTGAAGAAAGGAGCTCAGGGGCACTGTAATTCACAAACCTGCAGAGTTATAAATGACAGCTATTGTCCAAAAATATACTGAAGTAAGGCTGCCAAGAGGACTTGAAAGCGGGGCAGAATTGCAGGAAACCGATTTCAGGAGGTAGACTGGAATTGCATTTAAAGCATAGGAAAAGAGGCAGAACGTCCACAATGATGCACTTGGCCAAAAAGGGCGTATGCGTTATTTCCTGAATATATTCAGGAAAAAACGCATACGCCCTTTTTGGCCAACCAAGCAAGCTTGCAAAGGAAATCTGCACTACAATGAAGTCTCACTTCCCCCCGGTCAAAAGGGCCATCTGAAAAAAGTGTAAAATCCAGAAAGGCAGGACAGGCCATGGAGAACTGGGAGCCTTGTTATGCTGATGGGCGGGATGTCAATTGCCAACAGCCACTCGGGAGAACTGTATGGTGTTTCCTGAAACATCTAAAAAACAAAGCAACAGAGCCTAGGGCACTTCCACTTATGGTCCTATAGCTTAGGGAAATTAAAATCAAAAAGACACAGCCACCCCAAAGGTTGGGACGGCTCTGTTTACAAGAACCTGGTTTACGGTACAAGTTCAATATCGCAGAAAGTGAAAAATGGATAAAGAAGTTGTGGTACTTACGTACAATGCAGTATCACTCAGCAATGAAATCTATGTCATCAGGCCCGTAGCAGCATAATGAGTGGATTCAGGTATGATGATTCTAACTGAAATAAGTCACACAGAAAAAGAAACATCATAAGATATCACTAATACACGGAATGTAAACTTGGCTACACAGGAACTGAATTACAAAACAGAAGAGGGTCTCAAATTTAGAAAACCAACTTATGCTTGCTTAAGGGGAAAGGTGAGTTGGGGTGCCGCATAAAACCAGAGATTGAAATGAGCACAGATAAAGTTCCTTAAGCCAAATATGTAATAGACAAGAGCTACTCCTTGCTCAACGAAATGGATTCAACACCCCATATTAAACACATAAAAATATACCTGACTAGGAAGAATCTTAAAACCTATGGATTGCTATGTCTCCAAAAGAGAATCAAGCGTGTGTACAGGGGCATAAACGCAGCAGTGATAGGATTGGAGAGGTTCGGTGAGCAAATGAAGACCCTTTGAAGTCATATTGCATGGTACCCATTCCACGGGTCTCAACTCTCCAGGTTTAAGGTATTCTTCCTTCAGCTAAAACATGCATGTGGAACCCTGAGTATGATCAACCGTGTGATCGGGAGACGTGTTCAAGTATGTCTCAGGTTTCGTCCCCAGGTACTCGGGTGCAACATTCCAGTCGCTTTACTAACACTCTCCCGACTTGGAGAGTCAGTGCCTTTAACCTCCTGTTTGGCCCAGTTTGCAATTTCTGCGGAAGATGAACAGGAATAGGGAGAACCAATGAGAGACTAGCTGGAGGTGTCTGGACGGGCAAATTTAACTCTCATTTCCCACCAGGAAGAGGAATTAACCAAAGGCTCAGCGTGCCGTGCCGGAACAACATTAGGGCCTGAAGCAATCCTGCGGTGTTGCGGCCAGCTGACAAGAAAGCGAGTTGAAGAAAGGAGCTCAGGGGCACTGTAATTCACAAACCTGCAGAGTTATAAATGACAGCTATTGTCCAAAAATATACTGAAGTAAGGCTGCCAAGAGGACTTGAAAGCGGGGCAGAATTGCAGGAAACCGATTTCAGGAGGTAGACTGGAATTGCATTTAAAGCATAGGAAAAGAGGCAGAACGTCCACAATGATGCACTTGGCCAAAAAGGGCGTATGCGTTATTTCCTGAATATATTCAGGAAAAAACGCATACGCCCTTTTTGGCCAACCAAGCAAGCTTGCAAAGGAAATCTGCACTACAATGAAGTCTCACTTCCCCCCGGTCAAAAGGGCCATCTGAAAAAAGTGTAAAATCCAGAAAGGCAGGACAGGCCATGGAGAACTGGGAGCCTTGTTATGCTGATGGGCGGGATGTCAATTGCCAACAGCCACTCGGGAGAACTGTATGGTGTTTCCTGAAACATCTAAAAAACAAAGCAACAGAGCCTAGGGCACTTCCACTTATGGTCCTATAGCTTAGGGAAATTAAAATCAAAAAGACACAGCCACCCCAAAGGTTGGGACGGCTCTGTTTACAAGAACCTGGTTTACGGTACAAGTTCAATATCGCAGAAAGTGAAAAATGGATAAAGAAGTTGTGGTACTTACGTACAATGCAGTATCACTCAGCAATGAAATCTATGTCATCAGGCCCGTAGCAGCATAATGAGTGGATTCAGGTATGATGATTCTAACTGAAATAAGTCACACAGAAAAAGAAACATCATAAGATATCACTAATACACGGAATGTAAACTTGGCTACACAGGAACTGAATTACAAAACAGAAGAGGGTCTCAAATTTAGAAAACCAACTTATGCTTGCTTAAGGGGAAAGGTGAGTTGGGGTGCCGCATAAAACCAGAGATTGAAATGAGCACAGATAAAGTTCCTTAAGCCAAATATGTAATAGACAAGAGCTACTCCTTGCTCAACGAAATGGATTCAACACCCCATATTAAACACATAAAAATATACCTGACTAGGAAGAATCTTAAAACCTATGGATTGCTATGTCTCCAAAAGAGAATCAAGCGTGTGTACAGGGGCATAAACGCAGCAGTGATAGGATTGGAGAGGTTCGGTGAGCAAATGAAGACCCTTTGAAGTCATATTGCATGGTACCCATTCCACGGGTCTCAACTCTCCAGGTTTAAGGTATTCTTCCTTCAGCTAAAACATGCATGTGGAACCCTGAGTATGATCAACCGTGTGATCGGGAGACGTGTTCAAGTATGTCTCAGGTTTCGTCCCCAGGTACTCGGGTGCAACATTCCAGACGCTTTACTAACACTCTCCCGACTTGGAGAGTCAGTGCCTTTAACATCCTGTTTGGCCCAGTTTGCAATTTCTGCGGAAGATGAACAGGAATAGGGAGAACCAATGAGAGACTAGCTGGAGGTGTCTGGACGGGCAAATTTAACTCTCATTTCCCACCAGGAAGAGGAATTAACCAAAGGCTCAGCGTGCCGTGCCGGAACCACATTAGGGCCTGAAGCAATCCTGCGGTGTTGCGGCCAGCTGACAAGAAAGCGAGTTGAAGAAAGGAGCTCAGGGGCACTGTAATTCACAAACCTGCAGAGTTATAAATGACAGCTATCGTCCAAAAATATACTGAAGTAAGGCTGCCAAGAGGACTTGAAAGCGGGGCAGAATTGCAGGAAACCGATTTCAGGAGGTAGACTGGAATTGCATTTAAAGCATAGGAAAAGAGGCAGAACGTCCACAATGATGCACTTGGCCAAAAAGGGCGTATGCGTTTTTTCCTGAATATATTCAGGAAAAAACGCATACGCCCTTTTTGGCCAACCAAGCAAGCTTGCAAAGGAAATGTGCACTACAATGAAGTCTCACTTCTCCCCGGTCAAAAGGGCCATCTGAAAAAAGTGTAAAATCCAGAAAGGCAGGACAGGCCATGGAGAACTGGGAGCCTTGTTATGCTGATGGGCGGGATGTAAATTGCCAACAGCCACTCGGGAGAAGTGTATGGTGTTTCCTGAAACATCTAAAAAACAAAGCAACAGAGCCTAGGGCACTTCCACTTATGGTCCTATAGCTTAGGGAAATTAAAATCAAAAAGACACCGCCACCCCAAAGGTTGGGACGGCTCTGTTTACAAGAACCTGGTTTACGGTACAAGTTCAATATCGCAGAAAGTGAAAAATGGATAAAGAAGTTGTGGTACTTACGTACAATGCAGTATCACTCAGCAATGAAATCTATGTCATCAGGCCCGTAGCAGCATAATGAGTGGATTCAGGTACGATGATTCTAACTGAAATAAGTCACACAGGAAAAGAAACATCATAAGATATCACTAATACACGGAATGTAAACTTGGCTACACAGGAACTGAATTACAAAACAGAACAGGGTCTCTAATCTAGAAACCCAACTTATGCTTGCTTAAGGGGAAAGGTGAGTTGGGGTGCTGCATAAAACCAGAGATTGAAATGAGCACAGATAAAGTTCCTTAAGCCAAATATGGAATAGACAAGAGCTACTCCTTGCTCAACGAAATGGACTCAACACCCCATATTAAATGCCTAAGAGTGTACCTGACTAGGAAGTATCTTAAAACCTATGGATTGCTATGTCTCTGAAAGAGAATCAAGTGTGTGTACAGGGGCATAAACGCAGCAGTGATAGGATTGGAGAGGTTCGGTGGGCAAATGAAGACCCTTTGAAGTCATATTGCATGGTACCCATTCCACGGGTCTCAACTCTCCAGGTTTAAGGTATTCTTCCTTCAGCTAAAACATGCATGTGGAACCCAGAGTATGATCAACCGTGTGATCGGGAGACGTGTTCCAATATGTCTCAGTTTTCGTCCCCTGGTACTCGGGTGCAACATTCCAGACGCTTTACTAACACTCTCCCGACTTGGAGAGTCAGTGCCTTTAACCTCCTGTTTGGCCCAGTTTGCAATTTCTGCGGAAGATGAACAGGAATAGGGAGAACCAATGACAGACTAGCTGGAGGTGTCTGGACGGGCAAATTTAACTCTCATTTCCCACCAGGAAGAGGAATTAACCAAAGGCTCAGCGTGCCGTGCCGGAACCAGATTAGGGCCTGAAGCCATCCTGCGGGGTTGCGGCCAGCTCACGAGAAAGCGAGTTGAAGAAAGGAGCTCAGGGGCACTGTAATTCACAAACCTGCAGAGTTATAAATGACAGCTATCGTCCAAAAATATACTGAAGTAAGGCTGCCAAGAGGACTTGAAAGCGGGGCAGAATTGCAGGAAACCGATTTCAGGAGGTAGACTGGAATTGCATTTAAAGCATAGGAAAAGAGGCAGAACGTCCACAATGATGCACTTGGCCAAAAAGGGCGTATGCGTTTTTTCCTGAATATATTCAGGAAAAAACGCATACGCCCTTTTTGGCCAACCAAGCAAGCTTGCAAAGGAAATCTGCACTACAGTGAAGTCTCACTTCCCCCCAGTCAAAAGGGCCATCTGAAAAAAGTGTAAAATCCAGAAAGGCAGGACAGGCCATGGAGAACTGGGAGCCTTGTTATGCTGATGGGCGGGATGTCAATTGCCAACAGCCACTCGGGAGAAGTGTATGGTGTTTCCTGAAACATCTAAAAAACAAAGCAACAGAGCCTAGGGCAATTCCACTTATGGTCCTATAGCTTAGGGAAATTAAAATCAAAAGACACAGCCACCCCAAAGGTTGGGACGGCTCTGTTTACAAGAACCTGGTTTACGGTACAAGTTCAGTATCGCAGAAAGTGAAAAATGGATAAAGAAGTTGTGGTACTTACGTACAATGCAGTATCACTCAGCAATGAAATCTATGTCATCAGGCCCGTAGCAGCATAATGAGTGGATTCAGGTACGATGATTCTAACTGAAATAAGTCACACAGAAAAAGAAACATCATAAGATATCACTAATACACGGAATGTAACCTTGGCTACACAGGAACTGAATTACAAAACAGAACAGGGTCTCAAATTTAGAAAACCAACTTATCCTTGCTTAAGGGGAAAGGTGAGTTGGGGTGCTGCATAAAACCAGAGATTGAAATGAGCACAGATAAAGTTCCTTAAGCCAAATATGGAATAGACAAGAGCTACTCCTTGCTCAACGAAATGGACTCAACACCCCATATTAAATGCCTAAGAGTGTACCTGACTAGGAAGTATCTTAAACCCTATGGATTGCTATGTCTCTGAAAGAGAATCAAGTGTGTGTACAGGGGCATAAACGCAGCAGTGATAGGATTGGAGAGGTTCGGTGAGCAAATGAAGACCCTTTGAAGTCATATTGCATGGTACCCATTCCACGGGTCTCAACTCTCCAGGTTTAAGGTATTCTTCCTTCAGCTAAAACATGCATGTGGAACCCAGAGTATGATCAACCGTGTGATCGGGAGACGTGTTCCAATATGTGTCAGTTTTCGTCCCCTGGTACTCGGGTGCAACATTCCAGACGCTTTACTAACACTCTCCCGACTTGGAGAGTCAGTGCCTTTAACCTCCTGTTTGGCCCAGTTTGCAATTTCTGCGGAAGATGAACAGGGATAGGGAGAACCAATGAGAGACTAGCTGGAGGTGTCTGGACGGGCAAATTTAACTCTCATTTCCCACCAGGAAGAGGAATTAACCAAAGGCTCAGCGTGCCGTGCCGGAACCAGATTAGGGCCTGAAGCCATCCTGCGGTGTTGCGGCCAGCTCACGAGAAAGCGAGTTGAAGAAAGGAGCTCAGGGGCACTGTAATTCACAAACCTGCAGAGTTATAAATGACAGCTATCGTCCAAAAATATACTGAAGTAAGGCTGCCAAGAGGACTTGAAAGCGGGGCAGAATTGCAGGAAACCGATTTCAGGAGGTAGACTGGAATTGCATTTAAAGCATAGGAAAAGAGGCAGAACGTCCACAATGATGCACTTGGCCAAAAAGGGCGTATGCGTTTTTTCCTGAATATATTCAGGAAAAAACGCATACGCCCTTTTTGGCCAACCAAGCAAGCTTGCAAAGGAAATCTGCACTACAATGAAGTCTCACTTCCCCCCGGTCAAAAGGGCCATCTGAAAAAAGTGTAAAATCCAGAAAGGCAGGACAGGCCATGGAGAACTGGGAGCCTTGTTATGCTGATGGGCGGGATGTCAATTGCCAACAGCCACTCGGGAGAAGTGTATGGTGTTTCCTGAAACATCTAAAAAACAAAGCAACAGAGCCTAGGGCACTTCCACTTATGGTCCTATAGCTTAGGGAAATTAAAATCAAAAGACACAGCCACCCCAAAGGTTGGGACGGCTCTGTTTACAAGAACCTGGTTTTCGGTACAAGTTCAATATCGCAGAAAGTGAAAAATGGATAAAGAAGTTGTGGTACTTACGTACAATGCAGTATCACTCAGCAATGAAATCTATGTCATCAGGCCCGTAGCAGCATAATGAGTGGATTCAGGTACGATGATTCTAACTGAAATAAGTCACACAGAAAAAGAAACATCATAAGATATCACTAATACACGGAATGTAAACTTGGCTACACAGGAACTGAATTACAAAACAGAACAGGGTCTCAAATTTAGAAAACCAACTTATGCTTGCTTAAGGGGAAAGGTGAGTTGGGGTGCTGCATAAAACCAGAGATTGAAATGAGCACAGATAAAGTTCCTTAAGCCAAATATGCAATAGACAAGAGCTACTCCTTGCTCAACGAAATGGACTCAACACCCCATATTAAATGCCTAAGAGTGTACCTGACTAGGAAGTATCTTAAAACCTATGGATTGCTATGTCTCTGAAAGAGAATCAAGTGTGTGTACAGGGGCATAAACGCAGCAGTGATAGGATTGGAGAGGTTCGGTGGGCAAATGAAGACCCTTTGAAGTCTTATTGCATGGTACCCATTCCACGGGTCTCAACTCTCCAGGTTTAAGGTATTCTTCCTTCAGCTAAAACATGCATGTGGAACCCAGAGTATGATCAACCGTGTGATCGGGAGACGTGTTCCAATATGTCTCAGTTTTCGTCCCCTGGTACTCGGGTGCAACATTCCAGACGCTTTACTAACACTCTCCCGACTTGGAGAGTCAGTGCCTTTAACCTCCTGTTTGGCCCAGTTTGCAATTTCTGCGGAAGATGAACAGGAATAGGGAGAACCAATGACAGACTAGCTGGAGGTGTCTGGACGGGCAAATTTAACTCTCATTTCCCACCAGGAAGAGGAATTAACCAAAGGCTCAGCGTGCCGTGCCGGAACCAGATTAGGGCCTGAAGCCATCCTGCGGGGTTGCGGCCAGCTCACGAGAAAGCGAGTTGAAGAAAGGAGCTCAGGGGCACTGTAATTCACAAACCTGCAGAGTTATAAATGACAGCTATCGTCCAAAAATATACTGAAGTAAGGCTGCCAAGAGGACTTGAAAGCGGGGCAGAATTGCAGGAAACCGATTTCAGGAGGTAGACTGGAATTGCATTTAAAGCATAGGAAAAGAGGCAGAACGTCCACAATGATGCACTTGGCCAAAAAGGGCGTATGCGTTTTTTCCTGAATATATTCAGGAAAAAACGCATACGCCCTTTTTGGCCAACCAAGCAAGCTTGCAAAGGAAATCTGCACTACAATGAAGTCTCACTTCCCCCCGGTCAAAAGGGCCATCTGAAAAAAGTGTAAAATCCAGAAAGGCAGGACAGGCCATGGAGAACTGGGAGCCTTGTTATGCTGATGGGCGGGATGTAAACTGCCAACAGCCACTCGGGAGAAGTGTATGGTGTTTCCTGAAACATCTAAAAATCAAAGCAACAGAGCCTAGGGCACTTCCACTTATGGTCCTATAGCTTAGGGAAATTAAAATCAAAAAGACACAGCCACCCCAAAGGTTGGGACGGCTCTGTTTACAAGAACCTGGTTTACGGTACAAGTTCAATATCGCAGAAAGTGAAAAATGGATAAAGAAGTTGTGGTACTTACGTACAATGCAGTATCACTCAGCAAGGAAATCTATGTCATCAGGCCCGTAGCAGCATAATGAGTGGATTCAGGTATGATGATTCTAACTGAAATAAGTCACACAGAAAAAGAAACATCATAAGATATCACTAATACACGGAATGTAAACTTGGCTACACAGGAACTGAATTACAAAACAGAACAGGGTCTCAAATTTGGAAAACCAACTTATGCTTGCTTAAGGGGAAAGGTGAGTTGGGGTGCTGCATAAAACCAGAGATTGAAATGAGCACAGATAAAGTTCCTTAAGCCAAATATGGAATAGACAAGAGCTACTCCTTGCTCAACGAAATGGACTCAACACCCCATATTAAATGCCTAAGAGTGTACCTGACTAGGAAGTATCTTAAAACCTATGGATTGCTATGTCTCCGAAAGAGAATCAAGCGTGTGTACAGGGGCATAAACGCAGCAGTGATAGGACTGGAGAGGTTCGGTGAGCAAATGAAGACCCTTTGAAGTCATATTGCATGGTACCCATTCCACGGGTCTCAACTCTCCAGGTTTAAGGTATTCTTCCTTCAGCTAAAACATGCATGTGGAACCCAGAGTATGATCAACCGTGTGATCGGGAGACGTGTTCCAATACGTCTCAGTTTTTGTCCCCTGGTACTCGGGTGCAACATTCCAGACGCTTTACTAACACTCTCCCGACTTGGAGAGTCAGTGCCTTTAACCTCCTGTTTGGCCCAGTTTGCAATTTCTGCAGAAGATGAACAGGAATAGGCAGAACCAATGACAGACTAGATGGAGGTGTCTGGACGGGCAAATTTAACTCTCATTTCCCACCAGGAAGAGGAATTAACCAAAGGCTCAGCGTGCCGTGCCGGAACCAGATTAGGGCCTGAAGCCATCCTGCGGTGCTGCGGCCAGCTCACGAGAAAGCGAGTTGAAGAAAGGAGCTCAGGGGCACTGTAATTCACAAACCTGCAGAGTTATAAATGACAGCTATCGTCCAAAAATATACTGAAGTAAGGCTGCCAAGAGGACTTGAAAGCGGGGCAGAATTGCAGGAAACCGATTTCAGGAGGTAGACTGGAATTGCATTTAAAGCATAGGAAAAGAGGCAGAACGTCCACAATGATGCACTTGGCCAAAAAGGGCGTATGCGTTTTTTCCTGAATATATTCAGGAAAAAACGCATACGCCCTTTTTGGCCAACCAAGCAAGCTTGCAAAGGAAATCTGCACTACAATGAAGTCTCACTTCCCCCCGGTCAAAAGGGCCATCTGAAAAAAGTGTAAAATCCAGAAAGGCAGGACAGGCCATGGAGAACTGGGAGCCTTGTTATGCTGATGGGCGGGATGTAAATTGCCAACAGCCACTCGGGAGAAGTGTATGGTGTTTCCTGAAACATCTAAAAAACAAAGCAACAGAGCCTAGGGCACTTCCACTTATGGTCCTATAGCTTAGGGAAATTAAAATCAAAAGACACAGCCACCCCAAAGGTTGGGACGGCTCTGTTTACAAGAACCTGGTTTACGGTACAAGTTCAATATCGCAGAAAGTGAAAAATGGATAAAGAAGTTGTGGTACTTACGTACAATGCAGTATCACTCAGCAAGGAAATCTATGTCATCAGGCCCGTAGCAGCATAATGAGTGGATTCAGGTATGATGATTCTAACTGAAATAAGTCACACAGAAAAAGAAACATCATAAGATATCACTAATACACGGAATGTAAACTTGGCTACACAGGAACTGAATTACAAAACAGAACAGGGTCTCAAATTTGGAAAACCAACTTATGCTTGCTTAAGGGGAAACGTGAGTTGGGGTGCTGCATAAAACCAGAGATTGAAATGAGCACAGATAAAGTTCCTTAAGCCAAATATGGAATAGACAAGAGCTACTCCTTGCTCAACGAAATGGACTCAACACCCCATATTAAATGCCTAAGAGTGTACCTGACTAGGAAGTATCTTAAAACCTATGGATTGCTATGTCTCCTAAAGAGAATCAAGCGTGTGTACAGGGGCATAAACGCAGCAGTGATAGGACTGGAGAGGTTCGGTGAGCAAATGAAGACCCTTTGAAGTCATATTGCATGGAACCCATTCCACGGGTCTCAACTCTCCAGGTTTAAGGTATTCTTCCTTCAGCTAAAACATGCATGTGGAACCCAGAGTATGATCAACCGTGTGATCGGGAGACGTGTTCCAATACGTCTCAGTTTTTGTCCCCTGGTACTCGGGTGCAACATTCCAGACGCTTTACTAACACTCTCCCGACTTGGAGAGTCAGTGCCTTTAACCTCCTGTTTGGCCCAGTTTGCAATTTCTGCAGAAGATGAACAGGAATAGGCAGAACCAATGACAGACTAGATGGAGGTGTCTGGACGGGCAAATTTAACTCTCATTTCCCACCAGGAAGAGGAATTAACCAAAGGCTCAGCGTGCCGTGCCGGAACCAGATTAGGGCCTGAAGCCATCCTGCGGTGCTGCGGCCAGCTCACGAGAAAGCGAGTTGAAGAAAGGAGCTCAGGGGCACTGTAATTCACAAACCTGCAGAGTTATAAATGACAGCTATCGTCCAAAAATATACTGAAGTAAGGCTGCCAAGAGGACTTGAAAGCGGGGCAGAATTGCAGGAAACCGATTTCAGGAGGTAGACTGGAATTGCATTTAAAGCATAGGAAAAGAGGCAGAACGTCCACAATGATGCACTTGGCCAAAAAGGGCGTATGCGTTTTTTCCTGAATATATTCAGGAAAAAACGCATACGCCCTTTTTGGCCAACCAAGCAAGCTTGCAAAGGAAATCTGCACTACAATGAAGTCTCACTTCCCCCCGGTCAAAAGGGCCATCTGAAAAAAGTGTAAAATCCAGAAAGGCAGGACAGGCCATGGAGAACTGGGAGCCTTGTTATGCTGATGGGCGGGATGTCAATTGCCAACAGCCACTCGGGAGAAGTGTATGGTGTTTCCTGAAACATCTAAAAAACAAAGCAACAGAGCCTAGGGCACTTCCACTTATGGTCCTATAGCTTAGGGAAATTAAAATCAAAAGACACAGCCACCCCAAAGGTTGGGACGGCTCTGTTTACAAGAACCTGGTTTACGGTACAAGTTCAATATCGCAGAAAGTGAAAAATGGATAAAGAAGTTGTGGTACTTACGTACAATGCAGTATCACTCAGCAATGAAATCTATGTCATCAGGCCCGTAGCAGCATAATGAGTGGATTCAGGTACGATGATTCTAACTGAAATAAGTCACACAGGAAAAGAAACATCATAAGATATCACTAATACACGGAATGTAAACTTGGCTACACAGGAACTGAATTACAAAACAGAACACGGTCTCAAATTTGGAAAACCAACTTATGCTTGCTTAAGGGGAAAGGTGAGTTGGGGTGCTGCATAAAACCAGAGATTGAAATGAGCACAGATAAAGTTCCTTAAGCCAAGTATGGAATAGACAAGAGCTACTCCTTGCTCAAGGAAATGGACTCAACACCCCATATTAAACGCCTAAGAGTGTACCTGACTAGGAAGTATCTTAAAACCTATGGATTGCTATGTCTCCGAAAGAGAATCAAGCGTGTGTACAGGGGCATAAACGCAGCAGTGATAGATATGGAGAGTTTCGGTGAGCAAATGAAGACCCTTTGAAGTCATATTGCATGGTACCCATTCCACGGGTCTCAACTCTCCAGGTTTAAGGTATTCTTCCTTCAGCTAAAACATGCATGTGGAACCCAGAGTATGATCAACCGTGTGATCGGGAGACGTGTTCCAATATGTCTCAGTTTTCGTCCCCTGGTACTCGGGTGCAACATTCCAGACGCTTTACTAACACTCTCCCGACTTGGAGAGTCAGTGCCTTTAACCTCCTGTTTGGCCCAGTTTGCAATTTCTGCGGAAGATGAACCTGAATAGGCAGAACCAATGAGAGACTAGCTGGAGGTGTCTGGACGGGCAAATTTAACTCTCATTTCCCACCAGGAAGAGGAATTAACCAAAGGCTCAGCGTGCCGTGCCGGAACCAGATTAGGGCCTGAAGCCTTCCTGCGGTGTTGCGGCCAGCTCACGAGAAAGCAAGTTGAAGAAAGGAGCTCAGGGGCACTGTAATTCACAAACCTGCAGAGTTATAAATGACAGCTATCGTCCAAAAATATACTGAAGTAAGGCTGCCAAGAGGACTTGAAAGCGGGGCAGAATTGCAGGAAACCGATTTCAGGAGGTAGACTGGAATTGCATTTAAAGCATAGGAAAAGAGGCAGAACGTCCACAATGATGCACTTGGCCAAAAAGGGCGTATGCGTTATTTCCTGAATATATTCAGGAAAAAACGCATACGCCCTTTTTGGCCAACCAAGCAAGCTTGCAAAGGAAATCTGCACTACAATGAAGTCTCACTTCCCCCCGGTCAAAAGGGCCATCTGAAAAAAGTGTAAAATCCAGAAAGGCAGGACAGGCCATGGAGAACTGGGAGCCTTGTTATGCTGATGGGCGGGATGTCAATTGCCAACAGCCACTCGGGAGAACTGTATGGTGTTTCCTGAAACATCTAAAAAACAAAGCAACAGAGCCTAGGGCACTTCCACTTATGGTCCTATAGCTTAGGGAAATTAAAATCAAAAAGACACAGCCACCCCAAAGGTTGGGACGGCTCTGTTTACAAGAACCTGGTTTACGGTACAAGTTCAATATCGCAGAAAGTGAAAAATGGATAAAGAAGTTGTGGTACTTACGTACAATGCAGTATCACTCAGCAATGAAATCTATGTCATCAGGCCCGTAGCAGCATAATGAGTGGATTCAGGTATGATGATTCTAACTGAAATAAGTCACACAGAAAAAGAAACATCATAAGATATCACTAATACACGGAATGTAAACTTGGCTACACAGGAACTGAATTACAAAACAGAAGAGGGTCTCAAATTTAGAAAACCAACTTATGCTTGCTTAAGGGGAAAGGTGAGTTGGGGTGCCGCATAAAACCAGAGATTGAAATGAGCACAGATAAAGTTCCTTAAGCCAAATATGTAATAGACAAGAGCTACTCCTTGCTCAACGAAATGGATTCAACACCCCATAATAAACACATAAAAATATACCTGACTAGGAAGAATCTTAAAACCTATGGATTGCTATGTCTCCGAAAGAGAATCAAGCGTGTGTACAGGGGCATAAACGCAGCAGTGATAGGATTGGAGAGGTTCGGTGAGCAAATGAAGACCCTTTGAAGTCATATTGCATGGTACCCATTCCACGGGTCTCAACTCTCCAGGTTTAAGGTATTCTTCCTTCAGCTAAAACATGCATGTGGAACCCTGAGTATGATCAACCGTGTGATCGGGAGACGTGTTCAAGTATGTCTCAGGTTTCGTCCCCAGGTACTCGGGTGCAACATTCCAGACGCTTTACTAACACTCTCCCGACTTGGAGAGTCAGTGCCTTTAACCTCCTGTTTGGCCCAGTTTGCAATTTCTGCGGAAGATGAACAGGAATAGGGAGAACCAATGAGAGACTAGCTGGAGGTGTCTGGACGGGCAAATTTAACTCTCATTTCCCACCAGGAAGAGGAATTAACCAAAGGCTCAGCGTGCCGTGCCGGAACCACATTAGGGCCTGAAGCAATCCTGCGGTGTTGCGGCCAGCTGACAAGAAAGCGAGTTGAAGAAAGGAGCTCAGGGGCACTGTAATTCACAAACCTGCAGAGTTATAAATGACAGCTATCGTCCAAAAATATACTGAAGTAAGGCTGCCAAGAGGACTTGAAAGCGGGGCAGAATTGCAGGAAACCGATTTCAGGAGGTAGACTGGAATTGCATTTAAAGCATAGGAAAAGAGGCAGAACGTCCACAATGATGCACTTGGCCAAAAAGGGCGTATGCGTTTTTTCCTGAATATATTCAGGAAAAAACGCATACGCCCTTTTTGGCCAACCAAGCAAGCTTGCAAAGGAAATGTGCACTACAATGAAGTCTCACTTCTCCCCGGTCAAAAGGGCCATCTGAAAAAAGTGTAAAATCCAGAAAGGCAGGACAGGCCATGGAGAACTGGGAGCCTTGTTATGCTGATGGGCGGGATGTAAATTGCCAACAGCCACTCGGGAGAAGTGTATGGTGTTTCCTGAAACATCTAAAAAACAAAGCAACAGAGCCTAGGGCACTTCCACTTATGGTCCTATAGCTTAGGGAAATTAAAATCAAAAAGACACCGCCACCCCAAAGGTTGGGACGGCTCTGTTTACAAGAACCTGGTTTACGGTACAAGTTCAATATCGCAGAAAGTGAAAAATGGATAAAGAAGTTGTGGTACTTACGTACAATGCAGTATCACTCAGCAATGAAATCTATGTCATCAGGCCCGTAGCAGCATAATGAGTGGATTCAGGTACGATGATTCTAACTGAAATAAGTCACACAGGAAAAGAAACATCATAAGATATCACTAATACACGGAATGTAAACTTGGCTACACAGGAACTGAATTACAAAACAGAACAGGGTCTCTAATCTAGAAACCCAACTTATGCTTGCTTAAGGGGAAAGGTGAGTTGGGGTGCTGCATAAAACCAGAGATTGAAATGAGCACAGATAAAGTTCCTTAAGCCAAATATGGAATAGACAAGAGCTACTCCTTGCTCAACGAAATGGACTCAACACCCCATATTAAATGCCTAAGAGTGTACCTGACTAGGAAGTATCTTAAAACCTATGGATTGCTATGTCTCTGAAAGAGAATCAAGTGTGTGTACAGGGGCATAAACGCAGCAGTGATAGGATTGGAGAGGTTCGGTGGGCAAATGAAGACCCTTTGAAGTCATATTGCATGGTACCCATTCCACGGGTCTCAACTCTCCAGGTTTAAGGTATTCTTCCTTCAGCTAAAACATGCATGTGGAACCCAGAGTATGATCAACCGTGTGATCGGGAGACGTGTTCCAATATGTCTCAGTTTCCGTCCCCTGGTACTCGGGTGCAACATTCCAGACGCTTTACTAACACTCTCCCGACTTGGAGAGTCAGTGCCTTTAACCTCCTGTTTGGCCCAGTTTGCAATTTCTGCGGAAGATGAACAGGAATAGGGAGAACCAATGACAGACTAGCTGGAGGTGTCTGGACGGGCAAATTTAACTCTCATTTCCCACCAGGAAGAGGAATTAACCAAAGGCTCAGCGTGCCGTGCCGGAACCAGATTAGGGCCTGAAGCCATCCTGCGGGGTTGCGGCCAGCTCACGAGAAAGCGAGTTGAAGAAAGGAGCTCAGGGGCACTGTAATTCACAAACCTGCAGAGTTATAAATGACAGCTATCGTCCAAAAATATACTGAAGTAAGGCTGCCAAGAGGACTTGAAAGCGGGGCAGAATTGCAGGAAACCGATTTCAGGAGGTAGACTGGAATTGCATTTAAAGCATAGGAAAAGAGGCAGAACGTCCACAATGATGCACTTGGCCAAAAAGGGCGTATGCGTTTTTTCCTGAATATATTCAGGAAAAAACGCATACGCCCTTTTTGGCCAACCAAGCAAGCTTGCAAAGGAAATCTGCACTACAGTGAAGTCTCACTTCCCCCCAGTCAAAAGGGCCATCTGAAAAAAGTGTAAAATCCAGAAAGGCAGGACAGGCCATGGAGAACTGGGAGCCTTGTTATGCTGATGGGCGGGATGTCAATTGCCAACAGCCACTCGGGAGAAGTGTATGGTGTTTCCTGAAACATCTAAAAAACAAAGCAACAGAGCCTAGGGCACTTCCACTTATGGTCCTATAGCTTAGGGAAATTAAAATCAAAAGACACAGCCACCCCAAAGGTTGGGACGGCTCTGTTTACAAGAACCTGGTTTACGGTACAAGTTCAGTATCGCAGAAAGTGAAAAATGGATAAAGAAGTTGTGGTACTTACGTACAATGCAGTATCACTCAGCAATGAAATCTATGTCATCAGGCCCGTAGCAGCATAATGAGTGGATTCAGGTACGATGATTCTAACTGAAATAAGTCACACAGAAAAAGAAACATCATAAGATATCACTAATACACGGAATGTAACCTTGGCTACACAGGAACTGAATTACAAAACAGAACAGGGTCTCAAATTTAGAAAACCAACTTATCCTTGCTTAAGGGGAAAGGTGAGTTGGGGTGCTGCATAAAACCAGAGATTGAAATGAGCACAGATAAAGTTCCTTAAGCCAAATATGGAATAGACAAGAGCTACTCCTTGCTCAACGAAATGGACTCAACACCCCATATTAAATGCCTAAGAGTGTACCTGACTAGGAAGTATCTTAAACCCTATGGATTGCTATGTCTCTGAAAGAGAATCAAGTGTGTGTACAGGGGCATAAACGCAGCAGTGATAGGATTGGAGAGGTTCGGTGAGCAAATGAAGACCCTTTGAAGTCATATTGCATGGTACCCATTCCACGGGTCTCAACTCTCCAGGTTTAAGGTATTCTTCCTTCAGCTAAAACATGCATGTGGAACCCAGAGTATGATCAACCGTGTGATCGGGAGACGTGTTCCAATACGTGTCAGTTTTCGTCCCCTGGTACTCGGGTGCAACATTCCAGACGCTTTACTAACACTCTCCCGACTTGGAGAGTCAGTGCCTTTAACCTCCTGTTTGGCCCAGTTTGCAATTTCTGCGGAAGATGAACAGGGATAGGGAGAACCAATGAGAGACTAGCTGGAGGTGTCTGGACGGGCAAATTTAACTCTCATTTCCCACCAGGAAGAGGAATTAACCAAAGGCTCAGCGTGCCGTGCCGGAACCAGATTAGGGCCTGAAGCCATCCTGCGGTGTTGCGGCCAGCTCACGAGAAAGCGAGTTGAAGAAAGGAGCTCAGGGGCACTGTAATTCACAAACCTGCAGAGTTATAAATGACAGCTATCGTCCAAAAATATACTGAAGTAAGGCTGCCAAGAGGACTTGAAAGCGGGGCAGAATTGCAGGAAACCGATTTCAGGAGGTAGACTGGAATTGCATTTAAAGCATAGGAAAAGAGGCAGAACGTCCACAATGATGCACTTGGCCAAAAAGGGCGTATGCGTTTTTTCCTGAATATATTCAGGAAAAAACGCATACGCCCTTTTTGGCCAACCAAGCAAGCTTGCAAAGGAAATCTGCACTACAATGAAGTCTCACTTCCCCCCGGTCAAAAGGGCCATCTGAAAAAAGTGTAAAATCCAGAAAGGCAGGACAGGCCATGGAGAACTGGGAGCCTTGTTATGCTGATGGGCGGGATGTCAATTGCCAACAGCCACTCGGGAGAAGTGTATGGTGTTTCCTGAAACATCTAAAAAACAAAGCAACAGAGCCTAGGGCACTTCCACTTATGGTCCTATAGCTTAGGGAAATTAAAATCAAAAGACACAGCCACCCCAAAGGTTGGGAGGGCTCTGTTTACAAGAACCTGGTTTACGGTACAAGTTCAATATCGCAGAAAGTGAAAAATGGATAAAGAAGTTGTGGTACTTACGTACAATGCAGTATCACTCAGCAATGAAATCTATGTCATCAGGCCCGTAGCAGCATAATGAGTGGATTCAGGTATGATGATTCTAACTGAAATAAGTCACACAGAAAAAGAAACATCATAAGATATCACTAATACACGGAATGTAAACTTGGCTACACAGGAACTGAATTACAAAACAGAACAGGGTCTCAAATTTGGAAAACCAACTTATGCTTGCTTAAGGGGAAAGGTGAGTTGGGGTGCTGCATAAAACCAGAGATTGAAATGAGCACAGATAAAGTTCCTTAAGCCAAACATGGAATAGACAAGAGCTACTCCTTGCTCAACGAAATGGACTCAACACCCCATATTAAATGCCTAAGAGTGTACCTGACTAGGAAGTATCTTAAAACCTATGGATTGCTATGTCTCTGAAAGAGAATCAAGTGTGTGTACAGGGGCATAAACGCAGCAGTGATAGGATTGGAGAGGTTCGGTGGGCAAATGAAGACCCTTTGAAGTCATATTGCATGGTACCCATTCCACGGGTCTCAACTCTCCAGGTTTAAGGTATTCTTCCTTCAGCTAAAACATGCATGTGGAACCCAGAGTATGATCAACCGTGTGATCGGGAGACGTGTTCCAATATGTCTCAGTTTTCCTCCCCTGGTACTCGGGTGCAACATTCCAGACGCTTTACTAACACTCTCCCGACTTGGAGAGTCAGTGCCTTTAACCTCCTGTTTGGCCCAGTTTGCAATTTCTGCGGAAGATGAACAGGAATAGGGAGAACCAATGACAGACTAGCTGGAGGTGTCTGGACGGGCAAATTTAACTCTCATTTCCCACCAGGAAGAGGAATTAACCAAAGGCTCAGCGTGCCGTGCCGGAACCAGATTAGGGCCTGAAGCCATCCTGCGGGGTTGCGGCCAGCTCACGAGAAAGCGAGTTGAAGAAAGGAGCTCAGGGGCACTGTAATTCACAAACCTGCAGAGTTATAAATGACAGCTATCGTCCAAAAATATACTGAAGTAAGGCTGCCAAGAGGACTTGAAAGCGGGGCAGAATTGCAGGAAACCGATTTCAGGAGGTAGACTGGAATTGCATTTAAAGCATAGGAAAAGAGGCAGAACGTCCACAATGATGCACTTGGCCAAAAAGGGCGTATGCGTTTTTTCCTGAATATATTCAGGAAAAAACGCATACGCCCTTTTTGGCCAACCAAGCAAGCTTGCAAAGGAAATCTGCACTACAATGAAGTCTCACTTCCCCCCGGTCAAAAGGGCCATCTGAAAAAAGTGTAAAATCCAGAAAGGCAGGACAGGCCATGGAGAACTGGGAGCCTTGTTATGCTGATGGGCGGGATGTAAACTGCCAACAGCCACTCGGGAGAAGTGTATGGTGTTTCCTGAAACATCTAAAAATCAAAGCAACAGAGCCTAGGGCACTTCCACTTATGGTCCTATAGCTTAGGGAAATTAAAATCAAAAAGACACAGCCACCCCAAAGGTTGGGACGGCTCTGTTTACAAGAACCTGGTTTACGGTACAAGTTCAATATCGCAGAAAGTGAAAAATGGATAAAGAAGTTGTGGTACTTACGTACAATGCAGTATCACTCAGCAAGGAAATCTATGTCATCAGGCCCGTAGCAGCATAATGAGTGGATTCAGGTATGATGATTCTAACTGAAATAAGTCACACAGAAAAAGAAACATCATAAGATATCACTAATACACGGAATGTAAACTTGGCTACACAGGAACTGAATTACAAAACAGAACAGGGTCTCAAATTTGGAAAACCAACTTATGCTTGCTTAAGGGGAAACGTGAGTTGGGGTGCTGCATAAAACCAGAGATTGAAATGAGCACAGATAAAGTTCCTTAAGCCAAATATGGAATGGACAAGAGCTACTCCTTGCTCAACGAAATGGACTCAACACCCCATATTAAATGCCTAAGAGTGTACCTGACTAGGAAGTATCTTAAAACCTATGGATTGCTATGTCTCCGAAAGAGAATCAAGCGTGTGTACAGGGGCATAAACGCAGCAGTGATAGGACTGGAGAGGTTCGGTGAGCAAATGAAGACCCTTTGAAGTCATATTGCATGGTACCCATTCCACGGGTCTCAACTCTCCAGGTTTAAGGTATTCTTCCTTCAGCTAAAACATGCATGTGGAACCCAGAGTATGATCAACCGTGTGATCGGGAGACGTGTTCCAATACGTCTCAGTTTTTGTCCCCTGGTACTCGGGTGCAACATTCCAGACGCTTTACTAACACTCTCCCGACTTGGAGAGTCAGTGCCTTTAACCTCCTGTTTGCCCCAGTTTGCAATTTCTGCAGAAGATGAACAGGAATAGGCAGAACCAATGACAGACTAGATGGAGGTGTCTGGACGGGCAAATTTAACTCTCATTTCCCACCAGGAAGAGGAATTAACCAAAGGCTCAGCGTGCCGTGCCGGAACCAGATTAGGGCCTGAAGCCATCCTGCGGTGCTGCGGCCAGCTCACGAGAAAGCGAGTTGAAGAAAGGAGCTCAGGGGCACTGTAATTCACAAACCTGCAGAGTTATAAATGACAGCTATCGTCCAAAAATATACAGAAGTAAGGCTGCCAAGAGGACTTGAAAGCGGGGCAGAATTGCAGGAAACCGATTTCAGGAGGTAGACTGGAATTGCATTTAAAGCATAGGAAAAGAGGCAGAACGTCCACAATGATGCACTTGGCCAAAAAGGGCGTATGCGTTTTTTCCTGAATATATTCAGGAAAAAACGCATACGCCCTTTTTGGCCAACCAAGCAAGCTTGCAAAGGAAATCTGCACTACAATGAAGTCTCACTTCCCCCCGGTCAAAAGGGCCATCTGAAAAAAGTGTAAAATCCAGAAAGGCAGGACAGGCCATGGAGAACTGGGAGCCTTGTTATGCTGATGGGCGGGATGTAAATTGCCAACAGCCACTCGGGAGAAGTGTATGGTGTTTCCTGAAACATCTAAAAAACAAAGCAACAGAGCCTAGGGCACTTCCACTTATGGTCCTATAGCTTAGGGAAATTAAAATCAAAAGACACAGCCACCCCAAAGGTTGGGACGGCTCTGTTTACAAGAACCTGGTTTACGGTACAAGTTCAGTATCGCAGAAAGTGAAAAATGGATAAAGAAGTTGTGGTACTTACGTACAATGCAGTATCACTCAGCAATGAAATCTATGTCATCAGGCCCGTAGCAGCATAATGAGTGGATTCAGGTACGATGATTCTAACTGAAATAAGTCACACAGAAAAAGAAACATCATAAGATATCACTAATACACGGAATGTAACCTTGGCTACACAGGAACTGAATTACAAAACAGAACAGGGTCTCAAATTTAGAAAACCAACTTATGCTTGCTTAAGGGGAAAGGTGAGTTGGGGTGCTGCATAAAACCAGAGATTGAAATGAGCACAGATAAAGTTCCTTAAGCCAAATATGGAATAGACAAGAGCTACTCCTTGCTCAACGAAATGGACTCAACACCCCATATTAAATGCCTAAGAGTGTACCTGACTAGGAAGTATCTTAAAACCTATGGATTGCTATGTGTCTGAAAGAGAATCAAGTGTGTGTACAGGGGCATAAACGCAGCAGTGATAGGATTGGAGAGGTTCGGTGAGCAAATGAAGACCCTTTGAAGTCATATTGCATGGTACCCATTCCACGGGTCTCAACTCTCCAGGTTTAAGGTATTCTTCCTTCAGCTAAAACATGCATGTGGAACCCAGAGTATGATCAACCGTGTGATCGGGAGACGTGTTCCAATACGTCTCAGTTTTCGTCCCCTGGTACTCGGGCGCAACATTCCAGACGCTTTACTAACACTCTCCCGACTTGGAGAGTCAGTGCCTTTAACCTCCTGTTTGGCCCAGTTTGCAATTTCTGCGGAAGATGAACAGGGATAGGGAGAACCAATGAGAGACTAGCTGGAGGTGTCTGGACGGGCAAATTTAACTCTCATTTCCCACCAGGAAGAGGAATTAACCAAAGGCTCAGCGTGCCGTGCCGGAACCAGATTAGGGCCTGAAGCCATCCTGCGGTGTTGCGGCCAGCTCACGAGAAAGCGAGTTGAAGAAAGGAGCTCAGGGGCACTGTAATTCACAAACCTGCAGAGTTATAAATGACAGCTATCGTCCAAAAATATACTGAAGTAAGGCTGCCAAGAGGACTTGAAAGCGGGGCAGAATTGCAGGAAACCGATTTCAGGAGGTAGACTGGAATTGCATTTAAAGCATAGGAAAAGAGGCAGAACGTCCACAATGATGCACTTGGCCAAAAAGGGCGTATGCGTTTTTTCCTGAATATATTCAGGAAAAAACGCATACGCCCTTTTTGGCCAACCAAGCAAGCTTGCAAAGGAAATCTGCACTACAATGAAGTCTCACTTCCCCCCGGTCAAAAGGGCCATCTGAAAAAAGTGTAAAATCCAGAAAGGCAGGACAGGCCATGGAGAACTGGGAGCCTTGTTATGCTGATGGGCGGGATGTAAATTGCCAACAGCCACTCGGGAGAAGTGTATGGTGTTTCCTGAAACATCTAAAAAACAAAGCAACAGAGCCTAGGGCACTTCCACTTATGGTCCTATAGCTTAGGGAAATTAAAATCAAAAGACACAGCCACCCCAAAGGTTGGGACGGCTCTGTTTACAAGAACCTGGTTTACGGTACAAGTTCAATATCGCAGAAAGTGAAAAATGGATAAAGAAGTTGTGGTACTTACGTACAATGCAGTATCACTCAGCAAGGAAATCTATGTCATCAGGCCCGTAGCAGCATAATGAGTGGATTCAGGTATGATGATTCTAACTGAAATAAGTCACACAGAAAAAGAAACATCATAAGATATCACTAATACACGGAATGTAAACTTGGCTACACAGGAACTGAATTACAAAACAGAACAGGGTCTCAAATTTGGAAAACCAACTTATGCTTGCTTAAGGGGAAACGTGAGTTGGGGTGCTGCATAAAACCAGAGATTGAAATGAGCACAGATAAAGTTCCTTAAGCCAAATATGGAATAGACAAGAGCTACTCCTTGCTCAACGAAATGGACTCAACACCCCATATTAAATGCCTAAGAGTGTACCTGACTAGGAAGTATCTTAAAACCTATGGATTGCTATGTCTCCTAAAGAGAATCAAGCGTGTGTACAGGGGCATAAACGCAGCAGTGATAGGACTGGAGAGGTTCGGTGAGCAAATGAAGACCCTTTGAAGTCATATTGCATGGAACCCATTCCACGGGTCTCAACTCTCCAGGTTTAAGGTATTCTTCCTTAAGCTAACACATGCATGTGGAACCCAGAGTATGATCAACCGTGTGATCGGGAGACGTGTTCCAATATGTGTCAGTTTTCGTCCCCTGGAACTCGGGTGCAACATTCCAGACGCTTTACTAACACTCTCCCGACTTGGAGAGTCAGTGCCTTTAACCTCCTGTTTGGCCCAGTTTGCAATTTCTGCAGAAGATGAACAGGAATAGGGAGAACCAATGACAGACTAGCTGGAGGTGTCTGGACGGGCAAATTTAACTCTCATTTCCCACCAGGAAGAGGAATTAACCAAAGGCTCAGCGTGCCGTGCCGGAACCAGATTAGGGCCTGAAGCCATCCTGCGGTGTTGCGGCCAGCTCACGAGAAAGCGAGTTGAAGAAAGGAGCTCAGGGGCACTGTAATTCACAAACCTGCAGAGTTATAAATGACAGCTATCGTCCAAAAATATACTGAAGTAAGGCTGCCAAGAGGACTTGAAAGCGGGGCAGAATTGCAGGAAACCGATTTCAGGAGGTAGACTGGAATTGCATTTAAAGCATAGGAAAAGAGGCAGAACGTCCACAATGATGCACTTGGCCAAAAAGGGCGTATGCGTTTTTTCCTGAATATATTCAGGAAAAAACGCATACGCCCTTTTTGGCCAACCAAGCAAGCTTGCAAAGGAAATCTGCACTACAATGAAGTCTCACTTCCCCCCGGTCAAAAGGGCCATCTGAAAAAAGTGTAAAATCCAGAAAGGCAGGACAGGCCATGGAGAACTGGGAGCCTTGTTATGCTGATGGGCGGGATGTAAATTGCCAACAGCCACTCGGGAGAAGTGTATGGTGTTTCCTGAAACATCTAAAAAACAAAGCAACAGAGCCTAGGGCACTTCCACTTATGGTCCTATAGCTTAGGGAAATTAAAATCAAAAAGACACAGCCACCCCAAAGGTTGGGACGGCTCTGTTTACAAGAACCTGGTTTACGGTACAAGTTCAATATCGCAGAAAGTGAAAAATGGATAAAGAAGTTGTGGTACTTACGTACAATGCAGTATCACTCAGCAAGGAAATCTATGTCATCAGGCCCGTAGCAGCATAATGAGTGGATTCAGGTATGATGATTCTAACTGAAATAAGTCACACAGAAAAAGAAACATCATAAGATATCACTAATACACGGAATGTAAACTTGGCTACACAGGAACTGAATTACAAAACAGAACAGGGTCTCAAATTTGGAAAACCAACTTATGCTTGCTTAAGGGGAAAGGTGAGTTGGGGTGCTGCATAAAACCAGAGATTGAAATGAGCACAGATAAAGTTCCTTAAGCCAAATATGGAATAGACAAGAGCTACTCCTTGCTCAACGAAATGGACTCAACACCCCATATTAAATGCCTAAGAGTGTACCTGACTAGGAAGTATCTTAAAACCTATGGATTGCTATGTCTCCGAAAGAGAATCAAGCGTGTGTACAGGGGCATAAACGCAGCAGTGATAGGACTGGAGAGGTTCGGTGAGCAAATGAAGACCCTTTGAAGTCATATTGCATGGTACCCATTCCACGGGTCTCAACTCTCCAGGTTTAAGGTATTCTTCCTTCAGCTAAAACATGCATGTGGAACCCAGAGTATGATCAACCGTGTGATCGGGAGACGTGTTCCAATACGTCTCAGTTTTTGTCCCCTGGTACTCGGGTGCAACATTCCAGACGCTTTACTAACACTCTCCCGACTTGGAGAGTCAGTGCCTTTAACCTCCTGTTTGGCCCAGTTTGCAATTTCTGCAGAAGATGAACAGGAATAGGCAGAACCAATGACAGACTAGATGGAGGTGTCTGGACGGGCAAATTTAACTCTCATTTCCCACCAGGAAGAGGAATTAACCAAAGGCTCAGCGTGCCGTGCCGGAACCAGATTAGGGCCTGAAGCCATCCTGCGGTGCTGCGGCCAGCTCACGAGAAAGCGAGTTGAAGAAAGGAGCTCAGGGGCAGTGTAATTCACAAACCTGCAGAGTTATAAATGACAGCTATCGTCCAAAAATATACTGAAGTAAGGCTGCCAAGAGGACTTGAAAGCGGGGCAGAATTGCAGGAAACCGATTTCAGGAGGTAGACTGGAATTGCATTTAAAGCATAGGAAAAGAGGCAGAACGTCCACAATGATGCACTTGGCCAAAATGTGCGTATGCGTTTTTTCCTGAATATATTCAGGAAAAAACGCATACGCCCTTTTTGGCCAACCAAGCAAGCTTGCAAAGGAAATCTGCACTACAATGAAGTCTCACTTCCCCCCGGTCAAAAGGGCCATCTGAAAAAAGTGTAAAATCCAGAAAGGCAGGACAGGCCATGGAGAACTGGGAGCCTTGTTATGCTGATGGGCGGGATGTAAATTGCCAACAGCCACTCGGGAGAAGTGTATGGTGTTTCCTGAAACATCTAAAAAACAAAGCAACAGAGCCTAGGGCACTTCCACTTATGGTCCTATAGCTTAGGGAAATTAAAATCAAAAGACACAGCCACCCCAAAGGTTGGGACGGCTCTGTTTACAAGAACCTGGTTTACGGTACAAGTTCAATATCGCAGAAAGTGAAAAATGGATAAAGAAGTTGTGGTACTTACGTACAATGCAGTATCACTCAGCAATGAAATCTATGTCATCAGGCCCGTAGCAGCATAATGAGTGGATTGAGGTACGATGATTCTAACTGAAATAAGTCACACAGAAAAAGAAACATCATAAGATATCACTAATACACGGAATGTAACCTTGGCTACACAGGAACTGAATTACAAAACAGAACAGGGTCTCAAATTTAGAAAACCAACTTATGCTTGCTTAAGGGGAAAGGTGAGTTGGGGTGCTGCATAAAACCAGAGATTGAAATGAGCACAGATAAAGTTCCTTAAGCCAAATATGGAATAGACAAGAGCTACTCCTTGCTCAACGAAATGGACTCAACACCCCATATTAAATGCCTAAGAGTGTACCTGACTAGGAAGTATCTTAAAACCTATGGATTGCTATGTGTCTGAAAGAGAATCAAGTGTGTGTACAGGGGCATAAACGCAGCAGTGATAGGATTGGAGAGGTTCGGTGAGCAAATGAAGACCCTTTGAAGTCATATTGCATGGTACCCATTCCACGGGTCTCAACTCTCCAGGTTTAAGGTATTCTTCCTTCAGCTAAAACATGCATGTGGAACCCAGAGTATGATCAACCGTGTGATCGGGAGACGTGTTCCAATATGTCTCAGTTTTCGTCCCCTGGTACTCGGGTGCAACATTCCAGACGCTTTACTAACACTCTCCCGACTTGGAGAGTCAGTGCCTTTAACCTCCTGTTTGGCCCAGTTTGCAATTTCTGCGGAAGATGAACAGGAATAGGGAGAACCAATGACAGACTAGCTGGAGGTGTCTGGACGGGCAAATTTAACTCTCATTTCCCACCAGGAAGAGGAATTAACCAAAGGCTCAGCGTGCCGTGCCGGAACCAGATTAGGGCCTGAAGCCATCCTGCGGGGTTGCGGCCAGCTCACGAGAAAGCGAGTTGAAGAAAGGAGCTCAGGGGCACTGTAATTCACAAACCTGCAGAGTTATAAATGACAGCTATCGTCCAAAAATATACTGAAGTAAGGCTGCCAAGAGGACTTGAAAGCGGGGCAGAATTGCAGGAAACCGATTTCAGGAGGTAGACTGGAATTGCATTTAAAGCATAGGAAAAGAGGCAGAACGTCCACAATGATGCACTTGGCCAAAAAGGGCGTATGCGTTTTTTCCTGAATATATTCAGGAAAAAACGCATACGCCCTTTTTGGCCAACCAAGCAAGCTTGCAAAGGAAATCTGCACTACAATGAAGTCTCACTTCCCCCCGGTCAAAAGGGCCATCTGAAAAAAGTGTAAAATCCAGAAAGGCAGGACAGGCCATGGAGAACTGGGAGCCTTGTTATGCTGATGGGCGGGATGTCAATTGCCAACAGCCACTCGGGAGAAGTGTATGGTGTTTCCTGAAACATCTAAAAAACAAAGCAACAGAGCCTAGGGCACTTCCACTTATGGTCCTATAGCTTAGGGAAATTAAAATCAAAAGACACAGCCACCCCAAAGGTTGGGACGGCTCTGTTTACAAGAACCTGGTTTACGGTACAAGTTCAATATCGCAGAAAGTGAAAAATGGATAAAGAAGTTGTGGTACTTACGTACAATGCAGTATCACTCAGCAATGAAATCTATGTCATCAGGCCCGTAGCAGCATAATGAGTGGATTCAGGTACGATGATTCTAACTGAAATAAGTCACACAGGAAAAGAAACATCATAAGATATCACTAATACACGGAATGTAAACTTGGCTACACAGGAACTGAATTACAAAACAGAACAGGGTCTCAAATTTGGAAAACCAACTTATGCTTGCTTAAGGGGAAAGGTGAGTTGGGGTGCTGCATAAAACCAGAGATTGAAATGAGCACAGATAAAGTTCCTTAAGCCAAATATGGAATAGACAAGAGCTACTCCTTGCTCAACGAAATGGACTCAACACCCCATATTAAATGCCTAAGAGTGTACCTGACTAGGAAGTATCTTAAAACCTATGGATTGCTATGGCTCTGAAAGAGAATCAAGTGTGTGTACAGGGGCATAAACGCAGCAGTGATAGGATTGGAGAGGTTCGGTGGGCAAATGAAGACCCTTTGAAGTCATATTGCATGGTACCCATTCCACGGGTCTCAACTCTCCAGGTTTAAGGTATTCTTCCTTCAGCTAAAACATGCATGTGGAACCCAGAGTATGATCAACCGTGTGATCGGGAGACGTGTTCCAATATGTCTCAGTTTTCCTCCCCTGGTACTCGGGTGCAACATTCCAGACGCTTTACTAACACTCTCCCGACTTGGAGAGTCAGTGCCTTTAACCTCCTGTTTGGCCCAGTTTGCAATTTCTGCGGAAGATGAACAGGAATAGGGAGAACCAATGACAGACTAGCTGGAGGTGTCTGGACGGGCAAATTTAACTCTCATTTCCCACCAGGAAGAGGAATTAACCAAAGGCTCAGCGTGCCGTGCCGGAACCAGATTAGGGCCTGAAGCCATCCTGCGGGGTTGCGGCCAGCTCACGAGAAAGCGAGTTGAAGAAAGGAGCTCAGGGGCACTGTAATTCACAAACCTGCAGAGTTATAAATGACAGCTATCGTCCAAAAATATACTGAAGTAAGGCTGCCAAGAGGACTTGAAAGCGGGGCAGAATTGCAGGAAACCGATTTCAGGAGGTAGACTGGAATTGCATTGAAAGCATAGGAAAAGAGGCAGAACGTCCACAATGATGCACTTGGCCAAAAAGGGCGTATGCGTTTTTTCCTGAATATATTCAGGAAAAAACGCATACGCCCTTTTTGGCCAACCAAGCAAGCTTGCAAAGGAAATCTGCACTACAATGAAGTCTCACTTCCCCCCGGTCAAAAGGGCCATCTGAAAAAAGTGTAAAATCCAGAAAGGCAGGACAGGCCATGGAGAACTGGGAGCCTTGTTATGCTGATGGGCGGGATGTAAACTGCCAACAGCCACTCGGGAGAAGTGTATGGTGTTTCCTGAAACATCTAAAAATCAAAGCAACAGAGCCTAGGGCACTTCCACTTATGGTCCTATAGCTTAGGGAAATTAAAATCAAAAAGACACAGCCACCCCAAAGGTTGGGACGGCTCTGTTTACAAGAACCTGGTTTACGGTACAAGTTCAATATCGCAGAAAGTGAAAAATGGATAAAGAAGTTGTGGTACTTACGTACAATGCAGTATCACTCAGCAAGGAAATCTATGTCATCAGGCCCGTAGCAGCATAATGAGTGGATTCAGGTATGATGATTCTAACTGAAATAAGTCACACAGAAAAAGAAACATCATAAGATATCACTAATACACGGAATGTAAACTTGGCTACACAGGAACTGAATTACAAAACAGAACAGGGTCTCAAATTTGGAAAACCAACTTATGCTTGCTTAAGGGGAAAGGTGAGTTGGGGTGCTGCATAAAACCAGAGATTGAAATGAGCACAGATAAAGTTCCTTAAGCCAAATATGGAATAGACAAGAGCTACTCCTTGCTCAACGAAATGGACTCAACACCCCATATTAAATGCCTAAGAGTGTACCTGACTAGGAAGTATCTTAAAACCTATGGATTGCTATGTCTCCTAAAGAGAATCAAGCGTGTGTACAGGGGCATAAACGCAGCAGTGATAGGACTGGAGAGGTTCGGTGAGCAAATGAAGACCCTTTGAAGTCATATTGCATGGTACCCATTCCACGGGTCTCAACTCTCCAGGTTTAAGGTATTCTTCCTTCAGCTAAAACATGCATGTGGAACCCAGAGTATGATCAACCGTGTGATCGGGAGACGTGTTCCAATACGTCTCAGTTTTTGTCCCCTGGTACTCGGGTGCAACATTCCAGACGCTTTACTAACACTCTCCCGACTTGGAGAGTCAGTGCCTTTAACCTCCTGTTTGGCCCAGTTTGCAATTTCTGCAGAAGATGAACAGGAATAGGCAGAACCAATGACAGACTACATGGAGGTGTCTGGACGGGCAAATTTAACTCTCATTTCCCACCAGGAAGAGGAATTAACCAAAGGCTCAGCGTGCCGTGCCGGAACCAGATTAGGGCCTGAAGCCATCCTGCGGTGCTGCGGCCAGCTCACGAGAAAGAGAGTTGAAGAAAGGAGCTCAGGGGCACTGTAATTCACAAACCTGCAGAGTTATAAATGACAGCTATCGTCCAAAAATATACTGAAGTAAGGCTGCCAAGAGGACTTGAAAGCGGGGCAGAATTGCAGGAAACCGATTTCAGGAGGTAGACTGGAATTGCATTTAAAGCATAGGAAAAGAGGCAGAACGTCCACAATGATGCACTTGGCCAAAAAGTGCGTATGCGTTTTTTCCTGAATATATTCAGGAAAAAACGCATACGCCCTTTTTGGCCAACCAAGCAAGCTTGCAAAGGAAATCTGCACTACAATGAAGTCTCACTTCCCCCCGGTCAAAAGGGCCATCTGAAAAAAGTGTAAAATCCAGAAAGGCAGGACAGGCCATGGAGAACTGGGAGCCTTGTTATGCTGATGGGCGGGATGTAAATTGCCAACAGCCACTCGGGAGAAGTGTATGGTGTTTCCTGAAACATCTAAAAAACAAAGCAACAGAGCCTAGGGCACTTCCACTTATGGTCCTATAGCTTAGGGAAATTAAAATCAAAAGACACAGCCACCCCAAAGGTTGGGACGGCTCTGTTTACAAGAACCTGGTTTACGGTACAAGTTCAATATCGCAGAAAGTGAAAAATGGATAAAGAAGTTGTGGTACTTACGTACAATGCAGTATCACTCAGCAATGAAATCTATGTCATCAGGCCCGTAGCAGCATAATGAGTGGATTGAGGTACGATGATTCTAACTGAAATAAGTCACACAGAAAAAGAAACATCATAAGATATCACTAATACACGGAATGTAACCTTGGCTACACAGGAACTGAATTACAAAACAGAACAGGGTCTCAAATTTAGAAAACCAACTTATGCTTGCTTAAGGGGAAAGGTGAGTTGGGGTGCTGCATAAAACCAGAGATTGAAATGAGCACAGATAAAGTTCCTTAAGCCAAATATGGAATAGACAAGAGCTACTCCTTGCTCAACGAAATGGACTCAACACCCCATATTAAATGCCTAAGAGTGTACCTGACTAGGAAGTATCTTAAAACCTATGGATTGCTATGTGTCTGAAAGAGAATCAAGTGTGTGTACAGGGGCATAAACGCAGCAGTGATAGGATTGGAGAGGTTCGGTGAGCAAATGAAGACCCTTTGAAGTCATATTGCATGGTACCCATTCCACGGGTCTCAACTCTCCAGGTTTAAGGTATTCTTCCTTCAGCTAAAACATGCATGTGGAACCCAGAGTATGATCAACCGTGTGATCGGGAGACGTGTTCCAATACGTCTCAGTTTTCGTCCCCTGGTACTCGGGCGCAACATTCCAGACGCTTTACTAACACTCTCCCGACTTGGAGAGTCAGTGCCTTTAACCTCCTGTTTGGCCCAGTTTGCAATTTCTGCGGAAGATGAACAGGGATAGGGAGAACCAATGAGAGACTAGCTGGAGGTGTCTGGACGGGCAAATTTAACTCTCATTTCCCACCAGGAAGAGGAATTAACCAAAGGCTCAGCGTGCCGTGCCGGAACCAGATTAGGGCCTGAAGCCATCCTGCGGTGTTGCGGCCAGCTCACGAGAAAGCGAGTTGAAGAAAGGAGCTCAGGGGCACTGTAATTCACAAACCTGCAGAGTTATAAATGACAGCTATCGTCCAAAAATATACTGAAGTAAGGCTGCCAAGAGGACTTGAAAGCGGGGCAGAATTGCAGGAAACCGATTTCAGGAGGTAGACTGGAATTGCATTTAAAGCATAGGAAAAGAGGCAGAACGTCCACAGTGATGCACTTGGCCAAAAAGGGCGTATGCGTTTTTTCCTGAATATATTCAGGAAAAAACGCATACGCCCTTTTTGGCCAACCAAGCAAGCTTGCAAAGGAAATCTGCACTACAATGAAGTCTCACTTCCCCCCGGTCAAAAGGGCCATCTGAAAAAAGTGTAAAATCCAGAAAGGCAGGACAGGCCATGGAGAACTGGGAGCCTTGTTATGCTGATGGGCGGGATGTAAATTGCCAACAGCCACTCGGGAGAAGTGTATGGTGTTTCCTGAAACATCTAAAAAACAAAGCAACAGAGCCTAGGGCACTTCCACTTATGGTCCTATAGCTTAGGGAAATTAAAATCAAAAGACACAGCCACCCCAAAGGTTGGGACGGCTCTGTTTACAAGAACCTGGTTTACGGTACAAGTTCAATATCGCAGAAAGTGAAAAATGGATAAAGAAGTTGTGGTACTTACGTACAATGCAGTATCACTCAGCAAGGAAATCTATGTCATCAGGCCCGTAGCAGCATAATGAGTGGATTCAGGTATGATGATTCTAACTGAAATAAGTCACACAGAAAAAGAAACATCATAAGATATCACTAATACACGGAATGTAAACTTGGCTACACAGGAACTGAATTACAAAACAGAACAGGGTCTCAAATTTGGAAAACCAACTTATGCTTGCTTAAGGGGAAAGGTGAGTTGGGGTGCTGCATAAAACCAGAGATTGAAATGAGCACAGATAAAGTTCCTTAAGCCAAATATGGAATAGACAAGAGCTACTCCTTGCTCAACGAAATGGACTCAACACCCCATATTAAATGCCTAAGAGTGTACCTGACTAGGAAGTATCTTAAAACCTATGGATTGCTATGTCTCCTAAAGAGAATCAAGCGTGTGTACAGGGGCATAAACGCAGCAGTGATAGGACTGGAGAGGTTCGGTGAGCAAATGAAGACCCTTTGAAGTCATATTGCATGGAACCCATTCCACGGGTCTCAACTCTCCAGGTTTAAGGTATTCTTCCTTAAGCTAACACATGCATGTGGAACCCAGAGTATGATCAACCGTGTGATCGGGAGACGTGTTCCAATATGTGTCAGTTTTCGTCCCCTGGAACTCGGGTGCAACATTCCAGACGCTTTACTAACACTCTCCCGACTTGGAGAGTCAGTGCCTTTAACCTCCTGTTTGGCCCAGTTTGCAATTTCTGCGGAAGATGAACAGGAATAGGGAGAACCAATGACAGACTAGCTGGAGGTGTCTGGACGGGCAAATTTAACTCTCATTTCCCACCAGGAAGAGGAATTAACCAAAGGCTCAGCGTGCCGTGCCGGAACCAGATTAGGGCCTGAAGCCATCCTGCGGTGTTGCGGCCAGCTCACGAGAAAGCGAGTTGAAGAAAGGAGCTCAGGGGCACTGTAATTCACAAACCTGCAGAGTTATAAATGACAGCTATCGTCCAAAAATATACTGAAGTAAGGCTGCCAAGAGGACTTGAAAGCGGGGCAGAATTGCAGGAAACCGATTTCAGGAGGTAGACTGGAATTGCATTTAAAGCATAGGAAAAGAGGCAGAACGTCCACAATGATGCACTTGGCCAAAAAGGGCGTATGCGTTTTTTCCTGAATATATTCAGGAAAAAACGCATACGCCCTTTTTGGCCAACCAAGCAAGCTTGCAAAGGAAATCTGCACTACAATGAAGTCTCACTTCCCCCCGGTCAAAAGGGCCATCTGAAAAAAGTGTAAAATCCAGAAAGGCAGGACAGGCCATGGAGAACTGGGAGCCTTGTTATGCTGATGGGCGGGATGTAAATTGCCAACAGCCACTCGGGAGAAGTGTATGGTGTTTCCTGAAACATCTAAAAAACAAAGCAACAGAGCCTAGGGCACTTCCACTTATGGTCCTATAGCTTAGGGAAATTAAAATCAAAAAGACACAGCCACCCCAAAGGTTGGGACGGCTCTGTTTACAAGAACCTGGTTTACGGTACAAGTTCAATATCGCAGAAAGTGAAAAATGGATAAAGAAGTTGTGGTACTTACGTACAATGCAGTATCACTCAGCAAGGAAATCTATGTCATCAGGCCCGTAGCAGCATAATGAGTGGATTCAGGTATGATGATTCTAACTGAAATAAGTCACACAGAAAAAGAAACATCATAAGATATCACTAATACACGGAATGTAAACTTGGCTACACAGGAACTGAATTACAAAACAGAACAGGGTCTCAAATTTGGAAAACCAACTTATGCTTGCTTAAGGGGAAAGGTGAGTTGGGGTGCTGCATAAAACCAGAGATTGAAATGAGCACAGATAAAGTTCCTTAAGCCAAATATGGAATAGACAAGAGCTACTCCTTGCTCAACGAAATGGACTCAACACCCCATATTAAATGCCTAAGAGTGTACCTGACTAGGAAGTATCTTAAAACCTATGGATTGCTATGTCTCCGAAAGAGAATCAAGCGTGTGTACAGGGGAATAAACGCAGCAGTGATAGGACTGGAGAGGTTCGGTGAGCAAATGAAGACCCTTTGAAGTCATATTGCATGGTACCCATTCCACGGGTCTCAACTCTCCAGGTTTAAGGTATTCTTCCTTCAGCTAAAACATGCATGTGGAACCCAGAGTATGATCAACCGTGTGATCGGGAGACGTGTTCCAATACGTCTCAGTTTTTGTCCCCTGGTACTCGGGTGCAACATTCCAGACGCTTTACTAACACTCTCCCGACTTGGAGAGTCAGTGCCTTTAACCTCCTGTTTGGCCCAGTTTGCAATTTCTGCGGAAGATGAACAGGGATAGGGAGAACCAATGAGAGACTAGCTGGAGGTGTCTGGACGGGCAAATTTAACTCTCATTTCCCACCAGGAAGAGGAATTAACCAAAGGCTCAGCGTGCCGTGCCGGAACCAGATTAGGGCCTGAAGCCATCCTGCGGTGTTGCGGCCAGCTCACGAGAAAGCGAGTTGAAGAAAGGAGCTCAGGGGCACTGTAATTCACAAACCTGCAGAGTTATAAATGACAGCTATCGTCCAAAAATATACTGAAGTAAGGCTGCCAAGAGGACTTGAAAGCGGGGCAGAATTGCAGGAAACCGATTTCAGGAGGTAGACTGGAATTGCATTTAAAGCATAGGAAAAGAGGCAGAACGTCCACAATGATGCACTTGGCCAAAAAGGGCGTATGCGTTTTTTCCTGAATATATTCAGGAAAAAACGCATACGCCCTTTTTGGCCAACCAAGCAAGCTTGCAAAGGAAATCTGCACTACAATGAAGTCTCACTTCCCCCCGGTCAAAAGGGCCATCTGAAAAAAGTGTAAAATCCAGAAAGGCAGGACAGGCCATGGAGAACTGGGAGCCTTGTTATGCTGATGGGCGGGATGTAAATTGCCAACAGCCACTCGGGAGAAGTGTATGGTGTTTCCTGAAACATCTAAAAAACAAAGCAACAGAGCCTAGGGCACTTCCACTTATGGTCCTATAGCTTAGGGAAATTAAAATCAAAAGACACAGCCACCCCAAAGGTTGGGACGGCTCTGTTTACAAGAACCTGGTTTACGGTACAAGTTCAATATCGCAGAAAGTGAAAAATGGATAAAGAAGTTGTGGTACTTACGTACAATGCAGTATCACTCAGCAAGGAAATCTATGTCATCAGGCCCGTAGCAGCATAATGAGTGGATTCAGGTATGATGATTCTAACTGAAATAAGTCACACAGAAAAAGAAACATCATAAGATATCACTAATACACGGAATGTAAACTTGGCTACACAGGAACTGAATTACAAAACAGAACAGGGTCTCAAATTTGGAAAACCAACTTATGCTTGCTTAAGGGGAAACGTGAGTTGGGGTGCTGCATAAAACCAGAGATTGAAATGAGCACAGATAAAGTTCCTTAAGCCAAATATGGAATAGACAAGAGCTACTCCTTGCTCAACGAAATGGACTCAACACCCCATATTAAATGCCTAAGAGTGTACCTGACTAGGAAGTATCTTAAAACCTATGGATTGCTATGTCTCCTAAAGAGAATCAAGCGTGTGTACAGGGGCATAAACGCAGCAGTGATAGGACTGGAGAGGTTCGGTGAGCAAATGAAGACCCTTTGAAGTCATATTGCATGGAACCCATTCCACGGGTCTCAACTCTCCAGGTTTAAGGTATTCTTCCTTAAGCTAACACATGCATGTGGAACCCAGAGTATGATCAACCGTGTGATCGGGAGACGTGTTCCAATATGTGTCAGTTTTCGTCCCCTGGAACTCGGGTGCAACATTCCAGACGCTTTACTAACACTCTCCCGACTTGGAGAGTCAGTGCCTTTAACCTCCTGTTTGGCCCAGTTTGCAATTTCTGCGGAAGATGAACAGGAATAGGGAGAACCAATGACAGACTAGCTGGAGGTGTCTGGACGGGCAAATTTAACTCTCATTTCCCACCAGGAAGAGGAATTAACCAAAGGCTCAGCGTGCCGTGCCGGAACCAGATTAGGGCCTGAAGCCATCCTGCGGTGTTGCGGCCAGCTCACGAGAAAGCGAGTTGAAGAAAGGAGCTCAGGGGCACTGTAATTCACAAACCTGCAGAGTTATAAATGACAGCTATCGTCCAAAAATATACTGAAGTAAGGCTGCCAAGAGGACTTGAAAGCGGGGCAGAATTGCAGGAAACCGATTTCAGGAGGTAGACTGGAATTGCATTTAAAGCATAGGAAAAGAGGCAGAACGTCCACAATGATGCACTTGGCCAAAAAGGGCGTATGCGTTTTTTCCTGAATATATTCAGGAAAAAACGCATACGCCCTTTTTGGCCAACCAAGCAAGCTTGCAAAGGAAATCTGCACTACAATGAAGTCTCACTTCCCCCCGGTCAAAAGGGCCATCTGAAAAAAGTGTAAAATCCAGAAAGGCAGGACAGGCCATGGAGAACTGGGAGCCTTGTTATGCTGATGGGCGGGATGTAAATTGCCAACAGCCACTCGGGAGAAGTGTATGGTGTTTCCTGAAACATCTAAAAAACAAAGCAACAGAGCCTAGGGCACTTCCACTTATGGTCCTATAGCTTAGGGAAATTAAAATCAAAAAGACACAGCCACCCCAAAGGTTGGGACGGCTCTGTTTACAAGAACCTGGTTTACGGTACAAGTTCAATATCGCAGAAAGTGAAAAATGGATAAAGAAGTTGTGGTACTTACGTACAATGCAGTATCACTCAGCAAGGAAATCTATGTCATCAGGCCCGTAGCAGCATAATGAGTGGATTCAGGTATGATGATTCTAACTGAAATAAGTCACACAGAAAAAGAAACATCATAAGATATCACTAATACACGGAATGTAAACTTGGCTACACAGGAACTGAATTACAAAACAGAACAGGGTCTCAAATTTGGAAAACCAACTTATGCTTGCTTAAGGGGAAAGGTGAGTTGGGGTGCTGCATAAAACCAGAGATTGAAATGAGCACAGATAAAGTTCCTTAAGCCAAATATGGAATAGACAAGAGCTACTCCTTGCTCAACGAAATGGACTCAACACCCCATATTAAATGCCTAAGAGTGTACCTGACTAGGAAGTATCTTAAAACCTATGGATTGCTATGTCTCCGAAAGAGAATCAAGCGTGTGTACAGGGGCATAAACGCAGCAGTGATAGGACTGGAGAGGTTCGGTGAGCAAATGAAGACCCTTTGAAGTCATATTGCATGGTACCCATTCCACGGGTCTCAACTCTCCAGGTTTAAGGTATTCTTCCTTCAGCTAAAACATGCATGTGGAACCCAGAGTATGATCAACCGTGTGATCGGGAGACGTGTTCCAATACGTCTCAGTTTTTGTCCCCTGGTACTCGGGTGCAACATTCCAGACGCTTTACTAACACTCTCCCGACTTGGAGAGTCAGTGCCTTTAACCTCCTGTTTGGCCCAGTTTGCAATTTCTGCAGAAGATGAACAGGAATAGGCAGAACCAATGACAGACTAGATGGAGGTGTCTGGACGGGCAAATTTAACTCTCATTTCCCACCAGGAAGAGGAATTAACCAAAGGCTCAGCGTGCCGTGCCGGAACCAGATTAGGGCCTGAAGCCATCCTGCGGTGCTGCGGCCAGCTCACGAGAAAGCGAGTTGAAGAAAGGAGCTCAGGGGCACTGTAATTCACAAACCTGCAGAGTTATAAATGACAGCTATCGTCCAAAAATATACTGAAGTAAGGCTGCCAAGAGGATTTGAAAGCGGGGCAGAATTGCAGGAAACCGATTTCAGGAGGTAGACTGGAATTGCATTTAAAGCATAGGAAAAGAGGCAGAACGTCCACAATGATGCACTTGGCCAAAAAGTGCGTATGCGTTTTTTCCTGAATATATTCAGGAAAAAACGCATACGCCCTTTTTGGCCAACCAAGCAAGCTTGCAAAGGAAATCTGCACTACAATGAAGTCTCACTTCCCCCCGGTCAAAAGGGCCATCTGAAAAAAGTGTAAAATCCAGAAAGGCAGGACAGGCCATGGAGAACTGGGAGCCTTGTTATGCTGATGGGCGGGATGTAAATTGCCAACAGCCACTCGGGAGAAGTGTATGGTGTTTCCTGAAACATCTAAAAAACAAAGCAACAGAGCCTAGGGCACTTCCACTTATGGTCCTATAGCTTAGGGAAATTAAAATCAAAAGACACAGCCACCCCAAAGGTTGGGACGGCTCTGTTTACAAGAACCTGGTTTACGGTACAAGTTCAATATCGCAGAAAGTGAAAAATGGATAAAGAAGTTGTGGTACTTACGTACAATGCAGTATCACTCAGCAATGAAATCTATGTCATCAGGCCCGTAGCAGCATAATGAGTGGATTCAGGTACGATGATTCTAACTGAAATAAGTCACACAGAAAAAGAAACATCATAAGATATCACTAATACACGGAATGTAACCTTGGCTACACAGGAACTGAATTACAAAACAGAACAGGGTCTCAAATTTAGAAAACCAACTTATGCTTGCTTAAGGGGAAAGGTGAGTTGGGGTGCTGCATAAAACCAGAGATTGAAATGAGCACAGATAAAGTTCCTTAAGCCAAATATGGAATAGACAAGAGCTACTCCTTGCTCAACGAAATGGACTCAACACCCCATATTAAATGCCTAAGAGTGTACCTGACTAGGAAGTATCTTAAAACCTATGGATTGCTATGTGTCTGAAAGAGAATCAAGTGTGTGTACAGGGGCATAAACGCAGCAGTGATAGGATTGGAGAGGTTCGGTGAGCAAATGAAGACCCTTTGAAGTCATATTGCATGGTACCCATTCCACGGGTCTCAACTCTCCAGGTTTAAGGTATTCTTCCTTGAGCTAAAACATGCATGTGGAACCCAGAGTATGATCAACCGTGTGATCGGGAGACGTGTTCCAATACGTCTCAGTTTTCGTCCCCTGGTACTCGGGTGCAACATTCCAGACGCTTTACTAACACTCTCCCGACTTGGAGAGTCAGTGCCTTTAACCTCCTGTTTGGCCCAGTTTGCAATTTCTGCGGAAGATGAACAGGGATAGGGAGAACCAATGAGAGACTAGCTGGAGGTGTCTGGACGGGCAAATTTAACTCTCATTTCCCACCAGGAAGAGGAATTAACCAAAGGCTCAGCGTGCCGTGCCGGAACCAGATTAGGGCCTGAAGCCATCCTGCGGTGTTGCGGCCAGCTCACGAGAAAGCGAGTTGAAGAAAGGAGCTCAGGGGCACTGTAATTCACAAACCTGCAGAGTTATAAATGACAGCTATCGTCCAAAAATATACTGAAGTAAGGCTGCCAAGAGGACTTGAAAGCGGGGCAGAATTGCAGGAAACCGATTTCAGGAGGTAGACTGGAATTGCATTTAAAGCATAGGAAAAGAGGCAGAACGTCCACAATGATGCACTTGGCCAAAAAGGGCGTATGCGTTTTTTCCTGAATATATTCAGGAAAAAACGCATACGCCCTTTTTGGCCAACCAAGCAAGCTTGCAAAGGAAATCTGCACTACAGTGAAGTCTCACTTCCCCCCGGTCAAAAGGGCCATCTGAAAAAAGTGTAAAATCCAGAAAGGCAGGACAGGCCATGGAGAACTGGGAGCCTTGTTATGCTGATGGGCGGGATGTAAATTGCCAACAGCCACTCGGGAGAAGTGTATGGTGTTTCCTGAAACATCTAAAAAACAAAGCAACAGAGCCTAGGGCACTTCCACTTATGGTCCTATAGCTTAGGGAAATTAAAATCAAAAGACACAGCCACCCCAAAGGTTGGGACGGCTCTGTTTACAAGAACCTGGTTTACGGTACAAGTTCAATATCGCAGAAAGTGAAAAATGGATAAAGAAGTTGTGGTACTTACGTACAATGCAGTATCACTCAGCAAGGAAATCTATGTCATCAGGCCCGTAGCAGCATAATGAGTGGATTCAGGTATGATGATTCTAACTGAAATAAGTCACACAGAAAAAGAAACATCATAAGATATCACTAATACACGGAATGTAAACTTGGCTACACAGGAACTGAATTACAAAACAGAACAGGGTCTCAAATTTGGAAAACCAACTTATGCTTGCTTAAGGGGAAACGTGAGTTGGGGTGCTGCATAAAACCAGAGATTGAAATGAGCACAGATAAAGTTCCTTAAGCCAAATATGGAATAGACAAGAGCTACTCCTTGCTCAACGAAATGGACTCAACACCCCATATTAAATGCCTAAGAGTGTACCTGACTAGGAAGTATCTTAAAACCTATGGATTGCTATGTCTCCTAAAGAGAATCAAGCGTGTGTACAGGGGCATAAACGCAGCACTGATAGGACTGGAGAGGTTCGGTGAGCAAATGAAGACCCTTTGAAGTCATATTGCATGGAACCCATTCCACGGGTCTCAACTCTCCAGGTTTAAGGTATTCTTCCTTAAGCTAACACATGCATGTGGAACCCAGAGTATGATCAACCGTGTGATCGGGAGACGTGTTCCAATATGTGTCAGTTTTCGTCCCCTGGAACTCGGGTGCAACATTCCAGACGCTTTACTAACACTCTCCCGACTTGGAGAGTCAGTGCCTTTAACCTCCTGTTTGGCCCAGTTTGCAATTTCTGCGGAAGATGAACAGGAATAGGGAGAACCAATGACAGACTAGCTGGAGGTGTCTGGACGGGCAAATTTAACTCTCATTTCCCACCAGGAAGAGGAATTAACCAAAGGCTCAGCGTGCCGTGCCGGAACCAGATTAGGGCCTGAAGCCATCCTGCGGTGTTGCGGCCAGCTCACGAGAAAGCGAGTTGAAGAAAGGAGCTCAGGGGCACTGTAATTCACAAACCTGCAGAGTTATAAATGACAGCTATCGTCCAAAAATATACTGAAGTAAGGCTGCCAAGAGGACTTGAAAGCGGGGCAGAATTGCAGGAAACCGATTTCAGGAGGTAGACTGGAATTGCATTTAAAGCATAGGAAAAGAGGCAGAACGTCCACAATGATGCACTTGGCCAAAAAGGGCGTATGCGTTTTTTCCTGAATATATTCAGGAAAAAACGCATACGCCCTTTTTGGCCAACCAAGCAAGCTTGCAAAGGAAATCTGCACTACAATGAAGTCTCACTTCCCCCCGGTCAAAAGGGCCATCTGAAAAAAGTGTAAAATCCAGAAAGGCAGGACAGGCCATGGAGAACTGGGAGCCTTGTTATGCTGATGGGCGGGATGTAAATTGCCAACAGCCACTCGGGAGAAGTGTATGGTGTTTCCTGAAACATCTAAAAAACAAAGCAACAGAGCCTAGGGCACTTCCACTTATGGTCCTATAGCTTAGGGAAATTAAAATCAAAAAGACACAGCCACCCCAAAGGTTGGGACGGCTCTGTTTACAAGAACCTGGTTTACGGTACAAGTTCAATATCGCAGAAAGTGAAAAATGGATAAAGAAGTTGTGGTACTTACGTACAATGCAGTATCACTCAGCAATGAAATCTATGTCATCAGGCCCGTAGCAGCATAATGAGTGGATTCAGGTACGATGATTCTAACTGAAATAAGTCACACACAAAAAGAAACATCATAAGATATCACTAATACACGGAATGTACCTTGGCTACACAGGAACTGAATTACAAAACAGAACAGGGTCTCAAATTTAGAAAACCAACTTATGCTTGCTTAAGGGGAAAGGTGAGTTGGGGTGCTGCATAAAACCAGAGATTGAAATGAGCACAGATAAAGTTCCTTAAGCCAAATATGTAATAGACAAAAGCTACTCCTTGCTCAACGAAATGGACTCAACACCCCATATTAAATGCCTAAGAGTGTACCTGACTAGGAAGTATCTTAAAACCTATGGATTGCTATGTGTCTGAAAGAGAATCAAGTGTGTGTACAGGGGCATAAACGCAGCAGTGATAGGATTGGAGAGGTTCGGTGAGCAAATGAAGACCCTTTGAAGTCATATTGCATGGTACCCATTCCACGGGTCTCAACTCTCCAGGTTTAAGGTATTCTTCCTTTAGCTAAAACATGCATGTGGAACCCAGAGTATGATCAACCGTGTGATCGGGAGACGTGTTCCAATATGTCTCAGTTTTCGTCCCCTGGTACTCGGGTGCAACATTCCAGACGCTTTACTAACACTCTCCCGACTTGGAGAGTCAGTGCCTTTAACCTCCTGTTTGGCCCAGTTTGCAATTTCTGCGGAAGATGAACAGGAATAGGGAGAACCAATGAGAGACTAGCTGGAGGTGTCTGGACGGGCAAATTTAACTCTCATTTCCCACCAGGAAGAGGAATTAACCAAAGGCTCAGCGTGCCGTGCCGGAACCAGATTAGGGCCTGAAGCCATCCTGCGGGGTTGCGGCCAGCTCACGAGAAAGCGAGTTGAAGAAAGGAGCTCAGGGGCACTGTAATTCACAAACCTGCAGAGTTATAAATGACAGCTATCGTCCAAAAATATACTGAAGTAAGGCTGCCAAGAGGACTTGAAAGCGGGGCAGAATTGCAGGAAACCGATTTCAGGAGGTAGACTGGAATTGCATTTAAAGCATAGGAAAAGAGGCAGAACGTCCACAATGATGCACTTGGCCAAAAAGGGCGTATGCGTTTTTTCCTGAATATATTCAGGATAAAACGCATACGCCCTTTTTGGCCAACCAAGCAAGCTTGCAAAGGAAATCTGCACTACAATGAAGTCTCACTTCCCACCGGTCAAAAGGGCCATCTGAAAAAAGTGTAAAATCCAGAAAGGCAGGACAGGCCATGGAGAACTGGGAGCCTTGTTATGCTGATGGGCGGGATGTAAATTGCCAACAGCCACTCGGGAGAAGTGTATGGTGTTTCCTGAAACATCTAAAAAACAAAGCAACAGAGCCTAGGGCACTTCCACTTATGGTCCTATAGCTTAGGGAAATTAAAATCAAAAGACACAGCCACCCCAAAGGTTGGGACGGCTCTGTTTACAAGAACCTGGTTTACGGTACAAGTTCAATATCGCAGAAAGTGAAAAATGGATAAAGAAGTTGTGGTACTTACGTACAATGCAATATCACTCAGCAATGAAATCTATGTCATCAGGCCCGTAGCAGAATAATGAGTGGATTCAGGTACGATGATTCTAACTGAAATAAGTCACACAGAAAAAGAAACATCATAAGATATCACTAATACACGGAATGTAAACTTGGCTACACAGGAACTGAATTACAAAACAGAACAGGGTCTCTAATTTAGAAACCCAACTTATGCTTGCTTAAGGGGAAAGGTGAGTTGGGGTGCTGCATAAAACCAGAGATTGAAATGAGCACAGATAAAGTTCCTTAAGCCAAATATGGAATAGACAAGAGCTACTCCTTGCTCAACGAAATGGACTCAACACCCCATATTAAATGCCTAAGAGTGTACCTGACTAGGAAGTATCTTAAAACCTATGGATTGCTATGTCTCCGAAAGTGAATCAAGTGTGTGTACAGGGGCATAAACGCAGCAGTGATAGGATTGGAGAGGTTCGGTGAGCAACTGAAGACCCTTTGAAGTCATATTGCATGGTACCCATTCCACGGGTCTCAACTCTCCAGGTTTAAGGTATTCTTCCTTCAGCTAAAACATGCATGTGGAACCCAGAGTATGATCAACCGTGTGATCGGGAGACGTGTTCCAATATGTCTCAGTTTTCGTCCCCTGGTACTCGGGTGCAACATTCCAGACGCTTTACTAACACTCTCCCGACTTGGAGAGTCAGTGCCTTTAACCTCCTGTTTGGCCCAGTTTGCAATTTCTGCGGAAGATGAACAGGAATAGGGAGAACCAATGACAGACTAGCTGGAGGTGTCTGGACGGGCAAATTTAACTCTCATTTCCCACCAGGAAGAGGAATTAACCAAAGGCTCAGCGTGCCGTGCCGGAACCAGATTAGGGCCTGAAGCCATCCTGCGGTGTTGCGGCCAGCTCACGAGAAAGCGAGTTGAAGAAAGGAGCTCAGGGGCACTGTAATTCACAAACCTGCAGAGTTATAAATGACAGCTATCGTCCAAAAATATACTGAAGTAAGGCTGCCAAGAGGACTTGAAAGCGGGGCAGAATTGCAGGAAACCGATTTCAGGAGGTAGACTGGAATTGCATTTAAAGCATAGGAAAAGAGGCAGAACGTCCACAATGATGCACTTGGCCAAAAAGGGCGTATGCGTTTTTTCCTGAATATATTCAGGAAAAAACGCATACGCCCTTTTTGGCCAACCAAGCAAGCTTGCAAAGGAAATCTGCACTACAATGAAGTCTCACTTCCCCCCGGTCAAAAGGGCCATCTGAAAAAAGTGTAAAATCCAGAAAGGCAGGACAGGCCATGGAGAACTGGGAGCCTTGTTATGCTGATGGGCGGGATGTAAATTGCCAACAGCCACTCGGGAGAAGTGTATGGTGTTTCCTGAAACATCTAAAAAACAAAGCAACAGAGCCTAGGGCACTTCCACTTATGGTCCTATAGCTTAGGGAAATTAAAATCAAAAAGACACAGCCACCCCAAAGGTTGGGACGGCTCTGTTTACAAGAACCTGGTTTACGGTACAAGTTCAATATCGCAGAAAGTGAAAAATGGATAAAGAAGTTGTGGTACTTACGTACAATGCAGTATCACTCAGAAATGAAATCTATGTCATCAGGCCCGTAGCAGAATAATGAGTGGATTCAGGTACGATGATTCTAACTGAAATAAGTCACACAGGAAAAGAAACATCATAAGATATCACTAATACACGGAATGTAAACTTGGCTACACAGGAACTGAATTACAAAACAGAACAGGGTCTCAAATTTAGAAAACCAACTTATGCTTGCTTAAGGGGAAAGGTGAGTTGGGGTGCTGCATAAAACCAGAGATTGAAATGAGCACAGATAAAGTTCCTTAAGCCAAATATGGAATAGACAAGAGCTACTCCTTGCTCAACGAAATGGACTCAACACCCCATATTAAATGCCTAAGAGTGTACCTGACTAGGAAGTATCTTAAAACCTATGGATTGCTATGTGTCTGAAAGAGAATCAAGTGTGTGTACAGGGGCATAAACGCAGCAGTGATAGGATTGGAGAGGTTCGGTGAGCAAATGAAGACCCTTTGAAGTCATATTGCATGGTACCCATTCCACGGGTCTCAACTCTCCAGGTTTAAGGTATTCTTCCTTCAGCTAAAACATGCATGTGGAACCCAGAGTATGATCAACCGTGTGATCGGGAGACGTGTTCCAATACGTCTCAGTTTTCGTCCCCTGGTACTCGGGCGCAACATTCCAGACGCTTTACTAACACTCTCCCGACTTGGAGAGTCAGTGCCTTTAACCTCCTGTTTGGCCCAGTTTGCAATTTCTGCGGAAGATGAACAGGGATAGGGAGAACCAATGAGAGACTAGCTGGAGGTGTCTGGACGGGCAAATTTAACTCTCATTTCCCACCAGGAAGAGGAATTAACCAAAGGCTCAGCGTGCCGTGCCGGAACCAGATTAGGGCCTGAAGCCATCCTGCGGTGTTGCGGCCAGCTCACGAGAAAGCGAGTTGAAGAAAGGAGCTCAGGGGCACTGTAATTCACAAACCTGCAGAGTTATAAATGACAGCTATCGTCCAAAAATATACTGAAGTAAGGCTGCCAAGAGGACTTGAAAGCGGGGCAGAATTGCAGGAAACCGATTTCAGGAGGTAGACTGGAATTGCATTTAAAGCATAGGAAAAGAGGCAGAACGTCCACAATGATGCACTTGGCCAAAAAGGGCGTATGCGTTTTTTCCTGAATATATTCAGGAAAAAACGCATACGCCCTTTTTGGCCAACCAAGCAAGCTTGCAAAGGAAATCTGCACTACAATGAAGTCTCACTTCCCCCCGGTCAAAAGGGCCATCTGAAAAAAGTGTAAAATCCAGAAAGGCAGGACAGGCCATGGAGAACTGGGAGCCTTGTTATGCTGATGGGCGGGATGTCAATTGCCAACAGCCACTCGGGAGAAGTGTATGGTGTTTCCTGAAACATCTAAAAAACAAAGCAACAGAGCCTAGGGCACTTCCACTTATGGTCCTATAGCTTAGGGAAATTAAAATCAAAAGACACAGCCACCCCAAAGGTTGGGACGGCTCTGTTTACAAGAACCTGGTTTACGGTACAAGTTCAATATCGCAGAAAGTGAAAAATGGATAAAGAAGTTGTGGTACTTACGTACAATGCAGTATCACTCAGCAAGGAAATCTATGTCATCAGGCCCGTAGCAGCATAATGAGTGGATTCAGGTATGATGATTCTAACTGAAATAAGTCACACAGAAAAAGAAACATCATAAGATATCACTAATACACGGAATGTAAACTTGGCTACACAGGAACTGAATTACAAAACAGAACAGGGTCTCAAATTTGGAAAACCAACTTATGCTTGCTTAAGGGGAAACGTGAGTTGGGGTGCTGCATAAAACCAGAGATTGAAATGAGCACAGATAAAGTTCCTTAAGCCAAATATGGAATAGACAAGAGCTACTCCTTGCTCAACGAAATGGACTCAACACCCCATATTAAATGCCTAAGAGTGTACCTGACTAGGAAGTATCTTAAAACCTATGGATTGCTATGTCTCCTAAAGAGAATCAAGCGTGTGTACAGGGGCATAAACGCAGCACTGATAGGACTGGAGAGGTTCGGTGAGCAAATGAAGACCCTTTGAAGTCATATTGCATGGTACCCATTCCACGGGTCTCAACTCTCCAGGTTTAAGGTATTCTTCCTTTAGCTAAAACATGCATGTGGAACCCAGAGTATGATCAACCGTGTGATCGGGAGACGTGTTCCAATATGTCTCAGTTTTCGTCCCCTGGTACTCGGGTGCAACATTCCAGACGCTTTACTAACACTCTCCCGACTTGGAGAGTCAGTGCCTTTAACCTCCTGTTTGGCCCAGTTTGCAATTTCTGCGGAAGATGAACAGGAATAGGAAGAACCAATGAGAGACTAGCTGGAGGTGTCTGGACGGGCAAATTTAACTCTCATTTCCCACCAGGAAGAGGAATTAACTAAAGGCTCAGCGTGCCGTGCCGGAACCAGATTAGGGCCTGAAGCCATCCTGCGGGGTTGCGGCCAGCTCACAAGAAAGCGAGTTGAAGAAAGGAGCTCAGGGGCACTGTAATTCACAAACCTGCAGAGTTATAAATGACAGCTATCGTCCAAAAATATACTGAAGTAAGGCTGCCAAGAGGACTTGAAAGCGGGGCAGAATTGCAGGAAACCGATTTCAGGAGGTAGACTGGAATTGCATTTAAAGCATAGGAAAAGAGGCAGAACGTCCACAATGATGCACTTGGCCAAAAAGGGCGTATGCGTTTTTTCCTGAATATATTCAGGATAAAACGCATACGCCCTTTTTGGCCAACCAAGCAAGCTTGCAAAGGAAATCTGCACTACAATGAAGTCTCACTTCCCACCGGTCAAAAGGGCCATCTGAAAAAAGTGTAAAATCCAGAAAGGCAGGACAGGCCATGGAGAACTGGGAGCCTTGTTATGCTGATGGGCGGGATGTAAATTGCCAACAGCCACTCGGGAGAAGTGTATGGTGTTTCCTGAAACATCTAAAAAACAAAGCAACAGAGCCTAGGGCACTTCCACTTATGGTCCTATAGCTTAGGGAAATTAAAATCAAAAGACACAGCCACCCCAAAGGTTGGGACGGCTCTGTTTACAAGAACCTGGTTTACGGTACAAGTTCAATATCGCAGAAAGTGAAAAATGGATAAAGAAGTTGTGGTACTTACGTACAATGCAATATCACTCAGCAATGAAATCTATGTCATCAGGCCCGTAGCAGAATAATGAGTGGATTCAGGTACGATGATTCTAACTGAAATAAGTCACACAGAAAAAGAAACATCATAAGATATCACTAATACACGGAATGTAAACTTGGCTACACAGGAACTGAATTACAAAACAGAACAGGGTCTCTAATTTAGAAACCCAACTTATGCTTGCTTAAGGGGAAAGGTGAGTTGGGGTGCTGCATAAAACCAGAGATTGAAATGAGCACAGATAAAGTTCCTTAAGCCAAATATGGAATAGACAAGAGCTACTCCTTGCTCAACGAAATGGACTCAACACCCCATATTAAATGCCTAAGAGTGTACCTGACTAGGAAGTATCTTAAAACCTATGGATTGCTATGTCTCCGAAAGTGAATCAAGTGTGTGTACAGGGGCATAAACGCAGCAGTGATAGGATTGGAGAGGTTCGGTGAGCAACTGAAGACCCTTTGAAGTCATATTGCATGGTACCCATTCCACGGGTCTCAACTCTCCAGGTTTAAGGTATTCTTCCTTCAGCTAAAACATGCATGTGGAACCCAGAGTATGATCAACCGTGTGATCGGGAGACGTGTTCCAATATGTCTCAGTTTTCGTCCCCTGGTACTCGGGTGCAACATTCCAGACGCTTTACTAACACTCTCCCGACTTGGAGAGTCAGTGCCTTTAACCTCCTGTTTGGCCCAGTTTGCAATTTCTGCGGAAGATGAACAGGAATAGGGAGAACCAATGACAGACTAGCTGGAGGTGTCTGGACGGGCAAATTTAACTCTCATTTCCCACCAGGAAGAGGAATTAACCAAAGGCTCAGCGTGCCGTGCCGGAACCAGATTAGGGCCTGAAGCCATCCTGCGGTGTTGCGGCCAGCTCACGAGAAAGCGAGTTGAAGAAAGGAGCTCAGGGGCACTGTAATTCACAAACCTGCAGAGTTATAAATGACAGCTATCGTCCAAAAATATACTGAAGTAAGGCTGCCAAGAGGACTTGAAAGCGGGGCAGAATTGCAGGAAACCGATTTCAGGAGGTAGACTGGAATTGCATTTAAAGCATAGGAAAAGAGGCAGAACGTCCACAATGATGCACTTGGCCAAAAAGGGCGTATGCGTTTTTTCCTGAATATATTCAGGAAAAAACGCATACGCCCTTTTTGGCCAACCAAGCAAGCTTGCAAAGGAAATCTGCACTACAATGAAGTCTCACTTCCCCCCGGTCAAAAGGGCCATCTGAAAAAAGTGTAAAATCCAGAAAGGCAGGACAGGCCATGGAGAACTGGGAGCCTTGTTATGCTGATGGGCGGGATGTAAATTGCCAACAGCCACTCGGGAGAAGTGTATGGTGTTTCCTGAAACATCTAAAAAACAAAGCAACAGAGCCTAGGGCACTTCCACTTATGGTCCTATAGCTTAGGGAAATTAAAATCAAAAAGACACAGCCACCCCAAAGGTTGGGACGGCTCTGTTTACAAGAACCTGGTTTACGGTACAAGTTCAATATCGCAGAAAGTGAAAAATGGATAAAGAAGTTGTGGTACTTACGTACAATGCAGTATCACTCAGAAATGAAATCTATGTCATCAGGCCCGTAGCAGAATAATGAGTGGATTCAGGTACGATGATTCTAACTGAAATAAGTCACACAGGAAAAGAAACATCATAAGATATCACTAATACACGGAATGTAAACTTGGCTACACAGGAACTGAATTACAAAACAGAACAGGGTCTCAAATTTAGAAACCCAACTTATGCTTGCTTAAGGGGAAAGGTGAGTTGGGGTGCTGCATAAAACCAGAGATTGAAATGAGCACAGATAAAGTTCCTTAAGCCAAATATGGAATAGACAAGAGCTACTCCTTGCTCAACGAAATGGACTCAACACCCCATATTAAATGCCTAAGAGTGTACCTGACTAGGAAGTATCTTAAAACCTATGGATTGCTATGTGTCTGAAAGAGAATCAAGTGTGTGTACAGGGGCATAAACGCAGCAGTGATAGGATTGGAGAGGTTCGGTGAGCAAATGAAGACCCTTTGAAGTCATATTGCATGGTACCCATTCCACGGGTCTCAACTCTCCAGGTTTAAGGTATTCTTCCTTCAGCTAAAACATGCATGTGGAACCCAGAGTATGATCAACCGTGTGATCGGGAGACGTGTTCCAATACGTCTCAGTTTTCGTCCCCTGGTACTCGGGCGCAACATTCCAGACGCTTTACTAACACTCTCCCGACTTGGAGAGTCAGTGCCTTTAACCTCCTGTTTGGCCCAGTTTGCAATTTCTGCGGAAGATGAACAGGGATAGGGAGAACCAATGAGAGACTAGCTGGAGGTGTCTGGACGGGCAAATTTAACTCTCATTTCCCACCAGGAAGAGGAATTAACCAAAGGCTCAGCGTGCCGTGCCGGAACCAGATTAGGGCCTGAAGCCATCCTGCGGTGTTGCGGCCAGCTCACGAGAAAGCGAGTTGAAGAAAGGAGCTCAGGGGCACTGTAATTCACAAACCTGCAGAGTTATAAATGACAGCTATCGTCCAAAAATATACTGAAGTAAGGCTGCCAAGAGGACTTGAAAGCGGGGCAGAATTGCAGGAAACCGATTTCAGGAGGTAGACTGGAATTGCATTTAAAGCATAGGAAAAGAGGCAGAACGTCCACAATGATGCACTTGGCCAAAAAGGGCGTATGCGTTTTTTCCTGAATATATTCAGGAAAAAACGCATACGCCCTTTTTGGCCAACCAAGCAAGCTTGCAAAGGAAATCTGCACTACAATGAAGTCTCACTTCCCCCCGGTCAAAAGGGCCATCTGAAAAAAGTGTAAAATCCAGAAAGGCAGGACAGGCCATGGAGAACTGGGAGCCTTGTTATGCTGATGGGCGGGATGTCAATTGCCAACAGCCACTCGGGAGAAGTGTATGGTGTTTCCTGAAACATCTAAAAAACAAAGCAACAGAGCCTAGGGCACTTCCACTTATGGTCCTATAGCTTAGGGAAATTAAAATCAAAAGACACAGCCACCCCAAAGGTTGGGACGGCTCTGTTTACAAGAACCTGGTTTACGGTACAAGTTCAATATCGCAGAAAGTGAAAAATGGATAAAGAAGTTGTGGTACTTACGTACAATGCAGTATCACTCAGCAAGGAAATCTATGTCATCAGGCCCGTAGCAGCATAATGAGTGGATTCAGGTATGATGATTCTAACTGAAATAAGTCACACAGAAAAAGAAACATCATAAGATATCACTAATACACGGAATGTAAACTTGGCTACACAGGAACTGAATTACAAAACAGAACAGGGTCTCAAATTTGGAAAACCAACTTATGCTTGCTTAAGGGGAAACGTGAGTTGGGGTGCTGCATAAAACCAGAGATTGAAATGAGCACAGATAAAGTTCCTTAAGCCAAATATGGAATAGACAAGAGCTACTCCTTGCTCAACGAAATGGACTCAACACCCCATATTAAATGCCTAAGAGTGTACCTGACTAGGAAGTATCTTAAAACCTATGGATTGCTATGTCTCCTAAAGAGAATCAAGCGTGTGTACAGGGGCATAAACGCAGCACTGATAGGACTGGAGAGGTTCGGTGAGCAAATGAAGACCCTTTGAAGTCATATTGCATGGTACCCATTCCACGGGTCTCAACTCTCCAGGTTTAAGGTATTCTTCCTTTAGCTAAAACATGCATGTGGAACCCAGAGTATGATCAACCGTGTGATCGGGAGACGTGTTCCAATATGTCTCAGTTTTCGTCCCCTGGTACTCGGGTGCAACATTCCAGACGCTTTACTAACACTCTCCCGACTTGGAGAGTCAGTGCCTTTAACCTCCTGTTTGGCCCAGTTTGCAATTTCTGCGGAAGATGAACAGGAATAGGGAGAACCAATGAGAGACTAGCTGGAGGTGTCTGGACGGGCAAATTTAACTCTCATTTCCCACCAGGAAGAGGAATTAACTAAAGGCTCAGCGTGCCGTGCCGGAACCAGATTAGGGCCTGAAGCCATCCTGCGGGGTTGCGGCCAGCTCACAAGAAAGCGAGTTGAAGAAAGGAGCTCAGGGGCACTGTAATTCACAAACCTGCAGAGTTATAAATGACAGCTATCGTCCAAAAATATACTGAAGTAAGGCTGCCAAGAGGACTTGAAAGCGGGGCAGAATTGCAGGAAACCGATTTCAGGAGGTAGACTGGAATTGCATTTAAAGCATAGGAAAAGAGGCAGAACGTCCACAATGATGCACTTGGCCAAAAAGGGCGTATGCGTTTTTTCCTGAATATATTCAGGATAAAACGCATACGCCCTTTTTGGCCAACCAAGCAAGCTTGCAAAGGAAATCTGCACTACAATGAAGTCTCACTTCCCACCGGTCAAAAGGGCCATCTGAAAAAAGTGTAAAATCCAGAAAGGCAGGACAGGCCATGGAGAACTGGGAGCCTTGTTATGCTGATGGGCGGGATGTAAATTGCCAACAGCCACTCGGGAGAAGTGTATGGTGTTTCCTGAAACATCTAAAAAACAAAGCAACAGAGCCTAGGGCACTTCCACTTATGGTCCTATAGCTTAGGGAAATTAAAATCAAAAGACACAGCCACCCCAAAGGTTGGGACGGCTCTGTTTACAAGAACCTGGTTTACGGTACAAGTTCAATATCGCAGAAAGTGAAAAATGGATAAAGAAGTTGTGGTACTTACGTACAATGCAATATCACTCAGCAATGAAATCTATGTCATCAGGCCCGTAGCAGAATAATGAGTGGATTCAGGTACGATGATTCTAACTGAAATAAGTCACACAGAAAAAGAAACATCATAAGATATCACTAATACACGGAATGTAAACTTGGCTACACAGGAACTGAATTACAAAACAGAACAGGGTCTCTAATTTAGAAACCCAACTTATGCTTGCTTAAGGGGAAAGGTGAGTTGGGGTGCTGCATAAAACCAGAGATTGAAATGAGCACAGATAAAGTTCCTTAAGCCAAATATGGAATAGACAAGAGCTACTCCTTGCTCAACGAAATGGACTCAACACCCCATATTAAATGCCTAAGAGTGTACCTGACTAGGAAGTATCTTAAAACCTATGGATTGCTATGTCTCCGAAAGTGAATCAAGTGTGTGTACAGGGGCATAAACGCAGCAGTGATAGGATTGGAGAGGTTCGGTGAGCAACTGAAGACCCTTTGAAGTCATATTGCATGGTACCCATTCCACGGGTCTCAACTCTCCAGGTTTAAGGTATTCTTCCTTCAGCTAAAACATGCATGTGGAACCCAGAGTATGATCAACCGTGTGATCGGGAGACGTGTTCCAATATGTCTCAGTTTTCGTCCCCTGGTACTCGGGTGCAACATTCCAGACGCTTTACTAACACTCTCCCGACTTGGAGAGTCAGTGCCTTTAACCTCCTGTTTGGCCCAGTTTGCAATTTCTGCGGAAGATGAACAGGAATAGGGAGAACCAATGACAGACTAGCTGGAGGTGTCTGGACGGGCAAATTTAACTCTCATTTCCCACCAGGAAGAGGAATTAACCAAAGGCTCAGCGTGCCGTGCCGGAACCAGATTAGGGCCTGAAGCCATCCTGCGGTGTTGCGGCCAGCTCACGAGAAAGCGAGTTGAAGAAAGGAGCTCAGGGGCACTGTAATTCACAAACCTGCAGAGTTATAAATGACAGCTATCGTCCAAAAATATACTGAAGTAAGGCTGCCAAGAGGACTTGAAAGCGGGGCAGAATTGCAGGAAACCGATTTCAGGAGGTAGACTGGAATTGCATTTAAAGCATAGGAAAAGAGGCAGAACGTCCACAATGATGCACTTGGCCAAAAAGGGCGTATGCGTTTTTTCCTGAATATATTCAGGAAAAAACGCATACGCCCTTTTTGGCCAACCAAGCAAGCTTGCAAAGGAAATCTGCACTACAATGAAGTCTCACTTCCCCCCGGTCAAAAGGGCCATCTGAAAAAAGTGTAAAATCCAGAAAGGCAGGACAGGCCATGGAGAACTGGGAGCCTTGTTATGCTGATGGGCGGGATGTAAATTGCCAACAGCCACTCGGGAGAAGTGTATGGTGTTTCCTGAAACATCTAAAAAACAAAGCAACAGAGCCTAGGGCACTTCCACTTATGGTCCTATAGCTTAGGGAAATTAAAATCAAAAAGACACAGCCACCCCAAAGGTTGGGACGGCTCTGTTTACAAGAACCTGGTTTACGGTACAAGTTCAATATCGCAGAAAGTGAAAAATGGATAAAGAAGTTGTGGTACTTACGTACAATGCAGTATCACTCAGAAATGAAATCTATGTCATCAGGCCCGTAGCAGAATAATGAGTGGATTCAGGTACGATGATTCTAACTGAAATAAGTCACACAGGAAAAGAAACATCATAAGATATCACTAATACACGGAATGTAAACTTGGCTACACAGGAACTGAATTACAAAACAGAACAGGGTCTCAAATTTAGAAAACCAACTTATGCTTGCTTAAGGGGAAAGGTGAGTTGGGGTGCTGCATAAAACCAGAGATTGAAATGAGCACAGATAAAGTTCCTTAAGCCAAATATGGAATAGACAAGAGCTACTCCTTGCTCAACGAAATGGACTCAACACCCCATATTAAATGCCTAAGAGTGTACCTGACTAGGAAGTATCTTAAAACCTATGGATTGCTATGTCTCTGAAAGAGAATCAAGTGTGTGTACAGGGGCATAAACGCAGCAGTGATAGGATTGGAGAGGTTCGGTGAGCAAATGAAGACCCTTTGAAGTCATATTGCATGGTACCCATTCCACGGGTCTCAACTCTCCAGGTTTAAGGTATTCTTCCTTCAGCTAAAACATGCATGTGGAACCCAGAGTATGATCAACCGTGTGATCGGGAGACGTGTTCCAATATGTCTCAGTTTTCGTCCCCTGGTACTCGGGTGCAACATTCCAGACGCTTTACTAACACTCTCCCGACTTGGAGAGTCAGTGCCTTTAACCTCCTGTTTGGCCCAGTTTGCAATTTCTGCGGAAGATGAACAGGGATAGGGAGAACCACTGAGAGACTAGCTGGAGGTGCCTGGACGGGCAAATTTAACTCTCATTTCCCACCAGGAAGAGGAATTAACCAAAGGCTCAGCGTGCCGTGCCGGAACCAGATTAGGGCCTGAAGCCATCCTGCGGTGTTGCGGCCAGCTCACGAGAAAGCGAGTTGAAGAAAGGAGCTCAGGGGCACTGTAATTCACAAACCTGCAGAGTTATAAATGACAGCTATCGTCCAAAAATATACTGAAGTAAGGCTGCCAAGAGGACTTGAAAGCGGGGCAGAATTGCAGGAAACCGATTTCAGGAGGTAGACTGGAATTGCATTTAAAGCATAGGAAAAGAGGCAGAACGTCCACAATGATGCACTTGGCCAAAAAGGGCGTATGCGTTTTTTCCTGAATATATTCAGGAAAAAACGCATACGCCCTTTTTGGCCAACCAAGCAAGCTTGCAAAGGAAATCTGCACTACAATGAAGTCTCACTTCCCCCCGGTCAAAAGGGCCATCTGAAAAAAGTGTAAAATCCAGAAAGGCAGGACAGGCCATGGAGAACTGGGAGCCTTGTTATGCTGATGGGCGGGATGTAAATTGCCAACAGCCACTCGGGAGAAGTGTATGGTGTTTCCTGAAACATCTAAAAAACAAAGCAACAGAGCCTAGGGCACTTCCACTTATGGTCCTATAGCTTAGGGAAATTAAAATCAAAAAGACACAGCCACCCCAAAGGTTGGGACGGCTCTGTTTACAAGAACCTGGTTTACGGTACAAGTTCAATATCGCAGAAAGTGAAAAATGGATAAAGAAGTTGTGGTACTTACGTACAATGCAGTATCACTCAGAAATGAAATCTATGTCATCAGGCCCGTAGCAGAATAATGAGTGGATTCAGGTACGATGATTCTAACTGAAATAAGTCACACAGGAAAAGAAACATCATAAGATATCACTAATACACGGAATGTAAACTTGGCTACACAGGAACTGAATTACAAAACAGAACAGGGTCTCAAATTTAGAAAACCAACTTATGCTTGCTTAAGGGGAAAGGTGAGTTGGGGTGCTGCATAAAACCAGAGATTGAAATGAGCACAGATAAAGTTCCTTAAGCCAAATATGGAATAGACAAGAGCTACTCCTTGCTCAACGAAATGGACTCAACACCCCATATTAAATGCCTAAGAGTGTACCTGACTAGGAAGTATCTTAAAACCTATGGATTGCTATGTCTCTGAAAGAGAATCAAGTGTGTGTACAGGGGCATAAACGCAGCAGTGATAGGATTGGAGAGGTTCGGTGAGCAAATGAAGACCCTTTGAAGTCATATTGCATGGTACCCATTCCACGGGTCTCAACTCTCCAGGTTTAAGGTATTCTTCCTTCAGCTAAAACATGCATGTGGAACCCAGAGTATGATCAACCGTGTGATCGGGAGACGTGTTCCAATATGTCTCAGTTTTCGTCCCCTGGTACTCGGGTGCAACATTCCAGACGCTTTACTAACACTCTCCCGACTTGGAGAGTCAGTGCCTTTAACCTCCTGTTTGGCCCAGTTTGCAATTTCTGCGGAAGATGAACAGGGATAGGGAGAACCACTGAGAGACTAGCTGGAGGTGCCTGGACGGGCAAATTTAACTCTCATTTCCCACCAGGAAGAGGAATTAACCAAAGGCTCAGCGTGCCGTGCCGGAACCAGATTAGGGCCTGAAGCCATCCTGCGGGGTTGCGGCCAGCTCACGAGAAAGCGAGTTGAAGAAAGGAGCTCAGGGTCACTGTAATTCACAAACCTGCAGAGTTATAAATGACAGCTATCGTCCAAAAATATACTGAAGTAAGGCTGCCAAGAGGACTTGAAAGCGGGGCAGAATTGCAGGAAACCGATTTCAGGAGGTAGACTGGAATTGCATTTAAAGCATAGGAAAAGAGGCAGAACGTCCACAATGATGCACTTGGCCAAAAAGGGCGTATGCGTTTTTTCCTGAATATATTCAGGAAAAAACGCATATGCCCTTTTTGGCCAACCAAGCAAGCTTGCAAAGGAAATCTGCACTACAATGAAGTCTCACTTCCCCCCGGTCAAAAGGGCCATCTGAAAAAAGTGTAAAATCCAGAAAGGCAGGACAGGCCATGGAGAACTGGGAGCCTTGTTATGCTGATGGGCGGGATGTAAATTGCCAACAGCCACTCGGGAGAAGTGTATGGTGTTTCCTGAAACATCTAAAAAACAAAGCAACAGAGCCTAGGGCACTTCCACTTATGGTCCTATAGCTTAGGGAAATTAAAATCAAAAAGACACAGCCACCCCAAAGGTTGGGACGGCTCTGTTTACAAGAACCTGGTTTACGGTACAAGTTCAATATCGCAGAAAGTGAAAAATGGATAAAGAAGTTGTGGTACTTACGTACAATGCAGTATCACTCAGAAATGAAATCTATGTCATCAGGCCCGTAGCAGAATAATGAGTGGATTCAGGTATGATGATTCTAACTGAAATAAGTCACACAGGAAAAGAAACATCATAAGATATCACTAATACACGGAATGTAAACTTGGCTACACAGGAACTGAATTACAAAACAGAACAGGGTCTCAAATTTAGAAAACCAACTTATGCTTGCTTAAGGGGAAAGGTGAGTTGGGGTGCTGCATAAAACCAGAGATTGAAATGAGCACAGATAAAGTTCCTTAAGCCAAATATGGAATAGACAAGAGCTACTCCTTGCTCAACGAAATGGACTCAACACTCCATATTAAATGCCTAAGAGTGTACCTGACTAGGAAGTATCTTAAAACCTATGGATTGCTATGTCTCTGAAAGAGAATCAAGTGTGTGTACAGGGGCATAAACGCAGCAGTGATAGGATTGGAGAGGTTCGGTGAGCAAATGAAGACCCTTTGAAGTCATATTGCATGGTACCCATTCCACGGGTCTCAACTCTCCAGGTTTAAGGTATTCTTCCTTCAGCTAAAACATGCATGTGGAACCCAGAGTATGATCAACCGTGTGATCGGGAGACGTGTTCCAATATGTCTCAGTTTTCGTCCCCTGGTACTCGGGTGCAACATTCCAGACGCTTTACTAACACTCTCCCGACTTGGAGAGTCAGTGCCTTTAACCTCCTGTTTGGCCCAGTTTGCAATTTCTGCGGAAGATGAACAGGGATAGGGAGAACCACTGAGAGACTAGCTGGAGGTGCCTGGACGGGCAAATTTAACTCTCATTTCCCACCAGGAAGAGGAATTAACCAAAGGCTCAGCGTGCCGTGCCGGAACCAGATTAGGGCCTGAAGCCATCCTGCAGGGTTGCGGCCAGCTCACGAGAAAGCGAGTTGAAGAAAGGAGCTCAGGGGCACTGTAATTCACAAACCTGCAGAGTTATAAATGACAGCTATCGTCCAAAAATATACTGAAGTAAGGCTGCCAAGAGGACTTGAAAGCGGGGTAGAATTGCAGGAAACCGATTTCAGGAGGTAGACTGGAATTGCATTTAAAGCATAGGAAAAGAGGCAGAACGTCCACAATGATGCACTTGGCCAAAAAGGGCGTATGCGTTTTTTCCTGAATATATTCAGGATAAAACGCATACGCCCTTTTTGGCCAACCAAGCAAGCTTGCAAAGGAAATCTGCACTACAATGAAGTCTCACTTCCCCCCGGTCAAAAGGGCCATCTGAAAAAAGTGTAAAATCCAGAAAGGCAGGACAGGCCATGGAGAACTGGGAGCCTTGTTATGCTGATGGGCGGGATGTAAATTGCCAACAGCCACTCGGGAGAAGTGTATGGTGTTTCCTGAAACATCTAAAAAACAAAGCAACAGAGCCTAGGGCACTTCCACTTATGGTCCTATAGCTTAGGGAAATTAAAATCAAAAGACACAGCCACCCCAAAGGTTGGGACGGCTCTGTTTACAAGAACCTGGTTTACGGTACAAGTTCAATATCGCAGAAAGTGAAAAATGGATAAAGAAGTTGTGGTACCTACGTACAATGCAGTATCACTCAGCAATGAAATCTATGTCATCAGGCCCGTAGCAGCATAATGAGTGGATTCAGGTACGATGATTCTAACTGAAATAAGTCACACAGGAAAAGAAACATCATAAGATATCACTAATACACGGAATGTACCTTGGCTACACAGGAACTGAATTACAAAACAGAACAGGGTCTCAAATTTAGAAAACCAACTTATGCTTGCTTAAGGGGAAAGGTGAGTTGGGGTGCTGCATAAAACCAGAGATTGAAATGAGCACAGATAAAGTTCCTTAAGCCAAATATGGAATAGACAAGAGCTACTCCTTGCTCAACGAAATGGACTCAACACCCCATATTAAATGCCTAAGAGTGTACCTGACTAGGAAGTATCTTAAAACCTATGGATTGCTATGTCTCTGAAAGAGAATCAAGTGTGTGTACAGGGGCATAAACGCAGCAGTGATAGGATTGGAGAGGTTCGGTGAGCAAATGAAGACCCTTTGAAGTCATATTGCATGGTACCCATTCCACGGGTCTCAACTCTCCAGGTTTAAGGTATTCTTCCTTCAGCTAAAACATGCATGTGGAACCCAGAGTATGATCAACCGTGTGATCGGGAGACGTGTTCCAATACGTCTCAGTTTTCGTCCCCTGGTACTCGGGTGCAACATTCCAGACGCTTTACTAACACTCTCCCGACTTGGAGAGTCAGTGCCTTTAACCTCCTGTTTGGCCCAGTTTGCAATTTCTGCGGAAGATGAACAGGAATAGGGAGAACCAATGAGAGACTAGCTGGAGGTGTCTGGACGGGCAAATTTAACTCTCATTTCCCACCAGGAAGAGGAATTAACCAAAGGCTCAGCGTGCCGTGCCGGAACCAGATTAGGGCCTGAAGCCATCCTGCGGTGTTGCGGCCAGCTCACGAGAAAGCGAGTTGAAGAAAGGAGCTCAGGGGCACTGTAATTCACAAACCTGCAGAGTTATAAATGACAGCTATCGTCCAAAAATATACTGAAGTAAGGCTGCCAAGAGGACTTGAAAGCGGGGCAGAATTGCAGGAAACCGATTTCAGGAGGTAGACTGGAATTGCATTTAAAGCATAGGAAAAGAGGCAGAACGTCCACAATGATGCACTTGGCCAAAAAGGGCGTATGCGTTTTTTCCTGAATATATTCAGGAAAAAACGCATACGCCCTTTTTGGCCAACCAAGCAAGCTTGCAAAGGAAATCTGCACTACAATGAAGTCTCACTTCCCCCCGGTCAAAAGGGCCATCTGAAAAAAGTGTAAAATCCAGAAAGGCAGGACAGGCCATGGAGAACTGGGAGCCTTGTTATGCTGATGGGCGGGATGTAAATTGCCAACAGCCACTCGGGAGAAGTGTATGGTGTTTCCTGAAACATCTAAAAAACAAAGCAACAGAGCCTAGGGCACTTCCACTTACGGTCCTATAGCTTAGGGAAATTAAAATAAAAAAGACACAGCCACCCCAAAGGTTGGGACGGCTCTGTTTACAAGAACCTGGTTTACGGTACAAGTTCAGTATCGCAGAAAGTGAAAAATGGATAAAGAAGTTGTGGTACTTACGTACAATGCAGTATCACTCAGCAATGAAATCTATGTCATCAGGCCCGTAGCAGCATAATGAGTGGATTCAGGTATGATGATTCTAACTGAAATAAGTCACACAGAAAAAGAAACATCATAAGATATCACTAATACACGGAATGTAAACTTGGCTACACAGGAACTGAATTACAAAACAGAACAGGGTCTCAAATTTAGAAACCCAACTTATGCTTGCTTAAGGGGAAAGGTGAGTTGGGGTGCTGCATAAAACCAGAGATTGAAATGAGCACAGATAAAGTTCCTTAAGCCAAATATGGAATAGACAAGAGCTACTCCTTGCTCAACGAAATGGACTCAACACCCCATATTAAATGCCTAAGAGTGTACCTGACTAGGAAGTATCTTAAAACCTATGGATTGCTATGTCTCTGAAAGAGAATCAAGTGTGTGTACAGGGGCATAAACGCAGCAGTGATAGGATTGGAGAGGTTCGGTGAGCAAATGAAGACCCTTTGAAGTCATATTGCATGGTACCCATTCCACGGGTCTCAACTCTCCAGGTTTAAGGTATTCTTCCTTCAGCTAAAACATGCATGTGGAACCCAGAGTATGATCAACCGTGTGATCGGGAGACGTGTTCCAATATGTCTCAGTTTTCGTCCCCTGGTACTCGGGTGCAACATTCCAGACGCTTTACTAACACTCTCCCGACTTGGAGAGTCAGTGCCTTTAACCTCCTGTTTGGCCCAGTTTGCAATTTCTGCGGAAGATGAACAGGAATAGGGAGAACCAATGACAGACTAGCTGGAGGTGTCTGGACGGGCAAATTTAACTCTCATTTCCCACCAGGAAGAGGAATTAACCAAAGGCTCAGCGTGCCGTGCCGGAACCAGATTAGGGCCTGAAGCCATCCTGTGGTGCTGCGGCCAGCTCACGAGAAAGCGAGTTGAAGAAAGGAGCTCAGGGGCACTGTAATTCACAAACCTGCAGAGTTATAAATGACAGCTATCGTCCAAAAATATACTGAAGTAAGGCTGCCAAGAGGACTTGAAAGCGGGGCAGAATTGCAGGAAACCGATTTCAGGAGGTAGACTGGAATTGCATTTAAAGCATAGGAAAAGAGGCAGAACGTCCACAATGATGCACTTGGCCAAAAAGGGCGTATGCGTTTTTTCCTGAATATATTCAGGAAAAAACGCATACGCCCTTTTTGGCCAACCAAGCAAGCTTGCAAAGGAAATCTGCACTACAATGAAGTCTCACTTCCCCCCGGTCAAAAGGGCCATCTGAAAAAAGTGTAAACTCCAGAAAGGCAGGACAGACCATGGAGAACTGGGAGCCTTGTTATGCTGATGGGCGGGATGTAAATTGCCAACAGCCACTCGGGAGAAGTGTATGGTGTTTCCTGAAACATCTAAAAAACAAAGCAACAGAGCCTAGGGCACTTCCACTTACGGTCCTATAGCTTAGGGAAATTAAAATAAAAAAGACACAGCCACCCCAAAGGTTGGGACGGCTCTGTTTACAAGAACCTGGTTTACGGTACAAGTTCAATATCGCAGAAAGTGAAAAATGGATAAAGAAGTTGTGGTACTTACGTACAATGCAGTATCACTCAGCAATGAAATCTATGTCATCAGGCCCGTAGCAGCATAATGAGTGGATTCAGGTACGATGATTCTAACTGAAATAAGTCACACAGGAAAAGAAACATCATAAGATATCACTAATACACGGAATGTAAACTTGGCTACACAGGAACTGAATTACAAAACAGAACAGTGTCTCTAATTTAGAAACCCAACTTATGCTTGCTTAAGGGGAAAGGTGAGTTGGGGTGCTGCATAAAACCAGAGATTGAAATGAGCACAGATAAAGTTCCTTAAGCCAAATATGGAATAGACAAGAGCTACTCCTTGCTCAACGAAATGGACTCAACACCCCATATTAAATGCCTAAGAGTGTACCTGACTAGGAAGTATCTTAAAACCTATGGATTGCTATGTCTCTGAAAGAGAATCAAGTGTGTGTACAGGGGCATAAACGTAGCAGTGATAGGATTGGAGAGGTTCGGTGAGCAAATGAAGACCCTTTGAAGTCATATTGCATGGTACCCATTCCACGGGTCTCAACTCTCCAGGTTTAAGGTATTCGTCCTTCAGCTAAAACATGCATGTGGAACCCAGAGTATGATCAACCGTGTGATCGGGAGACGTGTTCCAATACGTCTCAGTTTTCGTCCCCTGGTACTCGGGTGCAACATTCCAGACGCTTTACTAACACTCTCCCGACTTGGAGAGTCAGTGCCTTTAACCTCCTGTTTGGCCCAGTTTGCAATTTCTGCGGAAGATGAACAGGAATAGGCAGAACCAATGACAGACTAGCTGGAGGTGTCTGGACGGGCAAATTTAACTCTCATTTCCCACCAGGAAGAGGAATTAACCAAAGGCTCAGCGTGCCGTGCCGGAACCAGATTAGGGCCTGAAGCCATCCTGCGGTGCTGCGGCCAGCTCACGAGAAAGCGAGTTGAAGAAAGGAGCTCAGGGGCACTGTAATTCACAAACCTGCAGAGTTATAAATGACAGCTATCGTCCAAAAATATACTGAAGTAAGGCTGCCAAGAGGACTTGAAAGCGGGGCAGAATTGCAGGAAACCGATTTCAGGAGGTAGACTGGAATTGCATTTAAAGCATAGGAAAAGAGGCAGAACGTCCACAATGATGCACTTGGCCAAAAAGGGCGTATGCGTTTTTTCCTGAATATATTCAGGAAAAAACGCATACGCCCTTTTTGGCCAACCAAGCAAGCTTGCAAAGGAAATCTGCACTACAATGAAGTCTCACTTCCCCCCGGTCAAAAGGGTCATCTGAAAAAAGTGTAAAATCCAGAAAGGCAGGACAGGCCATGGAGAACTGGGAGCCTTGTTATGCTGATGGGCGGGATGTAAATTGCCAACAGCCACTCGGGAGAAGTGTATGGTGTTTCCTGAAACATCTAAAAAACAAAGCAACAGAGCCTAGGGCACTTCCACTTATGGTCCTATAGCTTAGGGAAATTAAAATCAAAAGACACAGCCACCCCAAATGTTGGGACGGCTCTGTTTACAAGAACCTGGTTTACGGTACAATTCAATATCGCAGAAAGTGAAAAATGGATAAAGAAGTTGTGGTACTTACGTACAATGCAGTATCACTCAGCAATGAAATCTATGTCATCAGGCCCGTAGCAGCATAATGAGTGGATTCAGGTACGATGATTCTAACTGAAATAAGTCACACAGAAAAAGAAACATCATAAGATATCACTAATACACGGAATGTAACCTTGGCTACACAGGAACTGAATTACAAAACAGAACAGGGTCTCAAATTTAGAAAACCAACTTATGCTTGCTTAAGGGGAAAGGTGAGTTGGGGTGCTGCATAAAACCAGAGATTGAAATGAGCACAGATAAAGTTCCTTAAGCCAAATATGGAATAGACAAGAGCTACTCCTTGCTCAACGAAATGGACTCAACACCCCATATTAAATGCCTAACGGTGTACCTGACTAGGAAGTATCTTAAAACCTATGGATTGCTATGTCTCTGAAAGAGAATCAAGTGTGTGTACAGGGGCATAAACGCAGCAGTGATAGGATTGGAGAGGTTCGGTGAGCAAATGAAGACCCTTTGAAGTCATATTGCATGGTACCCATTCCACGGGTCTCAACTCTCCAGGTTTAAGGTATTCTTCCTTCAGCTAAAACATGCATGTGGAACCCAGAGTATGATCAACCGTGTGATCGGGAGACGTGTTCCAATATGTCTCAGTTTTCGTCCCCTGGTACTCGGGTGCAACATTCCAGACGCTTTACTAACACTCTCCCGACTTGGAGAGTCAGTGCCTTTAACCTCCTGTTTGGCCCAGTTTGCAATTTCTGCGGAAGATGAACAGGGATAGGGAGAACCAATGAGAGACTAGCTGGAGGTGTCTGGACGGGCAAATTTAACTCTCATTTCCCACCAGGAAGAGGAATTAACCAAAGGCTCAGCGTGCCGTGCCGGAACAAGATTAGGGCCTGAAGCCATCCTGCGGTGTTGCGACCAGCTCACGAGAGAGCGAGTTGAAGAAAGGAGCTCAGGGGCACTGTAATTCACAAACCTGCAGAGTTATAAATGACAGCTATCGTCCAAAAATATACTGAAGTAAGGCTGCCAAGAGGACTTGAAAGCGGGGCAGAATTGCAGGAAACCGATTTCAGGAGGTAGACTGGAATTGCATTTAAAGCATAGGAAAAGAGGCAGAACGTCCACAATGATGCACTTGGCCAAAAAGGGCGTATGCGTTTTTTCCTGAATATATTCAGGAAAAAACGCATACGCCCTTTTTGGCCAACCAAGCAAGCTTGCAAAGGAAATCTGCACTACAATGAAGTCTCACTTCCCCCCGGTCAAAAGGGCCATCTGAAAAAAGTGTAAAATCCAGAAAGGCAGGACAGGCCATGGAGAACTGGGAGCCTTGTTATGCTGATGGGCGGGATGTAAATTGCCAACAGCCACTCGGGAGAAGTGTATGGTGTTTCCTGAAACATCTAAAAAACAAAGCAACAGAGCCTAGGGCACTTCCACTTATGGTCCTATAGCTTAGGGAAATTAAAATCAAAAGACACAGCCACCCCAAAGGTTGGGACGGCTCCGTTTACAAGAACCTGGTTTACGGTACAAGTTCAATATCGCAGAAAGTGAAAAATGGATAAAGAAGTTGTGGTACTTACGTACAATGCAGTATCACTCAGCAATGAAATCTATGTCATCAGGCCCGTAGCAGCATAATGAGTGGATTCAGGTACGATGATTCTAACTGAAATAAGTCACACAGAAAAAGAAACATCATAAGATATCACTAATACACGGAATGTAAACTTGGCTACACAGGAACTGAATTACAAAACAGAACAGGGTCTCAAATTTAGAAAACCAACTTATGCTTGCTTAAGGGGAAAGGTGAGTTGGGGTGCGGCATAAAACCAGAGATTGAAATGAGCACAGATAAAGTTCCTTAAGCCAAATATGGAATAGACAAGAGCTACTCCTTGCTCAACGAAATGGACTCAACACCCCATATTAAATGCCTAAGAGTGTACCTGACTAGGAAGTATCTTAAAACCTATGGATTGCTATGTCTCTGAAAGAGAATCAAGTGTGTGTACAGGGGCATAAACGCAGCAGTGATAGGATTGGAGAGGTTCGGTGAGCAAATGAAGACCCTTTGAAGTCATATTGCATGGTACCCATTCCACGGGTCTCAACTCTCCAGGTTTAAGGTATTCTTCCTTCAGCTAAAACATGCATGTGGAACCCAGAGTATGATCAACCGTGTGATCGGGAGACGTGTTCCAATATGTCTCAGTTTTCGTCCCCTGGTACTCGGGTGCAACATTCCAGACGCTTTACTAACACTCTCCCGACTTGGAGAGTCAGTGCCTTTAACCTCCTGTTTGGCCCAGTTTGCAATTTCTGCGGAAGATGAACAGGGATAGGGAGAACCAATGAGAGACTAGCTGGAGGTGTCTGGACGGGCAAATTTAACTCTCATTTCCCACCAGGAAGAGGAATTAACCAAAGGCTCAGCGTGCCGTGCCGGAACCAGATTAGGGCCTGAAGCCATCCTGCGGTGTTGCGGCCAGCTCACGAGAGAGCGAGTTGAAGAAAGGAGCTCAGGGGCACTGTAATTCACAAACCTGCAGAGTTATAAATGACAGCTATCGTCCAAAAATATACTGAAGTAAGGCTGCCAAGAGGACTTGAAAGCGGGGCAGAATTGCAGGAAACCGATTTCAGGAGGTAGACTGGAATTGCATTTAAAGCATAGGAAAAGAGGCAGAACGTCCACAATGATGCACTTGGCCAAAAAGGGCGTATGCGTTTTTTCCTGAATATATTCAGGAAAAAACGCATACGCCCTTTTTGGCCAACCAAGCAAGCTTGCAAAGGAACTCTGCACTAAAATGACGTCTCACTTCCCCCTGGTCAAAAGGGCCATCTGAAAAAAGTGTAAAATCCAGAAAGGAAGGACAGGCCATGGAGAACTGGGAGCCTTGTTATGCTGATGGGCGGGATGTAATTTGACAACAGCCACTCCGGAGAACTGTATGGTGTTTCCTGAAACATCTAAAAAACAAAGCAACAGAGCCTAGGGCACTTCCACTTATGGTCCTATAGCTTAGGGAAATTAAAATCAAAAGACACAGCCACCCCAAAGGTTGGGACGGCTCTGTTTACAAGAACCTGGTTTACGGTACAAGTTCAATATCGCAGAAAGTGAAAAATGGATAAAGAAGTTGTGGTACTTACGTACAATGCAGTATCACTCAGCAATGAAATCTATGTCATCAGGCCCGTAGCAGCATAATGAGTGGATTCAGGTACGATGATTCTAACTGAAATAAGTCACACAGGAAAAGAAACATCATAAGATATCACTAATACACGGAATGTAAACTTGGCTACACAGGAACTGAATTACAAAACAGAACAGGGTCTCAAATTTAGAAACCCAACTTATGCTTGCTTAAGGGGAAAGGTGAGTTGGGGTGCTGCATAAAACCAGAGATTGAAATGAGCACAGATAAAGTTCCTTAAGCCAAATATGGAATAGACAAGAGCTACTCCTTGCTCAACGAAATGGACTCAACACCCCATATTAAATGCCTAAGAGTGTACCTGACTAGGAAGTATCTTAAAACCTATGGATTGCTATGTCTCTGAAAGAGAATCAAGTGTGTGTACAGGGGCATAAACGCAGCAGTGATAGGATTGGAGAGGTTCGGTGAGCAAATGAAGACCCTTTGAAGTCATATTGCATGGTACCCATTCCACGGGTCTCAACTCTCCAGGTTTAAGGTATTCTTCCTTCAGCTAAAACATGCATGTGGAACCCAGAGTATGATCAACCGTGTGATCGGGAGACGTGTTCCAATACGTCTCAGTTTTCGTCCCCTGGTACTCGGGTGCAACATTCCAGACGCTTTACTAACACTCTCCCGACTTGGAGAGTCAGTGCCTTTAACCTCCTGTTTGGCCCAGTTTGCAATTTCTGCGGAAGATGAACAGGAATAGGGAGAACCAATGACAGACTAGCTGGAGGTGTCTGGACGGGCAAATTTAACTCTCATTTCCCACCAGGAAGAGGAATTAACCAAAGGCTCAGCGTGCCGTGCCGGAACCAGATTAGGGCCTGAAGCCATCCTGCGGTGTTGCGGCCAGCTCACGAGAAAACGAGTTGAAGAAAGGAGCTCAGGGGCACTGTAATTCACAAACCTGCAGAGTTATAAATGACAGCTATCGTCCAAAAATATACTGAAGTAAGGCTGCCAAGAGGACTTGAAAGCGGGGCAGAATTGCAGGAAACCGATTTCAGGAGGTAGACTGGAATTGCATTTAAAGCATAGGAAAAGAGGCAGAACGTCCACAATGATGCACTTGGCCAAAAAGGGCGTATGCGTTTTTTCCTGAATATATTCAGGAAAAAACGCATACGCCCTTTTTGGCCAACCAAGCAAGGTTGCAAAGGAAATCTGCACTACAATGAAGTCTCACTTCCCCCCGGTCAAAAGGGCCATCTGAAAAAAGTGTAAAATCCAGAAAGGCAGGACAGGCCATGGAGAACTGGGAGCCTTGTTATGCTGATGGGCGGGATGTAAATTGCCAACAGCCACTCGGGAGAAGTGTATGGTGTTTCCTGAAACATCTAAAAAACAAAGCAACAGAGCCTAGGGCACTTCCACTTATGGTCCTATAGCTTAGGGAAATTAAAATCAAAAGACACAGCCACCCCAAAGGTTGGGACGGCTCTGTTTACAAGAACCTGGTTTACGGTACAAGTTCAATATCGCAGAAAGTGAAAAATGGATAAAGAAGTTGTGGTACTTACGTACAATGCAATATCACTCAGCAATGAAATCTATGTCATCAGGCCCGTAGCAGCATAATGAGTGGATTCAGGTACGATGATTCTAACTGAAATAAGTCACACAGAAAAAGAAACATCATAAGATATCACTAATACACGGAATGTAAACTTGGCTACACAGGAACTGAATTACAAAACAGAACAGGGTCTCTAATTTAGAAACCCAACTTATGCTTGCTTAAGGGGAAAGGTGAGTTGGGGTGCTGCATAAAACCAGAGATTGAAATGAGCACAGATAAAGTTCCTTAAGCCAAATATGGAATAGACAAGAGCTACTCCTTGCTCAACGAAATGGACTCAACACCCCATATTAAATGCCTAAGAGTGTACCTGACTAGGAAGTATCTTAAAACCTATGGATTGCTATGTCTCTGAAAGAGAATCAAGTGTGTGTACAGGGGCATAAACGCAGCAGTGATAGGATTGGAGAGGTTCGGTGAGCAAATGAAGACCCTTTGAAGTCATATTGCATGGTACCCATTCCACGGGTCTCAACTCTCCAGGTTTAAGGTATTCTTCCTTCAGCTAAAACATGCATTTGGAAGCCAGAGTATGATCAACCGTGTGATCGGGAGACGTGTTCCAATATGTCTCAGTTTTCGTCCCCTGGTACTCAGGTGCAACATTCCAGACGCTTTACTAACACTCTCCCGACTTGGAGAGTCAGTGCCTTTAACCTCCTGTTTGGCCCAGTTTGCAATTTCTGCGGAAGATGAACAGGAATAGGGAGAACCAATGACAGACTAGCTGGAGGTGTCTGGACGGGCAAATTTAACTCTCATTTCCCACCAGGAAGAGGAATTAACCAAAGGCTCAGCGTGCCGTGCCGGAACCAGATTAGGGCCTGAAGCCATCCTGCGGTGTTGTGGCCAGCTCACGAGAAAGCGAGTTGAAGAAAGGAGCTCAGGGGCACTGTAATTCACAAACCTGCAGAGTTATAAATGACAGCTATCGTCCAAAAATATACTGAAGTAAGGCCGCCAAGAGGACTTGAAAGCGGGGCAGAATTGCAGGAAACCGATTTCAGGAGGTAGACTGGAATTGCATTTAAAGCATAGGAAAAGAGGCAGAACGTCCACAATGATGCACTTGGCCAAAAAGGGCGTATGCGTTTTTTCCTGAATATATTCAGGAAAAAACGCATACGCCCTTTTTGGCCAACCAAGCAAGCTTGCAAAGGAAATCTGCACTACAGTGAAGTCTCACTTCCCCCCGGTCAAAAGGGCCATCTGAAAAAAGTGTAAAATCCAGAAAGGCAGGACAGGCCATGGAGAACTGGGAGCCTTGTTATGCTGATGGGCGGGATGTAAATTGCCAACAGCCACTCGGGAGAAGTGTATGGTGTTTCCTGAAACATCTAAAAAACAAAGCAACAGAGCCTAGGGCACTTCCACTTATGGTCCTATAGCTTAGGGAAATTAAAATCAAAAGACACAGCCACCCCAAAGGTTGGGACGGCTCTGTTTACAAGAACCTGGTTTACGGTACAAGTTCAATATCGCAGAAAGTGAAAAATGGATAAAGAAGTTGTGGTACTTACGTACAATGCAGTATCACTCAGCAAGGAAATCTATGTCATCAGGCCCGTAGCAGCATAATGAGTGGATTCAGGTATGATGATTCTAACTGAAATAAGTCACACAGGAAAAGAAACATCATAAGATATCACTAATACACGGAATGTAACCTTGGCTACACAGGAACTGAATTACAAAACAGAACAGGGTCTCAAATTTAGAAACCCAACTTATGCTTGCTTAAGGGGAAAGGTGAGTTGGGGTGATACGTAAAACCAGAGATTGAAATGAGCACAGATAAAGTTCCTTAAGCCAAATATGGAATAGACAAGAGCTACTCCTTGCTCAACGAATTGGATTCAACACCTCATATTAAATGCCTATGTGTGTACCTGACTAGGAAGTATCTTAAAACCTATGGATTGCTATGTCTCTGAAAGAGAATCAAGCGTGTGTACAGGGGCAAAAACGCAGCAGTGATAGGATTGGAGAGGTTCGGTGAGCAAATGAAGACCCTTTGAAGTCATATTGCATGGTACCCATTCCACGGGTCTCAACTCTCCAGGTTTAAGGTATTCTTCCTTCAGCTAAAACATGCATGTGGAACCCAGAGTATGATCAACCGTGTGATCGGGAGACGTGTTCCAATATGTGTCAGTTTTCGTCCCCTGGTACTCGGGTGCAACATTCCAGACGCTTTACTAACACTCTCCCGACTTGGAGAGTCAGTGCCTTTAACCTTCTGTTTGGCCCAGTTTGCAATTTCTGCGGAAGATGAACAGGAAAGGGAGAACCAATGACAGACTAGATGGAGGTGTCTGGACGGGCAAATTTAACTCTCATTTCCCACCAGGAAGAGGAAATAACCAAAGGCTCAGCGTGCCGTGCCGGAACCAGATTAGGGCCTGAAGCCATCCTGCGGTGTTGCGGCCAGCTCACGTGAAAGCGAGTTGAAGAAAGGAGCTCAGGGGCACTGTAATTCACAAACCTGCAGAGTTATAAATGACAGCTATCGTCCAAAAATATACTGAAGTAAGGCTGCCAAGAGGACTTGAAAGCGGGGCAGAATTGCAGGAAACCGATTTCAGGAGGTAGACTGGAATTGCATTTAAAGCATAGGAAAAGAGGCAGAACGTCCACAATGATGCACTTGGCCAAAAAGGGCGTATGCGTTTTTTCCTGAATATATTCAGGAAAAAACGCATACGCCCTTTTTGGCCAACCAAGCAAGCTTGCAAAGGAAATCTGCACTACAATGAAGTCTCACTTCCCCCCGGTCAAAAGGGCCATCTGAAAAATGTATAAAATGCAGAAAGGCAGGACAGGCCATGGAGAACTGGGAGCCTTGTTATGCTGATGGGCGGGATGTAAATTGCCAACAGCCACTCTGGAGAAGTGTATGGTGTTTCCTGAAACATCTAAAAAACAAAGCAACAGAGCCTAGGTCACTTCCAATTATGGTCCTATAGCTTAGGGAAATTAAAATCAAAAAGACACAGCCACCCCAAAGGTTGGGACGGCTCTGTTTACAAGAACCTGGTTTACGGTACAAGTTCAATATCGCAGAAAGTGAAAAATGGATAAAGAAGTTGTGGTACTTACGTACAATGCAGTATCACTCAGCAAGGAAATCTATGTCATCAGGCCCATAGCAGCATAATGAGTGGATTCAGGTACGATGATTCTAACTGAAATAAGTCTCACAGAAAAAGAAACATCATAAGATATCACTAATACACGGAATGTAAACTTGGCTACACAGGAACTGAATTACAAAACAGAACAGGGTCTCAAATTTGGAAAACCAACTTATGCTTGATAAGGGGAAAGGTGAGTTGGGGTGCTGCATAAAACCAGAGATTGAAATGAGCACAGATAAAGTTCCTTAAGCCAAATATGGAATAGACAAGAGCTACTCCTTGCTCAACGAAATGGACTCAACACCCCATATTAAATGCCTAAGAGTGTACCTGACTAGGAAGTATCTTAAAACCTATGGATTGCTATGTCTCCGAAAGAGAATCAAGCGTGTGTACAGGGGCATAAACGCAGCAGTGATAGGACTGGAGAGGTTCGGTGAGCAAATGAAGACCCTTTGAAGTCATATTGCATGGAACCCATTCCACGGGTCTCAACTCTCCAGGTTTAAGGTATTCTTCCTTCAGCTAAAACATGCATGTGGAACCCAGAGTATGATCAACCGTGTGATCGGGAGACGTGTTCCAATATGTCTCAGTTTTCGTCCCCTGGTACTCGGGTGCAACATTCCAGACGCTTTACTAACACTCTCCCGACTTGGAGAGTCAGTGCCTTTAACCTCCTGTTTGGCCCAGTTTGCAATTTCTGCGGAAGATGAACAGGAATAGGGAGAACCAATGACAGACTAGCTGGAGGTGTCTGGACGGGCAAATTTAACTCTCATTTCCCACCAGGAAGAGGAATTAACCAAAGGCTCAGCGTGCCGTGCCGGAACCAGATTAGGGCCTGAAGCCATCCTGCGGTGTTGTGGCCAGCTCACGAGAAAGCGACTTGAAGAAAGGAGCTCAGGGGCACTGTAATTCACAAACCTGCAGAGTTATAAATGACAGCTATCGTCCAAAAATATACTGAAGTAAGGCCGCCAAGAGGACTTGAAAGCGGGGCAGAATTGCAGGAAACCGATTTCAGGAGGTAGACTGGAATTGCATTTAAAGCATAGGAAAAGAGGCAGAACGTCCACAATGATGCACTTGGCCAAAAAGGGCGTATGCGTTTTTTCCTGAATATATTCAGGAAAAAACGCATACGCCCTTTTTGGCCAACCAAGCAAGCTTGCAAAGGAAATCTGCACTACAGTGAAGTCTCACTTCCCCCCGGTCAAAAGGGCCATCTGAAAAAAGTGTAAAATCCAGAAAGGCAGGACAGGCCATGGAGAACTGGGAGCCTTGTTATGCTGATGGGCGGGATGTAAATTGCCAACAGCCACTCGGGAGAAGTGTATGGTGTTTCCTGAAACATCTAAAAAACAAAGCAACAGAGCCTAGGGCACTTCCACTTATGGTCCTATAGCTTAGGGAAATTAAAATCAAAAGACACAGCCACCCCAAAGGTTGGGACGGCTCTGTTTACAAGAACCTGGTTTACGGTACAAGTTCAATATCGCAGAAAGTGAAAAATGGATAAAGAAGTTGTGGTACTTACGTACAATGCAGTATCACTCAGCAATGAAATCTATGTCATCAGGCCCGTAGCAGCATAATGAGTGGATTCAGGTATGATGATTCTAACTGAAATAAGTCACACAGGAAAAGAAACATCATAAGATATCACTAATACACGGAATGTAAACTTGGCTACACAGGAACTGAATTACAAAACAGAACAGGGTCTCAAATTTAGAAACCCAACTTATGCTTGCTTAAGGGGAAAGGTGAGTTGGGGTGATACGTAAAACCAGAGATTGAAATGAGCACAGATAAAGTTCCTTAAGCCAAATATGGAATAGACAAGAGCTACTCCTTGCTCAACGATTTGGATTCAACACCTCATATTAAATGCCTATGTGTGTACCTGACTAGGAAGTATCTTAAAACCTATGGATTGCTATGTCTCTGAAAGAGAATCAAGCGTGTGTACAGGGGCATAAACGCAGCAGTGATAGGATTGGAGAGGTTCGGTGAGCAAATGAAGACCCTTTGAAGTCATATTGCATGGTACCCATTCCACGGGTCTCAACTCTCCAGGTTTAAGGTATTCTTCCTTCAGCTAAAACATGCATGTGGAACCCAGAGTATGATCAACCATGTGATCGGGAGACGTGTTCCAATATGTGTCAGTTTTCGTCCCCTGGTACTCGGGTGCAACATTCCAGACGCTTTACTAACACTCTCCCGACTTGGAGAGTCAGTGCCTTTAACCTTCTGTTTGGCCCAGTTTGCAATTTCTGCGGAAGATGAACAGGAAAGGGAGAACCAATGACAGACTAGATGGAGGTGTCTGGACGGGCAAATTTAACTCTCATTTCCCACCAGGAAGAGGAAATAACCAAAGGCTCAGCGTGCCGTGCCGGAACCAGAATAGGGCCTGAAGCCATCCTGCGGTGTTGCGGCCAGCTCACGAGAAAGCGAGTTGAAGAAAGGAGCTCAGGGGCACTGTAATTCACAAACCTGCAGAGTTATAAATGACAGCTATCGTCCAAAAATATACTGAAGTAAGGCTGCCAAGAGGACTTGAAAGCGGGGCAGAATTGCAGGAAACCGATTTCAGGAGGTAGACTGGAATTGCATTTAAAGCATAGGAAAAGAGGCAGAACGTCCACAATGATGCACTTGGCCAAAAAGGGTGTATGCGTTTTTTCCTGAATATATTCAGGAAAAAACGCATACGCCCTTTTTGGCAAACCAAGCAAGCTTGCAAAGGAAATCTGCACTACAATGAAGTCTCACTTTCCCCCGGTCAAAAGGGCCATCTGAAAAATGTATAAAATGCAGAAAGGCAGGACAGGCCATGGAGAACTGGGAGCCTTGTTATGCTGATGGGCGGGATGTAAATTGCCAACAGCCACTCTGGAGAAGTGTATGGTGTTTCCTGAAACATCTAAAAAACAAAGCAACAGAGCCTAGGGCACTTCCAATTATGGTCCTATAGCTTAGGGAAATTAAAATCAAAAAGACACAGCCACCACAAAGGTTGGGACGGCTCTGTTTACAAGAACCTGGTTTACGGTACAAGTTCAATATCGCAGAAAGTGAAAAATGGATAAAGAAGTTGTGGTACTTACGTACAATGCAGTATCACTCAGCAAGGAAATCTATGTCATCAGGCCCATAGCAGCATAATGAGTGGATTCAGGTACGATGATTCTAACTGAAATAAGTCTCACAGAAAAAGAAACATCATAAGGTATCACTAATACACGGAATGTAAACTTGGCTACACAAGAACTGAATTACAAAACAGAACAGGGTCTCAAATTTAGAAACCCAACTTATGCTTGCTTAAGGGGAAAGGTGAGTTGGGGTGCTGCATAAAACCAGAGATTGAAATGAGCACAGATAAAGTTCCTTAAGCCAAATATGGAATAGACAAGAGCTACTCCTTGCTCAACGAAATGGACTCAACACCCCATATTCAACGCCTAGGCATATACCTGACTAGTAAGAATCATAAAACCTATGGATTTATATATCTCTGTAAGAGAATCAAGAGTGTGTACAGCGGCATTAAAGCACTGAAAATCAGGTAAATCCCATAATAAAAATAAATTTCTTAAACAAAACACAATTACAGTGAAATAGAGAGAAATACTTAAGTAATTCATTCAAGGCTTCTGATGCAACCTGCATTTACCACATCTACACCCAGAGCTGGGTGACACATAAGGCTGGACACTTGGGGCTCATAAGTTTGGTGAGGTTCTGTGAGCAAATGAAGACCTTTGAAGTCATATTGCATGGTACCCATTCCATGGGTCTCAACTCTCCAGGTTTAAGGGATACTTCCTTCAGCTAAAACATGCATGTGGAACCCAGAGTTTGATCCACCATGTGATCGAGAAACATGTTCAAATGTGTCTCACATTTCGTTCCCTGTTACTCAGGTGCAACATGCCAGACGCTTTACTAAAACTCTCCCGACTTGGAGAGTGAGTGCCTTTAACCTCCTGTTTGGCCCAGTTTGCAATTTCTGTGGAAGATGAACAGGAATAGGGAGAACAATTGAGAGACCAGCAGGAGGTGTCTGGACGGGCAAATTTAACTCTCATTTCCCACCAGGAAGAGGAATTAACCAAAGGCTCAGCGTGCAGTGCCGGAACCAGATTAGGGCCTGAAGCAATCCTGCGGTGTTGCGGCCAGCTCACGGGAAAGCGAGTTGAAGAAAGGAGCTCAGGGGCACTGTAATTCACAAAACTGCAGAGTTATAAATGACAGCTATCGTCCAAAAATATACTGAAGTAAGGCTGCCAAGAGGACTTGAAAGCGGGGCAGAATTGCAGGAAACCGATTTCAGGAGGTAGACTGGAATTGCATTTAAAGCATAGGAAAAGAGGCAGAACGTCCACAATGATGCACTTGGCCAAAAAGGGCGTATGCGTTTTTTCCTGAATATATTCAGGAAAAAACGCATACGCCCTTTTTGGCCAACCAAGCAAGCTTGCAAAGGAAATCTGCACTACAATGAAGTCTCACTTCCCCCCGGTCAAAAGGGCCATCTGAAAAAAGTGTAAACTCCAGAAAGGCAGGACAGACCATGGAGAACTGGGAACCTTGTTATGTTGATGGGCGGGATGTAAATTGCCAACAGCCACTCGGGAGAAGTGTATGGTGTTTCCTGAAACATCTAAAAAACAAAGCAACAGAGCCTAGGGCACTTCCACTTATGGTCCTATAGCTTAGGGAAATTAAAATCAAAAAGACACAGCCACCCCAAAGGTTGGGACGGCTCTGTTTACAAGAACCTGGTTTACGGTACAAGTTCAATATCGCAGAAAGTGAAAAATGGATAAAGAAGTTGTGGTACTTACGTACAATGCAGTATCACTCAGCAATGAAATCTATGTCATCAGGCCCGTAGCAGCATAATGAGTGGATTCAGGTATTATGATTCTAACTGAAATAAGTCACAGAGAAAAAGAAACATCATAAGATATCACTAATACACGGAATGTAAACTTGGCTACACAGGATCTGAATTACAAAACAGAACAGGGTCTCAAATTTAGAAAACCAACTTATGCTTGCTTAAGGGGAAAGGTGAGTTGGGGTGCTGCATAAAACCAGAGATTGAAATGAGCACAGATAAAGTTCCTTAAGCCAAATATGGAATAGACAACAGCTACTCCTTGCTCAACGAAACGGACTCATCACCCCATATTAAACGCCTAAGAATGTACCTGACTACGAAGTAGCTTAAAACCTAGGGAATGCTATGTCTCCGAAAGAGAATCAAGCGTGTGTACAGGGGCATAAACGCAGCAGTGATAAAACTGGAGGGGTTCGGTGAGCAAATGAAGACCCTTTGAAGTCATATTGCATGGTACCCATTCCACGGGTCTCAACTCTCCAGGTTTAAGGTATTCTTCCTTCAGCTAAAACATGCATGTGGAACCCAGAGTATGATCAACCGTGTGATCGGGAGACGTGTTCCAATATGTGTCAGTTTTCGTCCCCTGGTACTCGGGTGCAACATTCCAGATTCTTTACTAACACTCTCCCTACTTGCAGAGTCAGTGCCTTTAACCTCCTGTTTGGCCCAGTTTGCAATTTCTGCGGAAGATGAACAGGAATAGGGAGAACCAATGAGAGACTAGCTGGAGCTGTCTGGACGGGCAAATTTAACTCTCATTTCCCACCAGGAAGAGGAATTAACCAAAGGCTCAGCGTGCCGTGTCGGAACCAGATTAGGGCCTGAAGCAATCTTGCGGTGTTGTGGCCAGCTCACGAGAAAGCGAGTTGAAGAAAGGAGCTCAGGGGCACTGTAATTCACAAACCTGCAGAGTTATAAATGACAGCTATCGTCCAAAAATATACTGAAGTAAGGCTGCCAAGAGGACTTGAAAGCGGGGCAGAATTGCAGGAAACCGATTTCAGGAGGTAGACTGGAATTGCATTTAAAGCATAGGAAAAGAGGCAGAACGTCCACAATGATGCACTTGGCCAAAAAGGGCGTATGCGTTTTTTCCTGAATATATTCAGAAAAAAACGCATACGCCCTTTTTGGCCAACCAAGCAAGCTTGCAAAGGAAATCTGCACTACAATGAAGTCGCACTTCCCCCCGGTCAAAAGGGCCATCTGAAAAAAGTGTAAAATCCAGAAAGGCAGGACAGGCCATGGAGAACTGGGGGCCTTGTTATGCTGCTGGGCGTGATTTAAATTGCCAACAGCCATTCTGGAGAAGTGTATGGTGTTTCCTGAAACTTCTAAAAAACAAAGCAACAGAGCCTAGGGCACTTCCACTTATGGTCCTATAGCTTAGGGAAATTAAAATCAAAAAGACAGAGCCAACCAAAAGGTTGGGGCGGCTCTGTTTATAAGAAACTCATTTACGGTACAAGTTCAATATCGCAGAAAGTGAAAAATGGATAAAGAAGTTGTTGTACTTACGTACAATGCAATATCACTCAGCAAGGAAATCTATGTCATCAGGCCCGTAGCAGCATAATGAGTGGATTCAGGTACGATGATTCTAACTGAAATAAGTCACACAGAAAAACAAACATCATAAGATATCACTAATACACGGAATGTAAACTTGGCTACATAGGAACTGAATTACGAAACAGAACAGGGTCTCAAATTTAGAAAACCAACTTATGCTTGCTTAAGGGGAAAGGTGAGTTGGGGTGCTGCATAAAACCAGAGATTGAAATGAGCACAGATAAAGTTCCTTAAGCCAAATATGGAATAGACAAGAGCTACTCCTTGCTCAACGAAATGAACTTAACACCCCATATTAAACGCCTAAGAATGTACCTGACTAGGAAGTATCTTAAAACCTATGGATTGCTATGTCTCCGAAAGAGAATCAAGCGTGTTTACAGGGCCATAAACGCAGCAGTGATAGGATTGGAGAGGTTCGGTGAGCAAATGAAGACCCTTTGAAATCATATTGCATGGTACCCATTCCACCGGTCTCAACTCTCCAGGTTTAAGGTATTCTTCCTTCAGCTAAACATGCACGTGGAACCCAGAGTATGATCAACCGTGTGATCGGGAGATGTGTTCCAATATGTCTCAGTTTTCATCCCCTGGTACTCGGGTTCAACATGCCAGACGCTTTACTAAAACTCTCCCTACTTGGAGAGTCACTGCCTTTAACCTCCTGTTTGGCCCAGTTTTCAATTTCTGCGGAAGATGAACAGGAATAGGGAGAACCAATGACAGACTAGATGGAGGTGTCTGGACGGGCAAATTTAACTCTCATTTCGCACCAGGAAGAGGAATTAACCAAAGGCTCAGCGTGCCGTGCCGGAATCAGATTAGGGCCTGAAGCAATCCTGCGGTGTTGCGGCCAGCTCACGAGAAAGCGAGTTGAAGAAAGGAGCTCAGGGGCACTGTAATTCACAAACCTGCAGAGTTATAAATGACAGCTATCGTCCAAAAATATACTGAAGTAAGGCTGCCAAGAGGCCTTGAAAGCGGGGCAGAATTGCAGGAAACCGATTTCAGGAGGTAGACTGGAATTGCATTTAAAGCATAGGAAAAGAGGCAGAACGTCCACAATGATGCACTTGGCCAAAAAGGGCGTATGCGTTTTTTCCTGAATATATTCAGGAAAAAACGCATACGCCCTTTTTGGCCAACCAAGCAAGCTTGCAAAGGAAATCTGCACTACAATGAAGTCTCACTTCCCCCCGGTCAAAAGGGCCATCTGAAAAAAGTGTAAAATCCAGAAAGGCAGGACAGGCCATGGAGAACTGGGAGCCTTGTTATGCTGATGGGCGGGATGTAAATTGCCAACAGCCACTCAGGAGAAGTGTATGGTGTTTCCTGAAACATCTAAAAAACAAAGCAACAGAGCCTAGGGCACTTCCACTTATGGTCCTATTGCTTAGTTAATTTAAAATCTAAAAGACACAGCCACCCCAAAGGTTGGGACGGTTCTTTTTACTGGAATCTCTTCTACGGCACAAGTTAAATATCCCAGAGAGCAAATAATGGATAAAGAAGTTGCGGTACTTATGTACAACAGAATACCACTCAGCAATGAAATCTATGTCACCAGGTCCGTACCAGCATAATGAGTGGATTGAGGCACGATGATTCTAAGTGAAATAAGTCACACAGAAAAAGAAACATCATAAGGTATCACTAATACACGGAATGTGAACTTGGCTACACATGAACTGAATTACAAAACAGAACAGGGTCTCAAGTTTAGAAAACTAACTTATGCTTGCTTAAGGGGGAAGGTGAGTTGGGGTGCTGCATTAAACCAGAGTTTGAAATTAGCACAGATACCGTTCCATAAGCCAAATATGGAATAGACAAGACCTACCCCTTGCTCAACAAAATGGATTCAACAATGAGGTATCACCTCACACCTGGTAGAATAGGCATCATAGAAAATCTACAAGCAAAAAATGCTGGAAAGGGTGTGGAGAAAAGGAACCCTCTTCCACTATTGTTGGGAATATAAATTGATACAGTCACTATGGAGAACAATATGGAATTTCTTAAGAAACTAACAATAGAATTACCATATGATACAGCAATCCCAGTACTGGACATATACCCAGACAAAACCATAAATCAAAAAGAGACATTCACCGCAATGTTCATTGCATCACTATTTACAATATCGAGGTAATGGAAGCAACCTAAATGCCCACAGACAGACGAATGCATAAAGCCGTGGTACATATATAAAATGGAATATTACTAAGCCATGAAAAGGAATGAAATTGGGTCATTTGTAGAGACGTCGATGCATCTAGAGACTGTCATACAGAGTGAAGTAAGTCAGAAAGAGTAAAACAAATCTTGTATATTCATGCATATATGTGGAACCTAGAAAACCTGTACAGATTAACCATTTTGCAAGGCATAAATAGAGCAACAGATGTAGACAACAAACGTATGGACAACAAGGGGGGAAAGCTGTTGGGGGGGGTGGTGGGAGGAGTTGAGAGACTGGGATTGGTATGTATACATTTATATGTATAAAATAGATAACCAATAAGAACCTGCTGTATAAAAATATAAAATAAAATTCAAAATTAAAAAGAAATAAAATTTAAAAAATAGAAAAAACAATTATTCCCTTCACATACATGTATTTATATGAATAAATTATTTCCATGCTTATATCTGTAAATACAAAAAAGAGGAATAAAATCTACCTTGAACCCAAAACGAAAAAGAGAAAAAAAACACAGAACCCACCAGTTCCACAGAGGAAAACCGTATCAGGGCACTTGCTCCAGTTGTAAACAATTCTGAAGTTGGTCAGTGGTGGGGAATCATCTCCCATTCAGCCAGCAGCCCCCACGCAACAAGCGTCCTCATTGCAAAGCTGGGGCACCGTGCCGAGGCATCTGTGAATAAACGTGAGCTGAGCCCCAGGCCAGTTGCTGCTGAACTATTCCCACCCATCCCAGGTAAAACACCTGAATATATACAAGGACTTGAAAGCCTAGAGGGAGGGCCATAGAGCCACACGAGTGACAGCATGCCGGCCGACTTGGTGCCTGCAGGCCAGCCAGGATGGTCCTGGCCCTGGGTGCTCTTCTGGAAGATTTCCATTTCCCTGCCTGAGATACCCGTCCTGTCCCTGCCCCCACTGCTTGTTTCCTTCCTCACCTCTGCCCAGGGAGAAATTCCAGCAGCAGGTATGGGTGACACATCTTCTTCTTTAGCAGGTGGCAGCCTGGCAACTGCTGCAGAAAGTCCAGCAGAGCCCCACTCACACTGGGCCACCCACAAAGCCGTGGCCTCTCACTCCCTCCCACCAGCCCAGCCCCGAGACTGCTGACAGGGCAGAGGAAATGGCGTCAGGCATGGCTGCAGGGGCTCTTGCTGCCTGGAGTGGTATTTATAGTGATCTCAACCCAGGCACACCTGGGGAGGGCTGGCCGGCATGGTAAGGCTGCCCAGGTCAGCCAATCATCACCCCTCAGGGGCTCACAGTTGCAGAAAATGGAACTTGCTGAACCGGCCAGGTCCAAGGAACAGGTGTGGGCTCCTGAGAGTCAGGATAGACAAGGGGCTGCAGCTTTGGCTTGTTTTCTAATCATTTTATCTGGCCCATGAGTGGGAGACAACTTCAAGAAAACCCTCTCCTAATGAGAGGAACCCAGGAGTCAGGGAGAGGAGGGGTGGGTGGTGGTTGGAGACAGAGGCCTGGTGCCCCGGGTGCAGTGGAAGTCTCTGGAAGACCAGGTGGAGGGAGGCCTCACGGAGTGATGCCCAGGGTCACAGACCTGTCGCAGCTGCTGTTTGTTAGTTCAAGTCCTGCTCTGAGGTGCTCTGTGTCAGCTCTGAGCGACAGGTGAGCTGGGGGTGCTCTGCAATGAGGGCTATGTGCACGGTTCCTGTGTGCCCAGCCCTGCCACGGTACCTGCAAGGGTAGCTCTGTATCCTGGGAGGGGCCTGACCACGAGAGCCCTGTGGGCTGGGGTGGGGGTGGGGTACCTGCCCAGGTGAGCTCCATATTCTGGGATTGGTCTGACCACGAGAGCCCCATGGGCTGCTGGGGACCTGGTAAAGGATGTCAGGACAGTCAGTGAAGCCACCGAGGATATACCTCCAGTTGCTCCTAATTCCTACACCCTGCTGGTCATTCTACCAACCACCAGGACATGGTATTCTGTATTAGTCTTCAATGATGCCTTCTTTTGTATTCCATTAGTCCCAGAGTCACAAGAAATTTTGGCTTGTGAGTGGCAGGACTCAACATACAACTAAAACAATACTTCCGGGCCGTCTGGCCCCAAGGGTGCAAAAATTCCCACACCATCTTTGGGGAAAGCTTAGCTAAAGACCTAAAAGTTCTACCTCTGGAAAAGGAAACCCTCCTTCAATATGCAGACGACATTCTGATCGCCAGCCCTACTAAGGAGGCCTCTGAACTACCAAGCCAATAAAGGATAGAAGTTGTCCAAGAAAAAGCTCAAATATCACAGACTGCCGTGACCTGCCTGGGCTTCATTCTCACAGAAGGTTGGAGAAGTCCATCCCAGGAAAGGGAAGAAACCATTTTCAGCCTTACCCCTTTCTAAAACTAGAAGACAGCTTAGGGGTTCCTGGGGAGGCCAGGGTTTGCTGCTTCTGGATCCCTAACTACAGTCTACTAGCTGGGCCTCTATATGAAACACTGAAAGGAAAAGATGATGATCCTTTTGAATAGAATCCAGAAGTGGCCTTTCAAGAATGGAAAGAGCAGTCAATTCAGACCCTTGCCCTGGAACTCCCTAATTTAGCTAAACCCTTTGACCTTTACATTCCCGGTGAAAGGTGAATCGCCATTGGAGAATTAGTGCAAAACCTGGGACCACTTGAAATGGAACAATGCAAGAATGCCATCCAGGTAGGATAAACTATGGTCACCAAGGGGCTTGGCCCACTGCCACATCTGGCCAAGATACTGGCGGTATCTAAAACCCTGGAAATCAGCAGCCCAAAAGGCCACCTCCCTCCTAAGGGAAAAGGACCCCACGTGGTGATCCTAACCACCAACCATGCCCTGAAGTTGCAGGGTTCGCTCCGTGGGCACACCGACCTCGAGTGAGGAGGCCCTCCAACTCCAACATCCAGAGAGATAACCGGGGGCAACAGGGCACCATGACGACTCGTGTGAACATCACTTGACCTGGAGTTTCTCTCATAAAACAACAAGAGTGTGTCCCAAAAGAGTAGACTACTGCTTGCCGGACTTACTGCACCCAGAGGGGAGCTAATAATCTTGGCGGGGGAACCGTATATCACACTGTCACCATAGAAAAGCCTACAGACACCGTGATGATGGTGGCCAGTAAGACCGGCTGGACTCTTGTTTACTTCAAAAGGCTGTTGACTCAGTGGCCATCATGGTCCTTGATCACCACTGACCCTGGACTGTCTGGGAGTTGAGCGGGCAGGGCTCTGACACCTGGTGCTGTTTGTACGTTAATTCAGGGGCCTAATTGAAGAAAGCGCAGACTACTGGTCAGAGCATCTAGGCTGGCAGAAACGGTCGGCCTAAGGTGGCCGAACAAATGTGGGGCGGGGTGAAACCGGCCCCCACAGCGTCTCTGCACATCTCTTTCCTGGACCCTTAAAGGTCATTAGAATCTATAACACTTCCAATGCTGCTGCTCAGGTGGACGAGCAGGGAGGCAGGGGGCCTGGGGACAATCAACGTCACCTGGAGGCTGCTGGGGAGAAGCTCTGACCCTCGCCCCAGGGTATGAGGGCTCCCAACTCAGCACTCAGCAGTTACAGAAGAAGGGTCTGCACCCTCAGCACTCCAAGAATGAGGAACGGGACAAAAGGCAGAGGGGGGGGTTTGTCCCCAGCAAAGCCCATTAAAAATCCCTGGGAGATAAAAATAGAATCTGGGCAATAAAGTCAAGTCTAACCTTTTTTATCCTTTGTGCTTTGTCTAATTTCACGTGCTCCTAGGGTCCCGCATGCAGAGGTTCCACACCCGGCACTTCAGACCAGATTTCCTAGTGCAGAATGGCTGGGTCGACACCTCAGCTCCTGGGGCCCAGTGCAGACTCCGCGATATAGAGCCTGAGCTACAGCCAACCCGGCCCTCGAGAGCTCCGCCCCCTCCCTCCCACTGACTCTGACAGGATCTCTACACAGCAGCCCAGCCCACAGCCCACGGGGTAGTACATGCTCTCACCTCTCCATTCTCTGATCAAAATATAAAGTTTCCTTTGCTTGTGAACCAAACTCAGTCTCGATCTGTTGGCCCCAATGACACTGGGCAGGGGGACACTTGTTGGGGTCCACTCTGGAGGATCAGTAACAGAAATTGAGACTATTGTAACCTCAATGAACAGATGTGTGAGCCAAAGTGTAGTTAACATAGAACAGTGTATAAGGCTCGGGTAAAATAAGATGTTTCTAACACTTCCATTGGATATTTCCATCACTTTATTATAAGCAAGTTCAGTGAAAAGGTTTGTCTTATTTGTCAGCTCAATATTAGAGAAATGAAGTGATTTCTTTCCAAGGATGTACATCTAATAATCTTGGTTAAACCTTCAATCTTGTTTTAAATGCTTTTCCATTGAAAATGATACCTCTCTTTCAGCTCCCCCATTTCTGAGAAGTATAAAATCTTATAATTTATTATTACCAAAGGGGAAAGGTGGGAGGAGGGATAAATTAACAGTTTGGGATTAACACATACACACTGCTATGTATAAAATAGATCATCAACAAGGAACTACTGTATAGCACAGGGAACTACACTCAACATTTTGCAATAACCTATAAGGGGAAATAATCTGAAAAAGAATAGATATTTTTATTGACATCATCTATCAATGACAGTTAAAGTGTAACCTAAGGGAAGCTGGTGGTGAGTGCTTCTGACCCTGAAGACTTCAATCATCTAAAGTTTGGACTCTGCCTACTTCCCAAGGCCCTTAATGAACATATGTGTAGCCGTAGCTTAAAAAATTCCCCAGTTTGGGTTTCGGGGAGACACTGATTTTGAAAAAGCCCTGGTGTTCTCCTTACATGAATGGGACTCTTCCTACTGCTAAAACATGTCTGTCACACCCAGAGGATGGTATACCGTCTGATCGGGAAGAGTTTGGAAAAGGCATCTCATCTCCTCATCTCCTGGTGCTCGGGTTCACCCCTCCAGCGTCTTTACTAACAGTCTCCCCACTTGGAGATGTCAGCACTGTCAACATCCTGTTGCGTACAGTTTGGAATTTGTCCAGAGGATGAAGCGGAAGGATGAGGAACAATGAGAGACAAGTCCTACGTGTTCAGACAGGCACATGTCACTCTAATTTCCAATCAGGAAGACGAATTGACCAAAGGCTAGGGTTGCCCATGGAAACAGTATAGGGCTTGAGGAAATCCCGCTGCTTTGTGGCCAGTTCCCATAAACACAAGTTGAACAATAGAACTCAGGGGCAGTAAAATTCACAAAACTGCAGAGTTGAAAATATCCATCACTGAAAAATGTCTTGAGGAAAGTCAGAGAAAAGGACTTGTAAGCAAGGGAGAATGGCAGGAAAGGGATTTGAGGAGGTAGAAAGGACTCGCCATTAAGCACAAGAAAAGGAGCTGAACATTGCCAACATTGCAGTTGGCCAAAAAGGGTGTATGCGTTTTTTTGTGTATATATTCAAGAAAAGAGCGTACACCTTTTTAGCCAACCAAACAGGTGGGCACTGGAAGTCAATACTACAAAAGACATCACTTCGCATCAGTCAGAAGAGCCATCCTCATAAAGCGTAAACAACAGAAATGCAGGACAGGGCAAGGAGAAGAGGGAGCCCTGTGAGACTTATAGTGGAAATGTATATTGCCAACGGCCATTCTGGAGAAGTGTATTGTGTTTACTAAAGCATCTAAACAATGAGCTACAGAGCATAGGGCACTTGCACTCATGGGCGTATATCTTGGGAAAAACAAAAATCGAGAGGACACAGGCACCCCAATGTTTACCCCCTCTCTGTTTAAAAGATCCTCGACTAAGATATAACTTAAATGTCTCTGGAGGGAAAAAATGGATAGAGATGTGGTACTTAGGTAGAGTGGAATATTATTCAGCCTGGAAATCAATGAAATATGGCCAGCTGTAACAACTCTGGAGGAGTTACGTATGATCATTCTAAGTGACAGAATTCAAAAAGAAGAAGACACATATCATAAGATATCACTTAAAGGTGGAATCCAAAATGGCTACACATGAAATAAATTACAAAACAAAAACATAGTCAAATATGTAGAAAACACGCATAAGGCTGCTAAACGGGAAAGGTGGGGAGGGGTGAGGCATCATCCAGGAGGTTGAAATTAGCAAAGATACCATTCCAAATACCAAACTGATAATCAACAAGGCCTACACGGTAGCTAAAAGAACTGCACTCAGCACACTCAAGTCACCAGAAAAGAATATATACGACTGGTAAGAATCTGAAAAAGAATTTATTGATGTCTCTCTGTACGTGAATCAAGTGGATGTACAGCAGCAAGAAACAGAGCTTTGAAAATCAGCTGTAACCAATATAGTAATAAATTGAAAAAAATAAACGACAGAGAGACAGAGAAAACCTCTTACAACTTTTCCTCAGGGACGGTGATGCAACATGGATTGAACACATCTAGACCCACAGCAGGATGAGACATAAGGCTGGAAACTGTTTGCGCTAAGAGAAATGTGAGGTTGGGTGAGGAAATGCACACCCTTTAAAGTAATACTACCTGGTACCCATTCAATGGGTCCCAAATCTGCAGGTTCAAGGGATCTTCCTACAGCTAAAACATGCATGGAAAACCCAGAGGACTGTACACCATGTGATCGGGAGATGTGTCTAAAATGCACCTCATTTATCCTCTCCTGGTGCTCCTGTTCACCATTCCAGCCACGTTACTTAGAAGCTCCCCACTTGGAGAATCAGCACATTTAAACTTCTGTTTCACACATTTTGCAAATTGTGAGGAGGATGAACGGGAAGAGGGGGAACCAATGAGAGAAGAGTTGTAGGGGTTTGGACGGGCACATATCACTCTAATTTCCCATTAAGAATAAGAATTAAAAAAAGGCTCAGCCTGCCTCGCCGGAGCCAAAATAGGGCCTGAAGCAATCCTGCGCGTTTGAGGCCAGCTCACAAAAGAGCAACTTAAAACATGGAGCTCAGGGTCACTGCAATTCACAAACCTGCAGAGTTATAAATGAAAACTAACGTCCAAAAATATGTTGAGGTAAGGCAAAGAAGAGGATCTGAATGCAAGACAGAATTGCAAGAAACAGATTTCAAGAGATAGATTGGACTCGTCTTTAACGCACATGAAAAGCGGCAGAATTTCGACAATGATGCAGTTGGCCCAAAAGGGCGTATGCGATTTTTCCTGATTATATCCAGGAAAAAACGCATACGCACTTTATGGGCAACGAAGCAAGCAAGCAATGCAAATGTGCACAACAAAGAAGTCTCATTTCCCACCGGTCAAAAGAGCCATCCTAAAAAATTGTAAAAACCAGAAATGCAGGACAGGCCATGGAGAACAGGGAGCCTTTATACGCTGATGGGCAGTGTGTGAACTGCCGAGAGCCACTCTGGAGAAGTGTATGGTGGTTCCTAAATCATCTAAAAACAGAGCTACAGAGCATAGGACACTTCCAATCATGGGAGTATATCTAGGGAAGTCTAAAAATCAACAAGACACAAGCACACCACAGTTTAGGGCTACTCTGTTTACAAGAACCTCAACTTCAGTACACCTTAAATATCCCAGGAAAGAGAACAATGGATAAAGAAGATGTGGTACTTATGTACAATGGAATATCTCTTCACCATGAAATCAATGTAATAAGGCTAGTAGAAGGATAAAGAGTGGATTTAGGTCCGATAATACTACTTGAAATAAGTCAAACAGAAAAAGAAACATATCATAAGATATCACTTATAGAGGGAGGGTAAATATGGCTGCACAAGAAATGAATTACAGAACAGAACAGTGTCTCACATTTAGAAAACACACTTATGTCAGCTTAAGGGGAAAGGAGAGGTGGGGTGATGCATAAAACCAGAGTTTGAAATTAGCACAGATACCGTTCAAGAAACCAAATAGGTATTAGACAAGATCTACACCTTGCTCAATGAACTGGCCTCAACACACCCTATACACCGCAGAGAAATATATCTGAGTAATAAGAATCTTAAAACCCATGTATTGATATATCTCCATAAGGGAATCAAGTGTGTGCAGAGCGGCACAAACACAGCAGTGAAAATGAGCTAAACCCCATTATAGAAATAAATTTTAAAAACAAAACGCAGAAACAATGAAAGAGAGAAAAATTCTTACAAAATTCGCTCAGGGGCTGTGATGCAACCTGGATTGACCACATATAAACCCACAGCTGGATAAGACATAAGGCTGGACACTTGGGGCTGAGAGGATTGGTGAGCTTCGGTGAGCAACTACCGAAAGTTTAATGCAATACTTCATGCTACTCATTCCAAGGGTCCCAACACTCCAGGTTGAAGGGAATCTTCCTACAGCTAAACCATGCTTGGGAAACCCAGCGACTGGTATACCATATGATCGGGAAAGGTTTCTAAAACGCACCACATTTTTCCTCTCCTGGGGCTCCGGATCGACATTCCAGCCGCTTTACTAACAACATCCCCACATGGAGAGTCAATGCCTTTAAGTTCTGGTATCGCACAGTCTTCAGTTAGTGCGGAGGATGAATGGGAATAGGGGGAACCAGTGAGAAACTAGCTGTAGCGGTTTCAATGGGCACATGTCACTCTAATTTCACATCAGTAAGAAGAATGAACCAAAGGCACAGCAAGGTGCCCCAGAAGAAGAATAGGGCTTCAAGGAATCCTGTGGTTATGGGGCAAGATCACAAAAGTAAGAGCTGAAAAATGGAGCTAAGGGCCACTGCAATTCAAAAACCTGACTTGCCCAAAAAGGGCGTATGTGTTTTTTCCTGAATATATTCAGGAAAAAACGCATACGCCCTTTTTGGCCAACCAAGCAAGCTTGCAAAGGAAATCTGCACTACAATGAAGTCTCAATTCCCCCTGGTCAAAAGGGCCATCTGAAAAAAGTGTAAAATCCATAAAGGCAGGACAGGCCATGGAGAACTGGGAGCCATCTTATGCTGATGGGCAGGATGTAAATTGCCAACAGCCACTCTGGAGAAGTGTTTGGTGTTTCCTGAAACATCTAAAAAACAAAGCAACAGAGCCTAGGGCACTTCCACTTATGGTACTATAGTTTAGGGCAATTAAAATCAAAAAGACACAGCCACCCCAAAGGTTGGGACGGCTCTGTTTACAAGAACCTCATATACGGTACAAGTTCAATATCGCAGAAAGTGAAAAATGGATAAAGAAGTTGTGGTACTTACGTACAATGCAATATCACTCAGCAATGAAATCTATGTCATCAGCCCCGTAGTAGCATAATGAGTGGATTCAGGTATGATGATTCTAACTGAAATAAGTAACACAGAAAAAGAAACATCATAAGATATCACTAATACACGGAATATAAACTTGGCTACACAGGAACTGAATTGCAAAACAGAACAGGGTCTCAAATTTAGAAAACCAACTTATGCTTGCTTAAGGGGAAAGGTGAGTTGGGGAGCTGCATAAAACCAGAGATTGAAATGAGCACAGATAAAGTTCCTTAAGCCAAGTATGGAATAGACAAGAGCTACTCCTTGCTCAACGAAATGGACTCAACACCCCATATTAAACGCCTAAGAATGTACCTGACTAGGAAGTATCTTAAAACCTATGGATTGCTATGTCTCCGAAAGAGAATCAAGCGTGTGTACAGGGGCATAAACGCAGCAGTGATAGGATTGGAGAGGTTCGGTGAGCAAATGAAGACCCTTTGAAGTCATATTGCATGGTACCCATTCCACGGGTCTCAACTCTCCAGGTTTAAGGTATTCTTCCTTCAGATAAAACATGCATGTGGAACCCAGAGTATGATCAACCGTGTGATCGGGAGACGTGTTCCAATATACGTCAGTTTCCGTCCCCTGGTACTCGGGTGCAACATTCGAGACGCTTTACTAACACTCTCCCGACTTGGAGAGTCAGCGCCTTTAACCTCCTGTTTGGCCCAGTTTGCAATTTCTGCGGAAGATGTACAGGAATAGGGAGAACCAAAGAGAGACTAGCTGGAGGTGTCTGGACGGGCAAATTTAACTCTCATTTCCCACCAGGAAGAGGAATTAACCAAAGGCTCAGCGTGCCGTGCCGGAACCAGATTAGGGCCTAAAGCAATCCTGCGGTGTTGCGGCCAGCTCACGAGAAAGTGAGTTTAAGAAAGGAGCTCAGGGGCACTGTAATTCACAAACCTGCAGAGTTATAAATGACAGCTATCGTCCAAAAATATACTGAAGTAAGGCTGCCAAGAGGACTTGAAAGCGGGGCAGAATTGCAGGAAACCGATTTCAGGAGGTACACTGGAATTGCATTTAAAGCATAGGAAAAGAGGCAGAACGTCCACAATGATGCACTTGGCCAAAAAGGGCGTATGCGTTTTTTCCTGAATATATTCAGGAAAAAACGCATACGCCCATTTTGGCCAACCAAGCAAGCTTGCAAAGGAAATCTGCACTACAATGAAGTCTCACTTCCCCCCGGTCAAAAGGGCCATCTGAAAAAAGTGTAAAATCCAGAAAGGCAGGACAGGCCATGGAGAACTGGGAGCCTTGTTATGCTGATGGGCGGGATGTAAATTGCCAACAGCCACTCGGGAGAAGTGTATGGTGTTTCCTGAAACATCTAAAAAACAAAGCAACAGAGCCTAGGGCACTTCCACTTATGGTCCTATAGCTTAGGGAAATTAAAATAAAAAAGACACAGACACGCCAAAGTTTGGCACGGCTGTGTCTACAAGAACCACGTTTATGGTACAAGTTCAATATCGCAGAAAGTGAAAAATGGATAAAGAAGTTGTGGTACTTACGTACAATGCAATATAACTCAGCAAGGAAATCTATGTCATCAGGCCCGTAGCAGCATAATGAGTGGATTCAGTTATGATGATTCTAACTGAAATAAGTCACACAGAAAGAGAAACATCATAAGATATCACTAATACACGGAATGTAAACTTGGCTACACAGGAACTGAATTACAAAACAGAACAGGGTCTCAAATTTAGAAAACCAACTTATGCTTCCTTAAGGGGAAAGGTGAGTTGGGGTAATGCATAAAATCAGAGATTGAAATGAGCACAGATAAAGTTCCTTAAGCCAAATATGGAATAGACAAGAGCTATTCCTTGCTCAACGAAATAGACTCAACACCCCATATTAAACGCCTAAGAATATACCTGACTAGGAAGTATCTTAAAACCTATGGACTGCTATGTCTCCGAAAGAGAATCAAGCGAGTGTACAGGGGCATAAACGCAGCAGTGATAGGATTGGAGAGGTTCGGTGAGCAAATGAAGACCCTTTGAAGTCATATTGCATGGTACCCATTCCACGGGTCTCAACTCTCCAGGTTTAAGGTATTCTTCCTTCAGCTAAAACATGCATGTGGAACCCTGAGTATGATCAACCGTGTGATCGGGAGACGTGTTCAAATATGTCTCAGTTTTCGTCCCCAGGTACTCGGGTGCAACATTCCAGACGCTTTACTAACACTCTCCCGACTTGGAGAGTCAGTGCCTTTAACCTCCTGTTTGGCCCAGTTTGCAATTTCTGCGGAAGATGAACAGGAATAGGGAGAACCAATGACAGACTAGCTGGAGGTGTCTGGACGGGCAAATTTAACTCTCATTTCCCACCAGGAAGAGGAATTAACCAAAGGCTCAGCGTGCCGTGCCGGAACCAGATTAGGGCTTGAAGCAATCCTGTGGTGTTGCGGCCAGCTCACGAGAAAGCGAGTTGAAGAAAGGAGCTCAGGGGCACTGTAATTCACAAACCTGCAGAGTTATAAATGACAGTTATCGTCCAAAAATATACTGAAGTAAGGCTGCCAAGAGGACTTGAAAGCGGGGCAGAATTGCAGGAAACCGATTTCAGGAGGTAGACTGGAATTGCATTTAAAGCATAGGAAAAGAGGCAGAACGTCCACAATGATGCACTTGGCCAAAAAGGGCGTATGCGTTTTTTCCTGAATATATTCAGGAAAAAACGCATACGCCCTTTTTGGCCAACCAAGCAAGCTTGCAAAGGAAATCTGCACTACAATGAAGTCTCACTTCCCCCCGGTCAAAAGGGCCATCTGAAAAAAGTGTAAAATCCAGAAAGGCAGGACAGGCCATGGAGAACTGGGAGCCTTGTTATGCTGATGGGCGGGATGTAAATTGCCAACAGCCACTCGGGAGAAGTGTATGGTGTTTCCTGAAACATCTAAAAAACAAAGCAACAGAGCCTAGGGCACTTCCACTTATGGTCCTATAGCTTAGGGAAATTAAAATCAAAAGACACAGCCACCCCAAAGTTTGGGACGGCTCTGTTTACAAGAACCTGGTTTACGGTACAAGTTCAATATCTCAGAAAGTGAAAAATGGATAAAGAAGTTGTGGTACTTACGTACAATGCAATATCACTCAGCAATGAAATCTACGTCATCAGGCCCGTAGCAGCATAATGAGTGGATTCAGGTATGATGATTCTAACTGAAATAAGTCACACAGAAAAAGAAACATCATAAGATATCACTAATACACGGAATGTAAACTTGGCTACACAGGACCTGAATTACAAAACAGAACAGGGTCTCAAATTTAGAAAACCAACTTATGCTTGCTTAAGGGGAAAGGTGAGTTGAGGTGCTGCATAAAACCAGAGATTGAAATGAGGACAGATAAAGTTCCTTAAGCCAAATATGGAATAGACAAGAGCTACTCCTTGCTCAACGAAATGGATTCAACACCCCATATTAAACAACTAAGAATATACCTGACTAGGAAGTATCTTAAAACCTATGGATTGCTATGTCTCCGAAAGAGAATCAAGCGTGTGTGCAGGGGCATAAACGCATCAGTGATAGGATTGGAGAGGTTTGGTGAGCAAATGAAGACCCTTTGAAGTCATATTGCATGGTACCCATTCCACGGGTCTCAACTCTCCAGGTTTAAGGTATTCTTCCTTCAGATAAAACATGCATGTGGAACCCAGAGTATGATCAACCGTGTGATCGGGAGACGTGTTCCAATATACGTCAGTTTCCGTCCCCTGGTACTCGGGTGCAACATTCGAGACGCTTTACTAACACTCTCCCGACTTGGAGAGTCAGCGCCTTTAACCTCCTGTTTGGCCCAGTTTGCAATTACTGCGGAAGATGTACAGGAATAGGGAGAACCAAAGAGAGACTAGCTGGAGGTGTCTGGACGGGCAAATTTAACTCTCATTTCCCACCAGGAAGAGGAATTAACCAAAGGCTCAGCGTGCCGTGCCGGAACCAGATTAGGGCCTAAAGCAATCCTGCGGTGTTGCGGCCAGCTCACGAGAAAGCGAGTTGAAGAAAGGAGCTCAGGGGCACTGTAATTCACAAACCTGCAGAGTTATAAATGACAGCTATCGTCCAAAAATATACTGAAGTAAGGCTGCCAAGAGGACTTGAAAGCGGGGCAGAATTGCAGGAAACCGATTTCAGGAGGTACACTGGAATTGCATTTAAAGCATAGGAAAAGAGGCAGAACGTCCACAATGATGCACTTGGCCAAAAAGGGCGTATGCGTTTTTTCCTGAATATATTCAGGAAAAAACGCATACGCCCATTTTGGCCAACCAAGCAAGCTTGCAAAGGAAATCTGCACTACAATGAAGTCTCACTTCCCCCCGGTCAAAAGGGCCATCTGAAAAAAGTGTAAAATCCAGAAAGGCAGGACAGGCCATGGAGAACTGGGAGCCTTGTTATGCTGATGGGCGGGATGTAAATTGCCAACAGCCACTCGGGAGAAGTGTATGGTGTTTCCTGAAACATCTAAAAAACAAAGCAACAGAGCCTAGGGCACTTCCACTTATGGTCCTATAGCTTAGGGAAATTAAAATAAAAAAGACACAGACACGCCAAAGTTTGGCACGGCTGTGTCTACAAGAACCACGTTTATGGTACAAGTTCAATATCGCAGAAAGTGAAAAATGGATAAAGAAGTTGTGGTACTTACGTACAATGCAATATAACTCAGCAAGGAAATCTATGTCATCAGGCCCGTAGCAGCATAATGAGTGGATTCAGTTATGATGATTCTAACTGAAATAAGTCACACAGAAAGAGAAACATCATAAGATATCACTAATACACGGAATGTAAACTTGGCTACACAGGAACTGAATTACAAAACAGAACAGGGTCTCAAATTTAGAAAACCAACTTATGCTTCCTTAAGGGGAAAGGTGAGTTGGGGTAATGCATAAAATCAGAGATTGAAATGAGCACAGATAAAGTTCCTTAAGCCAAATATGGAATAGACAAGAGCTATTCCTTGCTCAACGAAATAGACTCAACACCCCATATTAAACGCCTAAGAATATACCTGACTAGGAAGTATCTTAAAACCTATGGACTGCTATGTCTCCGAAAGAGAATCAAGCGAGTGTACAGGGGCATAAACGCAGCAGTGATAGGATTGGAGAGGTTCGGTGAGCAAATGAAGACCCTTTGAAGTCATATTGCATGGTACCCATTCCACGGGTCTCAACTCTCCAGGTTTAAGGTATTCTTCCTTCAGCTAAAACATGCATGTGGAACCCTGAGTATGATCAACCGTGTGATCGGGAGACGTGTTCAAATATGTCTCAGTTTTCGTCCCCAGGTACTCGGGTGCAACATTCCAGACGCTTTACTAACACTCTCCCGACTTGGAGAGTCAGTGCCTTTAACCTCCTGTTTGGCCCAGTTTGCAATTTCTGCGGAAGATGAACAGGAATAGGGAGAACCAATGACAGACTAGCTGGAGGTGTCTGGACGGGCAAATTTAACTCTCATTTCCCACCAGGAAGAGGAATTAACCAAAGGCTCAGCGTGCCGTGCCGGAACCAGATTAGGGCTTGAAGCAATCCTGTGGTGTTGCGGCCAGCTCACGAGAAAGCGAGTTGAAGAAAGGAGCTCAGGGGCACTGTAATTCACAAACCTGCAGAGTTATAAATGACAGTTATCGTCCAAAAATATACTGAAGTAAGGCTGCCAAGAGGACTTGAAAGCGGGGCAGAATTGCAGGAAACCGATTTCAGGAGGTAGACTGGAATTGCATTTAAAGCATAGGAAAAGAGGCAGAACGTCCACAATGATGCACTTGGCCAAAAAGGGCGTATGCGTTTTTTCCTGAATATATTCAGGAAAAAACGCATACGCCCTTTTTGGCCAACAAAGCAAGCTTGCAAAGGAAATCTGCCCTACAATGAAGTCTCACTTCCCCCCGGTCAAAAGGGCCATCTGAAAAAAGTGTAAAATCCAGAAAGGCAGGACAGGCCATGGAGAACTGGGAGCCTTGTTATGCTGATGGGCGGGATGTAAATTGCCAACAGCCACTCGGGAGAAGTGTATGGTGTTTCCTGAAACATCTAAAAAACAAAGCAACAGAGCCTAGGGCACTTCCACTTATGGTCCTATAGCTTAGGGAAATTAAAATCAAAAGACACAGCCACCCCAAAGTTTGGGACGGCTCTGTTTACAAGAACCTGGTTTACGGTACAAGTTCAATATCGCAGAAAGTGAAAAATGGATAAAGAAGTTGTGGTACTTACGTACAATGCAATATCACTCAGCAATGAAATCTACGTCATCAGGCCCGTAGCAGCATAATGAGTGGATTCAGGTATGATGATTCTAACTGAAATAAGTCACACAGAAAAAGAAACATCATAAGATATCACTAATACACGGAATGTAAACTTGGCTACACAGGACCTGAATTACAAAACAGAACAGGGTCTCAAATTTAGAAAACCAACTTATGCTTGCTTAAGGGGAAAGGTGAGTTGAGGTGCTGCATAAAACCAGAGATTGAAATGAGGACAGATAAAGTTCCTTAAGCCAAATATGGAATAGACAAGAGCTACTCCTTGCTCAACGAAATGGATTCAACACCCCATATTAAACAACTAAGAATATACCTGACTAGGAAGTATCTTAAAACCTATGGATTGCTATGTCTCCGAAAGAGAATCAAGCGTGTGTGCAGGGGCATAAACGCATCAGTGATAGGATTGGAGAGGTTTGGTGAGCAAATGAAGACCCTTTGAAGTCATATTGCATGGTACCCATTCCACGGGTCTCATCTCTCCAGGTTTAAGGTATTCTTCCTTCAGCTAAAACATGCATGTGGAACCAAGAGTATGATCAACCGTGTGCTCGGGAGATGTGTTCCAATATGTCTCAGTTTTCGTCCCCTGGTACTCTGGTTCAACATTGCAGACGCTTTACTAACACTCTCCCGACTTGGAGAGTCAGTGCCTTTAACCTCCTGTTTGGCCCAGCTTGAAATTTCTGCGGAAGATGAACAGGAATAGGGAGAACCAATGACAGACTAGATGGAGGTGTCTGGATGGGCAAATTTAACTCTCATTTCCCACCAGGAAGAGGAATTAACCAAAGGCTCAGCGTGCCGTGCCGGAACCAGATTAGGGCCTGAAGCCATCCTGCGGTGTTGCGGCCAGCTCACGAGAAAGCGAGTTGAAGAAAGGAGCTCAGGGGCACTGTAATTCACAAACCTGCAGAGTTATAAATGACAGCTATCGTCCAAAAATATACTGAAGTAAGGCTGCCAAGAGGACTTGAAAGCGGGGCAGAATTGCAGGAAACCGATTTCAGGAGGTAGACTGGAATTGCATTTAAAGCATAGGAAAAGAGGCAGAACGTCCACAATGATGCACTTGGCCAAAAAGGGCGTATGCGTTTTTTCCTGAATATATTCAGGAAAAAACGCATACGCCCTTTTTGGCCAACCAAGCAAGCTTGCAAAGGAAATGGGCACTACAATGAAGTCTCACTTCCCCCCGGTCAAAAGGGCCATCTGAAAAAAGTGTAAAATCCAGAAAGGCAGGACAGGCCATGGAGAACTGGGAGTCTTGTTATGCTGATGGGCGGGATGTCAATTGCCAACAGCCACTCGGGAGAAGTGTATGGTGTTTCCTGAAGCATCTAAAAAACAAAGCAACAGAGCCTAAGGCACTTCCACTTATGGTCCTATAGCTTAGGGAAATTAAAATCAAAAAGACACAGCCACGCCAAAGTTTGGCACGGCTCTGTTTACAAGAACCTGGTTTACGGTACAAGTTCAATATCGCAGAAAGTGAAAAATGGATAAAGAAGTTGTGGTACATACGTACAATGCAGTATCACTCAGCAAGGAAATCTATGTCATCAGGCCCGTAGCAGCATAATGAGTGGATTCAGGTATGATGATTCTAACTGAAATAAGTCACACAGAAAGAGAAACATCATAAGATATCACTAATACACGGAATGTAAACTTGGCTACACAGGAACTGAATTACAAAACACAACAGGGTCTCAAATTAAGAAACCCAACTTATGCTTCCTTAAGGGGAAAGGTGAGTTGGGGTGCTGCATAAAACCAGAGATTGAAATGAGCACAGATAAAGTTCCTTAAGCCAAATATGGAATAGACAAGAGCTATTCCTTGCTCAACGAAATGGACTCAACACCCCATATTAATCGCCTAAGAATGTACCTAACTAGGAAGTATCTTAAAACCTATGGACTGCTATGTCTCCGAAAGAGAATCAAGCGAGTGTACAGGGGCATAAACGCAGCAGTGATAGGATTGGAGAGGTTCGGTGAGCAAATGAAGACCCTTTGAAGTCATATTGCATGGTACCCATTCCACGGGTCTCAACTCTCCAGGTTTAAGGTATTCTTCCTTCAGCTAAAACATGCATGTGGAACCCAGAGTATGATCAACCGTGTGATCGGGAGACGTGTTCCAATATGTGTCAGTTTTCGTCCCCTGGTACTCGGGTGCAACATTCCAGACGCTTTACTAACACTCTCCCGACTTGGAGAGTCAGCGCCTTTAACCTCCTGTTTGGCCCAGTTTGCAATTTCTGCGGAAGATGAACAGGAATAGGGAGAACCAATGACAGACTAGCTGGAGGTGTCTGGACGGGCAAATTTAACTCTCATTTCCCACCAGGAAGAGGAATTAACCAAAGGCTCAGCGTGCCGTGCCGGAACCAGATTAGGGCCTGAAGCCATCCTGTGATGTTGCGGCCAGCTCACAAGAAAGCGAGTTGAAGAAAGGAGCTCAGGGGCACTGTAATTCACAAACCTGCAGAGTTATAAATGACAGCTATCGTCCAAAAATATACTGAAGTAAGGCTGCCAAGAGGACTTGAAAGCGGGGCAGAATTGCAGGAAACCGATTTCAGGAGGTAGACTGGAATTGCATTTAAAGCATAGGAAAAGAGGCAGAACGTCCACAATGATGCACTTGGCCAAAAAGTGCGTATGCGTTTTATCCTGAATATATTCAGGAAAAAACGCATACGCCCTTTTTGGCCAACCAAGCAAGCTTGCAAAGGAAATCTGCACTACAATGAAGTCTCACTTCCCCCCGGTCAAAAGGGCCATCTGAAAAAAGTGTAAAATCCAGAAAGGCAGGACAGGCCATGGAGAACTGGGAGCCTTGTTATGCTGATGGGCGGGATGTAAATTGCCAACAGCCACTCGGGAGAAGTGTATGGTGTTTCCTGAAACATCTAAAAAACAAAGCAACAGAGCCTAGGGCACTTCCACTTATGGTCCTACAGCTTAGGGAAATTAAAATCAAAAAGCCACAGCAACCCCAAAGGTTGGGACGGCTCTGTTGCCAAGAACCTGGTTTACGGTACAAGTTCAATATCGCAGAAAGTGAAAAATGGATAAAGAAGTTGTGGTACTTACGTACAATGCAATATCACACAGCAATGAAATCTATGTCATCAGGCCCGTAGCAGCATAATGAGTGGATTCAGGTATGATGATTCTAACTGAAATAAGTCACACAGAAAAAGAAACATCATAAGATATCACTAATACACGGAATGAAAACTTGGCTACACAGGAACTGAATTGCAAAACAGAACAGGGTCTCAAATTTAGAAAACCAACTTATGCTTGCTTAAGGGGAAAGGTGAGCTGGGGTGCTGCATAAAACCAGAGATTGAAATGTGCACAGATAAAGTTCCTTAAGCCAAGTATGGAATAGACAAGAGCTACTCCTTGCTCAAGGAAATGGACTCAACACCCCATATTAAACGCGTAAGAATGTACCTGACTAGGAAGTATCTTAAAACCTATGGATTGCTATGTCTCCGAAAGAGAATCAAGCGTGTGTACAGGGGCATAAACGCAGCAGTGATAGGACTGGAGAGGTTCGGTGAGCAAATGAAGACCCTTTGAAATCATATTGCATGTTTCCCATTCCACGGGTCTCAACTCTCCAGGTTTAAGGTATTCTTCCTTCAGCTAAAACATGCATGTGGAACCCAGAGTATGATCAACCGTGTGATCGGGAGACGTGTTCAAATATGTCTTAGTTTTCGTCCCCTGGTACTCGGGTGCAACATTCCAGACGCTTTACTAACACTCTCCCGACTTGGAGAGTCAGTGCCTTTAACCTCCTGTTTGGCCCAGTTTGCAATTTCTGCGGAAGATGAACAGGAATAGGGAGAACCAATGAGAGACTAGCTGGAGGTGTCTGGACGGGCAAATTTAACTCTCATTTCCCACCAGGAAGAGGAATTAACCAAAGGCTCAGCGTGCCGTGCCGGAACCAGATTAGGGCCTGAAGCCATCCTGCGGTGTTGCGGCCAGCTCACGAGAAAGCGAGTTGAAGAAAGGAGCTCAGGGGCACTGTAATTCACAAACCTGCAGAGTTATAAATGATAGCTATCGTCCAAAAATATACTGAAGTAAGGCTGCCAAGAGGACTTGAAAGCGGGGCAGAATTGCAGGAAACCGATTTCAGGAGGTAGACTGGAATTGCATTTAAAGCATAGGAAAAGAGGCAGAACGTCCACAATGATGCACTTGGCCAAAAAGGGCGTATGCGTTTTTTCCTGAATATATTCAGGAAAAAACGCATACGCCCTTTTTGGCCAACCAAGCAAGCTTGCAAAGGAAATGGGCACTACAATGAAGTCTCACTTCCCCCCGGTCAAAAGGGCCATCTGAAAAAAGTGTAAAATCCAGAAACACAGGATAGGCCATGGAGAACTGGGAGCCTTTTTATGCTGATGGGCGGGATGTAAATTGCCAACAGCCACTCGGGAGAAGTGTATGGTGTTTCCTGAAACATCTAAAAAACAAAGCAACAGAGCCTAGGGCACTTCCACTTATGGTCCTATAGCTTAGGGAAATTAAAATCAAAAAGACACAGCCACCCCAAAGTTTGGCACGGCTCTGTTTACAAGAACCTGGTTTACGGTACAAGTTCAGTATCGCAGAAAGTGAAAAATGGATAAAGAAGTTGTGGTACTTACGTACAATGCAATATCACTCAGCAAGGAAATCTATGTCATCAGGCCCGTAGCAGCATAATGAGTGGATTCAGGTATGATGATTCTAACTGAAATAAGTCACACAGAAAAAGAAACATCATAAGATATCACTAATACACGGAATATAAACTTGGCTACACAGGAACTGAATTGCAAAACAGAACAGGGACTCAAATTTAGAAAACCAACTTATGCTTGCTTAAGGGGAAAGGTGAGTTGGGGAGCTGCATAAAACCAGAGATTGAAATGAGCACAGATAAAGTTCCTTAAGCCAAGTATGGAATAGACAAGAGCTACTCCTTGCTCAAGGAAATGGACTCAGCACCCCATATTAAACGCCTAAGAATGTACCTGACTAGGAAGTATCTTAAAACCTATGGATTGCTATGTCTCCGAAAGAGAATCAAGCGTGTGTACAGGGGCATAAACGCAGCAGTGATAGATCTGGAGAGTTTCGGTGAGCAAATGAAGACCCTTTGAAATCATATTGCATGGTACCCATTCCACGGGTCTCAACTCTCCAGGTTTAAGGTATTCTTCTTTCAGCTAAAACGTGCATGTGGAACCCAGAGTATGATCAACCGTGTGATCAGGAGACGTGTTCCAATATGTGTCAGTTTTCGTCCCCTGGTACTCGGGTGCAACATTCCAGACGCTTTACTAACACTCTCCCGACTTGGAGAGTCAGTGCCTTTAACCTCCTGTTTGGCCCAGTTTGCAATTTCTGCGGAAGATGAACAGGAATAGGGAGAACCAATGAGAGACTAGCTGGAGGTGTCTGGACGGGCAAATTTAACTCTCATTTCCCACCAGGAAGAGGAATTAACCAAAGGCTCAGCGTGCCGTGCCGGAACCAGATTAGGGCCTGAAGCCATCCTGCGGGGTTGCGGCCAGCTCACGAGAAAGCGAGTTGAAGAAAGGAGCTCAGGGGCACTGTAATTCACAAACCTGCAGAGTTATAAATGACAGCTATCGTCCAAAAATATACTGAAGTAAGGCTGCCAAGAGGACTTGAAAGCGGGGCAGAATTGCAGGAAACCGATTTCAGGAGGTAGACTGGAATTGCATTGAAAGCATAGGAAAAGAGGCAGAACGTCCACAATGATGCACTTGGCCAAAAAGGGCGTATGCGTTTTTTCCTGAATATATTCAGGAAAAAACGCATACGCCCTTTTTGGCCAACCAAGCAAGCTTGCAAAGGAAATCTGCACTACAATGAAGTCTCACTTCCCCCCGGTCAAAAGGGCCATCTGAAAAAAGTGTAAAATCCAGAAAGGCAGGACAGGCCATGGAGAACTGGGAGCCTTGTTATGCTGATGGGCGGGATGTAAATTGCCAACAGCCACTCGGGAGAAGTGTATGGTGTTTCCTGAAACATCTAAAAAACAAAGCAACAGAGCCTAGGGCACTTCCACTTATGGTCCTATAGCTTAGGGAAATTAAAATCAAAAAGACACAGCCACCCCAAAGGTTGGGACGGCTCTGTTTACAAGAACCTGGTTTACGGTACAAGTTCAATATCGCAGAAAGTGAAAAATGGATAAAGAAGTTGTGGTACTTACGTACAATGCAATATCACTCAGCAATGAAATCTATGTCATCAGGCCCGTAGCAGCATAATGAGTGGATTCAGGTATGATGATTCTAACTGAAATAAGTCACACAGGAAAAGAAACATCATAAGATATCACTAATACACGGAATGTAACCTTGGCTACACAGGAACTGAATTACAAAACAGAACAGGGTCTCAAATTTAGAAAACCAACTTATGCTTGCTTAAGGGGAAAGGTGAGTTGGGGTGCTGCATAAAACCAGAGATTGAAATGAGCACAGATAAAGTTCCTTAAGCCAAATATGGAATAGACAAGAGCTACTCCTTGCTCAACGAAATGGATTCAACACCCCATATTAAACCCCTAAGAATATACCTGACTAGGAAGTATCTTAAAACCTATGGATTGCTATGTCTCCGAAAGAGAATCAAGCGTGTGTACAGGGGCATAAACGCAGCAATGATAGGACTGGAGAGGTTCGGTGAGCAAATGAAGACCCTTTGAAGTCATATTGCATGGTACCCATTCCACGGGTCTCAACTCTCCAGGTTTAAGGTATTCTTCCTTCAGCTAAAACATGCATGTGGAACCCAGAGTATGATCAACCATGTGATCGGGAGACGTGTTCCGATATGTCTCAGTTTTCGTCCCCTTGTACTCGGGTGCAACATTCCAGACGCTTTACTAACACTCTCCCGACTTGGAGAGTCAGCGCCTTTAACCTCCTGTTTGGCCCAGTTTGCAATTTCTGCGGAAGATGTACAGGAATAGGGAGAACCAATGAGAGACTAGCCGGAGGTGTCTGGACGGGCAAATTTAACTCTCATTTCCCACCAGGAAGAGGAATTAACCAAAGGCTCAGCGTGCCGTGCCGCAACCAGATTAGGGCCTGAAGCCATCCTGCGGTGTTGCGGCCAGCTCACGAGAAAGCGAGTTGAAGAAAGGAGCTCAGGGGCACTGTAATTCACAAACCTGCAGAGTTATAAATGACAGCTATCGTCCAAAAATATACTGAAGTAAGGCTGCCAAGAGGACTTGAAAGCGGGGCAGAATTGCAGGAAACCGATTTCAGGAGGTAGGCTGGAATTGCATTTAAAGCATAGGAAAAGAGGCAGAACGTCCACAATGATGCACTTGGCCAAAAAGGGCGTATGCGTTTTTTCCTGAATATATTCAGGAAAAAACGCATACGCACTTTTTGGCCAACCAAGCAAGCTTGCAAAGGAAATCTGCACTACAATGAAGTCTCACTTCCCCCCGGTCAAAAGGGCCATCTGAAAAAAGTGTAAAATCCAGAAAGGCAGGACAGGCCATGGAGAACTGGGAGCCTTGTTATGCTGATGGGCGGGATGTCAATTGCCAACAGCCACTCGGGAGAAGTGTATGGTGTTTCCTGAAACATCTAAAAAACAAAGCAACAGAGCCTAGGGCACTTCCACTTATGGTCCTATAGCTTACGGAAATTAAAATCAAAAGACACAGCCACCCCAAAGGTTGGGACGGCTCTGTTTACAAGAACCTGGTTTACGGTACAAGTTCAATATCGCAGAAAGTGAAAAATGGATAAAGAAGTTGTGGTACTTACGTACAATGCAATATCACTCAGCAATGAAATCTATGTCATCAGCCCCGTAGCAGCATAATGAGTGGATTCAGGTATGATGATTCTAACTGAAATAAGTCACACAGGAAAAGAAACATCATAAGATATCACTAATACACGGAATGTAAACTTGGCTACACAGGAACTGAATTACAAAACAGAACAGGGTCTCAAATTTAGAAAACCAACTTATGCTTGCTTAAGGGGAAAGGTGAGTTGGGGTGCTGCATAAAACCAGAGATTGAAATGAGCACAGATAAAGTTCCTTAAGCCAAATATGGAATAGACAAGAGCTACTCCTTGCTCAACGAAATGGACTCAACACCCCATATTAAATGCCTAAGAGTGTACCTGACTAGGAAGTATCTTAAAACCTATGGATTGCTATGTCTCTGAAAGAGAATCAAGTGTGTGTACAGGGGCATAAACGCAGCAGTGATAGGATTGGAGAGGTTCGGTGAGCAAATGAAGACCCTTTGAAGTCATATTGCATGGTACCCATTCCACGGGTCTCAACTCTCCAGGTTTAAGGTATTCTTCCTTCAGCTAAAACATGCATGTGGAACCCAGAGTATGATCAACCGTGTGATCGGGAGACGTGTTCAAATATGTCTCAGTTTTCGTCCCCTGGTACTCGGGTGCAACATTCCAGACGCTTTACTAACACTCTCCCGACTTGGAGAGTCAGCGCCTTTAACCTCCTGTTTGGCACAGTTTGCAATTTCTGCGGAAGATGAACAGGAATAGGCAGAACCAATGACAGACTAGCTGGAGGTGTCTGGACGGGCAAATTTAACTCTCATTTCCCACCAGGAAGAGGAATTAACCAAAGGTTCAGCGTGCCGTGCCGGAACCAGATTAGGGCCTGAAGCCATCCTGCGGTGTTGCGGCCAGCTCACGAGAAAGCGAGTTGAAGAAAGGAGCTCAGGGGCACTGTAAATCACAAACCTGCAGAGTTATAAATGACAGCTATCGTCCAAAAATATACTGAAGTAAGGCTGCCAAGAGGACTTGAAAGCGGGGCAGAATTGCAGGAAACCGATTTCAGGAGGTAGACTGGAATTGCATTTAAAGCATAGGAAAAGAGGCAGAACGTCCACAATGATGCACTTGGCCAAAAAGGGCGTATGCGTTTTTTCCTGAATATATTCAGGAAAAAACGCATACGCACTTTTTGGCCAACCAAGCAAGCTTGCAAAGGAAATCTGCACTACAATGAAGTCTCACTTCCCCCCGGTCCAAAGGGCCATCTGAAAAAAGTGTAAAATCCAGAAAGGCAGGACAGGCCATGGAGAACTGGGAGCCTTGTTATGCTGATGGGCGGGATGTAAATTGCCAACAGCCACTCGGGAGAAGTGTATGGTGTTTCCTGAAACATCTAAAAAACAAAGCAACAGAGCCTAGGGCACTTCCACTTATGGTCCTATAGCTTAGGGAAATTAAAATCAAAAGACACAGCCACCCCAAAGGTTGGGACGGCTCTGTTTACAAGAACCTGGTTTACGGTACAAGTTCAATATTGCAGAAAGTGAAAAATGGATAAAGAAGTTGTGGTACTTACGTACAATGCAATATCACTCAGCAATGAAATCTATGTCATCAGCCCCGTAGCAGCATAATGAGTGGATTCAGGTATGATGATTCTAACTGAAATAAGTCACACAGGAAAAGAAACATCATAAGATATCACTAATACACGGAATGTAAACTTGGCTACATAGGAACTGAATTACAAAACAGAACAGGGTCTCAAATTTAGAAAACCAACTTATGCTTGCTTAAGGGGAAAGGTGAGTTGGGGTGCTGCATAAAACCAGAGATTGAAATGAGCACAGATAAAGTTCCTTAAGCCAAATATGGAATAGACAAGAGCTACTCCTTGCTCAACGAAATGGATTCAACACCCCATATTAAATGCCTAAGAGTGTACCTGACTAGGAAGTATCTTAAAACCTATGGATTGCTATGTCTCCAAAAGAGAATCAAGCGTCTGTGCAGGGGCATAAACGCAGCAGTGATAGGATTGGAGAGGTTCGGTGAGCAAATGAAGACCCTTTGAAGTCATATTGCATGGTACCCATTCCACGGGTCTCAACTCTCCAGGTTTAAGGTATTCTTCCTTCAGCTAAAACATGCATGTGGAACCCAGAGTATGATCAACCATGTGATCGGGAGACGTGTTCCGATATGTCTCAGTTTTCGTCCCCTTGTACTCGGGTGCAACATTCCAGACGCTTTACTAACACTCTCCCGACTTGGAGAGTCAGCGCCTTTAACCTCCTGTTTGGCCCAGTTTGCAATTTCTGCGGAAGATGTACAGGAATAGGGAGAACCAATGAGAGACTAGCCGGAGGTGTCTGGACGGGCAAATTTAACTCTCATTTCCCACCAGGAAGAGGAATTAACCAAAGGCTCAGCGTGCCGTGCCGCAACCAGATTAGGGCCTGAAGCCATCCTGCGGTGTTGCGGCCAGCTCACGAGAAAGCGAGTTGAAGAAAGGAGCTCAGGGGCACTGTAATTCACAAACCTGCAGAGTTATAAATGACAGCTATCGTCCAAAAATATACTGAAGTAAGGCTGCCAAGAGGACTTGAAAGCGGGGCAGAATTGCAGGAAACCGATTTCAGGAGGTAGGCTGGAATTGCATTTAAAGCATAGGAAAAGAGGCAGAACGTCCACAATGATGCACTTGGCCAAAAAGGGCGTATGCGTTTTTTCCTGAATATATTCAGGAAAAAACGCATACGCACTTTTTGGCCAACCAAGCAAGCTTGCAAAGGAAATCTGCACTACAATGAAGTCTCACTTCCCCCCGGTCAAAAGGGCCATCTGAAAAAAGTGTAAAATCCAGAAAGGCAGGACAGGCCATGGAGAACTGGGAGCCTTGTTATGCTGATGGGCGGGATGTCAATTGCCAACAGCCACTCGGGAGAAGTGTATGGTGTTTCCTGAAACATCTAAAAAACAAAGCAACAGAGCCTAGGGCACTTCCACTTATGGTCCTATAGCTTAGGGAAATTAAAATCAAAAGACACAGCCACCCCAAAGGTTGGGACGGCTCTGTTTACAAGAACCTGGTTTACGGTACAAGTTCAATATCGCAGAAAGTGAAAAATGGATAAAGAAGTTGTGGTACTTACGTACAATGCAATATCACTCAGCAATGAAATCTATGTCATCAGCCCCGTAGCAGCATAATGAGTGGATTCAGGTATGATGATTCTAACTGAAATAAGTCACACAGGAAAAGAAACATCATAAGATATCACTAATACACGGAATGTAAACTTGGCTACACAGGAACTGAATTACAAAACAGAACAGGGTCTCAAATTTAGAAAACCAACTTATGCTTGCTTAAGGGGAAAGGTGAGTTGGGGTGCTGCATAAAACCAGAGATTGAAATGAGCACAGATAAAGTTCCTTAAGCCAAATATGGAATAGACAAGAGCTACTCCTTGCTCAACGAAATGGACTCAACACCCCATATTAAATGCCTAAGAGTGTACCTGACTAGGAAGTATCTTAAAACCTATGGATTGCTATGTCTCTGAAAGAGAATCAAGTGTGTGTACAGGGGCATAAACGCAGCAGTGATAGGATTGGAGAGGTTCGGTGAGCAAATGAAGACCCTTTGAAGTCATATTGCATGGTACCCATTCCACGGGTCTCAACTCTCCAGGTTTAAGGTATTCTTCCTTCAGCTAAAACATGCATGTGGAACCCAGAGTATGATCAACCGTGTGATCGGGAGACGTGTTCAAATATGTCTCAGTTTTCGTCCCCTGGTACTCGGGTGCAACATTCCAGACGCTTTACTAACACTCTCCCGACTTGGAGAGTCAGCGCCTTTAACCTCCTGTTTGGCACAGTTTGCAATTTCTGCGGAAGATGAACAGGAATAGGGAGAACCAATGACAGACTAGCTGGAGGTGTCTGGACGGGCAAATTTAACTCTCATTTCCCACCAGGAAGAGGAATTAACCAAAGGTTCAGCGTGCCGTGCCGGAACCAGTTTAGGGCCTGAAGCCATCCTGCGGTGTTGCGGCCAGCTCACGAGAAAGCGAGTTGAAGAAAGGAGCTCAGGGGCACTGTAATTCACAAACCTGCAGAGTTATAAATGACAGCTATCGTCCAAAAATATACTGAAGTAAGGCTGCCAAGAGGACTTGAAAGCGGGGCAGAATTGCAGGAAACCGATTTCAGGAGGTAGACTGGAATTGCATTTAAAGCATAGGAAAAGAGGCAGAACGTCCACAATGATGCACTTGGCCAAAAAGGGCGTATGCGTTTTTTCCTGAATATATTCAGGAAAAAACGCATACGCCCTTTTTGGCCAACCAAGCAAGCTTGCAAAGGAAATCTGCACTACAATGAAGTCTCACTTCCCCCCGGTCCAAAGGGCCATCTGAAAAAAGTGTAAAATCCAGAAAGGCAGGACAGGCCATGGAGAACTGGGAGCCTTGTTATGCTGATGGGCGGGATGTAAATTGCCAACAGCCACTCGGGAGAAGTGTATGGTGTTTCCTGAAACATCTAAAAAACAAAGCAACAGAGCCTAGGGCACTTCCACTTATGGTCCTATAGCTTAGGGAAATTAAAATCAAAAGACACAGCCACCCCAAAGGTTGGGACGGCTCTGTTTACAAGAACCTGGTTTACGGTACAAGTTCAATATTGCAGAAAGTGAAAAATGGATAAAGAAGTTGTGGTACTTACGTACAATGCAATATCACTCAGCAATGAAATCTATGTCATCAGCCCCGTAGCAGCATAATGAGTGGATTCAGGTATGATGATTCTAACTGAAATAAGTCACACAGGAAAAGAAACATCATAAGATATCACTAATACACGGAATGTAAACTTGGCTACATAGGAACTGAATTACAAAACAGAACAGGGTCTCAAATTTAGAAAACCAACTTATGCTTGCTTAAGGGGAAAGGTGAGTTGGGGTGCTGCATAAAACCAGAGATTGAAATGAGCACAGATAAAGTTCCTTAAGCCAAATATGGAATAGACAAGAGCTACTCCTTGCTCAACGAAATGGATTCAACACCCCATATTAAATGCCTAAGAGTGTACCTGACTAGGAAGTATCTTAAAACCTATGGATTGCTATGTCTCCAAAAGAGAATCAAGCGTCTGTGCAGGGGCATAAACGCAGCAGTGATAGGATTGGAGAGGTTCGGTGAGCAAATGAAGACCCTTTGAAGTCATATTGCATGGTACCCATTCCACGGGTCTCAACTCTCCAGGTTTAAGGTATTCTTCCTTCAGCTAAAACATGCATGTGGAACCCAGAGTATGATCAACCATGTGATCGGGAGACGTGTTCCGATATGTCTCAGTTTTCGTCCCCTTGTACTCGGGTGCAACATTCCAGACGCTTTACTAACACTCTCCCGACTTGGAGAGTCAGCGCCTTTAACCTCCTGTTTGGCCCAGTTTGCAATTTCTGCGGAAGATGTACAGGAATAGGGAGAACCAATGAGAGACTAGCCGGAGGTGTCTGGACGGGCAAATTTAACTCTCATTTCCCACCAGGAAGAGGAATTAACCAAAGGCTCAGCGTGCCGTGCCGCAACCAGATTAGGGCCTGAAGCCATCCTGCGGTGTTGCGGCCAGCTCACGAGAAAGCGAGTTGAAGAAAGGAGCTCAGGGGCACTGTAATTCACAAACCTGCAGAGTTATAAATGACAGCTATCGTCCAAAAATATACTGAAGTAAGGCTGCCAAGAGGACTTGAAAGCGGGGCAGAATTGCAGGAAACCGATTTCAGGAGGTAGGCTGGAATTGCATTTAAAGCATAGGAAAAGAGGCAGAACGTCCACAATGATGCACTTGGCCAAAAAGGGCGTATGCGTTTTTTCCTGAATATATTCAGGAAAAAACGCATACGCACTTTTTGGCCAACCAAGCAAGCTTGCAAAGGAAATCTGCACTACAATGAAGTCTCACTTCCCCCCGGTCAAAAGGGCCATCTGAAAAAAGTGTAAAATCCAGAAAGGCAGGACAGGCCATGGAGAACTGGGAGCCTTGTTATGCTGATGGGCGGGATGTCAATTGCCAACAGCCACTCGGGAGAAGTGTATGGTGTTTCCTGAAACATCTAAAAAACAAAGCAACAGAGCCTAGGGCACTTCCACTTATGGTCCTATAGCTTACGGAAATTAAAATCAAAAGACACAGCCACCCCAAAGGTTGGGACGGCTCTGTTTACAAGAACCTGGTTTACGGTACAAGTTCAATATCGCAGAAAGTGAAAAATGGATAAAGAAGTTGTGGTACTTACGTACAATGCAATATCACTCAGCAATGAAATCTATGTCATCAGCCCCGTAGCAGCATAATGAGTGGATTCAGGTATGATGATTCTAACTGAAATAAGTCACACAGGAAAAGAAACATCATAAGATATCACTAATACACGGAATGTAAACTTGGCTACACAGGAACTGAATTCCAAAACAGAACAGGGTCTCAAATTTAGAAAACCAACTTATGCTTGCTTAAGGGGAAAGGTGAGTTGGGGTGCTGCATAAAACCAGAGATTGAAATGAGCACAGATAAAGTTCCTTAAGCCAAATATGGAATAGACAAGAGCTACTCCTTGCTCAACGAAATGGACTCAACACCCCATATTAAATGCCTAAGAGTGTACCTGACTAGGAAGTATCTTAAAACCTATGGATTGCTATGTCTCTGAAAGAGAATCAAGTGTGTGTACAGGGGCATAAACGCAGCAGTGATAGGATTGGAGAGGTTCGGTGAGCAAATGAAGACCCTTTGAAGTCATATTGCATGGTACCCATTCCACGGGTCTCAACTCTCCAGGTTTAAGGTATTCTTCCTTCAGCTAAAACATGCATGTGGAACCCAGAGTATGATCAACCGTGTGATCGGGAGACGTGTTCAAATATGTCTCAGTTTTCGTCCCCTGGTACTCGGGTGCAACATTCCAGACGCTTTACTAACACTCTCCCGACTTGGAGAGTCAGCGCCTTTAACCTCCTGTTTGGCACAGTTTGCAATTTCTGCGGAAGATGAACAGGAATAGGGAGAACCAATGACAGACTAGCTGGAGGTGTCTGGACGGGCAAATTTAACTCTCATTTCCCACCAGGAAGAGGAATTAACCAAAGGTTCAGCGTGCCGTGCCGGAACCAGATTAGGGCCTGAAGCCATCCTGCGGTGTTGCGGCCAGCTCACGAGAAAGCGAGTTGAAGAAAGGAGCTCAGGGGCACTGTAATTCACAAACCTGCAGAGTTATAAATGACAGCTATCGTCCAAAAATATACTGAAGTAAGGCTGCCAAGAGGACTTGAAAGCGGGGCAGAATTGCAGGAAACCGATTTCAGGAGGTAGACTGGAATTGCATTTAAAGCATAGGAAAAGAGGCAGAACGTCCACAATGATGCACTTGGCCAAAAAGGGCGTATGCGTTTTTTCCTGAATATATTCAGGAAAAAACGCATACGCACTTTTTGGCCAACCAAGCAAGCTTGCAAAGGAAATCTGCACTACAATGAAGTCTCACTTCCCCCCGGTCCAAAGGGCCATCTGAAAAAAGTGTAAAATCCAGAAAGGCAGGACAGGCCATGGAGAACTGGGAGCCTTGTTATGCTGATGGGCGGGATGTAAATTGCCAACAGCCACTCGGGAGAAGTGTATGGTGTTTCCTGAAACATCTAAAAAACAAAGCAACAGAGCCTAGGGCACTTCCACTTATGGTCCTATAGCTTAGGGAAATTAAAATCAAAAGACACAGCCACCCCAAAGGTTGGGACGGCTCTGTTTACAAGAACCTGGTTTACGGTACAAGTTCAATATTGCAGAAAGTGAAAAATGGATAAAGAAGTTGTGGTACTTACGTACAATGCAATATCACTCAGCAATGAAATCTATGTCATCAGCCCCGTAGCAGCATAATGAGTGGATTCAGGTATGATGATTCTAACTGAAATAAGTCACACAGGAAAAGAAACATCATAAGATATCACTAATACACGGAATGTAAACTTGGCTACACAGGAACTGAATTACAAAACAGAACAGGGTCTCAAATTTAGAAAACCAACTTATGCTTGCTTAAGGGGAAAGGTGAGTTGGGGTGCTGCATAAAACCAGAGATTGAAATGAGCACAGATAAAGTTCCTTAAGCCAAATATGGAATAGACAAGAGCTACTCCTTGCTCAACGAAATGGATTCAACACCCCATATTAAATGCCTAAGAGTGTACCTGACTAGGAAGTATCTTAAAACCTATGGATTGCTATGTCTCCAAAAGAGAATCAAGCGTCTGTGCAGGGGCATAAACGCAGCAGTGATAGGATTGGAGAGGTTCGGTGAGCAAATGAAGACCCTTTGAAGTCATATTGCATGGTACCCATTCCACGGGTCTCAACTCTCCAGGTTTAAGGTATTCTTCCTTCAGCTAAAACATGCATGTGGAACCCAGAGTATGATCAACCATGTGATCGGGAGACGTGTTCCGATATGTCTCAGTTTTCGTCCCCTTGTACTCGGGTGCAACATTCCAGACGCTTTACTAACACTCTCCCGACTTGGAGAGTCAGCGCCTTTAACCTCCTGTTTGGCCCAGTTTGCAATTTCTGCGGAAGATGTACAGGAATAGGGAGAACCAATGAGAGACTAGCCGGAGGTGTCTGGACGGGCAAATTTAACTCTCATTTCCCACCAGGAAGAGGAATTAACCAAAGGCTCAGCGTGCCGTGCCGCAACCAGATTAGGGCCTGAAGCCATCCTGCGGTGTTGCGGCCAGCTCACGAGAAAGCGAGTTGAAGAAAGGAGCTCAGGGGCACTGTAATTCACAAACCTGCAGAGTTATAAATGACAGCTATCGTCCAAAAATATACTGAAGTAAGGCTGCCAAGAGGACTTGAAAGCGGGGCAGAATTGCAGGAAACCGATTTCAGGAGGTAGGCTGGAATTGCATTTAAAGCATAGGAAAAGAGGCAGAACGTCCACAATGATGCACTTGGCCAAAAAGGGCGTATGCGTTTTTTCCTGAATATATTCAGGAAAAAACGCATACGCACTTTTTGGCCAACCAAGCAAGCTTGCAAAGGAAATCTGCACTACAATGAAGTCTCACTTCCCCCCGGTCAAAAGGGCCATCTGAAAAAAGTGTAAAATCCAGAAAGGCAGGACAGGCCATGGAGAACTGGGAGCCTTGTTATGCTGATGGGCGGGATGTCAATTGCCAACAGCCACTCGGGAGAAGTGTATGGTGTTTCCTGAAACATCTAAAAAACAAAGCAACAGAGCCTAGGGCACTTCCACTTATGGTCCTATAGCTTAGGGAAATTAAAATCAAAAGACACAGCCACCCCAAAGGTTGGGACGGCTCTGTTTACAAGAACCTGGTTTACGGTACAAGTTCAATATCGCAGAAAGTGAAAAATGGATAAAGAAGTTGTGGTACTTACGTACAATGCAATATCACTCAGCAATGAAATCTATGTCATCAGCCCCGTAGCAGCATAATGAGTGGATTCAGGTATGATGATTCTAACTGAAATAAGTCACACAGGAAAAGAAACATCATAAGATATCACTAATACACGGAATGTAAACTTGGCTACACAGGAACTGAATTACAAAACAGAACAGGGTCTCAAATTTAGAAAACCAACTTATGCTTGCTTAAGGGGAAAGGTGAGTTGGGGTGCTGCATAAAACCAGAGATTGAAATGAGCACAGATAAAGTTCCTTAAGCCAAATATGGAATAGACAAGAGCTACTCCTTGCTCAACGAAATGGACTCAACACCCCATATTAAATGCCTAAGAGTGTACCTGACTAGGAAGTATCTTAAAACCTATGGATTGCTATGTCTCTGAAAGAGAATCAAGTGTGTGTACAGGGGCATAAACGCAGCAGTGATAGGATTGGAGAGGTTCGGTGAGCAAATGAAGACCCTTTGAAGTCATATTGCATGGTACCCATTCCACGGGTCTCAACTCTCCAGGTTTAAGGTATTCTTCCTTCAGCTAAAACATGCATGTGGAACCCAGAGTATGATCAACCGTGTGATCGGGAGACGTGTTCAAATATGTCTCAGTTTTCGTCCCCTGGTACTCGGGTGCAACATTCCAGACGCTTTACTAACACTCTCCCGACTTGGAGAGTCAGCGCCTTTAACCTCCTGTTTGGCACAGTTTGCAATTTCTGCGGAAGATGAACAGGAATAGGGAGAACCAATGACAGACTAGCTGGAGGTGTCTGGACGGGCAAATTTAACTCTCATTTCCCACCAGGAAGAGGAATTAACCAAAGGTTCAGCGTGCCGTGCCGGAACCAGATTAGGGCCTGAAGCCATCCTGCGGTGTTGCGGCCAGCTCACGAGAAAGCGAGTTGAAGAAAGGAGCTCAGGGGCACTGTAATTCACAAACCTGCAGAGTTATAAATGACAGCTATCGTCCAAAAATATACTGAAGTAAGGCTGCCAAGAGGACTTGAAAGCGGGGCAGAATTGCAGGAAACCGATTTCAGGAGGTAGACTGGAATTGCATTTAAAGCATAGGAAAAGAGGCAGAACGTCCACAATGATGCACTTGGCCAAAAAGGGCGTATGCGTTTTTTCCTGAATATATTCAGGAAAAAACGCATACGCACTTTTTGGCCAACCAAGCAAGCTTGCAAAGGAAATCTGCACTACAATGAAGTCTCACTTCCCCCCGGTCCAAAGGGCCATCTGAAAAAAGTGTAAAATCCAGAAAGGCAGGACAGGCCATGGAGAACTGGGAGCCTTGTTATGCTGATGGGCGGGATGTAAATTGCCAACAGCCACTCGGGAGAAGTGTATGGTGTTTCCTGAAACATCTAAAAAACAAAGCAACAGAGCCTAGGGCACTTCCACTTATGGTCCTATAGCTTAGGGAAATTAAAATCAAAAGACACAGCCACCCCAAAGGTTGGGACGGCTCTGTTTACAAGAACCTGGTTTACGGTACAAGTTCAATATTGCAGAAAGTGAAAAATGGATAAAGAAGTTGTGGTACTTACGTACAATGCAATATCACTCAGCAATGAAATCTATGTCATCAGCCCCGTAGCAGCATAATGAGTGGATTCAGGTATGATGATTCTAACTGAAATAAGTCACACAGGAAAAGAAACATCATAAGATATCACTAATACACGGAATGTAAACTTGGCTACATAGGAACTGAATTACAAAACAGAACAGGGTCTCAAATTTAGAAAACCAACTTATGCTTGCTTAAGGGGAAAGGTGAGTTGGGGTGCTGCATAAAACCAGAGATTGAAATGAGCACAGATAAAGTTCCTTAAGCCAAATATGGAATAGACAAGAGCTACTCCTTGCTCAACGAAATGGATTCAACACCCCATATTAAATGCCTAAGAGTGTACCTGACTAGGAAGTATCTTAAAACCTATGGATTGCTATGTCTCCAAAAGAGAATCAAGCGTCTGTGCAGGGGCATAAACGCAGCAGTGATAGGATTGGAGAGGTTCGGTGAGCAAATGAAGACCCTTTGAAGTCATATTGCATGGTACCCATTCCACGGGTCTCAACTCTCCAGGTTTAAGGTATTCTTCCTTCAGCTAAAACATGCATGTGGAACCCAGAGTATGATCAACCATGTGATCGGGAGACGTGTTCCGATATGTCTCAGTATTCGTCCCCTTGTACTCGGGTGCAACATTCCAGACGCTTTACTAACACTCTCCCGACTTGGAGAGTCAGCGCCTTTAACCTCCTGTTTGGCCCAGTTTGCAATTTCTGCGGAAGATGTACAGGAATAGGGAGAACCAATGAGAGACTAGCCGGAGGTGTCTGGACGGGCAAATTTAACTCTCATTTCCCACCAGGAAGAGGAATTAACCAAAGGCTCAGCGTGCCGTGCCGCAACCAGATTAGGGCCTGAAGCCATCCTGCGGTGTTGCGGCCAGCTCACGAGAAAGCGAGTTGAAGAAAGGAGCTCAGGGGCACTGTAATTCACAAACCTGCAGAGTTATAAATGACAGCTATCGTCCAAAAATATACTGAAGTAAGGCTGCCAAGAGGACTTGAAAGCGGGGCAGAATTGCAGGAAACCGATTTCAGGAGGTAGGCTGGAATTGCATTTAAAGCATAGGAAAAGAGGCAGAACGTCCACAATGATGCACTTGGCCAAAAAGGGCGTATGCGTTTTTTCCTGAATATATTCAGGAAAAAACGCATACGCACTTTTTGGCCAACCAAGCAAGCTTGCAAAGGAAATCTGCACTACAATGAAGTCTCACTTCCCCCCGGTCAAAAGGGCCATCTGAAAAAAGTGTAAAATCCAGAAAGGCAGGACAGGCCATGGAGAACTGGGAGCCTTGTTATGCTGATGGGCGGGATGTCAATTGCCAACAGCCACTCGGGAGAAGTGTATGGTGTTTCCTGAAACATCTAAAAAACAAAGCAACAGAGCCTAGGGCACTTCCACTTATGGTCCTATAGCTTAGGGAAATTAAAATCAAAAGACACAGCCACCCCAAAGGTTGGGACGGCTCTGTTTACAAGAACCTGGTTTACGGTACAAGTTCAATATCGCAGAAAGTGAAAAATGGATAAAGAAGTTGTGGTACTTACGTACAATGCAATATCACTCAGCAATGAAATCTATGTCATCAGCCCCGTAGCAGCATAATGAGTGGATTCAGGTATGATGATTCTAACTGAAATAAGTCACACAGGAAAAGAAACATCATAAGATATCACTAATACACGGAATGTAAACTTGGCTACACAGGAACTGAATTACAAAACAGAACAGGGTCTCAAATTTAGAAAACCAACTTATGCTTGCTTAAGGGGAAAGGTGAGTTGGGGTGCTGCATAAAACCAGAGATTGAAATGAGCACAGATAAAGTTCCTTAAGCCAAATATGGAATAGACAAGAGCTACTCCTTGCTCAACGAAATGGACTCAACACCCCATATTAAATGCCTAAGAGTGTACCTGACTAGGAAGTATCTTAAAACCTATGGATTGCTATGTCTCTGAAAGAGAATCAAGTGTGTGTACAGGGGCATAAACGCAGCAGTGATAGGATTGGAGAGGTTCGGTGAGCAAATGAAGACCCTTTGAAGTCATATTGCATGGTACCCATTCCACGGGTCTCAACTCTCCAGGTTTAAGGTATTCTTCCTTCAGCTAAAACATGCATGTGGAACCCAGAGTATGATCAACCGTGTGATCGGGAGACGTGTTCAAATATGTCTCAGTTTTCGTCCCCTGGTACTCGGGTGCAACATTCCAGACGCTTTACTAACACTCTCCCGACTTGGAGAGTCAGCGCCTTTAACCTCCTGTTTGGCACAGTTTGCAATTTCTGCGGAAGATGAACAGGAATAGGGAGAACCAATGACAGACTAGCTGGAGGTGTCTGGACGGGCAAATTTAACTCTCATTTCCCACCAGGAAGAGGAATTAACCAAAGGTTCAGCGTGCCGTGCCGGAACCAGATTAGGGCCTGAAGCCATCCTGCGGTGTTGCGGCCAGCTCACGAGAAAGCGAGTTGAAGAAAGGAGCTCAGGGGCACTGTAATTCACAAACCTGCAGAGTTATAAATGACAGCTATCGTCCAAAAATATACTGAAGTAAGGCTACCAAGAGGACTTGAAAGCGGGGCAGAATTGCAGGAAACCGATTTCAGGAGGTAGACTGGAATTGCATTTAAAGCATAGGAAAAGAGGCAGAACGTCCACAATGATGCACTTGGCCAAAAAGGGCGTATGCGTTTTTTCCTGAATATATTCAGGAAAAAACGCATACGCACTTTTTTGGCCAACCAAGCAAGCTTGCAAAGGAAATCTGCACTACAATGAAGTCTCACTTCCCCCCGGTCCAAAGGGCCATCTGAAAAAAGTGTAAAATCCAGAAAGGCAGGACAGGCCATGGAGAACTGGGAGCCTTGTTATGCTGATGGGCGGGATGTCAATTGCCAACAGCCACTCGGGAGAAGTGTATGGTGTTTCCTGAAACATCTAAAAAACAAAGCAACAGAGCCTAGGGCACTTCCACTTATGGTCCTATAGCTTAGGGAAATTAAAATCAAAAGACACAGCCACCCCAAAGGTTGGGACGGCTCTGTTTACAAGAACCTGGTTTACGGTACAAGTTCAATATTGCAGAAAGTGAAAAATGGATAAAGAAGTTGTGGTACTTACGTACAATGCAATATCACTCAGCAATGAAATCTATGTCATCAGCCCCGTAGCAGCATAATGAGTGGATTCAGGTATGATGATTCTAACTGAAATAAGTCACACAGGAAAAGAAACATCATAAGATATCACTAATACACGGAATGTAAACTTGGCTACATAGGAACTGAATTACAAAACAGAACAGGGTCTCAAATTTAGAAAACCAACTTATGCTTGCTTAAGGGGAAAGGTGAGTTGGGGTGCTGCATAAAACCAGAGATTGAAATGAGCACAGATAAAGTTCCTTAAGCCAAATATGGAATAGACAAGAGCTACTCCTTGCTCAACGAAATGGATTCAACACCCCATATTAAATGCCTAAGAGTGTACCTGACTAGGAAGTATCTTAAAACCTATGGATTGCTATGTCTCCAAAAGAGAATCAAGCGTCTGTGCAGGGGCATAAACGCAGCAGTGATAGGATTGGAGAGGTTCGGTGAGCAAATGAAGACCCTTTGAAGTCATATTGCATGGTACCCATTCCACGGGTCTCAACTCTCCAGGTTTAAGGTATTCTTCCTTCAGCTAAAACATGCATGTGGAACCCAGAGTATGATCAACCATGTGATCGGGAGACGTGTTCCGATATGTCTCAGTTTTCGTCCCCTTGTACTCGGGTGCAACATTCCAGACGCTTTACTAACACTCTCCCGACTTGGAGAGTCAGCGCCTTTAACCTCCTGTTTGGCCCAGTTTGCAATTTCTGCGGAAGATGTACAGGAATAGGGAGAACCAATGAGAGACTAGCCGGAGGTGTCTGGACGGGCAAATTTAACTCTCATTTCGCACCAGGAAGAGGAATTAACCAAAGGCTCAGCGTGCCGTGCCGGAACCAGATTAGGGCCTGAAGCCATCCTGCGGTGTTGCGGCCAGCTCACGAGAAAGCGAGTTGAAGAAAGGAGCTCAGGGGCACTGTAATTCACAAACCTGCAGAGTTATAAATGACAGCTATCGTCCAAAATTATACTGAAGTAAGGCTGCCAAGAGGACTTGAAAGCGGGGCAGAATTGCAGGAAACCGATTTCAGGAGGTAGGCTGGAATTGCATTTAAAGCATAGGAAAAGAGGCAGAACGTCCACAATGATGCACTTGGCCAAAAAGGGCGTATGCGTTTTTTCCTGAATATATTCAGGAAAAAACGCATACGCCCTTTTTGGCCAACCAAGCAAGCTTGCAAAGGAAATCTGCACTACAATGAAGTCTCACTTCCCCCCGGTCAAAAGGGCCATCTGAAAAAAGTGTAAAATCCAGAAAGGCAGGACAGGCCATGGAGAACTGGGAGCCTTGTTATGCTGATGGGCGGGATGTCAATTGCCAACAGCCACTCGGGAGAAGTGTATGGTGTTTCCTGAAACATCTAAAAAACAAAGCAACAGAGCCTAGGGCACTTCCACTTATGGTCCTATAGCTTAGGGAAATTAAAATCAAAAGACACAGCCACCCCAAAGGTTGGGACGGCTCTGTTTACAAGAACCTGGTTTACGGTACAAGTTCAATATCGCAGAAAGTGAAAAATGGATAAAGAAGTTGTGGTACTTACGTACAATGCAATATCACTCAGCAATGAAATCTATGTCATCAGGCCCGTAGCAGCATAATGAGTGGATTCAGGTATGATGATTCTAACTGAAATAAGTCACACAGGAAAAGAAACATCATAAGATATCACTAATACACGGAATGTAAACTTGGCTACATAGGAACTAAATTACAAAACAGAACAGGGTCTCAAATTTAGAAAACCAACTTATGCTTGCTTAAGCGGAAAGGTGAGTTGGGGTGCTGCATAAAACCAGAGATTGAAATGAGCACAGATAAAGTTCCTTAAGCCAAATATGGAATAGACAAGAGCTACTCCTTGCTCAACGAAATGGATTCAACACCCCATATTAAACACCTAAGAATGTACCTGACTAGGAAGTATCTTAAAACCTATGGATTGCTATGTCTCCAAAAGAGAATCAAGCGTGTGTGCAGGGGCATAAACGCAGCAGTGATAGGATTGGAGAGGTTCGGTGAGCAAATGAAGACCCTTTGAAGTCATATTGCATGGTACCCATTCCACGGGTCTCAACTCTCCAGGTTTAAGGTATTCTTCCTTCAGCTAAAACATGCATGTGGAACCCAGAGTATGATCAACCATGTGATCGGGAGACGTGTTCCAATATGTCTCAGTTTTCGTCCCCTTGTACTCGGGTGCAACATTCCAGACGCTTTACTAACACTCTCCCGACTTGGAGAGTCAGCGCCTTTAACCTCCTGTTTGGCCCAGTTTGCAATTTCTGCGGAAGATGTACAGGAATAGGGAGAACCAATGAGAGACTAGCCGGAGGTGTCTGGACGGGCAAATTTAACTCTCATTTCCCACCAGGAAGAGGAATTAACCAAAGGCTCAGCGTGCCGTGCCGCAACCAGATTAGGGCCTGAAGCCATCCTGCAGTGTTGCGGCCAGCTCACGAGAAAGCGAGTTGAAGAAAGGAGCTCAGGGGCACTGTAATTCACAAACCTGCAGAGTTATAAATGACAGCTATCGTCCAAAAATATACTGAAGTAAGGCTGCCAAGAGGACTTGAAAGCGGGGCAGAATTGCAGGAAACCGATTTCAGGAGGTAGACTGGAATTGCATTTAAAGCATAGGAAAAGAGGCAGAACGTCCACAATGATGCACTTGGCCAAAAAGGGCGTATGCGTTTTTTCCTGAATATATTCAGGAAAAAACGCATACGCTCTTTTTGGCCAACCAAGCAAGCTTGCAAAGGAAATCTGCACTACAATGAAGTCTCACTTCCCCCCGGTCAAAAGGGCCATCTGAAAAAAGTGTAAAATCCAGAAAGGCAGGACAGGCCATGGAGAACTGGGAGCCTTGTTATGCTGATGGGCGGGATGTAAATTGCCAACAGCCACTCGGGAGAAGTGTATGGTGTTTCCTGAAACATCTAAAAAACAAAGCAACAGAGCCTAGGGCACTTCCACTTATGGTCCTATAGCTTAGGGAAATTAAAATCAAAAGACACAGCCACCCCAAAGGTTGGGACGGCTCTGTTTACAAGAACCTGGTTTACAGTACAAGTTCAATATCGCAGAAAGTGAAAAATGGATAAAGAAGTTGTGGTACTTACGTACAATGCAGTATCACTCAGAAATGAAATCTATGTCATCAGGCCTGTAGCAGCATAATGAGTGGATTCAGGTATGATGATTCTAACTGAAATAAGTCACACAGGAAAAGAAACATCATAAGATATCACTAATACACGGAATGTAAACTTGGCTACACAGGAACTGAATTCCAAAACAGAACAGGGTCTCAAATTTAGAAAACCAACTTATGCTTGCTTAAGGGGAAAGGTGAGTTGGGGTGCTGCATAAAACCAGAGATTGAAATGAGCACAGATAAAGTTCCTTAAGCCAAATATGGAATAGACAAGAGCTACTCCTTGCTCAACGAAATGGACTCAACACCCCATATTAAATGCCTAAGAGTGTACCTGACTAGGAAGTATCTTAAAACCTATGGATTGCTATGTCTCTGAAAGAGAATCAAGTGTGTGTACAGGGGCATAAACGCAGCAGTGATAGGATTGGAGAGGTTCGGTGAGCAAATGAAGACCCTTTGAAGTCATATTGCATGGTACCCATTCCACGGGTCTCAACTCTCCAGGTTTAAGGTATTCTTCCTTCAGCTAAAACATGCATGTGGAACCCAGAGTATGATCAAACGTGTGATCGGGAGACGTGTTCAAATATGTCTCAGTTTTTGTCCCCTGGTACTCGGGTGCAACATTCCAGATGCTTTACTAACACTCTCCCGACTTGGAGAGTCAGTGCCTTTAACTTCCTGTTTGGCCCAGTTTGCAATTTCTGCGGAAGATGAACAGGAATAGGGAGAAGCAATGACAGACTAGATGGAGGTGTCTGAATGGGCAAATTTAATTCTCATTTCGCACCAGGAAGAGGAATTAACCAAAGGCTCAGCGTGCCGTGCCGGAAGCAGATTAGGGCCTGAAGCCATCCTGCGGTGTTGCGGCCAGCTCACGAGAAAGCGAGTTGAAGAAAGGAGCTCAGGGGCACTGTAATTCACAAACTTGCAGAGTTATAAATGACAGCTATCGTCCAAAAATATACTGAAGTAAGGCTGCCAAGAGGACTTGAAAGCGGGGCAGAATTGCAGGAAACCGATTTCAGGAGGTAGACTGGAATTGCATTTAAAGCATAGGAAAAGAGGCAGAACATCCACAATGATGCACTTGGCCAAAAAGGGCGTATGCGTTTTTTCCTGAATATATTCAGGAAAAAACGCATACGCGCTTTTTGGCCAACCAAGCAAGCTTGCAAAGGAAATCTGCACTACAATGAAGTCTCACTTCCCCCCGGTCAAAAGGGCCATCTGAAAAAAGTGTAAAATCCAGAAAGGCAGGACAGGCCATGGAGAACTGGGAGCCTTGTTATGCTGATGGGCGGGATGTAAATTGCCAACAGCCACTCGGGAGAAGTGTATGGTGTTTCCTGAAACATCTAAAAAACAAAGCAACAGAGCCTAGGGCACTTCCACTTATGGTCCTATAGCTTACGGAAATTAAAATCAAAAGACACAGCCACCCCAAAGGTTGGGACTGCTCTGTTTACAAGAACCTGGTTTACGGTACAAGTTCAATATCTCAGAAAGTGAAAAATGGATAAAGAAGTTGTGGTACTTACGTACAATGCAATATCACTCAGCAATGAAATCTATGTCATCAGGCCCGTAGCAGCATAATAAGTGGATTCAGGTACGATGATTCTAACTGAAATAAGTCACACAGAAAAAGAAACATCATAAGATATCACTAATACACGGAATGTAAACTTGGCTACATAGGAACTGAATTACAATACAGAACAGGGTCTCAAATTTAGAAAACCAACTTATGCTTGCTTAAGGGGAAAGGTGAGTTGGGGTGCTGCATAAAACCAGAGATGGAATTGAGCACAGATAAAGTTCCTTAAGCCAAATATGGAATAGACAAGAGCTACTCCTTGCTCAACGAAATGGACTCAACACCCCATATTAAATGCCTAAGAGTGTACCTGACTAGGAAGTATCTTAAAACCTATGGATTGCTATGTCTCCGAAAGAGAATCAAGCGTGTGTACAGGGGCATAAACGCAGCAGTAATAGGATTGGAGAAGTTCGGTGAGCAAATGAAGACCCTTTGAAGTCATATTGCATGGTACCCATTCCACGGGTCTCAACTCTCCGGGTTTAAGGTATTCTTCCTTCAGCTAAAACATGCATGTGGAACCCAGAGTATGATCAACCGTGTGATCGGGAGACGTGTTCCAATATGTCTCAGTTTTCGTCCCCTGGTACTCGGGTGCAACATTCCAGACGCTTTACTAACACTCTCCCGACTTGGAGAGTCAGCGCCTTTAACCTCCTGTTTGGCCCAGTTTGCAATTTCTGCGGAAGATGAACAGGAATAGGGAGAACCAATGAGAGACTAGCTGGAGGTGTCTGGACGGGCAAATTTAACTCTCATTTCCCACCAGGAAGAGGAATTAACCAAAGGCTCAGCGTGCCGTGCCGGAACCAGATTAGGGCCTGAAGCCATCCTGCGGTGTTGCGGCCAGCTCACGAGAAAGCGAGTTGAAGAAAGGAGCTCAGGGGCACTGTAATTCACAAACCTGCAGAGTTATAAATGACAGCTATCGTCCAAAAATATACTGAAGTAAGGCTGCCAAGAGGACTTGAAAGCGGGGCAGAATTGCAGGAAACCGATTTCAGGAGGTAGGCTGGAATTGCATTTAAAGCATAGGAAAAGAGGCAGAACGTCCACAATGATGCACTTGGCCAAAAAGGGCGTATGCGTTTTTTCCTGAATATATTCAGGAAAAAACGCATACGCACTTTTTGGCCAACCAAGCAAGCTTGCAAAGGAAATCTGCACTACAATGAAGTCTCACTTCCCCCCGGTCAAAAGGGCCATCTGAAAAAAGTGTAAAATCCAGAAAGGCAGGACAGGCCATGGAGAACTGGGAGCCTTGTTATGCTGATGGGCGGGATGTCAATTGCCAACAGCCACTCGGGAGAAGTGTATGGTGTTTCCTGAAACATCTAAAAAACAAAGCAACAGAGCCTAGGGCACTTCCACTTATGGTCCTATAGCTTAGGGAAATTAAAATCAAAAGACACAGCCACCCCAAAGGTTGGGACGGCTCTGTTTACAAGAACCTGGTTTACGGTACAAGTTCAATATCGCAGAAAGTGAAAAATGGATAAAGAAGTTGTGGTACTTACGTACAATGCAATATCACTCAGCAATGAAATCTATGTCATCAGGCCCGTAGCAGCATAATGAGTGGATTCAGGTATGATGATTCTAACTGAAATAAGTCACACAGGAAAAGAAACATCATAAGATATCACTAATACACGGAATGTAAACTTGGCTACATAGGAACTGAATTACAAAACAGAACAGGGTCTCAAATTTAGAAAACCAACTTATGCTTGCTTAAGCGGAAAGGTGAGTTGGGGTGCTGCATAAAACCAGAGATTGAAATGAGCACAGATAAAGTTCCTTAAGCCAAATATGGAATAGACAAGAGCTACTCCTTGCTCAACGAAATGGATTCAACACCCCATATTAAACACCTAAGAATGTACCTGACTAGGAAGTATCTTAAAACCTATGGATTGCTATGTCTCCAAAAGAGAATCAAGCGTGTGTGCAGGGGCATAAACGCAGCAGTGATAGGATTGGAGAGGTTCGGTGAGCAAATGAAGACCCTTTGAAGTCATATTGCATGGTACCCATTCCACGGGTCTCAACTCTCCAGGTTTAAGGTATTCTTCCTTCAGCTAAAACATGCATGTGGAACCCAGAGTATGATCAACCATGTGATCGGGAGACGTGTTCCAATATGTCTCAGTTTTCGTCCCCTTGTACTCGGGTGCAACATTCCAGACGCTTTACTAACACTCTCCCGACTTGGAGAGTCAGCGCCTTTAACCTCCTGTTTGGCCCAGTTTGCAATTTCTGCGGAAGATGTACAGGAATAGGGAGAACCAATGAGAGACTAGCCGGAGGTGTCTGGACGGGCAAATTTAACTCTCATTTCCCACCAGGAAGAGGAATTAACCAAAGGCTCAGCGTGCCGTGCCGCAACCAGATTAGGGCCTGAAGCCATCCTGCAGTGTTGCGGCCAGCTCACGAGAAAGCGAGTTGAAGAAAGGAGCTCAGGGGCACTGTAATTCACAAACCTGCAGAGTTATAAATGACAGCTATCGTCCAAAAATATACTGAAGTAAGGCTGCCAAGAGGACTTGAAAGCGGGGCAGAATTGCAGGAAACCGATTTCAGGAGGTAGACTGGAATTGCATTTAAAGCATAGGAAAAGAGGCAGAACGTCCACAATGATGCACTTGGCCAAAAAGGGCGTATGCGTTTTTTCCTGAATATATTCAGGAAAAAACGCATACGCTCTTTTTGGCCAACCAAGCAAGCTTGCAAAGGAAATCTGCACTACAATGAAGTCTCACTTCCCCCCGGTCAAAAGGGCCATCTGAAAAAAGTGTAAAATCCAGAAAGGCAGGACAGGCCATGGAGAACTGGGAGCCTTGTTATGCTGATGGGCGGGATGTAAATTGCCAACAGCCACTCGGGAGAAGTGTATGGTGTTTCCTGAAACATCTAAAAAACAAAGCAACAGAGCCTAGGGCACTTCCACTTATGGTCCTATAGCTTAGGGAAATTAAAATCAAAAGACACAGCCACCCCAAAGGTTGGGACGGCTCTGTTTACAAGAACCTGGTTTACAGTACAAGTTCAATATCGCAGAAAGTGAAAAATGGATAAAGAAGTTGTGGTACTTACGTACAATGCAGTATCACTCAGAAATGAAATCTATGTCATCAGGCCTGAAGCAGCATAATGAGTGGATTCAGGTATGATGATTCTAACTGAAATAAGTCACACAGGAAAAGAAACATCATAAGATATCACTAATACACGGAATGTAAACTTGGCTACACAGGAACTGAATTCCAAAACAGAACAGGGTCTCAAATTTAGAAAACCAACTTATGCTTGCTTAAGGGGAAAGGTGAGTTGGGGTGCTGCATAAAACCAGAGATTGAAATGAGCACAGATAAAGTTCCTTAAGCCAAATATGGAATAGACAAGAGCTACTCCTTGCTCAACGAAATGGACTCAACACCCCATATTAAATGCCTAAGAGTGTACCTGACTAGGAAGTATCTTAAAACCTATGGATTGCTATGTCTCTGAAAGAGAATCAAGTGTGTGTACAGGGGCATAAACGCAGCAGTGATAGGATTGGAGAGGTTCGGTGAGCAAATGAAGACCCTTTGAAGTCATATTGCATGGTACCCATTCCACGGGTCTCAACTCTCCAGGTTTAAGGTATTCTTCCTTCAGCTAAAACATGCATGTGGAACCCAGAGTATGATCAAACGTGTGATCGGGAGACGTGTTCAAATATGTCTCAGTTTTTGTCCCCTGGTACTCGGGTGCAACATTCCAGATGCTTTACTAACACTCTCCCGACTTGGAGAGTCAGTGCCTTTAACTTCCTGTTTGGCCCAGTTTGCAATTTCTGCGGAAGATGAACAGGAATAGGGAGAAGCAATGACAGACTAGATGGAGGTGTCTGAATGGGCAAATTTAATTCTCATTTCGCACCAGGAAGAGGAATTAACCAAAGGCTCAGCGTGCCGTGCCGGAAGCAGATTAGGGCCTGAAGCCATCCTGCGGTGTTGCGGCCAGCTCACGAGAAAGCGAGTTGAAGAAAGGAGCTCAGGGGCACTGTAATTCACAAACCTGCAGAGTTATAAATGACAGCTATCATCCAAAAATATACTGAAGTAAGGCTGCCAAGAGGACTTGAAAGCGGGGCAGAATTGCAGGAAACCGATTTCAGGAGGTAGACTGGAATTGCATTGAAAGCATAGGAAAAGAGGCAGAACGTCCACAATGATGCACTTGGCCAAAAAGGGCGTATGCGTTTTTTCCTAAATATATTCAGGAAAAAACGCATACGCCCTTTTTGGCCAACCAAGCAAGCTTGCAAAGGAAATCTGCACTACAATGAAGTCTCACTTCCCCCCGGTCAAAAGGGCCATCTGCAAAAAGTGTGAAATCCAGAAAGGCAGGACAGGCCATGGAGAACTGGGAGCCTTGTTATGCTGATGGGCGGGATGTCAATTGCCAACAGCCACTCGGGAGAAGTGTATGGTGTTTCCTGAAACATCTAAAAAACAAAGCAACAGAGCCTAGGGCACTTCCACTTATGGTCCTATAGCTTAGGGAAATTAAAATCAAAAGACACAGCCACCCCAAAGGTTGGGAGGGCTCTGTTTACAAGAACCTGGTTTACGGTACAAGTTCAATATCGCAGAAAGTGAAAAATGGATAAAGAAGTTGTGGTACTTACGTACAATGCAATATCACTCAGCAAGGAAATCTATGTCATCAGGCCCGTAGCAGCATAATGAGTGGATTCAGGTATGATGATTCTAACTGAAATAAGTCACACAGAAAAAGAAACATCATAAGATATCACTAATACACGGAATGTAAACTTGGCTACACAGGAACTGAATTCCAAAACAGAACAGGGTCTCAAATTTAGAAACCCAACTTATGCTTGCTTAAGGGGAAAGGTGAGTTGGGGTGCTGCATAAAACCAGAGATTGAATTGAGCACAGATAAAGTTCCTTAAGCCAAATATGGAATAGACAAGAGCTACTCCTTGCTCAACGAAATGGACTCAACACCCCATATTAAATGCCTAAGAGTGTACCTGACTAGGAAGTATCTTAAAACCTATGGATTGCTATGTCTCCGAAAGAGAATCAAGCGTGTGTACAGGGGCATAAACGCAGCAGTGATAGGATTGGAGAAGTTCGGTGAGCAAATGAAGACCCTTTGAAGTCATATTGCATGGTACCCATTCCACGGGTCTCAACTCTCCAGGTTTAAGGTATTCTTCCTTCAGCTAAAACATGCATGTGGAACCCAGAGTATGATCAACCGTGTGATCGGGAGACGTGTTCCAATATGTCTCAGTTTTCGTCCCCTGGTACTCGGGTGCAACATTCCAGACGCTTTACTAACACTCTCCCGACTTGGAGAGTCAGCGCCTTTAACCTCCTGTTTGGCCCAGTTTGCAATTTCTGCGGAAGATGTACAGGAATAGGGAGAACCAATGACAGACTAGCTGGAGGTGTCTGGACGGGCAAATTTAACTCTCATTTCCCACCAGGAAGAGGAATTAACCAAAGGCTCAGCGTGCCGTGCCGGAACCAGATTAGGGCCTGAAGCCATCCTGCGGTGTTGCGGCCAGCTCACGAGAAAGCGAGTTGAAGAAAGGAGCTCAGGGGCACTGTAATTCACAAACTTGCAGAGTTATAAATGACAGCTATCGTCCAAAAATATACTGAAGTAAGGCTGCCAAGAGGACTTGAAAGCGGGGCAGAATTGCAGGAAACCGATTTCAGGAGGTAGACTGGAATTGCATTTAAAGCATAGGAAAAGAGGCAGAACATCCACAATGATGCACTTGGCCAAAAAGGGCGTATGCGTTTTTTCCTGAATATATTCAGGAAAAAACGCATACGCGCTTTTTGGCCAACCAAGCAAGCTTGCAAAGGAAATCTGCACTACAATGAAGTCTCACTTCCCCCCGGTCAAAAGGGCCATCTGAAAAAAGTGTAAAATCCAGAAAGGCAGGACAGGCCATGGAGAACTGGGAGCCTTGTTATGCTGATGGGCGGGATGTAAATTGCCAACAGCCACTCGGGAGAAGTGTATGGTGTTTCCTGAAACATCTAAAAAACAAAGCAACAGAGCCTAGGGCACTTCCACTTATGGTCCTATAGCTTACGGAAATTAAAATCAAAAGACACAGCCACCCCAAAGGTTGGGACTGCTCTGTTTACAAGAACCTGGTTTACGGTACAAGTTCAATATCTCAGAAAGTGAAAAATGGATAAAGAAGTTGTGGTACTTACGTACAATGCAATATCACTCAGCAATGAAATCTATGTCATCAGGCCCGTAGCAGCATAATAAGTGGATTCAGGTACGATGATTCTAACTGAAATAAGTCACACAGAAAAAGAAACATCATAAGATATCACTAATACACGGAATGTAAACTTGGCTACATAGGAACTGAATTACAATACAGAACAGGGTCTCAAATTTAGAAAACCAACTTATGCTTGCTTAAGGGGAAAGGTGAGTTGGGGTGCTGCATAAAACCAGAGATGGAATTGAGCACAGATAAAGTTCCTTAAGCCAAATATGGAATAGACAAGAGCTACTCCTTGCTCAACGAAATGGACTCAACACCCCATATTAAATGCCTAAGAGTGTACCTGACTAGGAAGTATCTTAAAACCTATGGATTGCTATGTCTCCGAAAGAGAATCAAGCGTGTGTACAGGGGCATAAACGCAGCAGTAATAGGATTGGAGAAGTTCGGTGAGCAAATGAAGACCCTTTGAAGTCATATTGCATGGTACCCATTCCACGGGTCTCAACTCTCCGGGTTTAAGGTATTCTTCCTTCAGCTAAAACATGCATGTGGAACCCAGAGTATGATCAACCGTGTGATCGGGAGACGTGTTCCAATATGTCTCAGTTTTCGTCCCCTGGTACTCGGGTGCAACATTCCAGACGCTTTACTAACACTCTCCCGACTTGGAGAGTCAGCGCCTTTAACCTCCTGTTTGGCCCAGTTTGCAATTTCTGCGGAAGATGAACAGGAATAGGGAGAACCAATGAGAGACTAGCTGGAGGTGTCTGGACGGGCAAATTTAACTCTCATTTCCCACCAGGAAGAGGAATTAACCAAAGGCTCAGCGTGCCGTGCCGGAACCAGATTAGGGCCTGAAGCCATCCTGCGGTGTTGCGGCCAGCTCACGAGAAAGCGAGTTGAAGAAAGGAGCTCAGGGGCACTGTAATTCACAAACCTGCAGAGTTATAAATGACAGCTATCGTCCAAAAATATACTGAAGTAAGGCTGCCAAGAGGACTTGAAAGCGGGGCAGAATTGCAGGAAACCGATTTCAGGAGGTAGACTGGAATTGCATTTAAAGCATAGGAAAAGAGGCAGAACGTCCACAATGATGCACTTGGCCAAAAAGGGCGTATGCGTTTTTTCCTGAGGAAAAAACGCATACGCCCTTTTTGGCCAACCAAGCAAGCTTGCAAAGGAAATCTGCACTACAATGAAGTCTCACTTCCCCCCGGTCAAAAGGGCCATCTGAAAAAAGTGTAAAATCCAGAAAGGCAGGACAGGCCATGGAGAACTGGGAGCCTTGTTATGCTGATGGGCGGGATGAAAATTGCCAACAGCCACTCGGGAGAAGTGTATGGTGTTTCCTGAAACATCTAAAAAACAAAGCAACAGAGCCTAGGGCACTTCCAATTATGGTCCTATAGCTTAGGGAAATTAAAATCAAAAGACACAGCCACCCCAAAGGTTGGGACGGCTCTGTTTACAAGAACCTGGTTTACGGTACAAGTTCAATATCGCAGAAAGTGAAAAATGGATAAAGAAGTTGTGGTACTTACGTACAATGCAATATCACTCAGCAAGGAAATCTATGTCATCAGGCCCGTAGCAGCATAATGAGTGGATTCAGGTATGATGATTCTAACTGAAATAAGTCACACAGAAAAAGAAACATCATAAGATATCACTAATACACGGAATGTAAACTTGGCTACACAGGAACTGAATTCCAAAACAGAACAGTGTCTCAAATTTAGAAACCCAACTTATGCTTGCTTAAGGGGAAAGGTGAGTTGGGGTGCTGCATAAAACCAGAGATTGAAATGAGCACAGATAAAGTTCCTTAAGCCAAATATGGAATAGACAAGAGCTACTCCTTGCTCAACGAAATGGATTCAACACCCCATATTAAACACCTAAGAATATACCTGACTAGGAAGTATCTTAAAACCTATGGATTGCTATGTGTCCGAAAGAGAATCAAGCGTGTGTGCAGGGGCATAAACGCAGCAGTGATAGGACTGGAGAGGTTCGGTGAGCAAATGAAGACCCTTTGAAATCATATTGCATGTTACCCATTCCACGGGTCTCAACTCTCCAGGTTTAAGGTATTCTTCCTTCAGCTAAAACATGCATGTGGAACCCAGAGTATGATCAACCATGTGATCGGGAGATGTGTTCCAATATGTCTCAGTTTTCGTCCCCTGGTACTCGGGTGCAACATTCCAGATGCTTTACTAACACTCTCCCAACTTGGAGAGTCAGTGCCTTTAACCTCCTGTTTGGCCCAGTTTGCAATTTCTGCGGAAGATGAACAGGAATAGGGAGAACCAATGACAGACTAGATGGAGGTGTCTGGATGGGCAAATTTAATTCTCATTTCGCACCAGGAAGAGGAATTAACCAAAGGCTCAGCGTGCCGTGCCGGAACCAGATTAGGGCCTGAAGCAATCCTGCGGTGTTGCGGCCAGCTCACGAGAAAGCGAGTTGAAGAAAGGAGCTCAGGGGCACTGTAATTCACAAACCTGCAGAGTTATAAATGACAGCTATCGTCCAAAAATATACTGAAGTAAGGCTGCCAAGAGGACTTGAAAGCGGGGCAGAATTGCAGGAAACCGATTTCAGGAGGTAGACTGGAATTGCATTTAAAGCATAGGAAAAGAGGCAGAACGTCCACAATGATGCACTTGGCCAAAAAGGGCGTATGCGTTTTTTCCTAAATATATTCAGGAAAAAACGCATACGCCCTTTTTGGCCAACCAAGCAAGCTTGCAAAGGAAATCTGCACTACAATGAAGTCTCACTTCCCCCCGGTCAAAAGGGCCATCTGAAAAAAGTGTGAAATCCAGAAAGGCAGGACAGGCCATGGAGAACTGGGAGCCTTGTTATGCTGATGGGCGGGATGTAAATTGCCAACAGCCACTCGGGAGAAGTGTATGGTGTTTCCTGAAACATCTAAAAAACAAAGCAACAGAGCCTAGGGCACTTCCACTTATGGTCCTATAGCTTAGGGAAATTAAAATCAAAAGACACAGCCACCCCAAAGGTTGGGACGGCTCTGTTTACAAGAACCTGGTTTACGGTACAAGTTCAATATCTCAGAAAGTGAAAAATGGATAAAGAAGTTGTGGTACTTACGTACAATGCAATATCACTCAGCAATGAAATCTATGTCATCAGGCCCGTAGCAGCATAATAAGTGGATTCAGGTATGATGATTCTAACTGAAATAAGTCACACAGAAAAAGAAACATCATAAGATATCACTAATACACGGAATGTAAACTTGGCTACATAGGAACTGAATTACAATACAGAACAGGGTCTCAAATTTAGAAAACCAACTTATGCTTGCTTAAGGGGAAAGGTGAGTTGGCGTGCTGCATAAAACCAGAGATGGAATTGAGCACAGATAAAGTTCCTTAAGCCAAATATGGAATAGACAAGAGCTACTCCTTGCTCAACGAAATGGACTCAACACCCCATATTAAATGCCTAAGAGTGTACCTGACTAGGAAGTATCTTAAAACCTATGGATTGCTATGTCTCCGAAAGAGAATCAAGCGTGTATACAGGGGCATAAATGCAGCAGTGATAGGATTGGAGAGATTCGGTGAGCAAATGAAGACGCTTTGAAGTCATATTGCATGGTACCCATTCCACGGGTCTCAACTCTCCAGGTTTAAGGTATTCTTCCTTCAGCTAAAACATGCATGTGGAACCCAGAGTATGATCAACCGTGTGATCGGGAGACGTGTTCCAATATGTCTCAGTTTTCGTCCCCTGGTACTCGGGTGCAACATTCCAGACGCTTTACTAACACTCTCCCGCCTTGGAGAGTCAGTGCCTTTAACCTCCTGTTTGGCCCAGTTTGCAATTTCTGCGGAAGATGAACAGGAATAGGGAGAACCAATGAGAGACTAGCTGGAGGTGTCTGGACGGGCAAATTTAACTCTCATTTCGCACCAGGAAGAGGAATTAACCAAAGGCTCAGCATGCCGTGCCGGAACCAGATTAGGGCCTGAAGCAATCCTGCGGTGTTGCGGCCAGCTCACGAGAAAGCGAGTTGAAGAAAGGAGCTCAGGGGCACTGTAATTCACAAACCTGCAGAGTTATAAATGACAGCTATCGTCCAAAAATATACTGAAGTAAGGCTGCCAAGAGGACTTGAAAGCGGGGCAGAATTGCAGGAAACCGATTTCAGGAGGTAGACTGGAATTGCATTGAAAGCATAGGAAAAGAGGCAGAACGTCCACAATGATGCACTTGGCCAAAAAGGGCGTATGCGTTTTTTCCTGAATATATTCAGGAAAAAACGCATACGCCCTTTTTGGCCAACCAAGCAAGCTTGCAAAGGAAATGTGCACTACACTGAAGTCTCACTTCCCCCCGGTCAAAAGGGCCATCTGAAAAAAGTGTAAAATCCAGAAAGGCAGGACAGGCCATGGAGAACTGGGAGCCTTGTTATGCTGATGGGTGGGATGTAAATTGCCAACAGCCACTCGGGAGAAGTGTATGGTGTTTCCTGAAACATCTAAAAAACAAAGCAACAGAGCCTAGGGCACTTCCACTTATGGTCCTATAGCTTAGGGAAATTAAAATCAAAAAGACACAGCCACCCCAAAGGTTGGGACGGCTCTGTTTACAAGAACCTGGTTTACGGTACAAGTTCAATATCACAGAAAGTGAAAAATGGATAAAGAAGTTGTGGTACTTACGTACAATGCAGTATCACTCAGCAATGAAATCTATGTCATCAGGCCCGTAGCAGCATAATGAGTGGATTCAGGTATGATGATTCTAACTGAAATGAGTCACACAGAAAAAGAAACATTATAAGATATCACTAATACACGGAATGTAAACTTGGCTACACTGGAACTGAATTCCAAAACAGAACAGGGTCTCAAATTTAGAAACACAACTTATGCTTGCTTAAGGGGAAAGGTGAGTTGGGGTGCTGCATAAAACCAGAGATTGAAATGAGCACAGATAAAGTTCCTTAAGCCAAATATGGAATAGACAAGAGCTACTCCTTGCTCAACGAAATGGACTCAACACCCCATATTAAATGCCTAAGAGTGTACCTGACTAGGAAGTATCTTAAAACCTATGGATTGCTATGTCTCCGAAAGAGAATCAAGCGTGTGTACAGGGGCATAAACGCAGCAGTGATAGGATTGGAGAGGTTCGGTGAGCAAATGAAGACCCTTTGAAGTCATATTGCATGGTACCCATTCCACGGGTCTCAACTCTCCAGGTTTAAGGTATTCTTCCTTCAGCTAAAACATGCATGTGGAACCCAGAGTATGATCAACCGTGTGATCGGGAGACGTGTTCCAATATGTCTCAGTTTTCGTCCCCTATTACTCGGGTGCAACATTCCAGACGCTTTACTAACACTCTCCCGACTTGGAGAGTCAGTGCCTTTAACCTCCTGTTTGGCCCAGTTTGCAATTTCTGCGGAAGATGAACAGGAATAGGGAGAACCAATGAGAGACTAGCTGGAGGTGTCTGGACGGGCAAATTTAACTCTCATTTCCCACCAGGAAGAGGAATTAACCAAAGGCTCAGCGTGCCGTGCCGCAACCAGATTAGGGCCTGAAGCCATCCTGCGGTGTTGCGGCCAGCTCACGAGAAAGCGAGTTGAAGAAAGGAGCTCAGGGGCACTGTAATTCACAAACCTGCAGAGTTATAAATGATAGCTATCATCCAAAAATATACTGAAGTAAGGCTGCCAAGAGGACTTGAAAGCGGGGCAGAATTGCAGGAAACCGATTTCAGGAGGTAGACTGGAATTGCATTTAAAGCATAGGAAAAGAGGCAGAACGTCCACAATGATGCACTTGGCCAAAAAGGGCGTATGCGTTTTTTCCTGAATATATTCAGGAAAAAACGCATACGCCCTTTTTGGCCAACCAAGCAAGCTTGCAAAGGAAATCTGCACTACAGTGAAGTCTCACTTCCCCCCGGTCAAAAGGGCCATCTGAAAAAAGTGTAAAATCCAGAAAGGCAGGACAGGCCATGGAGAACTGGGAGCCTTGTTATGCTGATGGGTGGGATGTAAATTGCCAACAGCCACTCGGGAGAGGTGTATGGTGTTTCCTGAAACATCTAAAAAACAAAGCAACAGAGCCTAGGGCACTTCCACTTATGGTCCTATAGCTTAGGGAAATTAAAATCAAAAAGACACAGCCACCCCAAAGGTTGGGACGGCTCTGTTTACAAGAACCTGGTTTACGGTACAAGTTCAATATCGCAGAAAGTGAAAAATGGATAAAGAAGTTGTGGTACTTACGTACAATGCAGTATCACTCAGCAATGAAATCTATGTCATCACGCCCGTAGCAGCATAATGAGTGGATTCAGGTACGATGATTCTAACTGAAATAAGTCACACAGGAAAAGAAACATCATAAGATATCACTAATACACGGAATGTAACCTTGGCTACACAGGAACTGAATTACAAAACAGAACAGGGTCTCAAATTTAGAAAACCAACTTATGCTTGCTTAAGGGGAAAGGTGAGTTGGGGTGCTGCATAAAACCAGAGATTGAAATGAGCACAGATAATGTTCCTTAAGCCAAATATGGAATAGACAAGAGCTACTCCTTGCTCAACGAAATGGACTCAACACCCCATATTAAATGCCTAAGAGTGTACCTGACTAGGAAGTATCTTAAAACCTATGGATTGCTATGTCTCTGAAAGAGAATCAAGTGTGTGTACAGGGGCATAAACGCAGCAGTGATAGGATTGGAGAGGTTCGGTGAGCAAATGAAGACCCTTTGAAGTCATATTGCATGGTACCCATTCCACGGGTCTCAACTCTCCAGGTTTAAGGTATTCTTCCTTCAGCTAAAACATGCATGTGGAACCCAGAGTATGATCAACCGTGTGATCGGGAGACGTGTTCCAATATGTCTCAGTTTTCGTCCCCTGGTACTCGGGTGCAACATTCCAGACGCTTTACTAACACTCTCCCGACTTGGAGAGTCAGTGCCTTTAACCTCCTGTTTGGCCCAGTTTGCAATTTCTGCGGAAGATGAACAGGAATAGGGAGAACCAATGACAGACTAGCTGGAGGTGTCTGGACGGGCAAATTTAACTCTCATTTCCCACCAGGAAGAGGAATTAACCAAAGGCTCAGCGTGCCGTGCCGGAACCAGATTAGGGCCTGAAGCCATCCTGCGGTGTTGCGGCCAGCTCACGAGAAAGCGACTTGAAGAAAGGAGCTCAGGGGCACTGTAATTCACAAACCTGCAGAGTTATAAATGACAGCTATCGTCCAAAAATATACTGAGGTAAGGCTGCCAAGAGGACTTGAAAGCGGGGCAGAATTGCAGGAAACCGATTTCAGGAGGTAGACTGGAATTGCATTGAAAGCATAGGAAAAGAGGCAGAACGTCCACAATGATGCACTTGGCCAAAAAGGGCGTATGCGTTTTTTCCTGAATATATTCAGGAAAAAACGCATACGCCCTTTTTGGCCAACCAAGCAAGCTTGCAAAGGAAATCTGCACTACAATGAAGTCTCACTTCCCCCCGGTCAAAAGGGCCATCTGAAAAAAGTGTAAAATCCAGAAAGGCAGGACAGGCCATGGAGAACTGGGAGCCTTGTTATGCTGATGGGTGGGATGTAAATTGCCAACAGCCACTCGGGAGAAGTGTATGGTGTTTCCTGAAACATCTAAAAAACAAAGCAACAGAGCCTAGGGCACTTCCACTTATGGTCCTATAGCTTAGGGAAATTAAAATCAAAAAGACACAGCCACCCCAAAAGTTGGGACGGCTCTGTTTACAAGAACCTGGTTTACGGTACAAGTTCAATATCGCAGAAAGTGAAAAATGGATAAAGAAGTTGTGGTACATACGTACAATGCAGTATCACTCAGCAATGAAATCTATGTCATCAGGCCCGTAGCAGCATAATGAGTGGATTCAGGTATGATGATTCTAACTGAAATGAGTCACACAGAAAAAGAAACATCATAAGATATCACTAATACACGGAATGTAAACTTGGCTACACTGGAACTGAATTCCAAAACAGAACAGTGTCTCAAATTTAGAAACCCAACTTATGCTTGCTTAAGGGGAAAGGTGAGTTGGGGTGCTGCATAAAACCAGAGATTGAAATGAGCACAGATAAAGTTCCTTAAGCCAAATATGGAATAGACAAGAGCTACTCCTTGCTCAACGAAATGGACTCAACACCCCATATTAAATGCCTAAGAGTGTACCTGACTAGGAAGTATCTTAAGACCTATGGATTGCTATGTCTCTGAAAGAGAATCAAGTGTGTGTACAGGGGCATAAACGCAGCAGTGATAGGATTGGAGAGGTTCGGTGAGCAAATGAAGACCCTTTGAAGTCATATTGCATGGTACCCATTCCACGGGTCTCAACTCTCCAGGTTTAAGGTATTCTTCCTTCAGCTAAAACATGCATGTGGAACCCAGAGTATGATCAACCGTGTGATCGGGAGACGTGTTCCAATATGTCTCAGTTTTCGTCCCCTGGTACTCGGGTGCAACATTCCAGACGCTTTACTAACACTCTCCCGACTTGGAGAGTCAGTGCCTTTAACCTCCTGTTTGGCCCAGTTTGCAATTTCTGCGGAAGATGAACAGGAATAGGCAGAACCAATGACAGACTAGCTGGAGGTGTCTGGACGGGCAAATTTAACTCTCATTTCCCACCAGGAAGAGGAATCAACCAAAGGCTCAGCGTGCCGTGCCGGAACCAGATTAGGGCCTGAAGCCATCCTGCGGGGTTGCGGCCAGCTCACGAGAAAGCGACTTGAAGAAAGGAGCTCAGGGGCACTGTAATTCACAAACCTGCAGAGTTATAAATGACAGCTATCGTCCAAAAATATACTGAAGTAAGGCTGCCAAGAGGACTTGAAAGCGGGGCAGAATTGCAGGAAACCGATTTCAGGAGGTAGACTGGAATTGCATTTAAAGCATAGGAAAAGAGGCAGAACGTCCACAATGATGCACTTGGCCAAAAAGGGCGTATGCGTTTTTTCCTGAATATATTCAGGAAAAAACGCATACGCCCTTTTTGGCAAACCAAGCAAGCTTGCAAAGGAAATCTGCACTACAATGAAGTCTCACTTCCCCCCAGTCAAAAGGGCCATCTGAAAAAAGTGTAAAATCCAGAAAGGCAGGACAGGCCATGGAGAACTGGGAGCCTTGTTATGCTGATGGGCGGGATGTAAATTGCCAACAGCCACTCGGGAGAGGTGTATGGTGTTTCCTGAAACATCTAAAAAACAAAGCAACAGAGCCTAGGGCACTTCCACTTATGGTCCTATAGCTTAGGGAAATTAAAATAAAAAAGACACAGCCACCCCAAAGTTGGGACGGCTCTGTTTACAAGAACCTGGTTTACGGTACAAGTTCAATATCGCAGAAAGTGAAAAATGGATAAAGAAGTTGTGGTACTTACGTACAATGCAGTATCACTCAGCAATGAAATCTATGTCATCAGGCCCGTAGCAGCATAATGAGTGGATTCAGGTACGATGATTCTAACTGAAATAAGTCACACAGGAAAAGAAACATCATAAGATATCACTAATACACGGAATGTAACCTTGGCTACACAGGAACTGAATTCCAAAACAGAACAGGGTCTCAAATTTAGAAAACCAACTTATGCTTGCTTAAGGGGAAAGGTGAGTTGGGGTGCTGCATAAAACCAGAGATTGAAATGAGCACAGATAAAGTTCCTTAAGCCAAATATGGAATAGACAAGAGCTACTCCTTGCTCAACGAAATGGACTCAACACCCCATATTAAATGCCTAAGAGTGTACCTGACTAGGAAGTATCTTAAAACCTATGGATTGCTATGTCTCTGAAAGAGAATCAAGTGTGTGTACAGGGGCATAAACGCAGCAGTGATAGGATTGGAGAGGTTCGGTGAGCAAATGAAGACCCTTTGAAGTCATATTGCATGGTACCCATTCCACGGGTCTCAACTCTCCAGGTTTAAGGTATTCTTCCTTCAGCTAAAACATGCATGTGGAACCCAGAGTATGATCAACCGTGTGATCGGGAGACGTGTTCCAATATGTCTCAGTTTTCGTCCCCTGGTACTCGGGTGCAACATTCCAGACGCTTTACTAACACTCTCCCGACTTGGAGAGTCAGTGCCTTTAACCTCCTGTTTGGCCCAGTTTGCAATTTCTGCGGAAGATGAACAGGAATAGGGAGAACCAATGACAGACTAGCTGGAGGTGTCTGGACGGGCAAATTTAACTCTCATTTCCCACCAGGAAGAGGAATTAACCAAAGGCTCAGCGTGCCGTGCCGGAACCAGATTAGGGCCTGAAGCCATCCTGCGGTGTTGCGGCCAGCTCACGAGAAAGCGACTTGAAGAAAGGAGCTCAGGGGCACTGTAATTCACAAACCTGCAGAGTTATAAATGACAGCTATCGTCCAAAAATATACTGAAGTAAGGCTGCCAAGAGGACTTGAAACCGGGGCAGAATTGCAGGAAACCGATTTCAGGAGGTAGACTGGAATTGCATTTAAAGCATAGGAAAAGAGGCAGAACGTCCACAATGATGCACTTGGCCAAAAAGGGTGTATCCGTTTTTTCCTGAATATATTCAGGAAAATACGCATACGCCCTTTTTGGCCAACCAAGCAAGCTTGCAAAGGAAATCTGCACTACAATGAAGTCTCACTTCCCCCCGGTCAAAAGGGCCATCTGAAAAAAGTGTAAAATCCAGAAAGGCAGGACAGGCCATGGAGAACTGGGAGCCTTGTTATGCTGATGGGCGGGATGTAAATTGCCAACAGCCACTCGGGAGAAGTGTATGGTGTTTCCTGAAACATCTAAAAAACAAAGCAACAGAGCCTAGGGCACTTCCACTTATGGTCCTATAGCTTAGGGAAATTAAAATCAAAAGACACAGCCACCCCAAAGGTTGGGACGGCTCTGTTTACAAGAACCTGGTTTACGGTACAAGTTCAATATCGCAGAAAGTGAAAAATGGATAAAGAAGTTGTGGTACTTACGTACAATGCAGTATCACTCAGCAATGAAATCTATGTCATCAGGCCCGTAGCAGCATAATGAGTGGATTCAGGTACGATGATTCTAACTGAAATAAGTCACACAGAAAAAGAAACATCACAAGATATCACTAATACACGGAATGTAAACTTGGCTACACAGGAACTGAATTACAAAACAGAACAGGGTCTCAAATTTAGAAAACCAACTTATGCTTGCTTAAGGGGAAAGGTGAGTTGGGGTGCTGCATAAAACCAGAGATTGAAATGAGCACAGATAAAGTTCCTTAAGCCAAATATGGAATAGACAAGAGCTACTCCTTGCTCAACGAAATGGACTCAACACCCCATATTAAATGCCTAAGAGTGTACCTGACTAGGAAGTATCTTAAAACCTATGGATTGCTATGTCTCCGAAAGAGAATCAAGCGTGTGTACAGGGGCATAAACGCAGCAGTGATAGGACTGGAGAGGTTCGGTGAGCAAATGAAGACCCTTTGAAGTCATATTGCATGGTACCCATTCCACGGGTCTCAACTCTCCAGGTTTAAGGTATTCTTCTTTCAGCTAAAACGTGCATGTGGAACCCAGAGTATGATCAACCGTGTGATCAGGAGACGTGTTCCAATATGTGTCAGTTTTCGTCCCCTGGTACTCGGGTGCAACATTCCAGACGCTTTACTAACACTCTCCCGACTTGGAGAGTCAGTGCCTTTAACCTCCTGTTTGGCCCAGTTTGCAATTTCTGCGGAAGATGAACAGGAATAGGGAGAACCAATGAGAGACTAGCTGGAGGTGTCTGGACGGGCAAATTTAACTCTCATTTCCCACCAGGAAGAGGAATTAACCAAAGGCTCAGCGTGCCGTGCCGGAACCAGATTAGGGCCTGAAGCCATCCTGCGGTGTTGCGGCCAGCTCACGAGAAAGCGAGTTGAAGAAAGGAGCTCAGGGGCACTGTAATTCACAAACCTGCAGAGTTATAAATGACAGCTATCGTCCAAAAATATACTGAAGTAAGGCTGCCAAGAGGACTTGAAAGCGGGGCAGAATTGCAGGAAACCGATTTCAGGAGGTAGACTGGAATTGCATTGAAAGCATACGAAAAGAGGCAGAACGTCCACAATGATGCACTTGGCCAAAAAGGGCGTATGCGTTTTTTCCTGAATATATTCAGGAAAAAACGCATACGCCCTTTTTGGCCAACCAAGCAAGCTTGCAAAGGAAATCTGCACTACAATGAAGTCTCACTTCCCCCCCGGTCAAAAGGGCCATCTGAAAAAAGTGTAAAATCCAGAAAGGCAGGACAGGCCATGGAGAACTGGGAGCCTTGTTATGCTGATGGGCGGGATGTAAATTGCCAACAGCCACTCGGGAGAAGTGTATGGTGTTTCCTGAAACATCTAAAAAACAAAGCAACAGAGCCTAGGGCACTTCCACTTATGGTCCTATAGCTTAGGGAAATTAAAATCAAAAGACACAGCCACCCCAAAGGTTGGGACGGCTCTGTTTACAAGAACCTGGTTTACGGTACAAGTTCAATATCGCAGAAAGTGAAAAATGGATAAAGAAGTTGTGGTACTTACGTACAATGCAGTATCACTCAGCAATGAAATCTATGTCATCAGGCCCGTAGCAGCATAATGAGTGGATTCAGGTACGATGATTCTAACTGAAATAAGTCACACAGAAAAAGAAACATCACAAGATATCACTAATACACGGAATGTAAACTTGGCTACACAGGAACTGAATTACAAAACAGAACAGGGTCTCAAATTTAGAAAACCAACTTATGCTTGCTTAAGGGGAAAGGTGAGTTGGGGTGCTGCATAAAACCAGAGATTGAAATGAGCACAGATAAAGTTCCTTAAGCCAAATATGGAATAGACAAGAGCTACTCCTTGCTCAACGAAATGGACTCAACACCCCATATTAAATGCCTAAGAGTGTACCTGACTAGGAAGTATCTTAAAACCTATGGATTGCTATGTCTCCGAAAGAGAATCAAGCGTGTGTACAGGGGCATAAACGCAGCAGTGATAGGACTGGAGAGGTTCGGTGAGCAAATGAAGACCCTTTGAAGTCATATTGCATGGTACCCATTCCACGGGTCTCAACTCTCCAGGTTTAAGGTATTCTTCTTTCAGCTAAAACGTGCATGTGGAACCCAGAGTATGATCAACCGTGTGATCAGGAGACGTGTTCCAATATGTGTCAGTTTTCGTCCCCTGGTACTCGGGTGCAACATTCCAGACGCTTTACTAACACTCTCCCGACTTGGAGAGTCAGTGCCTTTAACCTCCTGTTTGGCCCAGTTTGCAATTTCTGCGGAAGATGAACAGGAATAGGGAGAACCAATGAGAGACTAGCTGGAGGTGTCTGGACGGGCAAATTTAACTCTCATTTCCCACCAGGAAGAGGAATTAACCAAAGGCTCAGCGTGCCGTGCCGGAACCAGATTAGGGCCTGAAGCCATCCTGCGGTGTTGCGGCCAGCTCACGAGAAAGCGAGTTGAAGAAAGGAGCTCAGGGGCACTGTAATTCACAAACCTGCAGAGTTATAAATGACAGCTATCGTCCAAAAATATACTGAAGTAAGGCTGCCAAGAGGACTTGAAAGCGGGGCAGAATTGCAGGAAACCGATTTCAGGAGGTAGACTGGAATTGCATTGAAAGCATAGGAAAAGAGGCAGAACGTCCACAATGATGCACTTGGCCAAAAAGGGCGTATGCGTTTTTTCCTGAATATATTCAGGAAAAAACGCATACGCCCTTTTTGGCCAACCAAGCAAGCTTGCAAAGGAAATCTGCACTACAATGAAGTCTCACTTCCCCCCGGTCAAAAGGGCCATCTGAAAAAAGTGTAAAATCCAGAAACGCAGGACAGGCCATGGAGAACTGGGAGCCTTGTTATGTTGATGGGCGGGATGTAAATTGCCAACAGCCACTCGGGAGAAGTGTATGGTGTTTCCTGAAACATCTAAAAAACAAAGCAACAGAGCCTAGGGCACTTCCACTTATGGTCCTATAGCTTAGGGAAATTAAAATCAAAAGACACAGCCACACCAAAGGTTGGGACGGCTCTGTTTACAAGAACCTGGTTTACGGTACAAGTTCAATATCGCAGAAAGTGAAAAATGGATAAAGAAGTTGTGGTACTTACGTACAATGCAGTATCACTCAGCAATGAAATCTATGTCATCAGGCCCGTAGCAGCATAATGAGTGGATTCAGGTACGATGATTCTAACTGAAATAAGTCACACAGAAAAAGAAACATCATAAGATATCACTAATACACGGAATGTAAACTTGGCTACACAGGAACTGAATTACAAAACAGAACAGGGTCTCAAATTTAGAAAACCAACTTATGCTTGCTTAAGGGGAAAGGTGAGTTGGGGTGCTGCATAAAACCAGGGATTGAAATGAGCACAGATAAAGTTCCTTAAGCCAAATATGGAATAGACAAGAGCTACTCCTTGCTCAACGAAATGGACTCAACACCCCATATTAAATGCCTAAGAGTGTACCTGACTAGGAAGTATCTTAAAACCTATGGATTGCTATGTCTCTGAAAGAGAATCAAGTGTGTGTACAGGGGCATAAACGCAGCAGTGATAGGATTGGAGAGGTTCGGTGAGCAAATGAAGACCCTTTGAAATCATATTGCATGGTACCCATTCCACGGGTCTCAACTCTCCAGGTTTAAGGTATTCTTCCTTCAGCTAAAACATGCATGTGTAACCCAGAGTATGATCAACCGTGTGATCGGGAGATGTGTTCCAATATGTCTCAGTTTTCGTCCCCTGGTACTCGGGTGCAACATTCCAGACGCTTTACTAACACTCTCCCGACTTGGAGAGTCAGTGTCTTTAACCTCCTGTTTGGCCCAGTTTGCAATTTCTGCGGAAGATGAACAGGAATAGGGAGAACCAATGAGAGACTAGCTGGAGGTGTCTGGACGGGCAAATTTAACTCTCATTTCCCACCAGGAAGAGGAATTAACCAAAGGCTCAGCATGCCGTGCGGGAACCAGATTAGGGCCTGAAGCCATCCTGCGGTGTTGCGGCCAGCTCACGAGAAAGCGAGTTGAAGAAAGGAGCTCAGGGGCACTGTAATTCACAAACCTGCAGAGTTATAAATGACAGCTATCGTCCAAAAATATACTGAAGTAAGGCTGCCAAGAGGACTTGAAAGCGGGGCAGAATTGCAGGAAACCGATTTCAGGAGGTAGACTGGAATTGCATTTAAAGCATAGGAAAAGAGGCAGAACGTCCACAATGATGCACTTGGCCAAAAAGGGCGTATGCGTTTTTTCCTGAATATATTCAGGAAAAAACGCATACGCCCTTTTTGGCCAACCAAGCAAGCTTGCAAAGGAAATCTGCACTACAATGAAGTCTCACTTCCCCCCAGTCAAAAGAGCCATCTGAAAAAAGTGTAAAATCCAGAAAGGCAGGACAGGCCATGGAGAACTGGGAGCCTTGTTATGCTGATGGGCGGGATGTAAATTGCCAACAGCCACTCGGGAGAAGTGTATGGTGTTTCCTGAAACATCTAAAAAACAAAGCAACAGAGCCTAGGGCACTTCCACTTATGGTCCTATAGCTTAGGGAAATTAAAATCAAAAAGACACAGCCACCCCAAAGGTTGGGACGGCTCTGTTTACAAGAACCTGGTTTACGGTACAAGCTCACTATCGCAGAAAGTGAAAAATGGATAAAGAAGTTGTGGTACTTACGTACAATGCAGTATCACTCAGCAAGGAAATCTATGTCATCAGGCCCGTAGCAGCATAATGAGTGGATTCAGGTATGATGATTCTAACTGAAATAAGTCACACAGAAAAAGAAACATCATAAGATATCACTAATACACGGAATGTAAACTTGGCTACACAGGAACTGAATTTCAAAACAGAACAGGGTCTCAAATTTAGAAAACCAACTTATGCTTGCTTAAGGGGAAAGGTGAGTTGGGGTGCCGCATAAAACCAGAGATTGAAATGAGCACAGATAAAGTTCCTTAAGCCAAATATGTAATAGACAAGAGCTACTCCTTGCTCAACGAAATGGATTCAACACCCCATATTAAACACATAAAAATATACCTGACTAGGAAGAATCTTAAAATCTATGGATTGCTATGTCTCCGAAAGAGAATCAAGCGTGTGTACAGGGGCATAAACGCAGCAGTGATAGGATTGGAGAGGTTCGGTGAGCAAATGAAGACCCTTTGAAGTCATATTGCATGGTACCCATTCCACGGGTCTCAACTCTCCAGGTTTAAGGTATTCTTCCTTCAGCTAAAACATGCATGTGGAACCCAGAGTATGATCAACCGTGTGATCGGGAGACGTGTTCCAATATGTCTCAGTTTTCGTCCCCTGGTACTCGGGTGCAACATTCCAGACGCTTTACTAACACTCTCCCGACTTGGAGAGTCAGTGCCTTTAACCTCCTGTTTGGCCCAGTTTGCAATTTCTGCGGAAGATGAACAGGAATAGGGAGAACCAATGACAGACTAGCTGGAGGTGTCTGGACGGGCAAATTTAACTCTCATTTCCCACCAGGAAGAGGAATTAACCAAAGGCTCAGCGTGCCGTGCCGGAACCAGATTAGGGCCTGAAGCCATCCTGCGGTGTTGCGGCCAGCTCACGAGAAAGCGACTTGAAGAAAGGAGCTCAGGGGCACTGTAATTCACAAACCTGCAGAGTTATAAATGACAGCTATCGTCCAAAAATATACTGAGGTAAGGCTGCCAAGAGGACTTGAAAGCGGGGCAGAATTGCAGGAAACCGATTTCAGGAGGTAGACTGGAATTGCATTTAAAGCATAGGAAAAGAGGCAGAACGTCCACAATGATGCACTTGGCCAAAAAGGGCGTATGCGTTTTTTCCTGAATATATTCAGGAAAAAACGCATACGCCCTTTTTGGCCAACCAAGCAAGCTTGCAAAGGAAATCTGCACTACAATGAAGTCTCACTTCCCCCCGGTCAAAAGGGCCATCTGAAAAAAGTGTAAAATCCAGAAAGGCAGGACAGGCCATGGAGAACTGGGAGCCTTGTTATGCTGATGGGTGGGATGTAAATTGCCAACAGCCACTCGGGAGAAGTGTATGGTGTTTCCTGAAACATCTAAAAAACAAAGCAACAGAGCCTAGGGCACTTCCACTTATGGTCCTATAGCTTAGGGAAATTAAAATCAAAAAGACACAGCCACCCCAAAGGTTGGGACGGCTCTGTTTACAAGAACCTGGTTTACGGTACAAGTTCAATATCGCAGAAAGTGAAAAATGGATAAAGAAGTTGTGGTACTTACGTACAATGCAGTATCACTCAGCAATGAAATCTATGTCATCAGGCCCGTAGCAGCATAATGAGTGGATTCAGGTATGATGATTCTAACTGAAATGAGTCACACAGAAAAAGAAACATCATAAGATATCACTAATACACGGAATGTAAACTTGGCTACACTGGAACTGAATTCCAAAACAGAACAGGGTCTCAAATTTAGAAACCCAACTTATGCTTGCTTAAGGGGAAAGGTGAGTTGGGGTGCTGCATAAAACTAGAGATTGAAATGAGCACAGATAAAGTTCCTTAAGCCAAATATGGAATAGACAAGAGCTACTCCTTGCTCAACGAAATGGACTCAACACCCCATATTAAATGCCTAAGAGTGTACCTGACTAGGAAGTATCTTAAGACCTATGGATTGCTATGTCTCTGAAAGAGAATCAAGTGTGTGTACAGGGGCATAAACGCAGCAGTGATAGGATTGGAGAGGTTCGGTGAGCAAATGAAGACCCTTTGAAGTCATATTGCATGGTACCCATTCCACGGGTCTCAACTCTCCAGGTTTAAGGTATTCTTCCTTCAGCTAAAACATGCATGTGGAACCCAGAGTATGATCAACCGTGTGATCGGGAGACGTGTTCCAATATGTCTCAGTTTTCGTCCCCTGGTACTCGGGTGCAACATTCCAGACGCTTTACTAACACTCTCCCGACTTGGAGAGTCAGTGCCTTTAACCTCCTGTTTGGCCCAGTTTGCAATTTCTGCGGAAGATGAACAGGAATAGGCAGAACCAATGACAGACTAGCTGGAGGTGTCTGGACGGGCAAATTTAACTCTCATTTCCCACCAGGAAGAGGAATTAACCAAAGGCTCAGCGTGCCGTGCCGGAACCAGATTAGGGCCTGAAGCCATCCTGCGGGGTTGCGGCCAGCTCACGAGAAAGCGACTTGAAGAAAGGAGCTCAGGGGCACTGTAATTCACAAACCTGCAGAGTTATAAATGACAGCTATCGTCCAAAAATATACTGAAGTAAGGCTGCCAAGAGGACTTGAAAGCGGGGCAGAATTGCAGGAAACCGATTTCAGGAGGTAGACTGGAATTGCATTTAAAGCATAGGAAAAGAGGCAGAACGTCCACAATGATGCACTTGGCCAAAAAGGGCGTATGCGTTTTTCCTGAATATATTCAGGAAAAAACGCATACGCCCTTTTTGGCAAACCAAGCAAGCTTGCAAAGGAAATCTGCACTACAATGAAGTCTCACTTCCCCCCGGTCAAAAGGGCCATCTGAAAAAAGTGTAAAATCCAGAAAGGCAGGACAGGCCATGGAGAACTGGGAGCCTTGTTATGCTGATGGGCGGGATGTAAATTGCCAACAGCCACTCGGGAGAGGTGTATGGTGTTTCCTGAAACATCTAAAAAACAAAGCAACAGAGCCTAGGGCACTTCCACTTATGGTCCTATAGCTTAGGGAAATTAAAATAAAAAAGACACAGCCACCCCAAAGTTGGGACGGCTCTGTTTACAAGAACCTGGTTTACGGTACAAGTTCAATATCGCAGAAAGTGAAAAATGGATAAAGAAGTTGTGGTACTTACGTACAATGCAGTATCACTCAGCAATGAAATCTATGTCATCAGGCCCGTAGCAGCATAATGAGTGGATTCAGGTACGATGATTCTAACTGAAATAAGTCACACAGGAAAAGAAACATCATAAGATATCACTAATACACGGAATGTAACCTTGGCTACACAGGAACTGAATTCCAAAACAGAACAGGGTCTCAAATTTAGAAAACCAACTTATGCTTGCTTAAGGGGAAAGGTGAGTTGGGGTGCTGCATAAAACCAGAGATTGAAATGAGCACAGATAAAGTTCCTTAAGCCAAATATGGAATAGACAAGAGCTACTCCTTGCTCAACGAAATGGACTCAACACCCCATATTAAATGCCTAAGAGTGTACCTGACTAGGAAGTATCTTAAAACCTATGGATTGCTATGTCTCTGAAAGAGAATCAAGTGTGTGTACAGGGGCATAAACGCAGCAGTGATAGGATTGGAGAGGTTCGGTGAGCAAATGAAGACCCTTTGAAGTCATATTGCATGGTACCCATTCCACGGGTCTCAACTCTCCAGGTTTAACGTATTCTTCCTTCAGCTAAAACATGCATGTGGAACCCAGAGTATGATCAACCGTGTGATCGGGAGACGTGTTCCAATATGTCTCAGTTTTCGTCCCCTGGTACTCGGGTGCAACATTCCAGACGCTTTACTAACACTCTCCCGACTTGGAGAGTCAGTGCCTTTAACCTCCTGTTTGGCCCAGTTTGCAATTTCTGCGGAAGATGAACAGGAATAGGGAGAACCAATGACAGACTAGCTGGAGGTGTCTGGACGGGCAAATTTAACTCTCATTTCCCACCAGGAAGAGGAATTAACCAAAGGCTCAGCGTGCCGTGCCGGAACCAGATTAGGGCCTGAAGCCATCCTGCGGTGTTGCGGCCAGCTCACGAGAAAGCGACTTGAAGAAAGGAGCTCAGGGGCACTGTAATTCACAAACCTGCAGAGTTATAAATGACAGCTATCGTCCAAAAATATACTGAAGTAAGGCTGCCAAGAGGACTTGAAACCGGGGCAGAATTGCAGGAAACCGATTTCAGGAGGTAGACTGGAATTGCATTTAAAGCATAGGAAAAGAGGCAGAACGTCCACAATGATGCACTTGGCCAAAAAGGGTGTATCCGTTTTTTCCTGAATATATTCAGGAAAATACGCATACGCCCTTTTTGGCCAACCAAGCAAGCTTGCAAAGGAAATCTGCACTACAATGAAGTCTCACTTCCCCCCGGTCAAAAGGGCCATCTGAAAAAAGTGTAAAATCCAGAAAGGCAGGACAGGCCATGGAGAACTGGGAGCCTTGTTATGCTGATGGGCGGGATGTAAATTGCCAACAGCCACTCGGGAGAAGTGTATGGTGTTTCCTGAAACATCTAAAAAACAAAGCAACAGAGCCTAGGGCACTTCCACTTATGGTCCTATAGCTTAGGGAAATTAAAATCAAAAGACACAGCCACCCCAAAGGTTGGGACGGCTCTGTTTACAAGAACCTGGTTTACGGTACAAGTTCAATATCGCAGAAAGTGAAAAATGGATAAAGAAGTTGTGGTACTTACGTACAATGCAGTATCACTCAGCAATGAAATCTATGTCATCAGGCCCGTAGCAGCATAATGAGTGGATTCAGGTACGATGATTCTAACTGAAATAAGTCACACAGAAAAAGAAACATCACAAGATATCACTAATACACGGAATGTAAACTTGGCTACACAGGAACTGAATTACAAAACAGAACAGGGTCTCAAATTTAGAAAACCAACTTATGCTTGCTTAAGGGGAAAGGTGAGTTGGGGTGCTGCATAAAACCAGAGATTGAAATGAGCACAGATAAAGTTCCTTAAGCCAAATATGGAATAGACAAGAGCTACTCCTTGCTCAACGAAATGGACTCAACACCCCATATTAAATGCCTAAGAGTGTACCTGACTAGGAAGTATCTTAAAACCTATGGATTGCTATGTCTCCGAAAGAGAATCAAGCGTGTGTACAGGGGCATAAACGCAGCAGTGATAGGACTGGAGAGGTTCGGTGAGCAAATGAAGACCCTTTGAAGTCATATTGCATGGTACCCATTCCACGGGTCTCAACTCTCCAGGTTTAAGGTATTCTTCTTTCAGCTAAAACGTGCATGTGGAACCCAGAGTATGATCAACCGTGTGATCAGGAGACGTGTTCCAATATGTGTCAGTTTTCGTCCCCTGGTACTCGGGTGCAACATTCCAGACGCTTTACTAACACTCTCCCGACTTGGAGAGTCAGTGCCTTTAACCTCCTGTTTGGCCCAGTTTGCAATTTCTGCGGAAGATGAACAGGAATAGGGAGAACCAATGAGAGACTAGCTGGAGGTGTCTGGACGGGCAAATTTAACTCTCATTTCCCACCAGGAAGAGGAATTAACCAAAGGCTCAGCGTGCCGTGCCGGAACCAGATTAGGGCCTGAAGCCATCCTGCGGTGTTGCGGCCAGCTCACGAGAAAGCGAGTTGAAGAAAGGAGCTCAGGGGCACTGTAATTCACAAACCTGCAGAGTTATAAATGACAGCTATCGTCCAAAAATATACTGAAGTAAGGCTGCCAAGAGGACTTGAAAGCGGGGCAGAATTGCAGGAAACCGATTTCAGGAGGTAGACTGGAATTGCATTGAAAGCATAGGAAAAGAGGCAGAACGTCCACAATGATGCACTTGGCCAAAAAGGGCGTATGCGTTTTTTCCTGAATATATTCAGGAAAAAACGCATACGCCCTTTTTGGCCAACCAAGCAAGCTTGCAAAGGAAATCTGCACTACAATGAAGTCTCACTTCCCCCCGGTCAAAAGGGCCATCTGAAAAAAGTGTAAAATCCAGAAACGCAGGACAGGCCATGGAGAACTGGGAGCCTTGTTATGTTGATGGGCGGGATGTAAATTGCCAACAGCCACTCGGGAGAAGTGTATGGTGTTTCCTGAAACATCTAAAAAACAAAGCAACAGAGCCTAGGGCACTTCCACTTATGGTCCTATAGCTTAGGGAAATTAAAATCAAAAGACACAGCCACCCCAAAGGTTGGGACGGCTCTGTTTACAAGAACCTGGTTTACGGTACAAGTTCAATATCGCAGAAAGTGAAAAATGGATAAAGAAGTTGTGGTACTTACGTACAATGCAGTATCACTCAGCAATGAAATCTATGTCATCAGGCCCGTAGCAGCATAATGAGTGGATTCAGGTACGATGATTCTAACTGAAATAAGTCACACAGAAAAAGAAACATCATAAGATATCACTAATACACGGAATGTAAACTTGGCTACACAGGAACTGAATTACAAAACAGAACAGGGTCTCAAATTTAGAAAACCAACTTATGCTTGCTTAAGGGGAAAGGTGAGTTGGGGTGCTGCATAAAACCAGGGATTGAAATGAGCACAGATAAAGTTCCTTAAGCCAAATATGGAATAGACAAGAGCTACTCCTTGCTCAACGAAATGGACTCAACACCCCATATTAAATGCCTAAGAGTGTACCTGACTAGAAAGTATCTTAAAACCTATGGATTGCTATGTCTCTGAAAGAGAATCAAGTGTGTGTACAGGGGCATAAACGCAGCAGTGATAGGATTGGAGAGGTTCGGTGAGCAAATGAAGACCCTTTGAAATCATATTGCATGGTACCCATTCCACGGGTCTCAACTCTCCAGGTTTAAGGTATTCTTCCTTCAGCTAAAACATGCATGTGTAACCCAGAGTATGATCAACCGTGTGATCGGGAGATGTGTTCCAATATGTCTCAGTTTTCGTCCCCTGGTACTCGGGTGCAACATTCCAGACGCTTTACTAACACTCTCCCGACTTGGAGAGTCAGTGTCTTTAACCTCCTGTTTGGCCCAGTTTGCAATTTCTGCGGAAGATGAACAGGAATAGGGAGAACCAATGAGAGACTAGCTGGAGGTGTCTGGACGGGCAAATTTAACTCTCATTTCCCACCAGGAAGAGGAATTAACCAAAGGCTCAGCATGCCGTGCGGGAACAAGATTAGGGCCTGAAGCCATCCTGCGGTGTTGCGGCCGGCTCACGAGAAAGCGAGTTGAAGAAAGGAGCTCAGGGGCACTGTAATTCACAAACCTGCAGAGTTATAAATGACAGCTATCGTCCAAAAATATACTGAAGTAAGGCTGCCAAGAGGACTTGAAAGCGGGGCAGAATTGCAGGAAACCGATTTCAGGAGGTAGACTGGAATTGCATTTAAAGCATAGGAAAAGAGGCAGAACGTCCACAATGATGCACTTGGCCAAAAAGGGCGTATGCGTTTTTTCCTCAGGAAAAAACGCATACGCCCTTTTTGGCCAACCAAGCAAGCTTGCAAAGGAAATCTGCACTACAATGAAGTCTCACTTCCCCCCAGTCAAAAGAGCCATCTGAAAAAAGTGTAAAATCCAGAAAGGCAGGACAGGCCATGGAGAACTGGGAGCCTTGTTATGCTGATGGGCGGGATGTAAATTGCCAACAGCCACTCGGGAGAAGTGTATGGTGTTTCCTGAAACATCTAAAAAACAAAGCAACAGAGCCTAGGGCACTTCCACTTATGGTCCTATAGCTTAGGGAAATTAAAATCAAAAAGACACAGCCACCCCAAAGGTTGGGACGGCTCTGTTTACAAGAACCTGGTTTACGGTACAAGCTCACTATCGCAGAAAGTGAAAAATGGATAAAGAAGTTGTGGTACTTACGTACAATGCAGTATCACTCAGCAAGGAAATCTATGTCATCAGGCCCGTAGCAGCATAATGAGTGGATTCAGGTATGATGATTCTAACTGAAATAAGTCACACAGAAAAAGAAACATCATAAGATATCACTAATACACGGAATGTAAACTTGGCTACACAGGAACTGAATTTCAAAACAGAACAGGGTCTCAAATTTAGAAAACCAACTTATGCTTGCTTAAGGGGAAAGGTGAGTTGGGGTGTCGCATAAAACCAGAGATTGAAATGAGCACAGATAAAGTTCCTTAAGCCAAATATGTAATAGACAAGAGCTACTCCTTGCTCAACGAAATGGATTCAACACCCCATATTAAACACATAAAAATATACCTGACTAGGAAGAATCTTAAAATCTATGGATTGCTATGTCTCCGAAAGAGAATCAAGCGTGTGTACAGGGGCATAAACGCAGCAGTGATAGGATTGGAGAGGTTCGGTGAGCAAATGAAGACCCTTTGAAGTCATATTGCATGGTACCCATTCCACGGGTCTCAACTCTCCAGGTTTAAGGTATTCTTCCTTCAGCTAAAACATGCATGTGGAACCCAGAGTATGATCAACCATGTGATCGGGAGATGTGTTCCAATATGTCTCAGTTTTCGTCCCCTAGTACTCGGGTGCAACATTCCAGATGCTTTACTAACACTCTCCCGACTTGGAGAGTCAGTGCCTTTAACCTCCTGTTTGGCCCAGTTTGCAATTTCTGCGGAAGATGAACAGGAATAGGGAGAACCAATGACAGACTAGATGGAGGTGTCTGGATGGGCAAATTTAATTCTCATTTCGCACCAGGAAGAGGAATTAACCAAAGGCTCAGCGTGCCGTGCCGGAAGCAGATTAGGGCCTGAAGCCATCCTGCGGTGTTGCGGCCAGCTCACGAGAAAGCGAGTTGAAGAAAGGAGCTCAGGGGCACTGTAATTCACAAACCTGCAGAGTTATAAATGACAGCTATCGTCCAAAAATATACTGAAGTAAGGCTGCCAAGAGGACTTGAAAGCGGGGCAGAATTGCAGGAAACCGATTTCAGGAGGTAGACTGGAATTGCATTTAAAGCATAGGAAAAGAGGCAGAACGTCCACAATGATGCACTTGGCCAAAAAGGGCGTATGCGTTTTTTCCTAAATATATTCAGGAAAAAACGCATACGCCCTTTTTGGCCAACCAAGCAAGCTTGCAAAGGAAATCTGCACTACAATGAAGTCTCACTTCCACCCGGTCAAAAGGGCCATCTGAAAAAAGTGTGAAATCCAGAAAGGCAGGACAGGCCATGGAGAACTGGGAGCCTTGTTATGCTGATGGGCGGGATGTAAATTGCCAACAGCCACTCGGGAGAAGTGTATGGTGTTTCCTGAAACATCTAAAAAACAAAGCAACAGAGCCTAGGGCACTTCCACTTATGGTCCTATAGCTTAGGGAAATTAAAATCAAAAGACACAGCCACCCCAAATGTTGGGACGGCTCTGTTTACAAGAACCTGGTTTACGGTACAAGTTCAATATCGCAGAAAGTGAAAAATGGATAAAGAAGTTGTGGTACTTACGTACAATGCAGTATCACTCAGAAATGAAATCTATGTCATCAGGCCTGTAGCAGCATAATGAGTGGATTCAGGTATGATGATTCTAACTGAAATAAGTCACACAGGAAAAGAAACATCATAAGATATCACTAATACACGGAATGTAAACTTGGCTACACAGGAACTGAATTCCAAAACAGAACAGGGTCTCAAATTTAGAAAACCAACTTATGCTTGCTTAAGGGGAAAGGTGAGTTGGGGTGCTGCATAAAACCAGAGATTGAAATGAGCACAGATAAAGTTCCTTAAGCCAAATATGGAATAGATAAGAGCTACTCCTTGCTCAACGAAATGGACTCAACACCCCATATTAAATGCCTAAGAGTGTACCTGACTAGGAAGTATCTTAAAACCTATGGATTGCTATGTCTCTGAAAGAGAATCAAGTGTGTGTACAGGGGCATAAACGCAGCAGTGATAGGATTGGAGAGGTTCGGTGAGCAAATGAAGACCCTTTGAAGTCATATTGCATGGTACCCATTCCACGGGTCTCAACTCTCCAGGTTTAAGGTATTCTTCCTTCAGCTAAAACATGCATGTGGAACCCAGAGTATGATCAACCGTGTGATCGGGAGACGTGTTCAAATATGTCTCAGTTTTCGTCCCCTGGTACTCGGGTGCAACATTCCAGACGCTTTACTAACACTCTCCCGACTTGGAGAGTCAGCGCCTTTAACCTCCTGTTTGGCACAGTTTGCAATTTCTGCGGAAGATGAACAGGAATAGGGAGAACCAATGACAGACTAGATGGAGGTGTCTGGACGGGCAAATTTAACTCTCATTTCCCACCAGGAAGAGGAATTAACCAAAGGTTCAGCGTGCCGTGCCGGAACCAGATTAGGGCCTGAAGCCATCCTGCGGGGTTGCGGCCAGCTCACGAGAAAGCGACTTGAAGAAAGGAGCTCAGGGGCACTGTAATTCACAAACCTGCAGAGTTATAAATGACAGCTATCGTCCAAAAATATACTGAAGTAAGGCTGCCAAGAGGACTTGAAAGCGGGGCAGAATTGCAGGAAACCGATTTCAGGAGGTAGACTGGAATTGCATTTAAAGCATAGGAAAAGAGGCAGAACGTCCACAATGATGCACTTGGCCAAAAAGGGCGTATGCTTTTTTTCCTCAGGAAAAAACGCATACGCCCTTTTTGGCCAACCAAGCAAGCTTGCAAAGGAAATCTGCACTACAATGAAGTCTCACTTCCCCCCGGTCAAAAGGGCCATCTGAAAAAAGTGTAAAATCCAGAAAGGCAGGACAGGCCATGGAGAACTGGGAGCCTTGTTATGCTGATGGGCGGGATGTCAATTGCCAACAGCCACTCGGGAGAAGTGTATGGTGTTTCCTGAAACATCTAAAAAACAAAGCAACAGAGCCTAGGGCACTTCCACTTATGGTCCTATAGCTTAGGGAAATTAAAATCAAAAGACACAGCCACCCCAAAGGTTGGGACGGCTCTGTTTACAAGAACCTGGTTTACGGTACAAGTTCAATATCGCAGAAAGTGAAAAATGGATAAAGAAGTTGTGGTACTTACGTACAATGCAATATCACTCAGCAATGAAATCTATGTCATCAGGCCCGTAGCAGCATAATGAGTGGATTCAGGTATGATGATTCTAACTGAAATAAGTCACACAGAAAAAGTAACATCATAAGATATCACTAATACACGGAATGTAAACTTGGCTACACAGGAACTGAATTCCAAAACACAACAGGGTCTCAAATTTAGAAAACCAACTTATGCTTGCTTAAGGGGAAAGGTGAGTTGGGGTGCTGCATAAAACCAGAGATTGAAATGAGCACAGATAAAGTTCCTTAAGCCAAATATGGAATAGACAAGAGCTACTCCTTGCTCAACGAAATGGATTCAACACCCCATATTAAACACCTAAGAATATACCTGACTAGGAAGTATCTTAAAACCTATGGATTGCTATGTCTCCGAAAGAGAATCAAGCGTGTGTGCAGGGGCATAAACGCAGCAGTGATAGGACTGGAGAGGTTCGGTGAGCAAATGAAGACCCTTTGAAATCATATTGCATGTTACCCATTCCACGGGTCTCAACTCTCCAGGTTTAAGGTATTCTTCCTTCAGCTAAAACATGCATGTGGAACCCAGAGTATGATCAACCATGTGATCGGGAGATGTGTTCCAATATGTCTCAGTTTTCGTCCCCTGGTACTCGGGTGCAACATTCCAGACGCTTTACTAACACTCTCCCGACTTGGAGAGTCAGCGCCTTTAACCTCCTGTTTGGCCCAGTTTGCAATTTCTGCGGAAGATGAACAGGAATAGGGAGAACCAATGACAGACTAGATGGAGGTGTCTGGATGGGCAAATTTAATTCTCATTTCGCACCAGGAAGAGGAATTAACCAAAGGCTCAGCGTGCCGTGCCGGAAGCAGATTAGGGCCTGAAGCCATCCTGCGGTGTTGCGGCCAGCTCACGAGAAAGCGAGTTGAAGAAAGGAGCTCAGGGGCACTGTAATTCACAAACCTGCAGAGTTATAAATGACAGCTATCGTCCAAAAATATACTGAAGTAAGGCTGCCAAGAGGACTTGAAAGCGGGGCAGAATTGCAGGAAACCGATTTCAGGAGGTAGACTGGAATTGCATTTAAAGCATAGGAAAAGAGGCAGAACGTCCACAATGATGCACTTGGCCAAAAAGGGCGTATGCGTTTTTTCCTGAATATATTCAGGAAAAAACGCATACGCCCTTTTTGGCCAACCAAGCAAGCTTGCAAAGGAAATCTGCACTACAATGAAGTCTCACTTCCCCCCAGTCAAAAGAGCCATCTGAAAAAAGTGTAAAATCCAGAAAGGCAGGACAGGCCATGGAGAACTGGGAGCCTTGTTATGCTGATGGGCGGGATGTAAATTGCCAACAGCCACTCGGGAGAAGTGTATGGTGTTTCCTGAAACATCTAAAAAACAAAGCAACAGAGCCTAGGGCACTTCCACTTATGGTCCTATAGCTTAGGGAAATTAAAATCAAAAAGACACAGCCACCCCAAAGGTTGGGACGGCTCTGTTTACAAGAACCTGGTTTACGGTACAAGCTCACTATCGCAGAAAGTGAAAAATGGATAAAGAAGTTGTGGTACTTACGTACAATGCAGTATCACTCAGCAAGGAAATCTATGTCATCAGGCCCGTAGCAGCATAATGAGTGGATTCAGGTATGATGATTCTAACTGAAATAAGTCACACAGAAAAAGAAACATCATAAGATATCACTAATACACGGAATGTAAACTTGGCTACACAGGAACTGAATTTCAAAACAGAACAGGGTCTCAAATTTAGAAAACCAACTTATGCTTGCTTAAGGGGAAAGGTGAGTTGGGGTGCCGCATAAAACCAGAGATTGAAATGAGCACAGATAAAGTTCCTTAAGCCAAATATGTAATAGACAAGAGCTACTCCTTGCTCAACGAAATGGATTCAACACCCCATATTAAACACATAAAAATATACCTGACTAGGAAGAATCTTAAAATCTATGGATTGCTATGTCTCCGAAAGAGAATCAAGCGTGTGTACAGGGGCATAAACGCAGCAGTGATAGGATTGGAGAGGTTCGGTGAGCAAATGAAGACCCTTTGAAGTCATATTGCATGGTACCCATTCCACGGGTCTCAACTCTCCAGGTTTAAGGTATTCTTCCTTCAGCTAAAACATGCATGTGGAACCCAGAGTATGATCAACCATGTGATCGGGAGATGTGTTCCAATATGTCTCAGTTTTCGTCCCCTAGTACTCGGGTGCAACATTCCAGATGCTTTACTAACACTCTCCCGACTTGGAGAGTCAGTGCCTTTAACCTCCTGTTTGGCCCAGTTTGCAATTTCTGCGGAAGATGAACAGGAATAGGGAGAACCAATGACAGACTAGATGGAGGTGTCTGGATGGGCAAATTTAATTCTCATTTCGCACCAGGAAGAGGAATTAACCAAAGGCTCAGCGTGCCGTGCCGGAAGCAGATTAGGGCCTGAAGCCATCCTGCGGTGTTGCGGCCAGCTCACGAGAAAGCGAGTTGAAGAAAGGAGCTCAGGGGCACTGTAATTCACAAACCTGCAGAGTTATAAATGACAGCTATCGTCCAAAAATATACTGAAGTAAGGCTGCCAAGAGGACTTGAAAGCGGGGCAGAATTGCAGGAAACCGATTTCAGGAGGTAGACTGGAATTGCATTTAAAGCATAGGAAAAGAGGCAGAACGTCCACAATGATGCACTTGGCCAAAAAGGGCGTATGCGTTTTTTCCTAAATATATTCAGGAAAAAACGCATACGCCCTTTTTGGCCAACCAAGCAAGCTTGCAAAGGAAATCTGCACTACAATGAAGTCTCACTTCCACCCGGTCAAAAGGGCCATCTGAAAAAAGTGTGAAATCCAGAAAGGCAGGACAGGCCATGGAGAACTGGGAGCCTTGTTATGCTGATGGGCGGGATGTAAATTGCCAACAGCCACTCGGGAGAAGTGTATGGTGTTTCCTGAAACATCTAAAAAACAAAGCAACAGAGCCTAGGGCACTTCCACTTATGGTCCTATAGCTTAGGGAAATTAAAATCAAAAGACACAGCCACCCCAAATGTTGGGACGGCTCTGTTTACAAGAACCTGGTTTACGGTACAAGTTCAATATCGCAGAAAGTGAAAAATGGATAAAGAAGTTGTGGTACTTACGTACAATGCAGTATCACTCAGAAATGAAATCTATGTCATCAGGCCTGTAGCAGCATAATGAGTGGATTCAGGTATGATGATTCTAACTGAAATAAGTCACACAGGAAAAGAAACATCATAAGATATCACTAATACACGGAATGTAAACTTGGCTACACAGGAACTGAATTCCAAAACAGAACAGGGTCTCAAATTTAGAAAACCAACTTATGCTTGCTTAAGGGGAAAGGTGAGTTGGGGTGCTGCATAAAACCAGAGATTGAAATGAGCACAGATAAAGTTCCTTAAGCCAAATATGGAATAGATAAGAGCTACTCCTTGCTCAACGAAATGGACTCAACACCCCATATTAAATGCCTAAGAGTGTACCTGACTAGGAAGTATCTTAAAACCTATGGATTGCTATGTCTCTGAAAGAGAATCAAGTGTGTGTACAGGGGCATAAACGCAGCAGTGATAGGATTGGAGAGGTTCGGTGAGCAAATGAAGACCCTTTGAAGTCATATTGCATGGTACCCATTCCACGGGTCTCAACTCTCCAGGTTTAAGGTATTCTTCCTTCAGCTAAAACATGCATGTGGAACCCAGAGTATGATCAACCGTGTGATCGGGAGACGTGTTCAAATATGTCTCAGTTTTCGTCCCCTGGTACTCGGGTGCAACATTCCAGACGCTTTACTAACACTCTCCCGACTTGGAGAGTCAGCGCCTTTAACCTCCTGTTTGGCACAGTTTGCAATTTCTGCGGAAGATGAACAGGAATAGGGAGAACCAATGACAGACTAGATGGAGGTGTCTGGACGGGCAAATTTAACTCTCATTTCCCACCAGGAAGAGGAATTAACCAAAGGTTCAGCGTGCCGTGCCGGAACCAGATTAGGGCCTGAAGCCATCCTGCGGGGTTGCGGCCAGCTCACGAGAAAGCGAGTTGAAGAAAGGAGCTCAGGGGCACTGTAATTCACAAACCTGCAGAGTTATAAATGACAGCTATCGTCCAAAAATATACTGAAGTAAGGCTGCCAAGAGGACTTGAAAGCGGGGCAGAATTGCAGGAAACCGATTTCAGGAGGTAGACTGGAATTGCATTTAAAGCATAGGAAAAGAGGCAGAACGTCCACAATGATGCACTTGGCCAAAAAGGGCGTATGCGTTTTTTCCTGAATATATTCAGGAAAAAACGCATACGCCCTTTTTGGCCAACAAAGCAAGCTTGCAAAGGAAATCTGAACTACAATGAAGTCTCACTTCCCCCCGGTCCAAAGGGCCATCTGAAAAAAGTGTAAAATCCAGAAAGGCAGGACAGGCCATGGAGAACTGGGAGCCTTGTTATGCTGATGGGCGGGATGTCAATTGCCAACAGCCACTCGGGAGAAGTGTATGGTGTTTCCTGAAACATCTAAAAAACAAAGCAACAGAGCCTAGGGCACTTCCACTTATGGTCCTATAGCTTAGGGAAATTAAAATCAAAAGACACAGCCACCCCAAAGTTTGGGACGGCTCTGTTTACAAGAACCTGGTTTACGGTACAAGTTCAATATCGCAGAAAGTGAAAAATGGATAAAGAAGTTGTGGTACTTACGTACAATGCAATATCACTCAGCAATGAAATCTATGTCATCAGCCCCGTAGCAGCATAATGAGTGGATTCAGGTATGATGATTCTAACTGAAATAAGTCACACAGGAAAAGAAACATCATAAGATATTACTAATACACGGAATGTAAACTTGGCTACATAGGAACTGAATTACAAAACAGAACAGGGTCTCAAATTTAGAAAACCAACTTATGCTTGCTTAAGGGGAAAGGTGAGTTGGGGTGCTGCATAAAACCAGAGATTGAAATGAGCACAGATAAAGTTCCTTAAGCCAAATATGGAACAGACAAGAGCTACTCCTTGCTCAACGAAATGGATTCAACACCCCATATTAAACACCTAAGAATGTACCTGACTAGGAAGTATCTTAAAACCTATGGATTGCTATGTCTCCAAAAGAGAATCAAGCGTGTGTGCAGGGGCATAAACGCAGCAGTGATAGGATTGGAGAGGTTCGGTGAGCAAATGAAGACCCTTTGAAGTCATATTGCATGGTACCCATTCCACGGGTCTCAACTCTCCAGGTTTAAGGTATTCTTCCTTCAGCTAAAACATGCATGTGGAACCCAGAGTATGATCAACCGTGTGATCGGGAGACGTGTTCCAATATGTCTCAGTTTTCGTCCCCTGGTACTTGGGTGCAACATTCCAGACGCTTTACTAACACTCTCCCGACTTGGAGAGTCAGTGCCTTTAACCTCCTGTTTGGCCCAGTTTGCAATTTCTGCGGAAGATGAACAGGAATAGGGAGAACCAATGACAGACTAGCTGGAGGTGTCTGGACGGGCAAATTTAACTCTCATTTCCTACCAGGAAGAGGAATTAACCAAAGGTTCAGCGTGCCGTGCCGGAACCAGATTAGGGCCTGAAGCAATCCTGCGGTGTTGCGGCCAGCTCACGAGAAAGCGACTTGAAGAAAGGAGCTCAGGGGCACTGTAATTCACAAACCTGCAGAGTTATAAATGACAGCTATCGTCCAAAAATATACTGAAGTAAGGCTGCCAAGAGGACTTGAAAGCGGGGCAGAATTGCAGGAAACCGATTTCAGGAGGTAGACTGGAATTGCATTTAAAGCATAGGAAAAGAGGCAGAACGTCCACAATGATGCACTTGGCCAAAAAGGGCGTATGCGTTTTTTCCTCAGGAAAAAACGCATACGCCCTTTTTGGCCAACCAAGCAAGCTTGCAAAGGAAATCTGCACTACAATGAAGTCTCACTTCCCCCCGGTCAAAAGGGCCATCTGAAAAAAGTGTAAAATCCAGAAAGGCAGGACAGGCCATGGAGAACTGGGAGCCTTGTTATGCTGATGGGCGGGATGTCAATTGCCAACAGCCACTCGGGAGAAGTGTATGGTGTTTCCTGAAACATCTAAAAAACAAAGCAACAGAGCCTAGGGCACTTCCACTTATGGTCCTATAGCTTAGGGAAATTAAAATCAAAAGACACAGCCACCCCAAAGGTTGGGACGGCTCTGTTTACAAGAACCTGGTTTACGGTACAAGTTCAATATCGCAGAAAGTGAAAAATGGATAAAGAAGTTGTGGTACTTACGTACAATGCAGTATCACTCAGCAATGAAATCTATGTCATCAGGCCCGTAGCAGCATAATGAGTGGATTCAGGTATGATGATTCTAACTGAAATAAGTCACACAGAAAAAGTAACATCATAAGATATCACTAATACACGGAATGTAAACTTGGCTACACAGGAACTGAATTCCAAAACAGAACAGGGTCTCAAATTTAGAAAACCAACTTATGCTTGCTTAAGGGGAAAGGTGAGTTGGGGTGCTGCATAAAACCAGAGATTGAAATGAGCACAGATAAAGTTCCTTAAGCCAAATATGGAATAGACAAGAGCTACTCCTTGCTCAACGAAATGGATTCAACACCCCATATTAAACACCTAAGAATATACCTGACTAGGAAGTATCTTAAAACCTATGGATTGCTATGTCTCCGAAAGAGAATCAAGCGTGTGTGCAGGGGCATAAACGCAGCAGTGATAGGACTGGAGAGGTTCGGTGAGCAAATGAAGACCCTTTGAAATCATATTGCATGTTACCCATTCCACGGGTCTCAACTCTCCAGGTTTAAGGTATTCTTCCTTCAGCTAAAACATGCATGTGGAACCCAGAGTATGATCAACCATGTGATCGGGAGATGTGTTCCAATATGTCTCAGTTTTCGTCCCCTGGTACTCGGGTGCAACATTCCAGATGCTTTACTAACACTCTCCCGACTTGGAGAGTCAGTGCCTTTAACCTCCTGTTTGGCCCAGTTTGCAATTTCTGCGGAAGATGAACAGGAATAGGGAGAACCAATGACAGACTAGATGGAGGTGTCTGGATGGGCAAATTTAATTCTCATTTCGCACCAGGAAGAGGAATTAACCAAAGGCTCAGCGTGCCGTGCCGGAAGCAGATTAGGGCCTGAAGCCATCCTGCGGTGTTGCGGCCAGCTCACGAGAAAGCGAGTTGAAGAAAGGAGCTCAGGGGCACTGTAATTCACAAACCTGCAGAGTTATAAATGACAGCTATCGTCCAAAAATATACTGAAGTAAGGCTGCCAAGAGGACTTGAAAGCGGGGCAGAATTGCAGGAAACCGATTTCAGGAGGTAGACTGGAATTGCATTTAAAGCATAGGAAAAGAGGCAGAACGTCCACAATGATGCACTTGGCCAAAAAGGGCGTATGCGTTTTTTCCTCAGGAAAAATCGCATACGCCCTTTTTGGCCAACCAAGCAAGCTTGCAAAGGAAATCTGCACTACAATGAAGTCTCACTTCCCCCCGGTCAAAAGGGCCATCTGAAAAAAGTGTAAAATCCAGAAAGGCAGGACAGGCCATGGAGAACTGGGAGCCTTGTTATGCTGATGGGCGGGATGTCAATTGCCAACAGCCACTCGGGAGAAGTGTATGGTGTTTCCTGAAACATCTAAAAAACAAAGCAACAGAGCCTAGGGCACTTCCACTTATGGTCCTATAGCTTAGGGAAATTAAAATCAAAAGACACAGCCACCCCAAAGGTTGGGACGGCTCTGTTTACAAGAACCTGGTTTACGGTACAAGTTCAATATCGCAGAAAGTGAAAAATGGATAAAGAAGTTGTGGTACTTACGTACAATGCAATATCACTCAGCAATGAAATCTATGTCATCAGGCCCGTAGCAGCATAATGAGTGGATTCAGGTATGATGATTCTAACTGAAATAAGTCACACAGAAAAAGTAACATCATAAGATATCACTAATACACGGAATGTAAACTTGGCTACACAGGAACTGAATTCCAAAACAGAACAGGGTCTCAAATTTAGAAAACCAACTTATGCTTGCTTAAGGGGAAAGGTGAGTTGGGGTGTTGCATAAAACCAGAGATTGAAATGAGCACAGATAAAGTTCCTTAAGCCAAATATGGAATAGACAAGAGCTACTCCTTGCTCAACGAAATGGATTCAACACCCCATATTAAACACCTAAGAATATACCTGACTAGGAAGTATCTTAAAACCTATGGATTGCTATGTCTCCGAAAGAGAATCAAGCGTGTGTGCAGGGGCATAAACGCAGCAGTGATAGGACTGGAGAGGTTCGGTGAGCAAATGAAGACCCTTTGAAATCATATTGCATGTTACCCATTCCACGGGTCTCAACTCTCCAGGTTTAAGGTATTCTTCCTTCAGCTAAAACATGCATGTGGAACCCAGAGTATGATCAACCATGTGATCGGGAGATGTGTTCCAATATGTCTCAGTTTTCGTCCCCTGGTACTCGGGTGCAACATTCCAGATGCTTTACTAACACTCTCCCGACTTGGAGAGTCAGTGCCTTTAACCTCCTGTTTGGCCCAGTTTGCAATTTCTGCGGAAGATGAACAGGAATAGGGAGAACCAATGACAGACTAGATGGAGGTGTCTGGACGGGCAAATTTAACTCTCATTTCCCACCAGGAAGAGGAATTAACCAAAGGCTCAGCGTGCCGTGCCGGAACCAGATTAGGGCCTGAAGCCATCCTGCGGTGTTGCGGCCAGCTCACGAGAAAGCGAGTTGAAGAAAGGAGCTCAGGGGCACTGTAATTCACAAACCTGCAGAGTTATAAATGACAGCTATCGTCCAAAAATATACTGAAGTAAGGCTGCCAAGAGGACTTGAAAGCGGGGCAGAATTGCAGGAAACCGATTTCAGGAGGTAGACTGGAATTGCATTTAAAGCATAGGAAAAGAGGCAGAACGTCCACAATGATGCACTTGGCCAAAAAGGGCGTATGCGTTTTTTCCTGAATATATTCAGGAAAAAACGCATACGCCCTTTTTGGCCAACCAAGCAAGCTTGCAAAGGAAATCTGCACTACAATGAAGTCTCACTTCCCCCTGGTCAAAAGGGCCATCTGAAAAAAGTGTAAAATCCAGAAAGGCAGGACAGGCCAAGGAGAACTGGGAGCCTTGTTATGCTGATGGGCAGGATGTAACTTGCCAACAGCCACTCCGGAGAAGTGTATGGTGTTTCCTGAAACATCTAAAAAACAAAGCAACAGAGCGTAGGGCACTTCCACTTATGGTCCTATAGCTTAGGGAAATTAAAATCAAAAGACACAGCCACCCCAAAGGTTGGGACGGCTCTGTTTACAAGAACCTGGTTTACGGTACAAGTTCAATATCGCAGAAAGTGAAAAATGGATAAAGAAGTTGTGGTACTTACGTACAATGCAATATCACTCAGCAATGAAATCTATGTCATCAGCCCCGTAGCAGCATAATGAGTGGATTCAGGTACGATGATTCTAACTGAAATAAGTCACACAGAAAAAGAAACATCATAAGATATCACTAATAGACGGAATGTAAACGTGGCTACACAGGAACTGAATTACAAAACAGAACAGGGTCTCAAATTTAGAAAACCAACTTATGCTTGCTTAAGGGGAAAGGTGAGTTGGGGTGCTGCATAAAACCAGAGATTGAAATGAGCACAGATAAAGTTCCTTAAGCCAAATATGGAATAGACAAGAGCTACTCCTTGCTCAACGAAATGGACTCAACACCCCATATTAAATGCCTAAGAGTGTACCTGACTAGGAAGTATCTTAAAACCTATGGATTGCTATGTCTCTGAAAGAGAATCAAGTGTGTGTACAGGGGCATAAACGCAGCAGTGATAGGATTGGAGAGGTTCGGTGAGCAAATGAAGACCCTTTGAAGTCATATTGCATGGTACCCATTCCACGGGTCTCAACTCTCCAGGTTTAAGGTATTCTTCCTTCACCTAAAACATGCATGTGGAACCCAGAGTATGATCAACCGTGTGATCGGGAGACGTGTTCCAATATGTGTCAGTTTTCGTCCCCTGGTACTCGGGTGCAACATTCCAGACGCTTTACTAACACTCTCCCGACTTGGAGAGTCAGCGCCTTTAACCTCCTGTTTGGCCCAGTTTGCAATTTCTGCGGAAGATGTACAGGAATAGGGAGAACCAATGACAGACTAGCTGGAGGTGTCTGGACGGGCAAATTTAACTCTCATTTCCCACCAGGAAGAGGAATTAACCAAAGGCTCAGCGTGCCGTGCCGGAACCAGATTAGGGCCTGAAGCCATCCTGCGGGGTTGCAGCCAGCTCACGAGAAAGCGAGTTGAAGAAAGGAGCTCAGGGGCACTGTAATTCACAAACCTGCAGAGTTATAAATGACAGCTATCGTCCAAAAATATACTGAAGTAAGGCTGCCAAGAGGACTTGAAAGCGGGGCAGAATTGCAGGAAACCGATTTCAGGAGGTAGACTGGAATTGCATTTAAAGCATAGGAAAAGAGGCAGAACGTCCACAATGATGCACTTGGCCAAAAAGGGCGTATGCGTTTTTTCCTAAATATATTCAGGAAAAAACGCATACGCCCTTTTTGGCCAACCAAGCAAGCTTGCAAAGGAAATCTGCACTACAATGAAGTCTCACTTCCCCCCGGTCCAAAGGGCCATCTGAAAAAAGTGTAAAATCCAGAAAGGCAGGACAGGCCATGGAGAACTGGGAGCCTTGTTATGCTGTTGTGCGGGATGTAAATTGCCAACAGCCACTCGGGAGAAGTGTATGGTGTTTCCTGAAACATCTAAAAAACAAAGCAACAGAGCCTAGGGCACTTCCACTTATGGTCCTATAGCTTAGGGAAATTAAAATCAAAAGACACAGCCACCCCAAAGGTTGGGACGGCTCTGTTTACAAGAACCTGGTTTACGGTACAAGTTCAATATCGCAGAAAGTGAAAAATGGATAAAGAAGTTGTGGTACTTACGTACAATGCAATATCACTCAGCAAGGAAATCTATGTCATCAGGCCCGTAGCAGCATAATGAGTGGATTCAGGTATGATGATTCTAACTGAAATAAGTCACACAGAAAAAGAAACATCATAAGATATCACTAATACACGGAATGTAAACTTGGCTACATAGGAACTGAATTCCAAAACAGAACAGGGTCTCAAATTTAGAAAACCAACTTATGCTTGCTTAAGGGGAAAGGTGAGTTGGGGTGCTGCATAAAACCAGAGATTGAAATGAGCACAGATAAAGTTCCTTAAGCCAAATATGGAATAGACAAGAGCTACTCCTTGCTCAACGAAATGGATTCAACACCCCATATTAAACACCTAAGAATATACCTGACTAGGAAGTATCTTAAAACCTATGGATTGCTATGTCTCCGAAAGAGAATCAAGCGTGTGTGCAGGGGCATAAACGCAGCAGTGATAGGACTGGAGAGGTTCGGAGAGCAAATGAAGACCCTTTGAAATCATATTGCATGTTACCCATTCCACGGGTCTCAACTCTCCAGGTTTAAGGTATTCTTCCTTCAGCTAAAACATGCATGTGGAACCCAGAGTATGATCAACCATGTGATCGGGAGATGTGTTCCAATATGTCTCAGTTTTCGTCCCCTGGTACTCGGGTGCAACATTCCAGATGCTTTACTAACACTCTCACGACTTGGAGAGTCAGTGCCTTTAACCTCCTGTTTGGCCCAGTTTGCAATTTCTGCGGAAGATGAACAGGAATAGGGAGAACCAATGACAGACTAGATGGAGGTGTCTGGATGGGCAAATTTAATTCTCATTTCGCACCAGGAAGAGGAATTAACCAAAGGCTCAGCGTGCCGTGCCGGAAGCAGATTAGGGCTTGAAGCCATCCTGCGGTGTTGCGGCCAGCTCACGAGAAAGCGAGTTGAAGAAAGGAGCTCAGGGGCACTGTAATTCACAAACCTGCAGAGTTATAAATGACAGCTATCGTCCAAAAATATACTGAAGTAAGGCTGCCAAGAGGACTTGAAAGCGGGGCAGAATTGCAGGAAACCGATTTCAGGAGGTAGACTGGAATTGCATTTAAAGCATAGGAAAAGAGGCAGAACGTCCACAATGATGCACTTGGCCAAAAAGGGCGTATGCGTTTTTTCCTAAATATATTCAGGAAAAAACGCATATGCCCTTTTTGGCCAACCAAGCAAGCTTGCAAAGGAAATCTGCACTACAATGAAGTCTCACTTCCACCCGGTCAAAAGGGCCATCTGAAAAAAGTGTGAAATCCAGAAAGGCAGGACAGGCCATGGAGAACTGGGAGCCTTGTTATGCTGATGGGCGGGATGTAAATTGCCAACAGCCACTCGGGAGAAGTGTATGGTGTTTCCTGAAACATCTAAAAAACAAAGCAACAGAGCCTAGGGCACTTCCACTTATGGTCCTATAGCTTAGGGAAATTAAAATCAAAAGACACAGCCACCCCAAAGGTTGGGACGGCTCTGTTTACAAGAACCTGGTTTACGGTACAAGTTCAATATCGCAGAAAGTGAAAAATGGATAAAGAAGTTGTGGTACTTACGTACAATGCAGTATCACTCAGAAATGAAATCTATGTCATCAGGCCTGTAGCAGCATAATGAGTGGATTCAGGTATGATGATTCTAACTGAAATAAGTCACACAGGAAAAGAAACATCATAAGATATCACTAATACACGGAATGTAAACTTGGCTACACAGGAACTGAATTACAAAACAGAACAGGGTCTCAAATTTAGAAAACCAACTTATGCTTGCTTAAGGGGAAAGGTGAGTTGGGGTGCTGCATAAAACCAGAGATTGAAATGAGCACAGATAAAGTTCCTTAAGCCAAATATGAAATAGACAAGAGCTACTCCTTGCTCAACGAAATGGACTCAACACCCCATATTAAATGCCTAAGAGTGTACCTGACTAGGAAGTATCTTAAAACCTATGGATTGCTATGTCTCTGAAAGAGAATCAAGTGTGTGTACAGGGGCATAAACGCAGCAGTGATAGGATTGGAGAGGTTCGGTGAGCAAATGAAGACCCTTTGAAGTCATATTGCATGGTACCCATTCCACGGGTCTCAACTCTCCAGGTTTAAGGTATTCTTCCTTCAGCTAAAACATGCATGTGGAACCCAGAGTATGATCAACCGTGTGATCGGGAGACGTGTTCAAATATGTCTCAGTTTTCGTCCCCTGGTACTCGGGTGCAACATTCCAGACGCTTTACTAACACTCTCCCGACTTGGAGAGTCAGCGCCTTTAACCTCCTGTTTGGCACAGTTTGCAATTTCTGCGGAAGATGAACAGGAATAGGGAGAACCAATGACAGACTAGCTGGAGGTGTCTGGACGGGCAAATTTAACTCTCATTTCCCACCAGGAAGAGGAATTAACCAAAGGCTCAGCGTGCTGTGCCGGAACCAGATTAGGGCCTGAAGCCATCCTGCGGGGTTGCGGCCAGCTCACGAGAAAGCGAGTTGAAGAAAGGAGCTCAGGGGCACTGTAATTCACAAACCTGCAGAGTTATAAATGACAGCTATCGTCCAAAAATATACTGAAGTAAGGCTGCCAAGAGGACTTGAAAGCGGGGCAGAATTGCAGGAAACCGATTTCAGGAGGTAGACTGGAATTGCATTTAAAGCATAGGAAAAGAGGCAGAACGTCCACAATGATGCACTTGGCCAAAAAGGGCGTATGCGTTTTTTCCTGAATATATTCAGGAAAAAACGCATACGCACTTTTTGGCCAACCAAGCAAGCTTGCAAAGGAAATCTGCACTACAATGAAGTCTCACTTCCCCCCGGTCCAAAGGGCCATCTGAAAAAAGTGTAAAATCCAGAAAGGCAGGACAGGCCATGGAGAACTGGGAGCCTTGTTATGCTGATGGGCGGGATGTCAATTGCCAACAGCCACTCGGGAGAAGTGTATGGTGTTTCCTGAAACATCTAAAAAACAAAGCAACAGAGCCTAGGGCACTTCCACTTATGGTCCTATAGCTTAGGGAAATTAAAATCAAAAGACACAGCCACCCCAAAGGTTGGGACGGCTCTGTTTACAAGAACCTGGTTTACGGTACAAGTTCAATATCGCAGAAAGTGAAAAATGGATAAAGAAGTTGTGGTATTTACGTACAATGCAATATCACTCAGCAATGAAATCTATGTCATCAGCCCCGTAGCAGCATAATGAGTGGATTCAGGTATGATGATTCTAACTGAAATAAGTCACACAGGAAAAGAAACATCATAAGATATCACTAATACACGGAATGTAAACTTGGCTACATAGGAACTGAATTACAAAACAGAACAGGGTCTCAAATTTAGAAAACCAACTTATGCTTGCTTAAGGGGAAAGGTGAGTTGGGGTGCTGCATAAAACCAGAGATTGAAATGAGCACAGATAAAGTTCCTTAAGCCAAATATGGAATAGACAAGAGCTACTCCTTGCTCAACGAAATGGATTCAACACCCCATATTAAATGCCTAAGAGTGTACCTGACTAGGAAGTATCTTAAAACCTATGGATTGCTATGTCTCCAAAAGAGAATCAAGCGTCTGTGCAGGGGCATAAACGCAGCAGTGATAGGATTGGAGAGGTTCGGTGAGCAAATGAAGACCCTTTGAAGTCATATTGCATGGTACCCATTCCACGGGTCTCAACTCTCCAGGTTTAAGGTATTCTTCCTTCAGCTAAAACATGCATGTGGAACCCAGAGTATGATCAACCATGTGATCGGGAGACGTGTTCCGATATGTCTCAGTTTTCGTCCCCTTGTACTCGGGTGCAACATTCCAGACGCTTTACTAACACTCTCCCGACTTGGAGAGTCAGCGCCTTTAACCTCCTGTTTGGCCCAGTTTGCAATTTCTGCGGAAGATGTACAGGAATAGGGAGAACCAATGAGAGACTAGCCGGAGGTGTCTGGACGGGCAAATTTAACTCTCATTTCCCACCAGGAAGAGGAATTAACCAAAGGCTCAGCGTGCCGTGCCGCAACCAGATTAGGGCCTGAAGCCATCCTGCGGTGTTGCGGCCAGCTCACGAGAAAGCGACTTGAAGAAAGGAGCTCAGGGGCACTGTAATTCACAAACCTGCAGAGTTATAAATGACAGCTATCGTCCAAAAATATACTGAAGTAAGGCTGCCAAGAGGACTTGAAAGCGGGGCAGAATTGCAGGAAACCGATTTCAGGAGGTAGACTGGAATTGCATTTAAAACATAGGAAAAGAGGCAGAACGTCCACAATGATGCACTTGGCCAAAAAGGGCGTATGCGTTTTTTCCTGAATATATTCAGGAAAAAACGCATACGCCCTTTTTGGCCAACCAAGCAAGCTTGCAAAGGAAATCTGCACTACAATGAAGTCTCACTTCCCCCCGGTCCAAAGGGCCATCTGAAAAAAGTGTAAAATCCAGAAAGGCAGGACAGGCCATGGAGAACTGGGAGCCTTGTTATGCTGATGGGCGGGATGTCAATTGCCAACAGCCACTCGGGAGAAGTGTATGGTGTTTCCTGAAACATCTAAAAAACAAAGCAACAGAGCCTAGGGCACTTCCACTTATGGTCCTATAGCTTAGGGAAATTAAAATCAAAAGACACAGCCACCCCAAAGGTTGGGACGGCTCTGTTTACAAGAACCTGGTTTACGGTACAAGTTCAATATCGCAGAAAGTGAAAAATGGATAAAGAAGTTGTGGTACTTACGTACAATGCAATATCACTCAGCAATGAAATCTATGTCATCAGCCCCGTAGCAGCATAATGAGTGGATTCAGGTATGATGATTCTAACTGAAATAAGTCACACAGGAAAAGAAACATCATAAGATATCACTAATACACGGAATGTAAACTTGGCTACATAGGAACTGAATTACAAAACAGAACAGGGTCTCAAATTTAGAAAACCAACTTATGCTTGCTTAAGCGGAAAGGTGAGTTGGGGTGCTGCATAAAACCAGAGATTGAAATGAGCACAGATAAAGTTCCTTAAGCCAAATATGGAATAGACAAGAGCTACTCCTTGCTCAACGAAATGGATTCAACACCCCATATTAAATGCCTAAGAGTGTACCTGACTAGGAAGTATCTTAAAACCTATGGATTGCTATGTCTCCAAAAGAGAATCAAGCGTCTGTGCAGGGGCATAAACGCAGCAGTGATAGGATTGGAGAGGTTCGGTGAGCAAATGAAGACCCTTTGAAGTCATATTGCATGGTACCCATTCCACGGGTCTCAACTCTCCAGGTTTAAGGTATTCTTCCTTCAGCTAAAACATGCATGTGGAACCCAGAGTATGATCAACCGTGTGATCGGGAGACGTGTTCAAATATGTCTCAGTTTTCGTCCCCTGGTACTCGGGTGCAACATTCCAGACGCTTTACTAACACTCTCCCGACTTGGAGAGTCAGCGCCTTTAACCTCCTGTTTGGCACAGTTTGCAATTTCTGCGGAAGATGAACAGGAATAGGGAGAACCAATGACAGACTAGCTGGAGGTGTCTGGACGGGCAAATTTAACTCTCATTTCCCACCAGGAAGAGGAATTAACCAAAGGCTCAGCGTGCTGTGCCGGAACCAGATTAGGGCCTGAAGCCATCCTGCGGGGTTGCGGCCAGCTCACGAGAAAGCGAGTTGAAGAAAGGAGCTCAGGGGCACTGTAATTCACAAACCTGCAGAGTTATAAATGACAGCTATCGTCCAAAAATATACTGAAGTAAGGCTGCCAAGAGGACTTGAAAGCGGGGCAGAATTGCAGGAAACCGATTTCAGGAGGTAGACTGGAATTGCATTTAAAGCATAGGAAAAGAGGCAGAACGTCCACAATGATGCACTTGGCCAAAAAGGGCGTATGCGTTTTTTCCTGAATATATTCAGGAAAAAACGCATACGCACTTTTTGGCCAACCAAGCAAGCTTGCAAAGGAAATCTGCACTACAATGAAGTCTCACTTCCCCCCGGTCCAAAGGGCCATCTGAAAAAAGTGTAAAATCCAGAAAGGCAGGACAGGCCATGGAGAACTGGGAGCCTTGTTATGCTGATGGGCGGGATGTCAATTGCCAACAGCCACTCGGGAGAAGTGTATGGTGTTTCCTGAAACATCTAAAAAACAAAGCAACAGAGCCTAGGGCACTTCCACTTATGGTCCTATAGCTTAGGGAAATTAAAATCAAAAGACACAGCCACCCCAAAGGTTGGGACGGCTCTGTTTACAAGAACCTGGTTTACGGTACAAGTTCAATATCGCAGAAAGTGAAAAATGGATAAAGAAGTTGTGGTATTTACGTACAATGCAATATCACTCAGCAATGAAATCTATGTCATCAGCCCCGTAGCAGCATAATGAGTGGATTCAGGTATGATGATTCTAACTGAAATAAGTCACACAGGAAAAGAAACATCATAAGATATCACTAATACACGGAATGTAAACTTGGCTACATAGGAACTGAATTACAAAACAGAACAGGGTCTCAAATTTAGAAAACCAACTTATGCTTGCTTAAGGGGAAAGGTGAGTTGGGGTGCTGCATAAAACCAGAGATTGAAATGAGCACAGATAAAGTTCCTTAAGCCAAATATGGAATAGACAAGAGCTACTCCTTGCTCAACGAAATGGATTCAACACCCCATATTAAATGCCTAAGAGTGTACCTGACTAGGAAGTATCTTAAAACCTATGGATTGCTATGTCTCCAAAAGAGAATCAAGCGTCTGTGCAGGGGCATAAACGCAGCAGTGATAGGATTGGAGAGGTTCGGTGAGCAAATGAAGACCCTTTGAAGTCATATTGCATGGTACCCATTCCACGGGTCTCAACTCTCCAGGTTTAAGGTATTCTTCCTTCAGCTAAAACATGCATGTGGAACCCAGAGTATGATCAACCATGTGATCGGGAGACGTGTTCCGATATGTCTCAGTTTTCGTCCCCTTGTACTCGGGTGCAACATTCCAGACGCTTTACTAACACTCTCCCGACTTGGAGAGTCAGCGCCTTTAACCTCCTGTTTGGCCCAGTTTGCAATTTCTGCGGAAGATGTACAGGAATAGGGAGAACCAATGAGAGACTAGCCGGAGGTGTCTGGACGGGCAAATTTAACTCTCATTTCCCACCAGGAAGAGGAATTAACCAAAGGCTCAGCGTGCCGTGCCGCAACCAGATTAGGGCCTGAAGCCATCCTGCGGTGTTGCGGCCAGCTCACGAGAAAGCGACTTGAAGAAAGGAGCTCAGGGGCACTGTAATTCACAAACCTGCAGAGTTATAAATGACAGCTATCGTCCAAAAATATACTGAAGTAAGGCTGCCAAGAGGACTTGAAAGCGGGGCAGAATTGCAGGAAACCGATTTCAGGAGGTAGACTGGAATTGCATTTAAAACATAGGAAAAGAGGCAGAACGTCCACAATGATGCACTTGGCCAAAAAGGGCGTATGCGTTTTTTCCTGAATATATTCAGGAAAAAACGCATACGCCCTTTTTGGCCAACCAAGCAAGCTTGCAAAGGAAATCTGCACTACAATGAAGTCTCACTTCCCCCCGGTCCAAAGGGCCATCTGAAAAAAGTGTAAAATCCAGAAAGGCAGGACAGGCCATGGAGAACTGGGAGCCTTGTTATGCTGATGGGCGGGATGTCAATTGCCAACAGCCACTCGGGAGAAGTGTATGGTGTTTCCTGAAACATCTAAAAAACAAAGCAACAGAGCCTAGGGCACTTCCACTTATGGTCCTATAGCTTAGGGAAATTAAAATCAAAAGACACAGCCACCCCAAAGGTTGGGACGGCTCTGTTTACAAGAACCTGGTTTACGGTACAAGTTCAATATCGCAGAAAGTGAAAAATGGATAAAGAAGTTGTGGTACTTACGTACAATGCAATATCACTCAGCAATGAAATCTATGTCATCAGCCCCGTAGCAGCATAATGAGTGGATTCAGGTATGATGATTCTAACTGAAATAAGTCACACAGGAAAAGAAACATCATAAGATATCACTAATACACGGAATGTAAACTTGGCTACATAGGAACTGAATTACAAAACAGAACAGGGTCTCAAATTTAGAAAACCAACTTATGCTTGCTTAAGCGGAAAGGTGAGTTGGGGTGCTGCATAAAACCAGAGATTGAAATGAGCACAGATAAAGTTCCTTAAGCCAAATATGGAATAGACAAGAGCTACTCCTTGCTCAACGAAATGGATTCAACACCCCATATTAAATGCCTAAGAGTGTACCTGACTAGGAAGTATCTTAAAACCTATGGATTGCTATGTCTCCAAAAGAGAATCAAGCGTCTGTGCAGGGGCATAAACGCAGCAGTGATAGGATTGGAGAGGTTCGGTGAGCAAATGAAGACCCTTTGAAGTCATATTGCATGGTACCCATTCCACGGGTCTCAACTCTCCAGGTTTAAGGGATTCTTCCTTCAGCTAAAACATGCATGTGGAACCCAGAGTATGATCAACCATGTGATCGGGAGACGTGTTCCAATATGTCTCAGTTTTCGTCCCCTTGTACTCGGGTGCAACATTCCAGACGCTTTACTAACACTCTCCCGACTTGGAGAGTCAGCGCCTTTAACCTCCTGTTTGGCCCAGTTTGCAATTTCTGCGGAAGATGTACAGGAATAGGGAGAACCAATGAGAGACTAGCAGGAGGTGTCTGGACGGGCAAATTTAACTCTCATTTCCCACCAGGAAGAGGAATTAACCAAAGGCTCAGCGTGCCGTGCCGGAACCAGATAAGGGCCTGAAGCCATCCTGCGGTGTTGCGGCCAGCTCACGAGAAAGCGAGTTGAAGAAAGGAGCTCAGGGGCACTGTAATTCACAAACCTGCAGAGTTATAAATGACAGCTATCGTCCAAAAATATACTGAAGTAAGGCTGCCAAGAGGACTTGAAAGCGGGGCAGAATTGCAGGAAACCGATTTCAGGAGGTAGACTGGAATTGCATTTAAAGCATAGGAAAAGAGGCAGAACGTCCACAATGATGCACTTGGCCAAAAAGGGCGTATGCGTTTTTTCCTGAATATATTCAGGAAAAAACGCATACGCACTTTTTGGCCAACCAAGCAAGCTTGCAAAGGAAATCTGCACTACAATGAAGTCTCACTTCCCCCCGGTCAAAAGGGCCATCTGAAAAAAGTGTAAAATCCAGAAAGGCAGGACAGGCCATGGAGAACTGGGAGCCTTGTTATGCTGATGGGCGGGATGTCAATTGCCAACAGCCACTCGGGAGAAGTGTATGGTGTTTCCTGAAACATCTAAAAAACCAAGCAACAGAGCCTAGGGCACTTCCACTTATGGTCCTATAGCTTAGGGAAATTAAAATCAAAAGACACAGCCACCCCAAAGGTTGGGACGGCTCTGTTTACAAGAACCTGGTTTACGGTACAAGTTCAATATCGCAGAAAGTGAAAAATGGATAAAGAAGTTGTGGTACTTACGTACAATGCAATATCACTCAGCAATGAAATCTATGTCATCAGCCCCGTAGCAGCATAATGAGTGGATTCAGGTATGATGATTCTAACTGAAATAAGTCACACAGGAAAAGAAACATCATAAGATATCACTAATACACGGAATGTAAACTTGGCTACATAGGAACTGAATTACAAAACAGAACAGGGTCTCAAATTTAGAAAACCAACTTATGCTTGCTTAAGCGGAAAGGTGAGTTGGGGTGCTGCATAAAACCAGAGATTGAAATGAGCACAGATAAAGTTCCTTAAGCCAAATATGGAATAGACAAGAGCTACTCCTTGCTCAAAGAAATGGATTCAACACCCCATATTAAACACCTAAGAATGTACCTGACTAGGAAGTATCTTAAAACCTATGGATTGCTATGTCTCCAAAAGAGAATCAAGCGTGTGTGCAGGGGCATAAACGCAGCAGTGATAGGATTGGAGAGGTTCGGTGAGCAAATGAAGACCCTTTGAAGTCATATTGCATGGTACCCATTCCACGGGTCTCAACTCTCCAGGTTTAAGGTATTCTTCCTTCAGCTAAAACATGCATGTGGAACCCAGAGTATGATCAACCATGTGATCGGGAGACGTGTTCCAATATGTCTCAGTTTTCGTCCCCTTGTACTCGGGTGCAACATTCCAGACGCTTTACTAACACTCTCCCGACTTGGAGAGTCAGCGCCTTTAACCTCCTGTTTGGCCCAGTTTGCAATTTCTGCGGAAGATGTACAGGAATAGGGAGAACCAATGAGAGACTAGCCGGAGGTGTCTGGACGGGCAAATTTAACTCTCATTTCCCACCAGGAAGAGGAATTAACCAAAGGCTCAGCGTGCCGTGCCGCAACCAGATTAGGGCCTGAAGCCATCCTGCGGTGTTGCGGCCAGCTCACGAGAAAGCGACTTGAAGAAAGGAGCTCAGGGGCACTGTAATTCACAAACCTGCAGAGTTATAAATGACAGCTATCGTCCAAAAATATACTGAAGTAAGGCTGCCAAGAGGACTTGAAAGCGGGGCAGAATTGCAGGAAACCGATTTCAGGAGGTAGACTGGAATTGCATTTAAAACATAGGAAAAGAGGCAGAACGTCCACAATGATGCACTTGGCCAAAAAGGGCGTATGCGTTTTTTCCTGAATATATTCAGGAAAAAACGCATACGCCCTTTTTGGCCAACCAAGCAAGCTTGCAAAGGAAATCTGCACTACAATGAAGTCTCACTTCCCCCCGGTCAAAAGGGCCATCTGAAAAAAGTGTGAAATCCAGAAAGGCAGGACAGGCCATGGAGAACTGGGAGCCTTGTTATGCTGATGGGCGGGATGTAAATTGCCAACAGCCACTCGGGAGAAGTGTATGGTGTTTCCTGAAACATCTAAAAAACAAAGCAACAGAGCCTAGGGCACTTCCACTTATGGTCCTATAGCTTAGGGAAATTAAAATCAAAAGACACAGCCACCCCAAAGGTTGGGAGGGCTCTGTTTACAAGAACCTGGTTTATGGTACAAGTTCAATATCGCAGAAAGTGAAAAATGGATAAAGAAGTTGTGGTACTTACGTACAATGCAATATCACTCAGCAAGAAAATCTATGTCATCAGGCCCGTAGCAGCATAATGAGTGGATTCAGGTATGATGATTCTAACTGAAATAAGTCACACAGAAAAAGAAACATCATAAGATATCACTAATACACGGAATGTAAACTTGGCTACACAGGAACTGAATTCCAAAACAGAACAGGGTCTCAAATTTAGAAACCCAACTTATGCTTGCTTAAGGGGAAAGGTGAGTTGGGGTGCTGCATAAAACCAGAGATTGAATTGAGCACAGATAAAGTTCCTTAAGCCAAATATGGAATAGACAAGAGCTACTCCTTGCTCAACGAAATGGACTCAACACCCCATATTAAATGCCTAAGAGTGTACCTGACTAGGAAGTATCTTAAAACCTATGGATTGCTATGTCTCCGAAAGAGAATCAAGCGTGTGTACAGGGGCATAAACGCAGCAGTGATAGGATTGGAGAAGTTCGGTGAGCAAATGAAGACCCTTTGAAGTCATATTGCATGGTACCCATTCCACGGGTCTCAACTCTCCAGGTTTAAGGTATTCTTCCTTCAGCTAAAACATGCATGTGGAACCCAGAGTATGATCAACCGTGTGATCGGGAGACGTGTTCCAATATGTCTCAGTTTCCGTCCCCTGGTACTCGGGTGCAACATTCCAGACGCTTTACTAACACTCTCCCGACTTGGAGAGTCAGCGCCTTTAACCTCCTGTTTGGCCCAGTTTGCAATTTCTGCGGAAGATGTACAGGAATAGGGAGAACCAATGACAGACTAGCTGGAGGTGTCTGGACGGGCAAATTTAACTCTCATTTCCCACCAGGAAGAGGAATTAACCAAAGGCTCAGCGTGCCGTGCCGGAACCAGATTAGGGCCTGAAGCCATCCTGCGGTGTTGCGGCCAGCTCACGAGAAAGCGAGTTGAAGAAAGGAGCTCAGGGGCACTGTAATTCACAAACTTGCAGAGTTATAAATGACAGCTATCGTCCAAAAATATACTGAAGTAAGGCTGCCAAGAGGACTTGAAAGCGGGGCAGAATTGCAGGAAACCGATTTCAGGAGGTAGACTGGAATTGCATTTAAAGCATAGGAAAAGAGGCAGAACATCCACAATGATGCACTTGGCCAAAAAGGGCGTATGCGTTTTTTCCTGAATATATTCAGGAAAAAACGCATACGCGCTTTTTGGCCAACCAAGCAAGCTTGCAAAGGAAATCTGCACTACAATGAAGTCTCACTTCCCCCCGTTCAAAAGGGCCATCTGAAAAAAGTGTAAAATCCAGAAAGGCAGGACAGGCCATGGAGAACTGGGAGCCTTGTTATGCTGATGGGCGGGATGTAAATTGCCAACAGCCACTCGGGAGAAGTGTATGGTGTTTCCTGAAACATCTAAAAAACAAAGCAACAGAGCCTAGGGCACTTCCACTTATGGTCCTATAGCTTAGGGAAATTAAAATCAAAAGACAAGCCACCCCATAGGTTGGGACGGCTCTGTTTACAAGAACCTGGTTTACGGTACAAGTTCAATATCTCAGAAAGTGAAAAATGGATAAAGAAGTTGTGGTACTTACGTACAATGCAATATCACTCAGCAATGAAATCTATGTCATCAGGCCCGTAGCAGCATAATAAGTGGATTCAGGTACGATGATTCTAACTGAAATAAGTCACACAGAAAAAGAAACATCATAAGATATCACTAATACACGGAATGTAAACTTGGCTACATAGGAACTGAATTACAATACAGAACAGGGTCTCAAATTTAGAAAACCAACTTATGCTTGCTTAAGGGGAAAGGTGAGTTGGGGTGCTGCATAAAACCAGAGATGGAATTGAGCACAGATAAAGTTCCTTAGGCCAAATATGGAATAGACAAGAGCTACTCCTTGCTCAACGAAATGGACTCAACACCCCATATTAAATGCCTAAGAGTGTACCTGACTAGGAAGTATCTTAAAACCTATGGATTGCTATGTCTCCGAAAGAGAATCAAGCGTGTGTACAGGGGCATAAACGCAGCAGTAATAGGATTGGAGAAGTTCCGTGAGCAAATGAAGACCCTTTGAAGTCATATTGCATGGTACCCATTCCACGGGTCTCAACTCTCCAGGTTTAAGGTATTCTTCCTTCAGCTAAAACATGCATGTGGAACCCAGAGTATGATCAACCGTGTGATCGGGAGACGTGTTCCAATATGTGTCAGTTTTCGTCCCCTGGTACTCGGGTGCAACATTCCAGACGCTTTACTAACACTCTCCCGACTTGCAGAGTCAGCGCCTTTAACCTCCTGTTTGGCCCAGTTTGCAATTTCTGCGGAAGATGAACAGGAATAGGGAGAACCAATGAGAGACTAGCTGGAGGTGTCTGGACGGGCAAATTTAACTCTCATTTCCCACCAGGAAGAGGAATTAACCAAAGGCTCAGCGTGCCGTGCTGGAACCAGATTAGGGCCTGAAGCCATCCTGCGGTGTTGCGGCCAGCTCACGAGAAAGCGAGTTGAAGAAAGGAGCTCAGGGGCACTGTAATTCACAAACCTGCAGAGTTATAAATGACAGCTATCGTCCAAAAATATACTGAAGTAAGGCTGCCAAGAGGACTTGAATGCGGGGCAGAATTGCAGGAAACCGATTTCAGGAGGTAGACTGGAATTGCATTTAAAGCATAGGAAAAGAGGCAGAACGTCCACAATGATGCACTTGGCCAAAAAGGGCGTATGCGTTTTTTCCTGAGGAAAAAACGCATACGCCCTTTTTGGCCAACCAAGCAAGCTTGCAAAGGAAATCTGCACTACAATGAAGTCTCACTTCCCCACGGTCAAAAGGGCCATCTGAAAAAAGTGTAAAATCCAGAAAGGCAGGACAGGCCATGGAGAACTGGGAGCCTTGTTATGCTGATGGGCGGGATGAAAATTGCCAACAGCCACTCGGGAGAAGTGTATGGTGTTTCCTGAAACATCTAAAAAACAAAGCAACAGAGCCTAGGGCACTTCCAATTATGGTCCTATAGCTTAGGGAAATTAAAATCAAAAGACACAGCCACCCCAAAGGTTGGGACTGCTCTGTTTACAAGAACCTGGTTTACGGTACAAGTTCAATATCGCAGAAAGTGAAAAATGGATAAAGAAGTTGTGGTACTTACGTACAATGCAATATCACTCAGCAAGGAAATCTATGTCATCAGGCCCGTAGCAGCATAATGAGTGGATTCAGGTATGATGATTCTAACTGAAATAAGTCACACAGAAAAACAAACATCATAAGATATCACTAATACACGGAATGTAAACTTGGCTACACAGGAACTGAATTCCAAAACAGAACAGGGTCTCAAATTTAGAAACCCAACTTATGCTTGCTTAAGGGGAAAGGTGAGTTGGGGTGCTGCATAAAACCAGAGATTGAAATGAGCACAGATAAAGTTCCTTAAGCCAAATATGGAATAGACAAGAGCTACTCCTTGCTCAACGAAATGGATTCAACACCCCATATTAAACACCTAAGAATATACCTGACTAGGAAGTATCTTAAAACCTATGGATTGCTATGTCTCCGAAAGAGAATCAAGCGTGTGTGCAGGGGCATAAACGCAGCAGTGATAGGACTGGAGAGGTTCGGTGAGCAAATGAAGACCCTTTGAAATCATATTGCATGTTACCCATTCCACGGGTCTCAACTCTCCAGGTTTAAGGTATTCTTCCTTCAGCTAAAACATGCATGTGGAACCCAGAGTATGATCAACCATGTGATCGGGAGATGTGTTCCAATATGTCTCAGTTTTCGTCCCCTGGTACTCGGGTGCAACATTCCAGATGCTTTACTAACACTCTCCCGACTTGGAGAGTCAGTGCCTTTAACCTCCTGTTTGGCCCAGTTTGCAATTTCTGCGGAAGATGAACAGGAATAGGGAGAACCAATGACAGACTAGATGGAGGTGTCTGGATGGGCAAATTTAATTCTCATTTCGCACCAGGAAGAGGAATTAACCAAAGGCTCAGCGTGCCGTGCCGGAACCAGATTAGGGCCTGAAGCAATCCTGCGGTGTTGCGGCCAGCTCACGAGAAAGCGAGTTGAAGAAAGGAGCTCAGGGGCACTGTAATTCACAAACCTGCAGAGTTATAAATGACAGCTATCGTCCAAAAATATACTGAAGTAAGGCTGCCAAGAGGACTTGAAAGCGGGGCAGAATTGCAGGAAACCGATTTCAGGAGGTAGACTGGAATTGCATTTAAAGCATAGGAAAAGAGGCAGAACGTCCACAATGATGCACTTGGCCAAAAAGGGCGTATGCGTTTTTTCCTAAATATATTCAGGAAAAAACGCGTACTCCCTTTTTGGCCAACCAAGCAAGCTTGCAAAGGAAATCTGCACTACAATGAAGTCTCACTTCCCCCCGGTCAAAACGGCCATCTGAAAAAAGTGTGAAATCCAGAAAGGCAGGACAGGCCATGGAGAACTGGGAGCCTTGTTATGCTGATGGGCGGGATGTAAATTGCCAACAGCCACTCGGGAGAAGTGTATGGTGTTTCCTGAAACATCTAAAAAACAAAGCAACAGAGCCTAGGGCACTTCCACTTATGGTCCTATAGCTTAGGGAAATTAAAATCAAAAGACACAGCCACCCCAAAGGTTGGGACGGCTCTGTTTACAAGAACCTGGTTTACGGTACAAGTTCAATATCGCAGAAAGTGAAAAATGGATAAAGAAGTTGTGGTACTTACGTACAATGCAATATCACTCAGCAAGGAAATCTATGTCATCAGGCCCGTAGCAGCATAATAAGTGGATTCAGGTACGATGATTCTAACTGAAATAAGTCACACAGAAAAAGAAACATCATAAGATATCACTAATACACGGAATGTAAACTTGGCTACATAGGAACTGAATTACAATACAGAACAGGGTCTCAAATTTAGAAAACCAACTTATGCTTGCTTAAGGGGAAAGGTGAGTTGGGGTGCTGCATAAAACCAGAGATTGAATTGAGCACAGATAAAGTTCCTTAAGCCAAATATGGAATAGACAAGAGCTACTCCTTGCTCAACGAAATGGACTCAACACCCCATATTAAATGCCTAAGAGTGTACCTGACTAGGAAGTATCTTAAAACCTATGGATTGCTATGTCTCCGAAAGAGAATCAAGCGTGTGTACAGGGGCATAAATGCAGCAGTGATAGGATTGGAGAAGTTCGGTGAGCAAATGAAGACCCTTTGAAGTCATATTGCATGGTACCCATTCCACGGGTCTCAACTCTCCAGGTTTAAGGTATTCTTCCTTCAGCTAAAACATGCATGTGGAACCCAGAGTATGATCAACCGTGTGATCGGGAGACGTGTTCCAATATGTGTCAGTTTTCGTCCCCTGGTACTCGGGTGCAACATTCCAGACGCTTTACTAACACTCTCCCGACTTGGAGAGTCAGCGCCTTTAACCTCCTGTTTGGCCCAGTTTGCAATTTCTGCGGAAGATGAACAGGAATAGGGAGAACCAATGAGAGACTAGCTGGAGGTGTCTGGACGGGCAAATTTAACTCTCATTTCCCACCAGGAAGAGGAATTAACCAAAGGCTCAGCGTGCCGTGCCGGAACCAGATTAGGGCCTGAAGCCATCCTGCGGTGTTGCGGCCAGCTCACGAGAAAGCGACTTGAAGAAAGGAGCTCAGGGGCACTGTAATTCACAAACCTGCAGAGTTATAAATGACAGCTATCGTCCAAAAATATACTGAAGTAAGGCTGCCAAGAGGACTTGAAAGCGGGGCAGAATTGCAGGAAACCGATTTCAGGAGGTAGACTGGAATTGCATTTAAAGCATAGGAAAAGAGGCAGAACGTCCACAATGATGCACTTGGCCAAAAAGGGCGTATGCGTTTTTTCCTAAATATATTCAGGAAAAAACGCATACTCCCTCTTTGGCCAACCAAGCAAGCTTGCAAAGGAAATCTGCACTACAATGAAGTCTCACTTCCCCCCGGTCAAAAGGGCCATCTGAAAAAAGTGTGAAATCCAGAAAGGCAGGACAGGCCATGGAGAACTGGGAGCCTTGTTATGCTGATGGGCGGGATGTAAATTGCCAACAGCCACTGGGGAGAAGTGTATGGTGTTTCCTGAAACATCTAAAAAACAAAGCAACAGAGCCTAGGGCACTTCCACTTATGGTCCTATAGCTTAGGGAAATTAAAATCAAAAGACACAGCCACCCCAAAGGTTGGGACGGCTCTGTTTACAAGAACCTGGTTTACGGTACAAGTTCAATATCGCAGAAAGTGAAAAATGGATAAAGAAGTTGTGGTACTTACGTACAATGCAATATCACTCAGCAAGGAAATCTATGTCATCAGGCCCGTAGCAGCATAATAAGTGGATTCAGGTACGATGATTCTAACTGAAATAAGTCACACAGAAAAAGAAACATCATAAGATATCACTAATACACGGAATGTAAACTTGGCTACATAGCAACTGAATTACAATACAGAACAGGGTCTCAAATTTAGAAAACCAACTTATGCTTGCTTAAGGGGAAAGGTGAGTTGGGGTGCTGCATAAAACCAGAGATTGAATTGAGCACAGATAAAGTTCCTTAAGCCAAATATGGAATAAACAAGAGCTACTCCTTGCTCAACGAAATGGACTCAACACCCCATATTAAATGCCTAAGAGTGTACCTGACTAGGAAGTATCTTAAAACCTATGGATTGCTATGTCTCCGAAAGAGAATCAAGCGTGTGTACAGGGGCATAAATGCAGCAGTGATAGGATTGGAGAAGTTCGGTGAGCAAATGAAGACCCTTTGAAGTCATATTGCATGGTACCCATTCCACGGGTCTCAACTCTCCAGGTTTAAGGTATTCTTCCTTCAGCTAAAACATGCATGTGGAACCCAGAGTATGATCAACCGTGTGATCAGGAGACGTGTTCCAATATGTCTCAGTTTTCGTCCCCTGGTACTCGGGTGCAACATTCCAGACGCTTTACTAACACTCTCCCGACTTGGAGAGTCAGTGCCTTTAACCTCCTGTTTGGCCCAGTTTGCAATTTCTGCGGAAGATGAACAGGAATAGGGAGAACCAATGAGAGACTAGCTGGAGGTGTCTGGACGGGCAAATTTAACTCTCATTTTGCACCAGGAAGAGGAATTAACCAAAGGCTCAGCTTGCCGTGCCGGAACCAGATTAGGGCCTGAAGCAATCCTGCGGTGTTGCGGCCAGCTCACGAGAAAGCGAGTTGAAGAAAGGAGCTCAGGGGCACTGTAATTCACAAACCTGCAGAGTTATAAATGACAGCTATCGTCCAAAAATATACTGAAGTAAGGCTGCCAAGAGGACTTGAAAGCGGGGCAGAATTGCAGGAAACCGATTTCAGGAGGTAGACTGGAATTGCATTTAAAGCATAGGAAAAGAGGCAGAACGTCCACAATGATGCACTTGGCCAAAAAGGGCGTATGCGTTTTTTCCTAAATATATTCAGGAAAAAACGCATACGCCCTTTTTGGCGAACCAAGCAAGCTTGCAAAGGAAATCTGCACTACAATGAAGTCTCACTTCCCCCCGGTCAAAAGGGCCATCTGAAAAAAGTGTGAAATCCAGAAAGGCAGGACAGGCCATGGAGAACTGGGAGCCTTGTTATGCTGATGGGCGGGATGTAAATTGCCAACAGCCACTCGGGAGAAGTGTATGGTGTTTCCTGAAACATCTAAAAAACAAAGCAACAGAGCCTAGGGCACTTCCACTTATGGTCCTATAGCTTAGGGAAATTAAAATCAAAAGACACAGCCACCCCAAAGGTTGGGACGGCTCTGTTTACAAGAACCTGGTTTACGGTACAAGTTCAATATCTCAGAAAGTGAAAAATGGATAAAGAAGTTGTGGTACTTACGTACAATGCAATATCACTCAGCAATGAAATCTACGTCATCAGGCCCGTAGCAGCATAATGAGTGGATTCAGGTATGATGATTCTAACTGAAATAAGTCACACAGAAAAAGAAACATCATAAGATATCACTAATACACGGAATGTAAACTTGGCTACATAGGAACTGAATTACAATACAGAACAGGGTCTCAAATTTAGAAAACCAACTTATGCTTGCTTAAGGGGAAAGGTGAGTTGGGGTGCTGCATAAAACCAGAGATTGAATTGAGCACAGATAAAGTTCCTTAAGCCAAATATGGAATAGACAAGAGCTACTCCTTGCTCAACGAAATGGACTCAACACACCATATTAAACGCCTAAGAGTGTACCTGACTAGGAAGTATCTTAAAACCTATGGATTGCTATGTCTCCGAAAGAGAATCAAGCGTGTGTACAGGCGCATAAACGCAGCAGTGATAGGATTGGAGAAGTTCGGTGAGCAAATGAAGACCCTTTGAAGTCATATTGCATGGTACCCATTCCACGGGTCTCAACTCTCCAGGTTTAAGGTATTCTTCCTTCAGCTAAAACATGCATGTGGAACCCAGAGTATGATCAACCGTGTGATCGGGAGACGTGTTCCAATATGTCTCAGTTTTCGTCCCCTGGTACTCGGGTGCAACATTCCAGACGCTTTACTAACACTCTCCCGACTTGGAGAGTCAGCGCCGTTAACCTCGTGTTTGGCCCAGTTTGCAATTTCTGCGGAAGATGTACAGGAATAGGGAGAACCAATGACAGACTAGCTGGAGGTGTCTGGACGGGCAAATTTAACTCTCATTTCCCACCAGGAAGAGGAATTAACCAAAGGCTCAGCGTGCCGTGCCGGAACCAGATTAGGGCCTGAAGCCATCCTGCGGTGTTGCGGCCAGCTCACAAGAAAGCGAGTTGAAGAAAGGAGCTCAGGGGCACTGTAATTCACAAACCTGCAGAGTTATAAATGACAGCTATCGTCCAAAAATATACTGAAGTAAGGCTGCCAAGAGGACTTGAAAGCGGGGCAGAATTGCAGGAAACCGATTTCAGGAGGTAGACTGGAATTGCATTGAAAGCATAGGAAAAGAGGCAGAACGTCCACAATGATGCACTTGGCCAAAAAGGGCGTATGCGTTTTTTCCTGAATATATTCAGGAAAAAACGCATACGCCCTTTTTGGCCAACCAAGCAAGCTTGCAAAGGAAATCTGCACTACAATGAAGTCTCACTTCCCCCCGGTCAAAAGGGCCATCTGAAAAAAGTGTAAAATCCAGAAAGGCAGGACAGGCCATGGAGAACTGGGAGCCTTGTTATGCTAATGGGTGGGATGTAAATTGCCAACAGCCACTCGGGAGAAGTGTATGGTGTTTCCTGAAACATCTAAAAAACAAAGCAACAGAGCCTAGGGCACTTCCACTTATGGTCCTATAGCTTAGGGAAATTAAAATCAAAAAGACACAGCCACCCCAAAGTTGGGACGGCTCTGTTTACAAGAACCTGGTTTACGGTACAAGTTCAATATCGCAGAAAGTGAAAAATGGATAAAGAAGTTGTGGTACTTACGTACAATGCAGTATCACTCAGCAATGAAATCTATGTCATCAGGCCCGTAGCAGCATAATGAGTGGATTCAGGTACGATGATTCTAACTGAAATAAGTCACACAGGAAAAGAAACATCATAAGATATCACTAATACACGGAATGTAACCTTGGCTACACAGGAACTGAATTCCAAAACAGAACAGGGTCTCAAATTTAGAAAACCAACTTATGCTTGCTTAAGGGGAAAGGTGAGTTGGGGTGCTGCATAAAACCAGAGATTGAAATGAGCACAGATAAAGTTCCTTAAGCCAAATATGGAATAGACAAGAGCTACTCCTTGCTCAACGAAATGGACTCAACACCCCATATTAAATGCCTAAGAGTGTACCTGACTAGGAAGTATCTTAAAACCTATGGATTGCTATGTCTCTGAAAGAGAATCAAGTGTGTGTACAGGGGCATAAACGCAGCAGTGATAGGATTGGAGAGGTTCGGTGAGCAAATGAAGACCCTTTGAAGTCATATTGCATGGTACCCATTCCACGGGTCTCAACTCTCCAGGTTTAACGTATTCTTCCTTCAGCTAAAACATGCATGTGGAACCCAGAGTATGATCAACCGTGTGATCGGGAGACGTGTTCCAATATGTCTCAGTTTTCGTCCCCTGGTACTCGGGTGCAACATTCCAGACGCTTTACTAACACTCTCCCGACTTGGAGAGTCAGTGCCTTTAACCTCCTGTTTGGCCCAGTTTGCAATTTCTGCGGAAGATGAACAGGAATAGGGAGAACCAATGACAGACTAGCTGGAGGTGTCTGGACGGGCAAATTTAACTCTCATTTCCCACCAGGAAGAGGAATTAACCAAAGGCTCAGCGTGCCGTGCCGGAACCAGATTAGGGCCTGAAGCCATTCTGCGGTGTTGCGGCCAGCTCACGAGAAAGCGACTTGAAGAAAGGAGCTCAGGGGCACTGTAATTCACAAACCTGCAGAGTTATAAATGACAGCTATCGTCCAAAAATATACTGAAGTAAGGCTGCCAAGAGGACTTGAAAGCGGGGCAGAATTGCAGGAAACCGATTTCAGGAGGTAGACTGGAATTGCATTTAAAGCATAGGAAAAGAGGCAGAACGTCCACAATGATGCACTTGGCCAAAAAGGGCGTATGCGTTTTTTCCTGAATATATTCAGGTAAAAACGCATACGCCCTTTTTGGCCAACCAAGCAAGCTTGCAAAGGAAATCTGCACTACAATGAAGTCTCACTTCCCCCCGGTCAAAAGGGCCATTGAAAAAAGTGTAAAATCCAGAAAGGCAGGACAGGCCATGGAGAACTGGGAGCCTTGTTATGCTGATGGGCGGGATGTAAATTGCCAACAGCCACTCGGGAGAAGTGTATGGTGTTTCCTGAAACATCTAAAAAACAAAGCAACAGAGCCTAGGGCACTTCCACTTATGGTCCTATAGCTTAGGGAAATTAAAATCAAAAGACACAGCCACCCCAAAGGTTGGGACGGCTCTGTTTACAAGAACCTGGTTTACGGTACAAGTTCAATATCGCAGAAAGTGAAAAATGGATAAAGAATTGGTGGTACTTACGTACAATGCAATATCACTCAGCAAGGACATCTATGTAATCAGGCCCGTAGCAGCATAATGAGTGGATTGAGGTATGATGATTCTAACTGAAATAAGTCACACAGAAAAAGAAACATCATAAGATATCACTAATACACGGAATGTAAACTTGGCTACACAGGAACTGAATTCCAAAACAGAACAGGGTCTCAAATTTAGAAACCCAACTTATGCTTGCTTAAGGGGAAAGGTGAGTTGGGGTGCTGCATAAAACCAGAGATTGAAATGAGCACAGATAAAGTTCCTTAAGCCAAATATGGAATAGACAAGAGCTACTCCTTGCTCAACGAAATGGATTCAACACCCCATATTAAACACCTAAGAATATACCTGACTAGGAAGTATCTTAAAACCTATGGATTGCTATGTCTCCGAAAGAGAATCAAGCGTGTGTGCAGGGGCATAAACGCAGCAGTGGTAGGACTGGAGAGGTTCAGTGAGCAAATGAAGACCCTTTGAAATCATATTGCATGTTACCCATTCCACGGGTCTCAACTCTCCAGGTTTAAGGTATTCTTCCTTCAGCTAAAACATGCATGTGGAACCCAGAGTATGATCAACCATGTGATCGGGAGATGTGTTCCAATATGTCTCAGTTTTCGTCCCCTGGTACTCGGGTGCAACATTCCAGATGCTTTACTAACACTCTCCCGACATGGAGAGTCAGTGCCTTTAACCTCCTGTTTGGCCCAGTTTGCAATTTCTGTGGAAGATGAACAGGAATAGGGAGAACCAATGACAGACTAGATGGAGGTGTCTGGATGGGCAAATTTAATTCTCATTTCGCACCAGGAAGAGGAATTAACCAAAGGCTCAGCGTGCGGTGCCGGAACCAGATTAGGGCTTGAAGCAATCCTTCGGTGTTGCGGCCAGCTCACGAGAAAGCGAGTTGAAGAAAGGAGCTCAGGGGCACTGTAATTCACAAACCTGCAGAGTTATAAATGACAGCTATCGTCCAAAAATATACTGAAGTAAGGCTGCCAAGAGGACTTGAAAGCGGGGCAGAATTGCAGGAAACCGATTTCAGGAGGTAGACTGGAATTGCATTTAAAGCATAGGAAAAGAGGCAGAACGTCCACAATGATGCACTTGGCCAAAAAGGGCGTATGCGTTTTTTCCTAAATATATTCAGGAAAAAACGCATACGCCCTTTTTGGCCAACCAAGCAAGCTTGCAAAGGAAATCTGCACTACAATGAAGTCTCACTTCCCCCCGGTCAAAAGGGCCATCTGAAAAAAGTGTGAAATCCAGAAAGGCAGGACAGGCCATGGAGAACTGGGAGCCTTGTTATGCTGATGGGCGGGATGTCAATTGCCAACAGCCACTCGGGAGAAGTGTATGGTGTTTCCTGAAACATCTAAAAAACAAAGCAACAGAGCCTAGGGCACTTCCACTTATGGTCCTATAGCTTAGGGAAATTAAAATCAAAAGACACAGCCACCCCAAAGGTTGGGACGGCTCTGTTTACAAGAACCTGGTTTACAGTACAAGTTCAATATCTCAGAAAGTGAAAAATGGATAAAGAAGTTGTGGTACTTACGTACAATGCAATATCACTCAGCAATGAAATCTATGTCATCAGGCCCGTAGCAGCATAATAAGTGGATTCAGGTATGATGATTCTAACTGAAATAAGTCACACAGAAAAAGAAACATCATAAGATATCACTAATACACGGAATGTAAACTTGGCTACATAGGAACTGAATTACAATACAGAACAGGGTCTCAAATTTAGAAAACCAACTTATGCTTGCTTAAGGGGAAAGGTGAGTTGGCGTGCTGCATAAAACCAGAGATGGAATAGAGCACAGATAAAGTTCCTTAAGCCAAATATGGAATAGACAAGAGCTACTCCTTGCTCAACGAAATGGACTCAACACCCCATATTAAATGCCTAAGAGTGTACCTGACTAGGAAGTATCTTAAAACCTATGGATTGCTATGTCTCCGAAAGAGAATCAAGCGTGTATACAGGGGCATAAATGCAGCAGTGATAGGATTGGAGAGATTCGGTGAGCAAATGAAGACGCTTTGAAGTCATATTGCATGGTACCCATTCCACGGGTCTCAACTCTCCAGGTTTAAGGTATTCTTCCTTCAGCTAAAACATGCATGTGGAACCCAGAGTATGATCAACCGTGTGATCGGGAGACGTGTTCCAATATGTCTCAGTTTTCGTCCCCTGGTACTCGGGTGCAACATTCCAGACGCTTTACTAACACTCTCCCGCCTTGGAGAGTCAGTGCCTTTAACCTCCTGTTTGGCCCAGTTTGCAATTTCTGCGGAAGATGAACAGGAATAGGGAGAACCAATGAGAGACTAGCTGGAGGTGTCTGGACGGGCAAATTTAACTCTCATTTCCCACCAGGAAGAGGAATTAACCAAAGGCTCAGCATGCCGTGCCGGAACCAGATTAGGGCCTGAAGCAATCCTGCGGTGTTGCGGCCAGCTCACGAGAAAGCGAGTTGAAGAAAGGAGCTCAGGGGCACTGTAATTCACAAACCTGCAGAGTTATAAATGACAGCTATCGTCCAAAAATATACTGAAGTAAGGCTGCCAAGAGGACTTGAAAGCGGGGCAGAATTGCAGGAAACCGATTTCAGGAGGTAGACTGGAATTGCATTTAAAGCATAGGAAAAGAGGCAGAACGTCCACAATGATGCACTTGGCCAAAAAGGGCGTATGCGTTTTTTCCTGAATATATTCAGGAAAAAACGCATACGCCCTTTTTGGCCAACCAAGCAAGCTTGCAAAGGAAATGTGCACTACACTGAAGTCTCACTTCCCCCCGGTCAAAAGGGCCATCTGAAAAAAGTGTAAAATCCAGAAAGGCAGGACAGGCCATGGAGAACTGGGAGCCTTGTTATGCTGATGGGTGGGATGTAAATTGCCAACAGCCACTCGGGAGAAGTGTATGGTGTTTCCTGAAACATCTAAAAAACAAAGCAACAGAGCCTAGGGCACTTCCACTTATGGTCCTATAGCTTAGGGAAATTAAAATCAAAAAGACACAGCCACCCCAAAGGTTGGGACGGCTCTGTTTACAAGAACCTGGTTTACGGTACAAGTTCAATATCACAGAAAGTGAAAAATGGATAAAGAAGTTGTGGTACTTACGTACAATGCAGTATCACTCAGCAATGAAATCTATGTCATCAGGCCCGTAGCAGCATAATGAGTGGATTCAGGTATGATGATTCTAACTGAAATGAGTCACACAGAAAAAGAAACATCATAAGATATCACTAATACACGGAATGTAAACTTGGCTACACTGGAACTGAATTCCAAAACAGAACAGGGTCTCAAATTTAGAAACCCAACTTATGCTTGCTTAAGGGGAAAGGTGAGTTGGGGTGCTGCATAAAACCAGAGATTGAAATGAGCACAGATAAAGTTCCTTAAGCCAAATATGGAATAGACAAGAGCTACTCCTTGCTCAACGAAATGGACTCAACACCCCATATTAAATGCCTAAGAGTGTACCTGACTAGGAAGTATCTTAAAACCTATGGATTGCTATGTCTCCGAAAGAGAATCAAGCGTGTGTACAGGGGCATAAACGCAGCAGTGATAGGATTGGAGAGGTTCGTTGAGCAAATGAAGACCCTTTGAAGTCATATTGCATGGTACCCATTCCACGGGTCTCAACTCTCCAGGTTTAAGGTATTCTTCCTTCAGCTAAAACATGCATGTGGAACCCAGAGTATGATCAACCGTGTGATCGGGAGACGTGTTCCAATATGTGTCAGTTTTCGTCCCCTGGTACTCGGGTGCAACATTCCAGACGCTTTACTAACACTCTCCCGACTTGGAGAGTCAGTGCCTTTAACCTCCTGTTTGGCCCAGTTTGCAATTTCTGCGGAAGATGAACAGGAATAGGGAGAACCAATGACAGACTAGCTGGAGGTGTCTGGACGGGCAAATTTAACTCTCATTTCCCACCAGGAAGAGGAATTAACCAAAGGCTCAGCGTGCCGTGCCGGAACCAGATTAGGGCCTGAAGCCATCCTGCGGGGTTGCGGCCAGCTCACGAGAAAGCGAGTTGAAGAAAGGAGCTCAGGGGCACTGTAATTCACAAACCTGCAGAGTTATAAATGACAGCTATCGTCCAAAAATATACTGAAGTAAGGCTGCCAAGAGGACTTGAAAGCGGGGCAGAATTGCAGGAAACCGATTTCAGGAGGTAGACTGGAATTGCATTTAAAGCATAGGAAAAGAGGCAGAACGTCCACAATGATGCACTTGGCCAAAAAGGGCGTATGCGTTTTTTCCTGAATATATTCAGGAAAAAACGCATACGCCCTTTTTGGCCAACCAAGCAAGCTTGCAAAGGAAATCTGCACTACAATGAAGTCTCACTTCCCCCCGGTCAAAAGGGCCATCTGAAAAAAGTGTAAAATCCAGAAAGGCAGGACAGGCCATGGAGAACTGGGAGCCTTGTTATGCTGATGGGCGGGATGTAAATTGCCAACAGCCACTCGGGAGAAGTGTATGGTGTTTCCTGAAACATCTAAAAAACAAAGCAACAGAGCCTAGGGCACTTCCACTTATGGTCCTATAGCTTAGGGAAATTAAAATCAAAAAGACACAGCCACCCCAAAGGTTGGGACGGCTCTGTTTACAAGAACCTGGTTTACGGTACAAGTTCAATATCGCAGAAAGTGAAAAATGGATAAAGAAGTTGTGGTACTTACGTACAATGCAGTATCACTCAGCAATGAAATCTATGTCATCAGGCCCGTAGCAGCATAATGAGTGGATTCAGGTACGATGATTCTAACTGAAATAAGTCACACAGGAAAAGAAACATCATAAGATATCACTAATACACGGAATGTAAACTTGGCTACACAGGAACTGAATTACAAAACAGAACAGGGTCTCAAATATAGAAACCCAACTTATGCTTGCTTAAGGGGAAAGGTGAGTTGGGGTGCTGCATAAAACCAGAGATTGAAATGAGCACAGATAAAGTTCCTTAAGCCAAATATGGAATAGACAAGAGCTACTCCTTGCTCAACGAAATGGACTGAACACCCCATATTAAATGCCTAAGAGTGTACCTGACTAGGAAGTATCTTAAAACCTATGGATTGCTATGTCTCTGAAAGAGAATCAAGTGTGTGTACAGGGGCATAAACGCAGCAGTGATAGGATTGGAGAGGTTCGGTGAGCAAATGAAGACCCTTTGAAGTCATATTGCATGGTACCCATTCCACGGGTCTCAACTCTCCAGGTTTAAGGTATTCTTCCTTCAGCTAAAACATGCATGTGGAACCCAGAGTATGATCAACCGTGTGATCGGGAGACGTGTTCCAATATGTCTCAGTTTTCGTCCCCTGGTACTCGGGTGCAACATTCCAGACGCTTTACTAACACTCTCCCGACTTGGAGAGTCAGTGCCTTTAACCTCCTGTTTGGCCCAGTTTGCAATTTCTGCGGAAGATGAACAGGAATAGGGAGAACCAATGACAGACTAGCTGGAGGTGTCTGGACGGGCAAATTTAACTCTCATTTCCCACCAGGAAGAGGAATTAACCAAAGGCTCAGCGTGCCGTGCCGGAACCAGATTAGGGCCTGAAGCCATCCTGCGGGGTTGCGGCCAGCTCACGAGAAAGCGAGTTGAAGAAAGGAGCTCAGGGGCACTGTAATTCACAAACCTGCAGAGTTATAAATGACAGCTATCGTCCAAAAATATACTGAAGTAAGGCTGCCAAGAGGACTTGAAAGCGGGGCAGAATTGCAGGAAACCGATTTCAGGAGGTAGACTGGAATTGCATTTAAAGCATAGGAAAAGAGGCAGAACGTCCACAATGATGCACTTGGCCAAAAAGGGCGTATGCGTTTTTTCCTGAATATATTCAGGAAAAAACGCATACGCCCTTTTTGGCCAACCAAGCAAGCTTGCAAAGGAAATCTGCACTACAATGAAGTCTCACTTCCCCCCGGTCAAAAGGGCCATCTGAAAAAAGTGTAAAATCCAGAAAGGCAGGACAGGCCATGGAGAACTGGGAGCCTTGTTATGCTGATGGGCGGGATGTAAATTGCCAACAGCCACTCCGGAGAGGTGTATGGTGTTTCCTGAAACATCTAAAAAACAAAGCAACAGAGCCTAGGGCACTTCCACTTATGGTCCTATAGCTTAGGGAAATTAAAATAAAAAAGACACAGCCACCCCAAAGGTTGGGACGGCTCTGTTTACAAGAACCTGGTTTACGGTACAAGTTCAATATCGCAGAAAGTGAAAAATGGATAAAGAAGTTGTGGTACTTACGTACAATGCAGTATCACTCAGCAATGAAATCTATGTCATCAGGCCCGTAGCAGCATAATGAGTGGATTCAGGTACGATGATTCTAACTGAAATAAGTCACACAGGAAAAGAAACATCATAAGATATCACTAATACACGGAATGTAACCTTGGCTACACAGGAACTGAATTACAAAACAGAACAGGGTCTCAAATTTAGAAAACCAACTTATGCTTGCTTAAGGGGAAAGGTGAGTTGGGGTGCTGCATAAAACCAGAGATTGAAATGAGCACAGATAATGTTCCTTAAGCCAAATATGGAATAGACAAGAGCTACTCCTTGCTCAACGAAATGGACTCAACACCCCATATTAAATGCCTAAGAGTGTACCTGACTAGGAAGTATCTTAAAACCTATGGATTGCTATGTCTCTGAAAGAGAATCAAGTGTGTGTACAGGGGCATAAACGCAGCAGTGATAGGATTGGAGAGGTTCGGTGAGCAAATGAAGACCCTTTGAAGTCATATTGCATGGTACCCATTCCACGGGTCTCAACTCTCCAGGTTTAAGGTATTCTTCCTTCAGCTAAAACATGCATGTGGAACCCAGAGTATGATCAACCGTGTGATCGGGAGACGTGTTCCAATATGTCTCAGTTTTCGTCCCCTGGTACTCGGGTGCAACATTCCAGACGCTTTACTAACACTCTCCCGACTTGGAGAGTCAGTGCCTTTAACCTCCTGTTTGGCCCAGTTTGCAATTTCTGCGGAAGATGAACAGGAATAGGGAGAACCAATGACAGACTAGCTGGAGGTGTCTGGACGGGCAAATTTAACTCTCATTTCCCACCAGGAAGAGGAATTAACCAAAGGCTCAGCGTGCCGTGCCGGAACCAGATTAGGGCCTGAAGCCATCCTGCGGTGTTGCGGCCAGCTCACGAGAAAGCGAGTTGAAGAAAGGAGCTCAGGGGCACTGTAATTCACAAACCTGCAGAGTTATAAATGACAGCTATCGTCCAAAAATATACTGAAGTAAGGCTGCCAAGAGGACTTGAAAGCGGGGCAGAATTGCAGGAAACCGATTTCAGGAGGTAGACTGGAATTGCATTGAAAGCATAGGAAAAGAGGCAGAACGTCCACAATGATGCACTTGGCCAAAAAGGGCGTATGCGTTTTTTCCTGAATATATTCAGGAAAAAACGCATACGCGCTTTTTGGCCAACCAAGCAAGCTTGCAAAGGAAATCTGCACTACAATGAAGTCTCACTTCCCCCCGGTCAAAAGGGCCATCTGAAAAAAGTGTAAAATCCAGAAAGGCAGGACAGGCCAAGGAGAACTGGGAGCCTTGTTATGCTGATGGGCGGGATGTCAATTGCCAACAGCCACTCGGGAGAAGTGTATGGTGTTTCCTGAAACATCTAAAAAACAAAGCAACAGAGCCTAGGGCACTTCCACTTATGGTCCTATAGCTTAGGGAAATTAAAATCAAAAGACACAGCCACCCCAAAGGTTGGGACGGCTCTGTTTACAAGAACCTGGTTTACGGTACAAGTTCAATATCACAGAAAGTGAAAAATGGATAAAGAAGTTGTGGTACTTACGTACAATGCAGTATCACTCAGCAATGAAATCTATGTCATCAGGCCCGTAGCAGCATAATGAGTGGATTCAGGTACGATGATTCTAACTGAAATAAGTCACACAGGAAAAGAAACATCATAAGATATCACTAATACACGGAATGTAAACTTGGCTACACAGGAACTGAATTACAAAACAGAACAGGGTCTCAAATTTAGAAACCCAACTTATGCTTGCTTAAGGGGAAAGGTGAGTTGGGGTGCTGCATAAAACCAGAGATTGAAATGAGCACAGATAAAGTTCCTTAAGCCAAATATGGAATAGACAAGAGCTACTCCTTGCTCAACGAAATGGACTCAACACCCCATATTAAATGCCTAAGAGTGTACCTGACTAGGAAGTATCTTAAAACCTATGGATTGCTATGTCTCTGAAAGAGAATCAAGTGTGTGTACAGGGGCATAAACGCAGCAGTGATAGGATTGGAGAGGTTCGGTGAGCAAATGAAGACCCTTTGAAGTCATATTGCATGGTACCCATTCCACGGGTCTCAACTCTCCAGGTTTAAGGGATTCTTCCTTCAGCTAAAACATGCATGTGGAACCCAGAGTATGATCAACCGTGTGATCGGGAGACGTGTTCCAATATGTCTCAGTTTTCGTCCCCTGGTACTCGGGTGCAACATTCCAGACGCTTTACTAACACTCTCCCGACTTGGAGAGTCAGTGCCTTTAACCTCCTGTTTGGCCCAGTTTGCAATTTCTGCGGAAGATGAACAGGAATAGGCAGAACCAATGACAGACTAGCTGGAGGTGTCTGGACGGGCAAATTGAACTCTCATTTCCCACCAGGAAGAGGAATTAACCAAAGGCTCAGCGTGCCGTGCCGCAACCAGATTAGGGCCTGAAGCCATCCTGTGGTGTTGCGGCCAGCTCACGAGAAAGCGAGTTGAAGAAAGGAGCTCAGGGGCACTGTAATTCACAAACCTGCAGAGTTATAAATGACAGCTATCGTCCAAAAATATACTGAAGTAAGGCTGCCAAGAGGACTTGAAAGCGGGGCAGAATTGCAGGAAACCGATTTCAGGAGGTAGACTGGAATTGCATTGAAAGCATAGGAAAAGAGGCAGAACGTCCACAATGATGCACTTGGCCAAAAAGGGCGTATGCGTTTTTTCCTGAATATATTCAGGAAAAAACGCATACGCGCTTTTTGGCCAACCAAGCAAGCTTGCAAAGGAAATCTGCACTACAATGAAGTCTCACTTCCCCCCGGTCAAAAGGGCCATCTGAAAAAAGTGTAAAATCCAGAAAGGCAGGACAGGCCAAGGAGAACTGGGAGCCTTGTTATGCTGATGGGCGGGATGTCAATTGCCAACAGCCACTCGGGAGAAGTGTATGGTGTTTCCTGAAACATCTAAAAAACAAAGCAACAGAGCCTAGGGCACTTCCACTTATGGTCCTATAGCTTAGGGAAATTAAAATCAAAAGACACAGCCACCCCAAAGGTTGGGACGGCTCTGTTTACAAGAACCTGGTTTACGGTACAAGTTCAATATCACAGAAAGTGAAAAATGGATAAAGAAGTTGTGGTACTTACGTACAATGCAGTATCACTCAGCAATGAAATCTATGTCATCAGGCCCGTAGCAGCATAATGAGTGGATTCAGGTACGATGATTCTAACTGAAATAAGTCACACAGGAAAAGAAACATCATAAGATATCACTAATACACGGAATGTAAACTTGGCTACACAGGAACTGAATTACAAAACAGAACAGGGTCTCAAATTTAGAAACCCAACTTATGCTTGCTTAAGGGGAAAGGTGAGTTGGGGTGCTGCATAAAACCAGAGATTGAAATGAGCACAGATAAAGTTCCTTAAGCCAAATATGGAATAGACAAGAGCTACTCCTTGCTCAACGAAATGGACTCAACACCCCATATTAAATGCCTAAGAGTGTACCTGACTAGGAAGTATCTTAAAACCTATGGATTGCTATGTCTCTGAAAGAGAATCAAGTGTGTGTACAGGGGCATAAACGCAGCAGTGATAGGATTGGAGAGGTTCGGTGAGCAAATGAAGACCCTTTGAAGTCATATTGCATGGTACCCATTCCACGGGTCTCAACTCTCCAGGTTTAAGGGATTCTTCCTTCAGCTAAAACATGCATGTGGAACCCAGAGTATGATCAACCGTGTGATCGGGAGACGTGTTCCAATATGTCTCAGTTTTCGTCCCCTGGTACTCGGGTGCAACATTCCAGACGCTTTACTAACACTCTCCCGACTTGGAGAGTCAGTGCCTTTAACCTCCTGTTTGGCCCAGTTTGCAATTTCTGCGGAAGATGAACAGGAATAGGCAGAACCAATGACAGACTAGCTGGAGGTGTCTGGACGGGCAAATTGAACTCTCATTTCCCACCAGGAAGAGGAATTAACCAAAGGCTCAGCGTGCCGTGCCGCAACCAGATTAGGGCCTGAAGCCATCCTGTGGTGTTGCGGCCAGCTCACGAGAAAGCGAGTTGAAGAAAGGAGCTCAGGGGCACTGTAATTCACAAACCTGCAGAGTTATAAATGACAGCTATCGTCCAAAAATATACTGAAGTAAGGCTGCCAAGAGGACTTGAAAGCGGGGCAGAATTGCAGGAAACCGATTTCAGGAGGTAGACTGGAATTGCATTGAAAGCATAGGAAAAGAGGCAGAACGTCCACAATGATGCACTTGGCCAAAAAGGGCGTATGCGTTTTTTCCTGAATATATTCAGGAAAAAACGCATACGCCCTTTTTGGCCAACCAAGCAAGCTTGCAAAGGAAATCTGCACTACAATGAAGTCTCACTTCCCCCCGGTCAAAAGGGCCATCTGAAAAAAGTGTAAAATCCAGAAAGGCAGGACAGGCCATGGAGAACTGGGAGCCTTGTTATGCTGATGGGCGGGATGTAAATTGCCAACAGCCACTCGGGAGAAGTGTATGGTGTTTCCTGAAACATCTAAAAAACAAAGCAACAGAGCCTAGGGCACTTCCACTTATGGTCCTATAGCTTAGGGAAATTAAAATCAAAAAGACACAGCCACCCCAAAGGTTGGGACGGCTCTGTTTACAAGAACCTGGTTTACGGTACAAGTTCAATATCGCAGAAAGTGAAAAATGGATAAAGAAGTTGTGGTACTTACGTACAATGCAGTATCACTCAGCAATGAAATCTATGTCATCAGGCCCGTAGCAGCATAATGAGTGGATTCAGGTACGATGATTCTAACTGAAATAAGTCACACAGGAAAAGAAACATCATAAGATATCACTAATACACGGAATGTAAACTTGGCTACACAGGAACTGAATTACAAAACAGAACAGGGTCTCAAATATAGAAACCCAACTTATGCTTGCTTAAGGGGAAAGGTGAGTTGGGGTGCTGCATAAAACCAGAGATTGAAATGAGCACAGATAAAGTTCCTTAAGCCAAATATGGAATAGACAAGAGCTACTCCTTGCTCAACGAAATGGACTGAACACCCCATATTAAATGCCTAAGAGTGTACCTGACTAGGAAGTATCTTAAAACCTATGGATTGCTATGTCTCTGAAAGAGAATCAAGTGTGTGTACAGGGGCATAAACGCAGCAGTGATAGGATTGGAGAGGTTCGGTGAGCAAATGAAGACCCTTTGAAGTCATATTGCATGGTACCCATTCCACGGGTCTCAACTCTCCAGGTTTAAGGTATTCTTCCTTCAGCTAAAACATGCATGTGGAACCCAGAGTATGATCAACCGTGTGATCGGGAGACGTGTTCCAATATGTGTCAGTTTTCGTCCCCTGGTACTCGGGTGCAACATTCCAGACGCTTTACTAACACTCTCCCGACTTGGAGAGTCAGTGCCTTTAACCTCCTGTTTGGCCCAGTTTGCAATTTCTGCGGAAGATGAACAGGAATAGGGAGAACCAATGACAGACTAGCTGGAGGTGTCTGGACGGGCAAATTTAACTCTCATTTCCCACCAGGAAGAGGAATTAACCAAAGGCTCAGCGTGCCGTGCTGGAACCAGATTAGGGCCTGAAGCCATCCTGCGGTGTTGCGGCCAGCTCACGAGAAAGCGAGTTGAAGAAAGGAGCTCAGGGGCACTGTAATTCACAAACCTGCAGAGTTATAAATGACAGCTATCGTCCAAAAATATACTGAAGTAAGGCTGCCAAGAGGACTTGAAAGCGGGGCAGAATTGCAGGAAACCGATTTCAGGAGGTAGACTGGAATTGCATTGAAAGCATAGGAAAAGAGGCAGAACGTCCACAATGATGCACTTGGCCAAAAAGGGCGTATGTGTTTTTTCCTGAATATATTCAGGAAAAAACGCATACGCCCTTTTTGGCCAACCAAGCAAGCTTGCAAAGGAAATCTGCACTACAATGAAGTCTCACTTCCCCCCGGTCAAAAGGGCCATCTGAAAAAAGTGTAAAATCCAGAAAGGCAGGACAGGCCATGGAGAACTGGGAGCCTTGTTATGCTGATGGGCGGGATGTAAATTGCCAACAGCCACTCGGGAGAAGTGTATGGTGTTTCCTGAAACAGCTAAAAAACAAAGCAACAGAGCCTAGGGCACTTCCACTTATGGTCCTATAGCTTAGGGAAATTAAAATCAAAAAGACACAGCCACCCCAAAGGTTGGGACGGCTCTGTTTACAAGAACCTGGTTTACGGTACAAGTTCAATATCGCAGAAACTGAAAAATGGATAAAGAAGTTGTGGTACTTACGTACAATGCAGTATCACTCAGCAATGAAATCTATGTCATCAGGCCCGTAGCAGCATAATGAGTGGATTCAGGTACGATGATTCTAACTGAAATAAGTCACACAGGAAAAGAAACATCATAAGATATCACTAATACACGGAATGTAACCTTGGCTACACAGGAACTGAATTACAAAACAGAACAGGGTCTCAAATTTAGAAAACCAACTTATGCTTGCTTAAGGGGAAAGGTGAGTTGGGGTGCTGCATAAAACCAGAGATTGAAATGAGCACAGATAAAGTTCCTTAAGCCAAATATGGAATAGACAAGAGCTACTCCTTGCTCAACGAAATGGACTCAACACCCCATATTAAATGCCTAAGAGTGTACCTGACTAGGAAGTATCTTAAAACCTATGGATTGCTATGTCTCTGAAAGAGAATCAAGTGTGTGTACAGGGGCATAAACGCAGCAGTGATAGGATTGGAGAGGTTCGGTGAGCAAATGAAGACCCTTTGAAGTCATATTGCATGGTAACCATTCCACGGGTCTCAACTCTCCAGGTTTAAGGGATTCTTCCTTCAGCTAAAACATGCATGTGGAACCCAGAGTATGATCAACCGTGTGATCGGGAGACGTGTTCCAATATGTCTCAGTTTTCGTCCCCTGGTACTCGGGTGCAACATTCCAGACGCTTTACTAACACTCTCCCGACTTGGAGAGTCAGTGCCTTTAACCTCCTGTTTGGCCCAGTTTGCAATTTCTGCGGAAGATGAACAGGAATAGGGAGAACCAATGAGAGACTAGCTGGAGGTGTCTGGACGGGCAAATTGAACTCTCATTTCCCACCAGGAAGAGGAATTAACCAAAGGCTCAGCGTGCCGTGCCGGAACCAGATTAGGGCCTGAAGCCATCCTGCGGTGTTGCGGCCAGCTCACGAGAAAGCGAGTTGAAGAAAGGAGCTCAGGGGCACTGTAATTCACAAACCTGCAGAGTTATAAATGACAGCTATCGTCCAAAAATATACTGAAGTAAGGCTGCCAAGAGGACTTGAAAGCGGGGCAGAATTGCAGGAAACCGATTTCAGGAGGTAGACTGGAATTGCATTTAAAGCATAGGAAAAGAGGCAGAACGTCCACAATGATGCACTTGGCCAAAAAGGGCGTATGCGTTTTTTCCTGAATATATTCAGGAAAAAACGCATACGCCCTTTTTGGCCAACCAAGCAAGCTTGCAAAGGAAATCTGCACTACAATGAAGTCTCACTTCCCCCCGGTCAAAAGGGCCATCTGAAAAAAGTGTAAAATCCAGAAAGGCAGGACAGGCCATGGAGAACTGGGAGCCTTGTTATGCTGATGGGCGGGATGTAAATTGCCAACAGCCACTCCGGAGAAGTGTATGGTGTTTCCTGAAACAGCTAAAAAACAAAGCAACAGAGCCTAGGGCACTTCCACTTATGGTCCTATAGCTTAGGGAAATTAAAATCAAAAAGACACAGCCACCCCAAAGGTTGGGACGGCTCTGTTTACAAGAACCTGGTTTACGGTACAAGTTCAATATCGCAGAAACTGAAAAATGGATAAAGAAGTTGTGGTACTTACGTACAATGCTGTATCACTCAGCAATGAAATCTATGTCATCAGGCCCGTAGCAGCATAATGAGTGGATTCAGGTACGATGATTCTAACTGAAATAAGTCACACAGGAAAAGAAACATCATAAGATATCACTAATACACGGAATGTAACCTTGGCTACACAGGAACTGAATTACAAAACAGAACAGGGTCTCAAATTTAGAAACCCAACTTATGCTTGCTTAAGGGGAAAGGTGAGTTGGGGTGCTGCATAAAACCAGAGATTGAAATGAGCACAGATAAAGTTCCTTAAGCCAAATATGGAATAGACAAGAGCTACTCCTTGCTCAACGAAATGGACTCAACACCCCATATTAAATGCCTAAGAGTGTACCTGACTAGGAAGTATCTTAAAACCTATGGATTGCTATGTCTCCGAAAGAGAATCAAGCGTGTGTACAGGGGCATAAACGCAGCAGTGATAGGATTGGAGAGGTTCGGTGAGCAAATGAAGACCCTTTGAAGTCATATTGCATGGTACCCATTCCACGGGTCTCAACTCTCCAGGTTTAAGGTATTCTTCCTTCAGCTAAAACATGCATGTGGAACCCAGAGTATGATCAACCGTGTGATCGGGAGACGTGTTCCAATATGTCTCAGTTTTCGTCCCCTGGTACTCGGGTGCAACATTCCAGACGCTTTACTAACACTCTCCCGACTTGGAGAGTCAGTGCCTTTAACCTCCTGTTTGGCCCAGTTTGCAATTTCTGCGGAAGATGAACAGGAATAGGGAGAACCAATGAGAGACTAGCTGGAGGTGTCTGGACGGGCAAATTTAACTCTCATTTCCCACCAGGAAGAGGAATTAACCAAAGGCTCAGCGTGCCGTGCCGGAACCAGATTAGGGCCTGAAGCCATCCTGCGGTGTTGCGGCCAGCTCACGAGAAAGCGACTTGAAGAAAGGAGCTCAGGGGCACTGTAATTCACAAACCTGCAGAGTTATAAATGACAGCTATCGTCCAAAAATATACTGAAGTAAGGCTGCCAAGAGGACTTGAAAGCGGGGCAGAATTGCAGGAAACCGATTTCAGGAGGTAGACTGGAATTGCATTTAAAGCATAGGAAAAGAGGCAGAACGTCCACAATGATGCACTTGGCCAAAAAGGGCGTATGCGTTTTTTCCTGAATATATTCAGGAAAAAACGCATACGCCCTTTTTGGCCAACCAAGCAAGCTTGCAAAGGAAATCTGCACTACAATGAAGTCTCACTTCCCCCCGGTCAAAAGGGCCATCTGAAAAAAGTGTAAAATCCAGAAAGGCAGGACAGGCCATGGAGAACTGGGAGCCTTGTTATGCTGATGGGCGGGATGTAAATTGCCAACAGCCACTCCGGAGAAGTGTATGGTGTTTCCTGAAACAGCTAAAAAACAAAGCAACAGAGCCTAGGGCACTTCCACTTATGGTCCTATAGCTTAGGGAAATTAAAATCAAAAAGACACAGCCACCCCAAAGGTTGGGACGGCTCTGTTTACAAGAACCTGGTTTACGGTACAAGTTCAATATCGCAGAAAGTGAAAAATGGATAAAGAAGTTGTGGTACTTACGTACAATGCAGTATCACTCAGCAATGAAATCTATGTCATCAGGCCCGTAGCAGCATAATGAGTGGATTCAGGTACGATGATTCTAACTGAAATAAGTCACACAGGAAAAGAAACATCATAAGATATCACTAATACACGGAATGTAAACTTGGCTACACAGGAACTGAATTACAAAACAGAACAGGGTCTCAAATTTAGAAAACCAACTTATGCTTGCTTAAGGGGAAAGGTGAGTTGGGGTGCTGCATAAAACCAGAGATTGAAATGAGCACAGATAAAGTTCCTTAAGCCAAATATGGAATAGACAAGAGCTACTCCTTGCTCAACGAAATGGACTCAACACCCCATATTAAATGCCTAAGAGTGTACCTGACTAGGAAGTATCTTAAAACCTATGGATTGCTATGTCTCTGAAAGAGAATCAAGTGTGTGTACAGGGGCATAAACGCAGCAGTGATAGGATTGGAGAGGTTCGGTGAGCAAATGAAGACCCTTTGAAGTCATATTGCATGGTACCCATTCCACGGGTCTCAACTCTCCAGGTTTAAGGGATTCTTCCTTCAGCTAAAACATGCATGTGGAACCCAGAGTATGATCAACCGTGTGATCGGGAGACGTGTTCCAATATGTCTCAGTTTTCGTCCCCTGGTACTCGGGTGCAACATTCCAGACGCTTTACTAACACTCTCCCGACTTGGAGAGTCAGTGCCTTTAACCTCCTGTTTGGCCCAGTTTGCAATTCCTGCGGAAGATGAACGGGAATAGGGAGAACCAATGACAGACTAGCTGGAGGTGTCTGGACGGGCAAATTTAACTCTCATTTCCCACCAGGAAGAGGAATTAACCAAAGGCTCAGCGTGCCGTGCCGGAACCAGATTAGGGCCTGAAGCCATCCTGCGGTGTTGCGGCCAGCTCACGAGAAAGCGAGTTGAAGAAAGGAGCTCAGGGGCACTGTAATTCACAAACCTGCAGAGTTATAAATGACAGCTATCGTCCAAAAATATACTGAAGTAAGGCTGCCAAGAGGACTTGAAAGCGGGGCAGAATTGCAGGAAACCGATTTCAGGAGGTAGACTGGAATTGCATTTAAAGCATAGGAAAAGAGGCAGAACGTCCACAATGATGCACTTGGCCAAAAAGGGCGTATGCGTTTTTTCCTGAATATATTCAGGAAAAAACGCATACGCCCTTTTTGGCCAACCAAGCAAGCTTGCAAAGGAAATCTGCACTACAATGAAGTCTCACTTCCCCCCGGTCAAAAGGGCCATCTGAAAAAAGTGTAAAATCCAGAAAGGCAGGACAGGCCATGGAGAACTGGGAGCCTTGTTATGCTGATGGGCGGGATGTAAATTGCCAACAGCCACTCCGGAGAAGTGTATGGTGTTTCCTGAAACAGCTAAAAAACAAAGCAACAGAGCCTAGGGCACTTCCACTTATGGTCCTATAGCTTAGGGAAATTAAAATCAAAAAGACACAGCCACCCCAAAGGTTGGGACGGCTCTGTTTACAAGAACCTGGTTTACGGTACAAGTTCAATATCGCAGAAACTGAAAAATGGATAAAGAAGTTGTGGTACTTACGTACAATGCAGTATCACTCAGCAATGAAATCTATGTCATCAGGCCCGTAGCAGCATAATGAGTGGATTCAGGTACGATGATTCTAACTGAAATAAGTCACACAGGAAAAGAAACATCATAAGATATCACTAATACACGGAATGTAACCTTGGCTACACAGGAACTGAATTACAAAACAGAACAGGGTCTCAAATTTAGAAAACCAACTTATGCTTGCTTAAGGGGAAAGGTGAGTTGGGGTGCTGCATAAAACCAGAGATTGAAATGAGCACAGATAAAGTTCCTTAAGCCAAATATGGAATAGACAAGAGCTACTCCTTGCTCAACGAAATGGACTCAACACCCCATATTAAATGCCTAAGAGTGTACCTGACTAGGAAGTATCTTAAAACCTATGGATTGCTATGTCTCTGAAAGAGAATCAAGTGTGTGTACAGGGGCATAAACGCAGCAGTGATAGGATTGGAGAGGTTCGGTGAGCAAATGAAGACCCTTTGAAGTCATATTGCATGGTACCCATTCCACGGGTCTCAACTCTCCAGGTTTAAGGGATTCTTCCTTCAGCTAAAACATGCATGTGGAACCCAGAGTATGATCAACCGTGTGATCGGGAGACGTGTTCCAATATGTCTCAGTTTTCGTCCCCTGGTACTCGGGTGCAACATTCCAGACGCTTTACTAACACTCTCCCGACTTGGAGAGTCAGTGCCTTTAACCTCCTGTTTGGCCCAGTTTGCAATTTCTGCGGAAGATGAACAGGAATAGGGAGAACCAATGAGAGACTAGCTGGAGGTGTCTGGACGGGCAAATTTAACTCTCATTTCCCACCAGGAAGAGGAATTAACCAAAGGCTCAGCGTGCCGTGCCGGAACCAGATTAGGGCCTGAAGCCATCCTGCGGTGTTGCGGCCAGCTCACGAGAAAGCGAGTTGAAGAAAGGAGCTCAGGGGCACTGTAATTCACAAACCTGCAGAGTTATAAATGACAGCTATCGTCCAAAAATATACTGAAGTAAGGCTGCCAAGAGGACTTGAAAGCGGGGCAGAATTGCAGGAAACCGATTTCAGGAGGTAGACTGGAATTGCATTTAAAGCATAGGAAAAGAGGCAGAACGTCCACAATGATGCACTTGGCCAAAAAGGGCGTATGCGTTTTTTCCTGAATATATTCAGGAAAAAACGCATACGCCCTTTTTGGCCAACCAAGCAAGCTTGCAAAGGAAATCTGCACTACAATGAAGTCTCACTTCCCCCCGGTCAAAAGGGCCATCTGAAAAAAGTGTAAAATCCAGAAAGGCAGGACAGGCCATGGAGAACTGGGAGCCTTGTTATGCTGATGGGCGGGATGTAAATTGCCAACAGCCACTCCGGAGAAGTGTATGGTGTTTCCTGAAACAGCTAAAAAACAAAGCAACAGAGCCTAGGGCACTTCCACTTATGGTCCTATAGCTTAGGGAAATTAAAATCAAAAAGACACAGCCACCCCAAAGGTTGGGACGGCTCTGTTTACAAGAACCTGGTTTACGGTACAAGTTCAATATCGCAGAAACTGAAAAATGGATAAAGAAGTTGTGGTACTTACGTACAATGCTGTATCACTCAGCAATGAAATCTATGTCATCAGGCCCGTAGCAGCATAATGAGTGGATTCAGGTACGATGATTCTAACTGAAATAAGTCACACAGGAAAAGAAACATCATAAGATATCACTAATACACGGAATGTAACCTTGGCTACACAGGAACTGAATTACAAAACAGAACAGGGTCTCAAATTTAGAAAACCAACTTATGCTTGCTTAAGGGGAAAGGTGAGTTGGGGTGCTGCATAAAACCAGAGATTGAAATGAGCACAGATAAAGTTCCTTAAGCCAAATATGGAATAGACAAGAGCTACTCCTTGCTCAACGAAATGGACTCAACACCCCATATTAAATGCCTAAGAGTGTACCTGACTAGGAAGTATCTTAAAACCTATGGATTGCTATGTCTCCGAAAGAGAATCAAGCGTGTGTACAGGGGCATAAACGCAGCAGTGATAGGATTGGAGAGGTTCGGTGAGCAAATGAAGACCCTTTGAAGTCATATTGCATGGTACCCATTCCACGGGTCTCAACTCTCCAGGTTTAAGGTATTCTTCCTTCAGCTAAAACATGCATGTGGAACCCAGAGTATGATCAACCGTGTGATCGGGAGACGTGTTCCAATATGTCTCAGTTTTCGTCCCCTGGTACTCGGGTGCAACATTCCAGACGCTTTACTAACACTCTCCCGACTTGGAGAGTCAGTGCCTTTAACCTCCTGTTTGGCCCAGTTTGCAATTTCTGCGGAAGATGAACAGGAATAGGGAGAACCAATGAGAGACTAGCTGGAGGTGTCTGGACGGGCAAATTTAACTCTCATTTCCCACCAGGAAGAGGAATTAACCAAAGGCTCAGCGTGCCGTGCCGGAACCAGATTAGGGCCTGAAGCCATCCTGCGGTGTTGCGGCCAGCTCACGAGAAAGCGACTTGAAGAAAGGAGCTCAGGGGCACTGTAATTCACAAACCTGCAGAGTTATAAATGACAGCTATCGTCCAAAAATATACTGAAGTAAGGCTGCCAAGAGGACTTGAAAGCGGGGCAGAATTGCAGGAAACCGATTTCAGGAGGTAGACTGGAATTGCATTGAAAGCATAGGAAAAGAGGCAGAACGTCCACAATGATGCACTTGGCCAAAAAGGGCGTATGCGTTTTTTCCTGAATATATTCAGGAAAAAACGCATACGCCCTTTTTGGCCAACCAAGCAAGCTTGCAAAGGAAATCTGCACTACAATGAAGTCTCACTTCCCCCCGGTCAAAAGGGCCATCTGAAAAAAGTGTAAAATCCAGAAAGGCAGGACAGGCCATGGAGAACTGGGAGCCTTGTTATGCTGATGGGCGGGATGTAAATTGCCAACAGCCACTCCGGAGAAGTGTATGGTGTTTCCTGAAACAGCTAAAAAACAAAGCAACAGAGCCTAGGGCACTTCCACTTATGGTCCTATAGCTTAGGGAAATTAAAATCAAAAAGACACAGCCACCCCAAAGGTTGGGACGGCTCTGTTTACAAGAACCTGGTTTACGGTACAAGTTCAATATCGCAGAAAGTGAAAAATGGATAAAGAAGTTGTGGTACTTACGTACAATGCAGTATCACTCAGCAATGAAATCTATGTCATCAGGCCCGTAGCAGCATAATGAGTGGATTCAGGTACGATGATTCTAACTGAAATAAGTCACACAGGAAAAGAAACATCATAAGATATCACTAATACACGGAATGTAAACTTGGCTACACAGGAACTGAATTACAAAACAGAACAGGGTCTCAAATTTAGAAAACCAACTTATGCTTGCTTAAGGGGAAAGGTGAGTTGGGGTGCTGCATAAAACCAGAGATTGAAATGAGCACAGATAAAGTTCCTTAAGCCAAATATGGAATAGACAAGAGCTACTCCTTGCTCAACGAAATGGACTCAACACCCCATATTAAATGCCTAAGAGTGTACCTGACTAGGAAGTATCTTAAAACCTATGGATTGCTATGTCTCTGAAAGAGAATCAAGTGTGTGTACAGGGGCATAAACGCAGCAGTGATAGGATTGGAGAGGTTCGGTGAGCAAATGAAGACCCTTTGAAGTCATATTGCATGGTACCCATTCCACGGGTCTCAACTCTCCAGGTTTAAGGGATTCTTCCTTCAGCTAAAACATGCATGTGGAACCCAGAGTATGATCAACCGTGTGATCGGGAGACGTGTTCCAATATGTCTCAGTTTTCGTCCCCTGGTACTCGGGTGCAACATTCCAGACGCTTTACTAACACTCTCCCGACTTGGAGAGTCAGTGCCTTTAACCTCCTGTTTGGCCCAGTTTGCAATTCCTGTGGAAGATGAACAGGAATTGGGAGAACCAATGAGAGACTAGCTGGAGGTGTCTGGACGGGCAAATTTAACTCTCATTTCCCACCAGGAAGAGGAATTAACCAAAGGCTCAGCGTGCCGTGCCGGAACCAGATTAGGGCCTGAAGCCATCCTGCGGTGTTGCGGCCAGCTCACGAGAAAGCGAGTTGAAGAAAGGAGCTCAGGGGCACTGTAATTCACAAACCTGCAGAGTTATAAATGACAGCTATCGTCCAAAAATATACTGAAGTAAGGCTGCCAAGAGGACTTGAAAGCGGGGCAGAATTGCAGGAAACCGATTTCAGGAGGTAGACTGGAATTGCATTTAAAGCATAGGAAAAGAGGCAGAACGTCCACAATGATGCACTTGGCCAAAAAGGGCGTATGCGTTTTTTCCTGAATATATTCAGGAAAAAACGCATACGCCCTTTTTGGCCAACCAAGCAAGCTTGCAAAGGAAATCTGCACTACAATGAAGTCTCACTTCCCCCCGGTCAAAAGGGCCATTGAAAAAAGTGTAAAATCCAGAAAGGCAGGACAGGCCATGGAGAACTGGGAGCCTTGTTATGCTGATGGGCGGGATGTAAATTGCCAACAGCCACTCGGGAGAAGTGTATGGTGTTTCCTGAAACATCTAAAAAACAAAGCAACAGAGCCTAGGGCACTTCCACTTATGGTCCTATAGCTTAGGGAAATTAAAATCAAAAGACACAGCCACCCCAAAGGTTGGGACGGCTCTGTTTACAAGAACCTGGTTTACGGTACAAGTTCAATATCGCAGAAAGTGAAAAATGGATAAAGAAGTTGTGGTACTTACGTACAATGCAATATCACTCAGCAATGAAATCTATGTCATCAGGCCCGTAGCAGCATAATGAGTGGATTCAGGTACGATGATTCTAACTGAAATAAGTCACACAGGAAAAGAAACATCATAAGATATCACTAATACACGGAATGTAAACTTGGCTACACAGGAACTGAATTACAAAACAGAACAGGGTCTCAAATTTAGAAACCCAACTTATGCTTGCTTAAGGGGAAAGGTGAGTTGGGGTGCTGCATAAAACCAGAGATTGAAATGAGCACAGATAAAGTTCCTTAAGCCAAATATGGAATAGACAAGAGCTACTCCTTGCTCAACGAAATGGACTCAACACCCCATATTAAATGCCTAAGAGTGTACCTGACTAGGAAGTATCTTAAAACCTATGGATTGCTATGTCTCTGAAAGAGAATCAAGTGTGTGTACAGGGGCATAAACGCAGCAGTGATAGGATTGGAGAGGTTCGGTGAGCAAATGAAGACCCTTTGAAGTCATATTGCATGGTACCCATTCCACGGGTCTCAACTCTCCAGGTTTAAGGGATTCTTCCTTCAGCTAAAACATGCATGTGGAACCCAGAGTATGATCAACCGTGTGATCGGGAGACGTGTTCCAATATGTCTCAGTTTTCGTCCCCTGGTACTCGTGTGCAACATTCCAGACGCTTTACTAACACTCTCCCGACTTGGAGAGTCAGTGCCTTTAACCTCCTGTTTGGCCCAGTTTGCAATTCCTGCGGAAGATGAACAGGAATAGGGAGAACCAATGACAGACTAGCTGGAGGTGTCTGGACGGGCAAATTTAACTCTCATTTCCCACCAGGAAGAGGAATTAACCAAAGGCTCAGCGTGCCGTGCCGGAACCAGATTAGGGCCTGAAGCCATCCTGCGGTGTTGCGGCCAGCTCACGAGAAAGCGAGTTGAAGAAAGTAGCTCAGGGGCACTGTAATTCACAAACCTGCAGAGTTATAAATGACAGCTATCGTCCAAAAATATACTGAAGTAAGGCTGCCAAGAGGACTTGAAAGCGGGGCAGAATTGCAGGAAACCGATTTCAGGAGGTAGACTGGAATTGCATTTAAAGCATAGGAAAAGAGGTAGAACGTCCACAATGATGCACTTGGCCAAAAAGGGCGTATGCGTTTTTTCCTGAATATATTCAGGAAAAAACGCATACGCCCTTTTTGGCCAACCAAGCAAGCTTGCAAAGGAAATCTGCACTACAATGAAGTCTCACTTCCCCCCGGTCAAAAGGGCCATCTGAAAAAAGTGTAAAATCCAGAAAGGCAGGACAGGCCATGGAGAACTGGGAGCCTTGTTATGCTGATGGGCGGGATGTAAATTGCCAACAGCCACTCCGGAGAAGTGTATGGTGTTTCCTGAAACAGCTAAAAAACAAAGCAACAGAGCCTAGGGCACTTCCACTTATGGTCCTATAGCTTAGGGAAATTAAAATCAAAAAGACACAGCCACCCCAAAGGTTGGGACGGCTCTGTTTACAAGAACCTGGTTTACGGTACAAGTTCAATATCGCAGAAAGTGAAAAATGGATAAAGAAGTTGTGGTACTTACGTACAATGCAGTATCACTCAGCAATGAAATCTATGTCATCAGGCCCGTAGCAGCATAATGAGTGGATTCAGGTACGATGATTCTAACTGAAATAAGTCACACAGGAAAAGAAACATCATAAGATATCACTAATACACGGAATGTAAACTTGGCTACACAGGAACTGAATTACAAAACAGAACAGGGTCTCAAATTTAGAAAACCAACTTATGCTTGCTTAAGGGGAAAGGTGAGTTGGGGTGCTGCATAAAACCAGAGATTGAAATGAGCACAGATAAAGTTCCTTAAGCCAAATATGGAATAGACAAGAGCTACTCCTTGCTCAACGAAATGGACTCAACTCCCCATATTAAATGCCTAAGAGTGTACCTGACTAGGAAGTATCTTAAAACCTATGGATTGCTATGTCTCTGAAAGAGAATCAAGTGTGTGTACAGGGGCATAAACGCAGCAGTGATAGGATTGGAGAGGTTCGGTGAGCAAATGAAGACCCTTTGAAGTCATATTGCATGGTACCCATTCCACGGGTCTCAACTCTCCAGGTTTAAGGTATTCTTCCTTCAGCTAAAACATGCATGTGGAACCCAGAGTATGATCAACCGTGTGATCGGGAGACGTGTTCCAATATGTCTCAGTTTTCGTCCCCTGGTACTCGGGTGCAACATTCCAGACGCTTTACTAACACTCTCCCGACTTGGAGAGTCAGTGCCTTTAACCTCCTGTTTGGCCCAGTTTGCAATTTCTGTGGAAGATGAACAGGAATAGGGAGAACCAATGACAGACTAGCTGGAGGTGTCTGGACGGGCAAATTTAACTCTCATTTCCCACCAGGAAGAGGAATTAACCAAAGGCTCAGCGTGCCGTGCCGGAACCAGATTAGGGCCTGAAGCCATCCTGCGGTGTTGCGGCCAGCTCACGAGAAAGCGAGTTGAAGAAAGGAGCTCAGGGGCACTGTAATTCACAAACCTGCAGAGTTATAAATGACAGCTATCGTCCAAAAATATACTGAAGTAAGGCTGCCAAGAGGACTTGAAAGCGGGGCAGAATTGCAGGAAACCGATTTCAGGAGGTAGACTGGAATTGCATTTAAAGCATAGGAAAAGAGGCAGAACGTCCACAATGATGCACTTGGCCAAAAAGGGCGTATGCGTTTTTTCCTGAATATATTCAGGAAAAAACGCATACGCCCTTTTTGGCCAACCAAGCAAGCTTGCAAAGGAAATCTGCACTACAATGAAGTCTCACTTCCCCCCGGTCAAAAGGGCCATTGAAAAAAGTGTAAAATCCAGAAAGGCAGGACAGGCCATGGAGAACTGGGAGCCTTGTTATGCTGATGGGCGGGATGTAAATTGCCAACAGCCACTCGGGAGAAGTGTATGGTGTTTCCTGAAACATCTAAAAAACAAAGCAACAGAGCCTAGGGCACTTCCACTTATGGTCCTATAGCTTAGGGAAATTAAAATCAAAAGACACAGCCACCCCAAAGGTTGGGACGGCTCTGTTTACAAGAACCTGGTTTACGGTACAAGTTCAATATCGCAGAAAGTGAAAAATGGATAAAGAAGTTGTGGTACTTACGTACAATGCAATATCACTCAGCAATGAAATCTATGTCATCAGGCCCGTAGCAGCATAATGAGTGGATTCAGGTACGATGATTCTAACTGAAATAAGTCACACAGGAAAAGAAACATCATAAGATATCACTAATACACGGAATGTAAACTTGGCTACACAGGAACTGAATTACAAAACAGAACAGGGTCTCAAATTTAGAAAACCAACTTATGCTTGCTTAAGGGGAAAGGTGAGTTGGGGTGCTGCATAAAACCAGAGATTGAAATGAGCACAGATAAAGTTCCTTAAGCCAAATATGGAATAGACAAGAGCTACTCCTTGCTCAACGAAATGGACTCAACACCCCATATTAAATGCCTAAGAGTGTACCTGACTAGGAAGTATCTTAAAACCTATGGATTGCTATGTCTCTGAAAGAGAATCAAGTGTGTGTACAGGGGCATAAACGCAGCAGTGATAGGATTGGAGAGGTTCGGTGAGCAAATGAAGACCCTTTGAAGTCATATTGCATGGTACCCATTCCACGGGTCTCAACTCTCCAGGTTTAAGGGATTCTTCCTTCAGCTAAAACATGCATGTGGAACCCAGAGTATGATCAACCGTGTGATCGGGAGACGTGTTCCAATATGTGTCAGTTTTCGTCCCCTGGTACTCGGGTGCAACATTCCAGACGCTTTACTAACACTCTCCCGACTTGGAGAGTCAGTGCCTTTAACCTCCTGTTTGGCCCAGTGTGCAATTCCTGCGGAAGATGAACAGGAATAGGGAGAACCAATGACAGACCAGCTGGAGGTGTCTGGACGGGCAAATTTAACTCTCATTTCCCACCAGGAAGAGGAATTAACCAAAGGCTCAGCGTGCCGTGCCGGAACCAGATTAGGGCCTGAAGCCATCCTGCGGGGTTGCGGCCAGCTCACGAGAAAGCGAGTTGAAGAAAGGAGCTCAGGGGCACTGTAATTCACAAACCTGCAGAGTTATAAATGACAGCTATCGTCCAAAAATATACTGAAGTAAGGCTGCCAAGAGGACTTGAAAGCGGGGCAGAATTGCAGGAAACCGATTTCAGGAGGTAGACTGGAATTGCATTGAAAGCATAGGAAAAGAGGCAGAACGTCCACAATGATGCACTTGGCCAAAAAGGGCGTATGCGTTTTTTCCTGAATATATTCAGGAAAAAACGCATACGCCCTTTTTGGCCAACCAAGCAAGCTTGCAAAGGAAATCTGCACTACAATGAAGTCTCACTTCCCCCCGGTCAAAAGGGCCATCTGAAAAAAGTGTAAAATCCAGAAAGGCAGGACAGGCCATGGAGAACTGGGAGCCTTGTTATGCTGATGGGCGGGATGTAAATTGCCAACAGCCACTCCGGAGAAGTGTATGGTGTTTCCTGAAACAGCTAAAAAACAAAGCAACAGAGCCTAGGGCACTTCCACTTATGGTCCTATAGCTTAGGGAAATTAAAATCAAAAAGACACAGCCACCCCAAAGGTTGGGACGGCTCTGTTTACAAGAACCTGGTTTACGGTACAAGTTCAATATCGCAGAAAGTGAAAAATGGATAAAGAAGTTGTGGTACTTACGTACAATGCAGTATCACTCAGCAATGAAATCTATGTCATCAGGCCCGTAGCAGCATAATGAGTGGATTCAGGTACGATGATTCTAACTGAAATAAGTCACACAGGAAAAGAAACATCATAAGATATCACTAATACACGGAATGTAAACTTGGCTACACAGGAACTGAATTACAAAACAGAACAGGGTCTCAAATTTAGAAAACCAACTTATGCTTGCTTAAGGGGAAAGGTGAGTTGGGGTGCTGCATAAAACCAGAGATTGAAATGAGCACAGATAAAGTTCCTTAAGCCAAATATGGAATAGACAAGAGCTACTCCTTGCTCAACGAAATGGACTCAACTCCCCATATTAAATGCCTAAGAGTGTACCTGACTAGGAAGTATCTTAAAACCTATGGATTGCTATGTCTCTGAAAGAGAATCAAGTGTGTGTACAGGGGCATAAACGCAGCAGTGATAGGATTGGAGAGGTTCGGTGAGCAAATGAAGACCCTTTGAAGTCATATTGCATGGTACCCATTCCACGGGTCTCAACTCTCCAGGTTTAAGGGATTCTTCCTTCAGCTAAAACATGCATGTGGAACCCAGAGTATGATCAACCGTGTGATCGGGAGACGTGTTCCAATATGTCTCAGTTTTCGTCCCCTGGTACTCGGGTGCAACATTCCAGACGCTTTACTAACACTCTCCCGACTTGGAGAGTCAGTGCCTTTAACCTCCTGTTTGGCCCAGTTTGCAATTTCTGCGGAAGATGAACAGGAATAGGGAGAACCAATGACAGACTAGCTGGAGGTGTCTGGACGGGCAAATTTAACTCTCATTTCCCACCAGGAAGAGGAATTAACCAAAGGCTCAGCGTGCCGTGCCGGAACCAGATTAGGGCCTGAAGCCATCCTGCGGTGTTGCGGCCAGCTCACGAGAAAGCGAGTTGAAGAAAGGAGCTCAGGGGCACTGTAATTCACAAACCTGCAGAGTTATAAATGACAGCTATCGTCCAAAAATATACTGAAGTAAGGCTGCCAAGAGGACTTGAAAGCGGGGCAGAATTGCAGGAAACCGATTTCAGGAGGTAGACTGGAATTGCATTTAAAGCATAGGAAAAGAGGCAGAACGTCCACAATGATGCACTTGGCCAAAAAGGGCGTATGCGTTTTTTCCTGAATATATTCAGGAAAAAACGCATACGCCCTTTTTGGCCAACCAAGCAAGCTTGCAAAGGAAATCTGCACTACAATGAAGTCTCACTTCCCCCCGGTCAAAAGGGCCATCTGAAAAAAGTGTAAAATCCAGAAAGGCAGGACAGGCCATGGAGAACTGGGAGCCTTGTTATGCTGATGGGCGGGATGTAAATTGCCAACAGCCACTCGGGAGAAGTGTATGGTGTTTCCTGAAACATCTAAAAAACAAAGCAACAGAGCCTAGGGCACTTCCACTTATGGTCCTATAGCTTAGGGAAATTAAAATCAAAAGACACAGCCACCCCAAAGGTTGGGACGGCTCTGTTTACAAGAACCTGGTTTACGGTACAAGTTCAATATCGCAGAAAGTGAAAAATGGATAAAGAAGTTGTGGTACTTACGTACAATGCAATATCACTCAGCAATGAAATCTATGTCATCAGGCCCGTAGCAGCATAATGAGTGGATTCAGGTACGATGATTCTAACTGAAATAAGTCACACAGGAAAAGAAACATCATAAGATATCACTAATACACGGAATGTAAACTTGGCTACACAGGAACTGAATTACAAAACAGAACAGGGTCTCAAATTTAGAAAACCAACTTATGCTTGCTTAAGGGGAAAGGTGAGTTGGGGTGCTGCATAAAACCAGAGATTGAAATGAGCACAGATAAAGTTCCTTAAGCCAAATATGGAATAGACAAGAGCTACTCCTTGCTCAACGAAATGGACTCAACACCCCATATTAAATGCCTAAGAGTGTACCTGACTAGGAAGTATCTTAAAACCTATGGATTGCTATGTCTCTGAAAGAGAATCAAGTGTGTGTACAGGGGCATAAACGCAGCAGTGATAGGATTGGAGAGGTTCGGTGAGCAAATGAAGACCCTTTGAAGTCATATTGCATGGTACCCATTCCACGGGTCTCAACTCTCCAGGTTTAAGGGATTCTTCCTTCAGCTAAAACATGCATGTGGAACCCAGAGTATGATCAACCGTGTGATCGGGAGACGTGTTCCAATATGTCTCAGTTTTCGTCCCCTGGTACTCGGGTGCAACATTCCAGACGCTTTACTAACACTCTCCCGACTTGGAGAGTCAGTGCCTTTAACCTCCTGTTTGGCCCAGTTTGCAATTCCTGCGGAAGATGAACAGGAATAGGGAGAACCAATGACAGACTAGCTGGAGGTGTCTGGACGGGCAAATTTAACTCTCATTTCCCACCAGGAAGAGGAATTAACCAAAGGCTCAGCGTGCCGTGCCGGAACCAGATTAGGGCCTGAAGCCATCCTGCGGTGTTGCGGCCAGCTCACGAGAAAGCGAGTTGAAGAAAGGAGCTCAGGGGCACTGTAATTCACAAACCTGTAGAGTTATAAATGACAGCTATCGTCCAAAAATATACTGAAGTAAGGCTGCCAAGAGGACTTGAAAGCGGGGCAGAATTGCAGGAAACCGATTTCAGGAGGTAGACTGGAATTGCATTGAAAGCATAGGAAAAGAGGCAGAACGTCCACAATGATGCACTTGGCCAAAAAGGGCGTATGCGTTTTTTCCTGAATATATTCAGGAAAAAACGCATACGCCCTTTTTGGCCAACCAAGCAAGCTTGCAAAGGAAATCTGCACTACAATGAAGTCTCACTTCCCCCCGGTCAAAAGGGCCATCTGCAAAAAGTGTAAAATCCAGAAAGGCAGGACAGGCCATGGAGAACTGGGAGCCTTGTTATGCTGATGGGCGGGATGTAAATTGCCAACAGCCACTCCGGAGAAGTGTATGGTGTTTCCTGAAACAGCTAAAAAACAAAGCAACAGAGCCTAGGGCACTTCCACTTATGGTCCTATAGCTTAGGGAAATTAAAATCAAAAAGACACAGCCACCCCAAAGGTTGGGACGGCTCTGTTTACAAGAACCTGGTTTACGGTACAAGTTCAATATCGCAGAAACTGAAAAATGGATAAAGAAGTTGTGGTACTTACGTACAATGCAGTATCACTCAGCAATGAAATCTATGTCATCAGGCCCGTAGCAGCATAATGAGTGGATTCAGGTACGATGATTCTAACTGAAATAAGTCACACAGGAAAAGAAACATCATAAGATATCACTAATACACGGAATGTAACCTTGGCTACACAGGAACTGAATTACAAAACAGAACAGGGTCTCAAATTTAGAAAACCAACTTATGCTTGCTTAAGGGGAAAGGTGAGTTGGGGTGCTGCATAAAACCAGAGATTGAAATGAGCACAGATAAAGTTCCTTAAGCCAAATATGGAATAGACAAGAGCTACTCCTTGCTCAACGAAATGGACTCAACACCCCATATTAAATGCCTAAGAGTGTACCTGACTAGGAAGTATCTTAAAACCTATGGATTGCTATGTCTCCGAAAGAGAATCAAGCGTGTGTACAGGGGCATAAATGCAGCAGTGATAGGATTGGAGAGGTTCGGTGAGCAAATGAAGACCCTTTGAAGTCATATTGCATGGTACCCATTCCACGGGTCTCAACTCTCCAGGTTTAAGGTATTCTTCCTTCAGCTAAAACATGCATGTGGAACCCAGAGTATGATCAACCGTGTGATCGGGAGACGTGTTCCAATATGTCTCAGTTTTCGTCCCCTGGAACTCGGGTGCAACATTCCAGACGCTTTACTAACACTCTCCCGACTTGGAGAGTCAGTGCCTTTAAACTCCTGTTTGGCCCAGTTTGCAATTTCTGCGGAAGATGAACAGGAATAGGGAGAACCAATGAGAGACTAGCTGGAGGTGTCTGGACGGGCAAATTTAACTCTCATTTCCCACCAGGAAGAGGAATTAACCAAAGGCTCAGCGTGCCGTGCCGGAACCAGATTAGGGCCTGAAGCCATCCTGCGGTGTTGCGGCCAGCTCACGAGAAAGCGAGTTGAAGAAAGGAGCTCAGGGGCACTGTAATTCACAAACCTGCAGAGTTATAAATGACAGCTATCGTCCAAAAATATACTGAAGTAAGGCTGCCAAGAGGACTTGAAAGCGGGGCAGAATTGCAGGAAACCGATTTCAGGAGGTAGACTGGAATTGCATTGAAAGCATAGGAAAAGAGGCAGAACGTCCACAATGATGCACTTGGCCAAAAAGGGCGTATGCGTTTTTTCCTGAATATATTCAGGAAAAAACGCATACGCCCTTTTTGGCCAACCAAGCAAGCTTGCAAAGGAAATCTGCACTACAATGAAGTCTCACTTCCCCCCGGTCAAAAGGGCCATCTGAAAAAAGTGTAAAATCCAGAAAGGCAGGACAGGCCATGGAGAACTGGGAGCCTTGTTATGCTGATGGGCGGGATGTAAATTGCCAACAGCCAATCGGGAGAAGTGTATGGTGTTTCCTGAAACAGCTAAAAAACAAAGCAACAGAGCCTAGGGCACTTCCACTTATGGTCCTATAGCTTAGGGAAATTAAAATCAAAAGACACAGCCACCCCAAAGGTTGGGACGGCTCTGTTTACAAGAACCTGGTTTACGGTACAAGTTCAATATCACAGAAAGTGAAAAATGGATAAAGAAGTTGTGGTACTTACGTACAATGCAGTATCACTCAGCAAGGAAATCTATGTCATCAGGCCCGTAGCAGCATAATGAGTGGATTCAGGTATGATGATTCTAACTGAAATAAGTCACACAGGAAAAGAAACATCATAAGATATCCCTAATACACGGAATGTAACCTTGGCTACACAGGAACTGAATTACAAAACAGAACAGGGTCTCAAATTTAGAAAACCAACTTATGCTTGCTTAAGGGGAAAGGTGAGTTGGGGTGCTGCATAAAACCAGAGATTGAAATGAGCACAGATAAAGTTCCTTAAGCCAAATATGGAATAGACAAGAGCTACTCCTTGCTCAACGAAATGGACTCAACACCCCATATTAAATGCCTAAGAGTGTACCTGACTAGGAAGTATCTTAAAACCTATGGATTGCTATGTCTCTGAAAGAGAATCAAGTGTGTGTACAGGGGCATAAACGCAGCAGTGATAGGATTGGAGAGGTTCGGTGAGCAAATGAAGACCCTTTGAAGTCATATTGCATGGTACCCATTCCACGGGTCTCAACTCTCCAGGTTTAAGGGATTCTTCCTTCAGCTAAAACATGCATGTGGAACCCAGAGTATGATCAACCGTGTGATCGGGAGACGTGTTCCAATATGTCTCAGTTTTCGTCCCCTGGTACTCGGGTGCAACATTCCAGACGCTTTACTAACACTCTCCCGACTTGGAGAGTCAGTGCCTTTAACCTCCTGTTTGGCCCAGTTTGCAATTCCTGCGGAAGATGAACAGGAATAGGGAGAACCAATGACAGACCAGCTGGAGGTGTCTGGACGGGCAAATTTAACTCTCATTTCCCACCAGGAAGAGGAATTAACCAAAGGCTCAGCGTGCCGTGCCGGAACCAGATTAGGGCCTGAAGCCATCCTGCGGGGTTGCGGCCAGCTCACGAGAAAGCGAGTTGAAGAAAGGAGCTCAGGGGCACTGTAATTCACAAACCTGCAGAGTTATAAATGACAGCTATCGTCCAAAAATATACTGAAGTAAGGCTGCCAAGAGGACTTGAAAGCGGGGCAGAATTGCAGGAAACCGATTTCAGGAGGTAGACTGGAATTGCATTTAAAGCATAGGAAAAGAGGCAGAACGTCCACAATGATGCACTTGGCCAAAAAGGGCGTATGCGTTTTTTCCTGAATATATTCAGGAAAAAACGCATACGCCCTTTTTGGCCAACCAAGCAAGCTTGCAAAGGAAATCTGCACTACAATGAAGTCTCACTTCCCCCCGGTCAAAAGGGCCATCTGAAAAAAGTGTAAAATCCAGAAAGGCAGGACAGGCCATGGAGAACTGGGAGCCTTGTTATGCTGATGGGCGGGATGTAAATTGCCAACAGCCACTCCGGAGAAGTGTATGGTGTTTCCTGAAACAGCTAAAAAACAAAGCAACAGAGCCTAGGGCACTTCCACTTATGGTCCTATAGCTTAGGGAAATTAAAATCAAAAAGACACAGCCACCCCAAAGGTTGGGACGGCTCTGTTTACAAGAACCTGGTTTACGGTACAAGTTCAATATCGCAGAAAGTGAAAAATGGATAAAGAAGTTGTGGTACTTACGTACAATGCAGTATCACTCAGCAATGAAATCTATGTCATCAGGCCCGTAGCAGCATAATGAGTGGATTCAGGTACGATGATTCTAACTGAAATAAGTCACACAGGAAAAGAAACATCATAAGATATCACTAATACACGGAATGTAAACTTGGCTACACAGGAACTGAATTACAAAACAGAACAGGGTCTCAAATTTAGAAACCCAACTTATGCTTGCTTAAGGGGAAAGGTGAGTTGGGGTGCTGCATAAAACCAGAGATTGAAATGAGCACAGATAAAGTTCCTTAAGCCAAATATGGAATAGACAAGAGCTACTCCTTGCTCAACGAAATGGACTCAACACCCCATATTAAATGCCTAAGAGTGTACCTGACTAGGAAGTATCTTAAAACCTATGGATTGCTATGTCTCTGAAAGAGAATCAAGCGTGTGTACAGGGGCATAAACGCAGCAGTGATAGGATTGGAGAGGTTCGGTGAGCAAATGAAGACCCTTTGAAGTCATATTGCATGGTACCCATTCCACGGGTCTCAACTCTCCAGGTTTAAGGTATTCTTCCTTCAGCTAAAACATGCATGTGGAACCCAGAGTATGATCAACCGTGTGATCGGGAGACGTGTTCCAATATGTCTCAGTTTTCGTCCCCTGGTACTCGGGTGCAACATTCCAGACGCTTTACTAACACTCTCCCGACTTGGAGAGTCAGTGCCTTTAACCTCCTGTTTGGCCCAGTTTGCAATTTCTGCGGAAGATGAACAGGAATAGGGAGAACCAATGACAGACTAGCTGGAGGTGTCTGGACGGGCAAATTTAACTCTCATTTCCCACCAGGAAGAGGAATTAACCAAAGGCTCAGCGTGCCGTGCCGGAACCAGATTAGGGCCTGAAGCCATCCTGCGGTGTTGCGGCCAGCTCACGAGAAAGCGAGTTGAAGAAAGGAGCTCAGGGGCACTGTAATTCACAAACCTGCAGAGTTATAAATGACAGCTATCGTCCAAAAATATACTGAAGTAAGGCTGCCAAGAGGACTTGAAAGCGGGGCAGAATTGCAGGAAACCGATTTCAGGAGGTAGACTGGAATTGCATTGAAAGCATAGGAAAAGAGGCAGAACGTCCACAATGATGCACTTGGCCAAAAAGGGCGTATGCGTTTTTTCCTGAATATATTCAGGAAAAAACGCATACGCCCTTTTTGGCCAACCAAGCAAGCTTGCAAAGGAAATCTGCACTACAATGAAGTCTCACTTCCCCCCGGTCAAAAGGGCCATCTGAAAAAAGTGTAAAATCCAGAAAGGCAGGACAGGCCATGGAGAACTGGGAGCCTTGTTATGCTGATGGGCGGGATGTAAATTGCCAACAGCCACTCGGGAGAAGTGTATGGTGTTTCCTGAAACATCTAAAAAACAAAGCAACAGAGCCTAGGGCACTTCCACTTATGGTCCTATAGCTTAGGGAAATTAAAATCAAAAGACACAGCCACCCCAAAGGTTGGGACGGCTCTGTTTACAAGAACCTGGTTTACGGTACAAGTTCAATATCGCAGAAAGTGAAAAATGGATAAAGAAGTTGTGGTACTTACGTACAATGCAATATCACTCAGCAATGAAATCTATGTCATCAGGCCCGTAGCAGCATAATGAGTGGATTCAGGTACGATGATTCTAACTGAAATAAGTCACACAGGAAAAGAAACATCATAAGATATCACTAATACACGGAATGTAAACTTGGCTACACAGGAACTGAATTACAAAACAGAACAGGGTCTCAAATTTAGAAAACCAACTTATGCTTGCTTAAGGGGAAAGGTGAGTTGGGGTGCTGCATAAAACCAGAGATTGAAATGAGCACAGATAAAGTTCCTTAAGCCAAATATGGAATAGACAAGAGCTACTCCTTGCTCAACGAAATGGACTCAACACCCCATATTAAATGCCTAAGAGTGTACCTGACTAGGAAGTATCTTAAAACCTATGGATTGCTATGTCTCTGAAAGAGAATCAAGTGTGTGTACAGGGGCATAAACGCAGCAGTGATAGGATTGGAGAGGTTCGGTGAGCAAATGAAGACCCTTTGAAGTCATATTGCATGGTACCCATTCCACGGGTCTCAACTCTCCAGGTTTAAGGTATTCTTCCTTCAGCTAAAACATGCATGTGGAACCCAGAGTATGATCAACCGTGTGATCGGGAGACGTGTTCCAATATGTCTCAGTTTTCGTCCCCTGGTACTCGGGTGCAACATTCCAGACGCTTTACTAACACTCTCCCGACTTGGAGAGTCAGTGCCTTTAACCTCCTGTTTGGCCCAGTTTGCAATTTCTGCGGAAGATGAACAGGAATAGGGAGAACCAATGACAGACTAGCTGGAGGTGTCTGGACGGGCAAATTTAACTCTCATTTCCCACCAGGAAGAGGAATTAACCAAAGGCTCAGCGTGCCGTGCCGGAACCAGATTAGGGCCTGAAGCAATCCTGCGGTGTTGCGGCCAGCTCACGAGAAAGCGAGTTGAAGAAAGGAGCTCAGGGGCACTGTAATTCACAAACCTGCAGAGTTATAAATGACAGCTATCGTCCAAAAATATACTGAAGTAAGGCTGCCAAGAGGACTTGAAAGCGGGGCAGAATTGCAGGAAACCGATTTCAGGAGGTAGACTGGAATTGCATTGAAAGCATAGGAAAAGAGGCAGAACGTCCACAATGATGCACTTGGCCAAAAAGGGCGTATGCGTTTTTTCCTGAATATATTCAGGAAAAAACGCATACGCCCTTTTTGGCCAACCAAGCAAGCTTGCAAAGGAAATCTGCACTACAATGAAGTCTCACTTCCCCCCGGTCCAAAGGCCCATCTGAAAAAGTGTAAAATCCAGAAAGGCAGGACAGGCCATGGAGAACTGGGAGCCTTGTTATGCTGATGGGCGGGATGTAAATTGCCAACAGCCACTCGGGAGAAGTGTATGGTGTTTCCTGAAACATCTAAAAAACAAAGCAACAGAGCCTAGGGCACTTCCACTTATGGTCCTATAGCTTAGGGAAATTAAAATCAAAAAGACACAGCCACCCCAAAGGTTGGGACGGCTCTGTTTACAAGAACCTGGTTTACGGTACAAGTTCAATATCGCAGAAAGTGAAAAATGGATAAAGAAGTTGTGGTACTTACTTACAATGCAGTATCACTCAGCAATGAAATCCATGTCATCAGGCCCGTAGCAGCATAATGAGTGGATTCAGGTATGATGATTCTAACTGAAATAAGTCACACAGGAAAAGAAACATCATAAGATATCACTAATACACGGAATGTAACCTTGGCTACACAGGAACTGAATTACAAAACAGAACAGGGTCTCAAATTTAGAAAACCAACTTATGCTTGCTTAAGGGGAAAGGTGAGTTGGGGTGCTGCATAAAACCAGAGATTGAAATGAGCACAGATAAAGTTCCTTAAGCCAAATATGGAATAGACAAGAGCTACTCCTTGCTCAACGAAATGGACTCAACACCCCATATTAAATGCCTAAGAGTGTACCTGACTAGGAAGTATCTTAAAACCTATGGATTGCTATGTCTCTGAAAGAGAATCAAGTGTGTGTACAGGGGCATAAACGCAGCAGTGATAGGATTGGAGAGGTTCGGTGAGCAAATGAAGACCCTTTGAAGTCATATTGCATGGTACCCATTCCACGGGTCTCAACTCTCCAGGTTTAAGGTATTCTTCCTTCAGCTAAAACATGCATGTGGAACCCAGAGTATGATCAACCGTGTGATCGGGAGACGTGTTCCAATATGTCTCAGTTTTCGTCCCCTGGTACTCGGGTGCAACATTCCAGACGCTTTACTAACACTCTCCCGACTTGGACAGTCAGTGCCTTTAACCTCCTGTTTGGCCCAGTTTGCAATTTCTGCAGAAGATGAACAGGAATAGGGAGAACCAATGAGAGACTAGCTGGAGGTGTCTGGACGGGCAAATTTAACTCTCATTTCCCACCAGGAAGAGGAATTAACCAAAGGCTCAGCGTGCCGTGCCGGAACCAGATTAGGGCCTGAAGCCATCCTGCGGTGTTGCGGCCAGCTCACGAGAAAGCGAGTTGAAGAAAGGAGCTCAGGGGCACTGTAATTCACAAACCTGCAGAGTTATAAATGACAGCTATCGTCCAAAAATATACTGAAGTAAGGCTGCCAAGAGGACTTGAAAGCGGGGCAGAATTGCAGGAAACCGATTTCAGGAGGTAGACTGGAATTGCATTGAAAGCATAGGAAAAGAGGCAGAACGTCCACAATGATGCACTTGGCCAAAAAGGGCGTATGCGTTTTTTCCTGAATATATTCAGGAAAAAACGCATACGCCCTTTTTGGCCAACCAAGCAAGCTTGCAAAGGAAATCTGCACTACAATGAAGTCTCACTTCCCCCCGCTCAAAAGGGCCATCTGAAAAAAGTGTAAAATCCAGAAAGGCAGGACAGGCCATGGAGAACTGGGAGCCTTGTTATGCTGATGGGCGGGATGTCAATTGCCAACAGCCACTCGGGAGAAGTGTATGGTGTTTCCTGAAACATCTAAAAAACAAAGCAACAGAGCCTAGGGCACTTCCACTTATGGTCCTATAGCTTAGGGAAATTAAAATCAAAAAGACACAGCCACCCCAAAGGTTGGGACGGCTCTGTTTACAAGAACCTGGTTTACGGTACAAGTTCAATATCACAGAAAGTGAAAAATGGATAAAGAAGTTGTCGTACTTACGTACAATGCAGTATCACTCAGCAATGAAATCTATGTCATCAGGCCCGTAGCAGCATAATGAGTGGATTCAGGTACGATGATTCTAACTGAAATAAGTCACACAGAAAAAGAAACATCATAAGATATCACTAATACACGGAATGTAACCTTGGCTACACAGGAACTGAATTACAAAACAGAACAGGGTCTCAAATTTAGAAAACCAACTTATGCTTGCTTAAGGGGAAAGGTGAGTTGGGGTGCTGCATAAAACCAGAGATTGAAATGAGCACAGATAAAGTTCCTTAAGCCAAATATGGAATAGACAAGAGCTACTCCTTGCTCAACGAAATGGACTCAACACCCCATATTAAATGCCTAAGAGTGTACCTGACTAGGAAGTATCTTAAAACCTATGGATTGCTATGTCTCTGTAAGAGAATCAAGCGTTTGTACAGGGGCATAAACGCAGCAGTGATAGGATTGGAGAGGTTCGGTGAGCAAATGAAGACCCTTTGAAGTCATATTGCATGGTACCCATTCCACGGGTCTCAACTCTCCAGGTTTAAGGTATTCTTCCTTCAGCTAAAATATGCATGTAGAACCCAGAGTATGATCAACCGTGTGATCGGGAGACGTGTTCCAATATGTCTCAGTTTTCGTCCCCTGGTACTCGGGTGCAACATTCCAGAGGCTTTACTAACACTCTCCCGACTGGAGAGTCAGTGCCTTTAACCTCCTGTTTGGCCCAGTTTGCAATTTCTGCAGAAGATGAACAGGAATAGGGAGAACCAATGACAGACTAGCTGGAGGTGTCTGGACGGGCAAATTTAACTCTCATTTCCCACCAGGAAGAGGAATTAACCAAAGGCTCAGCGTGCCGTGCTGGAACCAGATTAGGGCCTGAAGCCATCCTGCGGTGTTGCGGCCAGCTCACGAGAAAGCGAGTTGAAGAAAGGAGCTCAGGGGCACTGTAATTCACAAACCTGCAGAGTTATAAATGACAGCTATCGTCCAAAAATATACTGAAGTAAGGCTGCCAAGAGGACTTGAAAGCGGGGCAGAATTGCAGGAAACCGATTTCAGGAGGTAGACTGGAATTGCATTTAAAGCATAGGAAAAGAGGCAGAACGTCCACAATGATGCACTTGGCCAAAAAGGGCGTATGCGTTTTTTCCTGAATATATTCAGGAAAAAACGCATACGCCCTTTTTGGCCAACCAAGCAAGCTTGCAAAGGAAATCTGCACTACAGTGAAGTCTCACTTCCCCCCGGTCAAAAGGGCCATCTGAAAAAAGTGTAAAATCCAGAAAGGCAGGACAGGCCATGGAGAACTGGGAGCCTTGTTATGCTGATGGGCGGGATGTAAATTGCCAACAGCCACTCGGGAGAAGTGTATGGTGTTTCCTGAAACATCTAAAAAACAAAGCAACAGAGCCTAGGGCACTTCCACTTATGGTCCTATAGCTTAGGGAAATTAAAATCAAAAGACACAGCCACCCCAAAGGTTGGGACGGCTCTGTTTACAAGAACCTGGTTTACGGTACAAGTTCAATATCGCAGAAAGTGAAAAATGGATAAAGAAGTTGTGGTACTTACGTACAATGCAATATCACTCAGCAATGAAATCTATGTCATCAGGCCCGTAGCAGCATAATGAGTGGATTCAGGTATGATGATTCTAACTGAAATAAGTCACACAGAAAAAGAAACATCATAAGATATCACTAATACACGGAATGTAAACTTGGCTACACAGGAACTGAATTACAAAACAGAACAGGGTCTCAAATTTAGGAAACCAACTTATGCTTGCTTAAGGGGAAAGGTGAGTTGGGGTGCTGCATAAAACCAGAGACTGAAATGAGCACAGATAAAGTTCCTTAAGCCAAATATGGAATAGACAAGAGCTACTCCTTGCTCAACGAAATGGACTCAACACCCCATATTAAATGCCTAAGAGTGTACCTGACTAGGAAGTATCTTAAAACCTATGGATTGCTATGTCTCCGAAAGAGAATCAAGCGTGTGTACAGGGGCATAAACGCAGCAGTGATAGGATTGGAGAAGTTCGGTGAGCAAATGAAGACCCTTTGAAGTCATATTGCATGGTACCCATTCCACGGTTCTCAACTCTCCAGGTTTAAGGTATTCTTCCTTCAGCTAAAACATGCATGTGGAACCCAGAGTATGATCAACCGTGTGATCAGGAGACGTGTTCCAATATGTCTCAGTTTTCGTCCCCTGGTACTCGGGTGCAACATTCCAGACGCTTAACTAACACTCTCCCGACTTGGAGAGTCAGTGCCTTTAACCTCCTGTTTGGCCCAGTTTGCAATTTCTGCGGAAGATGAACAGGAATAGGGAGAACCAATGACAGAGTAGCTGGAGGTGTCTGGACGGGCAAATTTAACTCTCATTTCCCACCAGGAAGAGGAATTAACCAAAGGCTCAGCGTGCCGTGCCGGAACCAGATTAGGGCCTGAAGCCATCCTGCGGTGTTGCGGCCAGCTCACGAGAAAGCGAGTTGAAGAAAGGAGCTCAGGGGCACTGTAATTCACAAACCTGCAGAGTTATAAATGACAGCTATCGTCCAAAAATATACTGAAGTAAGGCTGCCAAGAGGACTTGAAAGCGGGGCAGAATTGCAGGAAACCGATTTCAGGACGTAGACTGGAATTGCATTTAAAGCATAGGAAAAGAGGCAGAACGTCCACAATGATGCACTTGGCCAAAAAGGGCGTATGCGTTTTTTCCTGAATATATTCAGGAAAAAACGCATACGCCCTTTTTGGCCAACCAAGCAAGCTTGCAAAGGAAATCTGCACTACAATGAAGTCTCACTTCCCCCCGGTCAAAAGGGCCATCTGAAAAAAGTGTAAAATCCAGAAAGGCAGGACAGGCCATGGAGAACTGGGAGCCTTGTTATGCTGATGGGCGGGATGTAAATTGCCAACAGCCACTCCGGAGAAGTGTATGGTGTTTCCTGAAACAGCTAAAAAACAAAGCAACAGAGCCTAGGGCACTTCCACTTATGGTCCTATAGCTTAGGGAAATTAAAATCAAAAGACACAGCCACCCCAAAGGTTGGGACGGCTCTGTTTACAAGAACCTGGTTTACGGTACAAGTTCAATATCGCAGAAAGTGAAAAATGGATAAAGAAGTTGTGGTACTTACGTACAATGCAGTATCACTCAGCAATGAAATCTATGTCATCAGGCCCGTAGCAGCATAATGAGTGGATTCAGGTACGATGATTCTAACTGAAATAAGTCACACAGGAAAAGAAACATCATAAGATATCACTAATACACGGAATGTAACCTTGGCTACACAGGAACTGAATTACAAAACAGAACAGGGTCTCAAATTTAGAAAACCAACTTATGCTTGCTTAAGGGGAAAGGTGAGTTGGGGTGCTGCATAAAACCAGAGACTGAAATGAGCACAGATAAAGTTCCTTAAGCCAAATATGGAATAGACAAGAGCTACTCCTTGCTCAACGAAATGGACTCAACACCCCATATTAAATGCCTAAGAGTGTACCTGACTAGGAAGTATCTTAAAACCTATGAATTGCTATGTCTCCGAAAGAGAATCAAGCGTGTGTACAGGGGCATAAACGCAGCAGTGATAGGATTGGAGAAGTTCGGTGAGCAAATGAAGACCCTTTGAAGTCATATTGCATGGTACCCATTCCACGGGTCTCAACTCTCCAGGTTTAAGGTATTCTTCCTTCAGCTAAAACATGCATGTGGAACCCAGAGTATGATCAACCGTGTGATCGGGAGACGTGTTCCAATATGTCTCAGTTTTCGTCCCCTGGTACTCGGGTGCAACATTCCAGATGCTTTACTAACACTCTCCCGACTTGGACAGTCAGTGCCTTTAACCTCCTGTTTGGCCCAGTTTGCAATTTCTGCGGAAGATGAACAGGAATAGGGAGAACCAATGACAGACTAGCTGGAGGTGTCTGGACGGGCAAATTTAACTCTCATTTCCCACCAGGAAGAGGAATTAACCAAAGGCTTTGTGTGCCGTGCCGGAACCAGATTAGGGCCTGAAGCCATCCTGCGGTGTTGCGGCCAGCTCACGAGAAAGCGAGTTGAAGAAAGGAGCTCAGGGGCACTGTAATTCACAAACCTGCAGAGTTATAAATGACAGCTATCGTCCAAAAATATACTGAAGTAAGGCTGCCAAGAGGACTTGAAAGCGGGGCAGAATTGCAGGAAACCGATTTCAGGAGGTAGACTGGAATTGCATTTAAAGCATAGGAAAAGAGGCAGAACGTCCACAATGATGCATTTGGCCAAAAAGGGCGTATGCGTTTTTTCCTGAATATATTCAGGAAAAAACGCATACGCCCTTTTTGGCCAACCAAGCAAGCTTGCAAAGGAAATCTGCACTACAATGAAGTCTCACTTCCCCCCGGTCAAAAGGGCCATCTGAAAAAAGTGTAAACTCCAGAAAGGCAGGACAGGCCATGGAGAACTGGGAGCCTTGTTATGCTGATGGGCGGGATGTCAATTGCCAACAGCCACTCGGGAGAAGTGTATGGTGTTTCCTGAAACATCTAAAAAACAAAGCAACAGAGCCTAGGGCACTTCCACTTATGGTCCTATAGCTTAGGGAAATTAAAATCAAAAAGACACAGCCACCCCAAAGGTTGGGACGGCTCTGTTTACAAGAACCTGGTTTACGGTACAAGTTCAATATCGCAGAAAGTGAAAAATGGATAAAGAAGTTGTGGTACTTACGTACAATGCAATATCACTCAGCAATGAAATCTATGTCATCAGGCCCGTAGCAGCATAATGAGTGGATTCAGGTACGATGATTCTAACTGAAATAAGTCACACAGAAAAAGAAACATCATAAGATATCACTAATACACGGAATGTAACCTTGGCTACACAGGAACTGAATTACAAAACAGAACAGGGTCTCAAATTTAGAAACCCAACTTATGCTTGCTTAAGGGGAAAGGTGAGTTGGGGTGCTGCATAAAACCAGAGATTGAAATGAGCACAGATAAAGTTCCTTAAGCCAAATATGGAATAGACAAGAGCTACTCCTTGCTCAACGAAATGGACTCAACACCCCATATTAAATGCCTAAGAGTGTACCTGACTAGGAAGTATCTTAAAACCTATGGATTGCTATGTCTCTGAAAGAGAATCAAGTGTGTGTACAGGGGCATAAACGCAGCAGTGATAGGATTGGAGAGGTTCGGTGAGCAAATGAAGACCCTTTGAAGTCATATTGCATGGTACCCATTCCACGGGTCTCAACTCTCCAGGTTTAAGGGATTCTTCCTTCAGCTAAAACATGCATGTGGAACCCAGAGTATGATCAACCGTGTGATCGGGAGACGTGTTCCAATATGTCTCAGTTTTCGTCCCCTGGTACTCGGGTGCAACATTCCAGACGCTTTACTAACACTCTCCCGACTTGGAGAGTCAGTGCCTTTAACCTCCTGTTTGGCCCAGTTTGCAATTTCTGCAGAAGATGAACAGGAATAGGGAGAACCAATGAGAGACTAGCTGGAGGTGTCTGGACGGGCAAATTTAACTCTCATTTCCCACCAGGAAGAGGAATTAACCAAAGGCTCAGCGTGCCGTGCCGGAACCAGATTAGGGCCTGAAGCCATCCTGCGGTGTTGCGGCCAGCTCACGAGAAAGCGCGTTGAAGAAAGGAGCTCAGGGGCACTGTAATTCACAAACCTGCAGAGTTATAAATGACAGCTATCGTCCAAAAATATACTGAAGTAAGGCTGCCAAGAGGACTTGAAAACGGGGCAGAATTGCAGGAAACCGATTTCAGGAGGTAGACTGGAATTGCATTTAAAGCATAGGAAAAGAGGCAGAACGTCCACAATGATGCACTTGGCCAAAAAGGGCGTATGCGTTTTTTCCTGAATATATTCAGGAAAAAACGCATAAGCCCTTTTTGGCCAACCAAGCAAGCTTGCAAAGGAAATCTGCACTACAATGAAGTCTCACTTCCCCCCGGTCAAAAGGGCCATCTGAAAAAAGTGTAAAATCCAGAAAGGCAGGACAGGCCATGGAGAACTGGGAGCCTTGTTATGCTGATGGGCGGGATGTAAATTGCCAACAGCCACTCGGGAGAAGTGTATGGTGTTTCCTGAAACATCTAAAAAACAAAGCAACAGAGCCTAGGGCACTTCCACTTATGGTCCTATAGCTTAGGGAAATTAAAATCAAAAAGACACAGCCACCCCAAAGGTTGGGACGGCTCTGTTTACAAGAACCTGGTTTACGGTACAAGTTCAATATCACAGAAAGTGAAAAATGGATAAAGAAGTTGTGGTACTTACGTACAATGCAGTATTACTCAGCAATGAAATCTGTCATCAGGCCCGTAGCAGCATAATGAGTGGATTCAGGTACGATGATTCTAACTGAAATAAGTCACACAGAAAAAGAAACATCATAAGATATCACTAATACACGGAATGTAACCTTGGCTACACAGGAACTGAATTACAAAAGAGAACAGGGTCTCAAATTTAGAAAACCAACTTATGCTTGCTTAAGGGGAAAGGTGAGTTGGGGTGCTGCATAAAACCAGAGATTGAAATGAGCACAGATAAAGTTCCTTAAGCCAAATATGGAATAGACAAGAGCTACTCCTTGCTCAACGAAATGGACTCAACACCCCATATTAAATGCCTAAGAGTGTACCTGACTAGGAAGTATCTTAAAACCTATGGATTGCTATGTCTCCGAAAGAGAATCAAGCGTGTGTACAGGGGCATAAACGCAGCAGTGATAGGATTGGAGAAGTTCGGTGAGCAAATGAAGACCCTTTGAAGTCATATTGCATGGTACCCATTCCACGGGTCTCAACTCTCCAGGTTTAAGGTATTCTTCCTTCAGCTAAAACATGCATGTGGAACCCAGAGTATGATCAACCGTGTGATCGGGAGACGTGTTCCAATATGTCTCAGTTTTCGTCCCCTGGTACTCGGGTGCAACATTCCAGACGCTTTACTAACACTCTCCCGACTTGGACAGTCAGTGCCTTTAACCTCCTGTTTGGCCCAGTTTGCAATTTCTGCAGAAGATGAACAGGAATAGGGAGAACCAATGACAGACTAGCTGGAGGTGTCTGGACGGGCAAATTTAACTCTCATTTCCCACCAGGAAGAGGAATTAACCAAAGGCTCAGCGTGCCGTGCCGGAACCAGATTAGGGCCTGAAGCCATCCTGCGGTGTTGCGGCCAGCTCACGAGAAAGCGAGTTGAAGAAAGGAGCTCAGGGGCACTGTAATTCACAAACCTGCAGAGTTATAAATGACAGCTATCGTCCAAAAATATACTGAAGTAAGGCTGCCAAGAGGACTTGAAAGCGGGGCAGAATTGCAGGAAACCGATTTCAGGAGGTAGACTGGAATTGCATTGAAAGCATAGGAAAAGAGGCAGAACGTCCACAATGATGCACTTGGCCAAAAAGGGCGTATGCGTTTTTTCCTGAATATATTCAGGAAAAAACGTATACGCCCTTTTTGGCCAACCAAGCAAGCTTGCAAAGGAAATCTGCACTACAATGAAGTCTCACTTCCCCCGGTCCAAAGGGCCATCTGAAAAAGTGTAAAATCCAGAAAGGCAGGACAGGCCATGGAGAACTGGGAGCCTTGTTATGCTGATGGGCGGGATGTAAATTGCCAACAGCCACTCGGGAGAAGTGTATGGTGTTTCCTGAAACATCTAAAAAACAAAGCAACAGAGCCTAGGGCACTTCCACTTATGGTCCTATAGCTTAGGGAAATTAAAATAAAAAAGACACAGCCACCCCAAAGGTTGGGACGGCTCTGTTTACAAGAACCTGGTTTACGGTACAAGTTCAATATCGCAGAAAGTGAAAAATGGATAAAGAAGTTGTGGTACTTACGTACAATGCAATATCACTCAGCAATGAAATCTATGTCATCAGGCCCGTAGCAGCATAATGAGTGGATTCAGGTACGATGATTCTAACTGAAATAAGTCACACAGAAAAAGAAACATCATAAGATATCACTAATACACGGAATGTAACCTTGGCTACACAGGAACTGAATTACAAAACAGAACAGGGTCTCAAATTTAGAAACCCAACTTATGCTTGCTTAAGGGGAAAGGTGAGTTGGGGTGCTGCATAAAACCAGAGATTGAAATGAGCACAGATAAAGTTCCTTAAGCCAAATATGGAATAGACAAGAGCTACTCCTTGCTCAACGAAATGGACTCAACACCCCATATTAAATGCCTAAGAGTGTACCTGACTAGGAAGTATCTTAAAACCTATGGATTGCTATGTCTCTGAAAGAGAATCAAGTGTGTGTACAGGGGCATAAACGCAGCAGTGATAGGATTGGAGAGGTTCGGTGAGCAAATGAAGACCCTTTGAAGTCATATTGCATGGTACCCATTCCACGGGTCTCAACTCTCCAGGTTTAAGGGATTCTTCCTTCAGCTAAAACATGCATGTGGAACCCAGAGTATGATCAACCGTGTGATCGGGAGACGTGTTCCAATATGTCTCAGTTTTCGTCCCCTGGTACTCGGGTGCAACATTCCAGACGCTTTACTAACACTCTCCCGACTTGGAGAGTCAGTGCCTTTAACCTCCTGTTTGGCCCAGTTTGCAATTTCTGCAGAAGATGAACAGGAATAGGGAGAACCAATGAGAGACTAGCTGGAGGTGTCTGGACGGGCAAATTTAACTCTCATTTCCCACCAGGAAGAGGAATTAACCAAAGGCTCAGCGTGCCGTGCCGGAACCAGATTAGGGCCTGAAGCCATCCTGCGGTGTTGCGGCCAGCTCACGAGAAAGCGAGTTGAAGAAAGGAGCTCAGGGGCACTGTAATTCACAAACCTGCAGAGTTATAAATGACAGCTATCGTCCAAAAATATACTGAAGTAAGGCTGCCAAGAGGACTTGAAAGCGGGGCAGAATTGCAGGAAACCGATTTCAGGAGGTAGACTGGAATTGCATTTAAAGCATAGGAAAAGAGGCAGAACGTCCACAATGATGCACTTGGCCAAAAAGGGCGTATGCGTTTTTTCCTGAATATATTCAGGAAAAAACGCATACGCCCTTTTTGGCCAACCAAGAAGGCTTGCAAAGGAAATCTGCACTACAATGAAGTCTCACTTCCCCCCGCTCAAAAGGGCCATCTGAAAAAAGTGTAAAATCCAGAAAGGCAGGACAGGCCATGGAGAACTGGGAGCCTTGTAATGCTGATGGGCGGGATGTCAATTGCCAACAGCCACTCGGGAGAAGTGTATGGTGTTTCCTGAAACATCTAAAAAACAAAGCAACAGAGCCTAGGGCACTTCCACTTATGGTCCTATAGATTAGGGAAATTAAAATCAAAAAGACACAGCCACCCCAAAGGTTGGGACGGCTCTGTTTACAAGAACCTGGTTTACGGTACAAGTTCAATATCACAGAAAGTGAAAAATGGATAAAGAAGTTGTGGTACTTACGTACAATGCAGTATTACTCAGCAATGAAATCTGTCATCAGGCCCGTAGCAGCATAATGAGTGGATTCAGGTACGATGATTCTAACTGAAATAAGTCACACAGAAAAAGAAACATCATAAGATATCACTAATACACGGAATGTAACCTTGGCTACACAGGAACTGAATTACAAAACAGAACAGGGTCTCAAATTTAGAAAACCAACTTATGCTTGCTTAAGGGGAAAGGTGAGTTGGGGTGCTGCATAAAACCAGAGATTGAAATGAGCACAGATAAAGTTCCTTAAGCCAAATATGGAATAGACAAGAGCTACTCCTTGCTCAACGAAATGGACTCAACACCCCATATTAAATGCCTAAGAGTGTACCTGACTAGGAAGTATCTTAAAACCTATGGATTGCTATGTCTCCGAAAGAGAATCAAGCGTGTGTACAGGGGCATAAACGCAGCAGTGATAGGATTGGAGAAGTTCGGTGAGCAAATGAAGACCCTTTGAAGTCATATTGCATGGTACCCATTCCACGGGTCTCAACTCTCCAGGTTTAAGGTATTCTTCCTTCAGCTAAAACATGCATGTGGAACCCAGAGTATGATCAACCGTGTGATCGGGAGACGTGTTCCAATATGTCTCAGTTTTCGTCCCCTGGTACTCGGGTGCAACATTCCAGACGCTTTACTAACACTCTCCCGACTTGGACAGTCAGTGCCTTTAACCTCCTGTTTGGCCCAGTTTGCAATTTCTGCAGAAGATGAACAGGAATAGGGAGAACCAATGAGAGACTAGCTGGAGGTGTCTGGACGGGCAAATTTAACTCTCATTTCCCACCAGGAAGAGGAATTAACCAAAGGCTCAGCGTGCCGTGCCGGAACCAGATTAGGGCCTGAAGCCATCCTGCGGTGTTGCGGCCAGCTCACGAGAAAGCGAGTTGAAGAAAGGAGCTCAGGGGCACTGTAATTCACAAACCTGCAGAGTTATAAATGACAGCTATCGTCCAAAAATATACTGAAGTAAGGCTGCCAAGAGGACTTGAAAGCGGGGCAGAATTGCAGGAAACCGATTTCAGGAGGTAGACTGGAATTGCATTGAAAGCATAGGAAAAGAGGCAGAACGTCCACAATGATGCACTTGGCCAAAAAGGGCGTATGCGTTTTTTCCTGAATATATTCAGGAAAAAACGCATACGCCCTTTTTGGCCAACCAAGCAAGCTTGCAAAGGAAATCTGCACTACAATGAAGTCTCACTTCCCCCCGGTCCAAAGGGCCATCTGAAAAAGTGTAAAATCCAGAAAGGCAGGACAGGCCATGGAGAACTGGGAGCCTTGTTATGCTGATGGGCGGGATGTAAATTGCCAACAGCCACTCAGGAGAAGTGTATGGTGTTTCCTGAAACATCTAAAAAACAAAGCAACAGAGCCTAGGGCACTTCCACTTATGGTCCTATAGCTTAGGGAAATTAAAATCAAAAAGACACAGCCACCCCAAAGGTTGGGACGGCTCTGTTTACAAGAACCTGGTTTACGGTACAAGTTCAATATCGCAGAAAGTGAAAAATGGATAAAGAAGTTGTGGTACTTACGTACAATGCAGTATCACTCAGCAATGAAATCCATGTCATCAGGCCCGTAGCAGCATAATGAGTGGATTCAGGTATGATGATTCTAACTGAAATAAGTCACACAGGAAAAGAAACATCATAAGATATCACTAATACACGGAATGTAACCTTGGCTACACAGGAACTGAATTACAAAACAGAACAGGGTCTCAAATTTAGAAACCCAACTTATGCTTGCTTAAGGGGAAAGGTGAGTTGGGGTGCTGCATAAAACCAGAGATTGAAATGAGCACAGATAAAGTTCCTTAAGCCAAATATGGAATAGACAAGAGCTACTCCTTGCTCAACGAAATGGACTCAACACCCCATATTAAATGCCTAAGAGTGTACCTGACTAGGAAGTATCTTAAAACCTATGGATTGCTATGTCTCCGAAAGAGAATCAAGCGTGTGTACAGGGGCATAAACGCAGCAGTGATAGGATTGGAGAAGTTCGGTGAGCAAATGAAGACCCTTTGAAGTCATATTGCATGGTACCCATTCCACGGTTCTCAACTCTCCAGGTTTAAGGTATTCTTCCTTCAGCTAAAACATGCATGTGGAACCCAGAGTATGATCAACCGTGTGATCGGGAGACGTGTTCCAATATGTCTCAGTTTTCGTCCCCTGGTACTCGGGTGCAACATTCCAGACGCTTTACTAACACTCTCCCGACTTGGAGAGTCAGTGCCTTTAACCTCCTGTTTGGCCCAGTTTGCAATTTCTGCGGAAGATGAACAGGAATAGGGAGAACCAATGACAGACTAGCTGGAGGTGTCTGGACGGGCAAATTTAACTCTCATTTCCCACCAGGAAGAGGAATTAACCAAAGGCTCAGCGTGCCGTGCCGGAACCAGATTAGGGCCTGAAGCCATCCTGCGGTGTTGCGGCCAGCTCACGAGAAAGCGAGTTGAAGAAAGGAGCTCAGGGGCACTGTAATTCACAAACCTGCAGAGTTATAAATGACAGCTATCGTCCAAAAATATACTGAAGTAAGGCTGCCAAGAGGACTTGAAAGCGGGGCAGAATTGCAGGAAACCGATTTCAGGACGTAGACTGGAATTGCATTTAAAGCATAGGAAAAGAGGCAGAACGTCCACAATGATGCACTTGGCCAAAAAGGGCGTATGCGTTTTTTCCTGAATATATTCAGGAAAAAACGCATACGCCCTTTTTGGCCAACCAAGCAAGCTTGCAAAGGAAATCTGCACTACAATGAAGTCTCACTTCCCCCCGGTCAAAAGGGCCATCTGAAAAAAGTGTAAAATCCAGAAAGGCAGGACAGGCCATGGAGAACTGGGAGCCTTGTTATGCTGATGGGCGGGATGTAAATTGCCAACAGCCACTCCGGAGAAGTGTATGGTGTTTCCTGAAACAGCTAAAAAACAAAGCAACAGAGCCTAGGGCACTTCCACTTATGGTCCTATAGCTTAGGGAAATTAAAATCAAAAAGATAGAGCCACCCAAAAGGTTGGGACGGCTCTGTTTACAAGAAACTCATTTACGGTACAAGTTCAATATCGCAGAAAGTGAAAAATGGATAAAGAAGTTGTGGTACTTACGTACAATGCAATATCACTCAGCAATGAAATCTATGTCATCAGGCCCGTAGCAGCATAATGAGTGGATTCAGGTATGATGATTCTAACTGAAATAAGTCACACAGAAAAAGAAACATCATAAGATATCACTAATACACGGAATGTAAACTTGGCTACACAGGAACTGAATTACAAAACAGAACAGGGTCTCAAATTTAGAAGCCCAACTTATGCTTGCTTAAGGGGAAAGGTGAGTTGGGGTGCTGCATAAAACCAGAGATTGAAATGAGCACAGATAAAGTTCCTTAAGCCAAATATGGAATAGACAAGAGCTACTCCTTGCTCAACGAAATGGACTCAACACCCCATATTAAACGCCTAAGAGTGTACCTGACTAGGAAGTATCTTAAAACCTATGGATTGCTATGTCTCCAAAAGAGAATCAAGCGTGTGTGCAGGGGCATAAACGCAGCAGTGATAGGACTGGAGAGGTTCGGTGAGCAAATGAAGACCCTTTGAAGTCATATTGCATGGTACCCATTCCACGGGTCTCAACTCTCCAGGTTTAAGGTATTCTTCCTTCAGCTAAAACATGCATGTGGAACCCAGAGTATGATCAACCGTGTGATCGGGAGACGTGTTCCAATATGTCTCAGTTTTCGTCCCCTGGTACTCGGGTGCAACATTCCAGACGCTTTACTAACACTCTCCCGACTTGGAGAGTCAGTGCCTTTAACCTCCTGTTTGGCCCAGTTTGCAATTTCTGCGGAAGATGAACAGGAATAGGGAGAACCAATGACAGACTAGCTGGAGGTGTCTGGACGGGCAAATTTAACTCTCATTTCCCACCAGGAAGAGGAATTAACCAAAGGCTCAGCGTGCCGTGCCGGAACCAGATTAGGGCCTGAAGCCATCCTGCGGGGTTGCGGCCAGCTCACGAGAAAGCGAGTTGAAGAAAGGAGCTCAGGGGCACTGTAATTCACAAACCTGCAGAGTTATAAATGACAGCTATCGTCCAAAAATATACTGAAGTAAGGCTGCCAAGAGGACTTGAAAGCGGGGCAGAATTGCAGGAAACCGATTTCAGGAGGTAGACTGGAATTGCATTGAAAGCATAGGAAAAGAGGCAGAACGTCCACAATGATGCACTTGGCCAAAAAGGGCGTATGCGTTTTTTCCTGAATATATTCAGGAAAAAACGCATACGCCCTTTTTGGCCAACCAAGCAAGCTTGCAAAGGAAATGTGCACTACAATGAAGTCTCACTTCCCCCCGGTCAAAAGGGCCATCTGAAAAAAGTGTAAAATCCAGAAAGGCAGGACAGGCCATGGAGAACTGGGAGCCTTGTTATGCTGATGGGCGGGATGTCAATTGCCAACAGCCACTCGGGAGAAGTGTATGGTGTTTCCTGAAACATCTAAAAAACAAAGCAACAGAGCCTAGGGCACTTCCACTTATGGTCCTATAGCTTAGGGAAATTAAAATCAAAAGACACAGCCACCCCAAAGGTTGGGACGGCTCTGTTTACAAGAACCTGGTTTACGGTACAAGTTCAATATCGCAGAAAGTGAAAAATGGATAAAGAAGTTGTGGTACTTACGTACAATGCAGTATCACTCAGCAATGAAATCTATGTCATCAGGCCCGTAGCAGCATAATGAGTGGATTCAGGTATGATGATTCTAACTGAAATAAGTCACACAGGAAAAGAAACATCATAAGATATCACTAATACACGGAATGTAACCTTGGCTACACAGGAACTGAATTACAAAACAGAACAGGGTCTCAAATTTAGAAAACCAACTTATGCTTGCTTAAGGGGAAAGGTGAGTTGGGGTGCTGCATAAAACCAGAGATTGAAATGAGCACAGATAAAGTTCCTTAAGCCAAATATGGAATAGACAAGAGCTACTCCTTGCTCAACGAAATGGACTCAACACCCCATATTAAATGCCTAAGAGTGTACCTGACTAGGAAGTATCTTAAAACCTATGGATTGCTATGTCTCTGAAAGAGAATCAAGTGTGTGTACAGGGGCATAAACGCAGCAGTGATAGGATTGGAGAGGTTCGGTGAGCAAATGAAGACCCTTTGAAGTCATATTGCATGGTACCCATTCCACGGGTCTCAACTCTCCAGGTTTAAGGTATTCTTCCTTCAGCTAAAACATGCATGTGGAACCCAGAGTATGATCAACCATGTGATCGGGAGACGTGTTCCAATATGTCTCAGTTTTCGTTCCCTGGTACTCGGGTGCAACATTCCAGACGCTTTACTAACACTCTCCCGACTTGGAGAGTCAGTGCCTTTAACCTCCTGTTTGGCCCAGTTTGCAATTTCTGCGGAAGATGAACAGGGATAGGGAGAACCAATGACAGACTAGCTGGAGGTGTCTGGACGGGCAAATTTAACTCTCATTTCCAACCAGGAAGAGGAATTAACCAAAGGCTCAGCGTGCCGTGCCGGAACCAGATTAGGGCCTGAAGCCATCCTGCGGTGTTGCGGCCAGCTCACGAGAAAGCGAGTTGAAGAAAGGAGCTCAGGGGCACTGTAATTCACAAACCTGCAGAGTTATAAATGACAGCTATCGTCCAAAAATATACTGAAGTAAGGCTGCCAAGAGGACTTGAAAGCGGGGCAGAATTGCAGGAAACCGATTTCAGGAGGTAGACTGGAATTGCATTGAAAGCATAGGAAAAGAGGCAGAACGTCCACAATGATGCACTTGGCCAAAAAGGGCGTATGCGTTTTTTCCTGAATATATTCAGGAAAAAACGCATACGCCCTTTTTGGCCAACCAAGCAAGCTTGCAAAGGAAATCTGCACTACAATGAAGTCTCACTTACCCACGGTCAAAAGGGCCATCTGAAAAAAGTGTAAAATCCAGAAAGGCAGGACAGGCCATGGAGAACTGGGAGCCTTGTTATGCTGATGGGCGGGATGTAAATTACCAACAGCCACTCCGGAGAAGTGTATGGTGTTTCCTGAAACAGCTAAAAAACAAAGCAACAGAGCCTAGGGCACTTCCACTTATGGTCCTATAGCTTAGGGAAATTAAAATCAAAAAGACACAGCCACCCCAAAGGTTGGGACGGCTCTGTTTACAAGAACCTGGTTTACGGTACAAGTTCAATATCGCAGAAAGTGAAAAATGGATAAAGAAGTTGTGGTACTTACGTACAATGCAGTATCACTCAGCAATGAAATCTATGTCATCAGGCCCGTAGCAGCATAATGAGTGGATTCAGGTATGATGATTCTAACTGAAATAAGTCACACAGGAAAAGAAACATCATAAGATATCACTAATACACGGAATGTAAACTTGGCTACACAGGAACTGAATTCCAAAACAGAACAGGGTCTCAAATTTAGAAAACCAACTTATGCTTGCTTAAGGGGAAAGGTGAGTTGGGGTGCTGCATAAAACCAGAGATTGAAATGAGCACAGATAAAGTTCCTTAAGCCAAATATGGAATAGACAAGAGCTACTCCTTGCTCAACGAAATGGACTCAACACCCCATATTAAATGCCTAAGAGTGTACCTGACTAGGAAGTATCTTAAAACCTATGGATTGCTATGTCTCTGAAAGAGAATCAAGTGTGTGTACAGGGGCATAAACGCAGCAGTGATAGGATTGGAGAGGTTCGGTGAGCAAATGAAGACCCTTTGAAGTCATATTGCATGGTACCCATTCCACGGGTCTCAACTCTCCAGGTTTAAGGTATTCTTCCTTCAGCTAAAACATGCATGTGGAACCCAGAGTATGATCAACCGTGTGATCGGGAGACGTGTTCCAATATGTCTCAGTTTTCGTCCCCTGGTACTCGGGTGCAACATTCCAGACGCTTTACTAACACTCTCCCGACTTGGAGAGTCAGTGCCTTTAACCTCCTGTTTGGCCCAGTTTGCAATTTCTGCGGAAGATGAACAGGAATAGGGAGAACCAATGACAGACTAGCTGGATGTGTGTGGACGGGCAAATTTAACTCTCATTTCCCACCAGGAAGAGGAATTAACCAAAGGCTCAGCGTGCCGTGCCGGAACCAGATTAGGGCCTGAAGCCATCCTGCGGGGTTGCGGCCAGCTCACGAGAAAGCGAGTTGAAGAAAGGAGCTCAGGGGCACTGTAATTCACAAACCTGCAGAGTTATAAATGACAGCTATCGTCCAAAAATATACTGAAGTAAGGCTGCCAAGAGGACTTGAAAGCGGGGCAGAATTGCAGGAAACCGATTTCAGGAGGTAGACTGGAATTGCATTTAAAGCATAGGAAAAGAGGCAGAACGTCCACAATGATGCACTTGGCCAAAAAGGGCGTATGCGTTTTTTCCTGAATATATTCAGGAAAAAACGCATACGCCCTTTTTGGCCAACCAAGCAAGCTTGCAAAGGAAATCTGCACTACAATGAAGTCTCACTTCCCCCCGGTCCAAAGGGCCATCTGAAAAAAGTGTAAAATCCAGAAAGGCAGGACAGGCCATGGAGAACTGGGAGCCTTGTTATGCTGATGGGCGGGATGTCAATTGCCAACAGCCACTCGGGAGAAGTGTATGGTGTTTCCTGAAACATCTAAAAAACAAAGCAACAGAGCCTAGGGCACTTCCACTTATGGTCCTATAGCTTAGAGAAATTAAAATCGAAAGACACAGCCACCCCAAATGTTGGGACGGCTCTGTTTACAAGAACCTGGTTTACGGTACAAGTTCAATATCGCAGAAAGTGAAAAATGGATAAAGAAGTTGTGGTACTTACGTACAATGCTGTATCACTCAGCAATGAAATCTATGTCATCAGGCCCGTAGCAGCATAATGAGTGGATTCAGGTATGATGATTCTAACTGAAATAAGTCACACAGGAAAAGAAACATCATAAGATATCACTAATACACGGAATGTAAACTTGGCTACACAGGAACTGAATTCCAAAACAGAACAGGGTCTCAAATTTAGAAAACCAACTTATGCTTGCTTAAGGGGAAAGGTGAGTTGGGGTGCTGCATAAAACCAGAGATTGAAATGAGCACAGATAAAGTTCCTTAAGCCAAATATGGAATAGACAAGAGCTACTCCTTGCTCAACGAAATGGACTCAACACCCCATATTAAATGCCTAAGAGTGTACCTGACTAGGAAGTATCTTAAAACCTATGGATTGCTATGTCTCTGGAAGAGAATCAAGTGTGTGTACAGGGGCATAAACGCAGCAGTGATAGGATTGGAGAGGTTCGGTGAGCAAATGAAGACCCTTTGAAGTCATATTGCATGGTACCCATTCCACGGGTCTCAACTCTCCAGGTTTAAGGTATTCTTCCTTCAGCTAAAACATGCATGTGGAACCCAGAGTATGATCAACCGTGTGATCGGGAGACGTGTTCCAATATGTCTCAGTTTTCGTCCCCTGGTACTCGGGTGCAACATTCCAGACGCTTTACTAACACTCTCCCGACTTGGAGAGTCAGTGCCTTTAACCTCCTGTTTGGCCCAGTTTGCAATTTCTGCGGAAGATGAACAGGGATAGGGAGAACCAATGAGAGACTAGCTGAAGGTGTCTGGACGGGCAAATTTAACTCTCATTTCCCACCAGGAAGAGGAATTAACCAAAGGCTCAGCGTGCCGTGCCGCAACCAGATTAGGGCCTGAAGCCATCCTGCGGTGTTGCGGCCAGCTCACGAGAAAGCGAGTTGAAGAAAGGAGCTCAGGGGCACTGTAATTCACAAACCTGCAGAGTTATAAATGACAGCTATCGTCCAAAAATATACTGAAGTAAGGCTGCCAAGAGGACTTGAAAGCGGGGCAGAATTGCAGGAAACCGATTTCAGGAGGTAGACTGGAATTGCATTTAAAGCATAGGAAAAGAGGCAGAACGTCCACAATGATGCACTTGGCCAAAAAGGGCGTATGCGTTTTTTCCTGAATATATTCAGGAAAAAACGCATACGCCCTTTTTGGCCAACCAAGCAAGCTTGCAAAGGAAATCTGCACTACAATGAAGTCTCACTTACCCACGGTCAAAAGGGCCATCTGAAAAAAGTGTAAAATCCAGAAAGGCAGGACAGGCCATGGAGAACTGGGAGCCTTGTTATGCTGATGGGCGGGATGTAAATTACCAACAGCCACTCCGGAGAAGTGTATGGTGTTTCCTGAAACAGCTAAAAAACAAAGCAACAGAGCCTAGGGCACTTCCACTTATGGTCCTATAGCTTAGGGAAATTAAAATCAAAAAGACACAGCCACCCCAAAGGTTGGGACGGCTCTGTTTACAAGAACCTGGTTTACGGTACAAGCTCAATATCGCAGAAAGTGAAAAATGGATAAAGAAGTTGTGGTACTTACGTACAATGCAGTATCACTCAGCAATGAAATCTATGTCATCAGGCCCGTAGCAGCATAATGAGTGGATTCAGGTATGATGATTCTAACTGAAATAAGTCACACAGGAAAAGAAACATCATAAGATATCACTAATACACGGAATGTAAACTTGGCTACACAGGAACTGAATTCCAAAACAGAACAGGGTCTCAAATTTAGAAAACCAACTTATGCTTGCTTAAGGGGAAAGGTGAGTTGGGGTGCTGCATAAAACCAGAGATTGAAATGAGCACAGATAAAGTTCCTTAAGCCAAATATGGAATAGACAAGAGCTACTCCTTGCTCAACGAAATGGACTCAACACCCCATATTAAATGCCTAAGAGTGTACCTGACTAGGAAGTATCTTAAAACCTATGGATTGCTATGTCTCTGAAAGAGAATCAAGTGTGTGTACAGGGGCATAAACGCAGCAGTGATAGGATTGGAGAGGTTCGGTGAGCAAATGAAGACCCTTTGAAGTCATATTGCATGGTACCCATTCCACGGGTCTCAACTCTCCAGGTTTAAGGTATTCTTCCTTCAGCTAAAACATGCATGTGGAACCCAGAGTATGATCAACCGTGTGATCGGGAGACGTGTTCCAATATGTCTCAGTTTTCGTCCCCTGGTACTCGGGTGCAACATTCCAGACGCTTTACTAACACTCTCCCGACTTGGAGAGTCAGTGCCTTTAACCTCCTGTTTGGCCCAGTTTGCAATTTCTGCGGAAGATGAACAGGAATAGGGAGAACCAATGACAGACTAGCTGAATGTGTGTGGACGGGCAAATTTAACTCTCATTTCCCACCAGGAAGAGGAATTAACCAAAGGCTCAGCGTGCCGTGCCGGAACCAGATTAGGGCCTGAAGCCATCCTGCGGGGTTGCGGCCAGCTCACGAGAAAGCGAGTTGAAGAAAGGAGCTCAGGGGCACTGTAATTCACAAACCTGCAGAGTTATAAATGACAGCTATCGTCCAAAAATATACTGAAGTAAGGCTGCCAAGAGGACTTGAAAGCGGGGCAGAATTGCAGGAAACCGATTTCAGGAGGTAGACTGGAATTGCATTTAAAGCATAGGAAAAGAGGCAGAACGTCCACAATGATGCACTTGGCCAAAAAGGGCGTATGCGTTTTTTCCTGAATATATTCAGGAAAAAACGCATACGCCCTTTTTGGCCAACCAAGCAAGCTTGCAAAGGAAATCTGCACTACAATGAAGTCTCACTTCCCCCCGGTCCAAAGGGCCATCTGAAAAAAGTGTAAAATCCAGAAAGGCAGGACAGGCCATGGAGAACTGGGAGCCTTGTTATGCTGATGGGCGGGATGTCAATTGCCAACAGCCACTCGGGAGAAGTGTATGGTGTTTCCAGAAACATCTAAAAAACAAAGCAACAGAGCCTAGGGCACTTCCACTTATGGTCCTATAGCTTAGAGAAATTAAAATCGAAAGACACAGCCACCCCAAATGTTGGGACGGCTCTGTTTACAAGAACCTGGTTTACGGTACAAGTTCAATATCGCAGAAAGTGAAAAATGGATAAAGAAGTTGTGGTACTTACGTACAATGCTGTATCACTCAGCAATGAAATCTATGTCATCAGGCCCGTAGCAGCATAATGAGTGGATTCAGGTATGATGATTCTAACTGAAATAAGTCACACAGGAAAAGAAACATCATAAGATATCACTAATACACGGAATGTAAACTTGGCTACACAGGAACTGAATTCCAAAACAGAACAGGGTCTCAAATTTAGAAAACCAACTTATGCTTGCTTAAGGGGAAAGGTGAGTTGGGGTGCTGCATAAAACCAGAGATTGAAATGAGCACAGATAAAGTTCCTTAAGCCAAATATGGAATAGACAAGAGCTACTCCTTGCTCAACGAAATGGACTCAACACCCCATATTAAATGCCTAAGAGTGTACCTGACTAGGAAGTATCTTAAAACCTATGGATTGCTATGTCTCTGGAAGAGAATCAAGTGTGTGTACAGGGGCATAAACGCAGCAGTGATAGGATTGGAGAGGTTCGGTGAGCAAATGAAGACCCTTTGAAGTCATATTGCATGGTACCCATTCCACGGGTCTCAACTCTCCAGGTTTAAGGTATTCTTCCTTCAGCTAAAACATGCATGTGGAACCCAGAGTATGATCAACCGTGTGATCGGGAGACGTGTTCCAATATGTCTCAGTTTTCGTCCCCTGGTACTCGGGTGCAACATTCCAGACGCTTTACTAACACTCTCCCGACTTGGAGAGTCAGTGCCTTTAACCTCCTGTTTGGCCCAGTTTGCAATTTCTGCGGAAGATGAACAGGGATAGGGAGAACCAATGAGAGACTAGCTGAAGGTGTCTGGACGGGCAAATTTAACTCTCATTTCCCACCAGGAAGAGGAATTAACCAAAGGCTCAGCGTGCCGTGCCGCAACCAGATTAGGGCCTGAAGCCATCCTGCGGTGTTGCGGCCAGCTCACGAGAAAGCGAGTTGAAGAAAGGAGCTCAGGGGCACTGTAATTCACAAACCTGCAGAGTTATAAATGACAGCTATCGTCCAAAAATATACTGAAGTAAGGCTGCCAAGAGGACTTGAAAGCGGGGCAGAATTGCAGGAAACCGATTTCAGGAGGTAGACTGGAATTGCATTTAAAGCATAGGAAAAGAGGCAGAACGTCCACAATGATGCACTTGGCCAAAAAGGGCGTATGCGTTTTTTCCTGAATATATTCAGGAAAAAACGCATACGCCCTTTTTGGCCAACCAAGCAAGCTTGCAAAGGAAATCTGCACTACAATGAAGTCTCACTTCCCCCCGGTCAAAAGGGCCATCTGAAAAAAGTGTAAAATCCAGAAAGGCAGGACAGGCCATGGAGAACTGGGAGCCTTGTTATGATGATGGGTGGGATGTAAATTGCCAACAGCCACTCCGGAGAAGTGTATGGTGTTTCCTGAAACAGCTAAAAAACAAAGCAACAGAGCCTAGGGCACTTCCACTTATGGTCCTATAGCTTAGGGAAATTAAAATCAAAAAGACACAGCCACCCCAAAGGTTGGGACGGCTCTGTTTACAAGAACCTGGTTTACGGTACAAGTTCAATATCGCAGAAAGTGAAAAATGGATAAAGAAGTTGTGGTACTTACGTACAATGCAATATCACTCAGCAATGAAATCTATGTCATCAGGCCCGTAGCAGCATAATGAGTGGATTCAGGTACGATGATTCTAACTGAAATAAGTCACACAGGAAAAGAAACATCATAAGATATCACTAATACACGGAATGTAAACTTGGCTACACAGGAACTGAATTCCAAAACAGAACAGGGTCTCAAATTTAGAAAACCAACTTATGCTTGCTTAAGGGGAAAGGTGAGTTGGGGTGCTGCATAAAACCAGAGATTGAAATGAGCACAGATAAAGTTCCTTAAGCCAAATATGGAATAGACAAGAGCTACTCCTTGCTCAACGAAATGGACTCAACACCCCATATTAAATGCCTAAGAGTGTACCTGACTAGGAAGTATCTTAAAACCTATGGATTGCTATGTCTCTGGAAGAGAATCAAGTGTGTGTACAGGGGCATAAACGCAGCAGTGATAGGATTGGAGAGGTTCGGTGAGCAAATGAAGACCTTTGAAGTCATATTGCATGGTACCCATTCCACGGGTCTCAACTCTCCAGGTTTAAGGTATTCTTCCTTCAGCTAAAACATGCATGTGGAACCCAGAGTATGATCAACCGTGTGATCGGGAGACGTGTTCCAATATGTCTCAGTTTTCGTCCCCTGGTACTCGGGTGCAACATTCCAGACGCTTTACTAACACTCTCCCGACTTGGAGAGTCAGTGCCTTTAACCTCCTGTTTGGCCCAGTTTGCAATTTCTGCGGAAGATGAACAGGAATAGGGAGAACCAATGACAGACCAGCTGGAGGTGTCTGGACGGGCAAATTTAACTCTCATTTCCCACCAGGAAGAGGAATTAACCAAAGGCTCAGCGTGCCGTGCCGGAACCAGATTAGGGCCTGAAGCCATCCTGCGGTGTTGCGGCCAGCTCACGAGAAAGCGAGTTGAAGAAAGGAGCTCAGGGGCACTGTAATTCACAAACCTGCAGAGTTATAAATGACAGCTATCGTCCAAAAATATACTGAAGTAAGGCTGCCAAGAGGACTTGAAAGCGGGGCAGAATTGCAGGAAACTGATTTCAGGAGGTAGACTGGAATTGCATTGAAAGCATAGGAAAAGAGGCAGAACGTCCACAATGATGCACTTGGCCAAAAAGGGCGTATGCGTTTTTTCCTGAATATATTCAGGAAAAAACGCATACGCACTTTTTGGCCAACCAAGCAAGCTTGCAAAGGAAATCTGCACTACAGTGAAGTCTCACTTCCCCCCGGTCAAAAGGGCCATCTGAAAAAAGTGTAAAATCCAGAAAGGCAGGACAGGCCATGGAGAACTGGGAGCCTTGTTATGCTGATGGGCGGGATGTAAATTGCCAACAGCCACTCCGGAGAAGTGTATGGTGTTTCCTGAAACATCTAAAAAACAAAGCAACAGAGCCTAGGGCACTTCCACTTATGGTCCTATAGCTTAGGGAAATTAAAATCAAAAAGACACAGCCACCCCAAAGGTTGGGACGGCTCTGTTTACAAGAACCTGGTTTACGGTACAAGTTCAATATCGCAGAAAGTGAAAAATGGATAAAGAAGTTGTGGTACTTACGTACAATGCAGTATCACTCAGCAATGAAATCTATGTCATCAGGCCCGTAGCAGCATAATGAGTGGATTCAGGTATGATGATTCTAACTGAAATAAGTCACACAGGAAAAGAAACATCATAAGATATCACTAATACACGGAATGTAAACTTGGCTACACAGGAACTGAATTACAAAACAGAACAGGGTCTCAAATTTAGAAAACCAACTTATGCTTGCTTAAGGGGAAAGGTGAGTTGGGGTGCTGCATAAAACCAGAGATTGAAATGAGCACAGATAAAGTTCCTTAAGCCAAATATGGAATAGACAAGAGCTACTCCTTGCTCAACGAAATGGACTCAACACCCCATATTAAATGCCTAAGAGTGTACCTGACTAGGAAGTATCTTAAAACCTATGGATTGCTATGTCTCTGGAAGAGAATCAAGTGTGTGTACAGGGGCATAAACGCAGCAGTGATAGGATTGGAGAGGTTCGGTGAGCAAATGAAGACCCTTTGAAGTCATATTGCATGGTACCCATTCCACGGGTCTCAACTCTCCAGGTTTAAGGTATTCTTCCTTCAGCTAAAACATGCATGTGGAACCCAGAGTATGATCAACCGTGTGATCGGGAGACGTGTTCCAATATGTCTCAGTTTTCGTCCCCTGGTACTCGGGTGCAACATTCCAGACGCTTTACTAACACTCTCCCGACTTGGAGAGTCAGTGCCTTTAACCTCCTGTTTGGCCCAGTTTGCAATGTCTGCGGAAGATGAACAGGAATAGGGAGAACCAATGACAGACTAGCTGGAGGTGTCTGGACGGGCAAATTTAACTCTCATTTCCCACCAGGAAGAGGAATTAACCAAAGGCTCAGCGTGCCGTGCCGGAACCAGATTAGGGCCTGAAGCCATCCTGCGGTGTTGCGGCCAGCTCACGAGAAAGCGAGTTGAAGAAAGGAGCTCAGGGGCACTGTAATTCACAAACCTGCAGAGTTATAAATGACAGCTATCGTCCAAAAATATACTGAAGTAAGGCTGCCAAGAGGACTTGAAAGCGGGGCAGAATTGCAGGAAACCGATTTCAGGAGGTAGACTGGAATTGCATTGAAAGCATAGGAAAAGAGGCAGAACGTCCACAATGATGCACTTGGCCAAAAAGGGCGTATGCGTTTTTTCCTGAATATATTCAGGAAAAAACGCATACGCCCTTTTTGGCCAACCAAGCAAGCTTGCAAAGGAAATCTGCACTACAGTGAAGTCTCACTTCCCCCCGGTCAAAAGGGCCATCTGAAAAAAGTGTAAAATCCAGAAAGGCAGGACAGGCCATGGAGAACTGGGAGCCTTGTTATGCTGATGGGCGGGATGTAAATTGCCAACAGCCACTCGGGAGAAGTGTATGGTGTTTCCTGAAACAGCTAAAAAACAAAGCAACAGAGCCTAGGGCACTTCCACTTATGGTCCTATAGCTTAGGGAAATTAAAATCAAAAAGACACAGCCACCCCAAAGGTTGGGATGGCTCTGTTTACAAGAACCTGGTTTACGGAACAAGTTCAATATCGCAGAAAGTGAAAAATGGATAAAGAAGTTGTGGTACTTACGTACAATGCAGTATCACTCAGCAATGAAATCTATGTCATCAGGCCCGTAGCAGCATAATGAGTGGATTCAGGTATGATGATTCTAACTGAAATAAGTCACACAGGAAAAGAAACATCATAAGATATCACTAATACACGGAATGTAAACTTGGCTACACAGGAACTGAATTACAAAACAGAACAGGGTCTCAAATTTAGAAAACCAACTTATGCTTGCTTAAGGGGAAAGGTGAGTTGGGGTGCTGCATAAAACCAGAGATTGAAATGAGCACAGATAAAGTTCCTTAAGCCAAATATGGAATAGACAAGAGCTACTCCTTGCTCAACGAAATGGACTCAACACCCCATATTAAATGCCTAAGAGTGTACCTGACTAGGAAGTATCTTAAAACCTATGGATTGCTATGTCTCTGGAAGAGAATCAAGTGTGTGTACAGGGGCATAAACGCAGCAGTGATAGGATTGGAGAGGTTCGGTGAGCAAATGAAGACCCTTTGAAGTCATATTGCATGGTACCCATTCCACGGGTCTCAACTCTCCAGGTTTAAGGTATTCTTCCTTCAGCTAAAACATGCATGTGGAACCCAGAGTATGATCAACCGTGTGATCGGGAGACGTGTTCCAATATGTCTCAGTTTTCGTCCCCTGGTACTCGGGTGCAACATTCCAGACGCTTTACTAACACTCTCCCGACTTGGAGAGTCAGTGCCTTTAACCTCCTGTTTGGCCCAGTTTGCAATTTCTGCGGAAGATGAACAGGAATAGGGAGAACCAATGACAGACTAGCTGGAGGTGTCTGGACGGGCAAATTTAACTCTCATTTCCCACCAGGAAGAGGAATTAACCAAAGGCTCAGCGTGCCGTGCCGGAACCAGATTAGGGCCTGAAGCCATCCTGCGGGGTTGCGGCAAGCTCACGAGAAAGCGAGTTGAAGAAAGGAGCTCAGGGGCACTGTAATTCACAAACCTGCAGAGTTATAAATGACAGCTATCGTCCAAAAATATACTGAAGTAAGGCTGCCAAGAGGACTTGAAAGCGGGGCAGAATTGCAGGAAACCGATTTCAGGAGGTAGACTGGAATTGCATTTAAAGCATAGGAAAAGAGGCAGAACGTCCACAATGATGCACTTGGCCAAAAAGGGCGTATGCGTTTTTTCCTGAATATATTCAGGAAAAAACGCATACGCCCTTTTTGGCCAACCAAGCAAGCTTGCAAAGGAAATCTGCACTACAGTGAAGTCTCACTTCCCCCCGGTCAAAAGGGCCATCTGAAAAAAGTGTAAAATCCAGAAAGGCAGGACAGGCCATGGAGAACTGGGAGCCTTGTTATGCTGATGGGCGGGATGTAAATTGCCAACAGCCACTCGGGAGAAGTGTATGGTGTTTCCTGAAACATCTAAAAAACAAAGCAACAGAGCCTAGGGCACTTCCACTTATGGTCCTATAGCTTAGGGAAATTAAAATCAAAAGACACAGCCACCCCAAAGGTTGGGACGGCTCTGTTTACAAGAACCTGGTTTACGGTACAAGTTCAATATCGCAGAAAGTGAAAAATGGATAAAGAAGTTGTGGTACTTACGTACAATGCAGTATCACTCAGCAATGAAATCTATGTCATCAGGCCCGTAGCAGCATAATGAGTGGATTCAGGTACGATGATTCTAACTGAAATAAGTCACACAGGAAAAGAAACATCATAAGATATCACTAATACACGGAATGTAAACTTGGCTACACAGGAACTGAATTACAAAACAGAACAGGGTCTCAAATTTAGAAACCCAACTTATGCTTGCTTAAGGGGAAAGGTGAGTTGGGGTGCTGCATAAAACCAGAGATTGAAATGAGCACAGATAAAGTTCCTTAAGCCAAATATGGAATAGACAAGAGCTACTCCTTGCTCAACGAAATGGACTCAACACCCCATATTAAATGCCTAAGAGTGTACCTGACTAGGAAGTATCTTAAAACCTATGGATTGCTATGTCTCTGGAAGAGAATCAAGTGTGTGTACAGGGGCATAAACGCAGCAGTGATAGGATTGGAGAGGTTCGGTGAGCAAATGAAGACCCTTTGAAGTCATATTGCATGGTACCCATTCCACGGGTCTCAACTCTCCAGGTTTAAGGTATTCTTCCTTCAGCTAAAACATGCATGTGGAACCCAGAGTATGATCAACCGTGTGATCGGGAGACGTGTTCCAATATGTCTCAGTTTTCGTCCCCTGGTACTCGGGTGCAACATTCCAGACGCTTTACTAACACTCTCCCGACTTGGAGAGTCAGTGCCTTTAACCTCCTGTTTGGCCCAGTTTGCAATTTCTGCGGAAGATGAACAGGAATAGGGAGAACCAATGACAGACTAGCTGGAGGTGTCTGGACGGGCAAATTTAACTCTCATTTCCCACCAGGAAGAGGAATTAACCAAAGGCTCAGCGTGCCGTGCCGGAACCAGATTAGGGCCTGAAGCCATCCTGCGGGGTTGCGGCCAGCTCACGAGAAAGCGAGTTGAAGAAAGGAGCTCAGGGGCACTGTAATTCACAAACCTGCAGAGTTATAAATGACAGCTATCGTCCAAAAATATACTGAAGTAAGGCTGCCAAGAGGACTTGAAAGCGGGGCAGAATTGCAGGAAACCGATTTCAGGAGGTAGACTGGAATTGCATTTAAAGCATAGGAAAAGAGGCAGAACGTCCACAATGATGCACTTGGCCAAAAAGGGCGTATGCGTTTTTTCCTGAATATATTCAGGAAAAAACGCATACGCCCTTTTTGGCCAACCAAGCAAGCTTGCAAAGGAAATCTGCACTACAGTGAAGTCTCACTTCCCCCCGGTCAAAAGGGCCATCTGAAAAAAGTGTAAAATCCAGAAAGGCAGGACAGGCCATGGAGAACTGGGAGCCTTGTTATGCTGATGGGCGGGATGTAAATTGCCAACAGCCACTCGGGAGAAGTGTATGGTGTTTCCTGAAACATCTAAAAAACAAAGCAACAGAGCCTAGGGCACTTCCACTTATGGTCCTATAGCTTAGGGAAATTAAAATCAAAAGACACAGCCACCCCAAAGGTTGGGACGGCTCTGTTTACAAGAACCTGGTTTATGGTACAAGTTCAATATCGCAGAAAGTGAAAAATGGATAAAGAAGTTGTGGTACTTACGTACAATGCAGTATCACTCAGCAATGAAATCTATGTCATCAGGCCCGTAGCAGCATAATGAGTGGATTCAGGTACGATGATTCTAACTGAAATAAGTCACACAGGAAAAGAAACATCATAAGATATCACTAATACACGGAATGTAAACTTGGCTACACAGGAACTGAATTACAAAACAGAACAGGGTCTCAAATTTAGAAAACCAACTTATGCTTGCTTAAGGGGAAAGGTGAGTTGGGGTGCTACATAAAACCAGAGATTGAAATGAGCACAGATAAAGTTCCTTAAGCCAAATATGGAATAGACAAGAGCTACTCCTTGCTCAACGAAATGGACTCAACACCCCATATTAAATGCCTAAGAGTGTACCTGACTAGGAAGTATCTTAAAACCTATGGATTGCTATGTCTCTGAAAGAGAATCAAGTGTGTGTACAGGGGCATAAACGCAGCAGTGATAGGATTGGAGAGGTTCGGTGAGCAAATGAAGACCCTTTGAAGTCATATTGCATGGTACCCATTCCACGGGTCTCAACTCTCCAGGTTTAAGGTATTCTTCCTTCAGCTAAAACATGCATGTGGAACCCAGAGTATGATCAACCGTGTGATCGGGAGACGTGTTCCAATATGTCTCAGTTTTCGTCCCCTGGTACTCGGGTGCAACATTCCAGACGCTTTACTAACACTCTCCCGACTTGGAGAGTCAGTGCCTTTAACCTCCTGTTTGGCCCAGTTTGCAATTTCTGCGGAAGATGAACAGGAATAGGGAGAACCAATGACAGACTAGCTGGAGGTGTCTGGACGGGCAAATTTAACTCTCATTTCCCACCAGGAAGAGGAATTAACCAAAGGCTCAGCGTGCCGTGCCGGAACCAGATTAGGGCCTGAAGCCATCCTGCGGTGTTGCGGCCAGCTCACGAGAAAGCGAGTTGAAGAAAGGAGCTCAGGGGCACTGTAATTCACAAACCTGCAGAGTTATAAATGACAGCTATCGTCCAAAAATATACTGAAGTAAGGCTGCCAAGAGGACTTGAAAGCGGGGCAGAATTGCAGGAAACCGATTTCAGGAGGTAGACTGGAATTGCATTTAAAGCATAGGAAAAGAGGCAGAACGTCCACAATGATGCACTTGGCCAAAAAGGGCGTATGCGTTTTTTCCTGAATATATTCAGGAAAAAACGCATACGCCCTTTTTGGCCAACCAAGCAAGCTTGCAAAGGAAATCTGCACTACAGTGAAGTCTCACTTCCCCCCGGTCAAAAGGGCCATCTGAAAAAAGTGTAAAATCCAGAAAGGCAGGACAGGCCATGGAGAACTGGGAGCCTTGTTATGCTGATGGGCGGGATGTAAATTGCCAACAGCCACTCGGGAGAAGTGTATGGTGTTTCCTGAAACAGCTAAAAAACAAAGCAACAGAGCCTAGGGCACTTCCACTTATGGTCCTATAGCTTAGGGAAATTAAAATCAAAAAGACACAGCCACCCCAAAGGTTGGGATGGCTCTGTTTACAAGAACCTGGTTTACGGAACAAGTTCAATATCGCAGAAAGTGAAAAATGGATAAAGAAGTTGTGGTACTTACGTACAATGCAGTATCACTCAGCAATGAAATCTATGTCATCAGGCCCGTAGCAGCATAATGAGTGGATTCAGGTATGATGATTCTAACTGAAATAAGTCACACAGGAAAAGAAACATCATAAGATATCACTAATACACGGAATGTAAACTTGGCTACACAGGAACTGAATTACAAAACAGAACAGGGTCTCAAATTTAGAAAACCAACTTATGCTTGCTTAAGGGGAAAGGTGAGTTGGGGTGCTGCATAAAACCAGAGATTGAAATGAGCACAGATAAAGTTCCTTAAGCCAAATATGGAATAGACAAGAGCTACTCCTTGCTCAACGAAATGGACTCAACACCCCATATTAAATGCCTAAGAGTGTACCTGACTAGGAAGTATCTTAAAACCTATGGATTGCTATGTCTCTGGAAGAGAATCAAGTGTGTGTACAGGGGCATAAACGCAGCAGTGATAGGATTGGAGAGGTTCGGTGAGCAAATGAAGACCCTTTGAAGTCATATTGCATGGTACCCATTCCACGGGTCTCAACTCTCCAGGTTTAAGGTATTCTTCCTTCAGCTAAAACATGCATGTGGAACCCAGAGTATGATCAACCGTGTGATCGGGAGACGTGTTCCAATATGTCTCAGTTTTCGTCCCCTGGTACTCGGGTGCAACATTCCAGACGCTTTACTAACACTCTCCCGACTTGGAGAGTCAGTGCCTTTAACCTCCTGTTTGGCCCAGTTTGCAATTTCTGCGGAAGATGAAAAGGAATAGGGAGAACCAATGACAGACTAGCTGGAGGTGTCTGGACGGGCAAATTTAACTCTCATTTCCCACCAGGAAGAGGAATTAACCAAAGGCTCAGCGTGCCGTGCCGGAACCAGATTAGGGCCTGAAGCCATCCTGCGGGGTTGCGGCCAGCTCACGAGAAAGCGAGTTGAAGAAAGGAGCTCAGGGGCACTGTAATTCACAAACCTGCAGAGTTATAAATGACAGCTATCGTCCAAAAATATACTGAAGTAAGGCTGCCAAGAGGACTTGAAAGCGGGGCAGAATTGCAGGAAACCGATTTCAGGAGGTAGACTGGAATTGCATTTAAAGCATAGGAAAAGAGGCAGAACGTCCACAATGATGCACTTGGCCAAAAAGGGCGTATGCGTTTTTTCCTGAATATATTCAGGAAAAAACGCATACGCCCTTTTTGGCCAACCAAGCAAGCTTGCAAAGGAAATCTGCACTACAGAGAAGTCTCACTTCCCCCCGGTCAAAAGGGCCATCTGAAAAAAGTGTAAAATCCAGAAAGGCAGGACAGGCCATGGAGAACTGGGAGCCTTGTTATGCTGATGGGCGGGATGTAAATTGCCAACAGCCACTCGGGAGAAGTGTATGGTGTTTCCTGAAACATCTAAAAAACAAAGCAACAGAGCCTAGGGCACTTCCACTTATGGTCCTATAGCTTAGGGAAATTAAAATCAAAAGACACAGCCACCCCAAAGGTTGGGACGGCTCTGTTTACAAGAACCTGGTTTACGGTACAAGTTCAATATCGCAGAAAGTGAAAAATGGATAAAGAAGTTGTGGTACTTACGTACAATGCAGTATCACTCAGCAATGAAATCTATGTCATCAGGCCCGTAGCAGCATAATGAGTGGATTCAGGTACGATGATTCTAACTGAAATAAGTCACACAGGAAAAGAAACATCATAAGATATCACTAATACACGGAATGTAAACTTGGCTACACAGGAACTGAATTACAAAACAGAACAGGGTCTCAAATTTAGAAACCCAACTTATGCTTGCTTAAGGGGAAAGGTGAGTTGGGGTGCTGCATAAAACCAGAGATTGAAATGAGCACAGATAAAGTTCCTTAAGCCAAATATGGAATAGACAAGAGCTACTCCTTGCTCAACGAAATGGACTCAACACCCCATATTAAATGCCTAAGAGTGTACCTGACTAGGAAGTATCTTAAAACCTATGGATTGCTATGTCTCTGGAAGAGAATCAAGTGTGTGTACAGGGGCATAAACGCAGCAGTGATAGGATTGGAGAGGTTCGGTGAGCAAATGAAGACCCTTTGAAGTCATATTGCATGGTACCCATTCCACGGGTCTCAACTCTCCAGGTTTAAGGTATTCTTCCTTCAGCTAAAACATGCATGTGGAACCCAGAGTATGATCAACCGTGTGATCGGGAGACGTGTTCCAATATGTCTCAGTTTTCGTCCCCTGGTACTCGGGTGCAACATTCCAGACGCTTTACTAACACTCTCCCGACTTGGAGAGTCAGTGCCTTTAACCTCCTGTTTGGCCCAGTTTGCAATTTCTGCGGAAGATGAACAGGAATAGGGAGAACCAATGACAGACTAGCTGGAGGTGTCTGGACGGGCAAATTTAACTCTCATTTCCCATCAGGAAGAGGAATTAACCAAAGGCTCAGCGTGCCGTGCCGGAACCAGATTAGGGCCTGAAGCCATCCTGCGGGGTTGCGGCCAGCTCACGAGAAAGCGAGTTGAAGAAAGGAGCTCAGGGGCACTGTAATTCACAAACCTGCAGAGTTATAAATGACAGCTATCGTCCAAAAATATACTGAAGTAAGGCTGCCAAGAGGACTTGAAAGCGGGGCAGAATTGCAGGAAACCGATTTCAGGAGGTAGACTGGAATTGCATTTAAAGCATAGGAAAAGAGGCAGAACGTCCACAATGATGCACTTGGCCAAAAAGGGCGTATGCGTTTTTTCCTGAATATATTCAGGAAAAAACGCATACGCCCTTTTTGGCCAACCAAGCAAGCTTGCAAAGGAAATCTGCACTACAGTGAAGTCTCACTTTCCCCCGGTCAAAAGGGCCATCTGAAAAAAGTGTAAAATCCAGAAAGGCAGGACAGGCCATGGAGAACTGGGAGCCTTGTTATGCTGATGGGCGGGATGTAAATTGCCAACAGCCACTCGGGACAAGTGTATGGTGTTTCCTGAAACATCTAAAAAACAAAGCAACAGAGCCTAGGGCACTTCCACTTATGGTCCTATAGCTTAGGGAAATTAAAATCAAAAGACACAGCCACCCCAAAGGTTGGGACGGCTCTGTTTACAAGAACCTGGTTTACGGTACAAGTTCAATATCGCAGAAAGTGAAAAATGGATAAAGAAGTTGTGGTACTTACGTACAATGCAGTATCACTCAGCAATGAAATCTATGTCATCAGGCCCGTAGCAGCATAATGAGTGGATTCAGGTACGATGATTCTAACTGAAATAAGTCACACAGGAAAAGAAACATCATAAGATATCACTAATACACGGAATGTAAACTTGGCTACACAGGAACTGAATTACAAAACAGAACAGGGTCTCAAATTTAGAAAACCAACTTATGCTTGCTTAAGGGGAAAGGTGAGTTGGGGTGCTACATAAAACCAGAGATTGAAATGAGCACAGATAAAGTTCCTTAAGCCAAATATGGAATAGACAAGAGCTACTCCTTGCTCAACGAAATGGACTCAACACCCCATATTAAATGCCTAAGAGTGTACCTGACTAGGAAGTATCTTAAAACCTATGGATTGCTATGTCTCTGAAAGAGAATCAAGTGTGTGTACAGGGGCATAAACGCAGCAGTGATAGGATTGGAGAGGTTCGGTGAGCAAATGAAGACCCTTTGAAGTCATATTGCATGGTACCCATTCCACGGGTCTCAACTCTCCAGGTTTAAGGTATTCTTCCTTCAGCTAAAACATGCATGTGGAACCCAGAGTATGATCAACCGTGTGATCGGGAGACGTGTTCCAATATGTCTCAGTTTTCGTCCCCTGGTACTCGGGTGCAACATTCCAGACGCTTTACTAACACTCTCCCGACTTGGAGAGTCAGTGCCTTTAACCTCCTGTTTGGCCCAGTTTGCAATTTCTGCGGAAGATGAACAGGAATAGGGAGAACCAATGACAGACTAGCTGGAGGTGTCTGGACGGGCAAATTTAACTCTCATTTCCCACCAGGAAGAGGAATTAACCAAAGGCTCAGCGTGCCGTGCCGGAACCAGATTAGGGCCTGAAGCCATCCTGTGGTGTTGCGGCCAGCTCACGAGAAAGCGAGTTGAAGAAAGGAGCTCAGGGGCACTGTAATTCACAAACCTGCAGAGTTATAAATGACAGCTATCGTCCAAAAATATACTGAAGTAAGGCTGCCAAGAGGACTTGAAAGCGGGGCAGAATTGCAGGAAACCGATTTCAGGAGGTAGACTGGAATTGCATTTAAAGCATAGGAAAAGAGGCAGAACGTCCACAATGATGCACTTGGCCAAAAAGGGCGTATGCGTTTTTTCCTGAATATATTCAGGAAAAAACGCATACGCCCTTTTTGGCCAACCAAGCAAGCTTGCAAAGGAAATCTGCACTACAATGAAGTCTCACTTCCCCCCGGTCAAAAGGGCCATCTGAAAAAAGTGTAAAATCCAGAAAGGCAGGCCAGGCCATGGAGAACTGGGAGCCTTGTTATGCTGATGGGCGGGATGTAAATTGCCAGCAGCCACTCGGGAGAAGTGTATGGTGTTTCCTGAAACATCTAAAAAACAAAGCAACAGAGCCTAGGGCACTTCCACTTATGGTCCTATAGCTTAGGGAAATTAAAATCAAAAGACACAGCCACCCCAAAAGTTGGGACGGCTCTGTTTACAAGAACCTGGTTTACGGTACAAGTTCAATATCGCAGAAAGTGAAAAATGGATAAAGAAGTTGTGGTACTTACGTACAATGCAGTATCACTCAGCAATGAAATCTATGTCATCAGGCCCGTAGCAGCATAATGAGTGGATTCAGGTACGATGATTCTAACTGAAATAAGTCACACAGGAAAAGAAACATCATAAGATATCACTAATACACGGAATGTAAACTTGGCTACACAGGAACTGAATTACAAAACAGAACAGGGTCTCAAATTTAGAAACCCAACTTATGCTTGCTTAAGGGGAAAGGTGAGTTGGGGTGCTGCATAAAACCAGAGATTGAAATGAGCACAGATAAAGTTCCTTAAGCCAAATATGGAATAGACAAGAGCTACTCCTTGCTCAACGAAATGGACTCAACACCCCATATTAAATGCCTAAGAGTGTACCTGACTAGGAAGTATCTTAAAACCTATGGATTGCTATGTCTCTGGAAGAGAATCAAGTGTGTGTACAGGGGCATAAACGCAGCAGTGATAGGATTGGAGAGGTTCGGTGAGCAAATGAAGACCCTTTGAAGTCATATTGCATGGTACCCATTCCACGGGTCTCAACTCTCCAGGTTTAAGGTATTCTTCCTTCAGCTAAAACATGCATGTGGAACCCAGAGTATGATCAACCGTGTGATCGGGAGACGTGTTCCAATATGTCTCAGTTTTCGTCCCCTGGTACTCGGGTGCAACATTCCAGACGCTTTACTAACACTCTCCCGACTTGGAGAGTCAGTGCCTTTAACCTCCTGTTTGGCCCAGTTTGCAATTTCTGCGGAAGATGAACAGGAATAGGGAGAACCAATGACAGACTAGCTGGAGGTGTCTGGACGGGCAAATTTAACTCTCATTTCCCATCAGGAAGAGGAATTAACCAAAGGCTCAGCGTGCCGTGCCGGAACCAGATTAGGGCCTGAAGCCATCCTGCGGGGTTGCGGCCAGCTCACGAGAAAGCGAGTTGAAGAAAGGAGCTCAGGGGCACTGTAATTCACAAACCTGCAGAGTTATAAATGACAGCTATCGTCCAAAAATATACTGAAGTAAGGCTGCCAAGAGGACTTGAAAGCGGGGCAGAATTGCAGGAAACCGATTTCAGGAGGTAGACTGGAATTGCATTTAAAGCATAGGAAAAGAGGCAGAACGTCCACAATGATGCACTTGGCCAAAAAGGGCGTATGCGTTTTTTCCTGAATATATTCAGGAAAAAACGCATACGCCCTTTTTGGCCAACCAAGCAAGCTTGCAAAGGAAATCTGCACTACAGTGAAGTCTCACTTCCCCCCGGTCAAAAGGGCCATCTGAAAAAAGTGTAAAATCCAGAAAGGCAGGACAGGCCATGGAGAACTGGGAGCCTTGTTATGCTGATGGGCGGGATGTAAATTGCCAACAGCCACTCGGGACAAGTGTATGGTGTTTCCTGAAACATCTAAAAAACAAAGCAACAGAGCCTAGGGCACTTCCACTTATGGTCCTATAGCTTAGGGAAATTAAAATCAAAAGACACAGCCACCCCAAAGGTTGGGACGGCTCTGTTTACAAGAACCTGGTTTATGGTACAAGTTCAATATCGCAGAAAGTGAAAAATGGATAAAGAAGTTGTGGTACTTACGTACAATGCAGTATCACTCAGCAATGAAATCTATGTCATCAGGCCCGTAGCAGCATAATGAGTGGATTCAGGTACGATGATTCTAACTGAAATAAGTCACACAGGAAAAGAAACATCATAAGATATCACTAATACACGGAATGTAAACTTGGCTACACAGGAACTGAATTACAAAACAGAACAGGGTCTCAAATTTAGAAAACCAACTTATGCTTGCTTAAGGGGAAAGGTGAGTTGGGGTGCTACATAAAACCAGAGATTGAAATGAGCACAGATAAAGTTCCTTAAGCCAAATATGGAATAGACAAGAGCTACTCCTTGCTCAACGAAATGGACTCAACACCCCATATTAAATGCCTAAGAGTGTACCTGACTAGGAAGTATCTTAAAACCTATGGATTGCTATGTCTCTGAAAGAGAATCAAGTGTGTGTACAGGGGCATAAACGCAGCAGTGATAGGATTGGAGAGGTTCGGTGAGCAAATGAAGACCCTTTGAAGTCATATTGCATGGTACCCATTCCACGGGTCTCAACTCTCCAGGTTTAAGGTATTCTTCCTTCAGCTAAAACATGCATGTGGAACCCAGAGTATGATCAACCATGTGATCGGGAGACGTGTTCCAATATGTCTCAGTTTTCGTCCCCTGGTACTCGGGTGCAACATTCCAGACGCTTTACTAACACTCTCCCGACTTGGAGAGTCAGTGCCTTTAACCTCCTGTTTGGCCCAGTTTGCAATTTCTGCGGAAGATGAACAGGAATAGGGAGAACCAATGAGAGACTAGCTGGAGGTGTCTGGACGGGCAAATTTAACTCTCATTTCCCACCAGGAAGAGGAATTAACCAAAGGCTCAGCGTGCCGTGCCGGAACCAGATTAGGGCCTGAAGCCATCCTGCGGTGTTGCGGCCAGCTCACGAGAAAGCGACTTGAAGAAAGGAGCTCAGGGGCACTGTAATTCACAAACCTGCAGAGTTATAAATGACAGCTATCGTCCAAAAATATACTGAAGTAAGGCTGCCAAGAGGACTTGAAAGCGGGGCAGAATTGCAGGAAACCGATTTCAGGAGGTAGACTGGAATTGCATTTAAAGCATAGGAAAAGAGGCAGAACGTCCACAATGATGCACTTGGCCAAAAAGGGCGTATGCGTTTTTTCCTGAATATATTCAGGAAAAAACGCATACGCCCTTTTTGGCCAACCAAGCAAGCTTGCAAAGGAAATCTGCACTACAATGAAGTCTCACTTCCCCCCGGTCAAAAGGGCCATCTGAAAAAAGTGTAAAATCCAGAAAGGCAGGCCAGGCCATGGAGAACTGGGAGCCTTGTTATGCTGATGGGCGGGATGTAAATTGCCAGCAGCCACTCGGGAGAAGTGTATGGTGTTTCCTGAAACATCTAAAAAACAAAGCAACAGAGCCTAGGGCACTTCCACTTATGGTCCTATAGCTTAGGGAAATTAAAATCAAAAGACACAGCCACCCCAAAGGTTGGGACGGCTCTGTTTACAAGAACCTGGTTTACGGTACAAGTTCAGTATCGCAGAAAGTGAAAAATGGATAAAGAAGTTGTGGTACTTACGTACAATGCAGTATCACTCAGCAATGAAATCTATGTCATCAGGCCCGTAGCAGCATAATGAGTGGATTCAGGTACGATGATTCTAACTGAAATAAGTCACACAGGAAAAGAAACATCATAAGATATCACTAATACACGGAATGTAAACTTGGCTACACAGGAACTGAATTACAAAACAGAACAGGGTCTCAAATTTAGAAACCCAACTTATGCTTGCTTAAGGGGAAAGGTGAGTTGGGGTGCTGCATAAAACCAGAGATTGAAATGAGCACAGATAAAGTTCCTTAAGCCAAATATGGAATAGACAAGAGCTACTCCTTGCTCAACGAAATGGACTCAACACCCCATATTAAATGCCTAAGAGTGTACCTGACTAGGAAGTATCTTAAAACCTATGGATTGCTATGTCTCTGAAAGAGAATCAAGTGTGTGTACAGGGGCATAAACGCAGCAGTGATAGGATTGGAGAGGTTCGGTGAGCAAATGAAGACCCTTTGAAGTCATATTGCATGGTACCCATTCCACGGGTCTCAACTCTCCAGGTTTAAGGTATTCTTCCTTCAGCTAAAACATGCATGTGGAACCCAGAGTATGATCAACCGTGTGATCGGGAGACGTGTTCCAATATGTCTCAGTTTTCGTCCCCTGGTACTCGGGTGCAACATTCCAGACGCTTTACTAACACTCTCCCGACTTGGAGAGTCAGTGCCTTTAACCTCCTGTTTGGCCCAGTTTGCAATTTCTGCGGAAGATGAACAGGAATAGGGAGAACCAATGACAGACTAGCTGGAGGTGTCTGGACGGGCAAATTTAACTCTCATTTCCCATCAGGAAGAGGAATTAACCAAAGGCTCAGCGTGCCGTGCCGGAACCAGATTAGGGCCTGAAGCCATCCTGCGGGGTTGCGGCCAGCTCACGAGAAAGCGAGTTGAAGAAAGGAGCTCAGGGGCACTGTAATTCACAAACCTGCAGAGTTATAAATGACAGCTATCGTCCAAAAATATACTGAAGTAAGGCTGCCAAGAGGACTTGAAAGCGGGGCAGAATTGCAGGAAACCGATTTCAGGAGGTAGACTGGAATTGCATTTAAAGCATAGGAAAAGAGGCAGAACGTCCACAATGATGCACTTGGCCAAAAAGGGCGTATGCGTTTTTTCCTGAATATATTCAGGAAAAAACGCATACGCCCTTTTTGGCCAACCAAGCAAGCTTGCAAAGGAAATCTGCACTACAGTGAAGTCTCACTTCCCCCCGGTCAAAAGGGCCATCTGAAAAAAGTGTAAAATCCAGAAAGGCAGGACAGGCCATGGAGAACTGGGAGCCTTGTTATGCTGATGGGCGGGATGTAAATTGCCAACAGCCACTCGGGAGAAGTGTATGGTGTTTCCTGAAACATCTAAAAAACAAAGCAACAGAGCCTAGGGCACTTCCACTTATGGTCCTATAGCTTAGGGAAATTAAAATCAAAAGACACAGCCACCCCAAAGGTTGGGACGGCTCTGTTTACAAGAACCTGGTTTACGGTACAAGTTCAATATCGCAGAAAGTGAAAAATGGATAAAGAAGTTGTGGTACTTACGTACAATGCAGTATCACTCAGCAATGAAATCTATGTCATCAGGCCCGTAGCAGCATAATGAGTGGATTCAGGTACGATGATTCTAACTGAAATAAGTCACACAGGAAAAGAAACATCATAAGATATCACTAATACACGGAATGTAACCTTGGCTACACAGGAACTGAATTACAAAACAGAACAGGGTCTCAAATTTAGAAAACCAACTTATGCTTGCTTAAGGGGAAAGGTGAGTTGGGGTGCTACATAAAACCAGAGATTGAAATGAGCACAGATAAAGTTCCTTAAGCCAAATATGGAATAGACAAGAGCTACTCCTTGCTCAACGAAATGGACTCAACACCCCATATTAAATGCCTAAGAGTGTACCTGACTAGGAAGTATCTTAAAACCTATGGATTGCTATGTCTCTGAAAGAGAATCAAGCGTGTGTACAGGGGCATAAACGCAGCAGTGATAGGATTGGAGAGGTTCGGTGAGCAAATGAAGACCCTTTGAAGTCATATTGCATGGTACCCATTCCACGGGTCTCAACTCTCCAGGTTTAAGGTATTCTTCCTTCAGCTAAAACATGCATGTGGAACCCAGAGTATGATCAACCGTGTGATCGGGAGACGTGTTCCAATATGTGTCAGTTTTCGTCCCCTGGTACTCGGGTGCAACATTCCAGACGCTTTACTAACACTCTCCCGACTTGAAGAGTCAGTGCCTTTAACCTCCTGTTTGGCCCAGTTTGCAATTTCTGCGGAAGATGAACAGGAATAGGGAGAACCAATGACAGACTAGCTGGAGGTGTCTGGACGGGCAAATTTAACTCTCATTTCCCACCAGGAAGAGGAATTAACCAAAGGCTCAGCGTGCCGTGCCGGAACCAGATTAGGGCCTGAAGCCATCCTGCGGTGTTGCGGCCAGCTCACGAGAAAGCGAGTTGAAGAAAGGAGCTCAGGGGCACTGTAATTCACAAACCTGCAGAGTTATAAATGACAGCTATCGTCCAAAAATATACTGAAGTAAGGCTGCCAAGAGGACTTGAAAGCGGGGCAGAATTGCAGGAAACCGATTTCAGGAGGTAGACTGGAATTGCATTTAAAGCATAGGAAAAGAGGCAGAACGTCCACAATGATGCACTTGGCCAAAAAGGGCGTATGCGTTTTTTCCTGAATATATTCAGGAAAAAACGCATACGCCCTTTTTGGCCAACCAAGCAAGCTTGCAAAGGAAATCTGCACTACAATGAAGTCTCACTTCCCCCCGGTCAAAAGGGCCATCTGAAAAAAGTGTAAAATCCAGAAAGGCAGGACAGGCCATGGAGAACTGGGAGCCTTGTTATGCTGATGGGCGGGATGTAAATTGCCAGCAGCCACTCGGGAGAAGTGTATGGTGTTTCCTGAAACATCTAAAAAACAAAGCAACAGAGCCTAGGGCACTTCCACTTATGGTCCTATAGCTTAGGGAAATTAAAATCAAAAGACACAGCCACCCCAAAGGTTGGGACGGCTCTGTTTACAAGAACCTGGTTTACGGTACAAGTTCAGTATCGCAGAAAGTGAAAAATGGATAAAGAAGTTGTGGTACTTACGTACAATGCAGTATCACTCAGCAATGAAATCTATGTCATCAGGCCCGTAGCAGCATAATGAGTGGATTCAGGTACGATGATTCTAACTGAAATAAGTCACACAGGAAAAGAAACATCATAAGATATCACTAATACACGGAATGTAAACTTGGCTACACAGGAACTGAATTACAAAACAGAACAGGGTCTCAAATTTAGAAACCCAACTTATGCTTGCTTAAGGGGAAAGGTGAGTTGGGGTGCTGCATAAAACCAGAGATTGAAATGAGCACAGATAAAGTTCCTTAAGCCAAATATGGAATAGACAAGAGCTACTCCTTGCTCAACGAAATGGACTCAACACCCCATATTAAATGCCTAAGAGTGTACCTGACTAGGAAGTATCTTAAAACCTATGGATTGCTATGTCTCTGAAAGAGAATCAAGTGTGTGTACAGGGGCATAAACGCAGCAGTGATAGGATTGGAGAGGTTCGGTGAGCAAATGAAGACCCTTTGAAGTCATATTGCATGGTACCCATTCCACGGGTCTCAACTCTCCAGGTTTAAGGTATTCTTCCTTCAGCTAAAACATGCATGTGGAACCCAGAGTATGATCAACCGTGTGATCGGGAGACGTGTTCCAATATGTCTCAGTTTTCGTCCCCTGGTACTCGGGTGCAACATTCCAGACGCTTTACTAACACTCTCCCGACTTGGAGAGTCAGTGCCTTTAACCTCCTGTTTGGCCCAGTTTGCAATTTCTGCGGAAGATGAACAGGAATAGGGAGAACCAATGAGAGACTAGCTGGAGGTGTCTGGACGGGCAAATTTAACTCTCATTTCCCACCAGGAAGAGGAATTAACCAAAGGCTCAGCGTGCCGTGCCGGAACCAGATTAGGGCCTGAAGCCATCCTGCGGTGTTGCGGCCAGCTCACGAGAAAGCGAGTTGAAGAAAGGAGCTCAGGGGCACTGTAATTCACAAACCTGCAGAGTTATAAATGACAGCTATCGTCCAAAAATATACTGAAGTAAAGCTGCCAAGAGGACTTGAAAGCGGGGCAGAATTGCAGGAAACCGATTTCAGGAGGTAGACTGGAATTGCATTTAAAGCATAGGAAAAGAGGCAGAACGTCCACAATGATGCACTTGGCCAAAAAGGGCGTATGCGTTTTTTCCTGAATATATTCAGGAAAAAACGCATACGCCCTTTTTGGCCAACCAAGCAAGCTTGCAAAGGAAATCTGCACTACAATGAAGTCTCACTTCCCCCCGGTCAAAAGGGCCATCTGAAAAAAGTGTAAAATCCAGAAAGGCAGGCCAGGCCATGGAGAACTGGGAGCCTTGTTATGCTGATGGGCGGGATGTAAATTGCCAGCAGCCACTCGGGAGAAGTGTATGGTGTTTCCTGAAACATCTAAAAAACAAAGCAACAGAGCCTAGGGCACTTCCACTTATGGTCCTATAGCTTAGGGAAATTAAAATCAAAAGACACAGCCACCCCAAAAGTTGGGACGGCTCTGTTTACAAGAACCTGGTTTACGGTACAAGTTCAATATCGCAGAAAGTGAAAAATGGATAAAGAAGTTGTGGTACTTACGTACAATGCAGTATCACTCAGCAATGAAATCTATGTCATCAGGCCCGTAGCAGCATAATGAGTGGATTCAGGTACGATGATTCTAACTGAAATAAGTCACACAGGAAAAGAAACATCATAAGATATCACTAATACACGGAATGTAAACTTGGCTACACAGGAACTGAATTACAAAACAGAACAGGGTCTCAAATTTAGAAACCCAACTTATGCTTGCTTAAGGGGAAAGGTGAGTTGGGGTGCTGCATAAAACCAGAGATTGAAATGAGCACAGATAAAGTTCCTTAAGCCAAATATGGAATAGACAAGAGCTACTCCTTGCTCAACGAAATGGACTCAACACCCCATATTAAATGCCTAAGAGTGTACCTGACTAGGAAGTATCTTAAAACCTATGGATTGCTATGTCTCTGGAAGAGAATCAAGTGTGTGTACAGGGGCATAAACGCAGCAGTGATAGGATTGGAGAGGTTCGGTGAGCAAATGAAGACCCTTTGAAGTCATATTGCATGGTACCCATTCCACGGGTCTCAACTCTCCAGGTTTAAGGTATTCTTCCTTCAGCTAAAACATGCATGTGGAACCCAGAGTATGATCAACCGTGTGATCGGGAGACGTGTTCCAATATGTCTCAGTTTTCGTCCCCTGGTACTCGGGTGCAACATTCCAGACGCTTTACTAACACTCTCCCGACTTGGAGAGTCAGTGCCTTTAACCTCCTGTTTGGCCCAGTTTGCAATTTCTGCGGAAGATGAACAGGAATAGGGAGAACCAATGACAGACTAGCTGGAGGTGTCTGGACGGGCAAATTTAACTCTCATTTCCCATCAGGAAGAGGAATTAACCAAAGGCTCAGCGTGCCGTGCCGGAACCAGATTAGGGCCTGAAGCCATCCTGCGGGGTTGCGGCCAGCTCACGAGAAAGCGAGTTGAAGAAAGGAGCTCAGGGGCACTGTAATTCACAAACCTGCAGAGTTATAAATGACAGCTATCGTCCAAAAATATACTGAAGTAAGGCTGCCAAGAGGACTTGAAAGCGGGGCAGAATTGCAGGAAACCGATTTCAGGAGGTAGACTGGAATTGCATTTAAAGCATAGGAAAAGAGGCAGAACGTCCACAATGATGCACTTGGCCAAAAAGGGCGTATGCGTTTTTTCCTGAATATATTCAGGAAAAAACGCATACGCCCTTTTTGGCCAACCAAGCAAGCTTGCAAAGGAAATCTGCACTACAGTGAAGTCTCACTTCCCCCCGGTCAAAAGGGCCATCTGAAAAAAGTGTAAAATCCAGAAAGGCAGGACAGGCCATGGAGAACTGGGAGCCTTGTTATGCTGATGGGCGGGATGTAAATTGCCAACAGCCACTCGGGACAAGTGTATGGTGTTTCCTGAAACATCTAAAAAACAAAGCAACAGAGCCTAGGGCACTTCCACTTATGGTCCTATAGCTTAGGGAAATTAAAATCAAAAGACACAGCCACCCCAAAGGTTGGGACGGCTCTGTTTACAAGAACCTGGTTTATGGTACAAGTTCAATATCGCAGAAAGTGAAAAATGGATAAAGAAGTTGTGGTACTTACGTACAATGCAGTATCACTCAGCAATGAAATCTATGTCATCAGGCCCGTAGCAGCATAATGAGTGGATTCAGGTACGATGATTCTAACTGAAATAAGTCACACAGGAAAAGAAACATCATAAGATATCACTAATACACGGAATGTAAACTTGGCTACACAGGAACTGAATTACAAAACAGAACAGGGTCTCAAATTTAGAAAACCAACTTATGCTTGCTTAAGGGGAAAGGTGAGTTGGGGTGCTACATAAAACCAGAGATTGAAATGAGCACAGATAAAGTTCCTTAAGCCAAATATGGAATAGACAAGAGCTACTCCTTGCTCAACGAAATGGACTCAACACCCCATATTAAATGCCTAAGAGTGTACCTGACTAGGAAGTATCTTAAAACCTATGGATTGCTATGTCTCTGAAAGAGAATCAAGTGTGTGTACAGGGGCATAAACGCAGCAGTGATAGGATTGGAGAGGTTCGGTGAGCAAATGAAGACCCTTTGAAGTCATATTGCATGGTACCCATTCCACGGGTCTCAACTCTCCAGGTTTAAGGTATTCTTCCTTCAGCTAAAACATGCATGTGGAACCCAGAGTATGATCAACCATGTGATCGGGAGACGTGTTCCAATATGTCTCAGTTTTCGTCCCCTGGTACTCGGGTGCAACATTCCAGACGCTTTACTAACACTCTCCCGACTTGGAGAGTCAGTGCCTTTAACCTCCTGTTTGGCCCAGTTTGCAATTTCTGCGGAAGATGAACAGGAATAGGGAGAACCAATGAGAGACTAGCTGGAGGTGTCTGGACGGGCAAATTTAACTCTCATTTCCCACCAGGAAGAGGAATTAACCAAAGGCTCAGCGTGCCGTGCCGGAACCAGATTAGGGCCTGAAGCCATCCTGCGGTGTTGCGGCCAGCTCACGAGAAAGCGACTTGAAGAAAGGAGCTCAGGGGCACTGTAATTCACAAACCTGCAGAGTTATAAATGACAGCTATCGTCCAAAAATATACTGAAGTAAGGCTGCCAAGAGGACTTGAAAGCGGGGCAGAATTGCAGGAAACCGATTTCAGGAGGTAGACTGGAATTGCATTTAAAGCATAGGAAAAGAGGCAGAACGTCCACAATGATGCACTTGGCCAAAAAGGGCGTATGCGTTTTTTCCTGAATATATTCAGGAAAAAACGCATACGCCCTTTTTGGCCAACCAAGCAAGCTTGCAAAGGAAATCTGCACTACAATGAAGTCTCACTTCCCCCCGGTCAAAAGGGCCATCTGAAAAAAGTGTAAAATCCAGAAAGGCAGGCCAGGCCATGGAGAACTGGGAGCCTTGTTATGCTGATGGGCGGGATGTAAATTGCCAGCAGCCACTCGGGAGAAGTGTATGGTGTTTCCTGAAACATCTAAAAAACAAAGCAACAGAGCCTAGGGCACTTCCACTTATGGTCCTATAGCTTAGGGAAATTAAAATCAAAAGACACAGCCACCCCAAAGGTTGGGACGGCTCTGTTTACAAGAACCTGGTTTACGGTACAAGTTCAGTATCGCAGAAAGTGAAAAATGGATAAAGAAGTTGTGGTACTTACGTACAATGCAGTATCACTCAGCAATGAAATCTATGTCATCAGGCCCGTAGCAGCATAATGAGTGGATTCAGGTACGATGATTCTAACTGAAATAAGTCACACAGGAAAAGAAACATCATAAGATATCACTAATACACGGAATGTAAACTTGGCTACACAGGAACTGAATTACAAAACAGAACAGGGTCTCAAATTTAGAAACCCAACTTATGCTTGCTTAAGGGGAAAGGTGAGTTGGGGTGCTGCATAAAACCAGAGATTGAAATGAGCACAGATAAAGTTCCTTAAGCCAAATATGGAATAGACAAGAGCTACTCCTTGCTCAACGAAATGGACTCAACACCCCATATTAAATGCCTAAGAGTGTACCTGACTAGGAAGTATCTTAAAACCTATGGATTGCTATGTCTCTGAAAGAGAATCAAGTGTGTGTACAGGGGCATAAACGCAGCAGTGATAGGATTGGAGAGGTTCGGTGAGCAAATGAAGACCCTTTGAAGTCATATTGCATGGTACCCATTCCACGGGTCTCAACTCTCCAGGTTTAAGGTATTCTTCCTTCAGCTAAAACATGCATGTGGAACCCAGAGTATGATCAACCGTGTGATCGGGAGACGTGTTCCAATATGTCTCAGTTTTCGTCCCCTGGTACTCGGGTGCAACATTCCAGACGCTTTACTAACACTCTCCCGACTTGGAGAGTCAGTGCCTTTAACCTCCTGTTTGGCCCAGTTTGCAATTTCTGCGGAAGATGAACAGGAATAGGGAGAACCAATGACAGACTAGCTGGAGGTGTCTGGACGGGCAAATTTAACTCTCATTTCCCATCAGGAAGAGGAATTAACCAAAGGCTCAGCGTGCCGTGCCGGAACCAGATTAGGGCCTGAAGCCATCCTGCGGTGTTGCGGCCAGCTCACGAGAAAGCGAGTTGAAGAAAGGAGCTCAGGGGCACTGTAATTCACAAACCTGCAGAGTTATAAATGACAGCTATCGTCCAAAAATATACTGAAGTAAGGCTGCCAAGAGGACTTGAAAGCGGGGCAGAATTGCAGGAAACCGATTTCAGGAGGTAGACTGGAATTGCATTTAAAGCATAGGAAAAGAGGCAGAACGTCCACAATGATGCACTTGGCCAAAAAGGGCGTATGCGTTTTTTCCTGAATATATTCAGGAAAAAACGCATACGCCCTTTTTGGCCAACCAAGCAAGCTTGCAAAGGAAATCTGCACTACAGTGAAGTCTCACTTCCCCCCGGTCAAAAGGGCCATCTGAAAAAAGTGTAAAATCCAGAAAGGCAGGACAGGCCATGGAGAACTGGGAGCCTTGTTATGCTGATGGGCGGGATGTAAATTGCCAACAGCCACTCGGGAGAAGTGTATGGTGTTTCCTGAAACATCTAAAAAACAAAGCAACAGAGCCTAGGGCACTTCCACTTATGGTCCTATAGCTTAGGGAAATTAAAATCAAAAGACACAGCCACCCCAAAGGTTGGGACGGCTCTGTTTACAAGAACCTGGTTTACGGTACAAGTTCAATATCGCAGAAAGTGAAAAATGGATAAAGAAGTTGTGGTACTTACGTACAATGCAGTATCACTCAGCAATGAAATCTATGTCATCAGGCCCGTAGCAGCATAATGAGTGGATTCAGGTACGATGATTCTAACTGAAATAAGTCACACAGGAAAAGAAACATCATAAGATATCACTAATACACGGAATGTAACCTTGGCTACACAGGAACTGAATTACAAAACAGAACAGGGTCTCAAATTTAGAAAACCAACTTATGCTTGCTTAAGGGGAAAGGTGAGTTGGGGTGCTACATAAAACCAGAGATTGAAATGAGCACAGATAAAGTTCCTTAAGCCAAATATGGAATAGACAAGAGCTACTCCTTGCTCAACGAAATGGACTCAACACCCCATATTAAATGCCTAAGAGTGTACCTGACTAGGAAGTATCTTAAAACCTATGGATTGCTATGTCTCTGAAAGAGAATCAAGCGTGTGTACAGGGGCATAAACGCAGCAGTGATAGGATTGGAGAGGTTCGGTGAGCAAATGAAGACCCTTTGAAGTCATATTGCATGGTACCCATTCCACGGGTCTCAACTCTCCAGGTTTAAGGTATTCTTCCTTCAGCTAAAACATGCATGTGGAACCCAGAGTATGATCAACCGTGTGATCGGGAGACGTGTTCCAATATGTGTCAGTTTTCGTCCCCTGGTACTCGGGTGCAACATTCCAGACGCTTTACTAACACTCTCCCGACTTGAAGAGTCAGTGCCTTTAACCTCCTGTTTGGCCCAGTTTGCAATTTCTGCGGAAGATGAACAGGAATAGGGAGAACCAATGAGAGACTAGCTGGAGGTGTCTGGACGGGCAAATTTAACTCTCATTTCCCACCAGGAAGAGGAATTAACCAAAGGCTCAGCGTGCCGTGCCGGAACCAGATTAGGGCCTGAAGCCATCCTGCGGTGTTGCGGCCAGCTCACGAGAAAGCGAGTTGAAGAAAGGAGCTCAGGGGCACTGTAATTCACAAACCTGCAGAGTTATAAATGACAGCTATCGTCCAAAAATATACTGAAGTAAGGCTGCCAAGAGGACTTGAAAGCGGGGCAGAATTGCAGGAAACCGATTTCAGGAGGTAGACTGGAATTGCATTTAAAGCATAGGAAAAGAGGCAGAACGTCCACAATGATGCACTTGGCCAAAAAGGGCGTATGCGTTTTTTCCTGAATATATTCAGGAAAAAACGCATACGCCCTTTTTGGCCAACCAAGCAAGCTTGCAAAGGAAATCTGCACTACAATGAAGTCTCACTTCCCCCCGGTCAAAAGGGCCATCTGAAAAAAGTGTAAAATCCAGAAAGGCAGGACAGGCCATGGAGAACTGGGAGCCTTGTTATGCTGATGGGCGGGATGTAAATTGCCAGCAGCCACTCGGGAGAAGTGTATGGTGTTTCCTGAAACATCTAAAAAACAAAGCAACAGAGCCTAGGGCACTTCCACTTATGGTCCTATAGCTTAGGGAAATTAAAATCAAAAGACACAGCCACCCCAAAGGTTGGGACGGCTCTGTTTACAAGAACCTGGTTTACGGTACAAGTTCAGTATCGCAGAAAGTGAAAAATGGATAAAGAAGTTGTGGTACTTACGTACAATGCAGTATCACTCAGCAATGAAATCTATGTCATCAGGCCCGTAGCAGCATAATGAGTGGATTCAGGTACGATGATTCTAACTGAAATAAGTCACACAGGAAAAGAAACATCATAAGATATCACTAATACACGGAATGTAAACTTGGCTACACAGGAACTGAATTACAAAACAGAACAGGGTCTCAAATTTAGAAACCCAACTTATGCTTGCTTAAGGGGAAAGGTGAGTTGGGGTGCTGCATAAAACCAGAGATTGAAATGAGCACAGATAAAGTTCCTTAAGCCAAATATGGAATAGACAAGAGCTACTCCTTGCTCAACGAAATGGACTCAACACCCCATATTAAATGCCTAAGAGTGTACCTGACTAGGAAGTATCTTAAAACCTATGGATTGCTATGTCTCTGAAAGAGAATCAAGTGTGTGTACAGGGGCATAAACGCAGCAGTGATAGGATTGGAGAGGTTCGGTGAGCAAATGAAGACCCTTTGAAGTCATATTGCATGGTACCCATTCCACGGGTCTCAACTCTCCAGGTTTAAGGTATTCTTCCTTCAGCTAAAACATGCATGTGGAACCCAGAGTATGATCAACCGTGTGATCGGGAGACGTGTTCCAATATGTCTCAGTTTTCGTCCCCTTGTACTCGGGTGCAACATTCCAGACGCTTTACTAACACTCTCCCGACTTGGAGAGTCAGTGCCTTTAACCTCCTGTTTGGCCCAGTTTGCAATTTCTGCGGAAGATGAACAGGAATAGGGAGAACCAATGAGAGACTAGCTGGAGGTGTCTGGACGGGCAAATTTAACTCTCATTTCCCACCAGGAAGAGGAATTAACCAAAGGCTCAGCGTGCCGTGCCGGAACCAGATTAGGGCCTGAAGCCATCCTGCGGTGTTGCGGCCAGCTCACGAGAAAGCGAGTTGAAGAAAGGAGCTCAGGGGCACTGTAATTCACAAACCTGCAGAGTTATAAATGACAGCTATCGTCCAAAAATATACTGAAGTAAAGCTGCCAAGAGGACTTGAAAGCGGGGCAGAATTGCAGGAAACCGATTTCAGGAGGTAGACTGGAATTGCATTTAAAGCATAGGAAAAGAGGCAGAACGTCCACAATGATGCACTTGGCCAAAAAGGGCGTATGCGTTTTTTCCTGAATATATTCAGGAAAAAACGCATACGCCCTTTTTGGCCAACCAAGCAAGCTTGCAAAGGAAATCTGCACTACAATGAAGTCTCACTTCCCCCCGGTCAAAAGGGCCATCTGAAAAAAGTGTAAAATCCAGAAAGGCAGGACAGGCCATGGAGAACTGGGAGCCTTGTTATGCTGATGGGCGGGATGTAAATTGCCAACAGCCACTCCGGAGAAGTGTATGGTGTTTCCTGAAACAGCTAAAAAACAAACCAACAGAGCCTAGGGCACTTCCACTTATGGTCCTATAGCTTAGGGAAATTAAAATCAAAAAGACACAGCCACCCCAAAAGTTGGGACGGCTCTGTTTACAAGAACCTGGTTTACGGTACAAGTTCAATATCGCAGAAAGTGAAAAATGGATAAAGAAGTTGTGGTACTTACGTACAATGCAGTATCACTCAGCAATGAAATCTATGTCATCAGGCCCGTAGCAGCATAATGAGTGGATTCAGGTATGATGATTCTAACTGAAATAAGTCACACAGGAAAAGAAACATCATAAGATATCACTAATACACGGAATGTAAACTTGGCTACACAGGAACTGAATTACAAAACAGAACAGGGTCTCAAATTTAGAAAACCAACTTATGCTTGCTTAAGGGGAAAGGTGAGTTGGGGTGCTGCATAAAACCAGAGATTGAAATGAGCACAGATAAAGTTCCTTAAGCCAAATATGGAATAGACAAGAGCTACTCCTTGCTCAACGAAATGGACTCAACACCCCATATTAAATGCCTAAGAGTGTACCTGACTAGGAAGTATCTTAAAACCTATGGATTGCTATGTCTCTGAAAGAGAATCAAGTGTGTGTACAGGGGCATAAACGCAGCAGTGATAGGACTGGAGAGGTTCGGTGAGCAAATGAAGACCCTTTGAAGTCATATTGCATGGTACCCATTCCACGGGTCTCAACTCTCCAGGTTTAAGGTATTCTTCCTTCAGCTAAAACATGCATGTGGAACCCAGAGTATGATCAACCGTGTGATCGGGAGACGTGTTCCAATATGTCTCAGTTTTCATCCCCTGGTACTCGGGTGCAACATTCCAGACGCTTTACTAACACTCTCCCGACTTGGAGAGTCAGTGCCTTTAACCTCCTGTTTGGCCCAGTTTGCAATTTCTGCGGAAGATGAACAGGAATAGGGAGAACCAATGACAGACTATCTGGAGGTGTCTGGACGGGCAAATTTAACTCTCATTTCCCACCAGGAAGAGGAATTAACCAAAGGCTCAGCGTGCCGTGCCGGAACCAGATTAGGGCCTGAAGCCATCCTGCGGTGTTGCGGCCAGCTCACGAGAAAGCGAGTTGAAGAAAGGAGCTCAGGGGCACTGTAATTCACAAACCTGCAGAGTTATAAATGACAGCTATCGTCCAAAAATATACTGAAGTAAGGCTGCCAAGAGGACTTGAAAGCGGGGCAGAATTGCAGGAAACCGATTTCAGGAGGTAGACTGGAATTGCATTTAAAGCATAGGAAAAGAGGCAGAACGTCCACAATGATGCACTTGGCCAAAAAGGGCGTATGCGTTTTTTCCTGAATATATTCAGGAAAAAACGCATACGCCCTTTTTGGCCAACCAAGCAAGCTTGCAAAGGAAATCTGCACTACAATGAAGTCTCACTTCCCCCCGGTCAAAAGGGCCATCTGAAAAAAGTGTAAAATCCAGAAAGGGAGGACAGGCCATGGAGAACTGGGAGCCTTGTTATGCTGATGGGCGGGATGTAAATTGCCAACAGCCACTCTGGAGAAGTGTATGGTGTTTCCTGAAACAGCTAAAAAACAAAGCAATAGAGCCTAGGGCACTTCCACTTATGGTCCTATAGCTTTGGGAAATTAAAATCAAAAAGACACAGCCACCCCAACGGTTGGGACGGCTCTCTTTACAAGAACCTGGTTTACGGTACAAGTTCAATATCGCAGAATGTGAAAAATGGATAAAGAAGTTGTGGTACTTACGTACAATGCAGTATCACTCAGCAATGAAATCTATGTCATCAAGCCCGTAGCAGCATAATGAGTGGATTCAGGTATGATGATTCTAACTGAAATAAGTCACACAGGAAAAGAAACATCATAAGATATCACTAATACACGGAATGTAAACTTGGCTACACAGGAACTGAATTCCAAAACAGAACAGGGTCTCAAATTTAGAAAACCAACTTATGCTTGCTTAAGGGGAAAGGTGAGTTGGGGTGCTGCATAAAACCAGAGATTGAAATGAGCACAGATAAAGTTCCTTAAGCCAAATATGGAATAGACAAGAGCTACTCCTTGCTCAACGAAATGGACTCAACACCCCATATTAAATGCCTAAGAGTGTACCTGACTAGGAAGTATCTTAAAACCTATGGATTGCTATGTCTCTGAAAGAGAATCAAGTGTGTGTACAGGGGCATAAACGCAGCAGTGATAGGATTGGAGAGGTTCGGTGAGCAAATGAAGACCCTTTGAAGTCATATTGCATGGTACCCATTCCACGGGTCTCAACTCTCCAGGTTTAAGGTATTCTTCCTTCAGCTAAAACATGCATGTGGAACCCAGAGTATGATCAACCGTGTGATCGGGAGACGTGTTCCAATATGTCTCAGTTTTCGTCCCCTGGTACTCGGGTGCAACATTCCAGACGCTTTACTAACACTCTCCCGACTTGGAGAGTCAGTGCCTTTAACCTCCTGTTTGGCCCAGTTTGCAATTTCTGCGGAAGATGAACAGGAATAGGCAGAACCAATGACAGACTAGCTGGAGGTGTCTGGACGGGCAAATTTAACTCTCATTTCCCACCAGGAAGAGGAATTAACCAAAGGCTCAGCGTGCCGTGCCGGAACCAGATTAGGGCCTGAAGCCATCCTGCGGTGTTGCGGCCAGCTCACGAGAAAGCGAGTTGAAGAAAGGAGCTCAGGGGCACTGTAATTCACAAACCTGCAGAGTTATAAATGACAGCTATCGTCCAAAAATATACTGAAGTAAGGCTGCCAAGAGGACTTGAAAGCGGGGCAGAATTGCAGGAAACCGATTTCAGGAGGTAGACTGGAATTGCATTTAAAGCATAGGAAAAGAGGCAGAACGTCCACAATGATGCACTTGGCCAAAAAGGGCGTATGCGTTTTTTCCTGAATATATTCAGGAAAAAACGCATACGCCCTTTTTGGCCAACCAAGCAAGCTTGCAAAGGAAATCTGCACTACAGTGAAGTCTCACTTCCCCCCGGTCAAAAGGGCCATCTGAAAAAAGTGTAAAATCCAGAAAGGCAGGACAGGCCATGGAGAACTGGGAGCCTTGTTATGCTGATGGGCGGGATGTAAATTGCCAACAGCCACTCGGGAGAAGTGTATGGTGTTTCCTGAAACATCTAAAAAACAAAGCAACAGAGCCTAGGGCACTTCCACTTATGGTCCTATAGCTTAGGGAAATTAAAATCAAAAGACACAGCCACCCCAAAGGTTGGGACGGCTCTGTTTACAAGAACCTGGTTTACGGTACAAGTTCAATATCGCAGAAAGTGAAAAATGGATAAAGAAGTTGTGGTACTTACGTACAATGCAGTATCACTCAGCAATGAAATCTATGTCATCAGGCCCGTAGCAGCATAATGAGTGGATTCAGGTACGATGATTCTAACTGAAATAAGTCACACAGGAAAAGAAACATCATAAGATATCAGTAATACACGGAATGTAAACTTGGCTACACAGGAACTGAATTACAAAACAGAACAGGGTCTCAAATTTAGAAAACCAACTTATGCTTGCTTAAGGGGAAAGGTGAGTTGGGGTGCTGCATAAAACCAGAGATTGAAATGAGCACAGATAAAGTTCCTTAAGCCAAATATGGAATAGACAAGAGCTACTCCTTGCTCAACGAAATGGACTCAACACCCCATATTAAATGCCTAAGAGTGTACCTGACTAGGAAGTATCTTAAAACCTATGGATTGCTATGTGTCTGAAAGAGAATCAAGTGTGTGTACAGGGGCATAAACGCAGCAGTGATAGGATTGGAGAGGTTCGGTGAGCAAATGAAGACCCTTTGAAGTCATATTGCATGGTACCCATTCCACGGGTCTCAACTCTCCAGGTTTAAGGTATTCTTCCTTCAGCTAAAACATGCATGTGGAACCCAGAGTATGATCAACCGTGTGATCGGGAGATGTGTTCCAATATGTCTCAGTTTTCATCCCCTGGTACTCGGGTGCAACATTCCAGACGCTTTACTAACACTCTCCCGACTTGGAGAGTCAGTGCCTTTAACCTCCTGTTTGGCCCAGTTTGCAATTTCTGCGGAAGATGAACAGGAATAGGGAGAACCAATGACAGACTAGCTGGAGGTGTCTGGACGGGCAAATTTAACTCTCATTTCCCACCAGGAAGAGGAATTAACCAAAGGCTCAGCGTGCCGTGCCGGAACCAGATTAGGGCCTGAAGCCATCCTGCGGGGTTGCGGCCAGCTCACGAGAAAGCGAGTTGAAGAAAGGAGCTCAGGGGCACTGTAATTCACAAACCTGCAGAGTTATAAATGACAGCTATCGTCCAAAAATATACTGAAGTAAGGCTGCCAAGAGGACTTGAAAGCGGGGCAGAATTGCAGGAAACCGATTTCAGGAGGTAGACTGGAATTGCATTTAAAGCATAGGAAAAGAGGCAGAACGTCCACAATGATGCACTTGGCCAAAAAGTGCGTATGCGTTTATTCCTGAATAAATTCAGGAAAAAACGCATACGCCCTTTTTGGCCAACCAAGCAAGCTTGCAAAGGAAATCTGCACTACAATGAAGTCTCACTTCCCCCCGGTCCAAAGGGCCATCTGAAAAAAGTGTAAAATCCAGAAAGGGAGGACAGGCCATGGAGAACTGGGAGCCTTGTTATGCTGATGGGCGGGATGTCAATTGCCAACAGCCACTCGGGAGAAGTGTATGGTGTTTCCTGAAACATCTAAAAAACAAAGCAACAGAGCCTAGGGCACTTCCACTTATGGTCCTATAGCTTAGGGAAATTAAAATCAAAAGACACAGCCACCCCAAAGGTTGGGACGGCTCTGTTTACAAGAACCTGGTTTACGGTACAAGTTCAATATCGCAGAAAGTGAAAAATGGATAAAGAAGTTGTGGTACTTACGTACAATGCAATATCACTCAGCAATGAAATCTATGTCATCAGGCCCGTAGCAGCATAATGAGTGGATTCAGGTACGATGATTCTAACTGAAATAAGTCACACAGAAAATGAAACATCATAAGATATCACTAATAGACGGAATGTAAACTTGGCTACACAGGAACTGAATTACAAAACAGAACAGGGTCTCAAATTTAGAAAACCAACTTATGCTTGCTTAAGGGGAAAGGTGAGTTGGGGTGCTGCATAAAACCAGAGATTGAAATGAGCACAGATAAAGTTCCTTAAGCCAAATATGGAATAGACAAGAGCTACTCCTTGCTCAACGAAATGGACTCAACACCCCATATTAAATGCCTAAGAGTGTACCTGACTAGGAAGTATCTTAAAACCTATGGATTGCTATGTCTCTGGAAGAGAATCAAGTGTGTGTACAGGGGCATAAACGCAGCAGTGATAGGATTGGAGAGGTTCGGTGAGCAAATGAAGACCCTTTGAAGTCATATTGCATGGTACCCATTCCACGGGTCTCAACTCTCCAGGTTTAAGGTATTCTTCCTTCAGCTAAAACATGCATGTGGAACCCAGAGTATGATCAACCGTGTGATCGGGAGACGTGTTCCAATATGTCTCAGTTTTCGTCCCCTGGTACTCGGGTGCAACATTCCAGACGCTTTACTAACACTCTCCCGACTTGGAGAGTCAGTGCCTTTAACCTCCTGTTTGGCCCAGTTTGCAATTTCTGCGGAAGATGAACAGGAATAGGGAGAACCAATGAGAGACTAGCTGGAGGTGTCTGGACGGGCAAATTTAACTCTCATTTCCCACCAGGAAGAGGAATTAACCAAAGGCTCAGCGTGCCGTGCCGGAACCAGATTAGGGCCTGAAGCCATCCTGCGGGGTTGCGGCCAGCTCACGAGAAAGCGAGTTGAAGAAAGGAGCTCAGGGGCACTGTAATTCACAAACCTGCAGAGTTATAAATGACAGCTATCGTCCAAAAATATACTGAAGTAAGGCTGCCAAGAGGACTTGAAAGCGGGGCAGAATTGCAGGAAACCGATTTCAGGAGGTAGACTGGAATTGCATTTAAAGCATAGGAAAAGAGGCAGAACGTCCACAATGATGCACTTGGCCAAAAAGGGCGTATGCGTTTTTTCCTGAATATATTCAGGAAAAAACGCATACGCCCTTTTTGGCCAACCAAGCAAGCTTGCAAAGGAAATCTGCACTACAGTGAAGTCTCACTTCCCCCCGGTCAAAAGGGCCATCTGAAAAAAGTGTAAAATCCAGAAAGGCAGGACAGGCCATGGAGAACTGGGAGCCTTGTTATGCTGATGGGCGGGATGTAAATTGCCAACAGCCACTCGGGAGAAGTGTATGGTGTTTCCTGAAACATCTAAAAAACAAAGCAACAGAGCCTAGGGCACTTCCACTTATGGTCCTATAGCTTAGGGAAATTAAAATCAAAAGACACAGCCACCCCAAAGGTTGGGACGGCTCTGTTTACAAGAACCTGGTTTACGGTACAAGTTCAATATCGCAGAAAGTGAAAAATGGATAAAGAAGTTGTGGTACTTACGTACAATGCAGTATCACTCAGCAATGAAATCTATGTCATCAGGCCCGTAGCAGCATAATGAGTGGATTCAGGTACGATGATTCTAACTGAAATAAGTCACACAGGAAAAGAAACATCATAAGATATCACTAATACACGGAATGTAAACTTGGCTACACAGGAACTGAATTCCAAAACAGAACAGGGTCTCAAATTTAGAAAACCAACTTATGCTTGCTTAAGGGGAAAGGTGAGTTGGGGTGCTGCATAAAACCAGAGATTGAAATGAGCACAGATAAAGTTCCTTAAGCCAAATATGGAATAGACAAGAGCTACTCCTTGCTCAACGAAATGGACTCAACACCCCATATTAAATGCCTAAGAGTGTACCTGACTAGGAAGTATCTTAAAACCTATGGATTGCTATGTCTCTGAAAGAGAATCAAGCGTGTGTACAGGGGCATAAACGCAGCAGTGATAGGATTGGAGAGGTTCGGTGAGCAAATGAAGACCCTTTGAAGTCATATTGCATGGTACCCATTCCACGGGTCTCAACTCTCCAGGTTTAAGGTATTCTTCCTTCAGCTAAAACATGCATGTGGAACCCAGAGTATGATCAACCGTGTGATCGGGAGACGTGTTCCAATATGTCTCAGTTTTCGTCCCCTGGTACTCGGGTGCAACATTCCAGACGCTTTACTAACACTCTCCCGACTTGGAGAGTCAGTGCCTTTAACCTCCTGTTTGGCCCAGTTTGCAATTTCTGCGGAAGATGAACAGGAATAGGGAGAACCAATGACAGACTAGCTGGAGGTGTGTGGACGGGCAAATTTAACTCTCATTTCCCACCAGGAAGAGGAATTAACCGAAGGCTCAGCGTGCCGTGCCGGAACCAGATAGGGCCTGAAGCCATCCTGCGGTGTTGAGGCCAGCTCACGAGAAAGCGAGTTGAAGAAAGGAGCTCAGGGGCACTGTAATTCACAAACCTGCAGAGTTATAAATGACAGCTATCGTCCAAAAATATACTGAAGTAAGGCTGCCAAGAGGACTTGAAAGCGGGGCAGAATTGCAGGAAACCGATTTCAGGAGGTAGATGGAATTGCATTTAAAGCATAGGAAAAGAGGCAGAACGTCCACAATGATGCACTTGGCCAAAAAGTGCGTATGCGTTTTTTCCTGAATATATTCAGGAAAAAACGCATACGCCCTTTTTGGCCAACCAAGCAAGCTTGCAAAGGAAATCTGCACTACAATGAAGTCTCACTTCCCCCCGGTCAAAAGGGCCATCTGAAAAAAGTGTAAAATCCAGAAAGGCAGGCCAGGCCATGGAGAACTGGGAGCCTTGTTATGCTGATGGGCGGGATGTAAATTGCCAACAGCCACTCGGGAGAAGTGTATGGTGTTTCCTGAAACATCTAAAAAACAAAGCAACAGAGCCTAGGGCACTTCCACTTATGGTCCTATAGCTTAGGGAAATTAAAATCAAAAGACACAGCCACCCCAAAGGTTGGGACGGCTCTGTTTACAAGAACCTGGTTTACAGTACAAGTTCAATATCGCAGAAAGTGAAAAATGGATAAAGAAGTTGTGGTACTTACGTACAATGCAGTATCACTCAGCAATGAAATCTATGTCATCAGGCCCGTAGCAGCATAATGAGTGGATTCAGGTACGATGATTCTAACTGAAATAAGTCACACAGGAAAAGAAACATCATAAGATATCACTAATACACGGAATGTAAACTTGGCTACACAGGAACTGAATTACAAAACAGAACAGGGTCTCAAATTTAGAAAACCAACTTATGCTTGCTTAAGGGGAAAGGTGAGTTGGGGTGCTGCATAAAACCAGAGATTGAAATGAGCACAGATAAAGTTCCTTAAGCCAAATATGGAATAGACAAGAGCTACTCCTTGCTCAACGAAATGGACTCAACACCCCATATTAAATGCCTAAGAGTGTACCTGACTAGGAAGTATCTTAAAACCTATGGATTGCTATGTCTCTGAAAGAGAATCAAGTGTGTGTACAGGGGCATAAACGCAGCAGTGATAGGACTGGAGAGGTTCGGTGAGCAAATGAAGACCCTTTGAAGTCATATTGCATGGTACCCATTCCACGGGTCTCAACTCTCCAGGTTTAAGGTATTCTTCCTTCAGCTAAAACATGCATGTGGAACCCAGAGTATGATCAACCGTGTGATCGGGAGACGTGTTCCAATATGTCTCAGTTTTCATCCCCTGGTACTCGGGTGCAACATTCCAGACGCTTTACTAACACTCTCCCGACTTGGAGAGTCAGTGCCTTTAACCTCCTGTTTGGCCCAGTTTGCAATTTCTGCGGAAGATGAACAGGAATAGGGAGAACCAATGACAGACTAGCTGGAGGTGTCTGGACGGGCAAATTTAACTCTCATTTCCCACCAGGAAGAGGAATTAACCAAAGGCTCAGCGTGCCGTGCCGGAACCAGATTAGGGCCTGAAGCCATCCTGCGGGGTTGCGGCCAGCTCACGAGAAAGCGAGTTGAAGAAAGGAGCTCAGGGGCACTGTAATTCACAAACCTGCAGAGTTATAAATGACAGCTATCGTCCAAAAATATACTGAAGTAAGGCTGCCAAGAGGACTTGAAAGCGGGGCAGAATTGCAGGAAACCGATTTCAGGAGGTAGACTGGAATTGCATTTAAAGCATAGGAAAAGAGGCAGAACGTCCACAATGATGCACTTGGCCAAAAAGGGCGTATGCGTTTTTTCCTGAATAAATTCAGGAAAAAACGCATACGCCCTTTTTGGCCAACCAAGCAAGCTTGCAAAGGAAATCTGCACTACAATGAAGTCTCACTTCCCCCCGGTCAAAAGGGCCATCTGAAAAAAGTGTAAAATCCAGAAAGGGAGGACAGGCCATGGAGAACTGGGAGCCTTGTTATGCTGATGGGCGGGATGTAAATTGCCAACAGCCACTCGGGAGAAGTGTATGGTGTTTCCTGAAACATCTAAAAAACAAAGCAACAGAGCCTAGGGCACTTCCACTTATGGTCCTATAGCTTAGGGAAATTAAAATCAAAAGACACAGCCACCCCAAAGGTTGGGACGGCTCTGTTTACAAAAACCTGGTTTACGGTACAAGTTCAATATCGCAGAAAGTGAAAAATGGATAAAGAAGTTGTGGTACTTACGTACAATGCAATATCACTCAGCAATGAAATCTATGTCATCAGGCCCGTAGCAGCATAATGAGTGGATTCAGGTACGATGATTCTAACTGAAATAAGTCACACAGAAAATGAAACATCATAAGATATCACTAATAGACGGAATGTAAACTTGGCTACACAGGAACTGAATTACAAAACAGAACAGGGTCTCAAATTTAGAAAACCAACTTATGCTTGCTTAAGGGGAAAGGTGAGTTGGGGTGCTGCATAAAACCAGAGATTGAAATGAGCACAGATAAAGTTCCTTAAGCCAAATATGGAATAGACAAGAGCTACTCCTTGCTCAACGAAATGGACTCAACACCCCATATTAAATGCCTAAGAGTGTACCTGACTAGGAAGTATCTTAAAACCTATGGATTGCTATGTCTCTGGAAGAGAATCAAGTGTGTGTACAGGGGCATAAACGCAGCAGTGATAGGATTGGAGAGGTTCGGTGAGCAAATGAAGACCCTTTGAAGTCATATTGCATGGTACCCATTCCACGGGTCTCAACTCTCCAGGTTTAAGGTATTCTTCCTTCAGCTAAAACATGCATGTGGAACCCAGAGTATGATCAACCGTGTGATCGGGAGACGTGTTCCAATATGTCTCAGTTTTCGTCCCCTGGTACTCGGGTGCAACATTCCAGACGCTTTACTAACACTCTCCCGACTTGGAGAGTCAGTGCCTTTAACCTCCTGTTTGGCCCAGTTTGCAATTTCTGCGGAAGATGAACAGGAATAGGGAGAACCAATGACAGACTAGCTGGAGGTGTCTGGACGGGCAAATTTAACTCTCATTTCCCACCAGGAAGAGGAATTAACCAAAGGCTCAGCGTGCCGTGCCGGAACCAGATTAGGGCCTGAAGCCATCCTGCGGGGTTGCGGCCAGCTCACGAGAAAGCGAGTTGAAGAAAGGAGCTCAGGGGCACTGTAATTCACAAACCTGCAGAGTTATAAATGACAGCTATCGTCCAAAAATATACTGAAGTAAGGCTGCCAAGAGGACTTGAAAGCGGGGCAGAATTGCAGGAAACCGATTTCAGGAGGTAGACTGGAATTGCATTTAAAGCATAGGAAAAGAGGCAGAACGTCCACAATGATGCACTTGGCCAAAAAGGGCGTATGCGTTTTTTCCTGAATATATTCAGGAAAAAACGCATACGCCCTTTTTGGCCAACCAAGCAAGGTTGCAAAGGAAATCTGCACTACAGTGAAGTCTCACTTCCCCCCGGTCAAAAGGGCCATCTGAAAAAAGTGTAAAATCCAGAAAGGCAGGACAGGCCATGGAGAACTGGGAGCCTTGTTATGCTGATGGGCGGGATGTAAATTGCCAACAGCCACTCGGGAGAAGTGTATGGTGTTTCCTGAAACATCTAAAAAACAAAGCAACAGAGCCTAGGGCACTTCCACTTATGGTCCTATAGCTTAGGGAAATTAAAATCAAAAGACACAGCCACCCCAAATGTTGGGACGGCTCTGTTTACAAGAACCTGGTTTACGGTACAAGTTCAATATCGCAGAAAGTGAAAAATGGATAAAGAAGTTGTGGTACTTACGTACAATGCAGTATCACTCAGCAATGAAATCTATGTCATCAGGCCCGTAGCAGCATAATGAGTGGATTCAGGTACGATGATTCTAACTGAAATAAGTCACACAGGAAAAGAAACATCATAAGATATCACTAATACACGGAATGTAAACTTGGCTACACAGGAACTGAATTCCAAAACAGAACAGGGTCTCAAATTTAGAAAACCAACTTATGCTTGCTTAAGGGGAAAGGTGAGTTGGGGTGCTGCATAAAACCAGAGATTGAAATGAGCACAGATAAAGTTCCTTAAGCCAAATATGGAATAGACAAGAGCTACTCCTTGCTCAACGAAATGGACTCAACACCCCATATTAAATGCCTAAGAGTGTACCTGACTAGGAAGTATCTTAAAACCTATGGATTGCTATGTCTCTGGAAGAGAATCAAGTGTGTGTACAGGGGCATAAACGCAGCAGTGATAGGATTGGAGAGGTTCGGTGAGCAAATGAAGACCCTTTGAAGTCATATTGCATGGTACCCATTCCACGGGTCTCAACTCTCCAGGTTTAAGGTATTCTTCCTTCAGCTAAAACATGCATGTGGAACCCAGAGTATGATCAACCGTGTGATCGGGAGACGTGTTCCAATATGTCTCAGTTTTCGTCCCCTGGTACTCGGGTGCAACATTCCAGACGCTTTACTAACACTCTCCCGACTTGGAGAGTCAGTGCCTTTAACCTCCTGTTTGGCCCAGTTTGCAATTTCTGCGGAAGATGAACAGGAATAGGGAGAACCAATGACAGACTAGCTGGAGGTGTCTGGACGGGCAAATTTAACTCTCATTTCCCACCAGGAAGAGGAATTAACCAAAGGCTCAGCGTGCCGTGCCGGAACCAGATTAGGGCCTGAAGCCATCCTGCGGGGTTGCGGCCAGCTCACGAGAAAGCGAGTTGAAGAAAGGAGCTCAGGGGCACTGTAATTCACAAACCTGCAGAGTTATAAATGACAGCTATCGTCCAAAAATATACTGAAGTAAGGCTGCCAAGAGGACTTGAAAGCGGGGCAGAATTGCAGGAAACCGATTTCAGGAGGTAGACTGGAATTGCATTTAAAGCATAGGAAAAGAGGCAGAACGTCCACAATGATGCACTTGGCCAAAAAGGGCGTATGCGTTTTTTCCTGAATATATTCAGGAAAAAACGCATACGCCCTTTTTGGCCAACCAAGCAAGCTTGCAAAGGAAATCTGCACTACAGTGAAGTCTCACTTCCCCCCGGTCAAAAGGGCCATCTGAAAAAAGTGTAAAATCCAGAAAGGCAGGACAGGCCATGGAGAACTGGGAGCCTTGTTATGCTGATGGGCGGGATGTAAATTGCCAACAGCCACTCGGGAGAAGTGTATGGTGTTTCCTGAAACATCTAAAAAACAAAGCAACAGAGCCTAGGGCACTTCCACTTATGGTCCTATAGCTTAGGGAAATTAAAATCAAAAGACACAGCCACCCCAAATGTTGGGACGGCTCTGTTTACAAGAACCTGGTTTACGGTACAAGTTCAATATCGCAGAAAGTGAAAAATGGATAAAGAAGTTGTGGTACTTACGTACAATGCAGTATCACTCAGCAATGAAATCTATGTCATCAGGCCCGTAGCAGCATAATGAGTGGATTCAGGTACGATGATTCTAACTGAAATAAGTCACACAGGAAAAGAAACATCATAAGATATCACTAATACACGGAATGTAAACTTGGCTACACAGGAACTGAATTCCAAAACAGAACAGGGTCTCAAATTTAGAAAACCAACTTATGCTTGCTTAAGGGGAAAGGTGAGTTGGGGTGCTGCATAAAACCAGAGATTGAAATGAGCACAGATAAAGTTCCTTAAGCCAAATATGGAATAGACAAGAGCTACTCCTTGCTCAACGAAATGGACTCAACACCCCATATTAAATGCCTAAGAGTGTACCTGACTAGGAAGTATCTTAAAACCTATGGATTGCTATGTCTCTGAAAGAGAATCAAGTGTGTGTACAGGGGCATAAACGCAGCAGTGATAGGATTGGAGAGGTTCGGTGAGCAAATGAAGACCCTTTGAAGTCATATTGCATGGTACCCATTCCACGGGTCTCAACTCTCCAGGTTTAAGGTATTCTTCCTTCAGCTAAAACATGCATGTGGAACCCAGAGTATGATCAACCGTGTGATCGGGAGACGTGTTCCAATATGTCTCAGTTTTCGTCCCCTGGTACTCGGGTGCAACATTCCAGACGCTTTACTAACACTCTCCCGACTTGGAGAGTCAGTGCCTTTAACCTCCTGTTTGGCCCAGTTTGCAATTTCTGCGGAAGATGAACAGGAATAGGGAGAACCAATGACAGACTAGCTGGAGGTGTGTGGACGGGCAAATTTAACTCTCATTTCCCACCAGGAAGAGGAATTAACCGAAGGCTCAGCGTGCCGTGCCGGAACCAGATAGGGCCTGAAGCCGTCCTGCGGTGTTGAGGCCAGCTCACGAGAAAGCGAGTTGAAGAAAGGAGCTCAGGGGCACTGTAATTCACAAACCTGCAGAGTTATAAATGACAGCTATCGTCCAAAAATATACTGAAGTAAGGCTGCCAAGAGGACTTGAAAGCGGGGCAGAATTGCAGGAAACCGATTTCAGGAGGTAGACTGGAATTGCATTTAAAGCATAGGAAAAGAGGCAGAACGTCCACAATGATGCACTTGGCCAAAAAGGGCGTATGCGTTTTTTCCTGAATATATTCAGGAAAAAACGCATACGCCCTTTTTGGCCAACCAAGCAAGCTTGCAAAGGAAATCTGCACTACAATGAAGTCTCACTTCCCCCCCGGTCAAAAGGGCCATCTGAAAAAAGTGTAAAATCCAGAAAGGGAGGACAGGCCGTGGAGAACTGGGAGCCTTGTTATGCTGATGGGCGGGATGTAAATTGCCAGCAGCCACTCGGGAGAAGTGTATGGTGTTTCCTGAAACATCTAAAAAACAAAGCAACAGAGCCTAGGGCACTTCCACTTATGGTCCTATAGCTTAGGGAAATTAAAATCAAAAAGACACAGCCACCCCAAAGGTTGGGACGGCTCTGTTTACAAGAACCTGGTTTACGGTACAAGTTCAATATCGCAGAAAGTGAAAAATGGATAAAGAAGTTGTGGTACTTACGTACAATGCAGTATCACTCAGCAATGAAATCTATGTCATCAAGCCCGTAGCAGCATAATGAGTGGATTCAGGTATGATGATTCTAACTGAAATAAGTCACACAGGAAAAGAAACATCATAAGATATCACTAATACACGGAATGTAAACTTGGCTACACAGGAACTGAATTACAAAACAGAACAGGGTCTCAAATTTAGAAAACCAACTTATGCTTGCTTAAGGGGAAAGGTGAGTTGGGGTGCTGCATAAAACCAGAGATTGAAATGAGCACAGATAAAGTTCCTTAAGCCAAATATGGAATAGACAAGAGCTACTCCTTGCTCAACGAAATGGACTCAACACCCCATATTAAATGCCTAAGAGTGTACCTGACTAGGAAGTATCTTAAAACCTATGGATTGCTATGTCTCTGAAAGAGAATCAAGTGTGTGTACAGGGGCATAAACGCAGCAGTGATAGGATTGGAGAGGTTCGGTGAGCAAATGAAGACCCTTTGAAGTCATATTGCATGGTACCCATTCCACGGGTCTCAACTCTCCAGGTTTAAGGTATTCTTCCTTCAGCTAAAACATGCATGTGGAACCCAGAGTATGATCAACCGTGTGATCGGGAGACGTGTTCCAATATGTCTCAGTTTTCGTCCCCTGGTACTCGGGTGCAACATTCCAGACGCTTTACTAACACTCTCCCGACTTGGAGAGTCAGTGCCTTTAACCTCCTGTTTGGCCCAGTTTGCAATTTCTGCGGAAGATGAACAGGGATAGGGAGAACCAATGAGAGACTAGCTGGAGGTGTCTGGACGGGCAAATTTAACTCTCATTTCCCACCAGGAAGAGGAATTAACCAAAGGCTCAGCGTGCCGTGCCGCAACCAGATTAGGGCCTGAAGCCATCCTGCGGTGTTGCGGCCAGCTCACGAGAAAGCGACTTGAAGAAAGGAGCTCAGGGGCACTGTAATTCACAAACCTGCAGAGTTATAAATGACAGCTATCGTCCAAAAATATACTGAAGTAAGGCTGCCAAGAGGACTTGAAAGCGGGGCAGAATTGCAGGAAACCGATTTCAGGAGGTAGACTGGAATTGCATTTAAAGCATAGGAAAAGAGGCAGAACGTCCACAATGATGCACTTGGCCAAAAAGGGCGTATGCGTTTTTTCCTGAATATATTCAGGAAAAAACGCATACGCCCTTTTTGGCCAACCAAGCAAGCTTGCAAAGGAAATCTGCACTACAATGAAGTCTCACTTCCCCCCGGTCAAAAGGGCCATCTGAAAAAAGTGTAAAATCCAGAAAGGCAGGCCAGGCCATGGAGAACTGGGAGCCTTGTTATGCTGATGGGCGGGATGTAAATTGCCAACAGCCACTCGGGAGAAGTGTATGGTGTTTCCTGAAACATCTAAAATCAAAGCAACAGAGCCTAGGGCACTTCCACTTATGGTCCTATAGCTTAGGGAAATTAAAATCAAAAGACACAGCCACCCCAAAGGTTGGGACGGCTCTGTTTACAAGAACCTGGTTTACGGTACAAGTTCAATATCGCAGAAAGTGAAAAATGGATAAAGAAGTTGTGGTACTTACGTACAATGCAATATCACTCAGCAATGAAATCTATGTCATCAGGCCCGTAGCAGCATAATGAGTGGATTCAGGTACGATGATTCTAACTGAAATAAGTCACACAGAAAATGAAACATCATAAGATATCACTAATAGACGGAATGTAAACTTGGCTACACAGGAACTGAATTACAAAACAGAACAGGGTCTCAAATTTAGAAAACCAACTTATGCTTGCTTAAGGGGAAAGGTGAGTTGGGGTGCTGCATAAAACCAGAGATTGAAATGAGCACAGATAAAGTTCCTTAAGCCAAATATGGAATAGACAAGAGCTACTCCTTGCTCAACGAAATGGACTCAACACCCCATATTAAATGCCTAAGAGTGTACCTGACTAGGAAGTATCTTAAAACCTATGGATTGCTATGTCTCTGAAAGAGAATCAAGTGTGTGTACAGGGGCATAAACGCAGCAGTGATAGGATTGGAGAGGTTCGGTGAGCAAATGAAGACCCTTTGAAGTCATATTGCATGGTACCCATTCCACGGGTCTCAACTCTCCAGGTTTAAGGTATTCTTCCTTCAGCTAAAACATGCATGTGGAACCCAGAGTATGATCAACCGTGTGATCGGGAGACGTGTTCCAATATGTCTCAGTTTTCGTCCCCTGGTACTCGGGTGCAACATTCCAGACGCTTTACTAACACTCCCGACTTGGAGAGTCAGTGCCTTTAACCTCCTGTTTGGCCCAGTTTGCAATTTCTGCGGAAGATGAACAGGAATAGGGAGAACCAATGACAGACTAGCTGGAGGTGTCTGGACGGGCAAATTTAACTCTCATTTCCCACCAGGAAGAGGAATTAACCAAAGGCTCAGCGTGCCGTGCCACAACCAGATTAGGGCCTGAAGCCATCCTGCGGTGTTGCGGCCAGCTCACGAGAAAGCGAGTTGAAGAAAGGAGCTCAGGGGCACTGTAATTCACAAACCTGCAGAGTTATAAATGACAGCTATCGTCCAAAAATATACTGAAGTAAGGCTGCCAAGAGGACTTGAAAGCGGGGCAGAATTGCAGGAAACCGATTTCAGGAGGTAGACTGGAATTGCATTTAAAGCATAGGAAAAGAGGCAGAACGTCCACAATGATGCACTTGGCCAAAAAGGGCGTATGCGTTTTTTCCTGAATATATTCAGGAAAAAACGCATACGCCCTTTTTGGCCAACCAAGCAAGCTTGCAAAGGAAATCTGCACTACAATGAAGTCTCACTTCCCCCCGGTCAAAAGGGCCATCTGAAAAAAGTGTAAAATCCAGAAAGGCAGGCCAGGCCATGGAGAACTGGGAGCCTTGTTATGCTGATGGGCGGGATGTAAATTGCCAACAGCCACTCGGGAGAAGTGTATGGTGTTTCCTGAAACATCTAAAAAACAAAGCAACAGAGCCTAGGGCACTTCCACTTATGGTCCTATAGCTTAGGGAAATTAAAATCAAAAGACACAGCCACCCCAAAGGTTGGGACGGCTCTGTTTACAAGAACCTGGTTTACGGTACAAGTTCAATATCGCAGAAAGTGAAAAATGGATAAAGAAGTTGTGGTACTTACGTACAATGCAATATCACTCAGCAATGAAATCTATGTCATCAGGCCCGTAGCAGCATAATGAGTGGATTCAGGTACGATGATTCTAACTGAAATAAGTCACACAGAAAATGAAACATCATAAGATATCACTAATAGACGGAATGTAAACTTGGCTACACAGGAACTGAATTACAAAACAGAACAGGGTCTCAAATTTAGAAAACCAACTTATGCTTGCTTAAGGGGAAAGGTGAGTTGGGGTGCTGCATAAAACCAGAGATTGAAATGAGCACAGATAAAGTTCCTTAAGCCAAATATGGAATAGACAAGAGCTACTCCTTGCTCAACGAAATGGACTCAACACCCCATATTAAATGCCTAAGAGTGTACCTGACTAGGAAGTATCTTAAAACCTATGGATTGCTATGTGTCTGAAAGAGAATCAAGTGTGTGTACAGGGGCATAAACGCAGCAGTGATAGGATTGGAGAGGTTCGGTGAGCAAATGAAGACCCTTTGAAGTCATATTGCATGGTACCCATTGAACGGGTCTCAAGCCTCCAGGTTTAAGGTATTCTTCCTTCAGCTAAAACATGCATGTGGAACCCAGAGTATGATCAACCGTGTGATCGGGAGACGTGTTCCAATATGTCTCAGTTTTCGTCCCCTGGTACTCGGGTGCAACATTCCAGACGCTTTACTAACACTCTCCCGACTTGGAGAGTCAGTGCCTTTAACCTCCTGTTTGGCCCAGTTTGCAATTTCTGCGGAAGATGAACAGGAATAGGGAGAACCAATGACAGACTAGCTGGAGGTGTCTGGACGGGCAAATTTAACTCTCATTTCCCACCAGGAAGAGGAATTAACCAAAGGCTCAGCGTGCCGTGCCGGAACCAGATTAGGGCCTGAAGCCATCCTGCGGGGTTGCGGCCAGCTCACGAGAAAGCGAGTTGAAGAAAGGAGCTCAGGGGCACTGTAATTCACAAACCTGCAGAGTTATAAATGACAGCTATCGTCCAAAAATATACTGAAGTAAGGCTGCCAAGAGGACTTGAAAGCGGGTCAGAATTGCAGGAAACCGATTTCAGGAGGTAGACTGGAATTGCATTTAAAGCATAGGAAAAGAGGCAGAACGTCCACAATGATGCACTTGGCCAAAAAGGGCGTATGCGTTTTTTCCTGAATATATTCAGGAAAAAATGCATACGCCCTTTTTGGCCAACCAAGCAAGCTTGCAAAGGAAATCTGCACTACAATGAAGTCTCACTTCCCCCCGGTCAAAAGGGCCATCTGAAAAAAGTGTAAAATCCAGAAAGGCAGGACAGGCCATGGAGAACTGGGAGCCTTGTTATGCTGATGGGTGGGATGTAAATTGCCAGCAGCCACTCGGGAGAAGTGTATGGTGTTTCCTGAAACATCTAAAAAACAAAGCAACAGAGCCTAGGGCACTTCCACTTATGGTCCTATAGCTTAGGGAAATTAAAATCAAAAGACACAGCCACCCCAAAGGTTGGGACGGCTCTGTTTACAAGAACCTGGTTTACGGTACAAGTTCAGTATCGCAGAAAGTGAAAAATGGATAAAGAAGTTGTGGTACTTACGTACAATGCAGTATCACTCAGCAATGAAATCTATGTCATCAGGCCCGTAGCAGCATAATGAGTGGATTCAGGTACGATGATTCTAACTGAAATAAGTCACACAGGAAAAGAAACATCATAAGATATCACTAATACACGGAATGTAAACTTGGCTACACAGGAACTGAATTACAAAACAGAACAGGGTCTCAAATTTAGAAACCCAACTTATGCTTGCTTAAGGGGAAAGGTGAGTTGGGGTGCTGCATAAAACCAGAGATTGAAATGAGCACAGATAAAGTTCCTTAAGCCAAATATGGAATAGACAAGAGCTACTCCTTGCTCAACGAAATGGACTCAACACCCCATATTAAATGCCTAAGAGTGTACCTGACTAGGAAGTATCTTAAAACCTATGGATTGCTATGTCTCTGAAAGAGAATCAAGTGTGTGTACAGGGGCATAAACGCAGCAGTGATAGGACTGGAGAGGTTCGGTGAGCAAATGAAGACCCTTTGAAGTCATATTGCATGGTACCCATTCCACGGGTCTCAACTCTCCAGGTTTAAGGTATTCTTCCTTCAGCTAAAACATGCATGTGGAACCCAGAGTATGATCAACCGTGTGATCGGGAGACGTGTTCCAATATGTCTCAGTTTTCATCCCCTGGTACTCGGGTGCAACATTCCAGACGCTTTACTAACACTCTCCCGACTTGGAGAGTCAGTGCCTTTAACCTCCTGTTTGGCCCAGTTTGCAATTTCTGCGGAAGATGAACAGGAATAGGGAGAACCAATGACAGACTAGCTGGAGGTGTCTGGACGGGCAAATTTAACTCTCATTTCCCACCAGGAAGAGGAATTAACCAAAGGCTCAGCGTGCCGTGCCGGAACCAGATTAGGGCCTGAAGCCATCCTGCGGGGTTGCGGCCAGCTCACGAGAAAGCGAGTTGAAGAAAGGAGCTCAGGGGCACTGTAATTCACAAACCTGCAGAGTTATAAATGACAGCTATCGTCCAAAAATATACTGAAGTAAGGCTGCCAAGAGGACTTGAAAGCGGGGCAGAATTGCAGGAAACCGATTTCAGGAGGTAGACTGGAATTGCATTTAAAGCATAGGAAAAGAGGCAGAACGTCCACAATGATGCACTTGGCCAAAAAGGGCGTATGCGTTTTTTCCTGAATATATTCAGGAAAAAACGCATACGCCCTTTTTGGCCAACCAAGCAAGCTTGCAAAGGAAATCTGCACTACAATGAAGTCTCACTTCCCCCCGGTCAAAAGGGCCATCTGAAAAAAGTGTAAAATCCAGAAAGGCAGGCCAGGCCATGGAGAACTGGGAGCCTTGTTATGCTGATGGGCGGGATGTAAATTGCCAACAGCCACTCGGGAGAAGTGTATGGTGTTTCCTGAAACATCTAAAAAACAAAGCAACAGAGCCTAGGGCACTTCCACTTATGGTCCTATAGCTTAGGGAAATTAAAATCAAAAGACACAGCCACCCCAAAGGTTGGGACGGCTCTGTTTACAAGAACCTGGTTTACGGTACAAGTTCAGTATCGCAGAAAGTGAAAAATGGATAAAGAAGTTGTGGTACTTACGTACAATGCAGTATCACTCAGCAATGAAATCTATGTCATCAGGCCCGTAGCAGCATAATGAGTGGATTCAGGTACGATGATTCTAACTGAAATAAGTCACACAGGAAAAGAAACATCATAAGATATCACTAATACACGGAATGTAAACTTGGCTACACAGGAACTGAATTACAAAACAGAACAGGGTCTCAAATTTAGAAACCCAACTTATGCTTGCTTAAGTGGAAAGGTGAGTTGGGGTGCTGCATAAAACCAGAGATTGAAATGAGCACAGATAAAGTTCCTTAAGCCAAATATGGAATAGACAAGAGCTACTCCTTGCTCAACGAAATGGACTCAACACCCCATATTAAATGCCTAAGAGTGTACCTGACTAGGAAGTATCTTAAAACCTATGGATTGCTATGTGTCTGAAAGAGAATCAAGTGTGTGTACAGGGGCATAAACGCAGCAGTGATAGGACTGGAGAGGTTCGGTGAGCAAATGAAGACCCTTTGAAGTCATATTGCATGGTACCCATTCCACGGGTCTCAACTCTCCAGGTTTAAGGTATTCTTCCTTCAGCTAAAACATGCATGTGGAACCCAGAGTATGATCAACCGTGTGATCGGGAGACGTGTTCCAATATGTCTCAGTTTTCGTCCCCTGGTACTCGGGTGCAACATTCCAGACGCTTTACTAACACTCTCCCGACTTGGAGAGTCAGTGCCTTTAACCTCCTGTTTGGCCCAATTTGCAATTTCTGCGGAAGATGAACAGGAATAGGGAGAACCAATGACAGACTAGCTGGAGGTGTCTGGACGGGCAAATTTAACTCTCATTTCCCACCAGGAAGAGGAATTAACCAAAGGCTCAGCGTGCCGTGCCGGAACCAGATTAGGGCCTGAAGCCATCCTGCGGGGTTGCGGCCAGCTCACGAGAAAGCGAGTTGAAGAAAGGAGCTCAGGGGCACTGTAATTCACAAACCTGCAGAGTTATAAATGACAGCTATCGTCCAAAAATATACTGAAGTAAGGCTGCCAAGAGGACTTGAAAGCGGGGCAGAATTGCAGGAAACCGATTTCAGGAGGTAGACTGGAATTGCATTTAAAGCATAGGAAAAGAGGCAGAACGTCCACAATGATGCACTTGGCCAAAAAGGGCGTATGCGTTTTTTCCTGAATATATTCAGGAAAAAACGCATACGCCCTTTTTGGCCAACCAAGCAAGCTTGCAAAGGAAATCTGCACTACAATGAAGTCTCACTTCCCCCCGGTCAAAAGGGCCATCTGAAAAAAGTGTAAAATCCAGAAAGGCAGGACAGGCCATGGAGAACTGGGAGCCTTGTTATGCTGATGGGCGGGATGTAAATTGCCAGCAGCCACTCGGGAGAAGTGTATGGTGTTTCCTGAAACATCTAAAAAACAAAGCAACAGAGCCTAGGGCACTTCCACTTATGGTCCTATAGCTTAGGGAAATTAAAATCAAAAGACACAGCCACCCCAAAGGTTGGGACGGCTCTGTTTACAAGAACCTGGTTTACGGTACAAGTTCAGTATCGCAGAAAGTGAAAAATGGATAAAGAAGTTGTGGTACTTACGTACAATGCAGTATCACTCAGCAATGAAATCTATGTCATCAGGCCCGTAGCAGCATAATGAGTGGATTCAGGTACGATGATTCTAACTGAAATAAGTCACACAGGAAAAGAAACATCATAAGATATCACTAATACACGGAATGTAAACTTGGCTACACAGGAACTGAATTCCAAAACAGAACAGGGTCTCAAATTTAGAAAACCAACTTATGCTTGCTTAAGGGGAAAGGTGAGTTGGGGTGCTGCATAAAACCAGAGATTGAAATGAGCACAGATAAAGTTCCTTAAGCCAAATATGGAATAGACAAGAGCTACTCCTTGCTCAACGAAATGGACTCAACACCCCATATTAAATGCCTAAGAGTGTACCTGACTAGGAAGTATCTTAAAACCTATGGATTGCTATGTCTCTGAAAGAGAATCAAGTGTGTGTACAGGGGCATAAACGCAGCAGTGATAGGATTGGAGAGGTTCGGTGAGCAAATGAAGACCCTTTGAAGTCATATTGCATGGTACCCATTCCACGGGTCTCAACTCTCCAGGTTTAAGGTATTCTTCCTTTAGCTAAAACATGCATGTGGAACCCAGAGTATGATCAACCGTGTGATCGGGAGACGTGTTCCAATATGTCTCAGTTTTCGTCCCCTGGTACTCGGGTGCAACATTCCAGACGCTTTACTAACACTCTCCCGACTTGGAGAGTCAGTGCCTTTAACCTCCTGTTTGGCCCAGTTTGCAATTTCTGCGGAAGATGAACAGGGATAGGGAGAACCAATGAGAGACTAGCTGGAGGTGTCTGGACGGGCAAATTTAACTCTCATTTCCCACCAGGAAGAGGAATTAACCAAAGGCTCAGCGTGCCGTGCCGCAACCAGATTAGGGCCTGAAGCCATCCTGCGGTGTTGCGGCCAGCTCACGAGAAAGCGAGTTGAAGAAAGGAGCTCAGGGGCACTGTAATTCACAAACCTGCAGAGTTATAAATGACAGCTATCGTCCAAAAATATACTGAAGTAAGGCTGCCAAGAGGACTTGAAAGCGGGGCAGAATTGCAGGAAACCGATTTCAGGAGGTAGACTGGAATTGCATTTAAAGCATAGGAAAAGAGGCAGAACGTCCACAATGATGCACTTGGCCAAAAAGGGCGTATGCGTTTTTTCCTGAATATATTCAGGAAAAAACGCATACGCCCTTTTTGGCCAACCAAGCAAGCTTGCAAAGGAAATCTGCACTACAATGAAGTCTCACTTCCCCCCGGTCAAAAGGGCCATCTGAAAAAAGTGTAAAATCCAGAAAGGCAGGCCAGGCCATGGAGAACTGGGAGCCTTGTTATGCTGATGGGCGGGATGTAAATTGCCAACAGCCACTCGGGAGAAGTGTATGGTGTTTCCTGAAACATCTAAAATCAAAGCAACAGAGCCTAGGGCACTTCCACTTATGGTCCTATAGCTTAGGGAAATTAAAATCAAAAGACACAGCCACCCCAAAGGTTGGGACGGCTCTGTTTACAAGAACCTGGTTTACGGTACAAGTTCAATATCGCAGAAAGTGAAAAATGGATAAAGAAGTTGTGGTACTTACGTACAATGCAATATCACTCAGCAATGAAATCTATGTCATCAGGCCCGTAGCAGCATAATGAGTGGATTCAGGTACGATGATTCTAACTGAAATAAGTCACACAGAAAATGAAACATCATAAGATATCACTAATAGACGGAATGTAAACTTGGCTACACAGGAACTGAATTACAAAACAGAACAGGGTCTCAAATTTAGAAAACCAACTTATGCTTGCTTAAGGGGAAAGGTGAGTTGGGGTGCTGCATAAAACCAGAGATTGAAATGAGCACAGATAAAGTTCCTTAAGCCAAATATGGAATAGACAAGAGCTACTCCTTGCTCAACGAAATGGACTCAACACCCCATATTAAATGCCTAAGAGTGTACCTGACTAGGAAGTATCTTAAAACCTATGGATTGCTATGTCTCTGAAAGAGAATCAAGTGTGTGTACAGGGGCATAAACGCAGCAGTGATAGGATTGGAGAGGTTCGGTGAGCAAATGAAGACCCTTTGAAGTCATATTGCATGGTACCCATTCCACGGGTCTCAACTCTCCAGGTTTAAGGTATTCTTCCTTCAGCTAAAACATGCATGTGGAACCCAGAGTATGATCAACCGTGTGATCGGGAGACGTGTTCCAATATGTCTCAGTTTTCGTCCCCTGGTACTCGGGTGCAACATTCCAGACGCTTTACTAACACTCCCGACTTGGAGAGTCAGTGCCTTTAACCTCCTGTTTGGCCCAGTTTGCAATTTCTGCGGAAGATGAACAGGAATAGGGAGAACCAATGACAGACTAGCTGGAGGTGTCTGGACGGGCAAATTTAACTCTCATTTCCCACCAGGAAGAGGAATTAACCAAAGGCTCAGCGTGCCGTGCCGCAACCAGATTAGGGCCTGAAGCCATCCTGCGGGGTTGCGGCCAGCTCACGAGAAAGCGAGTTGAAGAAAGAAGCTCAGGGGCACTGTAATTCACAAACCTGCAGAGTTATAAATGACAGCTATCGTCCAAAAATATACTGAAGTAAGGCTGCCAAGAGGACTTGAAAGCGGGGCAGAATTGCAGGAAACCGATTTCAGGAGGTAGACTGGAATTGCATTTAAAGCATAGGAAAAGAGGCAGAACGTCCACAATGATGCACTTGGCCAAAAAGGGCGTATGCGTTTTTTCCTGAATATATTCAGGAAAAAACGCATACGCCCTTTTTGGCCAACCAAGCAAGCTTGCAAAGGAAATCTGCACTACAATGAAGTCTCACTTCCCCCCGGTCAAAAGGGCCATCTGAAAAAAGTGTAAAATCCAGAAAGGCAGGACAGGCCATGGAGAACTGGGAGCCTTGTTATGCTGATGGGCGGGATGTAAATTGCCAACAGCCACTCGGGAGAAGTGTATGGTGTTTCCTGAAACATCTAAAAAACAAAGCAACAGAGCCTAGGGCACTTCCACTTATGGTCCTATAGCTTAGGGAAATTAAAATCAAAAGACACAGCCACCCCAAAGGTTGGGACGGCTCTGTTTACAAGAACCTGGTTTACGGTACAAGTTCAATATCGCAGAAAGTGAAAAATGGATAAAGAAGTTGTGGTACTTACGTACAATGCAATATCACTCAGCAATGAAATCTATGTCATCAGGCCCGTAGCAGCATAATGAGTGGATTCAGGTACGATGATTCTAACTGAAATAAGTCACACAGAAAATGAAACATCATAAGATATCACTAATAGACGGAATGTAAACTTGGCTACACAGGAACTGAATTACAAAACAGAACAGGGTCTCAAATTTAGAAAACCAACTTATGCTTGCTTAAGGGGAAAGGTGAGTTGGGGTGCTGCATAAAACCAGAGATTGAAATGAGCACAGATAAAGTTCCTTAAGCCAAATATGGAATAGACAAGAGCTACTCCTTGCTCAACGAAATGGACTCAACACCCCATATTAAATGCCTAAGAGTGTACCTGACTAGGAAGTATCTTAAAACCTATGGATTGCTATGTGTCTGAAAGAGAATCAAGTGTGTGTACAGGGGCATAAACGCAGCAGTGATAGGATTGGAGAGGTTCGGTGAGCAAATGAAGACCCTTTGAAGTCATATTGCATGGTACCCATTGAACGGGTCTCAAGCCTCCAGGTTTAAGGTATTCTTCCTTCAGCTAAAACATGCATGTGGAACCCAGAGTATGATCAACCGTGTGATCGGGAGACGTGTTCCAATATGTCTCAGTTTTCGTCCCCTGGTACTCGGGTGCAACATTCCAGACGCTTTACTAACACTCTCCCGACTTGGAGAGTCAGTGCCTTTAACCTCCTGTTTGGCCCAGTTTGCAATTTCTGCGGAAGATGAACAGGAATAGGGAGAACCAATGACAGACTAGCTGGAGGTGTCTGGACGGGCAAATTTAACTCTCATTTCCCACCAGGAAGAGGAATTAACCAAAGGCTCAGCGTGCCGTGCCGGAACCAGATTAGGGCCTGAAGCCATCCTGCGGGGTTGCGGCCAGCTCACGAGAAAGCGAGTTGAAGAAAGGAGCTCAGGGGCACTGTAATTCACAAACCTGCAGAGTTATAAATGACAGCTATCGTCCAAAAATATACTGAAGTAAGGCTGCCAAGAGGACTTGAAAGCGGGGCAGAATTGCAGGAAACCGATTTCAGGAGGTAGACTGGAATTGCATTTAAAGCATAGGAAAAGAGGCAGAACGTCCACAATGATGCACTTGGCCAAAAAGGGCGTATGCGTTTTTTCCTGAATATATTCAGGAAAAAACGCATACGCCCTTTTTGGCCAACCAAGCAAGCTTGCAAAGGAAATCTGCACTACAATGAAGTCTCACTTCCCCCCGGTCAAAAGGGCCATCTGAAAAAAGTGTAAAATCCAGAAAGGCAGGACAGGCCATGGAGAACTGGGAGCCTTGTTATGCTGATGGGTGGGATGTAAATTGCCAGCAGCCACTCGGGAGAAGTGTATGGTGTTTCCTGAAACATCTAAAAAACAAAGCAACAGAGCCTAGGGCACTTCCACTTATGGTCCTATAGCTTAGGGAAATTAAAATCAAAAGACACAGCCACCCCAAAGGTTGGGACGGCTCTGTTTACAAGAACCTGGTTTACGGTACAAGTTCAGTATCGCAGAAAGTGAAAAATGGATAAAGAAGTTGTGGTACTTACGTACAATGCAGTATCACTCAGCAATGAAATCTATGTCATCAGGCCCGTAGCAGCATAATGAGTGGATTCAGGTACGATGATTCTAACTGAAATAAGTCACACAGGAAAAGAAACATCATAAGATATCACTAATACACGGAATGTAAACTTGGCTACACAGGAACTGAATTACAAAACAGAACAGGGTCTCAAATTTAGAAACCCAACTTATGCTTGCTTAAGGGGAAAGGTGAGTTGGGGTGCTGCATAAAACCAGAGATTGAAATGAGCACAGATAAAGTTCCTTAAGCCAAATATGGAATAGACAAGAGCTACTCCTTGCTCAACGAAATGGACTCAACACCCCATATTAAATGCCTAAGAGTGTACCTGACTAGGAAGTATCTTAAAACCTATGGATTGCTATGTCTCTGAAAGAGAATCAAGTGTGTGTACAGGGGCATAAACGCAGCAGTGATAGGACTGGAGAGGTTCGGTGAGCAAATGAAGACCCTTTGAAGTCATATTGCATGGTACCCATTCCACGGGTCTCAACTCTCCAGGTTTAAGGTATTCTTCCTTCAGCTAAAACATGCATGTGGAACCCAGAGTATGATCAACCGTGTGATCGGGAGACGTGTTCCAATATGTCTCAGTTTTCATCCCCTGGTACTCGGGTGCAACATTCCAGACGCTTTACTAACACTCTCCCGACTTGGAGAGTCAGTGCCTTTAACCTCCTGTTTGGCCCAGTTTGCAATTTCTGCGGAAGATGAACAGGAATAGGGAGAACCAATGACAGACTAGCTGGAGGTGTCTGGACGGGCAAATTTAACTCTCATTTCCCACCAGGAAGAGGAATTAACCAAAGGCTCAGCGTGCCGTGCCGGAACCAGATTAGGGCCTGAAGCCATCCTGCGGGGTTGCGGCCAGCTCACGAGAAAGCGAGTTGAAGAAAGGAGCTCAGGGGCACTGTAATTCACAAACCTGCAGAGTTATAAATGACAGCTATCGTCCAAAAATATACTGAAGTAAGGCTGCCAAGAGGACTTGAAAGCGGGGCAGAATTGCAGGAAACCGATTTCAGGAGGTAGACTGGAATTGCATTGAAAGCATAGGAAAAGAGGCAGAACGTCCACAATGATGCACTTGGCCAAAAAGGGCGTATGCGTTTTTTCCTGAATATATTCAGGAAAAAACGCATACGCCCTTTTTGGCCAACCAAGCAAGCTTGCAAAGGAAATCTGCACTACAATGAAGTCTCACTTCCCCCCGGTCAAAAGGGCCATCTGAAAAAAGTGTAAAATCCAGAAAGGCAGGCCAGGCCATGGAGAACTGGGAGCCTTGTTATGCTGATGGGCGGGATGTAAATTGCCAACAGCCACTCGGGAGAAGTGTATGGTGTTTCCTGAAACATCTAAAAAACAAAGCAACAGAGCCTAGGGCACTTCCACTTATGGTCCTATAGCTTAGGGAAATTAAAATCAAAAGACACAGCCACCCCAAAGGTTGGGACGGCTCTGTTTACAAGAACCTGGTTTACGGTACAAGTTCAATATCGCAGAAAGTGAAAAATGGATAAAGAAGTTGTGGTACTTACGTACAATGCAATATCACTCAGCAATGAAATCTATGTCATCAGGCCCGTAGCAGCATAATGAGTGGATTCAGGTACGATGATTCTAACTGAAATAAGTCACACAGAAAATGAAACATCATAAGATATCACTAATAGACGGAATGTAAACTTGGCTACACAGGAACTGAATTACAAAACAGAACAGGGTCTCAAATTTAGAAAACCAACTTATGCTTGCTTAAGGGGAAAGGTGAGTTGGGGTGCTGCATAAAACCAGAGATTGAAATGAGCACAGATAAAGTTCCTTAAGCCAAATATGGAATAGACAAGAGCTACTCCTTGCTCAACGAAATGGACTCAACACCCCATATTAAATGCCTAAGAGTGTACCTGACTAGGAAGTATCTTAAAACCTATGGATTGCTATGTGTCTGAAAGAGAATCAAGTGTGTGTACAGGGGCATAAACGCAGCAGTGATAGGATTGGAGAGGTTCGGTGAGCAAATGAAGACCCTTTGAAGTCATATTGCATGGTACCCATTCCACGGGTCTCAACTCTCCAGGTTGAAGGTATTCTTCCTTCAGCTAAAACATGCATGTGGAACCCAGAGTATGATCAACCGTGTGATCGGGAGACGTGTTCCAATATGTCTCAGTTTTCGTCCCCTGGTACTCGGGTGCAACATTCCAGACGCTTTACTAACACTCTCCCGACTTGGAGAGTCAGTGCCTTTAACCTCCTGTTTGGCCCAGTTTGCAATTTCTGCGGAAGATGAACAGGAATAGGCAGAACCAATGACAGACTAGCTGGAGGTGTCTGGACGGGCAAATTTAACTCTCATTTCCCACCAGGAAGAGGAATTAACCAAAGGCTCAGCGTGCCGTGCCGGAACCAGATTAGGGCCTGAAGCCATCCTGCGGGGTTGCGGCCAGCTCACGAGAAAGCGAGTTGAAGAAAGGAGCTCAGGGGCACTGTAATTCACAAACCTGCAGAGTTATAAATGACAGCTATCGTCCAAAAATATACTGAAGTAAGGCTGCCAAGAGGACTTGAAAGCGGGGCAGAATTGCAGGAAACCGATTTCAGGAGGTAGACTGGAATTGCATTTAAAGCATAGGAAAAGAGGCAGAACGTCCACAATGATGCACTTGGCCAAAAAGGGCGTATGCGTTTTTTCCTGAATATATTCAGGAAAAAACGCATACGCCCTTTTTGGCCAACCAAGCAAGCTTGCAAAGGAAATCTGCACTACAATGAAGTCTCACTTCCCCCCGGTCAAAAGGGCCATCTGAAAAAAGTGTAAAATCCAGAAAGGCAGGACAGGCCATGGAGAACTGGGAGCCTTGTTATGCTGATGGGCGGGATGTAAATTGCCAGCAGCCACTCGGGAGAAGTGTATGGTGTTTCCTGAAACATCTAAAAAACAAAGCAACAGAGCCTAGGGCACTTCCACTTATGGTCCTATAGCTTAGGGAAATTAAAATCAAAAGACACAGCCACCCCAAAGGTTGGGACGGCTCTGTTTACAAGAACCTGGTTTACGGTACAAGTTCAGTATCGCAGAAAGTGAAAAATGGATAAAGAAGTTGTGGTACTTACGTACAATGCAGTATCACTCAGCAATGAAATCTATGTCATCAGGCCCGTAGCAGCATAATGAGTGGATTCAGGTACGATGATTCTAACTGAAATAAGTCACACAGGAAAAGAAACATCATAAGATATCACTAATACACGGAATGTAAACTTGGCTACACAGGAACTGAATTACAAAACAGAACAGGGTCTCAAATTTAGAAACCCAACTTATGCTTGCTTAAGTGGAAAGGTGAGTTGGGGTGCTGCATAAAACCAGAGATTGAAATGAGCACAGATAAAGTTCCTTAAGCCAAATATGGAATAGACAAGAGCTACTCCTTGCTCAACGAAATGGACTCAACACCCCATATTAAATGCCTAAGAGTGTACCTGACTAGGAAGTATCTTAAAACCTATGGATTGCTATGTGTCTGAAACAGAATCAAGTGTGTGTACAGGGGCATAAACGCAGCAGTGATAGGACTGGAGAGGTTCGGTGAGCAAATGAAGACCCTTTGAAGTCATATTGCATGGTACCCATTCCACGGGTCTCAACTCTCCAGGTTTAAGGTATTCTTCCTTCAGCTAAAACATGCATGTGGAACCCAGAGTATGATCAACCGTGTGATCGGGAGACGTGTTCCAATATGTCTCAGTTTTCGTCCCCTGGTACTCGGGTGCAACATTCCAGACGCTTTACTAACACTCTCCCGACTTGGAGAGTCAGTGCCTTTAACCTCCTGTTTGGCCCAATTTGCAATTTCTGCGGAAGATGAACAGGAATAGGGAGAACCAATGACAGACTAGCTGGAGGTGTCTGGACGGGCAAATTTAACTCTCATTTCCCACCAGGAAGAGGAATTAACCAAAGGCACAGCGTGCCGTGCCGGAACCAGATTAGGGCCTGAAGCCATCCTGCGGGGTTGCGGCCAGCTCACGAGAAAGCGAGTTGAAGAAAGGAGCTCAGGGGCACTGTAATTCACAAACCTGCAGAGTTATAAATGACAGCTGTCGTCCAAAAATATACTGAAGTAAGGCTGCCAAGAGGACTTGAAAGCGGGGCAGAATTGCAGGAAACCGATTTCAGGAGGTAGACTGGAATTGCATTTAAAGCATAGGAAAAGAGGCAGAACGTCCACAATGATGCACTTGGCCAAAAAGGGCGTATGCGTTTTTTCCTGAATATATTCAGGAAAAAACGCATACGCCCTTTTTGGCCAACCAAGCAAGCTTGCAAAGGAAATCTGCACTACAATGAAGTCTCACTTCCCCCCGGTCAAAAGGGCCATCTGAAAAAAGTGTAAAATCCAGAAAGGCAGGACAGGCCATGGAGAACTGGGAGCCTTGTTATGCTGATGGGCGGGATGTAAATTGCCAGCAGCCACTCGGGAGAAGTGTATGGTGTTTCCTGAAACATCTAAAAAACAAAGCAACAGAGCCTAGGGCACTTCCACTTATGGTCCTATAGCTTAGGGAAATTAAAATCAAAAGACACAGCCACCCCAAAGGTTGGGACGGCTCTGTTTACAAGAACCTGGTTTACGGTACAAGTTCAGTATCGCAGAAAGTGAAAAATGGATAAAGAAGTTGTGGTACTTACGTACAATGCAGTATCACTCAGCAATGAAATCTATGTCATCAGGCCCGTAGCAGCATAATGAGTGGATTCAGGTACGATGATTCTAACTGAAATAAGTCACACAGGAAAAGAAACATCATAAGATATCACTAATACACGGAATGTAAACTTGGCTACACAGGAACTGAATTACAAAACAGAACAGGGTCTCAAATTTAGAAACCCAACTTATGCTTGCTTAAGGGGAAAGGTGAGTTGGGGTGCTGCATAAAACCAGAGATTGAAATGAGCACAGATAAAGTTCCTTAAGCCAAATATGGAATAGACAAGAGCTACTCCTTGCTCAACGAAATGGACTCAACACCCCATATTAAATGCCTAAGAGTGTACCTGACTAGGAAGTATCTTAAAACCTATGGATTGCTATGTCTCTGAAAGAGAATCAAGTGTGTGTACAGGGGCATAAACGCAGCAGTGATAGGATTGGAGAGGTTTGGTGAGCAAATGAAGACCCTTTGAAGTCATATTGCATGGTACCCATTCCACGGGTCTCAACTCTCCAGGTTTAAGGTATTCTTCCTTCAGCTAAAACATGCATGTGGAACCCAGAGTATGATCAACCGTGTGATCGGGAGACGTGTTCCAATATGTCTCAGTTTTCGTCCCCTGGTACTCGGGTGCAACATTCCAGACGCTTTACTAACACTCTCCCGACTTGGAGAGTCAGTGCCTTTAACCTCCTGTTTGGCCCAGTTTGCAATTTCTGCGGAAGATGAACAGGAATAGGGAGAACCAATGACAGACTAGCTGGAGGTGTCTGGACGGGCAAATTTAACTCTCATTTCCCACCAGGAAGAGGAATTAACCAAAGGCTCAGCGTGCCGTGCCGGAACCAGATTAGGGCCTGAAGCCATCCTGCGGGGTTGCGGCCAGCTCACGAGAAAGCGAGTTGAAGAAAGGAGCTCAGGGGCACTGTAATTCACAAACCTGCAGAGTTATAAATGACAGCTATCGTCCAAAAATATACTGAAGTAAGGCTGCCAAGAGGACTTGAAAGCGGGGCAGAATTGCAGGAAACCGATTTCAGGAGGTAGACTGGAATTGCATTTAAAGCATAGGAAAAGAGGCAGAACGTCCACAATGATGCACTTGGCCAAAAAGGGCGTATGCGTTTTTTCCTGAATATATTCAGGAAAAAACGCATACGCCCTTTTTGGCCAACCAAGCAAGGTTGCAAAGGAAATCTGCACTACAGTGAAGTCTCACTTCCCCCCGGTCAAAAGGGCCATCTGAAAAAAGTGTAAAATCCAGAAAGGCAGGACAGGCCATGGAGAACTGGGAGCCTTGTTATGCTGATGGGCGGGATGTAAATTGCCAACAGCCACTCGGGAGAAGTGTATGGTGTTTCCTGAAACATCTAAAAAACAAAGCAACAGAGCCTAGGGCACTTCCACTTATGGTCCTATAGCTTAGGGAAATTAAAATCAAAAGACACAGCCACCCCAAAGGTTGGGACGGCTCTGTTTACAAGAACCTGGTTTACGGTACAAGTTCAATATCGCAGAAAGTGAAAAATGGATAAAGAAGTTGTGGTACTTACGTACAATGCAATATCACTCAGCAATGAAATCTATGTCATCAGGCCCGTAGCAGCATAATGAGTGGATTCAGGTACGATGATTCTAACTGAAATAAGTCACACAGAAAATGAAACATCATAAGATATCACTAATAGACGGAATGTAAACTTGGCTACACAGGAACTGAATTACAAAACAGAACAGGGTCTCAAATTTAGAAAACCAACTTATGCTTGCTTAAGGGGAAAGGTGAGTTGGGGTGCTGCATAAAACCAGAGATTGAAATGAGCACAGATAAAGTTCCTTAAGCCAAATATGGAATAGACAAGAGCTACTCCTTGCTCAACGAAATGGACTCAACACCCCATATTAAATGCCTAAGAGTGTACCTGACTAGGAAGTATCTTAAAACCTATGGATTGCTATGTCTCCAAAAGAGAATCAAGCGTGTGTGCAGGGGCATAAACGCAGCAGTGATAGGATTGGAGAGGTTCGGTGAGCAAATGAAGACCCTTTGAAGTCATATTGCATGGTACCCATTCCACGGGTCTCAACTCTCCAGGTTGAAGGTATTCTTCCTTCAGCTAAAACATGCATGTGGAACCCAGAGTATGATCAACCGTGTGATCGGGAGACGTGTTCCAATATGTCTCAGTTTTCGTCCCCTGGTACTCGGGTGCAACATTCCAGACGCTTTACTAACACTCTCCCGACTTGGAGAGTCAGTGCCTTTAACCTCCTGTTTGGCCCAGTTTGCAATTTCTGCGGAAGATGAACAGGAATAGGCAGAACCAATGACAGACTAGCTGGAGGTGTCTGGACGGGCAAATTTAACTCTCATTTCCCACCAGGAAGAGGAATTAACCAAAGGCACAGCGTGCCGTGCCGGAACCAGATTAGGGCCTGAAGCCATCCTGCGGGGTTGCGGCCAGCTCACGAGAAAGCGAGTTGAAGAAAGGAGCTCAGGGGCACTGTAATTCACAAACCTGCAGAGTTATAAATGACAGCTATCGTCCAAAAATATACTGAAGTAAGGCTGCCAAGAGGACTTGAAAGCGGGGCAGAATTGCAGGAAACCGATTTCAGGAGGTAGACTGGAATTGCATTTAAAGCATAGGAAAAGAGGCAGAACGTCCACAATGATGCACTTGGCCAAAAAGGGCGTATGCGTTTTTTCCTGAATATATTCAGGAAAAAACGCATACGCCCTTTTTGGCCAACCAAGCAAGCTTGCAAAGGAAATCTGCACTACAATGAAGTCTCACTTCCCCCCGGTCAAAAGGGCCATCTGAAAAAAGTGTAAAATCCAGAAAGGCAGGACAGGCCATGGAGAACTGGGAGCCTTGTTATGCTGATGGGCGGGATGTAAATTGCCAGCAGCCACTCGGGAGAAGTGTATGGTGTTTCCTGAAACATCTAAAAAACAAAGCAACAGAGCCTAGGGCACTTCCACTTATGGTCCTATAGCTTAGGGAAATTAAAATCAAAAGACACAGCCACCCCAAAGGTTGGGACGGCTCTGTTTACAAGAACCTGGTTTACGGTACAAGTTCAGTATCGCAGAAAGTGAAAAATGGATAAAGAAGTTGTGGTACTTACGTACAATGCAGTATCACTCAGCAATGAAATCTATGTCATCAGGCCCGTAGCAGCATAATGAGTGGATTCAGGTACGATGATTCTAACTGAAATAAGTCACACAGGAAAAGAAACATCATAAGATATCACTAATACACGGAATGTAAACTTGGCTACACAGGAACTGAATTACAAAACAGAACAGGGTCTCAAATTTAGAAACCCAACTTATGCTTGCTTAAGTGGAAAGGTGAGTTGGGGTGCTGCATAAAACCAGAGATTGAAATGAGCACAGATAAAGTTCCTTAAGCCAAATATGGAATAGACAAGAGCTACTCCTTGCTCAACGAAATGGACTCAACACCCCATATTAAATGCCTAAGAGTGTACCTGACTAGGAAGTATCTTAAAACCTATGGATTGCTATGTGTCTGAAAGAGAATCAAGTGTGTGTACAGGGGCATAAACGCAGCAGTGATAGGACTGGAGAGGTTCGGTGAGCAAATGAAGACCCTTTGAAGTCATATTGCATGGTACCCATTCCACGGGTCTCAACTCTCCAGGTTTAAGGTATTCTTCCTTCAGCTAAAACATGCATGTGGAACCCAGAGTATGATCAACCGTGTGATCGGGAGACGTGTTCCAATATGTCTCAGTTTTCGTCCCCTGGTACTCGGGTGCAACATTCCAGACGCTTTACTAACACTCTCCCGACTTGGAGAGTCAGTGCCTTTAACCTCCTGTTTGGCCCAATTTGCAATTTCTGCGGAAGATGAACAGGAATAGGGAGAACCAATGACAGACTAGCTGGAGGTGTCTGGACGGGCAAATTTAACTCTCATTTCCCACCAGGAAGAGGAATTAACCAAAGGCACAGCGTGCCGTGCCGGAACCAGATTAGGGCCTGAAGCCATCCTGCGGGGTTGCGGCCAGCTCACGAGAAAGCGAGTTGAAGAAAGGAGCTCAGGGGCACTGTAATTCACAAACCTGCAGAGTTATAAATGACAGCTATCGTCCAAAAATATACTGAAGTAAGGCTGCCAAGAGGACTTGAAAGCGGGGCAGAATTGCAGGAAACCGATTTCAGGAGGTAGACTGGAATTGCATTTAAAGCATAGGAAAAGAGGCAGAACGTCCACAATGATGCACTTGGCCAAAAAGGGCGTATGCGTTTTTTCCTGAATATATTCAGGAAAAAACGCATACGCCCTTTTTGGCCAACCAAGCAAGCTTGCAAAGGAAATCTGCACTACAATGAAGTCTCACTTCCCCCCGGTCAAAAGGGCCATCTGAAAAAAGTGTAAAATCCAGAAAGGCAGGACAGGCCATGGAGAACTGGGAGCCTTGTTATGCTGATGGGCGGGATGTAAATTGCCAGCAGCCACTCGGGAGAAGTGTATGGTGTTTCCTGAAACATCTAAAAAACAAAGCAACAGAGCCTAGGGCACTTCCACTTATGGTCCTATAGCTTAGGGAAATTAAAATCAAAAGACACAGCCACCCCAAAGGTTGGGACGGCTCTGTTTACAAGAACCTGGTTTACGGTACAAGTTCAGTATCGCAGAAAGTGAAAAATGGATAAAGAAGTTGTGGTACTTACGTACAATGCAGTATCACTCAGCAATGAAATCTATGTCATCAGGCCCGTAGCAGCATAATGAGTGGATTCAGGTACGATGATTCTAACTGAAATAAGTCACACAGGAAAAGAAACATCATAAGATATCACTAATACACGGAATGTAAACTTGGCTACACAGGAACTGAATTACAAAACAGAACAGGGTCTCAAATTTAGAAACCCAACTTATGCTTGCTTAAGGGGAAAGGTGAGTTGGGGTGCTGCATAAAACCAGAGATTGAAATGAGCACAGATAAAGTTCCTTAAGCCAAATATGGAATAGACAAGAGCTACTCCTTGCTCAACGAAATGGACTCAACACCCCATATTAAATGCCTAAGAGTGTACCTGACTAGGAAGTATCTTAAAACCTATGGATTGCTATGTCTCTGAAAGAGAATCAAGTGTGTGTACAGGGGCATAAACGCAGCAGTGATAGGATTGGAGAGGTTTGGTGAGCAAATGAAGACCCTTTGAAGTCATATTGCATGGTACCCATTCCACGGGTCTCAACTCTCCAGGTTTAAGGTATTCTTCCTTCAGCTAAAACATGCATGTGGAACCCAGAGTATGATCAACCGTGTGATCGGGAGACGTGTTCCAATATGTCTCAGTTTTCGTCCCCTGGTACTCGGGTGCAACATTCCAGACGCTTTACTAACACTCTCCCGACTTGGAGAGTCAGTGCCTTTAACCTCCTGTTTGGCCCAGTTTGCAATTTCTGCGGAAGATGAACAGGAATAGGGAGAACCAATGACAGACTAGCTGGAGGTGTCTGGACGGGCAAATTTAACTCTCATTTCCCACCAGGAAGAGGAATTAACCAAAGGCTCAGCGTGCCGTGCCGGAACCAGATTAGGGCCTGAAGCCATCCTGCGGGGTTGCGGCCAGCTCACGAGAAAGCGAGTTGAAGAAAGGAGCTCAGGGGCACTGTAATTCACAAACCTGCAGAGTTATAAATGACAGCTATCGTCCAAAAATATACTGAAGTAAGGCTGCCAAGAGGACTTGAAAGCGGGGCAGAATTGCAGGAAACCGATTTCAGGAGGTAGACTGGAATTGCATTTAAAGCATAGGAAAAGAGGCAGAACGTCCACAATGATGCACTTGGCCAAAAAGGGCGTATGCGTTTTTTCCTGAATATATTCAGGAAAAAACGCATACGCCCTTTTTGGCCAACCAAGCAAGCTTGCAAAGGAAATCTGCACTACAGTGAAGTCTCACTTCCCCCCGGTCAAAAGGGCCATCTGAAAAAAGTGTAAAATCCAGAAAGGCAGGACAGGCCATGGAGAACTGGGAGCCTTGTTATGCTGATGGGCGGGATGTAAATTGCCAACAGCCACTCGGGAGAAGTGTATGGTGTTTCCTGAAACATCTAAAAAACAAAGCAACAGAGCCTAGGGCACTTCCACTTATGGTCCTATAGCTTAGGGAAATTAAAATCAAAAGACACAGCCACCCCAAATGTTGGGACGGCTCTGTTTACAAGAACCTGGTTTACGGTACAAGTTCAATATCGCAGAAAGTGAAAAATGGATAAAGAAGTTGTGGTACTTACGTACAATGCAGTATCACTCAGCAATGAAATCTATGTCATCAGGCCCGTAGCAGCATAATGAGTGGATTCAGGTACGATGATTCTAACTGAAATAAGTCACACAGGAAAAGAAACATCATAAGATATCACTAATACACGGAATGTAAACTTGGCTACACAGGAACTGAATTCCAAAACAGAACAGGGTCTCAAATTTAGAAAACCAACTTATGCTTGCTTAAGGGGAAAGGTGAGTTGGGGTGCTGCATAAAACCAGAGATTGAAATGAGCACAGATAAAGTTCCTTAAGCCAAATATGGAATAGACAAGAGCTACTCCTTGCTCAACGAAATGGACTCAACACCCCATATTAAATGCCTAAGAGTGTACCTGACTAGGAAGTATCTTAAAACCTATGGATTGCTATGTCTCTGAAAGAGAATCAAGTGTGTGTACAGGGGCATAAACGCAGCAGTGATAGGATTGGAGAGGTTCGGTGAGCAAATGAAGACCCTTTGAAGTCATATTGCATGGTACCCATTCCACGGGTCTCAACTCTCCAGGTTTAAGGTATTCTTCCTTCAGCTAAAACATGCATGTGGAACCCAGAGTATGATCAACCGTGTGATCGGGAGACGTGTTCCAATATGTCTCAGTTTTCGTCCCCTGGTACTCGGGTGCAACATTCCAGACGCTTTACTAACACTCTCCCGACTTGGAGAGTCAGTGCCTTTAACCTCCTGTTTGGCCCAGTTTGCAATTTCTGCGGAAGATGAACAGGAATAGGGAGAACCAATGACAGACTAGCTGGAGGTGTGTGGACGGGCAAATTTAACTCTCATTTCCCACCAGGAAGAGGAATTAACCGAAGGCTCAGCGTGCCGTGCCGGAACCAGATAGGGCCTGAAGCCGTCCTGCGGTGTTGAGGCCAGCTCACGAGAAAGCGACTTGAAGAAAGGAGCTCAGGGGCACTGTAATTCACAAACCTGCAGAGTTATAAATGACAGCTATCGTCCAAAAATATACTGAAGTAAGGCTGCCAAGAGGACTTGAAAGCGGGGCAGAATTGCAGGAAACCGATTTCAGGAGGTAGACTGGAATTGCATTTAAAGCATAGGAAAAGAGGCAGAACGTCCACAATGATGCACTTGGCCAAAAAGGGCGTATGCGTTTTTTCCTGAATATATTCAGGAAAAAACGCATACGCCCTTTTTGGCCAACCAAGCAAGCTTGCAAAGGAAATCTGCACTACAATGAAGTCTCACTTCCCCCCCGGTCAAAAGGGCCATCTGAAAAAAGTGTAAAATCCAGAAAGGGAGGACAGGCCGTGGAGAACTGGGAGCCTTGTTATGCTGATGGGCGGGATGTAAATTGCCAGCAGCCACTCGGGAGAAGTGTATGGTGTTTCCTGAAACATCTAAAAAACAAAGCAACAGAGCCTAGGGCACTTCCACTTATGGTCCTATAGCTTAGGGAAATTAAAATCAAAAAGACACAGCCACCCCAAAGGTTGGGACGGCTCTGTTTACAAGAACCTGGTTTACGGTACAAGTTCAATATCGCAGAAAGTGAAAAATGGATAAAGAAGTTGTGGTACTTACGTACAATGCAGTATCACTCAGCAATGAAATCTATGTCATCAAGCCCGTAGCAGCATAATGAGTGGATTCAGGTATGATGATTCTAACTGAAATAAGTCACACAGGAAAAGAAACATCATAAGATATCACTAATACACGGAATGTAAACTTGGCTACACAGGAACTGAATTACAAAACAGAACAGGGTCTCAAATTTAGAAAACCAACTTATGCTTGCTTAAGGGGAAAGGTGAGTTGGGGTGCTGCATAAAACCAGAGATTGAAATGAGCACAGATAAAGTTCCTTAAGCCAAATATGGAATAGACAAGAGCTACTCCTTGCTCAACGAAATGGACTCAACACCCCATATTAAATGCCTAAGAGTGTACCTGACTAGGAAGTATCTTAAAACCTATGGATTGCTATGTCTCTGAAAGAGAATCAAGTGTGTGTACAGGGGCATAAACGCAGCAGTGATAGGATTGGAGAGGTTCGGTGAGCAAATGAAGACCCTTTGAAGTCATATTGCATGGTACCCATTCCACGGGTCTCAACTCTCCAGGTTTAAGGTATTCTTCCTTCAGCTAAAACATGCATGTGGAACCCAGAGTATGATCAACCGTGTGATCGGGAGACGTGTTCCAATATGTCTCAGTTTTCGTCCCCTGGTACTCGGGTGCAACATTCCAGACGCTTTACTAACACTCTCCCGACTTGGAGAGTCAGTGCCTTTAACCTCCTGTTTGGCCCAGTTTGCAATTTCTGCGGAAGATGAACAGGGATAGGGAGAACCAATGAGAGACTAGCTGGAGGTGTCTGGACGGGCAAATTTAACTCTCATTTCCCACCAGGAAGAGGAATTAACCAAAGGCTCAGCGTGCCGTGCCGCAACCAGATTAGGGCCTGAAGCCATCCTGCGGTGTTGCGGCCAGCTCACGAGAAAGCGAGTTGAAGAAAGGAGCTCAGGGGCACTGTAATTCACAAACCTGCAGAGTTATAAATGACAGCTATCGTCCAAAAATATACTGAAGTAAGGCTGCCAAGAGGACTTGAAAGCGGGGCAGAATTGCAGGAAACCGATTTCAGGAGGTAGACTGGAATTGCATTTAAAGCATAGGAAAAGAGGCAGAACGTCCACAATGATGCACTTGGCCAAAAAGGGCGTATGCGTTTTTTCCTGAATATATTCAGGAAAAAACGCATACGCCCTTTTTGGCCAACCAAGCAAGCTTGCAAAGGAAATCTGCACTACAATGAAGTCTCACTTCCCCCCGGTCAAAAGGGCCATCTGAAAAAAGTGTAAAATCCAGAAAGGCAGGCCAGGCCATGGAGAACTGGGAGCCTTGTTATGCTGATGGGCGGGATGTAAATTGCCAACAGCCACTCGGGAGAAGTGTATGGTGTTTCCTGAAACATCTAAAATCAAAGCAACAGAGCCTAGGGCACTTCCACTTATGGTCCTATAGCTTAGGGAAATTAAAATCAAAAGACACAGCCACCCCAAAGGTTGGGACGGCTCTGTTTACAAGAACCTGGTTTACGGTACAAGTTCAATATCGCAGAAAGTGAAAAATGGATAAAGAAGTTGTGGTACTTACGTACAATGCAATATCACTCAGCAATGAAATCTATGTCATCAGGCCCGTAGCAGCATAATGAGTGGATTCAGGTACGATGATTCTAACTGAAATAAGTCACACAGAAAATGAAACATCATAAGATATCACTAATAGACGGAATGTAAACTTGGCTACACAGGAACTGAATTACAAAACAGAACAGGGTCTCAAATTTAGAAAACCAACTTATGCTTGCTTAAGGGGAAAGGTGAGTTGGGGTGCTGCATAAAACCAGAGATTGAAATGAGCACAGATAAAGTTCCTTAAGCCAAATATGGAATAGACAAGAGCTACTCCTTGCTCAACGAAATGGACTCAACACCCCATATTAAATGCCTAAGAGTGTACCTGACTAGGAAGTATCTTAAAACCTATGGATTGCTATGTCTCTGAAAGAGAATCAAGTGTGTGTACAGGGGCATAAACGCAGCAGTGATAGGATTGGAGAGGTTCGGTGAGCAAATGAAGACCCTTTGAAGTCATATTGCATGGTACCCATTCCACGGGTCTCAACTCTCCAGGTTTAAGGTATTCTTCCTTCAGCTAAAACATGCATGTGGAACCCAGAGTATGATCAACCGTGTGATCGGGAGACGTGTTCCAATATGTCTCAGTTTTCGTCCCCTGGTACTCGGGTGCAACATTCCAGACGCTTTACTAACACTCCCGACTTGGAGAGTCAGTGCCTTTAACCTCCTGTTTGGCCCAGTTTGCAATTTCTGCGGAAGATGAACAGGAATAGGGAGAACCAATGACAGACTAGCTGGAGGTGTCTGGACGGGCAAATTTAACTCTCATTTCCCACCAGGAAGAGGAATTAACCAAAGGCTCAGCGTGCCGTGCCGCAACCAGATTAGGGCCTGAAGCCATCCTGCGGGGTTGCGGCCAGCTCACGAGAAAGCGAGTTGAAGAAAGGAGCTCAGGGGCACTGTAATTCACAAACCTGCAGAGTTATAAATGACAGCTATCGTCCAAAAATATACTGAAGTAAGGCTGCCAAGAGGACTTGAAAGCGGGGCAGAATTGCAGGAAACCGATTTCAGGAGGTAGACTGGAATTGCATTTAAAGCATAGGAAAAGAGGCAGAACGTCCACAATGATGCACTTGGCCAAAAAGGGCGTATGCGTTTTTTCCTGAATATATTCAGGAAAAAACGCATACGCCCTTTTTGGCCAACCAAGCAAGCTTGCAAAGGAAATCTGCACTACAATGAAGTCTCACTTCCCCCCGGTCAAAAGGGCCATCTGAAAAAAGTGTAAAATCCAGAAAGGCAGGCCAGGCCATGGAGAACTGGGAGCCTTGTTATGCTGATGGGCGGGATGTCAATTGCCAACAGCCACTCGGGAGAAGTGTATGGTGTTTCCTGAAACATCTAAAAAACAAAGCAACAGAGCCTAGGGCACTTCCACTTATGGTCCTATAGCTTAGGGAAATTAAAATCAAAAGACACAGCCACCCCAAAGGTTGGGACGGCTCTGTTTACAAGAACCTGGTTTACGGTACAAGTTCAATATCGCAGAAAGTGAAAAATGGATAAAGAAGTTGTGGTACTTACGTACAATGCAATATCACTCAGCAATGAAATCTATGTCATCAGGCCCGTAGCAGCATAATGAGTGGATTCAGGTACGATGATTCTAACTGAAATAAGTCACACAGAAAATGAAACATCATAAGATATCACTAATAGACGGAATGTAAACTTGGCTACACAGGAACTGAATTACAAAACAGAACAGGGTCTCAAATTTAGAAAACCAACTTATGCTTGCTTAAGGGGAAAGGTGAGTTGGGGTGCTGCATAAAACCAGAGATTGAAATGAGCACAGATAAAGTTCCTTAAGCCAAATATGGAATAGACAAGAGCTACTCCTTGCTCAACGAAATGGACTCAACACCCCATATTAAATGCCTAAGAGTGTACCTGACTAGGAAGTATCTTAAAACCTATGGATTGCTATGTGTCTGAAAGAGAATCAAGTGTGTGTACAGGGGCATAAACGCAGCAGTGATAGGATTGGAGAGGTTCGGTGAGCAAATGAAGACCCTTTGAAGTCATATTGCATGGTACCCATTGAACGGGTCTCAAGCCTCCAGGTTTAAGGTATTCTTCCTTCAGCTAAAACATGCATGTGGAACCCAGAGTATGATCAACCGTGTGATCGGGAGACGTGTTCCAATATGTCTCAGTTTTCGTCCCCTGGTACTCGGGTGCAACATTCCAGACGCTTTACTAACACTCTCCCGACTTGGAGAGTCAGTGCCTTTAACCTCCTGTTTGGCCCAGTTTGCAATTTCTGCGGAAGATGAACAGGAATAGGGAGAACCAATGACAGACTAGCTGGAGGTGTCTGGACGGGCAAATTTAACTCTCATTTCCCACCAGGAAGAGGAATTAACCAAAGGCTCAGCGTGCCGTGCCGGAACCAGATTAGGGCCTGAAGCCATCCTGCGGGGTTGCGGCCAGCTCACGAGAAAGCGAGTTGAAGAAAGGAGCTCAGGGGCACTGTAATTCACAAACCTGCAGAGTTATAAATGACAGCTATCGTCCAAAAATATACTGAAGTAAGGCTGCCAAGAGGACTTGAAAGCGGGGCAGAATTGCAGGAAACCGATTTCAGGAGGTAGACTGGAATTGCATTTAAAGCATAGGAAAAGAGGCAGAACGTCCACAATGATGCACTTGGCCAAAAAGGGCGTATGCGTTTTTTCCTGAATATATTCAGGAAAAAACGCATACGCCCTTTTTGGCCAACCAAGCAAGCTTGCAAAGGAAATCTGCACTACAATGAAGTCTCACTTCCCCCCGGTCAAAAGGGCCATCTGAAAAAAGTGTAAAATCCAGAAAGGCAGGACAGGCCATGGAGAACTGGGAGCCTTGTTATGCTGATGGGTGGGATGTAAATTGCCAGCAGCCACTCGGGAGAAGTGTATGGTGTTTCCTGAAACATCTAAAAAACAAAGCAACAGAGCCTAGGGCACTTCCACTTATGGTCCTATAGCTTAGGGAAATTAAAATCAAAAGACACAGCCACCCCAAAGGTTGGGACGGCTCTGTTTACAAGAACCTGGTTTACGGTACAAGTTCAGTATCGCAGAAAGTGAAAAATGGATAAAGAAGTTGTGGTACTTACGTACAATGCAGTATCACTCAGCAATGAAATCTATGTCATCAGGCCCGTAGCAGCATAATGAGTGGATTCAGGTACGATGATTCTAACTGAAATAAGTCACACAGGAAAAGAAACATCATAAGATATCACTAATACACGGAATGTAAACTTGGCTACACAGGAACTGAATTACAAAACAGAACAGGGTCTCAAATTTAGAAACCCAACTTATGCTTGCTTAAGGGGAAAGGTGAGTTGGGGTGCTGCATAAAACCAGAGATTGAAATGAGCACAGATAAAGTTCCTTAAGCCAAATATGGAATAGACAAGAGCTACTCCTTGCTCAACGAAATGGACTCAACACCCCATATTAAATGCCTAAGAGTGTACCTGACTAGGAAGTATCTTAAAACCTATGGATTGCTATGTCTCTGAAAGAGAATCAAGTGTGTGTACAGGGGCATAAACGCAGCAGTGATAGGACTGGAGAGGTTCGGTGAGCAAATGAAGACCCTTTGAAGTCATATTGCATGGTACCCATTCCACGGGTCTCAACTCTCCAGGTTTAAGGTATTCTTCCTTCAGCTAAAACATGCATGTGGAACCCAGAGTATGATCAACCGTGTGATCGGGAGACGTGTTCCAATATGTCTCAGTTTTCATCCCCTGGTACTCGGGTGCAACATTCCAGACGCTTTACTAACACTCTCCCGACTTGGAGAGTCAGTGCCTTTAACCTCCTGTTTGGCCCAGTTTGCAATTTCTGCGGAAGATGAACAGGAATAGGGAGAACCAATGACAGACTAGCTGGAGGTGTCTGGACGGGCAAATTTAACTCTCATTTCCCACCAGGAAGAGGAATTAACCAAAGGCTCAGCGTGCCGTGCCGGAACCAGATTAGGGCCTGAAGCCATCCTGCGGGGTTGCGGCCAGCTCACGAGAAAGCGAGTTGAAGAAAGGAGCTCAGGGGCACTGTAATTCACAAACCTGCAGAGTTATAAATGATAGCTATCGTCCAAAAATATACTGAAGTAAGGCTGCCAAGAGGACTTGAAAGCGGGGCAGAATTGCAGGAAACCGATTTCAGGAGGTAGACTGGAATTGCATTGAAAGCATAGGAAAAGAGGCAGAACGTCCACAATGATGCACTTGGCCAAAAAGGGCGTATGCGTTTTTTCCTGAATATATTCAGGAAAAAACGCATACGCCCTTTTTGGCCAACCAAGCAAGCTTGCAAAGGAAATCTGCACTACAATGAAGTCTCACTTCCCCCCGGTCAAAAGGGCCATCTGAAAAAAGTGTAAAATCCAGAAAGGCAGGCCAGGCCATGGAGAACTGGGAGCCTTGTTATGCTGATGGGCGGGATGTAAATTGCCAACAGCCACTCGGGAGAAGTGTATGGTGTTTCCTGAAACATCTAAAAAACAAAGCAACAGAGCCTAGGGCACTTCCACTTATGGTCCTATAGCTTAGGGAAATTAAAATCAAAAGACACAGCCACCCCAAAGGTTGGGACGGCTCTGTTTACAAGAACCTGGTTTACGGTACAAGTTCAGTATCGCAGAAAGTGAAAAATGGATAAAGAAGTTGTGGTACTTACGTACAATGCAGTATCACTCAGCAATGAAATCTATGTCATCAGGCCCGTAGCAGCATAATGAGTGGATTCAGGTACGATGATTCTAACTGAAATAAGTCACACAGGAAAAGAAACATCATAAGATATCACTAATACACGGAATGTAAACTTGGCTACACAGGAACTGAATTACAAAACAGAACAGGGTCTCAAATTTAGAAACCCAACTTATGCTTGCTTAAGTGGAAAGGTGAGTTGGGGTGCTGCATAAAACCAGAGATTGAAATGAGCACAGATAAAGTTCCTTAAGCCAAATATGGAATAGACAAGAGCTACTCCTTGCTCAACGAAATGGACTCAACACCCCATATTAAATGCCTAAGAGTGTACCTGACTAGGAAGTATCTTAAAACCTATGGATTGCTATGTGTCTGAAAGAGAATCAAGTGTGTGTACAGGGGCATAAACGCAGCAGTGATAGGACTGGAGAGGTTCGGTGAGCAAATGAAGACCCTTTGAAGTCATATTGCATGGTACCCATTCCACGGGTCTCAACTCTCCAGGTTTAAGGTATTCTTCCTTCAGCTAAAACATGCATGTGGAACCCAGAGTATGATCAACCGTGTGATCGGGAGACGTGTTCCAATATGTCTCAGTTTTCGTCCCCTGGTACTCGGGTGCAACATTCCAGACGCTTTACTAACACTCTCCCGACTTGGAGAGTCAGTGCCTTTAACCTCCTGTTTGGCCCAATTTGCAATTTCTGCGGAAGATGAACAGGAATAGGGAGAACCAATGACAGACTAGCTGGAGGTGTCTGGACGGGCAAATTTAACTCTCATTTCCCACCAGGAAGAGGAATTAACCAAAGGCTCAGCGTGCCGTGCCGGAACCAGATTAGGGCCTGAAGCCATCCTGCGGGGTTGCGGCCAGCTCACGAGAAAGCGAGTTGAAGAAAGGAGCTCAGGGGCACTGTAATTCACAAACCTGCAGAGTTATAAATGACAGCTATCGTCCAAAAATATACTGAAGTAAGGCTGCCAAGAGGACTTGAAAGCGGGGCAGAATTGCAGGAAACCGATTTCAGGAGGTAGACTGGAATTGCATTTAAAGCATAGGAAAAGAGGCAGAACGTCCACAATGATGCACTTGGCCAAAAAGGGCGTATGCGTTTTTTCCTGAATATATTCAGGAAAAAACGCATACGCCCTTTTTGGCCAACCAAGCAAGCTTGCAAAGGAAATCTGCACTACAATGAAGTCTCACTTCCCCCCGGTCAAAAGGGCCATCTGAAAAAAGTGTAAAATCCAGAAAGGCAGGACAGGCCATGGAGAACTGGGAGCCTTGTTATGCTGATGGGCGGGATGTAAATTGCCAGCAGCCACTCGGGAGAAGTGTATGGTGTTTCCTGAAACATCTAAAAAACAAAGCAACAGAGCCTAGGGCACTTCCACTTATGGTCCTATAGCTTAGGGAAATTAAAATCAAAAGACACAGCCACCCCAAAGGTTGGGACGGCTCTGTTTACAAGAACCTGGTTTACGGTACAAGTTCAGTATCGCAGAAAGTGAAAAATGGATAAAGAAGTTGTGGTACTTACGTACAATGCAGTATCACTCAGCAATGAAATCTATGTCATCAGGCCCGTAGCAGCATAATGAGTGGATTCAGGTACGATGATTCTAACTGAAATAAGTCACACAGGAAAAGAAACATCATAAGATATCACTAATACACGGAATGTAAACTTGGCTACACAGGAACTGAATTACAAAACAGAACAGGGTCTCAAATTTAGAAACCCAACTTATGCTTGCTTAAGTGGAAAGGTGAGTTGGGGTGCTGCATAAAACCAGAGATTGAAATGAGCACAGATAAAGTTCCTTAAGCCAAATATGGAATAGACAAGAGCTACTCCTTGCTCAACGAAATGGACTCAACACCCCATATTAAATGCCTAAGAGTGTACCTGACTAGGAAGTATCTTAAAACCTATGGATTGCTATGTGTCTGAAAGAGAATCAAGTGTGTGTACAGGGGCATAAACGCAGCAGTGATAGGACTGGAGAGGTTCGGTGAGCAAATGAAGACCCTTTGAAGTCATATTGCATGGTACCCATTCCACGGGTCTCAACTCTCCAGGTTTAAGGTATTCTTCCTTCAGCTAAAACATGCATGTGGAACCCAGAGTATGATCAACCGTGTGATCGGGAGACGTGTTCCAATATGTCTCAGTTTTCGTCCCCTGGTACTCGGGTGCAACATTCCAGACGCTTTACTAACACTCTCCCGACTTGGAGAGTCAGTGCCTTTAACCTCCTGTTTGGCCCAGTTTGCAATTTCTGCGGAAGATGAACAGGAATAGGGAGAACCAATGACAGACTAGCTGGAGGTGTCTGGACGGGCAAATTTAACTCTCATTTCCCACCAGGAAGAGGAATTAACCAAAGGCTCAGCGTGCCGTGCCGGAACCAGATTAGGGCCTGAAGCCATCCTGCGGGGTTGCGGCCAGCTCACGAGAAAGCGAGTTGAAGAAAGGAGCTCAGGGGCACTGTAATTCACAAACCTGCAGAGTTATAAATGACAGCTATCGTCCAAAAATATACTGAAGTAAGGCTGCCAAGAGGACTTGAAAGCGGGGCAGAATTGCAGGAAACCGATTTCAGGAGGTAGACTGGAATTGCATTGAAAGCATAGGAAAAGAGGCAGAACGTCCACAATGATGCACTTGGCCAAAAAGGGCGTATGCGTTTTTTCCTGAATATATTCAGGAAAAAACGCATACGCCCTTTTTGGCCAACCAAGCAAGCTTGCAAAGGAAATCTGCACTACAATGAAGTCTCACTTCCCCCCGGTCAAAAGGGCCATCTGAAAAAAGTGTAAAATCCAGAAAGGCAGGACAGGCCATGGAGAACTGGGAGCCTTGTTATGCTGATGGGCGGGATGTAAATTGCCAGCAGCCACTCGGGAGAAGTGTATGGTGTTTCCTGAAACATCTAAAAAACAAAGCAACAGAGCCTAGGGCACTTCCACTTATGGTCCTATAGCTTAGGGAAATTAAAATCAAAAGACACAGCCACCCCAAAGGTTGGGACGGCTCTGTTTACAAGAACCTGGTTTACGGTACAAGTTCAGTATCGCAGAAAGTGAAAAATGGATAAAGAAGTTGTGGTACTTACGTACAATGCAGTATCACTCAGCAATGAAATCTATGTCATCAGGCCCGTAGCAGCATAATGAGTGGATTCAGGTACGATGATTCTAACTGAAATAAGTCACACAGGAAAAGAAACATCATAAGATATCACTAATACACGGAATGTAAACTTGGCTACACAGGAACTGAATTACAAAACAGAACAGGGTCTCAAATTTAGAAACCCAACTTATGCTTGCTTAAGGGGAAAGGTGAGTTGGGGTGCTGCATAAAACCAGAGATTGAAATGAGCACAGATAAAGTTCCTTAAGCCAAATATGGAATAGACAAGAGCTACTCCTTGCTCAACGAAATGGACTCAACACCCCATATTAAATGCCTAAGAGTGTACCTGACTAGGAAGTATCTTAAAACCTATGGATTGCTATGTCTCTGAAAGAGAATCAAGTGTGTGTACAGGGGCATAAACGCAGCAGTGATAGGACTGGAGAGGTTCGGTGAGCAAATGAAGACCCTTTGAAGTCATATTGCATGGTACCCATTCCACGGGTCTCAACTCTCCAGGTTTAAGGTATTCTTCCTTCAGCTAAAACATGCATGTGGAACCCAGAGTATGATCAACCGTGTGATCGGGAGACGTGTTCCAATATGTCTCAGTTTTCGTCCCCTGGTACTCGGGTGCAACATTCCAGACGCTTTACTAACACTCTCCCGACTTGGAGAGTCAGTGCCTTTAACCTCCTGTTTGGCCCAGTTTGCAATTTCTGCGGAAGATGAACAGGAATAGGGAGAACCAATGAGAGACTAGCTGGAGGTGTCTGGACGGGCAAATTTAACTCTCATTTCCCACCAGGAAGAGGAATTAACCAAAGGCTCAGCGTGCCGTGCCGGAACCAGATTAGGGCCTGAAGCCATCCTGCGGGGTTGCGGCCAGCTCACGAGAAAGCGAGTTGAAGAAAGGAGCTCAGGGGCACTGTAATTCACAAACCTGCAGAGTTATAAATGACAGCTATCGTCCAAAAATATACTGAAGTAAGGCTGCCAAGAGGACTTGAAAGCGGGGCAGAATTGCAGGAAACCGATTTCAGGAGGTAGACTGGAATTGCATTGAAAGCATAGGAAAAGAGGCAGAACGTCCACAATGATGCACTTGGCCAAAAAGGGCGTATGCGTTTTTTCCTGAATATATTCAGGAAAAAACGCATACGCCCTTTTTGGCCAACCAAGCAAGCTTGCAAAGGAAATCTGCACTACAATGAAGTCTCACTTCCCCCCGGTCAAAAGGGCCATCTGAAAAAAGTGTAAAATCCAGAAAGGCAGGACAGGCCATGGAGAACTGGGAGCCTTGTTATGCTGATGGGCGGGATGTAAATTGCCAGCAGCCACTCGGGAGAAGTGTATGGTGTTTCCTGAAACATCTAAAAAACAAAGCAACAGAGCCTAGGGCACTTCCACTTATGGTCCTATAGCTTAGGGAAATTAAAATCAAAAGACACAGCCACCCCAAAGGTTGGGACGGCTCTGTTTACAAGAACCTGGTTTACGGTACAAGTTCAGTATCGCAGAAAGTGAAAAATGGATAAAGAAGTTGTGGTACTTACGTACAATGCAGTATCACTCAGCAATGAAATCTATGTCATCAGGCCCGTAGCAGCATAATGAGTGGATTCAGGTACGATGATTCTAACTGAAATAAGTCACACAGGAAAAGAAACATCATAAGATATCACTAATACACGGAATGTAAACTTGGCTACACAGGAACTGAATTACAAAACAGAACAGGGTCTCAAATTTAGAAACCCAACTTATGCTTGCTTAAGGGGAAAGGTGAGTTGGGGTGCTGCATAAAACCAGAGATTGAAATGAGCACAGATAAAGTTCCTTAAGCCAAATATGGAATAGACAAGAGCTACTCCTTGCTCAACGAAATGGACTCAACACCCCATATTAAATGCCTAAGAGTGTACCTGACTAGGAAGTATCTTAAAACCTATGGATTGCTATGTGTCTGAAAGAGAATCAAGTGTGTGTACAGGGGCATAAACGCAGCAGTGATAGGACTGGAGAGGTTCGGTGAGCAAATGAAGACCCTTTGAAGTCATATTGCATGGTACCCATTCCACGGGTCTCAACTCTCCAGGTTTAAGGTATTCTTCCTTCAGCTAAAACATGCATGTGGAACCCAGAGTATGATCAACCGTGTGATCGGGAGACGTGTTCCAATATGTCTCAGTTTTCGTCCCCTGGTACTCGGGTGCAACATTCCAGACGCTTTACTAACACTCTCCCGACTTGGAGAGTCAGTGCCTTTAACCTCCTGTTTGGCCCAGTTTGCAATTTCTGCGGAAGATGAACAGGAATAGGGAGAACCAATGACAGACTAGCTGGAGGTGTCTGGACGGGCAAATTTAACTCTCATTTCCCACCAGGAAGAGGAATTAACCAAAGGCTCAGCGTGCCGTGCCGGAACCAGATTAGGGCCTGAAGCCATCCTGCGGGGTTGCGGCCAGCTCACGAGAAAGCGAGTTGAAGAAAGGAGCTCAGGGGCACTGTAATTCACAAACCTGCAGAGTTATAAATGACAGCTATCGTCCAAAAATATACTGAAGTAAGGCTGCCAAGAGGACTTGAAAGCGGGGCAGAATTGCAGGAAACCGATTTCAGGAGGTAGACTGGAATTGCATTTAAAGCATAGGAAAAGAGGCAGAACGTCCACAATGATGCACTTGGCCAAAAAGGGCGTATGCGTTTTTTCCTGAATATATTCAGGAAAAAACGCATACGCCCTTTTTGGCCAACCAAGCAAGCTTGCAAAGGAAATCTGCACTACAATGAAGTCTCACTTCCCCCCGGTCAAAAGGGCCATCTGAAAAAAGTGTAAAATCCAGAAAGGCAGGACAGGCCATGGAGAACTGGGAGCCTTGTTATGCTGATGGGCGGGATGTAAATTGCCAGCAGCCACTCGGGAGAAGTGTATGGTGTTTCCTGAAACATCTAAAAAACAAAGCAACAGAGCCTAGGGCACTTCCACTTATGGTCCTATAGCTTAGGGAAATTAAAATCAAAAGACACAGCCACCCCAAAGGTTGGGACGGCTCTGTTTACAAGAACCTGGTTTACGGTACAAGTTCAGTATCGCAGAAAGTGAAAAATGGATAAAGAAGTTGTGGTACTTACGTACAATGCAGTATCACTCAGCAATGAAATCTATGTCATCAGGCCCGTAGCAGCATAATGAGTGGATTCAGGTACGATGATTCTAACTGAAATAAGTCACACAGGAAAAGAAACATCATAAGATATCACTAATACACGGAATGTAAACTTGGCTACACAGGAACTGAATTACAAAACAGAACAGGGTCTCAAATTTAGAAACCCAACTTATGCTTGCTTAAGGGGAAAGGTGAGTTGGGGTGCTGCATAAAACCAGAGATTGAAATGAGCACAGATAAAGTTCCTTAAGCCAAATATGGAATAGACAAGAGCTACTCCTTGCTCAACGAAATGGACTCAACACCCCATATTAAATGCCTAAGAGTGTACCTGACTAGGAAGTATCTTAAAACCTATGGATTGCTATGTGTCTGAAAGAGAATCAAGTGTGTGTACAGGGGCATAAACGCAGCAGTGATAGGACTGGAGAGGTTCGGTGAGCAAATGAAGACCCTTTGAAGTCATATTGCATGGTACCCATTCCACGGGTCTCAACTCTCCAGGTTTAAGGTATTCTTCCTTCAGCTAAAACATGCATGTGGAACCCAGAGTATGATCAACCGTGTGATCGGGAGACGTGTTCCAATATGTCTCAGTTTTCGTCCCCTGGTACTCGGGTGCAACATTCCAGACGCTTTACTAACACTCTCCCGACTTGGAGAGTCAGTGCCTTTAACCTCCTGTTTGGCCCAGTTTGCAATTTCTGCGGAAGATGAACAGGAATAGGGAGAACCAATGACAGACTAGCTGGAGGTGTCTGGACGGGCAAATTTAACTCTCATTTCCCACCAGGAAGAGGAATTAACCAAAGGCTCAGCGTGCCGTGCCGGAACCAGATTAGGGCCTGAAGCCATCCTGCGGGGTTGCGGCCAGCTCACGAGAAAGCGAGTTGAAGAAAGGAGCTCAGGGGCACTGTAATTCACAAACCTGCAGAGTTATAAATGACAGCTATCGTCCAAAAATATACTGAAGTAAGGCTGCCAAGAGGACTTGAAAGCGGGGCAGAATTGCAGGAAACCGATTTCAGGAGGTAGACTGGAATTGCATTTAAAGCATAGGAAAAGAGGCAGAACGTCCACAATGATGCACTTGGCCAAAAAGGGCGTATGCGTTTTTTCCTGAATATATTCAGGAAAAAACGCATACGCCCTTTTTGGCCAACCAAGCAAGCTTGCAAAGGAAATCTGCACTACAATGAAGTCTCACTTCCCCCCGGTCAAAAGGGCCATCTGAAAAAAGTGTAAAATCCAGAAAGGCAGGACAGGCCATGGAGAACTGGGAGCCTTGTTATGCTGATGGGCGGGATGTCAATTGCCAACAGCCACTCGGGAGAAGTGTATGGTGTTTCCTGAAACATCTAAAAAACAAAGCAACAGAGCCTAGGGCACTTCCACTTATGGTCCTATAGCTTAGGGAAATTAAAATCAAAAGACACAGCCACCCCAAAGGTTGGGACGGCTCTGTTTACAAGAACCTGGTTTACGGTACAAGTTCAGTATCGCAGAAAGTGAAAAATGGATAAAGAAGTTGTGGTACTTACGTACAATGCAGTATCACTCAGCAATGAAATCTATGTCATCAGGCCCGTAGCAGCATAATGAGTGGATTCAGGTACGATGATTCTAACTGAAATAAGTCACACAGGAAAAGAAACATCATAAGATATCACTAATACACGGAATGTAAACTTGGCTACACAGGAACTGAATTACAAAACAGAACAGGGTCTCAAATTTAGAAACCCAACTTATGCTTGCTTAAGGGGAAAGGTGAGTTGGGGTGCTGCATAAAACCAGAGATTGAAATGAGCACAGATAAAGTTCCTTAAGCCAAATATGGAATAGACAAGAGCTACTCCTTGCTCAACGAAATGGACTCAACACCCCATATTAAATGCCTAAGAGTGTACCTGACTAGGAAGTATCTTAAAACCTATGGATTGCTATGTCTCTGAAAGAGAATCAAGTGTGTGTACAGGGGCATAAACGCAGCAGTGATAGGACTGGAGAGGTTCGGTGAGCAAATGAAGACCCTTTGAAGTCATATTGCATGGTACCCATTCCACGGGTCTCAACTCTCCAGGTTTAAGGTATTCTTCCTTCAGCTAAAACATGCATGTGGAACCCAGAGTATGATCAACCGTGTGATCGGGAGACGTGTTCCAATATGTCTCAGTTTTCATCCCCTGGTACTCGGGTGCAACATTCCAGACGCTTTACTAACACTCTCCCGACTTGGAGAGTCAGTGCCTTTAACCTCCTGTTTGGCCCAGTTTGCAATTTCTGCGGAAGATGAACAGGAATAGGGAGAACCAATGACAGACTAGCTGGAGGTGTCTGGACGGGCAAATTTAACTCTCATTTCCCACCAGGAAGAGGAATTAACCAAAGGCTCAGCGTGCCGTGCCGGAACCAGATTAGGGCCTGAAGCCATCCTGCGGGGTTGCGGCCAGCTCACGAGAAAGCGAGTTGAAGAAAGGAGCTCAGGGGCACTGTAATTCACAAACCTGCAGAGTTATAAATGACAGCTATCGTCCAAAAATATACTGAAGTAAGGCTGCCAAGAGGACTTGAAAGCGGGGCAGAATTGCAGGAAACCGATTTCAGGAGGTAGACTGGAATTGCATTGAAAGCATAGGAAAAGAGGCAGAACGTCCACAATGATGCACTTGGCCAAAAAGGGCGTATGCGTTTTTTCCTGAATATATTCAGGAAAAAACGCATACGCCCTTTTTGGCCAACCAAGCAAGCTTGCAAAGGAAATCTGCACTACAATGAAGTCTCACTTCCCCCCGGTCAAAAGGGCCATCTGAAAAAAGTGTAAAATCCAGAAAGGCAGGACAGGCCATGGAGAACTGGGAGCCTTGTTATGCTGATGGGCGGGATGTCAATTGCCAACAGCCACTCGGGAGAAGTGTATGGTGTTTCCTGAAACATCTGAAAAACAAAGCAACAGAGCCTAGGGCACTTCCACTTATGGTCCTATAGCTTAGGGAAATTAAAATCAAAAGACACAGCCACCCCAAAGGTTGGGACGGCTCTGTTTACAAGAACCTGGTTTACGGTACAAGTTCAGTATCGCAGAAAGTGAAAAATGGATAAAGAAGTTGTGGTACTTACGTACAATGCAGTATCACTCAGCAATGAAATCTATGTCATCAGGCCCGTAGCAGCATAATGAGTGGATTCAGGTACGATGATTCTAACTGAAATAAGTCACACAGGAAAAGAAACATCATAAGATATCACTAATACACGGAATGTAAACTTGGCTACACAGGAACTGAATTACAAAACAGAACAGGGTCTCAAATTTAGAAACCCAACTTATGCTTGCTTAAGGGGAAAGGTGAGTTGGGGTGCTGCATAAAACCAGAGATTGAAATGAGCACAGATAAAGTTCCTTAAGCCAAATATGGAATAGACAAGAGCTACTCCTTGCTCAACGAAATGGACTCAACACCCCATATTAAATGCCTAAGAGTGTACCTGACTAGGAAGTATCTTAAAACCTATGGATTGCTATGTCTCCGAAAGAGAATCAAGCGTGTGTACAGGGGCATAAACGCAGCAGTGATAGGATTGGAGAGGTTCGGTGAGCAAATGAAGACCCTTTGAAGTCATATTGCATGGTACCCATTCCACGAGTCTCAACTCTCCACGTTTAAGGTATTCTTCCTTCAGCTAAAACATGTATGTGGAACCCAGAGTATGATCAACCGTGTGATCGGGAGACGTGTTCCAATATGTCTCAGTTTTCGTCCCCTGGTACTCGGGTGCAACATTCCAGACGCTTTACTAACACTCTCCCGACTTGGAGAGTCAGTGCCTTTAACCTCCTGTTTGGCCCAGTTTGCAATTTCTGCGGAAGATGAACAGGAATAGGGAGAACCAATGACAGACTAGCTGGAGGTGTCTGGACGGGCAAATTTAACTCTCATTTCCCACCAGGAAGAGGAATTAACCAAAGGCACAGCGTGCCGTGCCGGAACCAGATTAGGGCCTGAAGCCATCCTGCGGGGTTGCGGCCAGCTCACGAGAAAGCGAGTTGAAGAAAGGAGCTCAGGGGCACTGTAATTCACAAACCTGCAGAGTTATAAATGACAGCTATCGTCCAAAAATATACTGAAGTAAGGCTGCCAAGAGGACTTGAAAGCGGGGCAGAATTGCAGGAAACCGATTTCAGGAGGTAGACTGGAATTGCATTTAAAGCATAGGAAAAGAGGCAGAACGTCCACAATGATGCACTTGGCCAAAAAGGGCGTATGCGTTTTTTCCTGAATATATTCAGGAAAAAACGCATACGCCCTTTTTGGCCAACCAAGCAAGCTTGCAAAGGAAATCTGCACTACAATGAAGTCTCACTTCCCCCCGGTCAAAAGGGCCATCTGAAAAAAGTGTAAAATCCAGAAAGGCAGGACTGGCCATGGAGAACTGGGAGCCTTGTTATGCTGATGGGCGGGATGTAAATTGCCAACAGCCACTCGGGAGAAGTGTATGGTGGTTCCTGAAACATCTAAAAAACAAAGCAACAGAGCCTAGGGCACTTCCACTTATGGTCCTATAGCTTAGGGAAATTAAAATCAAAAGACACAGCCACCCCAAAGGTTGGGACGGCTCTGTTTACAAGAACCTGGTTTACGGTACAAGTTCAATATCGCAGAAAGTGAAAAATGGATAAAGAAGTTGTGGTACTTACGTACAATGCAATATCACTCAGCAATGAAATCTATGTCATCAGGCCCGTAGCAGCATAATGAGTGGATTCAGGTACGATGATTCTAACTGAAATAAGTCACACAGGAAAAGAAACATCATAAGATATCACTAATAGACGGAATGTAAACTTGGCTACACAGGAACTGAATTACAAAACAGAACAGGGTCTCAAATTTAGAAACCCAACTTATGCTTGCTTAAGGGGAAAGGTGAGTTGGGGTGCTGCATAAAACCAGAGATTGAAATGAGCACAGATAAAGTTCCTTAAGCCAAATATGGAATAGACAAGAGCTACTCCTTGCTCAACGAAATGTATTCAACACCCCATATTAAACACCTAAGAATGTACCTGACTAGGAAGTATCTTAAAACCTATGGATTGCTATGTCTCCAAAAGAGAATCAAGCGTGTGTGCAGGGACATAAACGCAGCAGTGATAGGATTGGAGAGGTTCGGTGAGCAAATGAAGACCCTTTGAAGTCATATTGCATGGTACCCATTCCACGGGTCTCAACTCTCCAGGTTTAAGGTATTCTTCCTTCAGCTAAAACATGCATGTGGAACCCAGAGTATGATCAACCGTGTGATCGGGAGACGTGTTCCAATATGTGTCAGTTTTCGTCCCCTGGTACTCGGGTGCAACATTCCAGACGCTTTACTAACACTCTCCCGACTTGGAGAGTCAGTGCCTTTAACCTCCTGTTTGGCCCAGTTTGCAATTTCTGCGGAAGATGAACAGGAATAGGGAGAACCAATGACAGACTTGCTGGAGGTGTCTGGACGGGCAAATTTAACTCTCATTTCCCACCAGGAAGAGGAATTAACCAAAGGCTCAGCGTGCCGTGCCGGAACCAGATTAGGGCCTGAAGCCATCCTGCGGTGTTGCGGCCAGCTCACGAGAAAGCGAGTTGAAGAAAGGAGCTCAGGGGCACTGTAATTCACAAACCTGCAGAGTTATAAATGACAGCTATCGTCCAAAAATATACTGAAGTAAGGCTGCCAAGAGGACTTGAAAGCGGGGCAGAATTGCAGGAAACCGATTTCAGGAGGTAGACTGGAATTGCATTTAAAGCATAGGAAAAGAGGCAGAACGTCCACAATGATGCACTTGGCCAAAAAGGGCGTATGCGTTTTTTCCTGAATATATTCAGGAAAAAACGCATACGCCCTTTTTGGCCAACCAAGCAAGGTTGCAAAGGAAATCTGCACTACAGTGAAGTCTCACTTCCCCCCGGTCAAAAGGGCCATCTGAAAAAAGTGTAAAATCCAGAAAGGCAGGACAGGCCATGGAGAACTGGGAGCCTTGTTATGCTGATGGGCGGGATGTCAATTGCCAACAGCCACTCGGGAGAAGTGTATGGTGTTTCCTGAAACATCTAAAAAACAAAGCAACAGAGCCTAGGGCACTTCCACTTATGGTCCTATAGCTTAGGTAAATTAAAATCAAAAGACACAGCCACCCCAAAGGTTGGGACGGCTCTGTTTACAAGAACCTGGTTTACGGTACAAGTTCAGTATCGCAGAAAGTGAAAAATGGATAAAGAAGTTGTGGTACTTACGTACAATGCAGTATCACTCAGCAATGAAATCTATGTCATCAGGCCCGTAGCAGCATAATGAGTGGATTCAGGTACGATGATTCTAACTGAAATAAGTCACACAGGAAAAGAAACATCATAAGATATCACTAATACACGGAATGTAAACTTGGCTACACAGGAACTGAATTACAAAACAGAACAGGGTCTCAAATTTAGAAACCCAACTTATGCTTGCTTAAGGGGAAAGGTGAGTTGGGGTGCTGCATAAAACCAGAGATTGAAATGAGCACAGATAAAGTTCCTTAAGCCAAATATGGAATAGACAAGAGCTACTCCTTGCTCAACGAAATGGACTCAACACCCCATATTAAATGCCTAAGAGTGTACCTGACTAGGAAGTATCTTAAAACCTATGGATTGCTATGTCTCTGAAAGAGAATCAAGTGTGTGTACAGGGGCATAAACGCAGCAGTGATAGGATTGGAGAGGTTCGGTGAGCAAATGAAGACCCTTTGAAGTCATATTGCATGGTACCCATTCCACGGGTCTCAACTCTCCAGGTTTAAGGTATTCTTCCTTCAGCTAAAACATGCATGTGGAACCCAGAGTATGATCAACCGTGTGATCGGGAGACGTGTTCCAATATGTCTCAGTTTTCGTCCCCTGGTACTCGGGTGCAACATTCCAGACGCTTTACTAACACTCTCCCGACTTGGAGAGTCAGTGCCTTTAACCTCCTGTTTGGCCCAGTTTGCAATTTCTGCGGAAGATGAACAGGGATAGGGAGAACCAATGACAGACTAGCTGGAGGTGTCTGGACGGGCAAATTTAACTCTCATTTCCCACCAGGAAGAGGAATTAACCAAAGGCTCAGCGTGCCGTGCCGGAACCAGATTAGGGCCTGAAGCCATCCTGCGGGGTTGCGGCCAGCTCACGAGAAAGCGAGTTGAAGAAAGGAGCTCAGGGGCACTGTAATTCACAAACCTGCAGAGTTATAAATGACAGCTATCGTCCAAAAATATACTGAAGTAAGGCTGCCAAGAGGACTTGAAAGCGGGGCAGAATTGCAGGAAACCGATTTCAGGAGGTAGACTGGAATTGCATTTAAAGCATAGGAAAAGAGGCAGAACGTCCACAATGATGCACTTGGCCAAAAAGGGCGTATGCGTTTTTTCCTGAATATATTCAGGAAAAAACGCATACGCCCTTTTTGGCCAACCAAGCAAGCTTGCAAAGGAAATCTGCACTACAATGAAGTCTCACTTCCCCCCGGTCAAAAGGGCCATCTGAAAAAAGTGTAAAATCCAGAAAGGCAGGACAGGCCATGGAGAACTGGGAGCCTTGTTATGCTGATGGGCGGGATGTCAATTGCCAACAGCCACTCGGGAGAAGTGTATGGTGTTTCCTGAAACATCTAAAAAACAAAGCAACAGAGCCTAGGGCACTTCCACTTATGGTCCTATAGCTTAGGGAAATTAAAATCAAAAGACACAGCCACCCCAAAGGTTGGGACGGCTCTGTTTACAAGAACCTGGTTTACGGTACAAGTTCAGTATCGCAGAAAGTGAAAAATGGATAAAGAAGTTGTGGTACTTACGTACAATGCAGTATCACTCAGCAATGAAATCTATGTCATCAGGCCCGTAGCAGCATAATGAGTGGATTCAGGTACGATGATTCTAACTGAAATAAGTCACACAGGAAAAGAAACATCATAAGATATCACTAATAGACGGAATGTAAACTTGGCTACACAGGAACTGAATTACAAAACAGAACAGGGTCTCAAATTTAGAAACCCAACTTATGCTTGCTTAAGGGGAAAGGTGAGTTGGGGTGCTGCATAAAACCAGAGATTGAAATGAGCACAGATAAAGTTCCTTAAGCCAAATATGGAATAGACAAGAGCTACTCCTTGCTCAACGAAATGTATTCAACACCCCATATTAAACACCTAAGAATGTACCTGACTAGGAAGTATCTTAAAACCTATGGATTGCTATGTCTCCAAAAGAGAATCAAGCGTGTGTGCAGGGACATAAACGCAGCAGTGATAGGATTGGAGAGGTTCGGTGAGCAAATGAAGACCCTTTGAAGTCATATTGCATGGTACCCATTCCACGGGTCTCAACTCTCCAGGTTTAAGGTATTCTTCCTTCAGCTAAAACATGCATGTGGAACCCAGAGTATGATCAACCGTGTGATCGGGAGACGTGTTCCAATATGTGTCAGTTTTCGTCCCCTGGTACTCGGGTGCAACATTCCAGACGCTTTACTAACACTCTCCCGACTTGGAGAGTCAGTGCCTTTAACCTCCTGTTTGGCCCAGTTTGCAATTTCTGCGGAAGATGAACAGGAATAGGGAGAACCAATGACAGACTTGCTGGAGGTGTCTGGACGGGCAAATTTAACTCTCATTTCCCACCAGGAAGAGGAATTAACCAAAGGCTCAGCGTGCCGTGCCGGAACCAGATTAGGGCCTGAAGCCATCCTGCGGTGTTGCGGCCAGCTCACGAGAAAGCGAGTTGAAGAAAGGAGCTCAGGGGCACTGTAATTCACAAACCTGCAGAGTTATAAATGACAGCTATCGTCCAAAAATATACTGAAGTAAGGCTGCCAAGAGGACTTGAAAGCGGGGCAGAATTGCAGGAAACCGATTTCAGGAGGTAGACTGGAATTGCATTTAAAGCATAGGAAAAGAGGCAGAACGTCCACAATGATGCACTTGGCCAAAAAGGGCGTATGCGTTTTTTCCTGAATATATTCAGGAAAAAACGCATACGCCCTTTTTGGCCAACCAAGCAAGGTTGCAAAGGAAATCTGCACTACAGTGAAGTCTCACTTCCCCCCGGTCAAAAGGGCCATCTGAAAAAAGTGTAAAATCCAGAAAGGCAGGACAGGCCATGGAGAACTGGGAGCCTTGTTATGCTGATGGGCGGGATGTCAATTGCCAACAGCCACTCGGGAGAAGTGTATGGTGTTTCCTGAAACATCTAAAAAACAAAGCAACAGAGCCTAGGGCACTTCCACTTATGGTCCTATAGCTTAGGTAAATTAAAATCAAAAGACACAGCCACCCCAAAGGTTGGGACGGCTCTGTTTACAAGAACCTGGTTTACGGTACAAGTTCAGTATCGCAGAAAGTGAAAAATGGATAAAGAAGTTGTGGTACTTACGTACAATGCAGTATCACTCAGCAATGAAATCTATGTCATCAGGCCCGTAGCAGCATAATGAGTGGATTCAGGTACGATGATTCTAACTGAAATAAGTCACACAGGAAAAGAAACATCATAAGATATCACTAATACACGGAATGTAAACTTGGCTACACAGGAACTGAATTACAAAACAGAACAGGGTCTCAAATTTAGAAACCCAACTTATGCTTGCTTAAGGGGAAAGGTGAGTTGGGGTGCTGCATAAAACCAGAGATTGAAATGAGCACAGATAAAGTTCCTTAAGCCAAATATGGAATAGACAAGAGCTACTCCTTGCTCAACGAAATGGACTCAACACCCCATATTAAATGCCTAAGAGTGTACCTGACTAGGAAGTATCTTAAAACCTATGGATTGCTATGTCTCTGAAAGAGAATCAAGTGTGTGTACAGGGGCATAAACGCAGCAGTGATAGGATTGGAGAGGTTCGGTGAGCAAATGAAGACCCTTTGAAGTCATATTGCATGGTACCCATTCCACGGGTCTCAACTCTCCAGGTTTAAGGTATTCTTCCTTCAGCTAAAACATGCATGTGGAACCCAGAGTATGATCAACCGTGTGATCGGGAGACGTGTTCCAATATGTCTCAGTTTTCGTCCCCTGGTACTCGGGTGCAACATTCCAGACGCTTTACTAACACTCTCCCGACTTGGAGAGTCAGTGCCTTTAACCTCCTGTTTGGCCCAGTTTGCAATTTCTGCGGAAGATGAACAGGGATAGGGAGAACCAATGACAGACTAGCTGGAGGTGTCTGGACGGGCAAATTTAACTCTCATTTCCCACCAGGAAGAGGAATTAACCAAAGGCTCAGCGTGCCGTGCCGGAACCAGATTAGGGCCTGAAGCCATCCTGCGGGGTTGCGGCCAGCTCACGAGAAAGCGAGTTGAAGAAAGGAGCTCAGGGGCACTGTAATTCACAAACCTGCAGAGTTATAAATGACAGCTATCGTCCAAAAATATACTGAAGTAAGGCTGCCAAGAGGACTTGAAAGCGGGGCAGAATTGCAGGAAACCGATTTCAGGAGGTAGACTGGAATTGCATTTAAAGCATAGGAAAAGAGGCAGAACGTCCACAATGATGCACTTGGCCAAAAAGGGCGTATGCGTTTTTTCCTGAATATATTCAGGAAAAAACGCATACGCCCTTTTTGGCCAACCAAGCAAGCTTGCAAAGGAAATCTGCACTACAATGAAGTCTCACTTCCCCCCGGTCAAAAGGGCCATCTGAAAAAAGTGTAAAATCCAGAAAGGCAGGACAGGCCATGGAGAACTGGGAGCCTTGTTATGCTGATGGGCGGGATGTCAATTGCCAACAGCCACTCGGGAGAAGTGTATGGTGTTTCCTGAAACATCTAAAAAACAAAGCAACAGAGCCTAGGGCACTTCCACTTATGGTCCTATAGCTTAGGGAAATTAAAATCAAAAGACACAGCCACCCCAAAGGTTGGGACGGCTCTGTTTACAAGAACCTGGTTTACGGTACAAGTTCAGTATCGCAGAAAGTGAAAAATGGATAAAGAAGTTGTGGTACTTACGTACAATGCAGTATCACTCAGCAATGAAATCTATGTCATCAGGCCCGTAGCAGCATAATGAGTGGATTCAGGTACGATGATTCTAACTGAAATAAGTCACACAGGAAAAGAAACATCATAAGATATCACTAATACAAGGAATGTAAACTTGGCTACACAGGAACTGAATTACAAAACAGAACAGGGTCTCAAATTTAGAAACCCAACTTATGCTTGCTTAAGGGGAAAGGTGAGTTGGGGTGCTGCATAAAACCAGAGATTGAAATGAGCACAGATAAAGTTCCTTAAGCCAAATATGGAATAGACAAGAGCTACTCCTTGCTCAACGAAATGGACTCAACACCCCATATTAAATGCCTAAGAGTGTACCTGACTAGGAAGTATCTTAAAACCTATGGATTGCTATGTCTCTGAAAGAGAATCAAGTGTGTGTACAGGGGGATAAACGCAGCAGTGATAGGATTGGAGAGGTTCGGTGAGCAAATGAAGACCCTATGAAGTCATATTGCATGGTACCCATTCCACGGGTCTCAACTCTCCAGGTTTAAGGTATTCTTCCTTCAGCTAAAACATACATGTGGAACCCAGAGTATGATCAACCGTGTGATCGGGAGACGTGTTCCAATATGTCTCAGTTTTCGTCCCCTGGTACTCAGGTGCAACATTCCAGACGCTTTACTAACACTCTCCCGACTTGGAGAGTCAGTGCCTTTAACCTCCTGTTTGGCCCAGTTTGCAATTTCTGCGGAAGATGAACAGGAATAGGGAGAACCAATGACAGACTAGCTGGAGGTGTCTGGACGGGCAAATTTAACTCTCATTTCCCACCAGGAAGAGGAATTAACCAAAGGCTCAGCGTGCCGTGCCGGAACCAGATTAGGGCCTGAAGCCATCCTGCGGGGTTGCGGCCAGCTCACGAGAAAGCGAGTTGAAGAAAGGAGCTCAGGGGCACTGTAATTCACAAACCTGCAGAGTTATAAATGACAGCTATCGTCCAAAAATATACTGAAGTAAGGCTGCCAAGAGGACTTGAAAGCGGGGCAGAATTGCAGGAAACCGATTTCAGGAGGTAGACTGGAATTGCATTTAAAGCATAGGAAAAGAGGCAGAACGTCCACAATGATGCACTTGGCCAAAAAGTGCGTATGCGTTTTTTCCTGAATATATTCAGGAAAAAACGCATACGCCCTTTTCGGCCAACCAAGCAAGCTTGCAAAGGAAATCTGCACTACAATGAAGTCTCACTTCCCCCCGGTCAAAAGGGCCATCTGAAAAAAGTGTAAAATCCAGAAAGGCAGGACAGGCCATGGAGAACTGGGAGCCTTGTTATGCTGATGGGCGGGATGTCAATTGCCAACAGCCACTCGGGAGAAGTGTATGGTGTTTCCTGAAACATCTAAAAAACAAAGCAACAGAGCCTAGGGCACTTCCACTTATGGTCCTATAGCTTAGGGAAATTAAAATCAAAAGACACAGCCACCCCAAAAGTTGGGACGGCTCTGTTTACAAGAACCTGGTTTACGGTACAAGTTCAGTATCGCAGAAAGTGAAAAATGGATAAAGAAGTTGTGGTACTTACGTACAATGCAGTATCACTCAGCAATGAAATCTATGTCATCAGGCCCGTAGCAGCATAATGAGTGGATTCAGGTACGATGATTCTAACTGAAATAAGTCACACAGGAAAAGAAACATCATAAGATATCACTAATACACGGAATGTAAACTTGGCTACACAGGAACTGAATTACAAAACAGAACAGGGTCTCAAATTTAGAAACCCAACTTATGCTTGCTTAAGGGGAAAGGTGAGTTGGGGTGCTGCATAAAACCAGAGATTGAAATGAGCACAGATAAAGTTCCTTAAGCCAAATATGGAATAGACAAGAGCTACTCCTTGCTCAACGAAATGGACTCAACACCCCATATTAAATGCCTAAGAGTGTACCTGACTAGGAAGTATCTTAAAACCTATGGATTGCTATGTCTCTGAAAGAGAATCAAGTGTGTGTACAGGGGCATAAACGCAGCAGTGATAGGATTGGAGAGGTTCGGTGAGCAAATGAAGACCCTTTGAAGTCATATTGCATGGTACCCATTCCACGAGTCTCAACTCTCCAGGTTTAAGGTATTCTTCCTTCAGCTAAAACATGCATGTGGAACCCAGAGTATGATCAACCGTGTGATCGGGAGACGTGTTCCAATATGTCTCAGTTTTCGTCCCCTGGTACTCGGGTGCAACATTCCAGACGCTTTACTAACACTCTCCCGACTTGGAGAGTCAGTGCCTTTAACCTCCTGTTTGGCCCAGTTTGCAATTTCTGCAGAAGATGAACAGGAATAGGGAGAACCAATGACAGACTAGCTGGAGGTGTCTGGACGGGCAAATTTAACTCTCATTTCCCACCAGGAAGAGGAATTAACCAAAGGCTCAGCGTGCCGTGCCGGAACCAGATTAGGGCCTGAAGCCATCCTGCGGTGTTGCGGCCAGCTCACGAGAAAGCGAGTTGAAGAAAGGAGCTCAGGGGCACTGTAATTCACAAACCTGCAGAGTTATAAATGACAGCTATCGTCCAAAAATATACTGAAGTAAGGCTGCCAAGAGGACTTGAAAGCGGGGCAGAATTGCAGGAAACCGATTTCAGGAGGTAGACTGGAATTGCATTTAAAGCATAGGAAAGGAGGCAGAACGTCCACAATGATGCACTTGGCCAAAAAGGGCGTATGCGTTTTTTCCTGAATATATTCAGGAAAAAACGCATACGCCCTTTTTGGCCAACCAAGCAAGCTTGCAAAGGAAATCTGCACTACAATGAAGTCTCACTTCCCCCCGGTCAAAAGGGCCATCTGAAAAAAGTGTAAAATCCAGAAAGGCAGGACAGGCCATGGAGAACTGGGAGCCTTGTTATGCTGATGGGCGGGATGTCAATTGCCAACAGCCACTCGGGAGAAGTGTATGGTGTTTCCTGAAACATCTAAAAAACAAAGCAACAGAGCCTAGGGCACTTCCACTTATGGTCCTATAGCTTAGGGAAATTAAAATCAAAAGACACAGCCACCCCAAAGGTTGGGACGGCTCTGTTTACAAGAACCTGGTTTACGGTACAAGTTCAATATCGCAGAAAGTGAAAAATGGATAAAGAAGTTGTGGTACTTACGTACAATGCAATATCACTCAGCAATGAAATCTATGTCATCAGGCCCGTAGCAGCATAATGAGTGGATTCAGGTACGATGATTCTAAATGAAATAAGTCACACAGAAAAAGAAACATCATAAGATATCACTAATACACGGAATGTAAACTTGGCTACACAGGAACTGAATTACAAAACAGAACAGGGTCTCAAGTTTAGAAAACCAACTTATGCTTGCTTAAGGGGAAAGGTGAGTTGGGGTGCTGCATAAAACCAGAGACTGAAATGAGCACAGATAAAGTTCCTTAAGCCAAATATGGAATAGACAAGAGCTACTCCTTGCTCAACGAAATGGACTCAACACCCCATATTAAATGCCTAAGAGTGTACCTGACTAGGAAGTATCTTAAAACCTATGGATTGCTATGTCTCTGAAAGAGAATCAAGTGTGTGTACAGGGGCATAAACGCAGCAGTGATAGGATTGGAGAGGTTCGGTGAGCAAATGAAGACCCTTTGAAGTCATATTGCATGGTACCCATTCCACGGGTCTCAACTCTCCAGGTTTAAGGTATTCTTCCTTCAGCTAAAACATGCATGTGGAACCCAGAGTATGATCAACCGTGTGATCGGGAGACGTGTTCCAATATGTCTCAGTTTTCGTCCCCTGGTACTCGGGTGCAACATTCCAGACGCTTTACTAACACTCTCCCGACTTGGAGAGTCAGTGCCTTTAACCTCCTGTTTGGCCCAGTTTGCAATTTCTGCGGAAGATGAACAGGAATAGGCAGAACCAATGACAGACTAGCTGGAGGTGTCTGGACGGGCAAATTTAACTCTCATTTCCCACCAGGAAGAGGAATTAACCAAAGGCTCAGCGTGCCGTGCCGGAACCAGATTAGGGCCTGAAGCCATCCTGCGGGGTTGCGGCCAGCTCACGAGAAAGCGAGTTGAAGAAAGGAGCTCAGGGGCACTGTAATTCACAAACCTGCAGAGTTATAAATGACAGCTATCGTCCAAAAATATACTGAAGTAAGGCTGCCAAGAGGACTTGAAAGCGGGGCAGAATTGCAGGAAACCGATTTCAGGAGGTAGACTGGAATTGCATTTAAAGCATAGGAAAAGAGGCAGAACGTCCACAATGATGCACTTGGCCAAAAAGGGCGTATGCGTTTTTTCCTGAATATATTCAGGAAAAAACGCATACGCCCTTTTTGGCCAACCAAGCAAGCTTGCAAAGGAAATCTGCACTACAATGAAGTCTCACTTCCCCCCGGTCCAAAGGGCCATCTGAAAAAAGTGTAAAATCCAGAAAGGCAGGACAGGCCATGGAGAACTGGGAGCCTTGTTACGCTGATGGGCGGGATGTAAATTGCCAACAGCCACTCGGGAGAAGTGTATGGTGTTTCCTGAAACATCTAAAAAACAAAGCAACAGAGCCTAGGGCACTTCCACTTATGGTCCTATAGCTTAGGGAAATTAAAATCAAAAGACACAGCCACCCCAAAGGTTGGGACGGCTCTGTTTACAAGAACCTGTTTTACGGTACAAGTTCAATATCGCAGAAAGTGAAAAATGGATAAAGAAGTTGTGGTACTTACGTACAATGCAATATCACTCAGCAATGAAATCTATGTCATCAGCCCCGTAGCAGCATAATGAGTGGATTCAGGTATGATGATTCTAACTGAAATAAGTCACACAGGAAAAGAAACATCATAAGATATCACTAATACACGGAATGTAAACTTGGCTACACAGGAACTGAATTACAAAACAGAACAGGGTCTCAAATTTAGAAACCCAAATTATGCTTGCTTAAGGGGAAAGGTGAGTTGGGGTGCTGCATAAAACCAGAGATTGAAATGAGCACAGATAAAGTTCCTTAAGCCAAATATGGAATAGACAAGAGCTACTCCTTGCTCAACGAAATGGACTCAACACCCCATATTAAATGCCTAAGAGTGTACCTGTCTAGGAAGTATCTTAAAACCTATGGATTGCTATGTCTCTGAAAGAGAATCAAGTGTGTGTACAGGGGCATAAACGCAGCAGTGATAGGATTGGAGAGGTTCGGTGAGCAAATGAAGACCCTTTGAAGTCATATTGCATGGTACCCATTCCACGGGTCTCAACTCTCCAGGTTTAAGGTATTCTTCCTTCAGCTAAAACATGCATGTGGAACCCAGAGTATGATCAACCGTGTGATCGGGAGACGTGTTCCAATATGTCTCAGTTTTCGTCCCCTGGTACTCGGGTGCAACATTCCAGACGCTTTACTAACACTCTCCCGACTTGGAGAGTCAGTGCCTTTAACCTCCTGTTTGGCCCAGTTTGCAATTTCTGCGGAAGATGAACAGGAATAGGCAGAACCAATGACAGACTAGCTGGAGGTGTCTGGACGGGCAAATTTAACTCTCATTTCCCACCAGGAAGAGGAATTAACCAAAGGCTCAGCGTGCCGTGCCGGAACCAGATTAGGGCCTGAAGCCATCCTGCGGGGTTGCGGCCAGCTCACGAGAAAGCGAGTTGAAGAAAGGAGCTCAGGGGCACTGTAATTCACAAACCTGCAGAGTTATAAATGACAGCTATCGTCCAAAAATATACTGAAGTAAGGCTGCCAAGAGGACTTGAACGCGGGGCAGAATTGCAGGAAACCGATTTCAGGAGGTAGACTGGAATTGCATTTAAAGCATAGGAAAAGAGGCAGAACGTCCACAATGATGCACTTGGCCAAAAAGGGCGTATGCGTTTTTTCCTGAATATATTCAGGAAAAAACGCATACGCCCTTTTTGGCCAACCAAGCAAGCTTGCAAAGGAAATCTGCACTACAATGAAGTCTCACTTCCCCCCGGTCAAAAGGGCCATCTGAAAAAAGTGTAAAATCCAGAAAGGCAGGACAGGCCATGGAGAACTGGGAGCCTTGTTATGCTGATGGGCGGGATGTCAATTGCCAACAGCCACTCGGGAGAACTGTATGGTGTTTCCTGAAACATCTAAAAAACAAAGCAACAGAGCCTAGGGCACTTCCACTTATGGTCCTATAGCTTAGGGAAATTAAAATCAAAAGACACAGCCACCCCAAAGGTTGGGACGGCTCTGTTTACAAGAACCTGGTTTACGGTACAAGTTCAATATCGCAGAAAGTGAAAAATGGATAAAGAAGTTGTGGTACTTACGTACAATGCAATATCACTCAGCAATGAAATCTATGTCATCAGGCCCGTAGCAGCATAATGAGTGGATTCAGGTACGATGATTCTAACTGAAATAAGTCACACAGAAAAAGAAACATCATAAGATATCACTAATACACGGAATGTAAACTTGGCTACACAGGAACTGAATTACAAAACAGAACAGGGTCTCAAATTTAGAAAACCAACTTATGCTTGCTTAAGGGGAAAGGTGAGTTGGGGTGCTGCATAAAACCAGAGATTGAAATGAGCACAGATAAAGTTCCTTAAGCCAAATATGGAATAGACAAGAGCTACTCCTTGCTCAACGAAATGGACTCAACACCCCATATTAAATGCCTAAGAGTGTACCTGACTAGGAAGTATCTTAAAACCTATGGATTGCTATGTGTCTGAAAGAGAATCAAGTGTGTGTACAGGGGCATAAACGCAGCAGTGATAGGATTGGAGAGGTTCGGTGAGCAAATGAAGACCCTTTGAAGTCATATTGCATGGTACCCATTCCACGGGTCTCAACTCTCCAGGTTTAAGGTATTCTTCCTTCAGCTAAAACATGCATGTGGAACCCAGAGTATGATCAACCGTGTGATCGGGAGACGTGTTCCAATATGTCTCAGTTTTCGTCCCCTGGTACTCGGGTGCAACATTCCAGACGCTTTACTAACACTCTCCCGACTTGGAGAGTCAGTGCCTTTAACCTCCTGTTTGGCCCAGTTTGCAATTTCTGCGGAAGATGAACAGGAATAGGGAGAACCAATGACAGACTAGCTGGAGGTGTCTGGACGGGCAAATTTAACTCTCATTTCCCACCAGGAAGAGGAATTAACCAAAGGCTCAGCGTGCCGTGCCGGAACCAGATTAGGGCCTGAAGCCATCCTGCGGTGTTGCGGCCAGCTCACGAGAAAGCGAGTTGAAGAAAGGAGCTCAGGGGCACTGTAATTCACAAACCTGCAGAGTTATAAATGACAGCTATCGTCCAAAAATATACTGAAGTAAGGCTGCCAAGAGGACTTGAAAGCGGGGCAGAATTGCAGGAAACCGATTTCAGGAGGTAGACTGGAATTGCATTTAAAGCATAGGAAAAGAGGCAGAACGTCCACAATGATGCACTTGGCCAAAAAGGGCGTATGCGTTTTTTCCTGAATATATTCAGGAAAAAACGCATACGCCCTTTTTGGCCAACCAAGCAAGCTTGCAAAGGAAATCCGCACTACAATGAAGTCTCACTTCCCCCCGGTCCAAAGGGCCATCTGAAAAAAGTGTAAAATCCAGAAAGGCAGGACAGGCCATGGAGAACTGGGAGCCTTGTTATGCTGATGGGCGGGATGTCAATTGCCAACAGCCACTCGGGAGAAGTGTATGGTGGTTCCTGAAACATCTAAAAAACAAAGCAACAGAGCCTAGGGCACTTCCACTTATGGTCCTATAGCTTAGGGAAATTAAAATCAAAAGACACAGCCACCCCAAAGGTTGGGACGGCTCTGTTTACAAGAACCTGGTTTACGGTACAAGTTCAATATCGCAGAAAGTGAAAAATGGATAAAGAAGTTGTGGTACTTACGTACAATGCAATATCACTCAGCAATGAAATCTATGTCATCAGGCCCATAGCAGCATAATGAGTGGATTCAGGTACGATGATTCTAACTGAAATAAGTCACACAGAAAAAGAAACATCATAAGATATCACTAATACACGGAATGTAAACTTGGCTACACAGGAACTGAATTACAAAACAGAACAGGGTCTCAAATTTAGAAAACCAACTTATGCTTGCTTAAGGGGAAAGGTGAGTTGGGGTGCTGCATAAAACCAGAGATTGAAATGAGCACAGATAAAGTTCCTTAAGCCAAATATGGAATAGACAAGAGCTACTCCTTGCTCAACGAAATGGACTCAACACCCCATATTAAATGCCTAAGAGTGTACCTGACTAGGAAGTATCTTAAAACCTATGGATTGCTATGTCTCTGAAAGAGAATCAAGTGTGTGTACAGGGGCATAAACGCAGCAGTGATAGGATTGGAGAGGTTCGGTGAGCAAATGAAGACCCTTTGAAGTCATATTGCATGGTACCCATTCCACGGGTCTCAACTCTCCAGGTTTAAGGTATTCTTCCTTCAGCTAAAACATGCATGTGGAACCCAGAGTATGATCAACCGTGTGATCGGGAGACGTGTTCCAATATGTCTCAGTTTTCGTCCCCTGGTACTCGGGTGCAACATTCCAGACGCTTTACTAACACTCTCCCGACTTGGAGAGTCAGTGCCTTTAACCTCCTGTTTGGCCCAGTTTGCAATTTCTGCGGAAGATGAACAGGAATAGGCAGAACCAATGACAGACTAGCTGGAGGTGTCTGGACGGGCAAATTTAACTCTCATTTCCCACCAGGAAGAGGAATTAACCAAAGGCTCAGCGTGCCGTGCCGGAACCAGATTAGGGCCTGAAGCCATCCTGCGGTGTTGCGGCCAGCTCACGAGAAAGCGAGTTGAAGAAAGGAGCTCAGGGGCACTGTAATTCACAAACCTGCAGAGTTATAAATGACAGCTATCGTCCAAAAATATACTGAAGTAAGGCTGCCAAGAGGACTTGAAAGCGGGGCAGAATTGCAGGAAACCGATTTCAGGAGGTAGACTGGAATTGCATTTAAAGCATAGGAAAAGAGGCAGAACGTCCACAATGATGCACTTGGCCAAAAAGGGCGTATGCGTTTTTTCCTGAATATATTCAGGAAAAAACGCATACGCCCTTTTTGGCCAACCAAGCAAGCTTGCAAAGGAAATCCGCACTACAATGAAGTCTCACTTCCCCCCGGTCCAAAGGGCCATCTGAAAAAAGTGTAAAATCCAGAAAGGCAGGACAGGCCATGGAGAACTGGGAGCCTTGTTATGCTGATGGGCAGGATGTCAATTGCCAACAGCCACTCGGGAGAAGTGTATGGTGGTTCCTGAAACATCTAAAAAACAAAGCAACAGAGCCTAGGGCACTTCCACTTATGGTCCTATAGCTTAGGGAAATTAAAATCAAAAGACACAGCCACCCCAAAGGTTGGGACGGCTCTGTTTACAAGAACCTGGTTTACGGTACAAGTTCAATATCGCAGAAAGTGAAAAATGGATAAAGAAGTTGTGGTACTTACGTACAATGCAGTATCACTCAGCAATGAAATCTATGTCATCAGCCCCGTAGCAGCATAATGAGTGGATTCAGGTACGATGATTCTAACTGAAATAAGTCACACAGAAAAAGAAACATCATAAGGTAACACTAATACACGGAATGTAAACTTGGCTACACAGGAACTGAATTACAAAACAGAACAGGGTCTCAAATTTAGAAAACCAACTTATGCTTGCTTAAGGGGAAAGGTGAGTTGGGGTGCTGCATAAAACCAGAGATTGAAATGAGCACAGATAAAGTTCCTTAAGCCAAATATGGAATAGACAAGAGCTACTCCTTGCTCAACGAAATGTATTCAACACCCCATATTAAACACCTAAGAATGTACCTGACTAGGAAGTATCTTAAAACCTATGGATTGCTATGTCTCCAAAAGAGAATCAAGCGTGTGTGCAGGGGCATAAACGCAGCAGTGATAGGATTGGAGAGGTTCGGTGAGCAAATGAAGACCCTTTGAAGTCATATTGCATGGTACCCATTCCACGGGTCTCAACTCTCCAGGTTTAAGGTATTCTTCCTTCAGCTAAAACATGCATGTGGAACCCAGAGTATGATCAACCGTGTGATCGGGAGGCGTGTTCCAATATGTGTCAGTTTTCGTCACCTGGTACTCGGGTGCAACATTCCAGATGCTTTACTAACACTCTCCCGACTTGGAGAGTCAGTGCCTTTAACCTCCTGTTTGGCCCAGTTTGCAATTTCTGCGGAAGATGAACAGGAATAGGGAGAACCAATGACAGACTAGCTGGAGGTGTCTGGACGGGCAAATTTAACTCTCATTTCCCACCAGGAAGAGGAATTAACCAAAGGCTCAGCGTGCCGTGCCGGAACCAGATTAGGGCCTGAAGCCATCCTGCGGTGTTGCGGCCAGCTCACGAGAAAGCGAGTTGAAGAAAGGAGCTCAGGGGCACTGTAATTCACAAACCTGCAGAGTTATAAATGACAGCTATCGTCCAAAAATATACTGAAGTAAGGCTGCCAAGAGGACTTGAAAGCGGGGCAGAATTGCAGGAAACCGATTTCAGGAGGTAGACTGGAATTGCATTGAAAGCATAGGAAAAGAGGCAGAACGTCCACAATGATGCACTTGGCCAAAAAGGGCGTATGCGTTTTTTCCTGAATATATTCAGGAAAAAACGCATACGCCCTTTTTGGCCAACCAAGCAAGCTTGCAAAGGAAATCTGCACTACAATGAAGTCTCACTTCCCCCCGGTCAAAAGGGCCATCTGAAAAAAGTGTAAAATCCAGAAAGGCAGGACAGGCCATGGAGAACTGGGAGCCTTGTTATGCTGATGGGCGGGATGTCAATTGCCAACAGCCACTCGGGAGAAGTGTATGGTGTTTCCTGAAACATCTAAAAAACAAAGCAACAGAGCCTAGGGCACTTCCACTTATGGTCCTATAGCTTAGGGAAATTAAAATCAAAAGACACAGCCACCCCAAAGGTTGGGACGGCTCTGTTTACAAGAACCTGGTTTACGGTACAAGTTCAATATCGCAGAAAGTGAAAAATGGATAAAGAAGTTGTGGTACTTACGTACAATGCAATATCACTCAGCAATGAAATCTATGTCATCAGGCCTGTAGCAGCATAATGAGTGGATTCAGGTACGATGATTCTAACTGAAATAAGTCACACAGAAAAAGAAACATCATAAGATATCACTAATACACGGAATGTAAACTTGGCTACATAGGAACTGAATTACAAAACAGAACAGGGTCTCAAATTTAGAAAACCAACTTATGCTTGCTTAAGGGGAAAGGTGAGTTGGGGTGCTGCATAAAACCAGAGATTGAAATGAGCACAGATAAAGTTCCTTAAGCCAAATATGGAATAGACAAGAGCTACTCCTTGCTCAACGAAATGGACTCAACACCCCATATTAAATGCCTAAGAGTGTACCTGACTAGGAAGTATCTTAAAACCTATGGATTGCTATGTCTCTGAAAGAGAATCAAGTGTGTGTACAGGGGCATAAACGCAGCAGTGATAGGATTGGAGAGGTTTGGTGAGCAAATGAAGACCCTTTGAAGTCATATTGCATGGTACCCATTCCACGGGTCTCAACTCTCCAGGTTTAAGGTATTCTTCCTTCAGCTAAAACATGCATGTGGAACCCAGAGTATGATCAACCGTGTGATCGGGAGACGTGTTCCAATATGTGTCAGTTTTCGTCCCCTGGTACTCGGGTGCAACATTCCAGACGCTTTACTAACACTCTCCCGACTTGGAGAGTCAGTGCCTTTAACCTCCTGTTTGGCCCAGTTTGCAATTTCTGCGGAAGATGAACAGGAATAGGGAGAACCAATGACAGACTAGCTGGAGGTGTCTGGACGGGCAAATTTAACTCTCATTTCCCACCAGGAAGAGGAATTAACCAAAGGCTCAGCGTGCCGTGCCGGAACCAGATTAGGGCCTGAAGCCATCCTGCGGTGTTGCGGCCAGCTCTCGAGAAAGCGAGTTGAAGAAAGGAGCTCAGGGGCACTGTAATTCACAAACCTGCAGAGTTATAAATGACAGCTATCGTCCAAAAATATACTGAAGTAAGGCTGCCAAGAGGACTTGAAAGCGGGGCAGAATTGCAGGAAACCGATTTCAGGAGGTAGACTGGAATTGCATTTAAAGCATAGGAAAAGAGGCAGAACGTCCACAATGATGCACTTGGCCAAAAAGGGCGTATGCGTTTTTTCCTGAATATATTCAGGAAAAAACGCATACGCCCTTTTTGGCCAACCAAGCAAGCTTGCAAAGGAAATCTGCACTACAGTGAAGTCTCACTTCCCCCCGGTCAAAAGGGCCATCTGAAAAAAGTGTAAAATCCAGAAAGGCAGGACAGGCCATGGAGAACTGGGAGCCTTGTTATGCTGATGGGCGGGATGTCAATTGCCAACAGCCACTCGGGAGAAGTGTATGGTGTTTCCTGAAACATCTAAAAAACAAAGCAACAGAGCCTAGGGCACTTCCACTTATGGTCCTATAGCTTAGGGAAATTAAAATAAAAAAGACACAGCCACCCCAAAGGTTGGGACGGCTCTGTTTACAAGAACCTGGTTTACGGTACAAGTTCAATATCGCAGAAAGTGAAAAATGGATAAAGAAGTTGTGGTACTTACGTACAATGCAATATCACTCAGCAATGAAATCTATGTCATCAGGCCCGTAGCAGCATAATGAGTGGATTCAGGTACGATGATTCTAACTGAAATAAGTCACACAGAAAAAGAAACATCATAAGATATCACTAATACACGGAATGTAACCTTGGCTACACAGGAACTGAATTACAAAACAGAACAGGGTCTCTAATTTAGAAACCCAACTTATGCTTGCTTAAGGGGAAAGGTGAGTTGGGGTGCTGCATAAAACCAGAGATTGAAATGAGCACAGATAAAGTTCCTTAAGCCAAATATGGAATAGACAAGAGCTACTCCTTGCTCAACGAAATGGACTCAACACCCCATATTAAATGCCTAAGAGTGTACCTGACTAGGAAGTATCTTAAAACCTATGGATTGCTATGTGTCTGAAAGAGAATCAAGTGTGTGTACAGGGGCATAAACGCAGCAGTGATAGGATTGGAGAGGTTCGGTGAGCAAATGAAGACCCTTTGAAGTCATATTGCATGGTACCCATTCCACGGGTCTCAACTCTCCAGGTTTAAGGTATTCTTCCTTCAGCTAAAACATGCATGTGGAACCCAGAGTATGATCAACCGTGTGATCGGGAGACGTGTTCCAATATGTCTCAGTTTTCGTCCCCTGGTACTCGGGTGCAACATTCCAGACGCTTTACTAACACTCTCCCGACTTGGAGAGTCAGTGCCTTTAACCTCCTGTTTGGCCCAGTTTGCAATTTCTGCGGAAGATGAACAGGAATAGGCAGAACCAATGACAGACTAGCTGGAGGTGTCTGGACGGGCAAATTTAACTCTCATTTCCCACCAGGAAGAGGAATTAACCAAAGGCTCAGCGTGCCGTGCCGGAACCAGATTAGGGCCTGAAGCCATCCTGCGGTGTTGCGGCCAGCTCACGAGAAAGCGAGTTGAAGAAAGGAGCTCAGGGGCACTGTAATTCACAAACCTGCAGAGTTATAAATGACAGCTATCGTCCAAAAATATACTGAAGTAAGGCTGCCAAGAGGACTTGAAAGCGGGGCAGAATTGCAGGAAACCGATTTCAGGAGGTAGACTGGAATTGCATTTAAAGCATAGGAAAAGAGGCAGAACGTCCACAATGATGCACTTGGCCAAAAAGGGCGTATGCGTTTTTTCCTGAATATATTCAGGAAAAAACGCATACGCCCTTTTTGGCCAACCAAGCAAGCTTGCAAAGGAAATCTGCACTACAATGAAGTCTCACTTCCCCCCGGTCCAAAGGGCCATCTGAAAAAAGTGTAAAATCCAGAAAGGCAGGACAGGCCATGGAGAACTGGGAGCCTTGTTACGCTGATGGGCGGGATATCAATTGCCAACAGCCACTCGGGAGAAGTGTATGGTGTTTCCTGAAACATCTAAAAAACAAAGCAACAGAGCCTAGGGCACTTCCACTTATGGTCCTATAGCTTAGGGAAATTAAAATCAAAAGACACAGCCACCCCAAAGGTTGGGACGGCTCTGTTTACAAGAACCTGTTTTACGGTACAAGTTCAATATCGCAGAAAGTGAAAAATGGATAAAGAAGTTGTGGTACTTACGTACAATGCAATATCACTCTGCAATGAAATCTATGTCATCAGCCCCGTAGCAGCATAATGAGTGGATTCAGGTATGATGATTCTAACTGAAATAAGTCACACAGGAAAAGAAACATCATAAGATATCACTAATACACGGAATGTAACCTTGGCTACACAGGAACTGAATTACAAAACAGAACAGGGTCTCAAATTTAGAAACCCAAATTATGCTTGCTTAAGGGGAAAGGTGAGTTGGGGTGCTGCATAAAACCAGAGATTGAAATGAGCACAGATAAAGTTCCTTAAGCCAAATATGGAATATACAAGAGCTACTCCTTGCTCAATGAAATGGACTCAACACCCCATATTAAATGCCTAAGAGTGTACCTGACTAGGAAGTATCTTAAAACCTATGGATTGCTATGTCTCTGAAAGAGAATCAAGTGTGTGTACAGGGGGATAAACGCAGCAGTGATAGGATTGGAGAGGTTCGGTGTGCAAATGAAGACCCTTTGAAGTCATATTGCATGGTACCCATTCCACGGGTCTCAACTCTCCAGGTTTAAGGTATTCTTCCTTCAGCTAAAACATGCATGTGGAACCCAGAGTATGATCAACCGTGTGATCGGGAGACGTGTTCCAATATGTCTCAGTTTTCGTCCCCTGGTACTCGGGTGCAACATTCCAGACGCTTTACTAACACTCTTCCGACTTGGAGAGTCAGTGCCTTTAACCTCCTGTTTGGCCCAGTTTGCAATTTCTGCAGAAGATGAACAGGAATAGGGAGAACCAATGACAGAGTAGCTGGAGGTGTCTGGACGGGCAAATTTAACTCTCATTTCCCACCAGGAAGAGGAATTAACCAAAGGCTCAGCGTGCCGTGCCGGAACCAGATTAGGGCCTGAAGCCATCCTGCGGTGTTGCGGCCAGCTCACGAGAAAGCGAGTTGAAGAAAGGAGCTCAGGGGCACTGTAATTCACAAACCTGTAGAGTTATAAATGACAGCTATCGTCCAAAAATATACTGAAGTAAGGCTGCCAAGAGGACTTGAAAGCGGGGCAGAATTGCAGGAAACCGATTTCAGGAGGTAGACTGGAATTGCATTTAAAGCATAGGAAAAGAGGCAGAACGTCCACAATGATGCACTTGGCCAAAAAGGGCGTATGTGTTTTTTCCTGAATATATTCAGGAAAAAACGCATACGCCCTTTTTGGCCAACCAAGCAAGCTTGCAAAGGAAATCTGCACTACAATGAAGTCTCACTTCCCCCCGGTCCAAAGGGCCATCTGAAAAAAGTGTAAAATCCAGAAAGGCAGGACAGGCCATGGAGAACTGGGAGCCTTGTTATGATGATGGGCGGGATGTAAATTGCCAACAGCCACTCGGGAGAAGTGTATGGTGTTTCCTGAAACATCTAAAAAACAAAGCAACAGAGCCTAGGGCACTTCAACTTATGGTCCTATAGCTTAGGGAAATTAAAATCAAAAGACACAGCCACCCCAAAGGTTGGGACGGCTCTGTTTACAAGAACCTGTTTTACGGTACAAGTTCAATATCGCAGAAAGTGAAAAATGGATAAAGAAGTTGTGGTACTTACGTACAATGCAATATCACTCAGCAATGAAATCTATGTCATCAGCCCCGTAGCAGCATAATGAGTGGATTCAGGTATGATGATTCTAACTGAAATAAGTCACACAGGAAAAGAAACATCATAAGATATCACTAATACACGGAATGTAACCTTGGCTACACAGGAACTGAATTACAAAACAGAACAGGGTCTCAAATTTAGAAACCCAAATTATGCTTTCTTAAGGGGAAAGGTGAGTTGGGGTGCTGCATAAAACCAGAGATTGAAATGAGCACAGATAAAGTTCCTTAAGCCAAATATGGAATAGACAAGAGCTACTCCTTGCTCAACGAAATGGACTCAACACCCCATATTAAATGCCTAAGAGTGTACCTGACTAGGAAGTATCTTAAAACCTATGGATTGCTATGTCTCTGAAAGAGAATCAAGTGTGTGTACAGGGGCATAAACGCAGCAGTGATAGGATTGGAGAGGTTCGGTGAGCAAATGAAGACCCTTTGAAGTCATATTGCATGGTACCCATTCCACGGGTCTCAACTCTCCAGGTTTAAGGTATTCTTCCTTCAGCTAAAACATGCATGTGGAACCCAGAGTATGATCAACCGTGTGATCGGGAGACGTGTTCCAATATGTCTCAGTTTTCGTCCCCTGGTACTCGGGTGCAACATTCCAGACGCTTTACTAACACTCTCCCGACTTGGAGAGTTAGTGCCTTTAACCTCCTGTTTGGCCCAGTTTGCAATTTCTGCGGAAGATGAACAGGAATAGGGAGAACCAATGACAGACTAGCTGGAGGTGTCTGGACGGGCAAATTTAACTCTCATTTCCCACCAGGAAGAGGAATTAACCAAAGGCTCAGCGTGCCGTGCCGGAACCAGATTAGGGCCTGAAGCCATCCTGCGGTGTTGCGGCCAGCTTACGAGAAAGCGAGTTGAAGAAAGGAGCTCAGGGGCACTGTAATTCACAAACCTGCAGAGTTATAAATGACAGCTATCGTCCAAAAATATACTGAAGTAAGGCTGCCAAGAGGACTTGAAAGCGGGGCAGAATTGCAGGAAACCGATTTCAGGAGGTAGACTGGAATTGCATTGAAAGCATAGGAAAAGAGGCAGAACGTCCACAATGATGCACTTGGCCAAAAAGGGCGTATGCGTTTTTTCCTGAATATATTCAGGAAAAAACGCATACGCCCTTTTTGGCCAACCAAGCAAGCTTGCAAAGGAAATCTGCACTACAATGAAGTCTCACTTCCCCCCGGTCCAAAGGGCCATCTGAAAAAAGTGTAAAATCCAGAAAGGCAGGACAGGCCATGGAGAACTGGGAGCCTTGTTATGCTGATGGGCCGGATGTCAATTGCCAACAGCCACTCGGGAGAAGTGTATGGTGTTTCCTGAAACATCTAAAAAACAAAGCAACAGAGCCTAGGGCACTTCCACTTATGGTCCTATAGCTTAGGGAAATTAAAATCAAAAGACACAGCCACCCCAAAGGTTGGGACGGCTCTGTTTACAAGAACCTGGTTTACGGTACAAGTTCAATATCGCAGAAAGTGAAAAATGGATAAAGAAGTTGTGGTACTTACGTACAATGCAGTATCACTCAGAAATGAAATCTATGTCATCAGCCCCGTAGCAGCATAATGAGTGGATTCAGGTATGATGATTCTAACTGAAATAAGTCACACAGGAAAAGAAACATCATAAGATATCACTAATACACGGAATGTAAACTTGGCTACACAGGAACTGAATCACAAAACAGAACAGGGTCTCAAATTTAGAAAACCAACTTATGCTTGCTTAAGGGGAAAGGTGAGTTGGGGTGCTGCATAAAACCAGAGATTGAAATGAGCACAGATAAAGTTCCTTAAGCCAAATATGGAATAGACAAGAGCTACTCCTTGCTCAACGAAATGAACTCAACACCCCATATTAAATGCCTAAGAGTGTACCTGACTAGGAAGTATCTTAAAACCTATGGATTGCTATGTGTCTGAAAGAGAATCAAGTGTGTGTACAGGGGCATAAACGCAGCAGTGAGAGGATTGGAGAGGTTCGGTGAGCAAATGAAGACCCTTTGAAGTCATATTGCATGGTACCCATTCCACGGGTCTCAACTCTCCAGGTTTAAGGTATTCTTCCTTCAGCTAAAACATGCATGTGGAACCCAGAGTATGATCAACCGTGTGATCGGGAGACGTGTTCCAATATGTCTCAGTTTTCGTCCCCTGGTACTCGGGTGCAACATTCCAGACGCTTTACTAACACTCTCCCGACTTGGAGAGTCAGTGCCTTTAACCTCCTGTTTGGCCCAGTTTGCAATTTCTGCGGAAGATGAACAGGAATAGGGAGAACCAATGACAGAGTAGCTGGAGGTGTCTGGACGGGCAAATTTAACTCTCATTTCCCACCAGGAAGAGGAATTAACCAAAGGCTCAGCATGCCGTGCCGGAACCAGATTAGGGCCTGAAGCCATCCTGCGGTGTTGCGGCCAGCTCACGAGAAAGCGAGTTGAAGAAAGGAGCTCAGGGGCACTGTAATTCACAAACCTGCAGAGTTATAAATGACAGCTATCGTCCAAAAATATACTGAAGTAAGGCTGCCAAGAGGACTTGAAAGCGGGGCAGAATTGCAGGAAACCGATTTCAGGAGGTAGACTGGAATTGCATTTAAAGCATAGGAAAAGAGGCAGAACGTCCACAATGATGCACTTGGCCAAAAAGGGCGTATGCGTTTTTTCCTGAATATATTCAGGAAAAAACGCATACGCCCTTTTTGGCCAACCAAGCAAGCTTGCAAAGGAAATCTGCACTACAATGAAGTCTCACTTCCCCGCGGTCCAAAGGGCCATCTGAAAAAAGTGTAAAATCCAGAAAGGCAGGACAGGCCATGGAGAACTGGGAGCCTTGTTACGCTGATGGGCGGGATGTCAATTGCCAACAGCCACTCGGAAGAAGTGTATGGTGTTTCCTGAAACATCTAAAAAACAAAGCAACAGAGCCTAGGGCACTTCCACTTATGGTCCTATAGCTTAGGGAAATTAAAATCAAAAGACACAGCCACCCCAAAGGTTGGGACGGCTCTGTTTACAAGAACCTGGTTTACGGTACAAGTTCAATATCGCAGAAAGTGAAAAATGGATAAAGAAGTTGTGGTACTTACGTACAATGCAGTATCACTCAGCAATGAAATCTATGTCATCAGGCCCGTAGCAGCATAATGAGTAGATTCAGGTATGATGATTCTAACTGAAATAAGTCACACAGGAAAAGAAACATCATAAGATTTCACTAATACACGGAATGTAAACTTGGCTACACAGGAACTGAATTACAAAACAGAACAGGGTCTCAAATTTAGAAAACAAACTTATGCTTGCTTAAGGGGAAACGTGAGTTGGGGTGCTGCATAAAACCAGAGATTGAAATGAGCACAGATAAAGTTCCTTAAGCCAAATATGGAATAGACAAGAGCTACTCCTTGCTCAACGAAATGGACTCAACACCCCATATTAAATGCCTAAGAGTGTACCTGACTAGGAAGTATCTTAAAACCTATGGATTGCTATGTCTCTGAAAGAGAATCAAGTGTGTGTACAGGGGCATAAACGCAGCAGTGATAGGATTGGAGAGGTTCGGTGAGCAAATGAAGACCCTTTGAAGTCATATTGCATGGTACCCATTCCACGGGTCTCAACTCTCCAGGTTTAAGGTATTCTTCCTTCAGCTAAAACATGCATGTGGAACCCAGAGTATGATCAACCGTGTGATCGGGAGACGTGTTCCAATATGTCTCAGTTTTCGTCCCCTGGTACTCGGGTGCAACATTCCAGACGCTTTACTAACACTCTCCCGACTTGGAGAGTCAGTGCCTTTAACCTCCTGTTTGGCCCAGTTTGCAATTTCTGCGGAAGATGAACAGGAATAGGCAGAACCAATGACAGACTAGCTGGAGGTGTCTGGACGGGCAAATTTAACTCTCATTTCCCACCAGGAAGAGGAATTAACCAAAGGCTCAGCGTGCCGTGCCGGAACAAGATTAGGGCCTGAAGCCATCCTGCGGTGTTGCGGCCAGCTCACGAGAAAGCGAGTTGAAGAAAGGAGCTCAGGGGCACTGTAATTCACAAACCTGCAGAGTTATAAATGACAGCTATCGTCCAAAATATACTGAAGTAAGGCTGCCAAGAGGACTTGAAAGCGGGGCAGAATTGCAGGAAACCGATTTCAGGAGGTAGACTGGAATTGCATTTAAAGCATAGGAAAAGAGGCAGAACGTCCACAATGATGCACTTGGCCAAAAAGGGCGTATGCGTTTTTTCCTGAATATATTCAGGAAAAAACGCATACGCCCTTTTTGGCCAACCAAGCAAGCTTGCAAAGGAAATGTGCACTACAATGAAGTCTCACTTCCCCCCGGTCCAAAGGGCCATCTGAAAAAAGTGTAAAATCCAGAAAGGCAGGACAGGCCATGGAGAACTGGGAGCCTTGTTATGCTGATGGGCGGGATGTAAATTGCCAACAGCCACTCGGGAGAAGTGTATGGTGTTTCCTGAAACATCTAAAAAACAAAGCAACAGAGCCTAGGGCACTTCCACTTATGGTCCTATAGCTTAGGGAAATTAAAATCAAAAAGACACAGCCACCCCAAAGGTTGGGACGGCTCTGTTTACAAGAACCTGGTTTACGGTACAAGTTCAATATCGCAGAAAGTGAAAAATGGATAAAGAAGTTGTGGTACTTACGTACAATGCAGTATCACTCAGAAATGAAATCTATGTCATCAGGCCTGTAGCAGCATAATGAGTGGATTCAGGTATGATGATTCTAACTGAAATAAGTCACACAGGAAAAGAAACATCATAAGATATCACTAATACACGGAATGTAAACTTGGCTACACAGGAACTGAATTACAAAACAGAACAGGGTCTCAAATTTAGAAAACCAACTTATGCTTGCTTAAGGGGAAAGGTGAGTTGGGGTGCTGCATAAAACCAGAGATTGAAATGAGCACAGATAAAGTTCCTTAAGCCAAATATGGAATAGACAAGAGCTACTCCTTGCTCAACGAAATGGACTCAACACCCCATATTAAATGCCTAAGAGTGTAACTGACTAGGAAGTATCTTAAAACCTATGGATTGCTATGTCTCTGAAAGAGAATCAAGTGTGTGTACAGGGGCATAAACACAGCAGTGATAGGATTGGAGAGGTTCAGTGAGCAAATGAAGACCCTTTGAAGTCATATTGCATGGTACCCATTCCACGGGTCTCAACTCTCCAAGTTTAAGGTATTCTTCCTTCAGCTAAAACATGCATGTGGAACCCAGAGTATGATCAACCGTGTGATCGGGAGACGTGTTCCAATATGTCTCAGTTTTCGTCCCCTGGTACTCGGGTGCAACATTCCAGACGCTTTACTAACACTCTCCCGACTTGGAGAGTCAGTGCCTTTAACCTCCTGTTTGGGCCAGTTTGCAATTTCTGCGGAAGATGAACAGGAATAGGGAGAACCAATGACAGACTAGCTGGAGGTGTCTGGACGGGCAAATTTAACTCTCATTTCCCACCAGGAAGAGGAATTAACCAAAGGCTCAGCGTGCCGTGCCGGAACCAGATTAGGGCCTGAAGCCATCCTGCGGTGTTGCGGCCAGCTCACGAGAAAGCGAGTTGAAGAAAGGAGCTCAGGGGCACTGTAATTCACAAACCTGCAGAGTTATAAATGACAGCTATCGTCCAAAAATATACTGAAGTAAGGCTGCCAAGAGGACTTGAAAGCGGGGCAGAATTGCAGGAAACCGATTTCAGGAGGTAGACTGGAATTGCATTTAAAGCATAGGAAAAGAGGCAGAACGTCCACAATGATGCACTTGGCCAAAAAGTGCGTATGCGTTTTTTCCTGAATATATTCAGGAAAAAACGCATACGCCCTTTTTGGCCAACCAAGCAAGCTTGCAAAGGAAATCTGCACTACAATGAAGTCTCACTTCCCCCCGGTCCAAAGGGCCATCTGAAAAAAGTGTAAAATCCAGAAAGGCAGGACAGGCCATGGAGAACTGGGAGCCTTGTTACGCTGATGGGCGGGATGTAAATTGCCAACAGCCACTCGGAAGAAGTGTATGGTGTTTCCTGAAACATCTAAAAAACAAAGCAACAGAGCCTAGGGCACTTCCACTTATGGTCCTATAGCTTAGGGAAATTAAAATCAAAAGACACAGCCACCCCAAAGGTTGGGACGGCTCTGTTTACAAGAACCTGGTTTACGGTACAAGTTCAATATCGCAGAAAGTGAAAAATGGATAAAGAAGTTGTGGTACTTACGTACAATGCAATATCACTCAGCAATGAAATCTATGTCATCAGCCCCGTAGCAGCATAATGAGTGGATTCAGGTATGATGATTCTAACTGAAATAAGTCACACAGGAAAAGAAACATCATAAGATATCACTAATACACGGAATGTAACCTTGGCTACACAGGAACTGAATTACAAAACAGAACAGGGTCTCAAATTTAGAAACCCAACTTATGCTTGCTTAAGGGGAAAGGTGAGTTGGGGTGCTGCATAAAACCAGAGATTGAAATGAGCACAGATAAAGTTCCTTAAGCCAAATATGGAATATACAAGAGCTACTCCTTCCTCAACGAATTGGACTCAACACCCCATATTAAATGCCTAAGAGTGTACCTGACTAGGAAGTATCTTAAAACCTATGGATTGCTATGTGTCTGAAAGAGAATCAAGTGTGTGTACAGGGGCATAAACGCAGCAGTGATAGGATTGGAGAGGTTCGGTGAGCAAATGAAGACCCTTTGAAGTCATATTGCATGGTACCCATTCCACGGGTCTCAACTCTCCAGGTTTAAGGTATTCTTCCTTCAGCTAAAACATGCATGTGGAACCCAGAGTATGATCAACCGTGTGATCGGGAGACGTGTTCCAATATGTCTCAGTTTTCGTCCCCTGGTACTCGGGTGCAACATTCCAGACGCTTTACTAACACTCTCCCGACTTGGAGAGTCAGTGCCTTTAACCTCCTATTTGGCCCAGTTTGCAATTTCTGCGGAAGATGAACAGGAATAGGCAGAACCAATGACAGACTAGCTGGAGGTGTCTGGACGGGCAAATTTAACTCTCATTTCCCATCAGGAAGAGGAATTAACCAAAGGCTCAGCGTGCCGTGCCGGAACCAGATTAGGGCCTGAAGCCATCCTGCGGGGTTGCGGCCAGCTCACGAGAAAGCGAGTTGAAGAAAGGAGCTCAGGGGCACTGTAATTCACAAACCTGCAGAGTTATAAATGACAGCTATCGTCCAAAAATATACTGAAGTAAGGCTGCCAAGAGGACTTGAAAGCGGGGCAGAATTGCAGGAAACCGATTTCAGGAGGTAGACTGGAATTGCATTTAAAGCATAGGAAAAGAGGCAGAACGTCCACAATGATGCACTTGGCCAAAAAGGGCGTATGCGTTTTTTCCTGAATATATTCAGGAAAAAACGCATACGCCCTTTTTGGCCAACCAAGCAAGCTTGCAAAGGAAATCTGCACTACAGTGAAGTCTCACTTCCCCCCGGTCAAAAGGGACATCTGAAAAAAGTGTAAAATCCAGAAAGGCAGGACAGGCCATGGAGAACTGGGAGCCTTGTTATGCTGATGGGCGGGATGTAAATTGCCAACAGCCACTCGGGAGAAGTGTATGGTGTTTCCTGAAACATCTAAAAAACAAAGCAACAGAGCCTAGGGCACTTCCACTTATGGTCCTATAGCTTAGGGAAATTAAAATCAAAAAGACACAGCCACCCCAAAGGTTGGGACGGCTCTGTTTACAAGAACCTGGTTTACGGTACAAGTTCAATATCGCAGAAAGTGAAAAATGGATAAAGAAGTTGTGGTACTTACGTACAATGCAGTATCACTCAGAAATGAAATCTATGTCATCAGGCCTGTAGCAGCATAATGAGTGGATTCAGGTATGATGATTCTAACTGAAATAAGTCACACAGGAAAAGAAACATCATAAGATATCACTAATACACGGAATGTAAACTTGGCTACACAGGAACTGAATTACAAAACAGAACAGGGTCTCAAATTTAGAAAACCAACTTATGCTTGCTTAAGGGGAAAGGTGAGTTGGGGTGCTGCATAAAACCAGAGATTGAAATGAGCACAGATAAAGTTCCTTAAGCCAAATATGGAATAGACAAGAGCTACTCCTTGCTCAACGAAATGGACTCAACACCCCATATTAAATGCCTAAGAGTGTAACTGACTAGGAAGTATCTTAAAACCTATGGATTGCTATGTCTCTGAAAGAGAATCAAGTGTGTGTACAGGGGCATAAACACAGCAGTGATAGGATTGGAGAGGTTCGGTGAGCAAATGAAGACCCTTTGAAGTCATATTGCATGGTACCCATTCCACGGGTCTCAACTCTCCAAGTTTAAGGTATTCTTCCTTCAGCTAAAACATGCATGTGGAACCCAGAGTATGATCAACCGTGTGATCGGGAGACGTGTTCCAATATGTGTCAGTTTTCGTCCCCTGGTACTCGGGTGCAACATTCCAGACGCTTTACTAACACTCTCCCGACTTGGAGAGTCAGTGCCTTTAACCTCCTGTTTGGGCCAGTTTGCAATTTCTGCGGAAGATGAACAGGAATAGGGAGAACCAATGACAGACTAGCTGGAGGTGTCTGGACGGGCAAATTTAACTCTCATTTCCCACCAGGAAGAGGAATTAACCAAAGGCTCAGCGTGCCGTGCCGGAACCAGATTAGGGCCTGAAGCCATCCTGCGGTGTTGCGGCCAGCTCACGAGAAAGCGAGTTGAAGAAAGGAGCTCAGGGGCACTGTAATTCACAAACCTGCAGAGTTATAAATGACAGCTATCGTCCAAAAATATACTGAAGTAAGGCTGCCAAGAGGACTTGAAAGCGGGGCAGAATTGCAGGAAACCGATTTCAGGAGGTAGACTGGAATTGCATTTAAAGCATAGGAAAAGAGGCAGAACGTCCACAATGATGCACTTGGCCAAAAAGGGCGTATGCGTTTTTTCCTGAATATATTCAGGAAAAAACGCATACGCCCTTTTTGGCCAACCAAGCAAGCTTGCAAAGGAAATCTGCACTACAATGAAGTCTCACTTCCCCCCGGTCCAAAGGGCCATCTGAAAAAAGTGTAAAATCCAGAAAGGCAGGACAGGCCATTGAGAACTGGGAGCCTTGTTACGCTGATGGGCGGGATGTAAATTGCCAACAGCCACTCGGAAGAAGTGTATGGTGTTTCCTGAAACATCTAAAAAACAAAGCAACAGAGCCTAGGGCACTTCCACTTATGGTCCTATAGCTTAGGGAAATTAAAATCAAAAGACACAGCCACCCCAAAGGTTGGGACGGCTCTGTTTACAAGAACCTGGTTTACGGTACAAGTTCAATATCGCAGAAAGTGAAAAATGGATAAAGAAGTTGTGGTACTTACGTACAATGCAATATCACTCAGCAATGAAATCTATGTCATCAGCCCCGTAGCAGCATAATGAGTGGATTCAGGTATGATGATTCTAACTGAAATAAGTCACACAGGAAAAGAAACATCATAAGATATCACTAATACACGGAATGTAACCTTGGCTACACAGGAACTGAATTACAAAACAGAACAGGGTCTCAAATTTAGAAACCCAACTTATGCTTGCTTAAGGGGAAAGGTGAGTTGGGGTGCTGCATAAAACCAGAGATTGAAATGAGCACAGATAAAGTTCCTTAAGCCAAATATGGAATATACAAGAGCTACTCCTTGCTCAACGAATTGGACTCAACACCCCATATTAAATGCCTAAGAGTGTACCTGACTAGGAAGTATCTTAAAACCTATGGATTGCTATGTGTCTGAAAGAGAATCAAGTGTGTGTACAGGGGCATAAACGCAGCAGTGATAGGATTGGAGAGGTTCGGTGAGCAAATGAAGACCCTTTGAAGTCATATTGCATGGTACCCATTCCACGGGTCTCAACTCTCCAGGTTTAAGGTATTCTTCCTTCAGCTAAAACATGCATGTGGAACCCAGAGTATGATCAACCGTGTGATCGGGAGACGTGTTCCAATATGTCTCAGTTTTCGTCCCCTGGTACTCGGGTGCAACATTCCAGACGCTTTACTAACACTCTCCCGACTTGGAGAGTCAGTGCCTTTAACCTCCTATTTGGCCCAGTTTGCAATTTCTGCGGAAGATGAACAGGAATAGGCAGAACCAATGACAGACTAGCTGGAGGTGTCTGGACGGGCAAATTTAACTCTCATTTCCCATCAGGAAGAGGAATTAACCAAAGGCTCAGCGTGCCGTGCCGGAACCAGATTAGGGCCTGAAGCCATCCTGCGGTGTTGCGGCCAGCTCACGAGAAAGCGACTTGAAGAAAGGAGCTCAGGGGCACTGTAATTCACAAACCTGCAGAGTTATAAATGACAGCTATCGTCCAAAAATATACTGAAGTAAGGCTGCCAAGAGGACTTGAAAGCGGGGCAGAATTGCAGGAAACCGATTTCAGGAGGTAGACTGGAATTGCATTTAAAGCATAGGAAAAGAGGCAGAACGTCCACAATGATGCACTTGGCCAAAAAGGGCGTATGCGTTTTTTCCTGAATATATTCAGGAAAAAACGCATACGCCCTTTTTGGCCAACCAAGCAAGCTTGCAAAGGAAATCTGCACTACAGTGAAGTCTCACTTCCCCCCGGTCAAAAGGGACATCTGAAAAAAGTGTAAAATCCAGAAAGGCAGGACAGGCCATGGAGAACTGGGAGCCTTGTTATGCTGATGGGCGGGATGTAAATTGCCAACAGCCACTCGGGAGAAGTGTATGGTGTTTCCTGAAACATCTAAAAAACAAAGCAACAGAGCCTAGGGCACTTCCACTTATGGTCCTATAGCTTAGGGAAATTAAAATCAAAAGACACAGCCACCCCAAAGGTTGGGACGGCTCTGTTTACAAGAACCTGGTTTACGGTACAAGTTCAATATCGCAGAAAGTGAAAAATGGATAAAGAAGTTGTGGTACTTACGTACAATGCAATATCACTCAGCAATGAAATCTATGTCATCAGGCCCGTAGCAGCATAATGAGTGGATTCAGGTATGATGATTCTAACTGAAATAAGTCACACAGAAAAAGAAACATCATAAGATATCACTAATACACGGAATGTAAACTTGGCTACACAGGAACTGAATTACAAAACAGAACAGGGTCTCAAATTTAGAAAACCAACTTATGCTTGCTTAAGGGGAAAGGTGAGTTGGGGTGCTGCATAAAACCAGAGATTGAAATGAGGACAGATAAAGTTCCTTAAGCCAAATATGGAATAGACAAGAGCTACTCCTTGCTCAACGAAATGGACTCAACACCCCATATTAAATGCCTAAGAGTGTACCTGACTAGGAAGTATCTTAAAACCTATGGATTGCTATGTGTCTGAAAGAGAATCAAGTGTGTGTACAGGGGCATAAACGCAGCAGTGATAGGATTGGAGAGGTTCGGTGAGCAAATGAAGACCCTTTGAAGTCATATTGCATGGTACCCATTCCACGGGTCTCAACTCTCCAGGTTTAAGGTATTCTTCCTTTAGCTAAAACATGCATGTGGAACCCAGAGTATGATCAACCGTGTGATCGGGAGACGTGTTCCAATATGTCTCAGTTTTCGTCCCCTGGTACTCGGGTGCAACATTCCAGACGCTTTACTAACACTCTCCCGACTTGGAGAGTCAGTGCCTTTAACCTCCTGTTTGGCCCAGTTTGCAATTTCTGCAGAAGATGAACAGGAATAGGGAGAACCAATGACAGACTAGCTGGAGGTGTCTGGACGGGCAAATTTAACTCTCATTTCCCACCAGGAAGAGGAATTAACCAAAGGCTCAGCGTGCCGTGCCGGAACCAGATTAGGGCCTGAAGCCATCCTGCGGTGTTGCGGCCAGCTCACGAGAAAGCGAGTTGAAGAAAGGAGCTCAGGGGCACTGTAATTCACAAACCTGCAGAGTTATAAATGACAGCTATCGTCCAAAAATATACTGAAGTAAGGCTGCCAAGAGGACTTGAAAGCGGGGCAGAATTGCAGGAAACCGATTTCAGGAGGTAGACTGGAATTGCATTGAAAGCATAGGAAAAGAGGCAGAACGTCCACAATGATGCACTTGGCCAAAAAGGGCGTATGCGTTTTTTCCTGAATATATTCAGGAAAAAACGCATACGCCCTTTTTGGCCAACCAAGCAAGCTTGCAAAGGAAATCTGCACTACAATGAAGTCTCACTTCCCCCCGGTCAAAAGGGCCATCTGAAAAAAGTGTAAAATCCAGAAAGGCAGGACAGGCCATGGAGAACTGGGAGCCTTGTTATGCTGATGGGCGGGATGTAAATTGCCAACAGCCACTCGGGAGAAGTGTATGGTGTTTCCTGAAACATCTAAAAAACAAAGCAACAGAGCCTAGGGCACTTCCACTTATGGTCCTATAGCTTAGGGAAATTAAAATCAAAAGACACAGCCACCCCAAAGGTTGGGACGGCTCTGTTTACAAGAACCTGGTTTACGGTACAAGTTCAATATCGCAGAAAGTGAAAAATGGATAAAGAAGTTGTGGTACTTACGTACAATGCAATATCACTCAGCAATGAAATCTATGTCATCAGGCCCGTAGCAGCATAATGAGTGGATTCAGGTACGATGATTCTAACTGAAATAAGTCACACAGAAAAAGAAACATCATAAGATATCACTAATACACGGAATGTAACCTTGGCTACACAGGAACTGAATTACAAAACAGAACAGGGTCTCAAATTTAGAAACCCAACTTATGCTTGCTTAAGGGGAAAGGTGAGTTGGGGTGCTGCATAAAACCAGAGATTGAAATGAGCACAGATAAAGTTCCTTAAGCCAAATATGGAATAGACAAGAGCTACTCTTTGCTCAACGAAATGGATTCAACACCCAATATTAAACACCTAAGAATGTACCTGACTAGGAAGTATCTTAAAACCTATGGATTGCTATGTCTCCGAAAGAGAATCAAGCGTGTGTGCAGGGGCATAAACGCAGCAGTGATAGGATTGGAGAGGTTCGGTGAGCAAATGAAGACCCTTTGAAGTCATATTGCATGGTACCCATTCCACGGGTCTCAACTCTCCAGGTTTAAGGTATTCTTCCTTCAGCTAAAACATGCATGTGGAACCCAGAGTATGATCAACCGTGTGATCGGGAGACGTGTTCCAATATGTCTCAGTTTTCGTCCCCTGGTACTCGGGTGCAACATTCCAGACGCTTTACTAACACTCTCCCGGCTTGGAGAGTCAGTGCCTTTAACCTCCTGTTTGGCCCAGTTTGCAATTTCTGCGGAAGATGAACAGGAATAGGCAGAACCAATGACAGACTAGCTGGAGGTGTCTGGACGGGCAAATTTAACTCTCATTTCGCACCAGGAAGAGGAATTAACCAAAGACTAAGCGTGCCATTCCGGAACCAGATTAGGGCCTGAAGCAATCCTGCGGTGTTGCGGCCAGCTCACGAGAAAGCAAGTTGAAGATAGGAGCTCAGGGGCACTGTAATTCACAAACCTGCAGAGTTATAAATGACAGCTATTGTCCAAAAATATACTGAAGTAAGGCTGTCAAGAGGACTTGAAAGCGGGGCAGAATTGCAGGAAACCGATTTCAGGAGGTAGACTGGAATTGCATTTAAAGCATAGGAAAAGAGGCAGAACGTCCACAATGATGCACTTGGCCAAAAAGGGCGTATGCGTTTTTTCCTGAATATATTCAGGAAAAAACGCATACGCCCTTTTTGGCCAACCAAGCAAGCTTGCAAAGGAAATCTGCACTACAATGACGTCTCACTTCCCCCCGGTCAAAAGGGCCATCTGAAAAAAGTGTAAAATCCAGAAAGGCAGGACAGGCCATGGAGAACTGGGAGCCTTGTTATGCTGATGGGCGGGATGTAAATTGCCAACAGCCACTCGGGAGAAGTGTATGGTGTTTCCTGAAACATCTAAAAAACAAAGCAACAGAGCCTAGGGCACTTCCACTTATGGTCCTATAGCTTAGGGAAATTAAAATCAAAAAGACACAGCCACCCCAAAGGTTGGGACGGCTCTGTTTACAAGAACCTGGTTTACGGTACAAGTTCAATATCGCAGAAAGTGAAAAATGGATAAAGAAGTTGTGGTACTTACGTACAATGCAGTATCACTCAGCAATGAAATCTATGTCATCAGGCCCGTAGCAGCATAATGAGTGGATTCAGGTACGATGATTCTAACTGAAATAAGTCACACAGAAAAAGAAACATCATAAGATATCACTAATACACGGAATGTAACCTTGGCTACACAGGAACTGAATTACAAAACAGAACAGGGTCTCAAATTTAGAAAACCAACTTCTGCTTGCTTAAGGGGAAAGGTGAGTTGGGGTGCTGCATAAAACCAGAGATTGAAATGAGCACAGATAAAGTTCCTTAAGCCAAATATGGAATAGACAAGAGCTACTCCTTGCTCAACGAAATGGACTCAACACCCCATATTAAATGCCTAAGAGTGTACCTGACTAGGAAGTATCTTAAAACCTATGGATTGCTATGTGTCTGAAAGAGAATCAAGTGTGTGTACAGGGGCATAAACGCAGCAGTGATAGGATTGGAGAGGTTCGGTGAGCAAATGAAGACCCTTTGAAGTCATATTGCATGGTACCCATTCCACGGGTCTCAACTCTCCAGGTTTAAGGTATTCTTCCTTCAGCTAAAACATGCATGTGGAACCCAGAGTATGATCAACCGTGTGATCGGGAGACGTGTTCCAATATGTCTCAGTTTTCGTCCCCTGGTACTCGGGTGCAACATTCCAGACGCTTTACTAACACTCTCCCGACTTGGAGAGTCAGTGCCTTTAACCTCCTGTTTGGCCCAGTTTGCAATTTCTGCGGAAGATGAACAGGAATAGGGAGAACCAATGACAGACTAGCTGGAGGTGTCTGGATGGGCAAATTTAACTCTCATTTCCCACCAGGAAGAGGAATTAACCAAAGGCTCAGCGTGCCGTGCCGGAACCAGATTAGGGCCTGAAGCCATCCTGCGGTGTTGCGGCCAGCTCACGAGAAAGCGAGTTGAAGAAAGGAGCTCAGGGGCACTGTAATTCACAAACCTGCAGAGTTATAAATGACAGCTATCGTCCAAAAATATACTGAAGTAAGGCTGCCAAGAGGACTTGAAAGCGGGGCAGAATTGCAGGAAACCGATTTCAGGAGGTAGACTGGAATTGCATTGAAAGCATAGGAAAAGAGGCAGAACGTCCACAATGATGCACTTGGCCAAAAAGGGCGTATGCGTTTTTTCCTGAATATATTCAGGAAAAAACGCATACGCCCTTTTTGGCCAACCAAGCAAGCTTGCAAAGGAAATCTGCACTACAATGAAGTCTCACTTCCCCCCGGTCAAAAGGGCCATCTGAAAAAAGTGTAAAATCCAGAAAGGCAGGACAGGCCATGGAGAACTGGGAGCCTTGTTATGCTGATGGGCGGGATGTCAATTGCCAACAGCCACTCGGGAGAAGTGTATGGTGTTTCCTGAAACATCTAAAAAACAAAGCAACAGAGCCTAGGGCACTTCCACTTATGGTCCTATAGCTTAGGGAAATTAAAATCAAAAGACACAGCCACCCCAAAGGTTGGGACGGCTCTGTTTACAAGAACCTGGTTTACGGTACAAGTTCAATATCGCAGAAAGTGAAAAATGGATAAAGAAGTTGTGGTACTTACGTACAATGCAATATCACTCAGCAATGAAATCTATGTCATCAGGCCCGTAGCAGCATAATGAGTGGATTCAGGTACGATGATTCTAACTGAAATAAGTCACACAGAAAAAGAAACATCATAAGATATCACTAATACACGGAATGTAACCTTGGCTACACAGGAACTGAATTACAAAACAGAACAGGGTCTCAAATTTAGAAACCCAACTTATGCTTGCTTAAGGGGAAAGGTGAGTTGGGGTGCTGCATAAAACCAGAGATTGAAATGAGCACAGATAAAGTTCCTTAAGCCAAATATGGAATAGACAAGAGCTACTCTTTGCTCAACGAAATGGATTCAACACCCAATATTAAACACCTAAGAATGTACCTGACTAGGAAGTATCTTAAAACCTATGGATTGCTATGTCTCCGAAAGAGAATCAAGCGTGTGTGCAGGGGCATAAACGCAGCAGTGATAGGATTGGAGAGGTTCGGTGAGCAAATGAAGACCCTTTGAAGTCATATTGCATGGTACCCATTCCACGGGTCTCAACTCTCCAGGTTTAAGGTATTCTTCCTTCAGCTAAAACATGCATGTGGAACCCAGAGTATGATCAACCGTGTGATCGGGAGACGTGTTCCAATATGTCTCAGTTTTCGTCCCCTGGTACTCGGGTGCAACATTCCAGACGCTTTACTAACACTCTCCCGGCTTGGAGAGTCAGTGCCTTTAACCTCCTGTTTGGCCCAGTTTGCAATTTCTGCGGAAGATGAACAGGAATAGGCAGAACCAATGACAGACTAGCTGGAGGTGTCTGGACGGGCAAATTTAACTCTCATTTCGCACCAGGAAGAGGAATTAACCAAAGGCTAAGCGTGCCATTCCGGAACCAGATTAGGGCCTGAAGCAATCCTGCGGTGTTGCGGCCAGCTCACGAGAAAGCAAGTTGAAGATAGGAGCTCAGGGGCACTGTAATTCACAAACCTGCAGAGTTATAAATGACAGCTATTGTCCAAAAATATACTGAAGTAAGGCTGCCAAGAGGACTTGAAAGCGGGGCAGAATTGCAGGAAACCGATTTCAGGAGGTAGACTGGAATTGCATTTAAAGCATAGGAAAAGAGGCAGAACGTCCACAATGATGCACTTGGCCAAAAAGGGCGTATGCGTTTTTTCCTGAATATATTCAGGAAAAAACGCATACGCCCTTTTTGGCCAACCAAGCAAGCTTGCAAAGGAAATCTGCACTACAATGACGTCTCACTTCCCCCCGGTCAAAAGGGCCATCTGAAAAAAGTGTAAAATCCAGAAAGGCAGGACAGGCCATGGAGAACTGGGAGCCTTGTTATGCTGATGGGCGGGATGTAAATTGCCAACAGCCACTCGGGAGAAGTGTATGGTGTTTCCTGAAACATCTAAAAAACAAAGCAACAGAGCCTAGGGCACTTCCACTTATGGTCCTATAGCTTAGGGAAATTAAAATCAAAAAGACACAGCCACCCCAAAGGTTGGGACGGCTCTGTTTACAAGAACCTGGTTTACGGTACAAGTTCAATATCGCAGAAAGTGAAAAATGGATAAAGAAGTTGTGGTACTTACGTACAATGCAGTATCACTCAGCAATGAAATCTATGTCATCAGGCCCGTAGCAGCATAATGAGTGGATTCAGGTACGATGATTCTAACTGAAATAAGTCACACAGAAAAAGAAACATCATAAGATATCACTAATACACGGAATGTAACCTTGGCTACACAGGAACTGAATTACAAAACAGAACAGGGTCTCAAATTTAGAAAACCAACTTCTGCTTGCTTAAGGGGAAAGGTGAGTTGGGGTGCTGCATAAAACCAGAGATTGAAATGAGCACAGATAAAGTTCCTTAAGCCAAATATGGAATAGACAAGAGCTACTCCTTGCTCAACGAAATGGACTCAACACCCCATATTAAATGCCTAAGAGTGTACCTGACTAGGAAGTATCTTAAAACCTATGGATTGCTATGTGTCTGAAAGAGAATCAAGTGTGTGTACAGGGGCATAAACGCAGCAGTGATAGGATTGGAGAGGTTCGGTGAGCAAATGAAGACCCTTTGAAGTCATATTGCATGGTACCCATTCCACGGGTCTCAACTCTCCAGGTTTAAGGTATTCTTCCTTCAGCTAAAACATGCATGTGGAACCCAGAGTATGATCAACCGTGTGATCGGGAGACGTGTTCCAATATGTCTCAGTTTTCGTCCCCTGGTACTCGGGTGCAACATTCCAGACGCTTTACTAACACTCTCCCGACTTGGAGAGTCAGTGCCTTTAACCTCCTGTTTGGCCCAGTTTGCAATTTCTGCGGAAGATGAACAGGAATAGGGAGAACCAATGACAGACTAGCTGGAGGTGTCTGGACGGGCAAATTTAACTCTCATTTCCCACCAGGAAGAGGAATTAACCAAAGGCTCAGCGTGCCGTGCCGGAACCAGATTAGGGCCTGAAGCCATCCTGCGGTGTTGCGGCCAGCTCACGAGAAAGCGAGTTGAAGAAAGGAGCTCAGGGGCACTGTAATTCACAAACCTGCAGAGTTATAAATGACAGCTATCGTCCAAAAATATACTGAAATAAGGCTGCCAAGAGGACATGAAAGCGGGGCCGAATTGCAGGAAACCGATTTCAGGAGGTAGACTGGAATTGCATTTAAAGCATAGGAAAAGAGGCAGAACGTCCACAATGATGCACTTGGCCAAAAAGGGCGTATGCGTTTTTTCCTGAATATATTCAGGAAAAAACGCATACGCCCTTTTTGGCCAACCAAGCAAGCTTGCAAAGGAAATCTGCACTACAATGAAGTCTCACTTCCCCCCGGTCAAAAGGGCCATCTGAAAAAAGTGTAAAATCCAGAAAGGCAGGACAGGCCATGGAGAACTGGGAGCCTTGTTATGCTGATGGGCGGGATGTCAATTGCCAACAGCCACTCGGGAGAAGTGTATGGTGTTTCCTGAAACGTCTAAAAAACAAAGCAACAGAGCCTAGGGCACTTCCACTTATGGTCCTATAGCTTAGGGAAATTAAAATCAAAAGACACAGCCACCCCAAAGGTTGGGACGGCTCTGTTTACAAGAACCTGGTTTACGGTACAAGTTCAATATCGCAGAAAGTGAAAAATGGATAAAGAAGTTGTGGTACTTACGTACAATGCAGTATCACTCAGCAATGAAATCTATGTCATCAGGCCCGTAGCAGCATAATGAGTGGATTCAGGTACGATGATTCTAACTGAAATAAGTCACACAGAAAAAGAAACATCATAAGATATCACTAATACACGGAATGTAACCTTGGCTACACAGGAACTGAATTACAAAACAGAACAGGGTCTCAAATTTAGAAAACCAACTTATGCTTGCTTAAGGGGAAAGGTGAGTTGGGGTGCTGCATAAAACCAGAGATTGAAATGAGCACAGATAAAGTTCCTTAAGCCAAATATGGAATAGACAAGAGCTACTCCTTGCTCAACGAAATGGACTCAACACCCCATATTAAATGCCTAAGAGTGTACCTGACTAGGAAGTATCTTAAAACCTATGGATTGCTATGTGTCTGAAAGAGAATCAAGTGTGTGTACAGGGGCATAAACGCAGCAGTGATAGGATTGGAGAGGTTCGGTGAGCAAATGAAGACCCTTTGAAGTCATATTGCATGGTACCCATTCCACGGGTCTCAACTCTCCAGGTTTAAGGTATTCTTCCTTTAGCTAAAACATGCATGTGGAACCCAGAGTATGATCAACCGTGTGATCGGGAGACGTGTTCCAATATGTCTCAGTTTTCGTCCCCTGGTACTCGGGTGCAACATTCCAGACGCTTTACTAACACTCTCCCGACTTGGAGAGTCAGTGCCTTTAACCTCCTGTTTGGCCCAGTTTGCAATTTCTGCAGAAGATGAACAGGAATAGGGAGAACCAATGACAGACTAGCTGGAGGTGTCTGGACGGGCAAATTTAACTCTCATTTCGCACCAGGAAGAGGAATTAACCAAAGGCTCAGCGTGCCGTGCCGGAACCAGATTAGGGCCTGAAGCCATCCTGCGGGGTTGCGGCCAGCTCACGAGAAAGCGACTTGAAGAAAGGAGCTCAGGGGCACTGTAATTCACAAACCTGCAGAGTTATAAATGACAGCTATCGTCCAAAAATATACTGAAATAAGGCTGCCAAGAGGACATGAAAGCGGGGCCGAATTGCAGGAAACTGATTTCAGGAGGTAGACTGGAATTGCATTTAAAGCATAGGAAAAGAAGCAGAACGTCCACAATGATGCACTTGGCCAAAAAGGGCGTATGCGTTTTTTCCTGAATATATTCAGGAAAAAACGCATACGCCCTTTTCGGCCAACCAAGCAAGCTTGCAAAGGAAATCTGCACTACAATGAAGTCTCACTTCCCCCCGGTCAAAAGGGCCATCTGAAAAAAGTGTAAAATCCAGAAAGGCAGGACAGGCCATGGAGAACTGGGAGCCTTGTTATGCTGATGGGCGGGATGTAAATTGCCAACAGCCACTCGGGAGAAGTGTATGGTGTTTCCTGAAACATCTAAAAAACAAAGCAACAGAGCCTAGGGCACTTCCACTTATGGTCCTATAGCTTAGGGAAATTAAAATCAAAAAGACACAGCCACCCCAAAGGTTGGGACGGCTCTGTTTACAAGAACCTGGTTTACGGTACAAGTTCAATATCGCAGAAAGTGAAAAATGGATAAAGAAGTTGTGGTACTTACGTACAATGCAGTATCACTCAGCAAGGAAATCTATGTCATCAGGCCCGTAGCAGCATAATGAGTGGATTCAGGTATGATGATTCTAACTGAAATAAGTCACACAGAAAAAGAAACATCATAAGATATCACTAATACACGGAATGTAAACTTGGCTACACAGGAACTGAATTACAAAACAGAACAGGGTCTCAAATTTAGAAAACAAACTTATGCTTGCTTAAGGGGAAAGGTGAGTTGGGGTGCTGCATAAAACCAGAGATTGAAATGAGCACAGATAAAGTTCCTTAAGCCAAATATGGAATAGACAAGAGCTACTCCTTGCTCAACGAAATGGATTCAACACCCAATATTAAACACCTAAGAATGTACCTGACTAGGAAGTATCTTAAAACCTATGGATTGCTATGTCTCCGAAAGAGAATCAAGCGTGTGTGCAGGGGCATAAACGCAGCAGTGATAGGATTGGAGAGGTTCGGTGAGCAAATGAAGACCCTTTGAAGTCATATTGCATGGTACCCATTCCACGGGTCTCAACTCTCCAGGTTTAAGGTATTCTTCCTTCAGCTAAAACATGCATGTGGAACCCAGAGTATGATCAACCGTGTGATCGGGAGACGTGTTCCAATATGTCTCAGTTATCGTCCCCTGGTACTCGGGTGCAAAATTCCAGACGCTTTACTAACACTCTCCCGGCTTGGAGAGTCAGTGCCTTTAACCTCCTGTTTGGCCCAGTTTGCAATTTCTGCGGAAGATGAACAGGAATAGGCAGAACCAATGACAGACTAGCTGGAGGTGTCTGGACGGGCAAATTTAACTCTCATTTCGCACCAGGAAGAGGAATTAACCAAAGGCTAAGCGTGCCATTCCGGAACCAGATTAGGGCCTGAAGCAATCCTGCGGTGTTGCGGCCAGCTCACGAGAAAGCGAGTTGAAGAAAGGAGCTCAGGGGCACTGTAATTCACAAACCTGCAGAGTTATAAATGACAGCTATCGTCCAAAAATATACTGAAGTAAGGCTGCCAAGAGGACTTGAAAGCGGGGCAGAATTGCAGGAAACCGATTTCAGGAGGTAGACTGGAATTGCATTTAAAGCATAGGAAAAGAGGCAGAACGTCCACAATGATGCACTTGGCCAAAAAGGGCGTATGCGTTTTTTCCTGAATATATTCAGGAAAAAACGCATACGCCCTTTTTGGCCAACCAAGCAAGCTTGCAAAGGAAATCTGCACTACAATGAAGTCTCACTTCCCCCCGGTCAAAAGGGCCATCTGAAAAAAGTGTAAAATCCAGAAAGGCAGGACAGGCCATGGAGAACTGGGAGCCTTGTTATGCTGATGGGCGGGATGTAAATTGCCAACAGCCACTCGGGAGAAGTGTATGGTGTTTCCTGAAACATCTAAAAAACAAAGCAACAGAGCCTAGGGCACTTCCACTTATGGTCCTATAGCTTAGGGAAATTAAAATCAAAAAGACACAGCCACCCCAAAGGTTGGGATGGCTCTGTTTACAAGAACCTGGTTTACGGTACAAGTTCAATATCGCAGAAAGTGAAAAATGGATAAAGAAGTTGTGGTACTTACGTACAATGCAATATCACTCAGCAATGAAATCTATGTCATCAGGCCCGTAGCAGCATAATGAGTGGATTCAGGTATGATGATTCTAACTGAAATAAGTCACACAGGAAAAGAAACATCATAAGATATCACTAATACACGGAATGTAAACTTGGCTACACAGGAACTGAATTACAAAACAGAACAGGGTCTCAAATTTAGAAACCCAACTTATGCTTGCTTAAGGGGAAAGGTGAGTTGGGGTGCTGCATAAAACCAGAGATTGAAATGAGCACAGATAAAGTTCCTTAAGCCAAATATGGAATAGACAAGAGCTACTCCTTGCTCAACGAAATGGACTCAACACCCCATATTAAATGCCTAAGAGTGTACCTGACTAGGAAGTATCTTAAAACCTATGGATTGCTGTGTCTCTGAAAGAGAATCAAGTGTGTGTACAGGGGCATAAACGCAGCAGTGATAGGATTGGAGAGGTTCGGTGAGCAAATGAAGACCCTTTGAAGTCATATTGCATGGTACCCATTCCACGGGTCTCAACTCTCCAGGTTTAAGGTATTCTTCCTTCAGCTAAAACATGCATGTGGAACCCAGAGTATGATCAACTGTGTGATCGGGAGACGTGTTCCAATACGTCTCAGTTTTCGTCCCCTGGTACTCGGGTGCAACATTCCAGACGCTTTACTAACACTCTCCCGACTTGGAGAGTCAGTGCCTTTAACCTCCTGTTTGGCCCAGTTTGCAATTTCTGTGGAAGATGAACAGGAATAGGCAGAACCAATGACAGACTAGCTGGAGGTGTCTGGACGGGCAAATTTAACTCTCATTTCCCACCAGGAAGAGGAATTAACCAAAGGCTCAACGTGCCGTGCCGGAACCAGATTAGGGCCTGAAGCCATCCTGCGGTGTTGCGGCCAGCTCACGAGAAAGCGACTTGAAGAAAGGAGCTCAGGGGCACTGTAATTCACAAACCTGCAGAGTTATAAATGACAGCTATCGTCCAAAAATATACTGAAGTAAGGCTGCCAAGAGGACTTGAAAGCGGGGCAGAATTGCAGGAAACCGATTTCAGGAGGTAGACTGGAATTGCATTTAAAGCATAGGAAAAGAGGCAGAACGTCCACAATGATGCACTTGGCCAAAAAGGGCGTATGCGTTTTTTCCTGAATATATTCAGGAAAAAACGCATACGCCCTTTTTGGCCAACCAAGCAAGCTTGCAAAGGAAATCTGCACTACAATGAAGTCTCACTTCCCCCTGGTCAAAAGGGCCATCTGAAAAAAGTGTAAAATCTAGAAAGGCAGGACAGGCCATGGAGAACTGGGAGCCTTGTTATGCTGATGGGCGGGATGTAAATTGCCAACAGCCACTCGGGAGAAGTGTATGGTGTTTCCTGAAACATCTAAAAAACAAAGCAACAGAGCCTAGGGCACTTCCACTTATGGTCCTATAGCTTAGGGAAATTAAAATCAAAAGACACAGCCACCCCAAAGGTTGGGATGGCTCTGTTTACAAGAACCTGGTTTACGGTACAAGTTCAATATCGCAGAAAGTGAAAAATGGATAAAGAAGTTGTGGTACTTACGTACAATGCAATATCACTCAGCAATGAAATCTATGTCATCAGGCCCGTAGCAGCATAATGAGTGGATTCAGGTACGATGATTCTAACTGAAATAAGTCACACAGAAAAAGAAACATCATAAGATATCACTAATACACGGAATGTAACCTTGGCTACACAGGAACTGAATTACAAAACAGAACAGGGTCTCAAATTTAGAAAACCAACTTCTGCTTGCTTAAGGGGAAAGGTGAGTTGGGGTGCTGCATAAAACCAGAGATTGAAATGAGCACAGATAAAGTTCCTTAAGCCAAATATGGAATAGACAAGAGCTACTCCTTGCTCAACGAAATGGACTCAACACCCCATATTAAAAGCCTAAGAGTGTACCTGACTAGGAAGTATCTTAAAACCTATGGATTGCTATGTCTCTGAAAGAGAATCAAGTGTGTGTACAGGGGCATAAACGCAGCAGTGATAGGATTGGAGAGGTTCGGTGAGCAAATGAAGACGCTTTGAAGTCATATTGCATGGTACCCATTCCACGGGTCTCAACTCTCCAGGTTTAAGGTATTCTTCCTTCAGCTAAAACATGCATGTGGAAGCCAGAGTATGATCAACCGTGTGATCGGGAGACGTGTTCCAATATGTCTCAGTTTTCTTCCCCTGTTACTCAGGTGCAACATTCCAGACGCTTTACTAACACTCTCCCGACTTGGAGAGTCAGTGCCTTTAACCTCCTGTTTGGCCCAGTTTGCAATTTCTGCGGAAGATGAACAGGAATAGGGAGAACCAATGACAGACTAGCTGGAGGTGTCTGGACGGGCAAATTTAACTCTCATTTCCCACCAGGAAGAGGAATTAACCAAAGGCTCAGCGTGCCGTGCCGGAACCAGATTAGGGCCTGAAGCAATCCTGCGGTGTTGCGACCAGCTCACGAGAAAGCGAGTTGAAGAAAGGAGCTCAGGGGCACTGTAATTCACAAACCTGCAGAGTTATAAATGACAGCTATCGTCCAAAAATATACTGAAGTAAGGCTGCCAAGAGGACTTGAAAGCGGGGCAGAATTGCAGGAAACCGATTTCAGGAGGTAGACTGGAATTGCATTTAAAGCATAGGAAAAGAGGCAGAACGTCCACAATGATGCACTTGGCCAAAAAGGGCGTATGCGGTTTTTCCTGAATATATTCAGGAAAAAACGCATACGCCCTTTTTGGCCAACCAAGCAAGCTTGCAAAGGAAATCTGCACTACAATGACGTCTCACTTCCCCCCGGTCAAAAGGGCCATCTGAAAAAAGTGTAAAATCCAGAAAGGCAGGACAGGCCATGGAGAACTGGGAGCCTTGTTATGATGATGGGCGGGATGTAAATTGCCAACAGCCACTCGGGAGAAGTGTATGGTGTTTCCTGAAACATCTAAAAAACAAAGCAACAGAGCCTAGGGCACTTCCACTTATGGTCCTATAGCTTAGGGAAATTAAAATCAAAAAGACACAGCCACCCCAAAGGTTGGGACGGCTCTGTTTACAAGAACCTGGTTTACGGTACAAGTTCAATATCGCAGAAAGTGAAAAATGGATAAAGAAGTTGTGGTACTTACGTACAATGCAGTATCACTCAGCAATGAAATCTATGTCATCAGGCCCGTAGCAGCATAATGAGTGGATTCAGGTACGATGATTCTAACTGAAATAAGTCACACAGAAAAAGAAACATCATAAGATATCACTAATACACGGAATGTAACCTTGGCTACACAGGAACTGAATTACAAAACAGAACAGGGTCTCAAATTTAGAAAACCAACTTCTGCTTGCTTAAGGGGAAAGGTGAGTTGGGGTGCTGCATAAAACCAGAGATTGAAATGAGCACAGATAAAGTTCCTTAAGCCAAATATGGAATAGACAAGAGCTACTCCTTGCTCAACGAAATGGACTCAACACCCCATATTAAATGCCTAAGAGTGTACCTGACTAGGAAGTATCTTAAAACCTATGGATTGCTATGTGTCTGAAAGAGAATCAAGCGTGTGTACAGGGGCATAAACGCAGCAGTGATAGGATTGGAGAGGTTCGGTGAGCAAATGAAGACCCTTTGAAGTCATATTGCATGGTACCCATTCCACGGGTCTCAACTCTCCAGGTTTAAGGTATTCTTCCTTTAGCTAAAACATGCATGTGGAACCCAGAGTATGATCAACCGTGTGATCGGGAGACGTGTTCCAATATGTCTCAGTTTTCGTCCCCTGGTACTCGGGTGCAACATTCCAGACGCTTTACTAACACTCTCCCGACTTGGAGAGTCAGTGCCTTTAACCTCCTGTTTGGCCCAGTTTGCAATTTCTGCAGAAGATGAACAGGAATAGGGAGAACCAATGACAGACTAGCTGGAGGTGTCTGGACGGGCAAATTTAACTCTCATTTCCCACCAGGAAGAGGAATTAACCAAAGGCTCAGCGTGCCGTGCCGGAACCAGATTAGGGCCTGAAGCCATCCTGCGGGGTTGCGGCCAGCTCACGAGAAAGCGAGTTGAAGAAAGGAGCTCAGGGGCACTGTAATTCACAAACCTGCAGAGTTATAAATGACAGCTATCGTCCAAAAATATACTGAAGTAAGGCTGCCAAGAGGACTTGAAAGCGGGGCAGAATTGCAGGAAACCGATTTCAGGAGGTAGACTGGAATTGCATTTAAAGCATAGGAAAAGAGGCAGAACGTCCACAATGATGCACTTGGCCAAAAAGGGCGTATGCGTTTTTTCCTGAATATATTCAGGAAAAAACGCATACGCCCTTTTTGGCCAACCAAGCAAGCTTGCAAAGGAAATCTGCACTACAATGAAGTCTCACTTCCCCTTGGTCAAAAGGGCCATCTGAAAAAAGTGTAAAATCCAGAAAGGCAGGACAGGCCATGGAGAACTGGGAGCCTTGTTATGCTGATGGGCGGGATGTAAATTGCCAACAGCCACTCGGGAGAAGTGTATGGTGTTTCCTGAAACATCTAAAAAACAAAGCAACAGAGCCTAGGGCACTTCCACTTATGGTCCTATAGCTTAGGGAAATTAAAATCAAAAGACACAGCCACCCCAAAGGTTGGGACGGCTCTGTTTACAAGAACCTGGTTTACGGTACAAGTTCAATATCGCAGAAAGTGAAAAATGGATAAAGAAGTTGTGGTACTTACGTACAATGCAGTATCACTCAGCAATGAAATCTATGTCATCAGGCCTGTAGCAGCATAATGAGTGGATTCAGGTATGATGATTCTAACTGAAATAAGTCACACAGAAAAAGAAACATCATAAGATATCACTAATACACGGAATGTAACCTTGGCTACACAGGAACTGAATTACAAAACAGAACAGGGTCTCAAATTTAGAAAACCAACTTATGCTTGCTTAAGGGGAAAGGTGAGTTGGGGTGCTGCATAAAACCAGAGATTGAAATGAGCACAGATAAAGTTCCTTAAGCCAAATATGGAATAGACAAGAGCTACTCCTTGCTCAACGAAATGGACTCAACACCCCATATTAAATGCCTAAGAGTGTACCTGACTAGGAAGTATCTTAAAACCTATGGATTGCTATGTGTCTGAAAGAGAATCAAGCGTGTGTACAGGGGCATAAACGCAGCAGTGATAGGATTGGAGAGGTTCGGTGAGCAAATGAAGACCCTTTGAAGTCATATTGCATGGTACCCATTCCACGGGTCTCAACTCTCCAGGTTTAAGGTATTCTTCCTTTAGCTAAAACATGCATGTGGAACCCAGAGTATGATCAACCGTGTGATCGGGAGACGTGTTCCAATATGTCTCAGTTTTCGTCCCCTGGTACTCGGGTGCAACATTCCAGACGCTTTACTAACACTCTCCCGACTTGGAGAGTCAGTGCCTTTAACCTCCTGTTTGGCCCAGTTTGCAATTTCTGCAGAAGATGAACAGGAATAGGGAGAACCAATGACAGACTAGCTGGAGGTGTCTGGACGGGCAAATTTAACTCTCATTTCCCACCAGGAAGAGGAATTAACCAAAGGCTCAGCGTGCCGTGCCGGAACCAGATTAGGGCCTGAAGCCATCCTGCGGTGTTGCGGCCAGCTCACGAGAAAGCGAGTTGAAGAAAGGAGCTCAGGGGCACTGTAATTCACAAACCTGCAGAGTTATAAATGACAGCTATCGTCCAAAAATATACTGAAATAAGGCTGCCAAGAGGACTTGAAAGCGGGGCCGAATTGCAGGAAACCGATTTCAGGAGGTAGACTGGAATTGCATTTAAAGCATAGGAAAAGAGGCAGAACGTCCACAATGATGCACTTGGCCAAAAAGGGCGTATGCGTTTTTTCCTGAATATATTCAGGAAAAAACGCATACGCCCTTTTTGGCCAACCAAGCAAGCTTGCAAAGGAAATCTGCACTACAATGAAGTCTCACTTCCCCCCGGTCAAAAGGGCCATCTGAAAAAAGTGTAAAATCCAGAAAGGCAGGACAGGCCATGGAGAACTGGGAGCCTTGTTATGCTGATGGGCGGGATGTAAATTGCCAACAGCCACTCGGGAGAAGTGTATGGTGTTTCCTGAAACATCTAAAAAACAAAGCAACAGAGCCTAGGGCACTTCCACTTATGGTCCTATAGCTTAGGGAAATTAAAATCAAAAAGACACAGCCACCCCAAAGGTTGGGACGGCTCTGTTTACAAGAACCTGATTTACGGTACAAGTTCAATATCGCAGAAAGTGAAAAATGGATAAAGAAGTTGTGGTACTTACGTACAATGCAGTATCACTCAGCAAGGAAATCTATGTCATCAGGCCCGTAGCAGCATAATGAGTGGATTCAGGTATGATGATTCTAACTGAAATAAGTCACACAGAAAAAGAAACATCATAAGATATCACTAATACACGGAATGTAAACTTGGCTACACAGGAACTGAATTACAAAACAGAACAGGGTCTCAAATTTAGAAAACAAACTTATGCTTGCTTAAGGGGAAAGGTGAGTTGGGGTGCTGCATAAAACCAGAGATTGAAATGAGCACAGATAAAGTTCCTTAAGCCAAATATGGAATAGACAAGAGCTACTCCTTGCTCAACGAAATGGATTCAACACCCAATATTAAACACCTAAGAATGTACCTGACTAGGAAGTATCTTAAAACCTATGGATTGCTATGTCTCCGAAAGAGAATCAAGCGTGTGTGCAGGGGCATAAACGCAGCAGTGATAGGATTGGAGAGGTTCGGTGAGCAAATGAAGACCCTTTGAAGTCATATTGCATGGTACCCATTCCACGGGTCTCAACTCTCCAGGTTTAAGGTATTCTTCCTTCAGCTAAAACATGCATGTGGAACCCAGAGTATGATCAACCATGTGATCGGGAGACGTGTTCCAATATGTCTCAGTTTTCGTCCCCTGGTACTCGGGTGCAAAATTCCAGACGCTTTACTAACACTCTCCCGGCTTGGAGAGTCAGTGCCTTTAACCTCCTGTTTGGCCCAGTTTGCAATTTCTGCGGAAGATGAACAGGAATAGGGAGAACCAATGACAGACTAGCTGGAGGTGTCTGGACGGGCAAATTTAACTCTCATTTCCCACCAGGAAGAGGAATTAACCAAAGGCTCAGCGTGCCGTGCCGGAACCAGATTAGGGCCTGAAGCCCTCCTGCGGGGTTGCGGCCAGCTCACGAGAAAGCGAGTTGAAGAAAGGAGCTCAGGGGCACTGTAATTCACAAACCTGCAGAGTTATAAATGACAGCTATCGTCCAAAAATATACTGAAGTAAGGCTGCCAAGAGGACTTGAAAGCGGGGCAGAATTGCAGGAAACCGATTTCAGGAGGTAGACTGGAATTGCATTTAAAGCATAGGAAAAGAGGCAGAACGTCCACAATGATGCACTTGGCCAAAAAGGGCGTATGCGTTTTTTCCTGAATATATTCAGGAAAAAACGCATACGCCCTTTTTGGCCAACCAAGCAAGCTTGCAAAGGAAATCTGCACTACAATGAAGTCTCACTTCCCCCCGGTCAAAAGGGCCATCTGAAAAAAGTGTAAAATCCAGAAAGGCAGGACAGGCCATGGAGAACTGGGAGCCTTGTTATGCTGATGGGCGGGATGTAAATTGCCAACAGCCACTCGGGAGAAGTGTATGGTGTTTCCTGAAACATCTAAAAAACAAAGCAACAGAGCCTAGGGCACTTCCACTTATGGTCCTATAGCTTAGGGAAATTAAAATCAAAAAGACACAGCCACCCCAAAGGTTGGGATGGCTCTGTTTACAAGAACCTGGTTTATGGTACAAGTTCAATATCGCAGAAAGTGAAAAATGGATAAAGAAGTTGTGGTACTTACGTACAATGCAGTATCACTCAGCAATGAAATCTATGTCATCAGGCCCGTAGCAGCATAATGAGTGGATTCAGGTACGATGATTCTAACTGAAATAAGTCACACAGGAAAAGAAACATCATAAGATATCACTAATACAAGGAATGTAAACTTGGCTACACAGGAACTGAATTACAAAACAGAACAGGGTCTCAAATTTAGAAACCCAACTTATGCTTGCTTAAGGGGAAAGGTGAGTTGGGGTGCTGCATAAAACCAGAGATTGAAATGAGCACAGATAAAGTTCCTTAAGCCAAATATGGAATAGACAAGAGCTACTCCTTGCTCAACGAAATGGACTCAACACCCCATATTAAATGCCTAAGAGTGTACCTGACTAGGAAGTATCTTAAAACCTATGGATTGCTGTGTCTCTGAAAGAGAATCAAGTGTGTGTACAGGGGCATAAACGCAGCAGTGATAGGATTGGAGAGGTTCGGTGAGCAAATGAAGACCCTTTGAAGTCATATTGCATGGTACCCATTCCACGGGTCTCAACTCTCCAGGTTTAAGGTATTCTTCCTTCAGCTAAAACATGCATGTGGAACCCAGAGTATGATCAACCGTGTGATCGGGAGACGTGTTCCAATATGTGTCAGTTTTCGTCCCCTGGTACTCGGGTGCAACATTCCAGACGCTTTACTAACACTCTCCCGACTTGGAGAGTCAGTGCCTTTAACCTCCTGTTTGGCCCAGTTTGCAATTTCTGCGGAAGATGAACAGGAATAGGGAGAACCAATGACAGACTAGCTGGAGGTGTCTGGACGGGCAAATTTAACTCTCATTTCCCACCAGGAAGAGGAATTAACCAAAGGCTCAGCGTGCCGTGCCGGAACCAGATTAGGGCCTGAAGCCATCCTGCGGTGTTGCGGCCAGCTCACGAGAAAGCGAGTTGAAGAAAGGAGCTCAGGGGCACTGTAATTCACAAACCTGCAGAGTTATAAATGACAGCTATCGTCCAAAAATATACTGAAGTAAGGCTGCCAAGAGGACTTGAAAGCGGGGCAGAATTGCAGGAAACCGATTTCAGGAGGTAGACTGGAATTGCATTTAAAGCATAGGAAAAGAGGCAGAACGTCCACAATGATGCACTTGGCCAAAAAGGGCGTATGCGTTTTTTCCTGAATATATTCAGGAAAAAACGCATACGCCCTTTTTGGCCAACCAAGCAAGCTTGCAAAGGAAATCTGCACTACAATGAAGTCTCACTTCCCCCTGGTCAAAAGGGCCATCTGAAAAAAGTGTAAAATCTAGAAAGGCAGGACAGGCCATGGAGAACTGGGAGCCTTGTTATGCTGATGGGCGGGATGTAAATTGCCAACAGCCACTCGGGAGAAGTGTATGGTGTTTCCTGAAACATCTAAAAAACAAAGCAACAGAGCCTAGGGCACTTCCACTTATGGTCCTATAGCTTAGGGAAATTAAAATCAAAAGACACAGCCACCCCAAAGGTTGGGACGGCTCTGTTTACAAGAACCTGGTTTACGGTACAAGTTCAATATCGCAGAAAGTGAAAAATGGATAAAGAAGTTGTGGTACTTACGTACAATGCAATATCACTCAGCAATGAAATCTATGTCATCAGGCCCGTAGCAGCATAATGAGTGGATTCAGGTATGATGATTCTAACTGAAATAAGTCACACAGAAAAAGAAACATCATAAGATATCACTAATACACGGAATGTAACCTTGGCTACACAGGAACTGAATTACAAAACAGAACAGGGTCTCAAATTTAGAAAACCAACTTATGCTTGCTTAAGGGGAAAGGTGAGTTGGGGTGCTGCATAAAACCAGAGATTGAAATGAGCACAGATAAAGTTCCTTAAGCCAAATATGGAATAGACAAGAGATACTCCTTGCTCAACGAAATGGACTCAACACCCCATATTAAATGCCTAAGAGTGTACCTGACTAGGAAGTATCTTAAAACCTATGGATTGCTATGTCTCTGAAAGAGAATCAAGTGTGTGTACAGGGGCATAAACGCAGCAGTGATAGGATTGGAGAGGTTCGGTGAGCAAATGAAGACCCTTTGAAGTCATATTGCATGGTACCCATTCCACGGGTCTCAACTCTCCAGGTTTCAGGTATTCTTCCTTCAGCTAAAACATGCATGTGGAACCCAGAGTATGATCAACCGTGTGATCGGGAGACGTGTTCCAATATGTCTCAGTTTTCGTCCCCTGGTACTCGGGTGCAACATTCCAGACGCTTTACTAACACTCTCCCGACTTGGAGAGTCAGTGCCTTTAACCTCCTGTTTGGCCCAGTTTGCAATTTCTGCGGAAGATGAACAGGAATAGGGAGAACCAATGAGAGACTAGCTGGAGGTGTCTGGACGGGCAAATTTAACTCTCATTTCCCACCAGGAAGAGGAATTAACCAAAGGCTCAGCGTGCCGTGCCGGAACCAGATTAGGGCCTGAAGCCATCCTGCGGGGTTGCGGCCAGCTCACGAGAAAGCGAGTTGAAGAAAGGAGCTCAGGGGCACTGTAATTCACAAACCTGCAGAGTTATAAATGACAGCTATCGTCCAAAAATATACTGAAGTAAGGCTGCCAAGAGGACTTGAAAGCGGGGCAGAATTGCAGGAAACCGATTTCAGGAGGTAGACTGGAATTGCATTTAAAGCATAGGAAAAGAGGCAGAACGTCCACAATGATGCACTTGGCCAAAAAGGGCGTATGCGTTTTTTCCTGAATATATTCAGGAAAAAACGCATACGCCCTTTTTGGCCAACCAAGCAAGCTTGCAAAGGAAATCTGCACTACAATGAAGTCTCACTTCCCCCCGGTCAAAAGGGCCATCTGAAAAAAGTGTAAAATCCAGAAAGGCAGGACAGGCCATGGAGAACTGGGAGCCTTGTTATGCTGATGGGCGGGATGTAAATTGCCAACAGCCACTCGGGAGAAGTGTATGGTGTTTCCTGAAACATCTAAAAAACAAAGCAACAGAGCCTAGGGCACTTCCACTTATGGTCCTATAGCTTAGGGAAATTAAAATCAAAAGACACAGCCACCCCAAAGGTTGGGACGGCTCTGTTTACAAGAACCTGGTTTACGGTACAAGTTCAATATCGCAGAAAGTGAAAAATGGATAAAGAAGTTGTGGTACTTACGTACAATGCAGTATCACTCAGCAATGAAATCTATGTCATCAGGCCCGTAGCAGCATAATGAGTGGATTCAGGTACAATGATTCTAACTGAAATAAGTCACACAGGAAAAGAAACATCATAAGATATCACTAATACACGGAATGTAACCTTAGCTACACAGGAACTGAATTACAAAACAGAACAGGGTCTCAAATTTAGAAAACCAACTTATGCTTGCTTAAGGGGAAAGGTGAGTTGGGGTGCTGCATAAAACCAGAGATTGAAATGAGCACAGATAAAGTTCCTTAAGCCAAATATGGAATAGACAAGAGCTACTCCTTGCTCAACGAAATGGACTCAACACCCCATATTAAATGCCTAAGAGTGTACCTGACTAGGAAGTATCTTAAAACCTATGGATTGCTATGTCTCTGAAAGAGAATCAAGTGTGTGTACAGGGGCATAAACGCAGCAGTGATAGGATTGGAGAGGTTCGGTGAGCAAATGAAGACCCTTTGAAGTCATATTGCATGGTACCCATTCCACGGGTCTCAACTCTCCAGGTTTCAGGTATTCTTCCTTCAGCTAAAACATGCATGTGGAACCCAGAGTATGATCAACCGTGTGATCGGGAGACGTGTTCCAATATGTCTCAGTTTTCGTCCCCTGGTACTCGGGTGCAACATTCCAGACGCTTTACTAACACTCTCCCGACTTGGAGAGTCAGTGCCTTTAACCTCCTGTTTGGCCCAGTTTGCAATTTCTGCGGAAGATGAACAGGAATAGGGAGAACCAATGACAGACTAGCTGGAGGTGTCTGGACGGGCAAATTTAACTCTCATTTCCCACCAGGAAGAGGAATTAACCAAAGGCTCAGCGTGCCGTGCCGGAACCAGATTAGGGCCTGAAGCCATCCTGCGGTGTTGCGGCCAGCTCACGAGAAAGCGAGTTGAAGAAAGGAGCTCAGGGGCACTGTAATTCACAAACCTGCAGAGTTATAAATGACAGCTATCGTCCAAAAATATACTGAAGTAAGGCTGCCAAGAGGACTTGAAAGCGGGGCAGAATTGCAGGAAACCGATTTCAGGAGGTAGACTGGAATTGCATTTAAAGCATAGGAAAAGAGGCAGAACGTCCACAATGATGCACTTGGCCAAAAAGGGCGTATGCGTTTTTTCCTGAATATATTCAGGAAAAAACGCATACCCCCTTTTTGGCCAACCAAGCAAGCTTGCAAAGGAAATCTGCACTACAATGAAGTCTCACTTCCCCCCGGTCAAAAGGGCCATCTGAAAAAAGTGTAAAATCCAGAAAGGCAGGACAGGCCATGGAGAACTGGGAGCCTTGTTATGCTGATGGGCGGGATGTAAATTGCCAACAGCCACTCGGGAGAAGTGTATGGTGTTTCCTGAAACATCTAAAAAACAAAGCAACAGAGCCTAGGGCACTTCCACTTATGGTCCTATAGCTTAGGGAAATTAAAATCAAAAGACACAGCCACCCCAAAGGTTGGGACGGCTCTGTTTACAAGAACCTGGTTTACGGTACAAGTTCAATATCGCAGAAAGTGAAAAATGGATAAAGAAGTTGTGGTACTTACGTACAATGCAGTATCACTCAGCAATGAAATCTATGTCATCAGGCCCGTAGCAGCATAATGAGTAGATTCAGGTATGATGATTCTAACTGAAATAAGTCACACAGGAAAAGAAACATCATAAGATTTCACTAATACACGGAATGTAACCTTGGCTACACAGGAACTGAATTACAAAACAGAACAGGGTCTCAAATTTAGAAACCCAACTTATGCTTGCTTAAGGGGAAAGGTGAGTTGGGGTGCTGCATAAAACCAGAGATTGAAATGAGCACAGATAAAGTTCCTTAAGCCAAATATGGAATAGACAAGAGCTACTCCTTGCTCAACGAAATGGACTCAACACCCCATATTAAATGCCTAAGAGTGTACCTGACTAGGAAGTATCTTAAAACCTATGGATTGCTATGTCTCTGAAAGAGAATCAAGCGTGTGTACAGGGGCATAAACGCAGCAGTGATAGGATTGGAGAGGTTCGGTGAGCAAATGAAGACCCTTTGAAGTCATATTGCATGGTACCCATTCCACGGGTCTCAACTCTCCAGGTTTAAGGTATTCTTCCTTCAGCTAAAACATGCATGTGGAACCCAGAGTATGATCAACCGTGTGATCGGGAGACGTGTTCCAATATGTCTCAGTTTTCGTCCCCTGGTACTCGGGTGCAACATTCCAGACGCTTTACTAACACTCTCCCGACTTGGAGAGTCAGTGCCTTTAACCTCCTGTTTGGCCCAGTTTGCAATTTCTGCGGAAGATGAACAGGAATAGGGAGAACCAATGACAGACTAGCTGGAGGTGTCTGGACGGGCAAATTTAACTCTCATTTCCCACCAGGAAGAGGAATTAACCAAAGGCTCAGCGTGCCGTGCCGGAACCAGATTAGGGCCTGAAGCCATCCTGCGGTGTTGCGGCCAGCTCACGAGAAAGCGACTTGAAGAAAGGAGCTCAGGGGCACTGTAATTCACAAACCTGCAGAGTTATAAATGACAGCTATCGTCCAAAAATATACTGAAGTAAGGCTGCCAAGAGGACTTGAAAGCGGGGCAGAATTGCAGGAAACCGATTTCAGGAGGTAGACTGGAATTGCATTTAAAGCATAGGAAAAGAGGCAGAACGTCCACAATGATGCACTTGGCCAAAAAGGGCGTATGCGTTTTTTCCTGAATATATTCAGGAAAAAACGCATACGCCCTTTTTGGCCAACCAAGCAAGCTTGCAAAGGAAATCTGCACTACAATGAAGTCTCACTTCCCCCCGGTCAAAAGGGCCATCTGAAAAAAGTGTAAAATCCAGAAAGGCAGGACAGGCCATGGAGAACTGGGAGCCTTGTTATGCTGATGGGCGGGATGTAAATTGCCAACAGCCACTCGGGAGAAGTGTATGGTGTTTCCTGAAACATCTAAAAAACAAAGCAACAGAGCCTAGGGCACTTCCACTTATGGTCCTATAGCTTAGGGAAATTAAAATCAAAAGACACAGCCACCCCAAAGGTTGGGACGGCTCTGTTTACAAGAACCTGGTTTACGGTACAAGTTCAATATCGCAGAAAGTGAAAAATGGATAAAGAAGTTGTGGTACTTACGTACAATGCAGTATCACTCAGCAATGAAATCTATGTCATCAGGCCCGTAGCAGCATAATGAGTGGATTCAGGTATGATGATTCTAACTGAAATAAGTCACACAGGAAAAGAAACATCATAAGATATCACTAATACACGGAATGTAACCTTGGCTACACAGGAACTGAATTACAAAACAGAACAGGGTCTCAAATTTAGAAACCCAACTTATGCTTGCTTAAGGGGAAAGGTGAGTTGGGGTGCTGCATAAAACCAGAGATTGAAATGAGCACAGATAAAGTTCCTTAAGCCAAATATGGAATAGACAAGAGCTACTCCTTGCTCAACGAAATGGACTCAACACCCCATATTAAATGCCTAAGAGTGTACCTGACTAGGAAGTATCTTAAAACCTATGGATTGCTATGTGTCTGAAAGAGAATCAAGCGTGTGTACAGGGGCATAAACGCAGCAGTGATAGGATTGGAGAGGTTCGGTGAGCAAATGAAGACCCTTTGAAGTCATATTGCATGGTACCCATTCCACGGGTCTCAACTCTCCAGGTTTAAGGTATTCTTCCTTCAGCTAAAACATGCATGTGGAACCCAGAGTATGATCAATTGTGTGATCGGGAGACGTGTTCCAATACGTCTCAGTTTTCGTCCCCTGGTACTCGGGTGCAACATTCCAGAGGCTTTACTAACACTCTCCCGACTTGGAGAGTCAGTGCCTTTAACCTCCTGTTTGGCCCAGTTTGCAATTTCTGCGGAAGATGAACAGGAATAGGGAGAACCAATGACAGACTAGCTGGAGGTGTCTGGACGGGCAAATTTAACTCTCATTTCCCACCAGGAAGAGGAATTAACCAAAGGCTCAGCATGCCGTGCCGGAACCAGATTAGGGCCTGAAGCCATCCTGCGGTGTTGCGGCCAGCTCACGAGAAAGCGAGTTGAAGAAAGGAGCTCAGGGGCACTGTAATTCACAAACCTGCAGAGTTATAAATGACAGCTATCGTCCAAAAATATACTGAAGTAAGGCTGCCAAGAGGACTTGAAAGCGGGGCAGAATTGCAGGAAACCGATTTCAGGAGGTAGACTGGAATTGCATTTAAAGCATAGGAAAAGAGGCAGAACGTCCACAATGATGCACTTGGCCAAAAAGGGCGTATGCGTTTTTTCCTGAATATATTCAGGAAAAAACGCATACGCCCTTTTTGGCCAACCAAGCAAGCTTGCAAAGGAAATCTGCACTACAGTGAAGTCTCACTTCCCCCCGGTCAAAAGGGCCATCTGAAAAAAGTGTAAAATCCAGAAAGGCAGGACAGGCCATGGAGAACTGGGAGCCTTGTTATGCTGATGGGCGGGATGTCAATTGCCAACAGCCACTCGGGAGAAGTGTATGGTGTTTCCTGAAACATCTAAAAAACAAAGCAACAGAGCCTAGGGCACTTCCACTTATGGTCCTATAGCTTAGGGAAATTAAAATCAAAAAGACACAGCCACCCCAAAGGTTGGGACGGCTCTGTTTACAAGAACCTGGTTTACGGTACAAGTTCAATATCGCAGAAAGTGAAAAATGGATAAAGAAGTTGTGGTACTTACGTACAATGCAGTATCACTCAGCAATGAAATCTATGTCATCAGGCCCGTAGCAGCATAATGAGTGGATTCAGGTATGATGATTCTAACTGAAATAAGTCACACAGGAAAAGAAACATCATAAGATATCACTAATACACGGAATGTAACCTTGGCTACACAGGAACTGAATTACAAAACAGAACAGGGTCTCAAATTTAGAAACCCAACTTATGCTTGCTTAAGGGGAAAGGTGAGTTGGGGTGCTGCATAAAACCAGAGATTGAAATGAGCACAGATAAAGTTCCTTAAGCCAAATATGGAATAGACAAGAGCTACTCCTTGCTCAACGAAATGGACTCAACACCCCATATTAAATGCCTAAGAGTGTACCTGACTAGGAAGTATCTTAAAACCTATGGATTGCTATGTCTCTGAAAGAGAATCAAGCGTGTGTACAGGGGCATAAACGCAGCAGTGATAGGATTGGAGAGGTTCGGTGAGCAAATGAAGACCCTTTGAAGTCATATTGCATGGTACCCATTCCACGGGTCTCAACTCTCCAGGTTTAAGGTATTCTTCCTTCAGCTAAAACATGCATGTGGAACCCAGAGTATGATCAACCGTGTGATCGGGAGACGTGTTCCAATATGTCTCAGTTTTCGTCCCCTGGTACTCGGGTGCAACATTCCAGACGCTTTACTAACACTCTCCCGACTTGGAGAGTCAGTGCCTTTAACCTCCTGTTTGGCCCAGTTTGCAATTTCTGCGGAAGATGAACAGGAATAGGGAGAACCAATGACAGACTAGCTGGAGGTGTCTGGACGGGCAAATTTAACTCTCATTTCCCACCAGGAAGAGGAATTAACCAAAGGCTCAGCGTGCCGTGCCGGAACCAGATTAGGGCCTGAAGCCATCCTGCGGGGTTGCGGCCAGCTCACGAGAAAGCGAGTTGAAGAAAGGAGCTCAGGGGCACTGTAATTCACAAACCTGCAGAGTTATAAATGACAGCTATCGTCCAAAAATATACTGAAGTAAGGCTGCCAAGAGGACTTGAAAGCGGGGCAGAATTGCAGGAAACCGATTTCAGGAGGTAGACTGGAATTGCATTTAAAGCATAGGAAAAGAGGCAGAACGTCCACAATGATGCACTTGGCCAAAAAGTGCGTATGCGTTTTTTCCTGAATATATTCAGGAAAAAACGCATACGCCCTTTTTGGCCAACCAAGCAAGCTTGCAAAGGAAATCTGCACTACAATGAAGTCTCACTTCCCCCCGGTCAAAAGGGCCATCTGAAAAAAGTGTAAAATCCAGAAAGGCAGGACAGGCCATGGAGAACTGGGAGCCTTGTTATGCTGATGGGCGGGATGTCAATTGCCAACAGCCACTCGGGAGAAGTGTATGGTGTTTCCTGAAACATCTAAAAAACAAAGCAACAGAGCCTAGGGCACTTCCACTTATGGTCCTATAGCTTAGGGAAATTAAAATCAAAAGACACAGCCACCCCAAAGGTTGGGACGGCTCTGTTTACAAGAACCTGGTTTACGGTACAAGTTCAATATCGCAGAAAGTGAAAAATGGATAAAGAAGTTGTGGTACTTACGTACAATGCAGTATCACTCAGCAATGAAATCTATGTCATCAGGCCCGTAGCAGCATAATGAGTAGATTCAGGTATGATTATTCTAACTGAAATAAGTCACACAGGAAAAGAAACATCATAAGATTTCACTAATACACGGAATGTAACCTTGGCTACACAGGAACTGAATTACAAAACAGAACAGGGTCTCAAATTTAGAAAACCAACTTATGCTTGCTTAAGGGGAAAGGTGAGTTGGGGTGCTGCATAAAACCAGAGATTGAAATGAGCACAGATAAAGTTCCTTAAGCCAAATATGGAATAGACAAGAGCTACTCCTTGCTCAACGAAATGGACTCAACACCCCATATTAAATGCCTAAGAGTGTACCTGACTAGGAAGTATCTTAAAACCTATGGATTGCTATGTGTCTGAAAGAGAATCAAGCGTGTGTACAGGGGCATAAACGCAGCAGTGATAGGATTGGAGAGGTTCGGTGAGCAAATGAAGACCCTTTGAAGTCATATTGCATGGTACCCATTCCACGGGTCTCAACTCTCCAGGTTTAAGGTATTCTTCCTTCAGCTAAAACATGCATGTGGAACCCAGAGTATGATCAACTGTGTGATCGGGAGACGTGTTCCAATACGTCTCAGTTTTCGTCCCCTGGTACTCGGGTGCAACATTCCAGAGGCTTTACTAACACTCTCCCGACTTGGAGAGTCAGTGCCTTTAACCTCCTGTTTGGCCCAGTTTGCAATTTCTGCGGAAGATGAACAGGAATAGGGAGAACCAATGACAGACTAGCTGGAGGTGTCTGGACGGGCAAATTTAACTCTCATTTCCCACCAGGAAGAGGAATTAACCAAAGGCTCAGCATGCCGTGCCGGAACCAGATTAGGGCCTGAAGCCATCCTGCGGTGTTGCGGCCAGCTCACGAGAAAGCGAGTTGAAGAAAGGAGCTCAGGGGCACTGTAATTCACAAACCTGCAGAGTTATAAATGACAGCTATCGTCCAAAAATATACTGAAGTAAGGCTGCCAAGAGGACTTGAAAGCGGGGCAGAATTGCAGGAAACCGATTTCAGGAGGTAGACTGGAATTGCATTTAAAGCATAGGAAAAGAGGCAGAACGTCCACAATGATGCACTTGGCCAAAAAGGGCGTATGCGTTTTTTCCTGAATATATTCAGGAAAAAACGCATACGCCCTTTTTGGCCAACCAAGCAAGCTTGCAAAGGAAATCTGCACTACAATGAAGTCTCACTTCCCCCCGGTCAAAAGGGCCATCTGAAAAAAGTGTAAAATCCAGAAAGGCAGGACAGGCCATGGAGAACTGGGAGCCTTGTTATGCTGATGGGCGGGATGTCAATTGCCAACAGCCACTCGGGAGAAGTGTATGGTGTTTCCTGAAACATCTAAAAAACAAAGCAACAGAGCCTAGGGCACTTCCACTTATGGTCCTATAGCTTAGGGAAATTAAAATCAAAAAGACACAGCCACCCCAAAGGTTGGGACGGCTCTGTTTACAAGAACCTGGTTTACGGTACAAGTTCAATATCGCAGAAAGTGAAAAATGGATAAAGAAGTTGTGGTACTTACGTACAATGCAGTATCACTCAGCAATGAAATCTATGTCATCAGGCACGTAGCAGCATAATGAGTGGATTCAGGTATGATGATTCTAACTGAAATAAGTCACACAGGAAAAGAAACATCATAAGATATCACTAATACACGGAATGTAACCTTGGCTACACAGGAACTGAATTACAAAACAGAACAGGGTCTCAAATTTAGAAACCCAACTTATGCTTGCTTAAGGGGAAAGGTGAGTTGGGGTGCTGCATAAAACCAGAGATTGAAATGAGCACAGATAAAGTTCCTTAAGCCAAATATGGAATAGACAAGAGCTACTCCTTGCTCAACGAAATGGACTCAACACCCCATATTAAATGCCTAAGAGTGTACCTGACTAGGAAGTATCTTAAAACCTATGGATTGCTATGTCTCTGAAAGAGAATCAAGCGTGTGTACAGGGGCATAAACGCAGCAGTGATAGGATTGGAGAGGTTCGGTGAGCAAATGAAGACCCTTTGAAGTCATATTGCATGGTACCCATTCCACGGGTCTCAACTCTCCAGGTTTCAGGTATTCTTCCTTCAGCTAAAACATGCATGTGGAACCCAGAGTATGATCAACCGTGTGATCGGGAGACGTGTTCCAATATGTCTCAGTTTTCGTCCCCTGGTACTCGGGTGCAACATTCCAGACGCTTTACTAACACTCTCCCGACTTGGAGAGTCAGTGCCTTTAACCTCCTGTTTGGCCCAGTTTGCAATTTCTGCGGAAGATGAACAGGAATAGGGAGAACCAATGACAGACTAGCTGGAGGTGTCTGGACGGGCAAATTTAACTCTCATTTCCCACCAGGAAGAGGAATTAACCAAAGGCTCAGCGTGCCGTGCCGGAACCAGATTAGGGCCTGAAGCCATCCTGCGGGGTTGCGGCCAGCTCACGAGAAAGCGAGTTGAAGAAAGGAGCTCAGGGGCACTGTAATTCACAAACCTGCAGAGTTATAAATGACAGCTATCGTCCAAAAATATACTGAAGTAAGGCTGCCAAGAGGACTTGAAAGCGGGGCAGAATTGCAGGAAACCGATTTCAGGAGGTAGACTGGAATTGCATTTAAAGCATAGGAAAAGAGGCAGAACGTCCACAATGATGCACTTGGCCAAAAAGGGCGTATGCGTTTTTTCCTGAATATATTCAGGAAAAAACGCATACGCCCTTTTTGGCCAACCAAGCAAGCTTGCAAAGGAAATCTGCACTACAATGAAGTCTCACTTCCCCCCGGTCAAAAGGGCCATCTGAAAAAAGTGTAAAATCCAGAAAGGCAGGACAGGCCATGGAGAACTGGGAGCCTTGTTATGCTGATGGGTGGGATGTAAATTGCCAACAGCCACTCGGGAGAAGTGTATGGAGTTTCCTGAAACATCTAAAAAACAAAGCAACAGAGCCTAGGGCACTTCCACTTATGGTCCTATAGCTTAGGGAAATTAAAATCAAAAGACACAGCCACCCCAAAGGTTGGGACGGCTCTGTTTACAAGAACCTGGTTTACGGTACAAGTTCAATATCGCAGAAAGTGAAAAATGGATAAAGAAGTTGTGGTACTTACGTACAATGCAGTATCACTCAGCAATGAAATCTATGTCATCAGGCCCGTAGCAGCATAATGAGTAGATTCAGGTATGATGATTCTAACTGAAATAAGTCACACAGGAAAAGAAACATCATAAGATTTCACTAATACACGGAATGTAACCTTGGCTACACAGGAACTGAATTACAAAACAGAACAGGGTCTCAAATTTAGAAACCCAACTTATGCTTGCTTAAGGGGAAAGGTGAGTTGGGGTGCTGCATAAAACCAGAGATTGAAATGAGCACAGATAAAGTTCCTTAAGCCAAATATGGAATAGACAAGAGCTACTCCTTGCTCAACGAAATGGACTCAACACCCCATATTAAATGCCTAAGAGTGTACCTGACTAGGAAGTATCTTAAAACCTATGGATTGCTATGTCTCTGAAAGAGAATCAAGCGTGTGTACAGGGGCATAAACGCAGCAGTGATAGGATTGGAGAGGTTCGGTGAGCAAATGAAGACCCTTTGAAGTCATATTGCATGGTACCCATTCCACGGGTCTCAACTCTCCAGGTTTAAGGTATTCTTCCTTCAGCTAAAACATGCATGTGGAACCCAGAGTATGATCAACCGTGTGATCGGGAGACGTGTTCCAATATGTCTCAGTTTTCGTCCCCTGGTACTCGGGTGCAACATTCCAGACGCTTTACTAACACTCTCCCGACTTGGAGAGTCAGTGCCTTTAACCTCCTGTTTGGCCCAGTTTGCAATTTCTGCGGAAGATGAACAGGAATAGGGAGAACCAATGACAGACTAGCTGGAGGTGTCTGGACGGGCAAATTTAACTCTCATTTCCCACCAGGAAGAGGAATTAACCAAAGGCTCAGCGTGCCGTGCCGGAACCAGATTAGGGCCTGAAGCCATCCTGCGGTGTTGCGGCCAGCTCACGAGAAAGCGAGTTGAAGAAAGGAGCTCAGGGGCACTGTAATTCACAAACCTGCAGAGTTATAAATGACAGCTATCGTCCAAAAATATACTGAAGTAAGGCTGCCAAGAGGACTTGAAAGCGGGGCAGAATTGCAGGAAACCGATTTCAGGAGGTAGACTGGAATTGCATTTAAAGCATAGGAAAAGAGGCAGAACGTCCACAATGATGCACTTGGCCAAAAAGGGCGTATGCGTTTTTTCCTGAATATATTCAGGAAAAAACGCATACGCCCTTTTTGGCCAACCAAGCAAGCTTGCAAAGGAAATCTGCACTACAATGAAGTCTCACTTCCCCCCGGTCAAAAGGGCCATCTGAAAAAAGTGTAAAATCCAGAAAGGCAGGACAGGCCATGGAGAACTGGGAGCCTTGTTATGCTGATGGGCGGGATGTAATTTGCCAACAGCCACTCGGGAGAAGTGTATGGTGTTTCCTGAAACATCTAAAAAACAAAGCAACAGAGCCTAGGGCACTTCCACTTATGGTCCTATAGCTTAGGGAAATTAAAATCAAAAGACACAGCCACCCCAAAGGTTGGGACGGCTCTGTTTACAAGAACCTGGTTTACGGTACAAGTTCAATATCGCAGAAAGTGAAAAATGGATAAAGAAGTTGTGGTACTTACGTACAATGCAGTATCACTCAGCAATGAAATCTATGTCATCAGGCCCGTAGCAGCATAATGAGTGGATTCAGGTATGATGATTCTAACTGAAATAAGTCACACAGGAAAAGAAACATCATAAGATATCACTAATACACGGAATGTAACCTTGGCTACACAGGAACTGAATTACAAAACAGAACAGGGTCTCAAATTTAGAAACCCAACTTATGCTTGCTTAAGGGGAAAGGTGAGTTGGGGTGCTGCATAAAACCAGAGATTGAAATGAGCACAGATAAAGTTCCTTAAGCCAAATATGGAATAGACAAGAGCTACTCCTTGCTCAACGAAATGGACTCAACACCCCATATTAAATGCCTAAGAGTGTACCTGACTAGGAAGTATCTTAAAACCTATGGATTGCTATGTCTCTGAAAGAGAATCAAGCGTGTGTACAGGGGCATAAACGCAGCAGTGATAGGATTGGAGAGGTTCGGTGAGCAAATGAAGACCCTTTGAAGTCATATTGCATGGTACCCATTCCACGGGTCTCAACTCTCCAGGTTTAAGGTATTCTTCCTTCAGCTAAAACATGCATGTGGAACCCAGAGTATGATCAACCATGTGATCGGGAGACGTGTTCCAATATGTCTCAGTTTTCGTCCCCTGGTACTCGGGTGCAACATTCCAGACGCTTTACTAACACTCTCCCGACTTGGAGAGTCAGTGCCTTTAACCTCCTGTTTGGCCCAGTTTGCAATTTCTGCGGAAGATGAACAGGAATAGGGAGAACCAATGACAGACTAGCTGGAGGTGTCTGGACGGGCAAATTTAACTCTCATTTCCCACCAGGAAGAGGAATTAACCAAAGGCTCAGCGTGCCGTGCCGGAACCAGATTAGGGCCTGAAGCCATCCTGCGGTGTTGCGGCCAGCTCACGAGAAAGCGAGTTGAAGAAAGGAGCTCAGGGGCACTGTAATTCACAAACCTGCAGAGTTATAAATGACAGCTATCGTCCAAAAATATACTGAAGTAAGGCTGCCAAGAGGACTTGAAAGCGGGGCAGAATTGCAGGAAACCGATTTCAGGAGGTAGACTGGAATTGCATTTAAAGCATAGGAAAAGAGGCAGAACGTCCACAATGATGCACTTGGCCAAAAAGGGCGTATGCGTTTTTTCCTGAATATATTCAGGAAAAAACGCATACGCCCTTTTTGGCCAACCAAGCAAGCTTGCAAAGGAAATCTGCACTACAATGAAGTCTCACTTCCCCCCGGTCAAAAGGGCCATCTGAAAAAAGTGTAAAATCCAGAAAGGCAGGACAGGCCATGGAGAACTGGGAGCCTTGTTATGCTGATGGGCGGGATGTAAATTGCCAACAGCCACTCGGGAGAAGTGTATGGTGTTTCCTGAAACATCTAAAAAACAAAGCAACAGAGCCTAGGGCACTTCCACTTATGGTCCTATAGCTTAGGGAAATTAAAATCAAAAGACACAGCCACCCCAAAGGTTGGGACGGCTCTGTTTACAAGAACCTGGTTTACGGTACAAGTTCAATATCGCAGAAAGTGAAAAATGGATAAAGAAGTTGTGGTACTTACGTACAATGCAGTATCACTCAGCAATGAAATCTATGTCATCAGGCCCGTAGCAGCATAATGAGTGGATTCAGGTATGATGATTCTAACTGAAATAAGTCACACAGGAAAAGAAACATCATAAGATATCACTAATACACGGAATGTAACCTTGGCTACACAGGAACTGAATTACAAAACAGAACAGGGTCTCAAATTTAGAAACCCAACTTATGCTTGCTTAAGGGGAAAGGTGAGTTGGGGTGCTGCATAAAACCAGAGATTGAAATGAGCACAGATAAAGTTCCTTAAGCCAAATATGGAATAGACAAGAGCTACTCCTTGCTCAACGAAATGGACTCAACACCCCATATTAAATGCCTAAGAGTGTACCTGACTAGGAAGTATCTTAAAACCTATGGATTGCTATGTGTCTGAAAGAGAATCAAGCGTGTGTACAGGGGCATAAACGCAGCAGTAATAGGATTGGAGAGGTTCGGTGAGCAAATGAAGACCCTTTGAAGTCATATTGCATGGTACCCATTCCACGGGTCTCAACTCTCCAGGTTTAAGGTATTCTTCCTTCAGCTAAAACATGCATGTGGAACCCAGAGTATGATCAACCGTGTGATCGGGAGACGTGTTCCAATATGTCTCAGTTTTCGTCCCCTGGTACTCGGGTGCAACATTCCAGACGCTTTACTAACACTCTCCCGACTTGGAGAGTCAGTGCCTTTAACCTCCTGTTTGGCCCAGTTTGCAATTTCTGCGGAAGATGAACAGGAATAGGGAGAACCAATGACAGACTAGCTGGAGGTGTCTGGACGGGCAAATTTAACTCTCATTTCCCACCAGGAAGAGGAATTAACCAAAGGCTCAGCGTGCCGTGCCGGAACCAGATTAGGGCCTGAAGCCATCCTGCGGTGTTGCGGCCAGCTCACGAGAAAGCGACTTGAAGAAAGGAGCTCAGGGGCACTGTAATTCACAAACCTGCAGAGTTATAAATGACAGCTATCGTCCAAAAATATACTGAAGTAAGGCTGCCAAGAGGACTTGAAAGCGGGGCAGAATTGCAGGAAACCGATTTCAGGAGGTAGACTGGAATTGCATTTAAAGCATAGGAAAAGAGGCAGAACGTCCACAATGATGCACTTGGCCAAAAAGGGCGTATGCGTTTTTTCCTGAATATATTCAGGAAAAAACGCATACGCCCTTTTTGGCCAACCAAGCAAGCTTGCAAAGGAAATCTGCACTACAATGAAGTCTCACTTCCCCCCGGTCAAAAGGGCCATCTGAAAAAAGTGTAAAATCCAGAAAGGCAGGACAGGCCATGGAGAACTGGGAGCCTTGTTATGCTGATGGGCGGGATGTCAATTGCCAACAGCCACTCGGGAGAAGTGTATGGTGTTTCCTGAAACATCTAAAAAACAAAGCAACAGAGCCTAGGGCACTTCCACTTATGGTCCTATAGCTTAGGGAAATTAAAATCAAAAGACACAGCCACCCCAAAGGTTGGGACGGCTCTGTTTACAAGAACCTGGTTTACGGTACAAGTTCAATATCGCAGAAAGTGAAAAATGGATAAAGAAGTTGTGGTACTTACGTACAATGCAGTATCACTCAGCAATGAAATCTATGTCATCAGGCCCGTAGCAGCATAATGAGTGGATTCAGGTATGATGATTCTAACTGAAATAAGTCACACAGGAAAAGAAACATCATAAGATATCACTAATACACGGAATGTAACCTTGGCTACACAGGAACTGAATTACAAAACAGAACAGGGTCTCAAATTTAGAAAACCAACTTATGCTTGCTTAAGGGGAAAGGTGAGTTGGGGTGCTGCATAAAACCAGAGATTGAAATGAGCACAGATAAAGTTCCTTAAGCCAAATATGGAATAGACAAGAGCTACTCCTTGCTCAACGAAATGGACTCAACACCCCATATTAAATGCCTAAGAGTGTACCTGACTAGGAAGTATCTTAAAACCTATGGATTGCTATGTGTCTGAAAGAGAATCAAGCGTGTGTACAGGGGCATAAACGCAGCAGTGATAGGATTGGAGAGGTTCGGTGAGCAAATGAAGACCCTTTGAAGTCATATTGCATGGTACCCATTCCACGGGTCTCAACTCTCCAGGTTTAAGGTATTCTTCCTTCAGCTAAAACATGCATGTGGAACCCAGAGTATGATCAACTGTGTGATCGGGAGACGTGTTCCAATACGTCTCAGTTTTCGTCCCCTGGTACTCGGGTGCAACATTCCAGAGGCTTTACTAACACTCTCCCGACTTGGAGAGTCAGTGCCTTTAACCTCCTGTTTGGCCCAGTTTGCAATTTCTGCGGAAGATGAACAGGAATAGGGAGAACCAATGACAGACTAGCTGGAGGTGTCTGGACGGGCAAATTTAACTCTCATTTCCCACCAGGAAGAGGAATTAACCAAAGGCTCAGCGTGCCGTGCCGGAACCAGATTAGGGCCTGAAGCCATCCTGCGGTGTTGCGGCCAGCTCACGAGAAAGCGAGTTGAAGAAAGGAGCTCAGGGGCACTGTAATTCACAAACCTGCAGAGTTATAAATGACAGCTATCGTCCAAAAATATACTGAAGTAAGGCTGCCAAGAGGACTTGAAAGCGGGGCAGAATTGCAGGAAACCGATTTCAGGAGGTAGACTGGAATTGCATTTAAAGCATAGGAAAAGAGGCAGAACGTCCACAATGATGCACTTGGCCAAAAAGGGCGTATGCGTTTTTTCCTGAATATATTCAGGAAAAAACGCATACGCCCTTTTTGGCCAACCAAGCAAGCTTGCAAAGGAAATCTGCACTACAGTGAAGTCTCACTTCCCCCCGGTCAAAAGGGCCATCTGAAAAAAGTGTAAAATCCAGAAAGGCAGGACAGGCCATGGAGAACTGGGAGCCTTGTTATGCTGACGGGCGGGATGTCAATTGCCAACAGCCACTCGGGAGAAGTGTATGGTGTTTCCTGAAACATCTAAAAAACAAAGCAACAGAGCCTAGGGCACTTCCACTTATGGTCCTATAGCTTAGGGAAATTAAAATCAAAAGACACAGCCACCCCAAAGGTTGGGACGGCTCTGTTTACAAGAACCTGGTTTACGGTACAAGTTCAATATCGCAGAAAGTGAAAAATGGATAAAGAAGTTGTGGTACTTACGTACAATGCAGTATCACTCAGCAATGAAATCTATGTCATCAGGCCCGTAGCAGCATAATGAGTGGATTCAGGTATGATGATTCTAACTGAAATAAGTCACACAGGAAAAGAAACATCATAAGATATCACTAATACACGGAATGTAACCTTGGCTACACAGGAACTGAATTACAAAACAGAACAGGGTCTCAAATTTAGAAAACCAACTTATGCTTGCTTAAGGGGAAAGGTGAGTTGGGGTGCTGCATAAAACCAGAGATTGAAATGAGCACAGATAAAGTTCCTTAAGCCAAATATGGAATAGACAAGAGCTACTCCTTGCTCAACGAAATGGACTCAACACCCCATATTAAATGCCTAAGAGTGTACCTGACTAGGAAGTATCTTAAAACCTATGGATTGCTATGTGTCTGAAAGAGAATCAAGCGTGTGTACAGGGGCATAAACGCAGCAGTGATAGGATTGGAGAGGTTCGGTGAGCAAATGAAGACCCTTTGAAGTCATATTGCATGGTACCCATTCCACGGGTCTCAACTCTCCAGGTTTAAGGTATTCTTCCTTCAGCTAAAACATGCATGTGGAACCCAGAGTATGATCAACTGTGTGATCGGGAGACGTGTTCCAATACGTCTCAGTTTTCGTCCCCTGGTACTCGGGTGCAACATTCCAGAGGCTTTACTAACACTCTCCCGACTTGGAGAGTCAGTGCCTTTAACCTCCTGTTTGGCCCAGTTTGCAATTTCTGCGGAAGATGAACAGGAATAGGGAGAACCAATGACAGACTAGCTGGAGGTGTCTGGACGGGCAAATTTAACTCTCATTTCCCACCAGGAAGAGGAATTAACCAAAGGCTCAGCGTGCCGTGCCGGAACCAGATTAGGGCCTGAAGCCATCCTGCGGTGTTGCGGCCAGCTCACGAGAAAGCGAGTTGAAGAAAGGAGCTCAGGGGCACTGTAATTCACAAACCTGCAGAGTTATAAATGACAGCTATCGTCCAAAAATATACTGAAGTAAGGCTGCCAAGAGGACTTGAAAGCGGGGCAGAATTGCAGGAAACCGATTTCAGGAGGTAGACTGGAATTGCATTTAAAGCATAGGAAAAGAGGCAGAACGTCCACAATGATGCACTTGGCCAAAAAGGGCGTATGCGTTTTTTCCTGAATATATTCAGGAAAAAACGCATACGCCCTTTTTGGCCAACCAAGCAAGCTTGCAAAGGAAATCTGCACTACAGTGAAGTCTCACTTCCCCCCGGTCAAAAGGGCCATCTGAAAAAAGTGTAAAATCCAGAAAGGCAGGACAGGCCATGGAGAACTGGGAGCCTTGTTATGCTGATGGGCGGGATGTCAATTGCCAACAGCCACTCGGGAGAAGTGTATGGTGTTTCCTGAAACATCTAAAAAACAAAGCAACAGAGCCTAGGGCACTTCCACTTATGGTCCTATAGCTTAGGGAAATTAAAATCAAAAAGACACAGCCACCCCAAAGGTTGGGACGGCTCTGTTTACAAGAACCTGGTTTACGGTACAAGTTCAATATCGCAGAAAGTGAAAAATGGATAAAGAAGTTGTGGTACTTACGTACAATGCAGTATCACTCAGCAATGAAATCTATGTCATCAGGCCCGTAGCAGCATAATGAGTGGATTCAGGTATGATGATTCTAACTGAAATAAGTCACACAGGAAAAGAAACATCGTAAGATATCACTAATACACGGAATGTAACCTTGGCTACACAGGAACTGAATTACAAAACAGAACAGGGTCTCAAATTTAGAAACCCAACTTATGCTTGCTTAAGGGGAAAGGTGAGTTGGGGTGCTGCATAAAACCAGAGATTGAAATGAGCACAGATAAAGTTCCTTAAGCCAAATATGGAATAGACAAGAGCTACTCCTTGCTCAACGAAATGGACTCAACACCCCATATTAAATGCCTAAGAGTGTACCTGACTAGGAAGTATCTTAAAACCTATGGATTGCTATGTCTCTGAAAGAGAATCAAGCGTGTGTACAGGGGCATAAACGCAGCAGTGATAGGATTGGAGAGGTTCGGTGAGCAAATGAAGACCCTTTGAAGTCATATTGCATGGTACCCATTCCACGGGTCTCAACTCTCCAGGTTTAAGGTATTCTTCCTTCAGCTAAAACATGCATGTGGAACCCAGAGTATGATCAACCGTGTGATCGGGAGACGTGTTCCAATATGTCTCAGTTTTCGTCCCCTGGTACTCGGGTGCAACATTCCAGATGCTTTACTAACACTCTCCCGACTTGGAGAGTCAGTGCCTTTAACCTCCTGTTTGGCCCAGTTTGCAATTTCTGCGGAAGATGAACAGGAATAGGGAGAACCAATGACAGACTAGCTGGAGGTGTCTGGACGGGCAAATTTAACTCTCATTTCCCACCAGGAAGAGGAATTAACCAAAGGCTCAGCGTGCCGTGCCGGAACCAGATTAGGGCCTGAAGCCATCCTGCGGTGTTGCGGCCAGCTCACGAGAAAGCGACTTGAAGAAAGGAGCTCAGGGGCACTGTAATTCACAAACCTGCAGAGTTATAAATGACAGCTATCGTCCAAAAATATACTGAAGTAAGGCTGCCAAGAGGACTTGAAAGCGGGGCAGAATTGCAGGAAACCGATTTCAGGAGGTAGACTGGAATTGCATTTAAAGCATAGGAAAAGAGGCAGAACGTCCACAATGATGCACTTGGCCAAAAAGGGCGTATGCGTTTTTTCCTGAATATATTCAGGAAAAAACGCATACGACCTTTTTGGCCAACCAAGCAAGCTTGCAAAGGAAATCTGCACTACAATGAAGTCTCACTTCCCCCCGGTCAAAAGGGCCATCTGAAAAAAGTGTAAAATCCAGAAAGGCAGGACAGGCCATGGAGAACTGGGAGCCTTGTTATGCTGATGGGCGGGATGTCAATTGCCAACAGCCACTCGGGAGAAGTGTATGGTGTTTCCTGAAACATCTAAAAAACAAAGCAACAGAGCCTAGGGCACTTCCACTTATGGTCCTATAGCTTAGGGAAATTAAAATCAAAAGACACAGCCACCCCAAAGGTTGGGACGGCTCTGTTTACAAGAACCTGGTTTACGGTACAAGTTCAATATCACAGAAAGTGAAAAATGGATAAAGAAGTTGTGGTACTTACGTACAATGCAGTATCACTCAGCAATGAAATCTATGTCATCAGGCCCGTAGCAGCATAATGAGTGGATTCAGGTACAATGATTCTAACTGAAATAAGTCACACAGGAAAAGAAACATCATAAGATATCACTAATACACGGAATGTAACCTTGGCTACACAGGAACTGAATTACAAAACAGAACAGGGTCTCAAATTTAGAAACCCAACTTATGCTTGCTTAAGGGGAAAGGTGAGTTGGGGTGCTGCATAAAACCAGAGATTGAAATGAGCACAGATAAAGTTCCTTAAGCCAAATATGGAATAGACAAGAGCTACTCCTTGCTCAACGAAATGGACTCAACACTCCATATTAAATGCCTAAGAGTGTACCTGACTAGGAAGTATCTTAAAACCTATGGATTGCTATGTGTCTGAAAGAGAATCAAGCGTGTGTACAGGGGCATAAACGCAGCAGTGATAGGATTGGAGAGGTTCGGTGAGCAAATGAAGACCCTTTGAAGTCATATTGCATGGTACCCATTCCACGGGTCTCAACTCTCCAGGTTTAAGGTATTCTTCCTTCAGCTAAAACATGCATGTGGAACCCAGAGTATGATCAACTGTGTGATCGGGAGACGTGTTCCAATACGTCTCAGTTTTCGTCCCCTGGTACTCGGGTGCAACATTCCAGACGCTTTACTAACACTCTCCCGACTTGGAGAGTCAGTGCCTTTAACCTCCTGTTTGGCCCAGTTTGCAATTTCTGCGGAAGATGAACAGGAATAGGGAGAACCAATGACAGACTAGCTGGAGGTGTCTGGACGGGCAAATTTAACTCTCATTTCCCACCAGGAAGAGGAATTAACCAAAGGCTCAGCGTGCCGTGCCGGAACCAGATTAGGGCCTGAAGCCCTCCTGCGGGGTTGCGGCCAGCTCACGAGAAAGCGAGTTGAAGAAAGGAGCTCAGGGGCACTGTAATTCACAAACCTGCAGAGTTATAAATGACAGCTATCGTCCAAAAATATACTGAAGTAAGGCTGCCAAGAGGACTTGAAAGCGGGGCAGAATTGCAGGAAACCGATTTCAGGAGGTAGACTGGAATTGCATTTAAAGCATAGGAAAAGAGGCAGAACGTCCACAATGATGCACTTGGCCAAAAAGGGCGTATGCGTTTTTTCCTGAATATATTCAGGAAAAAACGCATACGCCCTTTTTGGCCAACCAAGCAAGCTTGCAAAGGAAATCTGCACTACAATGAAGTCTCACTTCCCCCCGGTCAAAAGGGCCATCTGAAAAAAGTGTAAAATCCAGAAAGGCAGGACAGGCCATGGAGAACTGGGAGCCTTGTTATGCTGATGGGCGGGATGTAAATTGCCAACAGCCACTCGGGAGAAGTGTATGGTGTTTCCTGAAACATCTAAAAAACAAAGCAACAGAGCCTAGGGCACTTCCACTTATGGTCCTATAGCTTAGGGAAATTAAAATCAAAAAGACACAGCCACCCCAAAGGTTGGGATGGCTCTGTTTACAAGAACCTGGTTTACGGTACAAGTTCAATATCGCAGAAAGTGAAAAATGGATAAAGAAGTTGTGGTACTTACGTACAATGCAATATCACTCAGCAATGAAATCTATGTCATCAGGCCCGTAGCAGCATAATGAGTGGATTCAGGTATGATGATTCTAACTGAAATAAGTCACACAGGAAAAGAAACATCATAAGATATCACTAATACACGGAATGTAACCTTGGCTACACAGGAACTGAATTACAAAACAGAACAGGGTCTCAAATTTAGAAACCCAACTTATGCTTGCTTAATGGGAAAGGTGAGTTGGGGTGCTGCATAAAACCAGAGATTGAAATGAGCACAGATAAAGTTCCTTAAGCCAAATATGGAATAGACAAGAGCTACTCCTTGCTCAGCGAAATGGACTCAACACCCCATATTAAATGCCAAAGAGTGTACCTGACTAGGAAGTATCTTAAAACCTATGGATTGCTATGTGTCTGAAAGAGAATCAAGTGTGTGTACAGGGGCATAAACGCAGCAGTGATAGGACTGGAGAGGTTCGGTGAGCAAATGAAGACCCTTTGAAGTCATATTGCATGGAACCCATTCCACGGGTCTCAACTCTCCAGGTTTAAGGTATTCTTCCTTCAGCTAAAACATGCATGTGGAACCCAGAGTATGATCAACCGTGTGATCGGGAGACGTGTTCCAATATGTCTCAGTTTTCGTCCCCTGGTACTCGGGTGCAACATTCCAGACGCTTTACTAACACTCTCCCGACTTGGAGAGTCAGTGCCTTTAACCTCCTGTTTGGCCCAGTTTGCAATTTCTGCGGAAGATGAACAGGAATAGGGAGAACCAATGACAGACTAGCTGGAGGTGTCTGGACGGGCAAATTTAACTCTCATTTCCCACCAGGAAGGGGAATTAACCAAAGGCTCAGCGTGCCGTGCCGGAACCAGATTAGGGCCTGAAGCCATCCTGCGGTGTTGCGGCCAGCTCACGAGAAAGCGACTTGAAGAAAGGAGCTCAGGGACACTGTAATTCACAAACCTGCAGAGTTATAAATGACAGCTATCGTCCAAAAATATACTGAAGTAAGGCTGCCAAGAGGACTTGAAAGCGGGGCAGAATTGCAGGAAACCGATTTCAGGAGGTAGACTGGAATTGCATTTAAAGCATAGGAAAAGAGGCAGAACGTCCACAATGATGCACTTGGCCAAAAAGGGCGTATGCCTTTTTTCCTGAATATATTCAGGAAAAAACGCATACGCCCTTTTTGGCCAACCAAGCAAGCTTGCATAGGAAATCTGCACTACAATGAAGTCTCACTTCCCCCCGGTCAAAAGGGCCATCTGAAAAAAGTGTAAAATCCAGAAAGGCAGGACAGGCCATGGAGAACTGGGAGCCTTGTTATGCTGATGGGCGGGATGTAAATTGCCAACAGCCACTGGGGAGAAGTGTATGGTGTTTCCTGAAACATCTAAAAAACAAAGCCACAGAGCCTAGGGCACTTCCACTTATGGTCCTATAGCTTAGTTAATTTAAAATCAAAAAGACACAGCCACCCCAAAGGTTGGGACGGTTCTTTTTACTGGAATCTCTTCTACGGCACAAGTTAAATATCCCAGAGAGCAAATAATGGATAAAGAAGTTGCGGTACTTATGTACAACAGAATACCACTCAGCAATGAAATCTATGTCACCAGGCCCGTAGCAGCATAATGAGTGGATTGAGGCACGATGATTCTAACTGAAATAAGTCACACAAAAAAAGAAACATTGTAAGGCATCACTAATACACGGAATGTGAACTTGGCTACACATGAACTGAATTACAAAACAGAACAGGGTCTCAAGTTTAGAAAACTAACTTATGCTTGCTTAAGGGGGAAGGTGAGTTGGGGTGCTGCATTAAACCAGAGTTTGAAATTAACACAGATACCGTTCCATAAGCCAAATATGGAATAGACAAGACCTACCCCTTGCTCAACGAAATGGATTCAACAATGAGGTATCACCTCACACCTGGTAGAATAGGCATCATAGAAAATCTACAAGCAAAAAATGCTGGAAAGGGTGTGGAGAAAAGGAACCCTCTTCCACTATTGTTGGGAATATAAATTGATACAGTCACTATGGAGAACAAGATGGAATTTCTTAAGAAACTAACAATAGAATTCCATATGATACAGCAATCCCAGTACTGGACATATACCCAGACAAAACCATAAATCAAAAAGAGACATTCACCGCAATGTTCATTGCATCACTATTTACAATATCGAGGTAATGGAAGCAACCTAAATGCCCACAGACAGACGAATGCATAAAGCCGTGGTACGTATATAAAATGGAATATTACTAAGCCATGAAAAGGAATGAAATTGGGTCATTTGTAGAGACGTCGATGCATCTAGAGACTGTCATACAGAGTGAAGTAAGTCAGAAAGAGAAAAACAAATCTTGTATATTCATGCATATATGTGGAACCTAGAAAACCTGTACAGATTAACCATTTTGCAAGGCATAAATAGAGCAACAGATGTAGACAACAAACGTATGGACAACAAGGGGGGAAAGCTGTTGGGGGGGGTGGTGGGAGGAGTTGAGAGACTGGGATTGGCATGTATACATTTATATGTATAAAATAGATAACCAATAAGAACCTGCTGTATAAAAATATAAAATAAAATTCAAAATTAAAAAGAAATAAAATTTAAACAATAGAAAAAACAATTATTCCCTTCACATACATGTATTTATATGAATAAATTATTTCCATGCTTATATCTGTAAATACAAAAAAGAGGAATAAAATCTACCTTGAACCCAAAACGAAAAAGAGAAAAAAAACACAGAACCCACCAGTTCCACAGAGGAAAACCGTATCAGGGCACTTGCTCCAGTTGTAAACAATTCTGAAGTTGGTCAGTGGTGGGGAATCATCTCCCATTCAGCCAGCAGCCCCCACGCAACAAGCGTCCTCATTGCAAAGCTGGGGCACCGTGCCGAGGCATCTGTGAGTAAACGTGAGCTGAGCCCCAGGCCAGTTGCTGCTGAACTATTCCCACCCATCCCAGGTAAAACACCTGAATATATACAAGGACTTGAAAGCCTAGAGGGAGGGCCATAGAGCCACACGAGTGACAGCATGCCGGCCGACTTGGTGCCTGCAGGCCAGCCAGGATGGTCCTGGCCCTGGGTGCTCTTCTGGAAGATTTCCATTTCCCTGCCTGAGATACCCGTCCTGTCCCTGCCCCCACTGCTTTTTTCCTTCCTCACCTCTGCCCAGGGAGAAATTCCAGCAGCAGGTATGGGTGACACATCTTCTTCTTTAGCAGGTGGCAGCCTGGCAACTGCTGCAGAAAGTCCAGCAGAGCCCCACTCACACTGGGCCACCCACAAAGCCGTGGCCTCTCACTCCCTCCCACCAGCCCAGCCCCGAGACTGCTGACAGGGCAGAGAAAATGGCGTCAGGCACGGCTGCAGGGGCTCTTGCTGCCTGGAGTGGTATTTATAGTGATCTCAACCCAGGCACACCTGGGGAGGGCTGGCCGGCACGGTAAGGCTGCCCAGGTCAGCCAATCATCACCCCTCAGGGGCTCACAGTTGCAGAAAATGGAACTTGCTGAACCGGCCAGGTCCAAGGAACAGGTGTGGGCTCCTGAGAGTCAGGATAGACAAGGGGCTGCAGCTTTGGCTTGTTTTCTAATCATTTTATCTGGCCCATGAGTGGGAGACAACTTCAAGAAAACCCTCTCCTAATGAGAAGAACCCAGGAGTCAGGGAGAGGAGGGGTGGGTGGTGGTTGGAGACAGAGGCCTGGTGCCCCGGGTGCAGTGGAAGTCTCTGGAAGACCAGGTGGAGGGAGGCCTCACGGAGTGATGCCCAGGGTCACAGACCTGTCGCAGCTGCTGTTTGTTAGTTCAAGTCCTGCTCTGAGGTGCTCTGTGTCAGCTCTGAGCGACAGGTGAGCTGGGGGTGCTCTGCAATGAGGGCTATGTGCACGGTTCCTGTGTGCCCAGCCCTGCCACGGTACCTGCAAGGGTAGCTCTGTATCCTGGGAGGGGCCTGACCACGAGAGCCCTGTGGGCTGGGGTGGGGGTGGGGTACCTGCCCAGGTGAGCTCCATATTCTGGGATTGGTCTGACCACGAGAGCCCCATGGGCTGCTGGGGACCTGGTAAAGGATGTCAGGACAGTCAGTGAAGCCACCGAGGATATACCTCCAGTTGCTCCTAATTCCTACACCCTGCTGGTCATTCTACCAACCACCAGGACATGGTATTCTGTATTAGTCTTCAATGATGCCTTCTTTTGTATTCCATTAGTCCCAGAGTCACAAGAAATTTTGGCTTGTGAGTGGCAGGACTCAACATACAACTAAAACAATACTTCCGGGCCGTCTGGCCCCAAGGGTGCAAAAATTCCCACACCATCTTTGGGGAAAGCTTAGCTAAAGACCTAAAAGTTCTACCTCTGGAAAAGGAAACCCTCCTTCAATATGCAGACGACATTCTGATCGCCAGCCCTACTAAGGAGGCCTCTGAACTACCAAGCCAATAAAGGATAGAAGTTGTCCAAGAAAAAGCTCAAATATCACAGACTGCCGTGACCTGCCTGGGCTTCATTCTCACAGAAGGTTGGAGAAGTCCATCCCAGGAAAGGGAAGAAACCATTTTCAGCCTTACCCCTTTCTAAAACTAGAAGACAGCTTAGGGGTTCCTGGGGAGGCCAGGGTTTGCTGCTTCTGGATCCCTAACTACAGTCTACTAGCTGGGCCTCTATATGAAACACTGAAAGGAAAAGATGATGATCCTTTTGAATAGAATCCAGAAGTGGCCTTTCAAGAATGGAAAGAGCAGTCAATTCAGACCCTTGCCCTGGAACTCCCTAATTTAGCTAAACCCTTTGACCTTTACATTCCCGGTGAAAGGTGAATCGCCATTGGAGAATTAGTGCAAAACCTGGGACCACTTGAAATGGAACAATGCAAGAATGCCATCCAGGTAGGATAAACTATGGTCACCAAGGGGCTTGGCCCACTGCCACATCTGGCCAAGATACTGGCGGTATCTAAAACCCTGGAAATCAGCAGCCCAAAAGGCCACCTCCCTCCTAAGGGAAAAGGACCCCACGTGGTGATCCTAACCACCAACCATGCCCTGAAGTTGCAGGGTTCGCTCCGTGGGCACACCGACCTCGAGTGAGGAGGCCCTCCAACTCCAACATCCAGAGAGATAACCGGGGGCAACAGGGCACCATGACGACTCGTGTGAACATCACTTGACCTGGAGTTTCTCTCATAAAACAACAAGAGTGTGTCCCAAAAGAGTAGACTACTGCTTGCCGGACTTATTGCACCCAGAGGGGAGCTAATAATCTTGGCGGGGGAACCGTATATCACACTGTCACCATAGAAAAGCCTACAGACACCGTGATGATGGTGGCCAGTAAGACCGGCTGGACTCTTGTTTACTTCAAAAGGCTGTTGACTCAGTGGCCATCATGGTCCTTGATCACCACTGACCCTGGACTGTCTGGGAGTTGAGCGGGCAGGGCTCTGACACCTGGTGCTGTTTGTACGTTAATTCAGGGGCCTAATTGAAGAAAGCGCAGACTACTGGTCAGAGCATCTAGGCTGGCAGAAACGGTCGGCCTAAGGTGGCCGAACAAATGTGGGGCGGGGTGAAACCGGCCCCCACAGCGTCTCTGCACATCTCTTTCCTGGACCCTTAAAGGTCATTAGAATCTATAACACTTCCAATGCTGGTGCTCAGGTGGACGAGCAGGGAGGCAGGGGGCCTGGGGACAATCAACGTCACCTGGAGGCTGCTGGGGAGAAGCTCTGACCCTCGCCCCAGGGTATGAGGGCTCCCAACTCAGCACTCAGCAGTTACAGAAGAAGGGTCTGCACCCTCAGCACTCCAAGAATGAGGAACGGGACAAAAGGCAGAGGGGGGGTTTGTCCCCAGCAAAGCCCATTAAAAATCCCTGGGAGATAAAAATAGAATCTGGGCAATAAAGTCAAGTCTAACCTTTTTTATCCTTTGTGCTTTGTCTAATTTCACGTGCTCCTAGGGTCCCGCATGCAGAGGTTCCACACCCGGCACTTCAGACCAGATTTCCTAGTGCAGAATGGCTGGGTCGACACCTCAGCTCCTGGGGCCCAGTGCAGACTCCGCGATATAGAGCCTGAGCTACAGCCAACCCGGCCCTCGAGAGCTCCGCCCCCTCCCTCCCACTGACTCTGACAGGATCTCTACACAGCAGCCCAGCCCACAGCCCACGGGGTAGTACATGCTCTCACCTCTCCATTCTCTGATCAAAATATAAAGTTTCCTTTGCTTGTGAACCAAACTCAGTCTCGATCTGTTGGCCCCAATGACACTGGGCAGGGGGACACTTGTTGGGGTCCACTCTGGAGGATCAGTAACAGAAATTGAGACTATTGTAACCTCAATGAACAGATGTGTGAGCCAAAGTGTAGTTAACATAGAACAGTGTATAAGGCTCGGGTAAAATAAGATGTTTCTAACACTTCCATTGGATATTTCCATCACTTTATTATAAGCAAGTTCAGTGAAAAGGTTTGTCTTATTTGTCAGCTCAATATTAGAGAAATGAAGTGATTTCTTTCCAAGGATGTACATCTAATAATCTTGGTTAAACCTTCAATCTTGTTTTAAATGCTTTTCCATTGAAAATGATACCTCTCTTTCAGCTCCCCCATTTCTGAGAAGTATAAAATCTTATAATTTATTATTACCAAAGGGGAAAGGTGGGAGGAGGGATAAATTAACAGTTTGGGATTAACACATACACACTGCTATGTATAAAATAGATCATCAACAAGGAACTACTGTATAGCACAGGGAACTACACTCAACATTTTGCAATAACCTATAAGGGGAAATAATCTGAAAAAGAATAGATATTTTTATTGACATCATCTATCAATGACAGTTAAAGTGTAACCTAAGGGAAGCTGGTGGTGAGTGCTTCTGACCCTGAAGACTTCAATCATCTAAAGTTTGGACTCTGCCTACTTCCCAAGGCCCTTAATGAACATATGTGTAGCCGTAGCTTAAAAAATTCCCCAGTTTGGGTTTCGGGGAGACACTGATTTTGAAAAAGCCCTGGTGTTCTCCTTACATGAATGGGACTCTTCCTACTGCTAAAACATGTCTGTCACACCCAGAGGATGGTATACCGTCTGATCGGGAAGAGTTTGGAAAAGGCATCTCATCTCCTCATCTCCTGGTGCTCGGGTTCACCCCTCCAGCGTCTTTACTAACAGTCTCCCCACTTGGAGATGTCAGCACTGTCAACATCCTGTTGCGTACAGTTTGGAATTTGTCCAGAGGATGAAGCGGAAGGATGAGGAACAATGAGAGACAAGTCCTACGTGTTCAGACAGGCACATGTCACTCTAATTTCCAATCAGGAAGACGAATTGACCAAAGGCTAGGGTTGCCCATGGAAACAGTATAGGGCTTGAGGAAATCCCGCTGCTTTGTGGCCAGTTCCCATAAACACAAGTTGAACAATAGAACTCAGGGGCAGTAAAATTCACAAAACTGCAGAGTTGAAAATATCCATCACTGAAAAATGTCTTGAGGAAAGTCAGAGAAAAGGACTTGTAAGCAAGGGAGAATGGCAGGAAAGGGATTTGAGGAGGTAGAAAGGACTCGCCATTAAGCACAAGAAAAGGAGCTGAACATTGCCAACATTGCAGTTGGCCAAAAAGGGTGTATGCGTTTTTTTGTGTATATATTCAAGAAAAGAGCGTACACCTTTTTAGCCAACCAAACAGGTGGGCACTGGAAGTCAATACTACAAAAGACATCACTTCGCATCAGTCAGAAGAGCCATCCTCATAAAGCGTAAACAACAGAAATGCAGGACAGGGCAAGGAGAAGAGGGAGCCCTGTGAGACTTATAGTGGAAATGTATATTGCCAACGGCCATTCTGGAGAAGTGTATTGTGTTTACTAAAGCATCTAAACAATGAGCTACAGAGCATAGGGCACTTGCACTCATGGGCGTATATCTTGGGAAAAACAAAAATCGAGAGGACACAGGCACCCCAATGTTTACCCCCTCTCTGTTTAAAAGATCCTCGACTAAGATATAACTTAAATGTCTCTGGAGGGAAAAAATGGATAGAGATGTGGTACTTAGGTAGAGTGGAATATTATTCAGCCTGGAAATCAATGAAATATGGCCAGCTGTAACAACTCTGGAGGAGTTACGTATGATCATTCTAAGTGACAGAATTCAAAAAGAAGAAGACACATATCATAAGATATCACTTAAAGGTGGAATCCAAAATGGCTACACATGAAATAAATTACAAAACAAAAACATAGTCAAATATGTAGAAAACACGCATAAGGCTGCTAAACGGGAAAGGTGGGGAGGGGTGAGGCATCATCCAGGAGGTTGAAATTAGCAAAGATACCATTCCAAATACCAAACTGATAATCAACAAGGCCTACACGGTAGCTAAAAGAACTGCACTCAGCACACTCAAGTCACCAGAAAAGAATATATACGACTGGTAAGAATCTGAAAAAGAATTTATTGATGTCTCTCTGTACGTGAATCAAGTGGATGTACAGCAGCAAGAAACAGAGCTTTGAAAATCAGCTGTAACCAATATAGTAATAAATTGAAAAAAATAAACGACAGAGAGACAGAGAAAACCTCTTACAACTTTTCCTCAGGGACGGTGATGCAACATGGATTGAACACATCTAGACCCACAGCAGGATGAGACATAAGGCTGGAAACTGTTTGCGCTAAGAGAAATGTGAGGTTGGGTGAGGAAATGCACACCCTTTAAAGTAATACTACCTGGTACCCATTCAATGGGTCCCAAATCTGCAGGTTCAAGGGATCTTCCTACAGCTAAAACATGCATGGAAAACCCAGAGGACTGTACACCATGTGATCGGGAGATGTGTCTAAAATGCACCTCATTTATCCTCTCCTGGTGCTCCTGTTCACCATTCCAGCCACGTTACTTAGAAGCTCCCCACTTGGAGAATCAGCACATTTAAACTTCTGTTTCACACATTTTGCAAATTGTGAGGAGGATGAACGGGAAGAGGGGGAACCAATGAGAGAAGAGTTGTAGGGGTTTGGACGGGCACATATCACTCTAATTTCCCATTAAGAATAAGAATTAAAAAAAGGCTCAGCCTGCCTCGCCGGAGCCAAAATAGGGCCTGAAGCAATCCTGCGCGTTTGAGGCCAGCTCACAAAAGAGCAACTTAAAACATGGAGCTCAGGGTCACTGCAATTCACAAACCTGCAGAGTTATAAATGAAAACTAACGTCCAAAAATATGTTGAGGTAAGGCAAAGAAGAGGATCTGAATGCAAGACAGAATTGCAAGAAACAGATTTCAAGAGATAGATTGGACTCGTCTTTAACGCACATGAAAAGCGGCAGAATTTCGACAATGATGCAGTTGGCCCAAAAGGGCGTATGCGATTTTTCCTGATTATATCCAGGAAAAAACGCATACGCACTTTATGGGCAACGAAGCAAGCAAGCAATGCAAATGTGCACAACAAAGAAGTCTCATTTCCCACCGGTCAAAAGGGCCATCCTAAAAAATTGTAAAAACCAGAAATGCAGGACAGGCCATGGAGAACAGGGAGCCTTTATACGCTGATGGGCAGTGTGTGAACTGCCGAGAGCCACTCTGGAGAAGTGTATGGTGGTTCCTAAATCATCTAAAAACAGAGCTACAGAGCATAGGACACTTCCAATCATGGGAGTATATCTAGGGAAGTCTAAAAATCAACAAGACACAAGCACACCACAGTTTAGGGCTACTCTGTTTACAAGAACCTCAACTTCAGTACACCTTAAATATCCCAGGAAAGAGAACAATGGATAAAGAAGATGTGGTACTTATGTACAATGGAATATCTCTTCACCATGAAATCAATGTAATAAGGCTAGTAGAAGGATAAAGAGTGGATTTAGGTCCGATAATACTACTTGAAATAAGTCAAACAGAAAAAGAAACATATCATAAGATATCACTTATAGAGGGAGGGTAAATATGGCTGCACAAGAAATGAATTACAGAACAGAACAGTGTCTCACATTTAGAAAACACACTTATGTCAGCTTAAGGGGAAAGGAGAGGTGGGGTGATGCATAAAACCAGAGTTTGAAATTAGCACAGATACCGTTCAAGAAACCAAATAGGTATTAGACAAGATCTACACCTTGCTCAATGAACTGGCCTCAACACACCCTATACACCGCAGAGAAATATATCTGAGTAATAAGAATCTTAAAACCCATGTATTGATATATCTCCATAAGGGAATCAAGTGTGTGCAGAGCGGCACAAACACAGCAGTGAAAATGAGCTAAACCCCATTATAGAAATAAATTTTAAAAACAAAACGCAGAAACAATGAAAGAGAGAAAAATTCTTACAAAATTCGCTCAGGGGCTGTGACGCAACCTGGATTGACCACATATAAACCCACAGCTTGATAAGACATAAGGCTGGACACTTGGGGCTGAGAGGATTGGTGAGCTTCGGTGAGCAACTGCCGAAAGTTTAATGCAATACTTCATGCTACTCATTCCAAGGGTCCCAACACTCCAGGTTGAAGGGAATCTTCCTACAGCTAAACCATGCTTGGGAAACCCAGCGACTGTTATACCATATGATCGGGAAAGGTTTCTAAAACGCACCACATTTTTCCTCCCCTGGGGCTCCGGATCGACATTCCAGCCGCTTTACTAACAACATCCCCACATGGAGAGTCAATGCCTTTAAGTTCTGGTATTGCACAGTCTTCAGTTAGTGCGGAGGATGAATGGGAATAGGGGGAACCAGTGAGAAACTAGCTGTAGCGGTTTCAATGGGCACATGTCACTCTAATTTCACATCAGTAAGAAGAATGAACCAAAGGCACAGCAAGGTGCCCCAGAAGAAGAATAGGGCTTCAAGGAATCCTGTGGTTATGGGGCAAGATCACAAAAGTAAGAGCTGAAAAATGGAGCTAAGGGCCACTGCAATTCAAAAACCTGACTTGCCCAAAAAGGGCGTATGTGTTTTTTCCTGAATATATTCAGGAAAAAACGCATACGCCCTTTTTGGCCAACCAAGCAAGCTTGCAAAGGAAATCTGCACTACAATGAAGTCTCAATTCCCCCTGGTCAAAAGGGCCATCTGAAAAAAGTGTAAAATCCATAAAGGCATGACAGGCCATGGAGAACTGGGAGCCATCTTATGCTGATGGGCAGGATGTAAATTGCCAACAGCCACTCTGAAGAAGTGTTTGGTGTTTCCTGAAACATCTAAAAAACAAAGCAACAGAGCCTAGGGCACTTCCACTTATGGTACTATAGTTTAGGGCAATTAAAATCAAAAAGACACAGCCACCCCAAAGTTTGGGATGGCTCTGTTTACAAGAACCTCATATACGGTACAAGTTCAATATCGCAGAAAGTGAAAAATGGATAAAGAAGTTGTGGTACTTACGTACAATGCAATATCACTCAGCAATGAAATCTATGTCATCAGGCCCGTAGCAGCATAATGAGTGGACTAAGTACGATGAATCTAACTGAAATAAGTCACACAGAAAAAGAAACATCATAAGGTATCACTAATACACGGAATGTAAACTTGGCTACACAGGAACTGAATTGCAAAACAGAACAGGGTCTCAAATTTAGAAAACCAACTTATGCTTGCTTAAGGGGAAAGGTGAGTTGGGGTGCTGCATAAAACCAGAGATTGAAATGAGCACAGATAAAGTTCCTAGAGCCAAATATGGAATAGACAAGAGCTACTCCTTGCTCAAGGAAATGGACTCAACACCCCATATTAAACGCCTAAGAATGTACCTGACTAGGAAGTATCTTAAAACCAATGGATTGCTATGTCTCCGAAAGAGAATCAAGCGAGTGTACAGGGGCATAAACGCAGCAGTGATAGGACTGGAGAGGTTCGGTGAGCAAATGAAGACCCTTTGAAATCATATTGCATGGTACCCATTCCACGGGTCTCAACTCTCCAGGTTTCAGGTATTCTTCCTCAGGTAAAACATGCATGTGGAACCCAGAGTATGATCAACCGTGTGATCGGGAGACGTGTTCCAATATGTGTCAGTTTCTATCCCCTGGTACTCGGGTGCAACATTCCAGACGCTTTACTAACACTCTCCCGACTTGGAGAGTCAGTGCCTTTAACCTCCTGTTTGGCCCAGTTTGCAATTTCTGCGGAAGATGAACAGGAATAGGGAGAACCATTGAGAGACTAGCTGGAGGTGTCTGGACGGGCAAATTTAACTCTCATTTCCCACCAGGAAGAGGAATTAACCAAAGGCTCAGCGTGCCGTGCCTTAACCACATTAGGGCCTGAAGCAATCCTGCGGTGTTGCGGCCAGCTCACAAGAAAGCGAGTTGAAGCAAGGAGCTCAGGGGCACTGTAATTCACAAACCTGCAGAGTTATAAATGACAGCTATCGTCCAAAAATATACTGAAGTAAGGCTGCCAAGAGGACTTGAAAGCGGGGCAGAATTGCAAGAAACCGATTTCAGGAGGTAGACTGGATTTGCATTTAAAGCATAGGAAAAGAGGCAGAACGTCCACAATGATGCACTTGGCCAAAAAGGGCGTATGCGTTTTTTCCTGAATATATTCAGGAAAAAACGCATACGCCCTTTTTGGCCAACCAAGCAAGCTTGAAAAGAAAATCTGCACTACAATGAAGTCTCACTTTCCCCCGGTCAAAAGGGCCATCTGAAAAAAGTGTGAAATCCAGAAAGGCAGGACAGGCCATGGAGAACTGGGAGCCTTGTTATGCTGATGGGCGTGATTTAAATTGCCAACAGCCATTCCAGAGAACTGTATGGTGTTTCCTGAAACATCTAAAAAAGAAAGCAACAGAGCCTAGGGCACTTCCACTTATGGTCCTATAGCTTAGGGAAATTAAAATCAAAAAGACAGAGCCACCCAAAATGTTGGGACGGCTCTGTTTACAAGAAACACATTTACGGTAAAAGTTCAATATCGCAGAAAGTGAAAAATGGATAAAGAAGTTGTGGTACTTACGTACAATGCAATATCACTCAGCAATGAAATCTATGTCATCAGGCCCGTAGCAGCATAATGAGTGGATTCAGGTACGATGATTCTAACTGAAATAAGTCACACAGAAAAAGAAACATCATAAGATATCACTAATACACGGAATGTAAACTTGGCTACACAGGAACTGAATTACAAAACAGAACAGGGTCTCAAATTTAGAAACCCAACTTATGCTTGCTTAAGGGGAAAGGTGAGTTGGGGTGCTGCATAAAACCAGAGATTGAAATGAGCACAGATAAAGTTCCTTAAGCCAAATATGGAATAGACAAGAGCTACTCCTTGCTCAACTAAATGGATTCAACACCCCATATTAAACGCCTAAGAATATACCTGACTAGGAAGTATCTTAAAACCTATGGATTGCTATGTCTCCGAAAGAGAATCAAGCGTGTGTGCAGGGGCATAAACGCAGCAGTGATAGGATTGGAGAGGTTCGGTGAGCAAATGAAGACCCTTTGAAGTCATATTGCATGGTACCCATTCCACGGGTCTCAACTCTCCAGGTTTAAGGTATTCTTCCTTCAGCTAAAACATGCATGTGGAACCCAGAGTATGATCAACCGTGTGATCGGGAGGCGTGTTCCAATATGTGTCAGTTTTCGTCCCCTGGTACTCGGGTGCAACATTCCAGACGCTTTACTAACACTCTCCCGACTTGGAGAGTCAGTGCCTTTAACCTCCTGTTTGGCCCAGTTTGCAATTTCTGCGGAAGATGAACAGGAATAGGGAGAACCAATGACAGACTAGCTGGAGGTGTCTGGACGGGCAAATTTAACTCTCATTTCCCACCAGGAAGAGGAATTAACCAAAGGCTCAGCATGCCGTGCCGGAACCAGATTAGGGCCTGAAGCCATCATGCAGTGTTGCGGCCAGCTCACGAGAAAGCGAGTTGAAGAAAGGAGCTCAGGGGCACTGTAATTCACAAACCTGCAGAGTTATAAATGACAGCTATCGTCCAAAAATATACTGAAGTAAGGCTGCCAAGAGGACTTGAAAGCGGGGCAGAATTGCAGGAAACCGATTTCAGGAGGTAGACTGGAATTGCATTTAAAGCATAGGAAAAGAGGCAGAACGTCCACAATGATGCACTTGGCCAAAAAGGGCGTATGCGTTTTTTCCTGAATATATTCAGGAAAAAACGCATACGCCCTTTTTGGCCAACCAAGCAAGCTTGCAAAGGAAATGTGCACTACACTGAAGTCTCACTTCCCCCCGGTCAAAAGGGCCATCTGAAAAAAGTGTAAAATCCAGAAACGCAGGATAGGCCATGGAGAACTGGGAGCCTTGTTATGCTGATGGGCGGGATGTAAATTGCCAACAGCCACTCGAGAGAAGTGTATGGTGTTTCCTGAAACATCTAAAAAACAAAGCAACAGAGCCTAGGGCACTTCCACTTATGGTCCTATAGCTTAGGGAAATTAAAATCAAAAAGACACAGCCACCCCAAATGTTGGGACGGCTCTGTTTACAAGAACCTGGTTTACGGTACAAGTTCAATATCGCAGAAAGTGAAAAATGGATAAAGAAGTTGTGGTACTTACGTACAATGCAGTATCACTCAGCAATGAAATCTATGTCATCAGGCCCGTAGCAGCATAGTGAGTGGATTCAGGTATGATGATTCTAACTGAAATAAGTCACACAGAAAAAGAAACATCATAAGATATCACTAATACACGGAATGAAAACTTGGCTACACAGGAACTGAATTGCAAAACAGAACAGGGTCTCAAATTTAGAAAACCAACTTATGCTTGCTTAAGGGGAAAGGTGAGTTGGGGTGCTGCATAAAACCAGAGATTGAAATGTGCACAGATAAAGTTCCTTAAGCCAAGTATGGAATAGACAAGAGCTACTCCTTGCTCAAGGAAATGGACTCAACACCCCATATTAAACGCCTGAGAATGTACCTGACTAGGAAATATCTTAAAACCTATGGATTGCTATGTCTCCGAAAGAGAATCAAGCGTGTGTACAGGGGCATAAACGCAGCAGTGATAGGACTGGAGAGGTTCGGTGAGCAAATGAAGACCCTTTGAAATCATATTGCATGTTACCCATTCCACGGGTCTCAACTCTCCAGGTTTAAGGTATTCTTCCTTCAGCTAAAACATGCATGTGGAACCCAGAGTATGATCAACCGTGTGATCGGTAGACGTGTTCAAATATGTCTCAGTTTTCGTCCCCTGGTACTCGGGTGCAACATTCCAGACGCTTTACTAACACTCTCCCGACTTGGACAGTCAGTGCCTTTAACCTCCTGTTTGGCCCAGTTTGCAATTTCTGTGGAAGATGAACAGGAATAGGGAGAACCAATGAGAGACTAGCTGGAGGTGTCTGGACGGGCAAATTTAACTCTCATTTCCCACCAGGAAGAGGAATTAACCAAAGGCTCAGCGTGCCGTGCCGGAACCAGATTAGGGCCTGAAGCCATCCTGCGGTGTTGCGGCCAGCTCACGAGAGAGCGAGTTGAAGAAAGGAGCTCAGGGGCACTGTAATTCACAAACCTGCAGAGTTATAAATGACAGCTATCGTCCAAAAATATACTGAAGTAAGGCTGCCAAGAGGACTTGAAAGCGGGGCAGAATTGCAGGAAACCGATTTCAGGAGGTAGACTGGAATTGCATTTAAAGCATAGGAAAAGAGGCAGAACGTCCACAATGATGCACTTGGCCAAAAAGGGCGTATGCGTTTTTTCCTGAATATATTCAGGAAAAAACGCATACGCCCTTTTTGGCCAACCAAGCAAGCTTGCAAAGGAAATGTGCACTACACTGAAGTCTCACTTCCCCCCGGTCAAAAGGGCCATCTGAAAAAAGTGTAAAATCCAGAAACACAGGATAGGCCATGGAGAACTGGGAGCCTTTTTATGCTGATGGGCGGGATGTAAATTGCCAACAGCCACTCGGGAGAAGTGTATGGTGTTTCCTGAAGCATCTAAAAAACAAAGCAACAGAGCCTAGGGCACTTCCACTTATGGTCCTATAGCTTAGGGAAATTAAAATCAAAAAGACACAGCCACCCCAAAGTTTGGCACGGCTCTGTTTACAAGAACCTGGTTTACGGTACAAGTTCAATATCGCAGAAAGTGAAAAATGGATAAAGAAGTTGTGGTACTTACGTACAATGCAATATCACTCAGCAATGAAATCTATGTCATCAGGCCCGTAGCAGCATAATGAGTGGATTCAGGTACGATGATTCTAACTGAAATAAGTCTCACAGAAAAAGAAACATCATAAGATATCACTAATACACGGAATGTAAACTTGGCTACACAGGAACTGAATTGCAAAACAGAACAGGGTCTCAAATTTAGAACACCAACTTATGCTTGCTTAAGGGGAAAGGTGAGTTGGGGTGCTGCATAAAACCAGAGATTGAAATGAGCACAGATAAAGTTCCTTAAGCCAAGTATGGAATAGACAAGAGCTACTCCTTGCTCAAGGATATGGACTCACCACCCCATATTAAACGCCTAAGAATGTACCTGACTAGGAATTATCTTAAAACCTATGGATTGCTATGTCTCCGAAAGAGAATCAAGCGTGTGTACAGGGGCATAAACGCAGCAGTGATAGGACTGGAGAGGTTCGGTGAGCAAATGAAGACCCTTTGAAATCATATTGCATGTTACCCATTCCACGGGTCTAAACTCTCCAGGTTTCAGGTATTCTTCCTTCAGCTAAAACATGCATGTGGAACCCAGAGTATGATCAACCGTGTGATCGGGAGACGTGTTCCAATATATGTCAGTTTCCGTCCCCTGGTACTCGGGTGCAACATTCCAGACGCTTTACTAACACTCTCCCGACTTGGAGAGTCAGTGCCTTTAACCTCCTGTTTGGCCCAGTTTGCAATTTCTGCGGAAGATGAACAGGAATAGGGAGAACCAATGAGAGACTAGCTGGAGGTGTCTGGACGGGCAAATTTAACTCTCATTTCCCACCAGGAAGAGGAATTAACCAAAGGCTCAGCGTGCCGTGCCGGAACCAGATTAGGGCCTGAAGCCTTCCTGCGGTGTTGCGGCCAGCTCACGAGAAAGCGAGTTGAAGAAAGGAGCTCAGGGGCACTGTAATTCACAAACCTGCAGAGTTATAAATGACAGCTATCGTCCAAAAATATACTGAAGTAAGGCTGCCAAGAGGACTTGAAAGCGGGGCAGAATTGCAGGAAACCGATTTCAGGAGGTAGACTGGAATTGCATTTAAAGCATAGGAAAAGAGGCAGAACGTCCACAATGATGCACTTGGCCAAAAAGGGCGTATGCGTTTTTTCCTGAATATATTCAGGAAAAAACGCATACGCACTTTTTGGCCAACCAAGCAAGCTTGCAAAGGAAATCTGCACTACAATGAAGTCTCACTTCCCCCCGGTCAAAAGGGCCATCTGAAAAAAGTGTAAAATCCAGAAAGGCAGGACAGGCCATGGAGAACTGGGAGCCTTGTTATGCTGATGGGCAGGATGTAACTTGCCAACAGCCACTCCGGAGAAGTGTATGGTGTTTCCTGAAACATCTAAAAAACAAAGCAACAGAGCGTAGGGCACTTCCACTTATGGTCCTATAGCTTAGGGAAATTAAAATCAAAAGACACAGCCACCCCAAAGGTTGGGACGGCTCTGTTTACAAGAACCTGGTTTACGGTACAAGTTCAATATCGCAGAAAGTGAAAAATGGATAAAGAAGTGGTGGTACTTACGTACAATGCAATATCACACAGCAATGAAATCTATGTCATCAGGCCCGTAGCAGCATAATGAGTGGATTCAGGTATGATGATTCTAACTGAAATAAGTCACACAGAAAAAGAAACATCATAAGATATCACTAATACACGGAATATAAACTTGCTTACACAGGAACTGAATTGCAAAACAGAACAGGGACTCAAATTTTGAAAACCAACTTATGCTTGCTTAAGGGGAAAGGTGAGTTGGGGAGTTGCAGAAAACCAGAGATTGAAATGAGCACAGATAAAGTTCCTTAAGCCAAGTATGTAATAGACAAGAGCTACTCCTTGCTCAAGGAAATGGACTCAACACCCCATATTAAACGCCTAAGAGTGTACCTGACTAGGAAGTATCTTAAAACCTATGGATTGCTATGTCTCCGAAAGAGAATCAAGCGTGTGTACAGGGCCATAAACGCAGCAGTGATAGATATGGAGAGTTTCGGTGAGCAAATGAAGACCCTTTGAAGTCATATTGCATGGTACCCATTCCACGGGTCTCAACTCTCCAGGTTTAAGGTATTCTTCCTTCAGCTAAAACATGCATGTGGAACCCAGAGTATGATCAACCGTGTGATCGGGAGACGTGTTCCAATATGTCTCAGTTTTCGTCCCCTGGTACTCGGGTGCAACATTCCAGACGCTTTACTAACACTCTCCCGACTTGGACAGTCAGTGCCTTTAACCTCCTGTTTGGCCCAGTTTGCAATTTCTGCGGAAGATGAACAGGAATAGGGAGAACCAATGAGAGACTAGCTGGAGGTGTCTGGACGGGCAAATTTAACTCTCATTTCCCACCAGGAAGAGGAATTAACCAAAGGCTCAGCGTGCCGTGCCGGAACCAGATTAGGGCCTGAAGCCATCCTGCGGTGTTGCGGCCAGCTCACGAGAGAGCGAGTTGAAGAAAGGAGCTCAGGGGCACTGTAATTCACAAACCTGCAGAGTTATAAATGACAGCTATCGTCCAAAAATATACTGAAGTAAGGCTGCCAAGAGGACTTGAAAGCGGGGCAGAATTGCAGGAAACCGATTTCAGGAGGTAGACTGGAATTGCATTTAAAGCATAGGAAAAGAGGCAGAACGTCCACAATGATGCACTTGGCCAAAAAGGGCGTATGCGTTTTTTCCTGAATATATTCAGGAAAAAACGCATACGCCCTTTTTGGCCAACCAAGCAAGCTTGCAAAGGAAATGGGCACTACAATGACGTCTCACCTCCCCCTGGTCAAAAGGGCCATCTGAAAAAAGTGTAAAATCCAGAAAGGCAGGACAGGCCATGGAGAACTGGGAGCCTTGTTATGCTGATGGGCGGGATGTAAATTGCCAACAGCCACTCGGGAGAAGTGTATGGTGTTTCCTGAAACATCTAAAAAACAAAGCAACAGAGCCTAGGGCACTTCCACTTATGGTCCTATAGCTTAGGGAAATTAAAATCAAAAAGACACAGCCACCCCAAAGGTTGGGACGGCTCTGTTTACAAGAACCTGGTTTACGGTACAAGTTCAATATCGCAGAAAGTGAAAAATGGATAAAGAAGTTGTGGTACTTACGTACAATGCAGTATCACTCAGCAATGAAATCTATGTCATCAGGCCCGTAGCAGCATAATGAGTGGATTCAGGTACGATGATTCTAACTGAAATAAGTCACACAGGAAAAGAAACATCATAAGATATCACTAATACACGGAATGTAAACTTGGCTACACAGGAACTGAATTACAAAACAGAACAGGGTCTCAAATTTAGAAACCCAACTTATGCTTGCTTAAGGGGAAAGGTGAGTTGGGGTACTGCATAAAACCAGAGATTGAAATGAGCACAGATAAAGTTCCTTAAGCCAAATATGGAATAGACAAGAGCTACTCCTTGCTCAACGAAATGGACTCAACACCCCATATTAAATGCCTAAGAGTGTACCTGACTAGGAAGTATCTTAAAACCTATGGATTGCTATGTGTCTGAAAGAGAATCAAGTGTGTGTACAGGGGCATAAACGCAGCAGTGATAGGATTGGAGAGGTTCGGTGAGCAAATGAAGACCCTTTGAAGTCATATTGCATGGTACCCATTCCACGGGTCTCAACTCTCCAGGTTTAAGGTATTCTTCCTTTAGCTAAAACATGCATGTGGAACCCAGAGTATGATCAACCGTGTGATCGGGAGACGTGTTCCAATACGTCTCAGTTTTCGTCCCCTGGTACTCGGGTGCAACATTCCAGACGCTTTACTAACACTCTCCCGACTTGGAGAGTCAGTGCCTTTAACCTCCTGTTTGGCCCAGTTTGCAATTTCTGCGGAAGATGAACAGGAATAGGCAGAACCAATGACAGACTAGCTGGAGGTGTCTGGACGGGCAAATTTAACTCTCATTTCCCACCAGGAAGAGGAATTAACCAAAGGCTCAGCGTGCCGTGCCGGAACCAGATTAGGGCCTGAAGCCATCCTGCGGTGTTGCGGCCAGCTCACGAGAAAGCGACTTGAAGAAAGGAGCTCAGGGGCACTGTAATTCACAAACCTGCAGAGTTATAAATGACAGCTATCGTCCAAAAATATACTGAAGTAAGGCTGCCAAGAGGACTTGAAAGCGGGGCAGAATTGCAGGAAACCGATTTCAGGAGGTAGACTGGAATTGCATTTAAAGCATAGGAAAAGAGGCAGAACGTCCACAATGATGCACTTGGCCAAAAAGGGCGTATGCGTTTTTTCCTGAATATATTCAGGAAAAAACGCATACGCCCTTTTTGGCCAACCAAGCAAGCTTGCAAAGGAAATCTGCACTACAGTGAAGTCTCACTTCCCACCGGTCAAAAGGGCCATCTGAAAAAAGTGTAAAATCCAGAAAGTCAGGACAGGCCATGGAGAACTGGGAGCCTTGTTATGCTGATGGGCGGGATGTAAATTGCCAACAGCCACTCGGGAGAAGTGTATGGTGTTTCCTGAAACATCTAAAAAACAAAGCAACAGAGCCTAGGGCACTTCCACTTATGGTCCTATAGCTTAGGGAAATTAAAATCAAAAGACACAGCCACCCCAAAGGTTGGGACGGCTCTGTTTACAAGAACCTGGTTTACGGTACAAGTTCAATATCGCAGAAAGTGAAAAATGGATAAAGAAGTTGTGGTACTTACGTACAATGCAGTATCACTCAGCAATGAAATCTATGTCATCAGGCCCGTAGCAGCGTAATGAGTGGATTCAGGTACGATGATTCTAACTGAAATAAGTCACACAGAAAAAGAAACATCATAAGATATCACTAATACACGGAATGTACCTTGGCTACACAGGAACTGAATTACAAAACAGAACAGGGTCTCAAATTTAGAAACCCAACTTATGCTTGCTTAAGGGGAAAGGTGAGTTGGGGTGCTGCATAAAACCAGAGATTGAAATGAGCACAGATAAAGTTCCTTAAGCCAAATATGGAATAGACAAGAGCTACTCCTTGCTCAACGAAATGGACTCAACACCCCATATTAAATGCCTAAGAGTGTACCTGACTAGGAAGTATCTTAAAACCTATGGATTGCTATGTCTCTGAAAGAGAATCAAGTGTGTGTACAGGGGCATAAACGCAGCAGTGATAGGATTGGAGAGGTTCGGTGAGCAAATGAAGACCCTTTGAAGTCATATTGCATGGTACCCATTCCACGGGTCTCAACTCTCCAGGTTTAAGGTATTCTTCCTTCAGCTAAAACATGCATGTGGAACCCAGAGTATGATCAACCGTGTGATCGGGAGACGTGTTCCAATATGTCTCAGTTTTCATCCCCTGGTACTCGGGTGCAACATTCCAGACGCTTTACTAACACTCTCCCGACTTGGAGAGTCAGTGCCTTTAACCTCCTGTTTGGCCCAGTTTGCAATTTCTGCGGAAGATGAACAGGAATAGGGAGAACCAATGACAGACTAGCTGGAGGTGTCTGGACGGGCAAATTTAACTCTCATTTCCCACCAGGAAGAGGAATTAACCAAAGGCTCAGCGTGCCGTGCCGGAACCAGATTAGGGCCTGAAGCCATCCTGCGGGGTTGCGGCCAGCTCACGAGAAAGCGAGTTGAAGAAAGGAGCTCAGGGGCACTGTAATTCACAAACCTGCAGAGTTATAAATGACAGCTATCGTCCAAAAATATACTGAAGTAAGGCTGCCAAGAGGACTTGAAAGCGGGGCAGAATTGCAGGAAACCGATTTCAGGAGGTAGACTGGAATTGCATTTAAAGCATAGGAAAAGAGGCAGAACGTCCACAATGATGCACTTGGCCAAAAAGTGCGTATGCGTTTTTTCCTGAATAAATTCAGGAAAAAACGCATACGCCCTTTTTGGCCAACCAAGCAAGCTTGCAAAGGAAATCTGCACTACAATGAAGTCTCACTTCCCCCCGGTCCAAAGGGCCATCTGAAAAAAGTGTAAAATCCAGAAAGGGAGGACAGGCCATGGAGAACTGGGAGCCTTGTTATGCTGATGGGCGGGATGTCAATTGCCAACAGCCACTCGGGAGAAGTGTATGGTGTTTCCTGAAACATCTAAAAAACAAAGCAACAGAGCCTAGGGCACTTCCACTTATGGTCCTATAGCTTAGGGAAATTAAAATCAAAAGACACAGCCACCCCAAAGGTTGGGACGGCTCTGTTTACAAGAACCTGGTTTACGGTACAAGTTCAATATCGCAGAAAGTGAAAAATGGATAAAGAAGTTGTGGTACTTACGTACAATGCAATATCACTCAGCAATGAAATCTATGTCATCAGGCCCGTAGCAGCATAATGAGTGGATTCAGGTATGATGATTCTAACTGAAATAAGTCACACAGAAAATGAAACATCATAAGATATCACTAATAGACGGAATGTAAACTTGGCTACACAGGAACTGAATTACAAAACAGAACAGGGTCTCAAATTTAGAAAACCAACTTCTGCTTGCTTAAGGGGAAAGGTGAGTTGGGGTGCTGCATAAAACCAGAGATTGAAATGAGCACAGATAAAGTTCCTTAAGCCAAATATGGAATAGACAAGAGCTACTCCTTGCTCAACGAAATGGACTCAACACCCCATATTAAATGCCTAAGAGTGTACCTGACTAGGAAGTATCTTAAAACCTATGGATTGCTATGTCTCTGGAAGAGAATCAAGTGTGTGTACAGGGGCATAAACGCAGCAGTGATAGGATTGGAGAGGTTCGGTGAGCAAATGAAGACCCTTTGAAGTCATATTGCATGGTACCCATTCCACGGGTCTCAACTCTCCAGGTTTAAGGTATTCTTCCTTCAGCTAAAACATGCATGTGGAACCCAGAGTATGATCAACCGTGTGATCGGGAGACGTGTTCCAATATGTCTCAGTTTTCGTCCCCTGGTACTCGGGTGCAACATTCCAGACGCTTTACTAACACTCTCCCGACTTGGAGAGTCAGTGCCTTTAACCTCCTGTTTGGCCCAGTTTGCAATTTCTGCGGAAGATGAACAGGAATAGGGAGAACCAATGACAGACTAGCTCGAGGTGTCTGGACGGGCAAATTTAACTCTCATTTCCCACCAGGAAGAGGAATTAACCAAAGGCTCAGCGTGCCGTGCCGGAACCAGATTAGGGCCTGAAGCCATCCTGCGGTGTTGCGGCCAGCTCACGAGAAAGCGAGTTGAAGAAAGGAGCTCAGGGGCACTGTAATTCACAAACCTGCAGAGTTATAAATGACAGCTATCGTCCAAAAATATACTGAAGTAAGGCTGCCAAGAGGACTTGAAAGCGGGGCAGAATTGCAGGAAACCGATTTCAGGAGGTAGACTGGAATTGCATTTAAAGCATAGGAAAAGAGGCAGAACGTCCACAATGATGCACTTGGCCAAAAAGGGCGTATGCGTTTTTTCCTGAATATATTCAGGAAAAAACGCATACGCCCTTTTTGGCCAACCAAGCAAGCTTGCAAAGAAATGTGCACTACAATGAAGTCTCACTTCCCCCCGGTCAAAAGGGCCATCTGAAAAAAGTGTAAAATCCAGAAAGGCAGGACAGGCCATGGAGAACTGGGAGCCTTGTTATGCTGATGGGCGGGATGTAAATTGCCAACAGCCACTCGGGAGAAGTGTATGGTGTTTCCTGGAACATCTAAAAAACAAAGCAACAGAGCCTAGGGCACTTCCACTTATGGTCCTATAGCTTAGGGAAATTAAAATCAAAAAGACACCGCCACCCCAAAGGTTGGGACGGCTCTGTTTACAAGAACCTGGTTTACGGTACAAGTTCAATATCGCAGAAAGTGAAAAATGGATAAAGAAGTTGTGGTACTTACGTACAATGCAGTATCACTCAGCAATGAAATCTATGTCATCAGGCCCGTAGCAGCATAATGAGTGGATTCAGGTACGATGATTCTAACTGAAATAAGTCACACAGGAAAAGAAACATCATAAGATATCACTAATACACGGAATGTAAACTTGGCTACACAGGAACTGAATTACAAAACAGAACAGGGTCTCTAATCTAGAAACCCAACTTATGCTTGCTTAAGGGGAAAGGTGAGTTGGGGTGCTGCATAAAACCAGAGATTGAAATGAGCACAGATAAAGTTCCTTAAGCCAAATATGGAATAGACAAGAGCTACTCCTTGCTCAACGAAATGGACTCAACACCCCATATTAAATGCCTAAGAGTGTACCTGACTAGGAAGTATCTTAAAACCTATGGATTGCTATCTGTCTGAAAGAGAATCAAGTGTGTGTACAGGGGCATAAACGCAGCAGTGATAGGATTGGAGAGGTTCGGTGGGCAAATGAAGACCCTTTGAAGTCATATTGCATGGTACCCATTCCACGGGTCTCAACTCTCCAGGTTTAAGGTATTCTTCCTTCAGCTAAAACATGCATGTGGAACCCAGAGTATGATCAACCGTGTGATCGGGAGACGTGTTCCAATATGTCTCAGTTTTCGCCCCTGGTACTCGGGTGCAACATTCCAGACGCTTTACTAACACTCTCCCGACTTGGAGAGTCAGTGCCTTTAACCTCCTGTTTGGCCCAGTTTGCAATTTCTGCGGAAGATGAACAGGAATAGGGAGAACCAATGACAGACTAGCTGGAGGTGTCTGGACGGGCAAATTTAACTCTCATTTCCCACCAGGAAGAGGAATTAACCAAAGGCTCAGCGTGCCGTGCCGGAACCAGATTAGGGCCTGAAGCCATCCTGCGGGGTTGCGGCCAGCTCACGAGAAAGCGAGTTGAAGAAAGGAGCTCAGGGTCACTGTAATTCACAAACCTGCAGAGTTATAAATGACAGCTATCGTCCAAAAATATACTGAAGTAAGGCTGCCAAGAGGACTTGAAAGCGGGGCAGAATTGCAGGAAACCGATTTCAGGAGGTAGACTGGAATTGCATTTAAAGCATAGGAAAAGAGGCAGAACGTCCACAATGATGCACTTGGCCAAAAAGGGCGTATGCGTTTTTTCCTGAATATATTCAGGAAAAAACGCATACGCCCTTTTTGGCCAACCAAGCAAGCTTGCAAAGGAAATCTGCACTACAATGAAGTCTCACTTCCCCCCGGTCAAAAGGGCCATCTGAAAAAAGTGTAAAATCCAGAAAGGCAGGACAGGCCATGGAGAACTGGGAGCCTTGTTATGCTGATGGGCGGGATGTCAATTGCCAACAGCCACTCGGGAGAAGTGTATGGTGTTTCCTGAAACATCTAAAAAACAAAGCAACAGAGCCTAGGGCACTTCCACTTATGGTCCTATAGCTTAGGGAAATTAAAATCAAAAGACACAGCCACCCCAAAGGTTGGGACGGCTCTGTTTACAAGAACCTGGTTTACGGTACAAGTTCAATATCGCAGAAAGTGAAAAATGGATAAAGAAGTTGTGGTACTTACGTACAATGCAGTATCACTCAGCAATGAAATCTATGTCATCAGGCCCGTAGCAGCATAATGAGTGGATTCAGGTACGATGATTCTAACTGAAATAAGTCACACAGAAAAAGAAACATCATAAGATATCACTAATACACGGAATGTAACCTTGGCTACACAGGAACTGAATTACAAAACAGAACAGGGTCTCAAATTTAGAAACCCAACTTATGCTTGCTTAAGGGGAAAGGTGAGTTGGGGTGCTGCATAAAACCAGAGATTGAAATGAGCACAGATAAAGTTCCTTAAGCCAAATATGGAATAGACAAGAGCTACTCCTTGCTCAACGAAATGGACTCAACACCCCATATTAAATGCCTAAGAGTGTACCTGACTAGGAAGTATCTTAAAACCTATGGATTGCTATGTCTCTGAAAGAGAATCAAGTGTGTGTACAGGGGCATAAACGCAGCAGTGATAGGATTGGAGAGGTTCGGTGAGCAAATGAAGACCCTTTGAAGTCATATTGCATGGTACCCATTCCACGGGTCTCAACTCTCCAGGTTTAAGGTATTCTTCCTTCAGCTAAAACATGCATGTGGAACCCAGAGTATGATCAACCGTGTGATCGGGAGACGTGTTCCAATATGTCTCAGTTTTCGTCCCCTGGTACTCGGGTGCAACATTCCAGACGCTTTACTAACACTCTCCCGACTTGGAGAGTCAGTGCCTTTAACCTCCTGTTTGGCCCAGTTTGCAATTTCTGCGGAAGATGAACAGGGATAGGGAGAACCAATGAGAGACTAGCTGGAGGTGTCTGGACGGGCAAATTTAACTCTCATTTCCCACCAGGAAGAGGAATTAACCAAAGGCTCAGCGTGCCGTGCCGGAACCAGATTAGGGCCTGAAGCCATCCTGCGGGGTTGCGGCCAGCTCACGAGAAAGCGAGTTGAAGAAAGGAGCTCAGGGGCACTGTAATTCACAAACCTGCAGAGTTATAAATGACAGCTATCGTCCAAAAATATACTGAAGTAAGGCTGCCAAGAGGACTTGAAAGCGGGGCAGAATTGCAGGAAACCGATTTCAGGAGGTAGACTGGAATTGCATTTAAAGCATAGGAAAAGAGGCAGAACGTCCACAATGATGCACTTGGCCAAAAAGGGCGTATGCGTTTTTTCCTGAATATATTCAGGAAAAAACGCATACGCCCTTTTTGGCCAACCAAGCAAGCTTGCAAAGGAAATCTGCACTACAGTGAAGTCTCACTTCCCCCCGGTCAAAAGGGCCATCTGAAAAAAGTGTAAAATCCAGAAAGGCAGGACAGGCCATGGAGAACTGGGAGCCTTGTTATGCTGATGGGCGGGATGTCAATTGCCAACAGCCACTCGGGAGAAGTGTATGGTGTTTCCTGAAGCATCTAAAAAACAAAGCAACAGAGCCTAGGGCACTTCCACTTATGGTCCTATAGCTTAGGGAAATTAAAATCAAAAAGACACAGCCACCCCAAAGTTTGGCACGGCTCTGTTTACAAGAACCTGGTTTACGGTACAAGTTCAATATCGCAGAAAGTGAAAAATGGATAAAGAAGTTGTGGTACTTACGTACAATGCAATATCACTCAGCAATGAAATCTATGTCATCAGGCCCGTAGCAGCATAATGAGTGGATTCAGGTACGATGATTCTAACTGAAATAAGTCTCACAGAAAAAGAAACATCATAAGATATCACTAATACACGGAATGTAAACTTGGCTACACAGGAACTGAATTGCAAAACAGAACAGGGTCTCAAATTTAGAACACCAACTTATGCTTGCTTAAGGGGAAAGGTGAGTTGGGGTGCTGCATAAAACCAGAGATTGAAATGAGCACAGATAAAGTTCCTTAAGCCAAGTATGGAATAGACAAGAGCTACTCCTTGCTCAAGGATATGGACTCACCACCCCATATTAAACGCCTAAGAATGTACCTGACTAGGAATTATCTTAAAACCTATGGATTGCTATGTCTCCGAAAGAGAATCAAGCGTGTGTACAGGGGCATAAACGCAGCAGTGATAGGACTGGAGAGGTTCGGTGAGCAAATGAAGACCCTTTGAAATCATATTGCATGTTACCCATTCCACGGGTCTCAACTCTCCAGGTTTCAGGTATTCTTCCTTCAGCTAAAACATGCATGTGGAACCCAGAGTATGATCAACCGTGTGATCGGGAGACGTGTTCCAATATATGTCAGTTTCCGTCCCCTGGTACTCGGGTGCAACATGCCAGACGCTTTACTAACACTCTCCCGACTTGGAGAGTCAGTGCCTTTAACCTCCTGTTTGGCCCAGTTTGCAATTTCTGCGGAAGATGAACAGGAATAGGGAGAACCAATGAGAGACTAGCTGGAGGTGTCTGGACGGGCAAATTTAACTCTCATTTCCCACCAGGAAGAGGAATTAACCAAAGGCTCAGCGTGCCGTGCCGGAACCAGATTAGGGCCTGAAGCCTTCCTGCGGTGTTGCGGCCAGCTCACGAGAAAGCGAGTTGAAGAAAGGAGCTCAGGGGCACTGTAATTCACAAACCTGCAGAGTTATAAATGACAGCTATCGTCCAAAAATATACTGAAGTAAGGCTGCCAAGAGGACTTGAAAGCGGGGCAGAATTGCAGGAAACCGATTTCAGGAGGTAGACTGGAATTGCATTTAAAGCATAGGAAAAGAGGCAGAACGTCCACAATGATGCACTTGGCCAAAAAGGGCGTATGCGTTTTTTCCTGAATATATTCAGGAAAAAACGCATACGCCCTTTTTGGCCAACCAAGCAAGCTTGCAAAGGAAATGTGCACTACACTGAAGTCTCACTTCCCCCCGGTCAAAAGGGCCATCTGAAAAAAGTGTAAAATCCAGAAACTTAGGATAGGCCATGGAGAACTGGGAGCCTTGTTATGCTGATGGGCGGGATGTAAATTGCCAACAGCCACTCGGGAGAAGTGTATGGTGTTTCCTGAAACATCTAAAAAACAAAGCAACAGAGCCTAGGGCACTTCCACTTATGGTCCTATAGCTTAGGGAAATTAAAATCAAAAGACACAGCCACCCCAAAGGTTGGGACGGCTCTGTTTACAAGAACCTGGTTTACGGTACAAGTTCAATATCGCAGAAAGTGAAAAATGGATAAAGAAGTTGTGGTACTTACGTACAATGCAATATCACTCAGCAATGAAATCTATGTCATCAGGCCCGTAGCAGCATAATGAGTGGATTCAGGTACGATGATTCTAACTGAAATAAGTCACACAGAAAAAGAAACATCATAAGATATCACTAATACACGGAATGTAACCTTGGCTACACAGGAACTGAATTACAAAACAGAACAGGGTCTCTAATTTAGAAACCCAACTTATGCTTGCTTAAGGGGAAAGGTGAGTTGGGGTGCTGCATAAAACCAGAGATTGAAATGAGCACAGATAAAGTTCCTTAAGCCAAATATGGAATAGACAAGAGCTACTCCTTGCTCAACGAAATGGACTCAACACCCCATATTAAATGCCTAAGAGTGTACCTGACTAGGAAGTATCTTAAAACCTATGGATTGCTATGTCTCTGAAAGAGAATCAAGTGTGTGTACAGGGGCATAAACGCAGCAGTGATAGGATTGGAGAGGTTCGGTGAGCAAATGAAGACCCTTTGAAGTCATATTGCATGGTACCCATTCCACGGGTCTCAACTCTCCAGGTTTAAGGTATTCTTCCTTCAGCTAAAACATGCATGTGGAACCCAGAGTATGATCAACCGTGTGATCGGGAGACGTGTTCCAATATGTCTCAGTTTTCGTCCCCTGGTACTCGGGTGCAACATTCCAGACGCTTTACTAACACTCTCCCGACTTGGAGAGTCAGTGCCTTTAACCTCCTGTTTGGCCCAGTTTGCAATTTCTGCGGAAGATGAACAGGGATAGGGAGAACCAATGAGAGACTAGCTGGAGGTGTCTGGACGGGCAAATTTAACTCTCATTTCCCACCAGGAAGAGGAATTAACCAAAGGCTCAGCGTGCCGTGCCGGAACCAGATTAGGGCCTGAAGCCATCCTGCGGGGTTGCGGCCAGCTCACGAGAAAGCGAGTTGAAGAAAGGAGCTCAGGGGCACTGTAATTCACAAACCTGCAGAGTTATAAATGACAGCTATCGTCCAAAAATATACTGAAGTAAGGCTGCCAAGAGGACTTGAAAGCGGGGCAGAATTGCAGGAAACCGATTTCAGGAGGTAGACTGGAATTGCATTTAAAGCATAGGAAAAGAGGCAGAACGTCCACAATGATGCACTTGGCCAAAAAGGGCGTATGCGTTTTTTCCTGAATATATTCAGGAAAAAACGCATACGCCCTTTTTGGCCAACCAAGCAAGCTTGCAAAGGAAATCTGCACTACAGTGAAGTCTCACTTCCCCCCGGTCAAAAGGGCCATCTGAAAAAAGTGTAAAATCCAGAAAGGCAGGACAGGCCATGGAGAACTGGGAGCCTTGTTATGCTGATGGGCGGGATGTCAATTGCCAACAGCCACTCGGGAGAAGTGTATGGTGTTTCCTGAAGCATCTAAAAAACAAAGCAACAGAGCCTAGGGCACTTCCACTTATGGTCCTATAGCTTAGGGAAATTAAAATCAAAAAGACACAGCCACCCCAAAGTTTGGCACGGCTCTGTTTACAAGAACCTGGTTTACGGTACAAGTTCAATATCGCAGAAAGTGAAAAATGGATAAAGAAGTTGTGGTACTTACGTACAATGCAATATCACTCAGCAATGAAATCTATGTCATCAGGCCCGTAGCAGCATAATGAGTGGATTCAGGTACGATGATTCTAACTGAAATAAGTCTCACAGAAAAAGAAACATCATAAGATATCACTAATACACGGAATGTAAACTTGGCTACACAGGAACTGAATTGCAAAACAGAACAGGGTCTCAAATTTAGAACACCAACTTATGCTTGCTTAAGGGGAAAGGTGAGTTGGGGTGCTGCATAAAACCAGAGATTGAAATGAGCACAGATAAAGTTCCTTAAGCCAAGTATGGAATAGACAAGAGCTACTCCTTGCTCAAGGATATGGACTCACCACCCCATATTAAACGCCTAAGAATGTACCTGACTAGGAATTATCTTAAAACCTATGGATTGCTATGTCTCCGAAAGAGAATCAAGCGTGTGTACAGGGGCATAAACGCAGCAGTGATAGGACTGGAGAGGTTCGGTGAGCAAATGAAGACCCTTTGAAATCATATTGCATGTTACCCATTCCACGGGTCTCAACTCTCCAGGTTTCAGGTATTCTTCCTTCAGCTAAAACATGCATGTGGAACCCAGAGTATGATCAACCGTGTGATCGGGAGACGTGTTCCAATATATGTCAGTTTCCGTCCCCTGGTACTCGGGTGCAACATTCCAGACGCTTTACTAACACTCTCCCGACTTGGAGAGTCAGTGCCTTTAACCTCCTGTTTGGCCCAGTTTGCAATTTCTGCGGAAGATGAACAGGAATAGGGAGAACCAATGAGAGACTAGCTGGAGGTGTCTGGACGGGCAAATTTAACTCTCATTTCCCACCAGGAAGAGGAATTAACCAAAGGCTCAGCGTGCCGTGCCGGAACCAGATTAGGGCCTGAAGCCTTCCTGCGGTGTTGCGGCCAGCTCACGAGAAAGCGAGTTGAAGAAAGGAGCTCAGGGGCACTGTAATTCACAAACCTGCAGAGTTATAAATGACAGCTATCGTCCAAAAATATACTGAAGTAAGGCTGCCAAGAGGACTTGAAAGCGGGGCAGAATTGCAGGAAACCGATTTCAGGAGGTAGACTGGAATTGCATTTAAAGCATAGGAAAAGAGGCAGAACGTCCACAATGATGCACTTGGCCAAAAAGGGCGTATGCGTTTTTTCCTGAATATATTCAGGAAAAAACGCATACGCCCTTTTTGGCCAACCAAGCAAGCTTGCAAAGGAAATGTGCACTACACTGAAGTCTCACTTCCCCCCGGTCAAAAGGGCCATCTGAAAAAAGTGTAAAATCCAGAAACGCAGGATAGGCCATGGAGAACTGGGAGCCTTGTTATGCTGATGGGCGGGATGTAAATTGCCAACAGCCACTCGGGAGAAGTGTATGGTGTTTCCTGAAACATCTAAAAAACAAAGCAACAGAGCCTAGGGCACTTCCACTTATGGTCCTATAGCTTAGGGAAATTAAAATCAAAAGACACAGCCACCCCAAAGGTTGGGACGGCTCTGTTTACAAGAACCTGGTTTACGGTACAAGTTCAATATCGCAGAAAGTGAAAAATGGATAAAGAAGTTGTGGTACTTACGTACAATGCAATATCACTCAGCAATGAAATCTATGTCATCAGGCCCGTAGCAGCATAATGAGTGGATTCAGGTACGATGATTCTAACTGAAATAAGTCACACAGAAAAAGAAACATCATAAGATATCACTAATACACGGAATGTAACCTTGGCTACACAGGAACTGAATTACAAAACAGAACAGGGTCTCTAATTTAGAAACCCAACTTATGCTTGCTTAAGGGGAAAGGTGAGTTGGGGTGCTGCATAAAACCAGAGATTGAAATGAGCACAGATAAAGTTCCTTAAGCCAAATATGGAATAGACAAGAGCTACTCCTTGCTCAACGAAATGGACTCAACACCCCATATTAAATGCCTAAGAGTGTACCTGACTAGGAAGTATCTTAAAACCTATGGATTGCTATGTCTCTGAAAGAGAATCAAGTGTGTGTACAGGGGCATAAACGCAGCAGTGATAGGATTGGAGAGGTTCGGTGAGCAAATGAAGACCCTTTGAAGTCATATTGCATGGTACCCATTCCACGGGTCTCAACTCTCCAGGTTTAAGGTATTCTTCCTTCAGCTAAAACATGCATGTGGAACCCAGAGTATGATCAACCGTGTGATCGGGAGACGTGTTCCAATATGTCTCAGTTTTCGTCCCCTGGTACTCGGGTGCAACATTCCAGACGCTTTACTAACACTCTCCCGACTTGGAGAGTCAGTGCCTTTAACCTCCTGTTTGGCCCAGTTTGCAATTTCTGCGGAAGATGAACAGGAATAGGGAGAACCAATGAGAGACTAGCTGGAGGTGTCTGGACGGGCAAATTTAACTCTCATTTCCCACCAGGAAGAGGAATTAACCAAAGGCTCAGCGTGCCGTGCCGGAACCAGATTAGGGCCTGAAGCCATCCTGCGGGGTTGCGGCCAGCTCACGAGAAAGCGAGTTGAAGAAAGGAGCTCAGGGGCACTGTAATTCACAAACCTGCAGAGTTATAAATGACAGCTATCGTCCAAAAATATACTGAAGTAAGGCTGCCAAGAGGACTTGAAAGCGGGGCAGAATTGCAGGAAACCGATTTCAGGAGGTAGACTGGAATTGCATTTAAAGCATAGGAAAAGAGGCAGAACGTCCACAATGATGCACTTGGCCAAAAAGGGCGTATGCGTTTTTTCCTGAATATATTCAGGAAAAAACGCATACGCCCTTTTTGGCCAACCAAGCAAGCTTGCAAAGGAAATCTGCACTACAGTGAAGTCTCACTTCCCCCCGGTCAAAAGGGCCATCTGAAAAAAGTGTAAAATCCAGAAAGGCAGGACAGGCCATGGAGAACTGGGAGCCTTGTTATGCTGATGGGCGGGATGTCAATTGCCAACAGCCACTCGGGAGAAGTGTATGGTGTTTCCTGAAGCATCTAAAAAACAAAGCAACAGAGCCTAGGGCACTTCCACTTATGGTCCTATAGCTTAGGGAAATTAAAATCAAAAAGACACAGCCACCCCAAAGTTTGGCACGGCTCTGTTTACAAGAACCTGGTTTACGGTACAAGTTCAATATCGCAGAAAGTGAAAAATGGATAAAGAAGTTGTGGTACTTACGTACAATGCAATATCACTCAGCAATGAAATCTATGTCATCAGGCCCGTAGCAGCATAATGAGTGGATTCAGGTACGATGATTCTAACTGAAATAAGTCTCACAGAAAAAGAAACATCATAAGATATCACTAATACACGGAATGTAAACTTGGCTACACAGGAACTGAATTGCAAAACAGAACAGGGTCTCAAATTTAGAACACCAACTTATGCTTGCTTAAGGGGAAAGGTGAGTTGGGGTGCTGCATAAAACCAGAGATTGAAATGAGCACAGATAAAGTTCCTTAAGCCAAGTATGGAATAGACAAGAGCTACTCCTTGCTCAAGGATATGGACTCACCACCCCATATTAAACGCCTAAGAATGTACCTGACTAGGAATTATCTTAAAACCTATGGATTGCTATGTCTCCGAAAGAGAATCAAGCGTGTGTACAGGGGCATAAACGCAGCAGTGATAGGACTGGAGAGGTTCGGTGAGCAAATGAAGACCCTTTGAAATCATATTGCATGTTACCCATTCCACGGGTCTCAACTCTCCAGGTTTCAGGTATTCTTCCTTCAGCTAAAACATGCATGTGGAACCCAGAGTATGATCAACCGTGTGATCGGGAGACGTGTTCCAATATATGTCAGTTTCCGTCCCCTGGTACTCGGGTGCAACATGCCAGACGCTTTACTAACACTCTCCCGACTTGGAGAGTCAGTGCCTTTAACCTCCTGTTTGGCCCAGTTTGCAATTTCTGCGGAAGATGAACAGGAATAGGGAGAACCAATGACAGACTAGCTGGAGGTGTCTGGACGGGCAAATTTAACTCTCATTTCCCACCAGGAAGAGGAATTAACCAAAGGCTCAGCGTGCCGTGCCGGAACCAGATTAGGGCCTGAAGCCTTCCTGCGGTGTTGCGGCCAGCTCACGAGAAAGCGAGTTGAAGAAAGGAGCTCAGGGGCACTGTAATTCACAAACCTGCAGAGTTATAAATGACAGCTATCGTCCAAAAATATACTGAAGTAAGGCTGCCAAGAGGACTTGAAAGCGGGGCAGAATTGCAGGAAACCGATTTCAGGAGGTAGACTGGAATTGCATTTAAAGCATAGGAAAAGAGGCAGAACGTCCACAATGATGCACTTGGCCAAAAAGGGCGTATGCGTTTTTTCCTGAATATATTCAGGAAAAAACGCATACGCACTTTTTGGCCAACCAAGCAAGCTTGCAAAGGAAATCTGCACTACAATGAAGTCTCACTTCCCCCCGGTCAAAAGGGCCATCTGAAAAAAGTGTAAAATCCAGAAAGGCAGGACAGGCCATGGAGAACTGGGAGCCTTGTTATGCTGATGGGCAGGATGTAACTTGCCAACAGCCACTCCGGAGAAGTGTATGGTGTTTCCTGAAACATCTAAAAAACAAAGCAACAGAGCGTAGGGCACTTCCACTTATGGTCCTATAGCTTAGGGAAATTAAAATCAAAAGACACAGCCACCCCAAAGGTTGGGACGGCTCTGTTTACAAGAACCTGGTTTACGGTACAAGTTCAATATCGCAGAAAGTGAAAAATGGATAAAGAAGTGGTGGTACTTACGTACAATGCAATATCACACAGCAATGAAATCTATGTCATCAGGCCCGTAGCAGCATAATGAGTGGATTCAGGTATGATGATTCTAACTGAAATAAGTCACACAGAAAAAGAAACATCATAAGATATCACTAATACACGGAATATAAACTTGGCTACACAGGAACTGAATTGCAAAACAGAACAGGGACTCAAATTTAGAAAACCAACTTATGCTTGCTTAAGGGGAAAGGTGAGTTGGGGAGTTGCAGAAAACCAGAGATTGAAATGAGCACAGATAAAGTTCCTTAAGCCAAGTATGTAATAGACAAGAGCTACTCCTTGCTCAAGGAAATGGACTCAACACCCCATATTAAACGCCTAAGAGTGTACCTGACTAGGAAGTATCTTAAAACCTATGGATTGCTATGTCTCCGAAAGAGAATCAAGCGTGTGTACAGGGCCATAAACGCAGCAGTGATAGATATGGAGAGTTTCGGTGAGCAAATGAAGACCCTTTGAAGTCATATTGCATGGTACCCATTCCACGGGTCTCAACTCTCCAGGTTTAAGGTATTCTTCCTTCAGCTAAAACATGCATGTGGAACCCAGAGTATGATCAACCGTGTGATCGGGAGACGTGTTCCAATATGTCTCAGTTTTCGTCCCCTGGTACTCGGGTGCAACATTCCAGACGCTTTACTAACACTCTCCCGACTTGGAGAGTCAGTGCCTTTAACCTCCTGTTTGGCCCAGTTTGCAATTTCTGCGGAAGATGAACAGGAATAGGCAGAACCAATGACAGACTAGCTGGAGGTGTCTGGACGGGCAAATTTAACTCTCATTTCCGACCAGGAAGAGGAATTAACCAAAGGCTCAGCATCCCGTGCCGGAACCAAATTAGGGCCTGAAGCCATCCTGCGGTGTTGCGGCCAGCTCACGAGAAAGCGAGTTGAAGAAAGGAGCTCAGGGGCACTGTAATTCACAAACCTGCAGAGTTATAAATGACAGCTATCGTCCAAAAATATACTGAAGTAAGGCTGCCAAGAGGACTTGAAAGCGGGGCAGAATTGCAGGAAACCGATTTCAGGAGGTAGACTGGAATTGCATTTAAAGCATAGGAAAAGAGGCAGAACGTCCACAATGATGCACTTGGCCAAAAAGGGCGTATGCGTTATTTCCTGAATATATTCAGGAAAAAACGCATACGCCCTTTTTGGCCAACCAAGCAAGCTTGCAAAGGAAATCTGCACTACAATGAAGTCTCACTTCCCCCCGGTCAAAAGGGCCATCTGAAAAAAGTGTAAAATCCAGAAAGGCAGGACAGGCCATGGAGAACTGGGAGCCTTGTTATGCTGATGGGCGGGATGTCAATTGCCAACAGCCACTCGGGAGAACTGTATGGTGTTTCCTGAAACATCTAAAAAACAAAGCAACAGAGCCTAGGGCACTTCTACTTATGGTCCTATAGCTTAGGGAAATTAAAATCAAAAAGACACAGCCACCCCAAAGGTTGGGACGGCTCTGTTTACAAGAACCTGGTTTACGGTACAAGTTCACTATCGCAGAAAGTGAAAAATGGATAAAGAAGTTGTGGTACTTACGTACAATGCAGTATCACTCAGCAATGAAATCTATGTCATCAGGCCCGTAGCAGCATAATGATTGGATTCAGGTATGATGATTCTATCTGAAATAAGTCACACAGAAAAAGAAACATCATAAGATATCACTAATACACGGAATGTAAACTTGGCTACACAGGAACTGAATTACAAAACAGAAGAGGGTCTCAAATTTAGAAAACCAACTTATGCTTGCTTAAGGGGAAAGGTGAGTTGGGGTGCCGCATAAAACCAGAGATTGAAATGAGCACAGATAAAGTTCCTTAAGCCAAATATGTAATAGACAAGAGCTACTCATTGCTCAACGAAATGGATTCAACACCCCATATTAAACACATAAAAATATACCTGACTAGGAAGAATCTTAAAACCTATGGATTGCTATGTCTCCGAAAGAGAATCAAGCGTGTGTACTGGGGCATAAACGCAGCAGTGATAGGATTGGAGAGGTTTGGTGAGCAAATGAAGACCCTTTGAAGTCATATTGCATGGTACCCATTCCACGGGTCTCAACTCTCCAGGTTTAAGGTATTCTTCCTTCAGCTAAAACATGCATGTGGAACCCTGAGTATGATCAACCGTGTGATCGGGAGACGTGTTCAAGTATGTCTCAGGTTTCGTCCCCAGGTACTCGGGTGCAACATTCCAGACGCTTTACTAACACTCTCCCGACTTGGAGAGTCAGTGCCTTTAACCTCCTGTTTGGCCCAGTTTGCAATTTCTGCGGAAGATGAACAGGAATAGGGAGAACCAATGAGAGACTAGCTGGAGGTGTCTGGACGGGCAAATTTAACTCTCATTTCCCACCAGGAAGAGGAATTAACCAAAGGCTCAGCGTGCCGTGCCGGAACCACATTAGGGCCTGAAGCAATCCTGCGGTGTTGCGGCCAGCTGACAAGAAAGCGAGTTGAAGAAAGGAGCTCAGGGGCACTGTAATTCACAAACCTGCAGAGTTATAAATGACAGCTATCGTCCAAAAATATACTGAAGTAAGGCTGCCAAGAGGACTTGAAAGCGGGGCAGAATTGCAGGAAACCGATTTCAGGAGGTAGACTGGAATTGCATTTAAAGCATAGGAAAAGAGGCAGAACGTCCACAATGATGCACTTGGCCAAAAAGGGCGTATGCGTTTTTTCCTGAATATATTCAGGAAAAAACGCATACGCCCTTTTTGGCCAACCAAGCAAGCTTGCAAAGAAATGTGCACTACAATGAAGTCTCACTTCCCCCCGGTCAAAAGGGCCATCTGAAAAAAGTGTAAAATCCAGAAAGGCAGGACAGGCCATGGAGAACTGGGAGCCTTGTTATGCTGATGGGCGGGATGTAAATTGCCAACAGCCACTCGGGAGAAGTGTATGGTGTTTCCTGGAACATCTAAAAAACAAAGCAACAGAGCCTAGGGCACTTCCACTTATGGTCCTATAGCTTAGGGAAATTAAAATCAAAAAGACACCGCCACCCCAAAGGTTGGGACGGCTCTGTTTACAAGAACCTGGTTTACGGTACAAGTTCAATATCGCAGAAAGTGAAAAATGGATAAAGAAGTTGTGGTACTTACGTACAATGCAGTATCACTCAGCAATGAAATCTATGTCATCAGGCCCGTAGCAGCATAATGAGTGGATTCAGGTACGATGATTCTAACTGAAATAAGTCACACAGGAAAAGAAACATCATAAGATATCACTAATACACGGAATGTAAACTTGGCTACACAGGAACTGAATTACAAAACAGAACAGGGTCTCTAATCTAGAAACCCAACTTATGCTTGCTTAAGGGGAAAGGTGAGTTGGGGTGCTGCATAAAACCAGAGATTGAAATGAGCACAGATAAAGTTCCTTAAGCCAAATATGGAATAGACAAGAGCTACTCCTTGCTCAACGAAATGGACTCAACACCCCATATTAAATGCCTAAGAGTGTACCTGACTAGGAAGTATCTTAAAACCTATGGATTGCTATCTGTCTGAAAGAGAATCAAGTGTGTGTACAGGGGCATAAACGCAGCAGTGATAGGATTGGAGAGGTTCGGTGGGCAAATGAAGACCCTTTGAAGTCATATTGCATGGTACCCATTCCACGGGTCTCAACTCTCCAGGTTTAAGGTATTCTTCCTTCAGCTAAAACATGCATGTGGAACCCAGAGTATGATCAACCGTGTGATCGGGAGACGTGTTCCAATATGTCTCAGTTTTCGTCCCCTGGTACTCGGGTGCAACATTCCAGACGCTTTACTAACACTCTCCCGACTTGGAGAGTCAGTGCCTTTAACCTCCTGTTTGGCCCAGTTTGCAATTTCTGCGGAAGATGAACAGGAATAGGGAGAACCAATGACAGACTAGCTGGAGGTGTCTGGACGGGCAAATTTAACTCTCATTTCCCACCAGGAAGAGGAATTAACCAAAGGCTCAGCGTGCCGTGCCGGAACCAGATTAGGGCCTGAAGCCATCCTGCGGGGTTGCGGCCAGCTCACGAGAAAGCGAGTTGAAGAAAGGAGCTCAGGGTCACTGTAATTCACAAACCTGCAGAGTTATAAATGACAGCTATCGTCCAAAAATATACTGAAGTAAGGCTGCCAAGAGGACTTGAAAGCGGGGCAGAATTGCAGGAAACCGATTTCAGGAGGTAGACTGGAATTGCATTTAAAGCATAGGAAAAGAGGCAGAACGTCCACAATGATGCACTTGGCCAAAAAGGGCGTATGCGTTTTTTCCTGAATATATTCAGGAAAAAACGCATACGCCCTTTTTGGCCAACCAAGCAAGCTTGCAAAGGAAATCTGCACTACAATGAAGTCTCACTTCCCCCCGGTCAAAAGGGCCATCTGAAAAAAGTGTAAAATCCAGAAAGGCAGGACAGGCCATGGAGAACTGGGAGCCTTGTTATGCTGATGGGCGGGATGTCAATTGCCAACAGCCACTCGGGAGAAGTGTATGGTGTTTCCTGAAACATCTAAAAAACAAAGCAACAGAGCCTAGGGCACTTCCACTTATGGTCCTATAGCTTAGGGAAATTAAAATCAAAAGACACAGCCACCCCAAAGGTTGGGACGGCTCTGTTTACAAGAACCTGGTTTACGGTACAAGTTCAATATCGCAGAAAGTGAAAAATGGATAAAGAAGTTGTGGTACTTACGTACAATGCAGTATCACTCAGCAATGAAATCTATGTCATCAGGCCCGTAGCAGCATAATGAGTGGATTCAGGTACGATGATTCTAACTGAAATAAGTCACACAGAAAAAGAAACATCATAAGATATCACTAATACACGGAATGTAACCTTGGCTACACAGGAACTGAATTACAAAACAGAACAGGGTCTCAAATTTAGAAACCCAACTTATGCTTGCTTAAGGGGAAAGGTGAGTTGGGGTGCTGCATAAAACCAGAGATTGAAATGAGCACAGATAAAGTTCCTTAAGCCAAATATGGAATAGACAAGAGCTACTCCTTGCTCAACGAAATGGACTCAACACCCCATATTAAATGCCTAAGAGTGTACCTGACTAGGAAGTATCTTAAAACCTATGGATTGCTATGTCTCTGAAAGAGAATCAAGTGTGTGTACAGGGGCATAAACGCAGCAGTGATAGGATTGGAGAGGTTCGGTGAGCAAATGAAGACCCTTTGAAGTCATATTGCATGGTACCCATTCCACGGGTCTCAACTCTCCAGGTTTAAGGTATTCTTCCTTCAGCTAAAACATGCATGTGGAACCCAGAGTATGATCAACCGTGTGATCGGGAGACGTGTTCCAATATGTCTCAGTTTTCGTCCCCTGGTACTCGGGTGCAACATTCCAGACGCTTTACTAACACTCTCCCGACTTGGAGAGTCAGTGCCTTTAACCTCCTGTTTGGCCCAGTTTGCAATTTCTGCGGAAGATGAACAGGGATAGGGAGAACCAATGAGAGACTAGCTGGAGGTGTCTGGACGGGCAAATTTAACTCTCATTTCCCACCAGGAAGAGGAATTAACCAAAGGCTCAGCGTGCCGTGCCGGAACCAGATTAGGGCCTGAAGCCATCCTGCGGGGTTGCGGCCAGCTCACGAGAAAGCGAGTTGAAGAAAGGAGCTCAGGGGCACTGTAATTCACAAACCTGCAGAGTTATAAATGACAGCTATCGTCCAAAAATATACTGAAGTAAGGCTGCCAAGAGGACTTGAAAGCGGGGCAGAATTGCAGGAAACCGATTTCAGGAGGTAGACTGGAATTGCATTTAAAGCATAGGAAAAGAGGCAGAACGTCCACAATGATGCACTTGGCCAAAAAGGGCGTATGCGTTTTTTCCTGAATATATTCAGGATAAAACGCATACGCCCTTTTTGGCCAACCAAGCAAGCTTGCAAAGGAAATCTGCACTACAATGAAGTCTCACTTCCCACCGGTCAAAAGGGCCATCTGAAAAAAGTGTAAAATCCAGAAAGGCAGGACAGGCCATGGAGAACTGGGAGCCTTGTTATGCTGATGGGCGGGATGTAAATTGCCAACAGCCACTCGGGAGAAGTGTATGGTGTTTCCTGAAACATCTAAAAAACAAAGCAACAGAGCCTAGGGCACTTCCACTTATGGTCCTATAGCTTAGGGAAATTAAAATCAAAAGACACAGCCACCCCAAAGGTTGGGACGGCTCTGTTTACAAGAACCTGGTTTACGGTACAAGTTCAATATCGCAGAAAGTGAAAAATGGATAAAGAAGTTGTGGTACTTACGTACAATGCAATATCACTCAGCAATGAAATCTATGTCATCAGGCCCGTAGCAGCATAATGAGTGGATTCAGGTACGATGATTCTAACTGAAATAAGTCACACAGAAAAAGAAACATCATAAGATATCACTAATACACGGAATGTAACCTTGGCTACACAGGAACTGAATTACAAAACAGAACAGGGTCTCTAATTTAGAAACCCAACTTATGCTTGCTTAAGGGGAAAGGTGAGTTGGGGTGCTGCATAAAACCAGAGATTGAAATGAGCACAGATAAAGTTCCTTAAGCCAAATATGGAATAGACAAGAGCTACTCCTTGCTCAACGAAATGGACTCAACACCCCATATTAAATGCCTAAGAGTGTACCTGACTAGGAAGTATCTTAAAACCTATGGATTGCTATGTCTCTGAAAGAGAATCAAGTGTGTGTACAGGGGCATAAACGCAGCAGTGATAGGATTGGAGAGGTTCGGTGAGCAAATGAAGACCCTTTGAAGTCATATTGCATGGTACCCATTCCACGGGTCTCAACTCTCCAGGTTTAAGGTATTCTTCCTTCAGCTAAAACATGCATGTGGAACCCAGAGTATGATCAACCGTGTGATCGGGAGACGTGTTCCAATATGTCTCAGTTTTCGTCCCCTGGTACTCGGGTGCAACATTCCAGACGCTTTACTAACACTCTCCCGACTTGGAGAGTCAGTGCCTTTAACCTCCTGTTTGGCCCAGTTTGCAATTTCTGCGGAAGATGAACAGGAATAGGGAGAACCAATGAGAGACTAGCTGGAGGTGTCTGGACGGGCAAATTTAACTCTCATTTCCCACCAGGAAGAGGAATTAACCAAAGGCTCAGCGTGCCGTGCCGGAACCAGATTAGGGCCTGAAGCCATCCTGCGGGGTTGCGGCCAGCTCACGAGAAAGCGACTTGAAGAAAGGAGCTCAGGGGCACTGTAATTCACAAACCTGCAGAGTTATAAATGACAGCTATCGTCCAAAAATATACTGAAGTAAGGCTGCCAAGAGGACTTGAAAGCGGGGCAGAATTGCAGGAAACCGATTTCAGGAGGTAGACTGGAATTGCATTTAAAGCATAGGAAAAGAGGCAGAACGTCCACAATGATGCACTTGGCCAAAAAGGGCGTATGCGTTTTTTCCTGAATATATTCAGGAAAAAACGCATACGCCCTTTTTGGCCAACCAAGCAAGCTTGCAAAGGAAATGTGCACTACAATGAAGTCTCACTTCCCCCCGGTCAAAAGGGACATCTGAAAAAAGTGTAAAATCCAGAAAGGCAGGACAGGCCATGGAGAACTGGGAGCCTTGTTATGCTGATGGGCGGGATGTAAATTGCCAACAGCCACTCGGGAGAAGTGTATGGTGTTTCCTGAAACATCTAAAAAACAAAGCAACAGAGCCTAGGGCACTTCCACTTATGGTCCTATAGCTTAGGGAAATTAAAATCAAAAGACACAGCCACCCCAAAGGTTGGGACGGCTCTGTTTACAAGAACCTGGTTTACGGTACAAGTTCAATATCGCAGAAAGTGAAAAATGGATAAAGAAGTTGTGGTACTTACGTACAATGCAGTATCACTCAGCAATGAAATCTATGTCATCAGGCCCGTAGCAGCATAATGAGTAGATTCAGGTATGATGATTCTAACTGAAATAAGTCACACAGGAAAAGAAACATCATAAGATTTCACTAATACACGGAATGTAACCTTGGCTACACAGGAACTGAATTACAAAACAGAACAGGGTCTCAAATTTAGAAACCCAACTTATGCTTGCTTAAGGGGAAAGGTGAGTTGGGGTGCTGCATAAAACCAGAGATTGAAATGAGCACAGATAAAGTTCCTTAAGCCAAATATGGAATAGACAAGAGCTACTCCTTGCTCAACGAAATGGACTCAACACCCCATATTAAATGCCTAAGAGTGTACCTGACTAGGAAGTATCTTAAAACCTATGGATTGCTATGTCTCTGAAAGAGAATCAAGCGTGTGTACAGGGGCATAAACGCAGCAGTGATAGGATTGGAGAGGTTCGGTGAGCAAATGAAGACCCTTTGAAGTCATATTGCATGGTACCCATTCCACGGGTCTCAACTCTCCAGGTTTAAGGTATTCTTCCTTCAGCTAAAACATGCATGTGGAACCCAGAGTATGATCAACCGTGTGATCGGGAGACGTGTTCCAATATGTCTCAGTTTTCGTCCCCTGGTACTCGGGTGCAACATTCCAGACGCTTTACTAACACTCTCCCGACTTGGAGAGTCAGTGCCTTTAACCTCCTGTTTGGCCCAGTTTGCAATTTCTGCGGAAGATGAACAGGAATAGGGAGAACCAATGACAGACTAGCTGGAGGTGTCTGGACGGGCAAATTTAACTCTCATTTCCCACCAGGAAGAGGAATTAACCAAAGGCTCAGCGTGCCGTGCCGGAACCAGATTAGGGCCTGAAGCCATCCTGCGGTGTTGCGGCCAGCTCACGAGAAAGCGAGTTGAAGAAAGGAGCTCAGGGGCACTGTAATTCACAAACCTGCAGAGTTATAAATGACAGCTATCGTCCAAAAATATACTGAAGTAAGGCTGCCAAGAGGACTTGAAAGCGGGGCAGAATTGCAGGAAACCGATTTCAGGAGGTAGACTGGAATTGCATTTAAAGCATAGGAAAAGAGGCAGAACGTCCACAATGATGCACTTGGCCAAAAAGGGCGTATGCGTTTTTTCCTGAATATATTCAGGAAAAAACGCATACGCCCTTTTTGGCCAACCAAGCAAGCTTGCAAAGGAAATCTGCACTACAATGAAGTCTCACTTCCCCCCGGTCAAAAGGGCCATCTGAAAAAAGTGTAAAATCCAGAAAGGCAGGACAGGCCATGGAGAACTGGGAGCCTTGTTATGCTGATGGGCGGGATGTAAATTGCCAACAGCCACTCGGGAGAAGTGTATGGTGTTTCCTGAAACATCTAAAAAACAAAGCAACAGAGCCTAGGGCACTTCCACTTATGGTCCTATAGCTTAGGGAAATTAAAATCAAAAGACACAGCCACCCCAAAGGTTGGGACGGCTCTGTTTACAAGAACCTGGTTTACGGTACAAGTTCAATATCGCAGAAAGTGAAAAATGGATAAAGAAGTTGTGGTACTTACGTACAATGCAGTATCACTCAGCAATGAAATCTATGTCATCAGGCCCGTAGCAGCATAATGAGTGGATTCAGGTATGATGATTCTAACTGAAATAAGTCACACAGGAAAAGAAACATCATAAGATATCACTAATACACGGAATGTAACCTTGGCTACACAGGAACTGAATTACAAAACAGAACAGGGTCTCAAATTTAGAAAACCAACTTATGCTTGCTTAAGGGGAAAGGTGAGTTGGGGTGCTGCATAAAACCAGAGATTGAAATGAGCACAGATAAAGTTCCTTAAGCCAAATATGGAATAGACAAGAGCTACTCCTTGCTCAACGAAATGGACTCAACACCCCATATTAAATGCCTAAGAGTGTACCTGACTAGGAAGTATCTTAAAACCTATGGATTGCTATGTGTCTGAAAGAGAATCAAGCGTGTGTACAGGGGCATAAACGCAGCAGTGATAGGATTGGAGAGGTTCGGTGAGCAAATGAAGACCCTTTGAAGTCATATTGCATGGTACCCATTCCACGGGTCTCAACTCTCCAGGTTTAAGGTATTCTTCCTTCAGCTAAAACATGCATGTGGAACCCAGAGTATGATCAACTGTGTGATCGGGAGACGTGTTCCAATACGTCTCAGTTTTCGTCCCCTGGTACTCGGGTGCAACATTCCAGAGGCTTTACTAACACTCTCCCGACTTGGAGAGTCAGTGCCTTTAACCTCCTGTTTGGCCCAGTTTGCAATTTCTGCGGAAGATGAACAGGAATAGGGAGAACCAATGACAGACTAGCTGGAGGTGTCTGGACGGGCAAATTTAACTCTCATTTCCCACCAGGAAGAGGAATTAACCAAAGGCTCAGCGTGCCGTGCCGGAACCAGATTAGGGCCTGAAGCCATCCTGCGGTGTTGCGGCCAGCTCACGAGAAAGCGAGTTGAAGAAAGGAGCTCAGGGGCACTGTAATTCACAAACCTGCAGAGTTATAAATGACAGCTATCGTCCAAAAATATACTGAAGTAAGGCTGCCAAGAGGACTTGAAAGCGGGGCAGAATTGCAGGAAACCGATTTCAGGAGGTAGACTGGAATTGCATTTAAAGCATAGGAAAAGAGGCAGAACGTCCACAATGATGCACTTGGCCAAAAAGGGCGTATGCGTTTTTTCCTGAATATATTCAGGAAAAAACGCATACGCCCTTTTTGGCCAACCAAGCAAGCTTGCAAAGGAAATCTGCACTACAGTGAAGTCTCACTTCCCCCCGGTCAAAAGGGCCATCTGAAAAAAGTGTAAAATCCAGAAAGGCAGGACAGGCCATGGAGAACTGGGAGCCTTGTTATGCTGATGGGCGGGATGTCAATTGCCAACAGCCACTCGGGAGAAGTGTATGGTGTTTCCTGAAACATCTAAAAAACAAAGCAACAGAGCCTAGGGCACTTCCACTTATGGTCCTATAGCTTAGGGAAATTAAAATCAAAAGACACAGCCACCCCAAAGGTTGGGACGGCTCTGTTTACAAGAACCTGGTTTACGGTACAAGTTCAATATCGCAGAAAGTGAAAAATGGATAAAGAAGTTGTGGTACTTACGTACAATGCAGTATCACTCAGCAATGAAATCTATGTCATCAGGCCCGTAGCAGCATAATGAGTGGATTCAGGTATGATGATTCTAACTGAAATAAGTCACACAGGAAAAGAAACATCATAAGATATCACTAATACACGGAATGTAACCTTGGCTACACAGGAACTGAATTACAAAACAGAACAGGGTCTCAAATTTAGAAACCCAACTTATGCTTGCTTAAGGGGAAAGGTGAGTTGGGGTGCTGCATAAAACCAGAGATTGAAATGAGCACAGATAAAGTTCCTTAAGCCAAATATGGAATAGACAAGAGCTACTCCTTGCTCAACGAAATGGACTCAACACCCCATATTAAATGCCTAAGAGTGTACCTGACTAGGAAGTATCTTAAAACCTATGGATTGCTATGTGTCTGAAAGAGAATCAAGCGTGTGTACAGGGGCATAAACGCAGCAGTGATAGGATTGGAGAGGTTCGGTGAGCAAATGAAGACCCTTTGAAGTCATATTGCATGGTACCCATTCCACGGGTCTCAACTCTCCAGGTTTAAGGTATTCTTCCTTCAGCTAAAACATGCATGTGGAACCCAGAGTATGATCAACTGTGTGATCGGGAGACGTGTTCCAATACGTCTCAGTTTTCGTCCCCTGGTACTCGGGTGCAACATTCCAGAGGCTTTACTAACACTCTCCCGACTTGGAGAGTCAGTGCCTTTAACCTCCTGTTTGGCCCAGTTTGCAATTTCTGCGGAAGATGAACAGGAATAGGGAGAACCAATGACAGACTAGCTGGAGGTGTCTGGACGGGCAAATTTAACTCTCATTTCCCACCAGGAAGAGGAATTAACCAAAGGCTCAGCGTGCCGTGCCGGAACCAGATTAGGGCCTGAAGCCATCCTGCGGTGTTGCGGCCAGCTCACGAGAAAGCGAGTTGAAGAAAGGAGCTCAGGGGCACTGTAATTCACAAACCTGCAGAGTTATAAATGACAGCTATCGTCCAAAAATATACTGAAGTAAGGCTGCCAAGAGGACTTGAAAGCGGGGCAGAATTGCAGGAAACCGATTTCAGGAGGTAGACTGGAATTGCATTTAAAGCATAGGAAAAGAGGCAGAACGTCCACAATGATGCACTTGGCCAAAAAGGGCGTATGCGTTTTTTCCTGAATATATTCAGGAAAAAACGCATACGCCCTTTTTGGCCAACCAAGCAAGCTTGCAAAGGAAATCTGCACTACAGTGAAGTCTCACTTCCCCCCGGTCAAAAGGGCCATCTGAAAAAAGTGTAAAATCCAGAAAGGCAGGACAGGCCATGGAGAACTGGGAGCCTTGTTATGCTGATGGGCGGGATGTCAATTGCCAACAGCCACTCGGGAGAAGTGTATGGTGTTTCCTGAAACATCTAAAAAACAAAGCAACAGAGCCTAGGGCACTTCCACTTATGGTCCTATAGCTTAGGGAAATTAAAATCAAAAAGACACAGCCACCCCAAAAGTTGGGACGGCTCTGTTTACAAGAACCTGGTTTACGGTACAAGTTCAATATCGCAGAAAGTGAAAAATGGATAAAGAAGTTGTGGTACTTACGTACAATGCAGTATCACTCAGCAATGAAATCTATGTCATCAGGCCCGTAGCAGCATAATGAGTGGATTCAGGTATGATGATTCTAACTGAAATAAGTCACACAGGAAAAGAAACATCATAAGATATCACTAATACACGGAATGTAACCTTGGCTACACAGGAACTGAATTACAAAACAGAACAGGGTCTCAAATTTAGAAACCCAACTTATGCTTGCTTAAGGGGAAAGGTGAGTTGGGGTGCTGCATAAAACCAGAGATTGAAATGAGCACAGATAAAGTTCCTTAAGCCAAATATGGAATAGACAAGAGCTACTCCTTGCTCAACGAAATGGACTCAACACCCCATATTAAATGCCTAAGAGTGTACCTGACTAGGAAGTATCTTAAAACCTATGGATTGCTATGTCTCTGAAAGAGAATCAAGCGTGTGTACAGGGGCATAAACGCAGCAGTGATAGGATTGGAGAGGTTCGGTGAGCAAATGAAGACCCTTTGAAGTCATATTGCATGGTACCCATTCCACGGGTCTCAACTCTCCAGGTTTAAGGTATTCTTCCTTCAGCTAAAACATGCATGTGGAACCCAGAGTATGATCAACCGTGTGATCGGGAGACGTGTTCCAATATGTCTCAGTTTTCGTCCCCTGGTACTCGGGTGCAACATTCCAGATGCTTTACTAACACTCTCCCGACTTGGAGAGTCAGTGCCTTTAACCTCCTGTTTGGCCCAGTTTGCAATTTCTGCGGAAGATGAACAGGAATAGGGAGAACCAATGACAGACTAGCTGGAGGTGTCTGGACGGGCAAATTTAACTCTCATTTCCCACCAGGAAGAGGAATTAACCAAAGGCTCAGCGTGCCGTGCCGGAACCAGATTAGGGCCTGAAGCCATCCTGCGGTGTTGCGGCCAGCTCACGAGAAAGCGACTTGAAGAAAGGAGCTCAGGGGCACTGTAATTCACAAACCTGCAGAGTTATAAATGACAGCTATCGTCCAAAAATATACTGAAGTAAGGCTGCCAAGAGGACTTGAAAGCGGGGCAGAATTGCAGGAAACCGATTTCAGGAGGTAGACTGGAATTGCATTTAAAGCATAGGAAAAGAGGCAGAACGTCCACAATGATGCACTTGGCCAAAAAGGGCGTATGCGTTTTTTCCTGAATATATTCAGGAAAAAACGCATACGCCCTTTTTGGCCAACCAAGCAAGCTTGCAAAGGAAATCTGCACTACAATGAAGTCTCACTTCCCCCCGGTCAAAAGGGCCATCTGAAAAAAGTGTAAAATCCAGAAAGGCAGGACAGGCCATGGAGAACTGGGAGCCTTGTTATGCTGATGGGCGGGATGTCAATTGCCAACAGCCACTCGGGAGAAGTGTATGGTGTTTCCTGAAACATCTAAAAAACAAAGCAACAGAGCCTAGGGCACTTCCACTTATGGTCCTATAGCTTAGGGAAATTAAAATCAAAAGACACAGCCACCCCAAAGGTTGGGACGGCTCTGTTTACAAGAACCTGGTTTACGGTACAAGTTCAATATCACAGAAAGTGAAAAATGGATAAAGAAGTTGTGGTACTTACGTACAATGCAGTATCACTCAGCAATGAAATCTATGTCATCAGGCCCGTAGCAGCATAATGAGTGGATTCAGGTACAATGATTCTAACTGAAATAAGTCACACAGGAAAAGAAACATCATAAGATATCACTAATACACGGAATGTAACCTTGGCTACACAGGAACTGAATTACAAAACAGAACAGGGTCTCAAATTTAGAAACCCAACTTATGCTTGCTTAAGGGGAAAGGTGAGTTGGGGTGCTGCATAAAACCAGAGATTGAAATGAGCACAGATAAAGTTCCTTAAGCCAAATATGGAATAGACAAGAGCTACTCCTTGCTCAACGAAATGGACTCAACACTCCATATTAAATGCCTAAGAGTGTACCTGACTAGGAAGTATCTTAAAACCTATGGATTGCTATGTGTCTGAAAGAGAATCAAGCGTGTGTACAGGGGCATAAACGCAGCAGTGATAGGATTGGAGAGGTTCGGTGAGCAAATGAAGACCCTTTGAAGTCATATTGCATGGTACCCATTCCACGGGTCTCAACTCTCCAGGTTTAAGGTATTCTTCCTTCAGCTAAAACATGCATGTGGAACCCAGAGTATGATCAACTGTGTGATCGGGAGACGTGTTACAATACGTCTCAGTTTTCGTCCCCTGGTACTCGGGTGCAACATTCCAGACGCTTTACTAACACTCTCCCGACTTGGAGAGTCAGTGCCTTTAACCTCCTGTTTGGCCCAGTTTGCAATTTCTGCGGAAGATGAACAGGAATAGGGAGAACCAATGACAGACTAGCTGGAGGTGTCTGGACGGGCAAATTTAACTCTCATTTCCCACCAGGAAGAGGAATTAACCAAAGGCTCAGCGTGCCGTGCCGGAACCAGATTAGGGCCTGAAGCCCTCCTGCGGGGTTGCGGCCAGCTCACGAGAAAGCGAGTTGAAGAAAGGAGCTCAGGGGCACTGTAATTCACAAACCTGCAGAGTTATAAATGACAGCTATCGTCCAAAAATATACTGAAGTAAGGCTGCCAAGAGGACTTGAAAGCGGGGCAGAATTGCAGGAAACCGATTTCAGGAGGTAGACTGGAATTGCATTTAAAGCATAGGAAAAGAGGCAGAACGTCCACAATGATGCACTTGGCCAAAAAGGGCGTATGCGTTTTTTCCTGAATATATTCAGGAAAAAACGCATACGCCCTTTTTGGCCAACCAAGCAAGCTTGCAAAGGAAATCTGCACTACAATGAAGTCTCACTTCCCCCCGGTCAAAAGGGCCATCTGAAAAAAGTGTAAAATCCAGAAAGGCAGGACAGGCCATGGAGAACTGGGAGCCTTGTTATGCTGATGGGCGGGATGTAAATTGCCAACAGCCACTCGGGAGAAGTGTATGGTGTTTCCTGAAACATCTAAAAAACAAAGCAACAGAGCCTAGGGCACTTCCACTTATGGTCCTATAGCTTAGGGAAATTAAAATCAAAAAGACACAGCCACCCCAAAGGTTGGGATGGCTCTGTTTACAAGAACCTGGTTTACGGTACAAGTTCAATATCGCAGAAAGTGAAAAATGGATAAAGAAGTTGTGGTACTTACGTACAATGCAATATCACTCAGCAATGAAATCTATGTCATCAGGCCCGTAGCAGCATAATGAGTGGATTCAGGTATGATGATTCTAACTGAAATAAGTCACACAGGAAAAGAAACATCATAAGATATCACTAATACACGGAATGTAACCTTGGCTACACAGGAACTGAATTACAAAACAGAACAGGGTCTCAAATTTAGAAACCCAACTTATGCTTGCTTAATGGGAAAGGTGAGTTGGGGTGCTGCATAAAACCAGAGATTGAAATGAGCACAGATAAAGTTCCTTAAGCCAAATATGGAATAGACAAGAGCTACTCCTTGCTCAGCGAAATGGACTCAACACCCCATATTAAATGCCAAAGAGTGTACCTGACTAGGAAGTATCTTAAAACCTATGGATTGCTATGTGTCTGAAAGAGAATCAAGTGTGTGTACAGGGGCATAAACGCAGCAGTGATAGGACTGGAGAGGTTCGGTGAGCAAATGAAGACCCTTTGAAGTCATATTGCATGGAACCCATTCCACGGGTCTCAACTCTCCAGGTTTAAGGTATTCTTCCTTCAGCTAAAACATGCATGTGGAACCCAGAGTATGATCAACCGTGTGATCGGGAGACGTGTTCCAATATGTCTCAGTTTTCGTCCCCTGGTACTCGGGTGCAACATTCCAGACGCTTTACTAACACTCTCCCGACTTGGAGAGTCAGTGCCTTTAACCTCCTGTTTGGCCCAGTTTGCAATTTCTGCGGAAGATGAACAGGAATAGGGAGAACCAATGACAGACTAGCTGGAGGTGTCTGGACGGGCAAATTTAACTCTCATTTCCCACCAGGAAGGGGAATTAACCAAAGGCTCAGCGTGCCGTGCCGGAACCAGATTAGGGCCTGAAGCCATCCTGCGGTGTTGCGGCCAGCTCACGAGAAAGCGACTTGAAGAAAGGAGCTCAGGGACACTGTAATTCACAAACCTGCAGAGTTATAAATGACAGCTATCGTCCAAAAATATACTGAAGTAAGGCTGCCAAGAGGACTTGAAAGCGGGGCAGAATTGCAGGAAACCGATTTCAGGAGGTAGACTGGAATTGCATTTAAAGCATAGGAAAAGAGGCAGAACGTCCACAATGATGCACTTGGCCAAAAAGGGCGTATGTGTTTTTTCCTGAATATATTCAGGAAAAAACGCATACGCCCTTTTTGGCCAACCAAGCAAGCTTGCATAGGAAATCTGCACTACAATGAAGTCTCACTTCCCCCCGGTCAAAAGGGCCATCTGAAAAAAGTGTAAAATCCAGAAAGGCAGGACAGGCCATGGAGAACTGGGAGCCTTGTTATGCTGATGGGCGGGATGTAAATTGCCAACAGCCACTGGGGAGAAGTGTATGGTGTTTCCTGAAACATCTAAAAAACAAAGCCACAGAGCCTAGGGCACTTCCACTTATGGTCCTATAGCTTAGTTAATTTAAAATCAAAAAGACACAGCCACCCCAAAGGTTGGGACGGTTCTTTTTACTGGAATCTCTTCTACGGCACAAGTTAAATATCCCAGAGAGCAAATAATGGATAAAGAAGTTGCGGTACTTATGTACAACAGAATACCACTCAGCAATGAAATCTATGTCACCAGGCCCGTAGCAGCATAATGAGTGGATTGAGGCACGATGATTCTAACTGAAATAAGTCACACAAAAAAAGAAACATTGTAAGGCATCACTAATACACGGAATGTGAACTTGGCTACACATGAACTGAATTACAAAACAGAACAGGGTCTCAAGTTTAGAAAACTAACTTATGCTTGCTTAAGGGGGAAGGTGAGTTGGGGTGCTGCATTAAACCAGAGTTTGAAATTAACACAGATACCGTTCCATAAGCCAAATATGGAATAGACAAGACCTACCCCTTGCTCAACGAAATGGATTCAACAATGAGGTATCACCTCACACCTGGTAGAATAGGCATCATAGAAAATCTACAAGCAAAAAATGCTGGAAAGGGTGTGGAGAAAAGGAACCCTCTTCCACTATTGTTGGGAATATAAATTGATACAGTCACTATGGAGAACAAGATGGAATTTCTTAAGAAACTAACAATAGAATTCCATATGATACAGCAATCCCAGTACTGGACATATACCCAGACAAAACCATAAATCAAAAAGAGACATTCACCGCAATGTTCATTGCATCACTATTTACAATATCGAGGTAATGGAAGCAACCTAAATGCCCACAGACAGACGAATGCATAAAGCCGTGGTACGTATATAAAATGGAATATTACTAAGCCATGAAAAGGAATGAAATTGGGTCATTTGTAGAGACGTCGATGCATCTAGAGACTGTCATACAGAGTGAAGTAAGTCAGAAAGAGAAAAACAAATCTTGTATATTCATGCATATATGTGGAACCTAGAAAACCTGTACAGATTAACCATTTTGCAAGGCATAAATAGAGCAACAGATGTAGACAACAAACGTATGGACAACAAGGGGGGAAAGCTGTTGGGGGGGGTGGTGGGAGGAGTTGAGAGACTGGGATTGGCATGTATACATTTATATGTATAAAATAGATAACCAATAAGAACCTGCTGTATAAAAATATAAAATAAAATTCAAAATTAAAAAGAAATAAAATTTAAACAATAGAAAAAACAATTATTCCCTTCACATACATGTATTTATATGAATAAATTATTTCCATGCTTATATCTGTAAATACAAAAAAGAGGAATAAAATCTACCTTGAACCCAAAACGAAAAAGAGAAAAAAAACACAGAACCCACCAGTTCCACAGAGGAAAACCGTATCAGGGCACTTGCTCCAGTTGTAAACAATTCTGAAGTTGGTCAGTGGTGGGGAATCATCTCCCATTCAGCCAGCAGCCCCCACGCAACAAGCGTCCTCATTGCAAAGCTGGGGCACCGTGCCGAGGCATCTGTGAGTAAACGTGAGCTGAGCCCCAGGCCAGTTGCTGCTGAACTATTCCCACCCATCCCAGGTAAAACACCTGAATATATACAAGGACTTGAAAGCCTAGAGGGAGGGCCATAGAGCCACACGAGTGACAGCATGCCGGCCGACTTGGTGCCTGCAGGCCAGCCAGGATGGTCCTGGCCCTGGGTGCTCTTCTGGAAGATTTCCATTTCCCTGCCTGAGATACCCGTCCTGTCCCTGCCCCCACTGCTTTTTTCCTTCCTCACCTCTGCCCAGGGAGAAATTCCAGCAGCAGGTATGGGTGACACATCTTCTTCTTTAGCAGGTGGCAGCCTGGCAACTGCTGCAGAAAGTCCAGCAGAGCCCCACTCACACTGGGCCACCCACAAAGCCGTGGCCTCTCACTCCCTCCCACCAGCCCAGCCCCGAGACTGCTGACAGGGCAGAGAAAATGGCGTCAGGCACGGCTGCAGGGGCTCTTGCTGCCTGGAGTGGTATTTATAGTGATCTCAACCCAGGCACACCTGGGGAGGGCTGGCCGGCACGGTAAGGCTGCCCAGGTCAGCCAATCATCACCCCTCAGGGGCTCACAGTTGCAGAAAATGGAACTTGCTGAACCGGCCAGGTCCAAGGAACAGGTGTGGGCTCCTGAGAGTCAGGATAGACAAGGGGCTGCAGCTTTGGCTTGTTTTCTAATCATTTTATCTGGCCCATGAGTGGGAGACAACTTCAAGAAAACCCTCTCCTAATGAGAGGAACCCAGGAGTCAGGGAGAGGAGGGGTGGGTGGTGGTTGGAGACAGAGGCCTGGTGCCCCGGGTGCAGTGGAAGTCTCTGGAAGACCAGGTGGAGGGAGGCCTCACGGAGTGATGCCCAGGGTCACAGACCTGTCGCAGCTGCTGTTTGTTAGTTCAAGTCCTGCTCTGAGGTGCTCTGTGTCAGCTCTGAGCGACAGGTGAGCTGGGGGTGCTCTGCAATGAGGGCTATGTGCACGGTTCCTGTGTGCCCAGCCCTGCCACGGTACCTGCAAGGGTAGCTCTGTATCCTGGGAGGGGCCTGACCACGAGAGCCCTGTGGGCTGGGGTGGGGGTGGGGTACCTGCCCAGGTGAGCTCCATATTCTGGGATTGGTCTGACCACGAGAGCCCCATGGGCTGCTGGGGACCTGGTAAAGGATGTCAGGACAGTCAGTGAAGCCACCGAGGATATACCTCCAGTTGCTCCTAATTCCTACACCCTGCTGGTCATTCTACCAACCACCAGGACATGGTATTCTGTATTAGTCTTCAATGATGCCTTCTTTTGTATTCCATTAGTCCCAGAGTCACAAGAAATTTTGGCTTGTGAGTGGCAGGACTCAACATACAACTAAAACAATACTTCCGGGCCGTCTGGCCCCAAGGGTGCAAAAATTCCCACACCATCTTTGGGGAAAGCTTAGCTAAAGACCTAAAAGTTCTACCTCTGGAAAAGGAAACCCTCCTTCAATATGCAGACGACATTCTGATCGCCAGCCCTACTAAGGAGGCCTCTGAACTACCAAGCCAATAAAGGATAGAAGTTGTCCAAGAAAAAGCTCAAATATCACAGACTGCCGTGACCTGCCTGGGCTTCATTCTCACAGAAGGTTGGAGAAGTCCATCCCAGGAAAGGGAAGAAACCATTTTCAGCCTTACCCCTTTCTAAAACTAGAAGACAGCTTAGGGGTTCCTGGGGAGGCCAGGGTTTGCTGCTTCTGGATCCCTAACTACAGTCTACTAGCTGGGCCTCTATATGAAACACTGAAAGGAAAAGATGATGATCCTTTTGAATAGAATCCAGAAGTGGCCTTTCAAGAATGGAAAGAGCAGTCAATTCAGACCCTTGCCCTGGAACTCCCTAATTTAGCTAAACCCTTTGACCTTTACATTCCCGGTGAAAGGTGAATCACCATTGGAGAATTAGTGCAAAACCTGGGACCACTTGAAATGGAACAATGCAAGAATGCCATCCAGGTAGGATAAACTATGGTCACCAAGGGGCTTGGCCCACTGCCACATCTGGCCAAGATACTGGCGGTATCTAAAACCCTGGAAATCAGCAGCCCAAAAGGCCACCTCCCTCCTAAGGGAAAAGGACCCCACGTGGTGATCCTAACCACCAACCATGCCCTGAAGTTGCAGGGTTCGCTCCGTGGGCACACCGACCTCGAGTGAGGAGGCCCTCCAACTCCAACATCCAGAGAGATAACCGGGGGCAACAGGGCACCATGACGACTCGTGTGAACATCACTTGACCTGGAGTTTCTCTCATAAAACAACAAGAGTGTGTCCCAAAAGAGTAGACTACTGCTTGCCGGACTTATTGCACCCAGAGGGGAGCTAATAATCTTGGCGGGGGAACCGTATATCACACTGTCACCATAGAAAAGCCTACAGACACCGTGATGATGGTGGCCAGTAAGACCGGCTGGACTCTTGTTTACTTCAAAAGGCTGTTGACTCAGTGGCCATCATGGTCCTTGATCACCACTGACCCTGGACTGTCTGGGAGTTGAGCGGGCAGGGCTCTGACACCTGGTGCTGTTTGTACGTTAATTCAGGGGCCTAATTGAAGAAAGCGCAGACTACTGGTCAGAGCATCTAGGCTGGCAGAAACGGTCGGCTTAAGGTGGCCGAACAAATGTGGGGCGGGGTGAAACCGGCCCCCACAGCGTCTCTGCACATCTCTTTCCTGGACCCTTAAAGGTCATTAGAATCTATAACACTTCCAATGCTGGTGCTCAGGTGGACGAGCAGGGAGGCAGGGGGCCTGGGGACAATCAACGTCACCTGGAGGCTGCTGGGGAGAAGCTCTGACCCTCGCCCCAGGGTATGAGGGCTCCCAACTCAGCACTCAGCAGTTACAGAAGAAGGGTCTGCACCCTCAGCACTCCAAGAATGAGGAACGGGACAAAAGGCAGAGGGGGGGTTTGTCCCCAGCAAAGCCCATTAAAAATCCCTGGGAGATAAAAATAGAATCTGGGCAATAAAGTCAAGTCTAACCTTTTTTATCCTTTGTGCTTTGTCTAATTTCACGTGCTCCTAGGGTCCCGCATGCAGAGGTTCCACACCCGGCACTTCAGACCAGATTTCCTAGTGCAGAATGGCTGGGTCGACACCTCAGCTCCTGGGGCCCAGTGCAGACTCCGCGATATAGAGCCTGAGCTACAGCCAACCCGGCCCTCGAGAGCTCCGCCCCCTCCCTCCCACTGACTCTGACAGGATCTCTACACAGCAGCCCAGCCCACAGCCCACGGGGTAGTACATGCTCTCACCTCTCCATTCTCTGATCAAAATATAAAGTTTCCTTTGCTTGTGAACCAAACTCAGTCTCGATCTGTTGGCCCCAATGACACTGGGCAGGGGGACACTTGTTGGGGTCCACTCTGGAGGATCAGTAACAGAAATTGAGACTATTGTAACCTCAATGAACAGATGTGTGAGCCAAAGTGTAGTTAACATAGAACAGTGTATAAGGCTCGGGTAAAATAAGATGTTTCTAACACTTCCATTGGATATTTCCATCACTTTATTATAAGCAAGTTCAGTGAAAAGGTTTGTCTTATTTGTCAGCTCAATATTAGAGAAATGAAGTGATTTCTTTCCAAGGATGTACATCTAATAATCTTGGTTAAACCTTCAATCTTGTTTTAAATGCTTTTCCATTGAAAATGATACCTCTCTTTCAGCTCCCCCATTTCTGAGAAGTATAAAATCTTATAATTTATTATTACCAAAGGGGAAAGGTGGGAGGAGGGATAAATTAACAGTTTGGGATTAACACATACACACTGCTATGTATAAAATAGATCATCAACAAGGAACTACTGTATAGCACAGGGAACTACACTCAACATTTTGCAATAACCTATAAGGGGAAATAATCTGAAAAAGAATAGATATTTTTATTGACATCATCTATCAATGACAGTTAAAGTGTAACCTAAGGGAAGCTGGTGGTGAGTGCTTCTGACCCTGAAGACTTCAATCATCTAAAGTTTGGACTCTGCCTACTTCCCAAGGCCCTTAATGAACATATGTGTAGCCGTAGCTTAAAAAATTCCCCAGTTTGGGTTTCGGGGAGACACTGATTTTGAAAAAGCCCTGGTGTTCTCCTTACATGAATGGGACTCTTCCTACTGCTAAAACATGTCTGTCACACCCAGAGGATGGTATACCGTCTGATCGGGAAGAGTTTGGAAAAGGCATCTCATCTCCTCATCTCCTGGTGCTCGGGTTCACCCCTCCAGCGTCTTTACTAACAGTCTCCCCACTTGGAGATGTCAGCACTGTCAACATCCTGTTGCGTACAGTTTGGAATTTGTCCAGAGGATGAAGCGGAAGGATGAGGAACAATGAGAGACAAGTCCTACGTGTTCAGACAGGCACATGTCACTCTAATTTCCAATCAGGAAGACGAATTGACCAAAGGCTAGGGTTGCCCATGGAAACAGTATAGGGCTTGAGGAAATCCCGCTGCTTTGTGGCCAGTTCCCATAAACACAAGTTGAACAATAGAACTCAGGGGCAGTAAAATTCACAAAACTGCAGAGTTGAAAATATCCATCACTGAAAAATGTCTTGAGGAAAGTCAGAGAAAAGGACTTGTAAGCAAGGGAGAATGGCAGGAAAGGGATTTGAGGAGGTAGAAAGGACTCGCCATTAAGCACAAGAAAAGGAGCTGAACATTGCCAACATTGCAGTTGGCCAAAAAGGGTGTATGCGTTTTTTTGTGTATATATTCAAGAAAAGAGCGTACACCTTTTTAGCCAACCAAACAGGTGGGCACTGGAAGTCAATACTACAAAAGACATCACTTCGCATCAGTCAGAAGAGCCATCCTCATAAAGCGTAAACAACAGAAATGCAGGACAGGGCAAGGAGAAGAGGGAGCCCTGTGAGACTTATAGTGGAAATGTATATTGCCAACGGCCATTCTGGAGAAGTGTATTGTGTTTACTAAAGCATCTAAACAATGAGCTACAGAGCATAGGGCACTTGCACTCATGGGCGTATATCTTGGGAAAAACAAAAATCGAGAGGACACAGGCACCCCAATGTTTACCCCCTCTCTGTTTAAAAGATCCTCGACTAAGATATAACTTAAATGTCTCTGGAGGGAAAAAATGGATAGAGATGTGGTACTTAGGTAGAGTGGAATATTATTCAGCCTGGAAATCAATGAAATATGGCCAGCTGTAACAACTCTGGAGGAGTTACGTATGATCATTCTAAGTGACAGAATTCAAAAAGAAGAAGACACATATCATAAGATATCACTTAAAGGTGGAATCCAAAATGGCTACACATGAAATAAATTACAAAACAAAAACATAGTCAAATATGTAGAAAACACGCATAAGGCTGCTAAACGGGAAAGGTGGGGAGGGGTGAGGCATCATCCAGGAGGTTGAAATTAGCAAAGATACCATTCCAAATACCAAACTGATAATCAACAAGGCCTACACGGTAGCTAAAAGAACTGCACTCAGCACACTCAAGTCACCAGAAAAGAATATATACGACTGGTAAGAATCTGAAAAAGAATTTATTGATGTCTCTCTGTACGTGAATCAAGTGGATGTACAGCAGCAAGAAACAGAGCTTTGAAAATCAGCTGTAACCAATATAGTAATAAATTGAAAAAAATAAACGACAGAGAGACAGAGAAAACCTCTTACAACTTTTCCTCAGGGACGGTGATGCAACATGGATTGAACACATCTAGACCCACAGCAGGATGAGACATAAGGCTGGAAACTGTTTGCGCTAAGAGAAATGTGAGGTTGGGTGAGGAAATGCACACCCTTTAAAGTAATACTACCTGGTACCCATTCAATGGGTCCCAAATCTGCAGGTTCAAGGGATCTTCCTACAGCTAAAACATGCATGGAAAACCCAGAGGACTGTACACCATGTGATCGGGAGATGTGTCTAAAATGCACCTCATTTATCCTCTCCTGGTGCTCCTGTTCACCATTCCAGCCACGTTACTTAGAAGCTCCCCACTTGGAGAATCAGCACATTTAAACTTCTGTTTCACACATTTTGCAAATTGTGAGGAGGATGAACGGGAAGAGGGGGAACCAATGAGAGAAGAGTTGTAGGGGTTTGGACGGGCACATATCACTCTAATTTCCCATTAAGAATAAGAATTAAAAAAAGGCTCAGCCTGCCTCGCCGGAGCCAAAATAGGGCCTGAAGCAATCCTGCGCGTTTGAGGCCAGCTCACAAAAGAGCAACTTAAAACATGGAGCTCAGGGTCACTGCAATTCACAAACCTGCAGAGTTATAAATGAAAACTAACGTCCAAAAATATGTTGAGGTAAGGCAAAGAAGAGGATCTGAATGCAAGACAGAATTGCAAGAAACAGATTTCAAGAGATAGATTGGACTCGTCTTTAACGCACATGAAAAGCGGCAGAATTTCGACAATGATGCAGTTGGCCCAAAAGGGCGTATGCGATTTTTCCTGATTATATCCAGGAAAAAACGCATACGCACTTTATGGGCAACGAAGCAAGCAAGCAATGCAAATGTGCACAACAAAGAAGTCTCATTTCCCACCGGTCAAAAGGGCCATCCTAAAAAATTGTAAAAACCAGAAATGCAGGACAGGCCATGGAGAACAGGGAGCCTTTATACGCTGATGGGCAGTGTGTGAACTGCCGAGAGCCACTCTGGAGAAGTGTATGGTGGTTCCTAAATCATCTAAAAACAGAGCTACAGAGCATAGGACACTTCCAATCATGGGAGTATATCTAGGGAAGTCTAAAAATCAACAAGACACAAGCACACCACAGTTTAGGGCTACTCTGTTTACAAGAACCTCAACTTCAGTACACCTTAAATATCCCAGGAAAGAGAACAATGGATAAAGAAGATGTGGTACTTATGTACAATGGAATATCTCTTCACCATGAAATCAATGTAATAAGGCTAGTAGAAGGATAAAGAGTGGATTTAGGTCCGATAATACTACTTGAAATAAGTCAAACAGAAAAAGAAACATATCATAAGATATCACTTATAGAGGGAGGGTAAATATGGCTGCACAAGAAATGAATTACAGAACAGAACAGTGTCTCACATTTAGAAAACACACTTATGTCAGCTTAAGGGGAAAGGAGAGGTGGGGTGATGCATAAAACCAGAGTTTGAAATTAGCACAGATACCGTTCAAGAAACCAAATAGGTATTAGACAAGATCTACACCTTGCTCAATGAACTGGCCTCAACACACCCTATACACCGCAGAGAAATATATCTGAGTAATAAGAATCTTAAAACCCATGTATTGATATATCTCCATAAGGGAATCAAGTGTGTGCAGAGCGGCACAAACACAGCAGTGAAAATGAGCTAAACCCCATTATAGAAATAAATTTTAAAAACAAAACGCAGAAACAATGAAAGAGAGAAAAATTCTTACAAAATTCGCTCAGGGGCTGTGATGCAACCTGGATTGACCACATATAAACCCACAGCTGGATAAGACATAAGGCTGGACACTTGGGGCTGAGAGGATTGGTGAGCTTCGGTGAGCAACTACCGAAAGTTTAATGCAATACTTCATGCTACTCATTCCAAGGGTCCCAACACTCCAGGTTGAAGGGAATCTTCCTACAGCTAAACCATGCTTGGGAAACCCAGCGACTGGTATACCATATGATCGGGAAAGGTTTCTAAAACGCACCACATTTTTCCTCTCCTGGGGCTCCGGATCGACATTCCAGCCGCTTTACTAACAACATCCCCACATGGAGAGTCAATGCCTTTAAGTTCTGGTATCGCACAGTCTTCAGTTAGTGCGGAGGATGAATGGGAATAGGGGGAACCAGTGAGAAACTAGCTGTAGCGGTTTCAATGGGCACATGTCACTCTAATTTCACATCAGTAAGAAGAATGAACCAAAGGCACAGCAAGGTGCCCCAGAAGAAGAATAGGGCTTCAAGGAATCCTGTGGTTATGGGGCAAGATCACAAAAGTAAGAGCTGAAAAATGGAGCTAAGGGCCACTGCAATTCAAAAACCTGACTTGCCCAAAAAGGGCGTATGTGTTTTTTCCTGAATATATTCAGGAAAAAACGCATACGCCCTTTTTGGCCAACCAAGCAAGCTTGCAAAGGAAATCTGCACTACAATGAAGTCTCAATTCCCCCTGGTCAAAAGGGCCATCTGAAAAAAGTGTAAAATCCATAAAGGCAGGACAGGCCATGGAGAACTGGGAGCCATCTTATGCTGATGGGCAGGATGTAAATTGCCAACAGCCACTCTGGAGAAGTGTTTGGTGTTTCCTGAAACATCTAAAAAACAAAGCAACAGAGCCTAGGGCACTTCCACTTATGGTACTATAGTTTAGGGCAATTAAAATCAAAAAGACACAGCCACCCCAAAGGTTGGGACGGCTCTGTTTACAAGAACCTCATATACGGTACAAGTTCAATATCGCAGAAAGTGAAAAATGGATAAAGAAGTTGTGGTACTTACGTACAATGCAATATCACTCAGCAATGAAATCTATGTCATCAGCCCCGTAGTAGCATAATGAGTGGATTCAGGTATGATGATTCTAACTGAAATAAGTCACACAGAAAAAGAAACATCATAAGATATCACTAATACACGGAATATAAACTTGGCTACACAGGAACTGAATTGCAAAACAGAACAGGGTCTCAAATTTAGAAAACCAACTTATGCTTGCTTAAGGGGAAAGGTGAGTTGGGGAGCTGCATAAAACCAGAGATTGAAATGAGCACAGATAAAGTTCCTTAAGCCAAGTATGGAATAGACAAGAGCTACTCCTTGCTCAACGAAATGGACTCAACACCCCATATTAAACGCCTAAGAATGTACCTGACTAGGAAGTATCTTAAAACCTATGGATTGCTATGTCTCCGAAAGAGAATCAAGCGTGTGTACAGGGGCATAAACGCAGCAGTGATAGGATTGGAGAGGTTCGGTGAGCAAATGAAGACCCTTTGAAGTCATATTGCATGGTACCCATTCCACGGGTCTCAACTCTCCAGGTTTAAGGTATTCTTCCTTCAGATAAAACATGCATGTGGAACCCAGAGTATGATCAACCGTGTGATCGGGAGACGTGTTCCAATATACGTCAGTTTCCGTCCCCTGGTACTCGGGTGCAACATTCGAGACGCTTTACTAACACTCTCCCGACTTGGAGAGTCAGCGCCTTTAACCTCCTGTTTGGCCCAGTTTGCAATTTCTGCGGAAGATGTACAGGAATAGGGAGAACCAAAGAGAGACTAGCTGGAGGTGTCTGGACGGGCAAATTTAACTCTCATTTCCCACCAGGAAGAGGAATTAACCAAAGGCTCAGCGTGCCGTGCCGGAACCAGATTAGGGCCTAAAGCAATCCTGCGGTGTTGCGGCCAGCTCACGAGAAAGCGAGTTGAAGAAAGGAGCTCAGGGGCACTGTAATTCACAAACCTGCAGAGTTATAAATGACAGCTATCGTCCAAAAATATACTGAAGTAAGGCTGCCAAGAGGACTTGAAAGCGGGGCAGAATTGCAGGAAACCGATTTCAGGAGGTAGACTGGAATTGCATTTAAAGCATAGGAAAAGAGGCAGAACGTCCACAATGATGCACTTGGCCAAAAAGGGCGTATGCGTTTTTTCCTGAATATATTCAGGAAAAAACGCATACGCCCATTTTGGCCAACCAAGCAAGCTTGCAAAGGAAATCTGCACTACAATGAAGTCTCACTTCCCCCCGGTCAAAAGGGCCATCTGAAAAAAGTGTAAAATCCAGAAAGGCAGGACAGGCCATGGAGAACTGGGAGCCTTGTTATGCTGATGGGCGGGATGTAAATTGCCAACAGCCACTCGGGAGAAGTGTATGGTGTTTCCTGAAACATCTAAAAAACAAAGCAACAGAGCCTAGGGCACTTCCACTTATGGTCCTATAGCTTAGGGAAATTAAAATAAAAAAGACACAGACACGCCAAAGTTTGGCACGGCTGTGTCTACAAGAACCACGTTTATGGTACAAGTTCAATATCGCAGAAAGTGAAAAATGGATAAAGAAGTTGTGGTACTTACGTACAATGCAATATAACTCAGCAAGGAAATCTATGTCATCAGGCCCGTAGCAGCATAATGAGTGGATTCAGTTATGATGATTCTAACTGAAATAAGTCACACAGAAAGAGAAACATCATAAGATATCACTAATACACGGAATGTAAACTTGGCTACACAGGAACTGAATTACAAAACAGAACAGGGTCTCAAATTTAGAAAACCAACTTATGCTTCCTTAAGGGGAAAGGTGAGTTGGGGTAATGCATAAAATCAGAGATTGAAATGAGCACAGATAAAGTTCCTTAAGCCAAATATGGAATAGACAAGAGCTATTCCTTGCTCAACGAAATAGACTCAACACCCCATATTAAACGCCTAAGAATATACCTGACTAGGAAGTATCTTAAAACCTATGGACTGCTATGTCTCCGAAAGAGAATCAAGCGAGTGTACAGGGGCATAAACGCAGCAGTGATAGGATTGGAGAGGTTCGGTGAGCAAATGAAGACCCTTTGAAGTCATATTGCATGGTACCCATTCCACGGGTCTCAACTCTCCAGGTTTAAGGTATTCTTCCTTCAGCTAAAACATGCATGTGGAACCCTGAGTATGATCAACCGTGTGATCGGGAGACGTGTTCAAATATGTCTCAGTTTTCGTCCCCAGGTACTCGGGTGCAACATTCCAGACGCTTTACTAACACTCTCCCGACTTGGAGAGTCAGTGCCTTTAACCTCCTGTTTGGCCCAGTTTGCAATTTCTGCGGAAGATGAACAGGAATAGGGAGAACCAATGACAGACTAGCTGGAGGTGTCTGGACGGGCAAATTTAACTCTCATTTCCCACCAGGAAGAGGAATTAACCAAAGGCTCAGCGTGCCGTGCCGGAACCAGATTAGGGCTTGAAGCAATCCTGTGGTGTTGCGGCCAGCTCACGAGAAAGCGAGTTGAAGAAAGGAGCTCAGGGGCACTGTAATTCACAAACCTGCAGAGTTATAAATGACAGTTATCGTCCAAAAATATACTGAAGTAAGGCTGCCAAGAGGACTTGAAAGCGGGGCAGAATTGCAGGAAACCGATTTCAGGAGGTAGACTGGAATTGCATTTAAAGCATAGGAAAAGAGGCAGAACGTCCACAATGATGCACTTGGCCAAAAAGGGCGTATGCGTTTTTTCCTGAATATATTCAGGAAAAAACGCATACGCCCTTTTTGGCCAACAAAGCAAGCTTGCAAAGGAAATCTGCCCTACAATGAAGTCTCACTGCCCCCCGGTCAAAAGGGCCATCTGAAAAAAGTGTAAAATCCAGAAAGGCAGGACAGGCCATGGAGAACTGGGAGCCTTGTTATGCTGATGGGCGGGATGTAAATTGCCAACAGCCACTCGGGAGAAGTGTATGGTGTTTCCTGAAACATCTAAAAAACAAAGCAACAGAGCCTAGGGCACTTCCACTTATGGTCCTATAGCTTAGGGAAATTAAAATCAAAAGACACAGCCACCCCAAAGGTTGGGACGGCTCTGTTTACAAGAACCTGGTTTACGGTACAAGTTCAATATCGCAGAAAGTGAAAAATGGATAAAGAAGTTGTGGTACTTACGTACAATGCAGTATCACTCAGCAATGAAATCTATGTCATCAGGCCCGTAGCAGCATAATGAGTGGATTCAGGTATTATGATTCTAACTGAAATAAGTCACAGAGAAAAAGAAACATCATAAGATATCACTAATACACGGAATGTAAACTTGGCTACACAGGATCTGAATTACAAAACAGAACAGGGTCTCAAATTTAGAAAACCAACTTATGCTTGCTTAAGGGGAAAGGTGAGTTGGGGTGCTGCATAAAACCAGAGATTGAAATGAGCACAGATAAAGTTCCTTAAGCCAAATATGGAATAGACAACAGCTACTCCTTGCTCAACGAAACGGACTCATCACCCCATATTAAACGCCTAAGAATGTACCTGATTACGAAGTAGCTTAAAACCTAGGGAATGCTATGTCTCCGAAAGAGAATCAAGCGTGTGTACAGGGGCATAAACGCAGCAGTGATAAAACTGGAGGGGTTCGGTGAGCAAATGAAGACCCTTTGAAGTCATATTGCATGGTACCCATTCCACGGGTCTCAACTCTCCAGGTTTAAGGTATTCTTCCTTCAGCTAAAACATGCATGTGGAACCCAGAGTATGATCAACCGTGTGATCGGGAGACGTGTTCCAATATGTGTCAGTTTTCGTCCCCTGGTACTCGGGTGCAACATTCCAGATTCTTTACTAACACTCTCCCTACTTGCAGAGTCAGTGCCTTTAACCTCCTGTTTGGCCCAGTTTGCAATTTCTGCGGAAGATGAACAGGAATAGGGAGAACCAATGAGAGACTAGCTGGAGCTGTCTGGACGGGCAAATTTAACTCTCATTTCCCACCAGGAAGAGGAATTAACCAAAGGCTCAGCGTGCCGTGTCGGAACCAGATTAGGGCCTGAAGCAATCTTGCGGTGTTGTGGCCAGCTCACGAGAAAGCGAGTTGAAGAAAGGAGCTCAGGGGCACTGTAATTCACAAACCTGCAGAGTTATAAATGACAGCTATCGTCCAAAAATATACTGAAGTAAGGCTGCCAAGAGGACTTGAAAGCGGGGCAGAATTGCAGGAAACCGATTTCAGGAGGTAGACTGGAATTGCATTTAAAGCATAGGAAAAGAGGCAGAACGTCCACAATGATGCACTTGGCCAAAAAGGGCGTATGCGTTTTTTCCTGAATATATTCAGAAAAAAACGCATACGCCCTTTTTGGCCAACCAAGCAAGCTTGCAAAGGAAATCTGCACTACAATGAAGTCGCACTTCCCCCCGGTCAAAAGGGCCATCTGAAAAAAGTGTAAAATCCAGAAAGGCAGGACAGGCCATGGAGAACTGGGGGCCTTGTTATGCTGCTGGGCGTGATTTAAATTGCCAACAGCCATTCTGGAGAAGTGTATGGTGTTTCCTGAAACTTCTAAAAAACAAAGCAACAGAGCCTAGGGCACTTCCACTTATGGTCCTATAGCTTAGGGAAATTAAAATCAAAAAGACAGAGCCAACCAAAAGGTTGGGGCGGCTCTGTTTATAAGAAACTCATTTACGGTACAAGTTCAATATCGCAGAAAGTGAAAAATGGATAAAGAAGTTGTTGTACTTACGTACAATGCAATATCACTCAGCAAGGAAATCTATGTCATCAGGCCCGTAGCAGCATAATGAGTGGATTCAGGTACGATGATTCTAACTGAAATAAGTCACACAGAAAAACAAACATCATAAGATATCACTAATACACGGAATGTAAACTTGGCTACATAGGAACTGAATTACGAAACAGAACAGGGTCTCAAATTTAGAAAACCAACTTATGCTTGCTTAAGGGGAAAGGTGAGTTGGGGTGCTGCATAAAACCAGAGATTGAAATGAGCACAGATAAAGTTCCTTAAGCCAAATATGGAATAGACAAGAGCTACTCCTTGCTCAACGAAATGAACTTAACACCCCATATTAAACGCCTAAGAATGTACCTGACTAGGAAGTATCTTAAAACCTATGGATTGCTATGTCTCCGAAAGAGAATCAAGCGTGTTTACAGGGCCATAAACGCAGCAGTGATAGGATTGGAGAGGTTCGGTGAGCAAATGAAGACCCTTTGAAATCATATTGCATGGTACCCATTCCACCGGTCTCAACTCTCCAGGTTTAAGGTATTCTTCCTTCAGCTAAACATGCACGTGGAACCCAGAGTATGATCAACCGTGTGATCGGGAGATGTGTTCCAATATGTCTCAGTTTTCATCCCCTGGTACTCGGGTTCAACATGCCAGACGCTTTACTAAAACTCTCCCTACTTGGAGAGTCACTGCCTTTAACCTCCTGTTTGGCCCAGTTTTCAATTTCTGCGGAAGATGAACAGGAATAGGGAGAACAAATGACAGACTAGATGGAGGTGTCTGGACGGGCAAATTTAACTCTCATTTCGCACCAGGAAGAGGAATTAACCAAAGGCTCAGCGTGCCGTGCCGGAATCAGATTAGGGCCTGAAGCAATCCTGCGGTGTTGCGGCCAGCTCACGAGAAAGCGAGTTGAAGAAAGGAGCTCAGGGGCACTGTAATTCACAAACCTGCAGAGTTATAAATGACAGCTATCGTCCAAAAATATACTGAAGTAAGGCTGCCAAGAGGCCTTGAAAGCGGGGCAGAATTGCAGGAAACCGATTTCAGGAGGTAGACTGGAATTGCATTTAAAGCATAGGAAAAGAGGCAGAACGTCCACAATGATGCACTTGGCCAAAAAGGGCGTATGCGTTTTTTCCTGAATATATTCAGGAAAAAACGCATACGCCCTTTTTGGCCAACCAAGCAAGCTTGCAAAGGAAATCTGCACTACAATGAAGTCTCACTTCCCCCCGGTCAAAAGGGCCATCTGAAAAAAGTGTAAAATCCAGAAAGGCAGGACAGGCCATGGAGAACTGGGAGCCTTGTTATGCTGATGGGCGGGATGTAAATTGCCAACAGCCACTCAGGAGAAGTGTATGGTGTTTCCTGAAACATCTAAAAAACAAAGCAACAGAGCCTAGGGCACTTCCACTTATGGTCCTATTGCTTAGTTAATTTAAAATCTAAAAGACACAGCCACCCCAAAGGTTGGGACGGTTCTTTTTACTGGAATCTCTTCTACGGCACAAGTTAAATATCCCAGAGAGCAAATAATGGATAAAGAAGTTGCGGTACTTATGTACAACAGAATACCACTCAGCAATGAAATCTATGTCACCAGGTCCGTACCAGCATAATGAGTGGATTGAGGCACGATGATTCTAAGTGAAATAAGTCACACAGAAAAAGAAACATCATAAGGTATCACTAATACACGGAATGTGAACTTGGCTACACATGAACTGAATTACAAAACAGAACATGGTCTCAAGTTTAGAAAACTAACTTATGCTTGCTTAAGGGGGAAGGTGAGTTGGGGTGCTGCATTAAACCAGAGTTTGAAATTAGCACAGATACCGTTCCATAAGCCAAATATGGAATAGACAAGACCTACCCCTTGCTCAACAAAATGGATTCAACAATGAGGTATCACCTCACACCTGGTAGAATAGGCATCATAGAAAATCTACAAGCAAAAAATGCTGGAAAGGGTGTGGAGAAAAGGAACCCTCTTCCACTATTGTTGGGAATATAAATTGATACAGTCACTATGGAGAACAATATGGAATTTCTTAAGAAACTAACAATAGAATTACCATATGATACAGCAATCCCAGTACTGGACATATACCCAGACAAAACCATAAATCAAAAAGAGACATTCACCGCAATGTTCATTGCATCACTATTTACAATATCGAGGTAATGGAAGCAACCTAAATGCCCACAGACAGACGAATGCATAAAGCCGTGGTACATATATAAAATGGAATATTACTAAGCCATGAAAAGGAATGAAATTGGGTCATTTGTAGAGACGTCGATGCATCTAGAGACTGTCATACAGAGTGAAGTAAGTCAGAAAGAGTAAAACAAATCTTGTATATTCATGCATATATGTGGAACCTAGAAAACCTGTACAGATTAACCATTTTGCAAGGCATAAATAGAGCAACAGATGTAGACAACAAACGTATGGACAACAAGGGGGGAAAGCTGTTGGGGGGGGTGGTGGGAGGAGTTGAGAGACTGGGATTGGTATGTATACATTTATATGTATAAAATAGATAACCAATAAGAACCTGCTGTATAAAAATATAAAATAAAATTCAAAATTAAAAAGAAATAAAATTTAAACAATAGAAAAAACAATTATTCCCTTCACATACATGTATTTATATGAATAAATTATTTCCATGCTTATATCTGTAAATACAAAAAAGAGGAATAAAATCTACCTTGAACCCAAAACGAAAAAGAGAAAAAAAACACAGAACCCACCAGTTCCACAGAGGAAAACCGTATCAGGGCACTTGCTCCAGTTGTAAACAATTCTGAAGTTGGTCAGTGGTGGGGAATCATCTCCCATTCAGCCAGCAGCCCCCACGCAACAAGCGTCCTCATTGCAAAGCTGGGGCACCGTGCCGAGGCATCTGTGAATAAACGTGAGCTGAGCCCCAGGCCAGTTGCTGCTGAACTATTCCCACCCATCCCAGGTAAAACACCTGAATATATACAAGGACTTGAAAGCCTAGAGGGAGGGCCATAGAGCCACACGAGTGACAGCATGCCGGCCGACTTGGTGCCTGCAGGCCAGCCAGGATGGTCCTGGCCCTGGGTGCTCTTCTGGAAGATTTCCATTTCCCTGCCTGAGATACCCGTCCTGTCCCTGCCCCCACTGCTTGTTTCCTTCCTCACCTCTGCCCAGGGAGAAATTCCAGCAGCAGGTATGGGTGACACATCTTCTTCTTTAGCAGGTGGCAGCCTGGCAACTGCTGCAGAAAGTCCAGCAGAGCCCCACTCACACTGGGCCACCCACAAAGCCGTGGCCTCTCACTCCCTCCCACCAGCCCAGCCCCGAGACTGCTGACAGGGCAGAGGAAATGGCGTCAGGCATGGCTGCAGGGGCTCTTGCTGCCTGGAGTGGTATTTATAGTGATCTCAACCCAGGCACACCTGGGGAGGGCTGGCCGGCATGGTAAGGCTGCCCAGGTCAGCCAATCATCACCCCTCAGGGGCTCACAGTTGCAGAAAATGGAACTTGCTGAACCGGCCAGGTCCAAGGAACAGGTGTGGGCTCCTGAGAGTCAGGATAGACAAGGGGCTGCAGCTTTGGCTTGTTTTCTAATCATTTTATCTGGCCCATGAGTGGGAGACAACTTCAAGAAAACCCTCTCCTAATGAGAGGAACCCAGGAGTCAGGGAGAGGAGGGGTGGGTGGTGGTTGGAGACAGAGGCCTGGTGCCCCGGGTGCAGTGGAAGTCTCTGGAAGACCAGGTGGAGGGAGGCCTCACGGAGTGATGCCCAGGGTCACAGACCTGTCGCAGCTGCTGTTTGTTAGTTCAAGTCCTGCTCTGAGGTGCTCTGTGTCAGCTCTGAGCGACAGGTGAGCTGGGGGTGCTCTGCAATGAGGGCTATGTGCACGGTTCCTGTGTGCCCAGCCCTGCCACGGTACCTGCAAGGGTAGCTCTGTATCCTGGGAGGGGCCTGACCACGAGAGCCCTGTGGGCTGGGGTGGGGGTGGGGTACCTGCCCAGGTGAGCTCCATATTCTGGGATTGGTCTGACCACGAGAGCCCCATGGGCTGCTGGGGACCTGGTAAAGGATGTCAGGACAGTCAGTGAAGCCACCGAGGATATACCTCCAGTTGCTCCTAATTCCTACACCCTGCTGGTCATTCTACCAACCACCAGGACATGGTATTCTGTATTAGTCTTCAATGATGCCTTCTTTTGTATTCCATTAGTCCCAGAGTCACAAGAAATTTTGGCTTGTGAGTGGCAGGACTCAACATACAACTAAAACAATACTTCCGGGCCGTCTGGCCCCAAGGGTGCAAAAATTCCCACACCATCTTTGGGGAAAGCTTAGCTAAAGACCTAAAAGTTCTACCTCTGGAAAAGGAAACCCTCCTTCAATATGCAGACGACATTCTGATCGCCAGCCCTACTAAGGAGGCCTCTGAACTACCAAGCCAATAAAGGATAGAAGTTGTCCAAGAAAAAGCTCAAATATCACAGACTGCCGTGACCTGCCTGGGCTTCATTCTCACAGAAGGTTGGAGAAGTCCATCCCAGGAAAGGGAAGAAACCATTTTCAGCCTTACCCCTTTCTAAAACTAGAAGACAGCTTAGGGGTTCCTGGGGAGGCCAGGGTTTGCTGCTTCTGGATCCCTAACTACAGTCTACTAGCTGGGCCTCTATATGAAACACTGAAAGGAAAAGATGATGATCCTTTTGAATAGAATCCAGAAGTGGCCTTTCAAGAATGGAAAGAGCAGTCAATTCAGACCCTTGCCCTGGAACTCCCTAATTTAGCTAAACCCTTTGACCTTTACATTCCCGGTGAAAGGTGAATCGCCATTGGAGAATTAGTGCAAAACCTGGGACCACTTGAAATGGAACAATGCAAGAATGCCATCCAGGTAGGATAAACTATGGTCACCAAGGGGCTTGGCCCACTGCCACATCTGGCCAAGATACTGGCGGTATCTAAAACCCTGGAAATCAGCAGCCCAAAAGGCCACCTCCCTCCTAAGGGAAAAGGACCCCACGTGGTGATCCTAACCACCAACCATGCCCTGAAGTTGCAGGGTTCGCTCCGTGGGCACACCGACCTCGAGTGAGGAGGCCCTCCAACTCCAACATCCAGAGAGATAACCGGGGGCAACAGGGCACCATGACGACTCGTGTGAACATCACTTGACCTGGAGTTTCTCTCATAAAACAACAAGAGTGTGTCCCAAAAGAGTAGACTACTGCTTGCCGGACTTATTGCACCCAGAGGGGAGCTAATAATCTTGGCGGGGGAACCGTATATCACACTGTCACCATAGAAAAGCCTACAGACACCGTGATGATGGTGGCCAGTAAGACCGGCTGGACTCTTGTTTACTTCAAAAGGCTGTTGACTCAGTGGCCATCATGGTCCTTGATCACCACTGACCCTGGACTGTCTGGGAGTTGAGCGGGCAGGGCTCTGACACCTGGTGCTGTTTGTACGTTAATTCAGGGGCCTAATTGAAGAAAGCGCAGACTACTGGTCAGAGCATCTAGGCTGGCAGAAACGGTCGGCCTAAGGTGGCCGAACAAATGTGGGGCGGGGTGAAACCGGCTCCCACAGCGTCTCTGCACATCTCTTTCCTGGACCCTTAAAGGTCATTAGAATCTATAACACTTCCAATGCTGCTGCTCAGGTGGACGAGCAGGGAGGCAGGGGGCCTGGGGACAATCAACGTCACCTGGAGGCTGCTGGGGAGAAGCTCTGACCCTCGCCCCAGGGTATGAGGGCTCCCAACTCAGCACTCAGCAGTTACAGAAGAAGGGTCTGCACCCTCAGCACTCCAAGAATGAGGAACGGGACAAAAGGCAGAGGGGGGGTTTGTCCCCAGCAAAGCCCATTAAAAATCCCTGGGAGATAAAAATAGAATCTGGGCAATAAAGTCAAGTCTAACCTTTTTTATCCTTTGTGCTTTGTCTAATTTCACGTGCTCCTAGGGTCCCGCATGCAGAGGTTCCACACCCGGCACTTCAGACCAGATTTCCTAGTGCAGAATGGCTGGGTCGACACCTCAGCTCCTGGGGCCCAGTGCAGACTCCGCGATATAGAGCCTGAGCTACAGCCAACCCGGCCCTCGAGAGCTCCGCCCCCTCCCTCCCACTGACTCTGACAGGATCTCTACACAGCAGCCCAGCCCACAGCCCACGGGGTAGTACATGCTCTCACCTCTCCATTCTCTGATCAAAATATAAAGTTTCCTTTGCTTGTGAACCAAACTCAGTCTCGATCTGTTGGCCCCAATGACACTGGGCAGGGGGACACTTGTTGGGGTCCACTCTGGAGGATCAGTAACAGAAATTGAGACTATTGTAACCTCAATGAACAGATGTGTGAGCCAAAGTGTAGTTAACATAGAACAGTGTATAAGGCTCGGGTAAAATAAGATGTTTCTAACACTTCCATTGGATATTTCCATCACTTTATTATAAGCAAGTTCAGTGAAAAGGTTTGTCTTATTTGTCAGCTCAATATTAGAGAAATGAAGTGATTTCTTTCCAAGGATGTACATCTAATAATCTTGGTTAAACCTTCAATCTTGTTTTAAATGCTTTTCCATTGAAAATGATACCTCTCTTTCAGCTCCCCCATTTCTGAGAAGTATAAAATCTTATAATTTATTATTACCAAAGGGGAAAGGTGGGAGGAGGGATAAATTAACAGTTTGGGATTAACACATACACACTGCTATGTATAAAATAGATCATCAACAAGGAACTACTGTATAGCACAGGGAACTACACTCAACATTTTGCAATAACCTATAAGGGGAAATAATCTGAAAAAGAATAGATATTTTTATTGACATCATCTATCAATGACAGTTAAAGTGTAACCTAAGGGAAGCTGGTGGTGAGTGCTTCTGACCCTGAAGACTTCAATCATCTAAAGTTTGGACTCTGCCTACTTCCCAAGGCCCTTAATGAACATATGTGTAGCCGTAGCTTAAAAAATTCCCCAGTTTGGGTTTCGGGGAGACACTGATTTTGAAAAAGCCCTGGTGTTCTCCTTACATGAATGGGACTCTTCCTACTGCTAAAACATGTCTGTCACACCCAGAGGATGGTATACCGTCTGATCGGGAAGAGTTTGGAAAAGGCATCTCATCTCCTCATCTCCTGGTGCTCGGGTTCACCCCTCCAGCGTCTTTACTAACAGTCTCCCCACTTGGAGATGTCAGCACTGTCAACATCCTGTTGCGTACAGTTTGGAATTTGTCCAGAGGATGAAGCGGAAGGATGAGGAACAATGAGAGGCAAGTCCTACGTGTTCAGACAGGCACATGTCACTCTAATTTCCAATCAGGAAGACGAATTGACCAAAGGCTAGGGTTGCCCATGGAAACAGTATAGGGCTTGAGGAAATCCCGCTGCTTTGTGGCCAGTTCCCATAAACACAAGTTGAACAATAGAACTCAGGGGCAGTAAAATTCACAAAACTGCAGAGTTGAAAATATCCATCACTGAAAAATGTCTTGAGGAAAGTCAGAGAAAAGGACTTGTAAGCAAGGGAGAATGGCAGGAAAGGGATTTGAGGAGGTAGAAAGGACTCGCCGTTAAGCACAAGAAAAGGAGCTGAACATTGCCAACATTGCAGTTGGCCAAAAAGGGTGTATGCGTTTTTTTTGTGTATATATTCAAGAAAAGAGCGTACACCTTTTTAGCCAACCAAACAGGTGGGCACTGGAAGTCAATACTACAAAAGACATCACTTCGCATCAGTCAGAAGAGCCATCCTCATAAAGCGTAAACAACAGAAATGCAGGACAGGGCAAGGAGAAGAGGGAGCCCTGTGAGACTTATAGTGGAAATGTATATTGCCAACGGCCATTCTGGAGAAGTGTATTGTGTTTACTAAAGCATCTAAACAATGAGCTACAGAGCATAGGGCACTTGCACTCATGGGCGTATATCTTGGGAAAAACAAAAATCGAGAGGACACAGGCACCCCAATGTTTACCCCCTCTCTGTTTAAAAGATCCTCGACTAGGATATAACTTAAATGTCTCTGGAGGGAAAAAATGGATAGAAATGTGGTACTTAGGTAGAGTGGAATATTATTCAGCCTGGAAATCAATGAAATATGGCCAGCTGTAACAACTCCGGAGGAGTTACGTATGATCATTCTAAGTGACAGAATTCAAAAAGAAGAAGACACATATCATAAGATATCACTTAAAGGTGGAATCCAAAATGGCTACACATGAAATAAATTACAAAACAAAAACATAGTCAAATATGTAGAAAACACGCATAAGGCTGCTAAACGGGAAAGGTGGGGAGGGGTGAGGCATCATCCAGGAGGTTGAAATTAGCAAAGATACCATTCCAAATACCAAACTGATAATCAACAAGGCCTACACGGTAGCTAAAAGAACTGCACTCAGCACACTCAAGTCACCGGAAAAGAATATATACGACTGGTAAGAATCTGAAAAAGAATTTATTGATGTCTCTCTGTACGTGAATCAAGTGGATGTACAGCAGCAAGAAACAGAGCTTTGAAAATCAGCTGTAACCAATATAGTAATAAATTGAAAAAAATAAACGACAGAGAGACAGAGAAAACCTCTTACAACTTTTCCTCAGGGACGGTGATGCAACATGGATTGAACACATCTAGACCCACAGCAGGATGAGACATAAGGCTGGAAACTGTTTGCGCTAAGAGAAATGTGAGGTTGGGTGAGGAAATGCACACCCTTTAAAGTAATACTACCTGGTACCCATTCAATGGGTCCCAAATCTGCAGGTTCAAGGGATCTTCCTACAGCTAAAACATGCATGGAAAACCCAGAGGACTGTACACCATGTGATCGGGAGATGTGTCTAAAATGCACCTCATTTATCCTCTCCTGGTGCTCCTGTTCACCATTCCAGCCACGTTACTTAGAAGCTCCCCACTTGGAGAATCAGCACATTTAAACTTCTGTTTCACACATTTTGCAAATTGTGAGGAGGATGAACGGGAAGAGGGGGAACCAATGAGAGAAGAGTTGTAGGGGTTTGGACGGGCACATATCACTCTAATTTCCCATTAAGAATAAGAATTAAAAAAAGGCTCAGCCTGCCTCGCCGGAGCCAAAATAGGGCCTGAAGCAATCCTGCGCGTTTGAGGCCAGCTCACAAAAGAGCAACTTAAAACATGGAGCTCAGGGTCACTGCAATTCACAAACCTGCAGAGTTATAAATGAAAACTAACGTCCAAAAATATGTTGAGGTAAGGCAAAGAAGAGGATCTGAATGCAAGACAGAATTGCAAGAAACAGATTTCAAGAGATAGATTGGACTCGTCTTTAACGCGCATGAAAAGCGGCAGAATTTCGACAATGATGCAGTTGGCCCAAAAGGGCGTATGCGATTTTTCCTGATTATATCCAGGAAAAAACGCATACGCACTTTATGGGCAACGAAGCAAGCAAGCAATGCAAATGTGCACAACAAAGAAGTCTCATTTCCCACCGGTCAAAAGGGCCATCCTAAAAAATTGTAAAAACCAGAAATGCAGGACAGGCCATGGAGAACAGGGAGCCTTTATACGCTGATGGGCAGTGTGTGAACTGCCGAGAGCCACTCTGGAGAAGTGTATGGTGGTTCCTAAATCATCTAAAAACAGAGCTACAGAGCATAGGACACTTCCAATCATGGGAGTATATCTAGGGAAGTCTAAAAATCAACAAGACACAAGCACACCACAGTTTAGGGCTACTCTGTTTACAAGAACCTCAACTTCAGTACACCTTAAATATCCCAGGAAAGAGAACAATGGATAAAGAAGATGTGGTACTTATGTACAATGGAATATCTCTTCACCATGAAATCAATGTAATAAGGCTAGTAGAAGGATAAAGAGTGGATTTAGGTCCGATAATACTACTTGAAATAAGTCAAACAGAAAAAGAAACATATCATAAGATATCACTTATAGAGGGAGGGTAAATATGGCTGCACAAGAAATGAATTACAGAACAGAACAGTGTCTCACATTTAGAAAACACACTTATGTCAGCTTAAGGGGAAAGGAGAGGTGGGGTGATGCATAAAACCAGAGTTTGAAATTAGCACAGATACCGTTCAAGAAACCAAATAGGTATTAGACAAGATCTACACCTTGCTCAATGAACTGGCCTCAACACACCCTATACACCGCAGAGAAATATATCTGAGTAATAAGAATCTTAAAACCCATGTATTGATATATCTCCATAAGGGAATCAAGTGTGTGCAGAGCGGCACAAACACAGCAGTGAAAATGAGCTAAACCCCATTATAGAAATAAATTTTAAAAACAAAACGCAGAAACAATGAAAGAGAGAAAAATTCTTACAAAATTCGCTCAGGGGCTGTGACGCAACCTGGATTGACCACATATAAACCCACAGCTTGATAAGACATAAGGCTGGACACTTGGGGCTGAGAGGATTGGTGAGCTTCGGTGAGCAACTGCCGAAAGTTTAATGCAATACTTCATGCTACTCATTCCAAGGGTCCCAACACTCCAGGTTGAAGGGAATCTTCCTACAGCTAAACCATGCTTGGGAAACCCAGCGACTGTTATACCATATGATCGGGAAAGGTTTCTAAAACGCACCACATTTTTCCTCCCCTGGGGCTCCGGATCGACATTCCAGCCGCTTTACTAACAACATCCCCACATGGAGAGTCAATGCCTTTAAGTTCTGGTATTGCACAGTCTTCAGTTAGTGCGGAGGATGAATGGGAATAGGGGGAACCAGTGAGAAACTAGCTGTAGCGGTTTCAATGGGCACATGTCACTCTAATTTCACATCAGTAAGAAGAATGAACCAAAGGCACAGCAAGGTGCCCCAGAAGAAGAATAGGGCTTCAAGGAATCCTGTGGTTATGGGGCAAGATCACAAAAGTAAGAGCTGAAAAATGGAGCTAAGGGCCACTGCAATTCAAAAACCTGACTTGCCCAAAAAGGGCGTATGTGTTTTTTCCTGAATATATTCAGGAAAAAACGCATACGCCCTTTTTGGCCAACCAAGCAAGCTTGCAAAGGAAATCTGCACTACAATGAAGTCTCAATTCCCCCTGGTCAAAAGGGCCATCTGAAAAAAGTGTAAAATCCATAAAGGCATGACAGGCCATGGAGAACTGGGAGCCATCTTATGCTGATGGGCAGGATGTAAATTGCCAACAGCCACTCTGAAGAAGTGTTTGGTGTTTCCTGAAACATCTAAAAAACAAAGCAACAGAGCCTAGGGCACTTCCACTTATGGTACTATAGTTTAGGGCAATTAAAATCAAAAAGACACAGCCACCCCAAAGTTTGGGATGGCTCTGTTTACAAGAACCTCATATACGGTACAAGTTCAATATCGCAGAAAGTGAAAAATGGATAAAGAAGTTGTGGTACTTACGTACAATGCAATATCACTCAGCAATGAAATCTATGTCATCAGGCCCGTAGCAGCATAATGAGTGGACTAAGTACGATGAATCTAACTGAAATAAGTCACACAGAAAAAGAAACATCATAAGGTATCACTAATACACGGAATGTAAACTTGGCTACACAGGAACTGAATTGCAAAACAGAACAGGGTCTCAAATTTAGAAAACCAACTTATGCTTGCTTAAGGGGAAAGGTGAGTTGGGGTGCTGCATAAAACCAGAGATTGAAATGAGCACAGATAAAGTTCCTAGAGCCAAATATGGAATAGACAAGAGCTACTCCTTGCTCAAGGAAATGGACTCAACACCCCATATTAAACGCCTAAGAATGTACCTGACTAGGAAGTATCTTAAAACCAATGGATTGCTATGTCTCCGAAAGAGAATCAAGCGAGTGTACAGGGGCATAAACGCAGCAGTGATAGGACTGGAGAGGTTCGGTGAGCAAATGAAGACCCTTTGAAATCATATTGCATGGTACCCATTCCACGGGTCTCAACTCTCCAGGTTTCAGGTATTCTTCCTCAGGTAAAACATGCATGTGGAACCCAGAGTATGATCAACCGTGTGATCGGGAGACGTGTTCCAATATGTGTCAGTTTCTATCCCCTGGTACTCGGGTGCAACATTCCAGACGCTTTACTAACACTCTCCCGACTTGGAGAGTCAGTGCCTTTAACCTCCTGTTTGGCCCAGTTTGCAATTTCTGCGGAAGATGAACAGGAATAGGGAGAACCATTGAGAGACTAGCTGGAGGTGTCTGGACGGGCAAATTTAACTCTCATTTCCCACCAGGAAGAGGAATTAACCAAAGGCTCAGCGTGCCGTGCCTTAACCACATTAGGGCCTGAAGCAATCCTGCGGTGTTGCGGCCAGCTCACAAGAAAGCGAGTTGAAGCAAGGAGCTCAGGGGCACTGTAATTCACAAACCTGCAGAGTTATAAATGACAGCTATCGTCCAAAAATATACTGAAGTAAGGCTGCCAAGAGGACTTGAAAGCGGGGCAGAATTGCAAGAAACCGATTTCAGGAGGTAGACTGGATTTGCATTTAAAGCATAGGAAAAGAGGCAGAACGTCCACAATGATGCACTTGGCCAAAAAGGGCGTATGCGTTTTTTCCTGAATATATTCAGGAAAAAACGCATACGCCCTTTTTGGCCAACCAAGCAAGCTTGAAAAGAAAATCTGCACTACAATGAAGTCTCACTTTCCCCCGGTCAAAAGGGCCATCTGAAAAAAGTGTGAAATCCAGAAAGGCAGGACAGGCCATGGAGAACTGGGAGCCTTGTTATGCTGATGGGCGTGATTTAAATTGCCAACAGCCATTCCAGAGAACTGTATGGTGTTTCCTGAAACATCTAAAAAAGAAAGCAACAGAGCCTAGGGCACTTCCACTTATGGTCCTATAGCTTAGGGAAATTAAAATCAAAAAGACAGAGCCACCCAAAATGTTGGGACGGCTCTGTTTACAAGAAACACATTTACGGTACAAGTTCAATATCGCAGAAAGTGAAAAATGGATAAAGAAGTTGTGGTACTTACGTACAATGCAATATCACTCAGCAATGAAATCTATGTCATCAGGCCCGTAGCAGCATAATGAGTGGATTCAGGTACGATGATTCTAACTGAAATAAGTCACACAGAAAAAGAAACATCATAAGATATCACTAATACACGGAATGTAAACTTGGCTACACAGGAACTGAATTACAAAACAGAACAGGGTCTCAAATTTAGAAACCCAACTTATGCTTGCTTAAGGGGAAAGGTGAGTTGGGGTGCTGCATAAAACCAGAGATTGAAATGAGCACAGATAAAGTTCCTTAAGCCAAATATGGAATAGACAAGAGCTACTCCTTGCTCAACTAAATGGATTCAACACCCCATATTAAACGCCTAAGAATATACCTGACTAGGAAGTATCTTAAAACCTATGGATTGCTATGTCTCCGAAAGAGAATCAAGCGTGTGTGCAGGGGCATAAACGCAGCAGTGATAGGATTGGAGAGGTTCGGTGAGCAAATGAAGACCCTTTGAAGTCATATTGCATGGTACCCATTCCACGGGTCTCAACTCTCCAGGTTTAAGGTATTCTTCCTTCAGCTAAAACATGCATGTGGAACCCAGAGTATGATCAACCGTGTGATCGGGAGGCGTGTTCCAATATGTGTCAGTTTTCGTCACCTGGTACTCGGGTGCAACATTCCAGACGCTTTACTAACACTCTCCCGACTTGGAGAGTCAGTGCCTTTAACCTCCTGTTTGGCCCAGTTTGCAATTTCTGCGGAAGATGAACAGGAATAGGGAGAACCAATGACAGACTAGCTGGAGGTGTCTGGACGGGCAAATTTAACTCTCATTTCCCACCAGGAAGAGGAATTAACCAAAGGCTCAGCATGCCGTGCCGGAACCAGATTAGGGCCTGAAGCCATCATGCAGTGTTGCGGCCAGCTCACGAGAAAGCGAGTTGAAGAAAGGAGCTCAGGGGCACTGTAATTCACAAACCTGCAGAGTTATAAATGACAGCTATCGTCCAAAAATATACTGAAGTAAGGCTGCCAAGAGGACTTGAAAGCGGGGCAGAATTGCAGGAAACCGATTTCAGGAGGTAGACTGGAATTGCATTTAAAGCATAGGAAAAGAGGCAGAACGTCCACAATGATGCACTTGGCCAAAAAGGGCGTATGCGTTTTTTCCTGAATATATTCAGGAAAAAACGCATACGCCCTTTTTGGCCAACCAAGCAAGCTTGCAAAGGAAATCTGCACTACAATGAAGTCTCACTTCCCCCCGGTCAAAAGGGCCATCTGAAAAAAGTGTAAAATCCAGAAAGGCAGGACAGGCCATGGAGAACTGGGAGCCTTGTTATGCTGATGGGTGGGATATAAATTGCCAACAGCCACTCGAGAGAAGTGTATGGTGTTTCCTGAAACATCTAAAAAACAAAGCAACAGAGCCTAGGGCACTTCCACTTATGGTCCTATAGCTTAGGGAAATTAAAATCAAAAAGACACAGCCACCCCAAAGGTTGGGACGGCTCTGTTTACAAGAACCTGGTTTACGGTACAAGTTCAATATCGCAGAAAGTGAAAAATGGATAAAGAAGTTGTGGTACTTACGTACAATGCAGTATCACTGAGCAAGGAAATCTATGTCATCAGGCCCGTAGCAGCATAGTGAGTGGATTCAGGTATGATGATTCTAACTGAAATAAGTCACACAGAAAAAGAAACATCATAAGATATCACTAATACACGGAATGTAAACTTGGCTACATAGGAACTGAATTACAATACAGAACAGGGTCTCAAATTTAGAAAACCAACTTATGCTTGCTTAAGGGGAAAGGTGAGTTGGGGTGCTGCATAAAACCAGAGATTGAAATGAGCACAGATAAAGTTCCTTAAGCCAAATATGGAATAGACAAGAGCTACTCCTTGCTCAACGAAATGGACTCAACACCCCATATTAAATGCCTAAGAGTGTACCTGACTAGGAACTATCTTAAAACCTATGGATTGCTATGTCTCCGAAAGAGAATCAAGCGTGTGTACAGGGGCATAAACGCAGCAGTGATAGGATTGGAGAGGTTCGGTGAGCAAATGAAGACCCTTTGAAGTCATATTGCATGGTACCCATTCCACGGGTCTCAACTCTCCAGGTTTAAGGTATTCTTCCTTCAGCTAAAACATGCATGTGGAACCCTGAGTATGATCAACCGTGTGATCGGGAGACGTGTTCAAGTATGTCTCAGTTTTCGTCCCCAGGTACTCGGGTGCAACATTCCAGACGCTTTACTAAAACTCTCCCGACTTGGAGAGTCAGTGCCTTTAACCTCCTGTTTGGCCCAGTTTGCAATTTCTGCGGAAGATGAACAGGAATAGGGAGAACCAATGAGAGACTAGCTGGAGGTGTCTGGACGGGCAAATTTAACTCTCATTTCCCACCAGGAAGAGGAATTAACCAAAGGCTCAGCGTGCCGTGCCGGAACCAGATTAGGGCCTGAAGCCATCCTGCGGTGTTGCGGCCAGCTCACGAGAAAGCGAGTTGAAGAAAGGAGCTCAGGGGCACTGTAATTCACAAACCTGCAGAGTTATAAATGACAGCTATCGTCCAAAAATATACTGAAGTAAGGCTGCCAAGAGGACTTGAAAGCGGGGCAGAATTGCAGGAAACCGATTTCAGGAGGTAGACTGGAATTGCATTTAAAGCATAGGAAAAGAGGCAGAACGTCCACAATGATGCACTTGGCCAAAAAGGGCGTATGCGTTTTTTCCTGAATATATTCAGGAAAAAACGCATACGCCCTTTTTGGCCAACCAAGCAAGCTTGCAAAGGAAATGTGCACTACACTGAAGTCTCACTTCCCCCCGGTCAAAAGGGCCATCTGAAAAAAGTGTAAAATCCAGAAACGCAGGATAGGCCATGGAGAACTGGGAGCCTTGTTATGCTGATGGGCGGGATGTAAATTGCCAACAGCCACTCGAGAGAAGTGTATGGTGTTTCCTGAAACATCTAAAAAACAAAGCAACAGAGCCTAGGGCACTTCCACTTATGGTCCTATAGCTTAGGGAAATTAAAATCAAAAAGACACAGCCACCCCAAATGTTGGGACGGCTCTGTTTACAAGAACCTGGTTTACGGTACAAGTTCAATATCGCAGAAAGTGAAAAATGGATAAAGAAGTTGTGGTACTTACGTACAATGCAGTATCACTCAGCAATGAAATCTATGTCATCAGGCCCGTAGCAGCATAGTGAGTGGATTCAGGTATGATGATTCTAACTGAAATAAGTCACACAGAAAAAGAAACATCATAAGATATCACTAATACACGGAATGAAAACTTGGCTACACAGGAACTGAATTGCAAAACAGAACAGGGTCTCAAATTTAGAAAACCAACTTATGCTTGCTTAAGGGGAAAGGTGAGTTGGGGTGCTGCATAAAACCAGAGATTGAAATGTGCACACATAAAGTTCCTTAAGCCAAGTATGGAATAGACAAGAGCTACTCCTTGCTCAAGGAAATGGACTCAACACCCCATATTAAACGCCTGAGAATGTACCTGACTAGGAAATATCTTAAAACCTATGGATTGCTATGTCTCCGAAAGAGAATCAAGCGTGTGTACAGGGGCATAAACGCAGCAGTGATAGGACTGGAGAGGTTCGGTGAGCAAATGAAGACCCTTTGAAATCATATTGCATGTTACCCATTCCACGGGTCTCAACTCTCCAGGTTTAAGGTATTCTTCCTTCAGCTAAAACATGCATGTGGAACCCAGAGTATGATCAACCGTGTGATCGGTAGACGTGTTCAAATATGTCTCAGTTTTCGTCCCCTGGTACTCGGGTGCAACATTCCAGACGCTTTACTAACACTCTCCCGACTTGGACAGTCAGTGCCTTTAACCTCCTGTTTGGCCCAGTTTGCAATTTCTGCGGAAGATGAACAGGAATAGGGAGAACCAATGAGAGACTAGCTGGAGGTGTCTGGACGGGCAAATTTAACTCTCATTTCCCACCAGGAAGAGGAATTAACCAAAGGCTCAGCGTGCCGTGCCGGAACCAGATTAGGGCCTGAAGCCATCCTGCGGTGTTGCGGCCAGCTCACGAGAGAGCGAGTTGAAGAAAGGAGCTCAGGGGCACTGTAATTCACAAACCTGCAGAGTTATAAATGACAGCTATCGTCCAAAAATATACTGAAGTAAGGCTGCCAAGAGGACTTGAAAGCGGGGCAGAATTGCAGGAAACCGATTTCAGGAGGTAGACTGGAATTGCATTTAAAGCATAGGAAAAGAGGCAGAACGTCCACAATGATGCACTTGGCCAAAAAGGGCGTATGCGTTTTTTCCTGAATATATTCAGGAAAAAACGCATACGCCCTTTTTGGCCAACCAAGCAAGCTTGCAAAGGAAATGTGCACTACACTGAAGTCTCACTTCCCCCCAGTCAAAAGGGCCATCTGAAAAAAGTGTAAAATCCAGAAACACAGGATAGGCCATGGAGAACTGGGAGCCTTTTTATGCTGATGGGCGGGATGTAAATTGCCAACAGCCACTCGGGAGAAGTGTATGGTGTTTCCTGAAGCATCTAAAAAACAAAGCAACAGAGCCTAGGGCACTTCCACTTATGGTCCTATAGCTTAGGGAAATTAAAATCAAAAAGACACAGCCACCCCAAAGTTTGGCACGGCTCTGTTTACAAGAACCTGGTTTACGGTACAAGTTCAATATCGCAGAAAGTGAAAAATGGATAAAGAAGTTGTGGTACTTACGTACAATGCAATATCACTCAGCAATGAAATCTATGTCATCAGGCCCGTAGCAGCATAATGAGTGGATTCAGGTACGATGATTCTAACTGAAATAAGTCTCACAGAAAAAGAAACATCATAAGATATCACTAATACACGGAATGTAAACTTGGCTACACAGGAACTGAATTGCAAAACAGAACAGGGTCTCAAATTTAGAACACCAACTTATGCTTGCTTAAGGGGAAAGGTGAGTTGGGGTGCTGCATAAAACCAGAGATTGAAATGAGCACAGATAAAGTTCCTTAAGCCAAGTATGGAATAGACAAGAGCTACTCCTTGCTCAAGGATATGGACTCACCACCCCATATTAAACGCCTAAGAATGTACCTGACTAGGAATTATCTTAAAACCTATGGATTGCTATGTCTCCGAAAGAGAATCAAGCGTGTGTACAGGGGCATAAACGCAGCAGTGATAGGACTGGAGAGGTTCGGTGAGCAAATGAAGACCCTTTGAAATCATATTGCATGTTACCCATTCCACGGGTCTCAACTCTCCAGGTTTCAGGTATTCTTCCTTCAGCTAAAACATGCATGTGGAACCCAGAGTATGATCAACCGTGTGATCGGGAGACGTGTTCCAATATATGTCAGTTTCCGTCCCCTGGTACTCGGGTGCAACATGCCAGACGCTTTACTAACACTCTCCCGACTTGGAGAGTCAGTGCCTTTAACCTCCTGTTTGGCCCAGTTTGCAATTTCTGCGGAAGATGAACAGGAATAGGGAGAACCAATGAGAGACTAGCTGGAGGTGTCTGGACGGGCAAATTTAACTCTCATTTCCCACCAGGAAGAGGAATTAACCAAAGGCTCAGCGTGCCGTGCCGGAACCAGATTAGGGCCTGAAGCCTTCCTGCGGTGTTGCGGCCAGCTCACGAGAAAGCGAGTTGAAGAAAGGAGCTCAGGGGCACTGTAATTCACAAACCTGCAGAGTTATAAATGACAGCTATCGTCCAAAAATATACTGAAGTAAGGCTGCCAAGAGGACTTGAAAGCGGGGCAGAATTGCAGGAAACCGATTTCAGGAGGTAGACTGGAATTGCATTTAAAGCATAGGAAAAGAGGCAGAACGTCCACAATGATGCACTTGGCCAAAAAGGGCGTATGCGTTTTTTCCTGAATATATTCAGGAAAAAACGCATACGCACTTTTTGGCCAACCAAGCAAGCTTGCAAAGGAAATCTGCACTACAATGAAGTCTCACTTCCCCCCGGTCAAAAGGGCCATCTGAAAAAAGTGTAAAATCCAGAAAGGCAGGACAGGCCATGGAGAACTGGGAGCCTTGTTATGCTGATGGGCAGGATGTAACTTGCCAACAGCCACTCCGGAGAAGTGTATGGTGTTTCCTGAAACATCTAAAAAACAAAGCAACAGAGCGTAGGGCACTTCCACTTATGGTCCTATAGCTTAGGGAAATTAAAATCAAAAGACACAGCCACCCCAAAGGTTGGGACGGCTCTGTTTACAAGAACCTGGTTTACGGTACAAGTTCAATATCGCAGAAAGTGAAAAATGGATAAAGAAGTGGTGGTACTTACGTACAATGCAATATCACACTGCAATGAAATCTATGTCATCAGGCCCGTAGCAGCATAATGAGTGGATTCAGGTATGATGATTCTAACTGAAATAAGTCACACAGAAAAAGAAACATCATAAGATATCACTAATACACGGAATATAAACTTGGCTACACAGGAACTGAATTGCAAAACAGAACAGGGACTCAAATTTTGAAAACCAACTTATGCTTGCTTAAGGGGAAAGGTGAGTTGGGGAGTTGCAGAAAACCAGAGATTGAAATGAGCACAGATAAAGTTCCTTAAGCCAAGTATGTAATAGACAAGAGCTACTCCTTGCTCAAGGAAATGGACTCAACACCCCATATTAAACGCCTAAGAGTGTACCTGACTAGGAAGTATCTTAAAACCTATGGATTGCTATGTCTCCGAAAGAGAATCAAGCGTGTGTACAGGGCCATAAACGCAGCAGTGATAGATATGGAGAGTTTCGGTGAGCAAATGAAGACCCTTTGAAGTCATATTGCATGGTACCCATTCCACGGGTCTCAACTCTCCAGGTTTAAGGTATTCTTCCTTCAGCTAAAACATGCATGTGGAACCCAGAGTATGATCAACCGTGTGATCGGGAGATGTGTTCCAATATGTCTCAGTTTTCGTCCCCTGGTACTCGGGTGCAACATTCCAGACGCTTTACTAACACTCTCCCGACTTGGACAGTCAGTGCCTTTAACCTCCTGTTTGGCCCAGTTTGCAATTTCTGCGGAAGATGAACAGGAATAGGGAGAACCAATGAGAGACTAGCTGGAGGTGTCTGGACGGGCAAATTTAACTCTCATTTCCCACCAGGAAGAGGAATTAACCAAAGGCTCAGCGTGCCGTGCCGGAACCAGATTAGGGCCTGAAGCCATCCTGCGGTGTTGCGGCCAGCTCACGAGAGAGCGAGTTGAAGAAAGGAGCTCAGGGGCACTGTAATTCACAAACCTGCAGAGTTATAAATGACAGCTATCGTCCAAAAATATACTGAAGTAAGGCTGCCAAGAGGACTTGAAAGCGGGGCAGAATTGCAGGAAACCGATTTCAGGAGGTAGACTGGAATTGCATTTAAAGCATAGGAAAAGAGGCAGAACGTCCACAATGATGCACTTGGCCAAAAAGGGCGTATGCGTTTTTTCCTGAATATATTCAGGAAAAAACGCATACGCCCTTTTTGGCCAACCAAGCAAGCTTGCAAAGGAAATGGGCACTACAATGAAGTCTCACTTCCCCCCGGTCAAAAGGGCCATCTGAAAAAAGTGTAAAATCCAGAAACACAGGATAGGCCATGGAGAACTGGGAGCCTTTTTATGCTGATGGGCGGGATGTAAATTGCCAACAGCCACTCGGGAGAAGTGTATGGTGTTTCCTGAAGCATCTAAAAAACAAAGCAACAGAGCCTAGGGCACTTCCACTTATGGTCCTATAGCTTAGGGAAATTAAAATCAAAAAGACACAGCCACCCCAAAGTTTGGCACGGCTCTGTTTACAAGAACCTGGTTTACGGTACAAGTTCAATATCGCAGAAAGTGAAAAATGGATAAAGAAGTTGTGGTACTTACGTACAATGCAATATCACTCAGCAATGAAATCTATGTCATCAGGCCCGTAGCAGCATAATGAGTGGATTCAGGTACGATGATTCTAACTGAAATAAGTCTCACAGAAAAAGAAACATCATAAGATATCACTAATACACGGAATGTAAACTTGGCTACACAGGAACTGAATTGCAAAACAGAACAGGGTCTCAAATTTAGAACACCAACTTATGCTTGCTTAAGGGGAAAGGTGAGTTGGGGTGCTGCATAAAACCAGAGATTGAAATGAGCACAGATAAAGTTCCTTAAGCCAAGTATGGAATAGACAAGAGCTACTCCTTGCTCAAGGATATGGACTCACCACCCCATATTAAACGCCTAAGAATGTACCTGACTAGGAATTATCTTAAAACCTATGGATTGCTATGTCTCCGAAAGAGAATCAAGCGTGTGTACAGGGGCATAAACGCAGCAGTGATAGGACTGGAGAGGTTCGGTGAGCAAATGAAGACCCTTTGAAATCATATTGCATGTTACCCATTCCACGGGTCTCAACTCTCCAGGTTTCAGGTATTCTTCCTTCAGCTAAAACATGCATGTGGAACCCAGAGTATGATCAACCGTGTGATCGGGAGACGTGTTCCAATATATGTCAGTTTCCGTCCCCTGGTACTCGGGTGCAACATGCCAGACGCTTTACTAACACTCTCCCGACTTGGAGAGTCAGTGCCTTTAACCTCCTGTTTGGCCCAGTTTGCAATTTCTGCGGAAGATGAACAGGAATAGGGAGAACCAATGAGAGACTAGCTGGAGGTGTCTGGACGGGCAAATTTAACTCTCATTTCCCACCAGGAAGAGGAATTAACCAAAGGCTCAGCGTGCCGTGCCGGAACCAGATTAGGGCCTGAAGCCTTCCTGCGGTGTTGCGGCCAGCTCACGAGAAAGCGAGTTGAAGAAAGGAGCTCAGGGGCACTGTAATTCACAAACCTGCAGAGTTATAAATGACAGCTATCGTCCAAAAATATACTGAAGTAAGGCTGCCAAGAGGACTTGAAAGCGGGGCAGAATTGCAGGAAACCGATTTCAGGAGGTAGACTGGAATTGCATTTAAAGCATAGGAAAAGAGGCAGAACGTCCACAATGATGCACTTGGCCAAAAAGGGCGTATGCGTTTTTTCCTGAATATATTCAGGAAAAAACGCATACGCACTTTTTGGCCAACCAAGCAAGCTTGCAAAGGAAATCTGCACTACAATGAAGTCTCACTTCCCCCCGGTCAAAAGGGCCATCTGAAAAAAGTGTAAAATCCAGAAAGGCAGGACAGGCCATGGAGAACTGGGAGCCTTGTTATGCTGATGGGCAGGATGTAACTTGCCAACAGCCACTCCGGAGAAGTGTATGGTGTTTCCTGAAACATCTAAAAAACAAAGCAACAGAGCGTAGGGCACTTCCACTTATGGTCCTATAGCTTAGGGAAATTAAAATCAAAAGACACAGCCACCCCAAAGGTTGGGACGGCTCTGTTTACAAGAACCTGGTTTACGGTACAAGTTCAATATCGCAGAAAGTGAAAAATGGATAAAGAAGTGGTGGTACTTACGTACAATGCAATATCACACAGCAATGAAATCTATGTCATCAGGCCCGTAGCAGCATAATGAGTGGATTCAGGTATGATGATTCTAACTGAAATAAGTCACACAGAAAAAGAAACATCATAAGATATCACTAATACACGGAATATAAACTTGGCTACACAGGAACTGAATTGCAAAACAGAACAGGGACTCAAATTTTGAAAACCAACTTATGCTTGCTTAAGGGGAAAGGTGAGTTGGGGAGTTGCAGAAAACCAGAGATTGAAATGAGCACAGATAAAGTTCCTTAAGCCAAGTATGTAATAGACAAGAGCTACTCCTTGCTCAAGGAAATGGACTCAACACCCCATATTAAACGCCTAAGAGTGTACCTGACTAGGAAGTATCTTAAAACCTATGGATTGCTATGTCTCCGAAAGAGAATCAAGCGTGTGTACAGGGCCATAAACGCAGCAGTGATAGATATGGAGAGTTTCGGTGAGCAAATGAAGACCCTTTGAAGTCATATTGCATGGTACCCATTCCACGGGTCTCAACTCTCCAGGTTTAAGGTATTCTTCCTTCAGCTAAAACATGCATGTGGAACCCAGAGTATGATCAACCGTGTGATCGGGAGACGTGTTCCAATATGTCTCAGTTTTCGTCCCCTGGTACTCGGGTGCAACATTCCAGACGCTTTACTAACACTCTCCCGACTTGGAGAGTCAGTGCCTTTAACCTCCTGTTTGGCCCAGTTTGCAATTTCTGCGGAAGATGAACAGGAATAGGCAGAACCAATGACAGACTAGCTGGAGGTGTCTGGACGGGCAAATTTAACTCTCATTTCCGACCAGGAAGAGGAATTAACCAAAGGCTCAGCGTCCCGTGCCGGAACCAAATTAGGGCCTGAAGCCATCCTGCGGTGTTGCGGCCAGCTCACGAGAAAGCGAGTTGAAGAAAGGAGCTCAGGGGCACTGTAATTCACAAACCTGCAGAGTTATAAATGACAGCTATCGTCCAAAAATATACTGAAGTAAGGCTGCCAAGAGGACTTGAAAGCGGGGCAGAATTGCAGGAAACCGATTTCAGGAGGTAGACTGGAATTGCATTTAAAGCATAGGAAAAGAGGCAGAACGTCCACAATGATGCACTTGGCCAAAAAGGGCGTATGCGTTATTTCCTGAATATATTCAGGAAAAAACGCATACGCCCTTTTTGGCCAACCAAGCAAGCTTGCAAAGGAAATCTGCACTACAATGAAGTCTCACTTCCCCCCGGTCAAAAGGGCCATCTGAAAAAAGTGTAAAATCCAGAAAGGCAGGACAGGCCATGGAGAACTGGGAGCCTTGTTATGCTGATGGGCGGGATGTCAATTGCCAACAGCCACTCGGGAGAACTGTATGGTGTTTCCTGAAACATCTAAAAAACAAAGCAACAGAGCCTAGGGCACTTCTACTTATGGTCCTATAGCTTAGGGAAATTAAAATCAAAAAGACACAGCCACCCCAAAGGTTGGGACGGCTCTGTTTACAAGAACCTGGTTTACGGTACAAGTTCACTATCGCAGAAAGTGAAAAATGGATAAAGAAGTTGTGGTACTTACGTACAATGCAGTATCACTCAGCAATGAAATCTATGTCATCAGGCCCGTAGCAGCATAATGATTGGATTCAGGTATGATGATTCTATCTGAAATAAGTCACACAGAAAAAGAAACATCATAAGATATCACTAATACACGGAATGTAAACTTGGCTACACAGGAACTGAATTACAAAACAGAAGAGGGTCTCAAATTTAGAAAACCAACTTATGCTTGCTTAAGGGGAAAGGTGAGTTGGGGTGCCGCATAAAACCAGAGATTGAAATGAGCACAGATAAAGTTCCTTAAGCCAAATATGTAATAGACAAGAGCTACTCATTGCTCAACGAAATGGATTCAACACCCCATATTAAACACATAAAAATATACCTGACTAGGAAGAATCTTAAAACCTAAGGATTGCTATGTCTCCGAAAGAGAATCAAGCGTGTGTACTGGGGCATAAACGCAGCAGTGATAGGATTGGAGAGGTTTGGTGAGCAAATGAAGACCCTTTGAAGTCATATTGCATGGTACCCATTCCACGGGTCTCAACTCTCCAGGTTTAAGGTATTCTTCCTTCAGCTAAAACATGCATGTGGAACCCTGAGTATGATCAACCGTGTGATCGGGAGACGTGTTCAAGTATGTCTCAGGTTTCGTCCCCAGGTACTCGGGTGCAACATTCCAGACGCTTTACTAACACTCTCCCGACTTGGAGAGTCAGTGCCTTTAACCTCCTGTTTGGCCCAGTTTGCAATTTCTGCGGAAGATGAACAGGAATAGGGAGAACCAATGAGAGACTAGCTGGAGGTGTCTGGACGGGCAAATTTAACTCTCATTTCCCACCAGGAAGAGGAATTAACCAAAGGCTCAGCGTGCCGTGCTGGAACCACATTAGGGCCTGAAGCAATCCTGCGGTGTTGCGGCCAGCTGACAAGAAAGCGAGTTGAAGAAAGGAGCTCAGGGGCACTGTAATTCACAAACCTGCAGAGTTATAAATGACAGCTATCGTCCAAAAATATACTGAAGTAAGGCTGCCAAGAGGACTTGAAAGCGGGGCAGAATTGCAGGAAACCGATTTCAGGAGGTAGACTGGAATTGCATTTAAAGCATAGGAAAAGAGGCAGAACGTCCACAATGATGCACTTGGCCAAAAAGGGCGTATGCGTTTTTTCCTGAATATATTCAGGAAAAAACGCATACGCCCTTTTTGGCCAACCAAGCAAGCTTGCAAAGGAAATCTGCACTACAATGAAGTCTCACTTCCCCCCGGTCAAAAGGGCCATCTGAAAAAAGTGTAAAATCCAGAAAGGCAGGACAGGCCATGGAGAACTGGGAGCCTTGTTATGCTGATGGGCGGGATGTCAATTGCCAACAGCCACTCGGGAGAAGTGTATGGTGTTTCCTGAAACATCTAAAAAACAAAGCAACAGAGCCTAGGGCACTTCCACTTATGGTCCTATAGCTTAGGGAAATTAAAATCAAAAGACACAGCCACCCCAAAGGTTGGGACGGCTCTGTTTACAAGAACCTGGTTTACGGTACAAGTTCAATATCGCAGAAAGTGAAAAATGGATAAAGAAGTTGTGGTACTTACGTACAATGCAGTATCACTCAGCAATGAAATCTATGTCATCAGGCCCGTAGCAGCATAATGAGTGGATTCAGGTACGATGATTCTAACTGAAATAAGTCACACAGGAAAAGAAACATCATAAGATATCACTAATACACGGAATGTAAACTTGGCTACACAGGAACTGAATTACAAAACAGAACAGGGTCTCTAATCTAGAAACCCAACTTATGCTTGCTTAAGGGGAAAGGTGAGTTGGGGTGCTGCATAAAACCAGAGATTGAAATGAGCACAGATAAAGTTCCTTAAGCCAAATATGGAATAGACAAGAGCTACTCCTTGCTCAACGAAATGGACTCAACACCCCATATTAAATGCCTAAGAGTGTACCTGACTAGGAAGTATCTTAAAACCTATGGATTGCTATCTGTCTGAAAGAGAATCAAGTGTGTGTACAGGGGCATAAACGCAGCAGTGATAGGATTGGAGAGGTTCGGTGGGCAAATGAAGACCCTTTGAAGTCATATTGCATGGTACCCATTCCACGGGTCTCAACTCTCCAGGTTTAAGGTATTCTTCCTTCAGCTAAAACATGCATGTGGAACCCAGAGTATGATCAACCGTGTGATCGGGAGACGTGTTCCAATATGTCTCAGTTTTCGTCCCCTGGTACTCGGGTGCAACATTCCAGACGCTTTACTAACACTCTCCCGACTTGGAGAGTCAGTGCCTTTAACCTCCTGTTTGGCCCAGTTTGCAATTTCTGCGGAAGATGAACAGGAATAGGGAGAACCAATGACAGACTAGCTGGAGGTGTCTGGACGGGCAAATTTAACTCTCATTTCCCACCAGGAAGAGGAATTAACCAAAGGCTCAGCGTGCCGTGCCGGAACCAGATTAGGGCCTGAAGCCATCCTGCGGGGTTGCGGCCAGCTCACGAGAAAGCGACTTGAAGAAAGGAGCTCAGGGGCACTGTAATTCACAAACCTGCAGAGTTATAAATGACAGCTATCGTCCAAAAATATACTGAAGTAAGGCTGCCAAGAGGACTTGAAAGCGGGGCAGAATTGCAGGAAACCGATTTCAGGAGGTAGACTGGAATTGCATTTAAAGCATAGGAAAAGAGGCAGAACGTCCACAATGATGCACTTGGCCAAAAAGGGCGTATGCGTTTTTTCCTGAATATATTCAGGAAAAAACGCATACGCCCTTTTTGGCCAACCAAGCAAGCTTGCAAAGGAAATCTGCACTACAATGAAGTCTCACTTCCCCCCGGTCAAAAGGGCCATCTGAAAAAAGTGTAAAATCCAGAAAGGCAGGACAGGCCATGGAGAACTGGGAGCCTTGTTATGCTGATGGGCGGGATGTCAATTGCCAACAGCCACTCGGGAGAAGTGTATGGTGTTTCCTGAAACATCTAAAAAACAAAGCAACAGAGCCTAGGGCACTTCCACTTATGGTCCTATAGCTTAGGGAAATTAAAATCAAAAGACACAGCCACCCCAAAGGTTGGGACGGCTCTGTTTACAAGAACCTGGTTTACGGTACAAGTTCAATATCGCAGAAAGTGAAAAATGGATAAAGAAGTTGTGGTACTTACGTACAATGCAGTATCACTCAGCAATGAAATCTATGTCATCAGGCCCGTAGCAGCATAATGAGTGGATTCAGGTACGATGATTCTAACTGAAATAAGTCACACAGGAAAAGAAACATCATAAGATATCACTAATACACGGAATGTAAACTTGGCTACACAGGAACTGAATTACAAAACAGAACAGGGTCTCTAATCTAGAAACCCAACTTATGCTTGCTTAAGGGGAAAGGTGAGTTGGGGTGCTGCATAAAACCAGAGATTGAAATGAGCACAGATAAAGTTCCTTAAGCCAAATATGGAATAGACAAGAGCTACTCCTTGCTCAACGAAATGGACTCAACACCCCATATTAAATGCCTAAGAGTGTACCTGACTAGGAAGTATCTTAAAACCTATGGATTGCTATCTGTCTGAAAGAGAATCAAGTGTGTGTACAGGGGCATAAACGCAGCAGTGATAGGATTGGAGAGGTTCGGTGGGCAAATGAAGACCCTTTGAAGTCATATTGCATGGTACCCATTCCACGGGTCTCAACTCTCCAGGTTTAAGGTATTCTTCCTTCAGCTAAAACATGCATGTGGAACCCAGAGTATGATCAACCGTGTGATCGGGAGACGTGTTCCAATATGTCTCAGTTTTCGTCCCCTGGTACTCGGGTGCAACATTCCAGACGCTTTACTAACACTCTCCCGACTTGGAGAGTCAGTGCCTTTAACCTCCTGTTTGGCCCAGTTTGCAATTTCTGCGGAAGATGAACAGGAATAGGGAGAACCAATGACAGACTAGCTGGAGGTGTCTGGACGGGCAAATTTAACTCTCATTTCCCACCAGGAAGAGGAATTAACCAAAGGCTCAGCGTGCCGTGCCGGAACCAGATTAGGGCCTGAAGCCATCCTGCGGGGTTGCGGCCAGCTCACGAGAAAGCGACTTGAAGAAAGGAGCTCAGGGGCACTGTAATTCACAAACCTGCAGAGTTATAAATGACAGCTATCGTCCAAAAATATACTGAAGTAAGGCTGCCAAGAGGACTTGAAAGCGGGGCAGAATTGCAGGAAACCGATTTCAGGAGGTAGACTGGAATTGCATTTAAAGCATAGGAAAAGAGGCAGAACGTCCACAATGATGCACTTGGCCAAAAAGGGCGTATGCGTTTTTTCCTGAATATATTCAGGAAAAAACGCATACGCCCTTTTTGGCCAACCAAGCAAGCTTGCAAAGGAAATCTGCACTACAATGAAGTCTCACTTCCCCCCGGTCAAAAGGGCCATCTGAAAAAAGTGTAAAATCCAGAAAGGCAGGACAGGCCATGGAGAACTGGGAGCCTTGTTATGCTGATGGGCGGGATGTCAATTGCCAACAGCCACTCGGGAGAAGTGTATGGTGTTTCCTGAAACATCTAAAAAACAAAGCAACAGAGCCTAGGGCACTTCCACTTATGGTCCTATAGCTTAGGGAAATTAAAATCAAAAGACACAGCCACCCCAAAGGTTGGGACGGCTCTGTTTACAAGAACCTGGTTTACGGTACAAGTTCAATATCGCAGAAAGTGAAAAATGGATAAAGAAGTTGTGGTACTTACGTACAATGCAGTATCACTCAGCAATGAAATCTATGTCATCAGGCCCGTAGCAGCATAATGAGTGGATTCAGGTACGATGATTCTAACTGAAATAAGTCACACAGGAAAAGAAACATCATAAGATATCACTAATACACGGAATGTAAACTTGGCTACACAGGAACTGAATTACAAAACAGAACAGGGTCTCTAATCTAGAAACCCAACTTATGCTTGCTTAAGGGGAAAGGTGAGTTGGGGTGCTGCATAAAACCAGAGATTGAAATGAGCACAGATAAAGTTCCTTAAGCCAAATATGGAATAGACAAGAGCTACTCCTTGCTCAACGAAATGGACTCAACACCCCATATTAAATGCCTAAGAGTGTACCTGACTAGGAAGTATCTTAAAACCTATGGATTGCTATCTGTCTGAAAGAGAATCAAGTGTGTGTACAGGGGCATAAACGCAGCAGTGATAGGATTGGAGAGGTTCGGTGGGCAAATGAAGACCCTTTGAAGTCATATTGCATGGTACCCATTCCACGGGTCTCAACTCTCCAGGTTTAAGGTATTCTTCCTTCAGCTAAAACATGCATGTGGAACCCAGAGTATGATCAACCGTGTGATCGGGAGACGTGTTCCAATATGTCTCAGTTTTCGTCCCCTGGTACTCGGGTGCAACATTCCAGACGCTTTACTAACACTCTCCCGACTTGGAGAGTCAGTGCCTTTAACCTCCTGTTTGGCCCAGTTTGCAATTTCTGCGGAAGATGAACAGGAATAGGGAGAACCAATGACAGACTAGCTGGAGGTGTCTGGACGGGCAAATTTAACTCTCATTTCCCACCAGGAAGAGGAATTAACCAAAGGCTCAGCGTGCCGTGCCGGAACCAGATTAGGGCCTGAAGCCATCCTGCGGGGTTGCGGCCAGCTCACGAGAAAGCGACTTGAAGAAAGGAGCTCAGGGGCACTGTAATTCACAAACCTGCAGAGTTATAAATGACAGCTATCGTCCAAAAATATACTGAAGTAAGGCTGCCAAGAGGACTTGAAAGCGGGGCAGAATTGCAGGAAACCGATTTCAGGAGGTAGACTGGAATTGCATTTAAAGCATAGGAAAAGAGGCAGAACGTCCACAATGATGCACTTGGCCAAAAAGGGCGTATGCGTTTTTTCCTGAATATATTCAGGAAAAAACGCATACGCCCTTTTTGGCCAACCAAGCAAGCTTGCAAAGGAAATCTGCACTACAATGAAGTCTCACTTCCCCCCGGTCAAAAGGGCCATCTGAAAAAAGTGTAAAATCCAGAAAGGCAGGACAGGCCATGGAGAACTGGGAGCCTTGTTATGCTGATGGGCGGGATGTCAATTGCCAACAGCCACTCGGGAGAAGTGTATGGTGTTTCCTGAAACATCTAAAAAACAAAGCAACAGAGCCTAGGGCACTTCCACTTATGGTCCTATAGCTTAGGGAAATTAAAATCAAAAGACACAGCCACCCCAAAGGTTGGGACGGCTCTGTTTACAAGAACCTGGTTTACGGTACAAGTTCAATATCGCAGAAAGTGAAAAATGGATAAAGAAGTTGTGGTACTTACGTACAATGCAGTATCACTCAGCAATGAAATCTATGTCATCAGGCCCGTAGCAGCATAATGAGTGGATTCAGGTACGATGATTCTAACTGAAATAAGTCACACAGGAAAAGAAACATCATAAGATATCACTAATACACGGAATGTAAACTTGGCTACACAGGAACTGAATTACAAAACAGAACAGGGTCTCTAATCTAGAAACCCAACTTATGCTTGCTTAAGGGGAAAGGTGAGTTGGGGTGCTGCATAAAACCAGAGATTGAAATGAGCACAGATAAAGTTCCTTAAGCCAAATATGGAATAGACAAGAGCTACTCCTTGCTCAACGAAATGGACTCAACACCCCATATTAAATGCCTAAGAGTGTACCTGACTAGGAAGTATCTTAAAACCTATGGATTGCTATCTGTCTGAAAGAGAATCAAGTGTGTGTACAGGGGCATAAACGCAGCAGTGATAGGATTGGAGAGGTTCGGTGGGCAAATGAAGACCCTTTGAAGTCATATTGCATGGTACCCATTCCACGGGTCTCAACTCTCCAGGTTTAAGGTATTCTTCCTTCAGCTAAAACATGCATGTGGAACCCAGAGTATGATCAACCGTGTGATCGGGAGACGTGTTCCAATATGTCTCAGTTTTCGTCCCCTGGTACTCGGGTGCAACATTCCAGACGCTTTACTAACACTCTCCCGACTTGGAGAGTCAGTGCCTTTAACCTCCTGTTTGGCCCAGTTTGCAATTTCTGCGGAAGATGAACAGGAATAGGGAGAACCAATGACAGACTAGCTGGAGGTGTCTGGACGGGCAAATTTAACTCTCATTTCCCACCAGGAAGAGGAATTAACCAAAGGCTCAGCGTGCCGTGCCGGAACCAGATTAGGGCCTGAAGCCATCCTGCGGGGTTGCGGCCAGCTCACGAGAAAGCGACTTGAAGAAAGGAGCTCAGGGGCACTGTAATTCACAAACCTGCAGAGTTATAAATGACAGCTATCGTCCAAAAATATACTGAAGTAAGGCTGCCAAGAGGACTTGAAAGCGGGGCAGAATTGCAGGAAACCGATTTCAGGAGGTAGACTGGAATTGCATTTAAAGCATAGGAAAAGAGGCAGAACGTCCACAATGATGCACTTGGCCAAAAAGGGCGTATGCGTTTTTTCCTGAATATATTCAGGAAAAAACGCATACGCCCTTTTTGGCCAACCAAGCAAGCTTGCAAAGGAAATCTGCACTACAATGAAGTCTCACTTCCCCCCGGTCAAAAGGGCCATCTGAAAAAAGTGTAAAATCCAGAAAGGCAGGACAGGCCATGGAGAACTGGGAGCCTTGTTATGCTGATGGGCGGGATGTCAATTGCCAACAGCCACTCGGGAGAAGTGTATGGTGTTTCCTGAAACATCTAAAAAACAAAGCAACAGAGCCTAGGGCACTTCCACTTATGGTCCTATAGCTTAGGGAAATTAAAATCAAAAGACACAGCCACCCCAAAGGTTGGGACGGCTCTGTTTACAAGAACCTGGTTTACGGTACAAGTTCAATATCGCAGAAAGTGAAAAATGGATAAAGAAGTTGTGGTACTTACGTACAATGCAGTATCACTCAGCAATGAAATCTATGTCATCAGGCCCGTAGCAGCATAATGAGTGGATTCAGGTACGATGATTCTAACTGAAATAAGTCACACAGAAAAAGAAACATCATAAGATATCACTAATACACGGAATGTAACCTTGGCTACACAGGAACTGAATTACAAAACAGAACAGGGTCTCAAATTTAGAAACCCAACTTATGCTTGCTTAAGGGGAAAGGTGAGTTGGGGTGCTGCATAAAACCAGAGATTGAAATGAGCACAGATAAAGTTCCTTAAGCCAAATATGGAATAGACAAGAGCTACTCCTTGCTCAACGAAATGGACTCAACACCCCATATTAAATGCCTAAGAGTGTACCTGACTAGGAAGTATCTTAAAACCTATGGATTGCTATGTCTCTGAAAGAGAATCAAGTGTGTGTACAGGGGCATAAACGCAGCAGTGATAGGATTGGAGAGGTTCGGTGAGCAAATGAAGACCCTTTGAAGTCATATTGCATGGTACCCATTCCACGGGTCTCAACTCTCCAGGTTTAAGGTATTCTTCCTTCAGCTAAAACATGCATGTGGAACCCAGAGTATGATCAACCGTGTGATCGGGAGACGTGTTCCAATATGTCTCAGTTTTCGTCCCCTGGTACTCGGGTGCAACATTCCAGACGCTTTACTAACACTCTCCCGACTTGGAGAGTCAGTGCCTTTAACCTCCTGTTTGGCCCAGTTTGCAATTTCTGCGGAAGATGAACAGGGATAGGGAGAACCAATGAGAGACTAGCTGGAGGTGTCTGGACGGGCAAATTTAACTCTCATTTCCCACCAGGAAGAGGAATTAACCAAAGGCTCAGCGTGCCGTGCCGGAACCAGATTAGGGCCTGAAGCCATCCTGCGGGGTTGCGGCCAGCTCACGAGAAAGCGAGTTGAAGAAAGGAGCTCAGGGGCACTGTAATTCACAAACCTGCAGAGTTATAAATGACAGCTATCGTCCAAAAATATACTGAAGTAAGGCTGCCAAGAGGACTTGAAAGCGGGGCAGAATTGCAGGAAACCGATTTCAGGAGGTAGACTGGAATTGCATTTAAAGCATAGGAAAAGAGGCAGAACGTCCACAATGATGCACTTGGCCAAAAAGGGCGTATGCGTTTTTTCCTGAATATATTCAGGATAAAACGCATACGCCCTTTTTGGCCAACCAAGCAAGCTTGCAAAGGAAATCTGCACTACAATGAAGTCTCACTTCCCACCGGTCAAAAGGGCCATCTGAAAAAAGTGTAAAATCCAGAAAGGCAGGACAGGCCATGGAGAACTGGGAGCCTTGTTATGCTGATGGGCGGGATGTAAATTGCCAACAGCCACTCGGGAGAAGTGTATGGTGTTTCCTGAAACATCTAAAAAACAAAGCAACAGAGCCTAGGGCACTTCCACTTATGGTCCTATAGCTTAGGGAAATTAAAATCAAAAGACACAGCCACCCCAAAGGTTGGGACGGCTCTGTTTACAAGAACCTGGTTTACGGTACAAGTTCAATATCGCAGAAAGTGAAAAATGGATAAAGAAGTTGTGGTACTTACGTACAATGCAATATCACTCAGCAATGAAATCTATGTCATCAGGCCCGTAGCAGCATAATGAGTGGATTCAGGTACGATGATTCTAACTGAAATAAGTCACACAGAAAAAGAAACATCATAAGATATCACTAATACACGGAATGTAACCTTGGCTACACAGGAACTGAATTACAAAACAGAACAGGGTCTCTAATTTAGAAACCCAACTTATGCTTGCTTAAGGGGAAAGGTGAGTTGGGGTGCTGCATAAAACCAGAGATTGAAATGAGCACAGATAAAGTTCCTTAAGCCAAATATGGAATAGACAAGAGCTACTCCTTGCTCAACGAAATGGACTCAACACCCCATATTAAATGCCTAAGAGTGTACCTGACTAGGAAGTATCTTAAAACCTATGGATTGCTATGTCTCTGAAAGAGAATCAAGTGTGTGTACAGGGGCATAAACCCAGCAGTGATAGGATTGGAGAGGTTCGGTGAGCAAATGAAGACCCTTTGAAGTCATATTGCATGGTACCCATTCCACGGGTCTCAACTCTCCAGGTTTAAGGTATTCTTCCTTCAGCTAAAACATGCATGTGGAACCCAGAGTATGATCAACCGTGTGATCGGGAGACGTGTTCCAATATGTCTCAGTTTTCGTCCCCTGGTACTCGGGTGCAACATTCCAGACGCTTTACTAACACTCTCCCGACTTGGAGAGTCAGTGCCTTTAACCTCCTGTTTGGCCCAGTTTGCAATTTCTGCGGAAGATGAACAGGAATAGGGAGAACCAATGAGAGACTAGCTGGAGGTGTCTGGACGGGCAAATTTAACTCTCATTTCCCACCAGGAAGAGGAATTAACCAAAGGCTCAGCGTGCCGTGCCGGAACCAGATTAGGGCCTGAAGCCATCCTGCGGGGTTGCGGCCAGCTCACGAGAAAGCGACTTGAAGAAAGGAGCTCAGGGGCACTGTAATTCACAAACCTGCAGAGTTATAAATGACAGCTATCGTCCAAAAATATACTGAAGTAAGGCTGCCAAGAGGACTTGAAAGCGGGGCAGAATTGCAGGAAACCGATTTCAGGAGGTAGACTGGAATTGCATTTAAAGCATAGGAAAAGAGGCAGAACGTCCACAATGATGCACTTGGCCAAAAAGGGCGTATGCGTTTTTTCCTGAATATATTCAGGAAAAAACGCATACGCCCTTTTTGGCCAACCAAGCAAGCTTGCAAAGGAAATGTGCACTACAATGAAGTCTCACTTCCCCCCGGTCAAAAGGGCCATCTGAAAAAAGTGTAAAATCCAGAAAGGCAGGACAGGCCATGGAGAACTGGGAGCCTTGTTATGCTGATGGGCGGGATGTAAATTGCCAACAGCCACTCGGGAGAAGTGTATGGTGTTTCCTGAAACATCTAAAAAACAAAGCAACAGAGCCTAGGGCACTTCCACTTATGGTCCTATAGCTTAGGGAAATTAAAATCAAAAAGACACAGACACCCCAAAGGTTGGGACGGCTCTGTTTACAAGAACCTGGTTTACGGTACAAGTTCAATATCGCAGAAAGTGAAAAATGGATAAAGAAGTTGTGGTACTTACGTACAATGCAGTATCACTCAGCAATGAAATCTATGTCATCAGGCCCGTAGCAGCATAATGAGTGGATTCAGGTACGATGATTCTAACTGAAATAAGTCACACAGAAAAAGAAACATCATAAGATATCACTAATACACGGAATGTAAACTTGGCTACACAGGAACTGAATTCCAAAACAGAACAGGGTCTCAAATTTAGAAAACCAACTTATGCTTGCTTAAGGGGAAAGGTGAGTTGGGGTGCTGCATAAAACCAGAGATTGAAATGAGCACAGATAAAGTTCCTTAAGCCAAATATGGAATAGACAAGAGCTACTCCTTGCTCAACGAAATGGACTCAACACCCCATATTAAATGCCTAAGAGTGTACCTGACTAGGAAGTATCTTAAAACCTATGGATTGCTATGTGTCTGAAAGAGCATCAAGTGTGTGTACAGGGGCATAAACGCAGCAGTGATAGGATTGGAGAGGTTCGGTGAGCAAATGAAGACCCTTTGAAGTCATATTGCATGGTACCCATTCCACGGGTCTCAACTCTCCAGGTTTAAGGTATTCTTCCTTCAGCTAAAACATGCATGTGGAACCCAGAGTATGATCAACCGTGTGATCGGGAGACGTGTTCCAATATGTCTCAGTTTTCGTCCCCTGGTACTCGGGTGCAACATTCCAGACGCTTTACTAACACTCTCCCGACTTGGAGAGTCAGTGCCTTTAACCTCCTGTTTGGCCCAGTTTGCAATTTCTGCGGAAGATGAACAGGGATAGGGAGAACCAATGAGAGACTAGCTGGAGGTGTCTGGACGGGCAAATTTAACTCTCATTTCCCACCAGGAAGAGGAATTAACCAAAGGCTCAGCGTGCCGTGCCGGAACCAGATTAGGGCCTGAAGCCATCCTGCGGTGTTGCGGCCAGCTCACGAGAGAGCAAGTTGAAGAAAGGAGCTCAGGGGCACTGTAATTCACAAACCTGCAGAGTTATAAATGACAGCTATCGTCCAAAAATATACTGAAGTAAGGCTGCCAAGAGGACTTGAAAGCGGGGCAGAATTGCAGGAAACCGATTTCAGGAGGTAGACTGGAATTGCATTTAAAGCATAGGAAAAGAGGCAGAACGTCCACAATGATGCACTTGGCCAAAAAGGGCGTATGCGTTTTTTCCTGAATATATTCAGGAAAAAACGCATACGCCCTTTTTGGCCAACCAAGCAAGCTTGCAAAGGAAATCTGCACTACAATGAAGTCTCACTTCCCCCCGGTCAAAAGGGCCATCTGAAAAAAGTGTAAAATCCAGAAAGGCAGGACAGGCCATGGAGAACTGGGAGCCTTGTTATGCTGATGGGCGGGATGTCAATTGCCAACAGCCACTCGGGAGAAGTGTATGGTGTTTCCTGAAACATCTAAAAAACAAAGCAACAGAGCCTAGGGCACTTCCACTTATGGTCCTATAGCTTAGGGAAATTAAAATCAAAAGACACAGCCACCCCAAAGGTTGGGACGGCTCTGTTTACAAGAACCTGGTTTACGGTACAAGTTCAATATCGCAGAAAGTGAAAAATGGATAAAGAAGTTGTGGTACTTACGTACAATGCAGTATCACTCAGCAATGAAATCTATGTCATCAGGCCCGTAGCAGCATAATGAGTGGATTCAGGTATGATGATTCTAACTGAAATAAGTCACACAGGAAAAGAAACATCATAAGATATCACTAATACACGGAATGTAACCTGGGCTACACAGGAACTGAATTACAAAACAGAACAGGGTCTCAAATTTAGAAACCCAACTTATGCTTGCTTAAGGGGAAAGGTGAGTTGGGGTGCTGCATAAAACCAGAGATTGAAATGAGCACAGATAAAGTTCCTTAAGCCAAATATGGAATAGACACGAGCTACTCCTTGCTCAACGAAATGGACTCAACACCCCATATTAAATGCCTAAGAGTGTACCTGACTAGGAAGTATCTTAAAACCTATGGATTGCTATGTCTCTGAAAGAGAATCAAGTGTGTGTACAGGGGCATAAACCCAGCAGTGATAGGATTGGAGAGGTTCGGTGAGCAAATGAAGACCCTTTGAAGTCATATTGCATGGTACCCATTCCACGGGTCTCAACTCTCCAGGTTTAAGGTATTCTTCCTTCAGCTAAAACATGCATGTGGAACCCAGAGTATGATCAACCGTGTGATCGGGAGACGTGTTCCAATATGTCTCAGTTTTCGTCCCCTGGTACTCGGGTGCAACATTCCAGACGCTTTACTAACACTCTCCCGACTTGGAGAGTCAGTGCCTTTAACCTCCTGTTTGGCCCAGTTTGCAATTTCTGCGGAAGATGAACAGGGATAGGGAGAACCAATGAGAGACTAGCTGGAGGTGTCTGGACGGGCAAATTTAACTCTCATTTCCCACCAGGAAGAGGAATTAACCAAAGGCTCAGCGTGCCGTGCCGGAACCAGATTAGGGCCTGAAGCCATCCTGCGGGGTTGCGGCCAGCTCACGAGAAAGCGAGTTGAAGAAAGGAGCTCAGGGGCACTGTAATTCACAAACCTGCAGAGTTATAAATGACAGCTATCGTCCAAAAATATACTGAAGTAAGGCTGCCAAGAGGACTTGAAAGCGGGGCAGAATTGCAGGAAACCGATTTCAGGAGGTAGACTGGAATTGCATTTAAAGCATAGGAAAAGAGGCAGAACGTCCACAATGATGCACTTGGCCAAAAAGGGCGTATGCGTTTTTTCCTGAATATATTCAGGAAAAAACGCATACGCCCTTTTTGGCCAACCAAGCAAGCTTGCAAAGGAAATGTGCACTACAATGAAGTCTCACTTCCCCCCGGTCAAAAGGGCCATCTGAAAAAAGTGTAAAATCCAGAAAGGCAGGACAGGCCATGGAGAACTGGGAGCCTTGTTATGCTGATGGGTGGGATGTAAATTGCCAACAGCCACTCGGGAGAACTGTATGGTGTTTCCTGAAACATCTAAAAAACAAAGCAACAGAGCCTAGGGCACTTCCACTTATGGTCCTATAGCTTAGGGAAATTAAAATCAAAAGACACAGCCACCCCAAAGGTTGGGACGGCTCTGTTTACAAGAACCTGGTTTACGGTACAAGTTCAATATCGCAGAAAGTGAAAAATGGATAAAGAAGTTGTGGTACTTACGTACAATGCAGTATCACTCAGCAATGAAATCTATGTCATCAGGCCCGTAGCAGCATAATGAGTGGATTCAGGTACGATGATTCTAACTGAAATAAGTCACACAGGAAAAGAAACATCATAAGATATCACTAATACACGGAATGTAAACTTGGCTACACAGGAACTGAATTACAAAACAGAACAGGGTCTCTAATCTAGAAACCCAACTTATGCTTGCTTAAGGGGAAAGGTGAGTTGGGGTGCTGCATAAAACCAGAGATTGAAATGAGCACAGATAAAGTTCCTTAAGCCAAATATGGAATAGACAAGAGCTACTCCTTGCTCAACGAAATGGACTCAACACCCCATATTAAATGCCTAAGAGTGTACCTGACTAGGAAGTATCTTAAAAGCTATGGATTGCTATGTCTCTGAAAGAGAATCAAGTGTGTGTACAGGGGCATAAACGCAGCAGTGATAGGATTGGAGAGGTTCGGTGAGCAAATGAAGACCCTTTGAAGTCATATTGCATGGTACCCATTCCACGGGTCTCAACTCTCCAGGTTTAAGGTATTCTTCCTTCAGCTAAAACATGCATGTGGAACCCAGAGTATGATCAACTGTGTGATCGGGAGACGTGTTCCAATATGTCTCAGTTTTCGTCCCCTGGTACTCGGGTGCAACATTCCAGACGCTTTACTAACACTCTCCCGACTTGGAGAGTCAGTGCCTTTAACCTCCTGTTTGGCCCAGTTTGCAATTTCTGCGGAAGATGAACAGGGATAGGGAGAACCAATGAGAGACTAGCTGGAGGTGTCTGGACGGGCAAATTTAACTCTCATTTCCCACCAGGAAGAGGAATTAACCAAAGGCTCAGCGTGCCGTGCCGGAACCAGATTAGGGCCTGAAGCCATCCTGCGGTGTTGCGGCCAGCTCACGAGAAAGCGAGTTGAAGAAAGGAGCTCAGGGGCACTGTAATTCACAAACCTGCAGAGTTATAAATGACAGCTATCGTCCAAAAATATACTGAAGTAAGGCTGCCAAGAGGACTTGAAAGCGGGGCAGAATTGCAGGAAACCGATTTCAGGAGGTAGACTGGAATTGCATTTAAAGCATAGGAAAAGAGGCAGAACGTCCACAATGATGCACTTGGCCAAAAAGGGCGTATGCGTTTTTTCCTGAATATATTCAGGAAAAAACGCATACGCCCTTTTTGGCCAACCAAGCAAGCTTGCAAAGGAAATCTGCACTACAATGAAGTCTCACTTCCCCCCGGTCAAAAGGGCCATCTGAAAAAAGTGTAAAATCCAGAAAGGTAGGACAGGCCATGGAGAACTGGGAGCCTTGTTATGCTGATGGGCGGGATGTAAATTGCCAACAGCCACTCGGGAGAAGTGTATGGTGTTTCCTGAAACATCTAAAAAACAAAGCAACAGAGCCTAGGGCACTTCCACTTATGGTCCTAAAGCTTAGGGATATTAAAATCAAAAAGACACCGCCACCCCAAAGGTTGGGACGGCTCTGTTTACAAGAACCTGGTTTACGGTACAAGTTCAATATCGCAGAAAGTGAAAAATGGATAAAGAAGTTGTGGTACTTACGTACAATGCAGTATCACTCAGCAATGAAATCTATGTCATCAGGCCCGTAGCAGCATAATGAGTGGATTCAGGTACGATGATTCTAACTGAAATAAGTCACACAGAAAAAGAAACATCATAAGATATCACTAATACACGGAATGTAAACTTGGCTACACAGGAACTGAATTCCAAAACAGAACAGGGTCTCAAATTTAGAAAACCAACTTATGCTTGCTTAAGGGGAAAGGTGAGTTGGGGTGCTGCATAAAACCAGAGATTGAAATGAGCACAGATAAAGTTCCTTAAGCCAAATATGGAATAGACAAGAGCTACTCCTTGCTCAACGAAATGGACTCAACACCCCATATTAAATGCCTAAGAGTGTACCTGACTAGGAAGTATCTTAAAACCTATGGATTGCTATGTGTCTGAAAGAGAATCAAGTGTGTGTACAGGGGCATAAACGCAGCAGTGATAGGATTGGAGAGGTTCGGTGAGCAAATGAAGACCCTTTGAAGTCATATTGCATGGTACCCATTCCACGGGTCTCAACTCTCCAGGTTTAAGGTATTCTTCCTTCAGCTAAAACATGCATGTGGAACCCAGAGTATGATCAACCGTGTGATCGGGAGACGTGTTCCAATATGTCTCAGTTTTCGTCCCCTGGTACTCGGGTGCAACATTCCAGACGCTTTACTAACACTCTCCCGACTTGGAGAGTCAGTGCCTTTAACCTCCTGTTTGGCCCAGTTTGCAATTTCTGCGGAAGATGAACAGGGATAGGGAGAACCAATGAGAGACTAGCTGGAGGTGTCTGGACGGGCAAATTTAACTCTCATTTCCCACCAGGAAGAGGAATTAACCAAAGGCTCAGCGTGCCGTGCCGGAACCAGATTAGGGCCTGAAGCCATCCTGCGGTGTTGCGGCCAGCTCACGAGAGAGCAAGTTGAAGAAAGGAGCTCAGGGGCACTGTAATTCACAAACCTGCAGAGTTATAAATGACAGCTATCGTCCAAAAATATACTGAAGTAAGGCTGCCAAGAGGACTTGAAAGCGGGGCAGAATTGCAGGAAACCGATTTCAGGAGGTAGACTGGAATTGCATTGAAAGCATAGGAAAAGAGGCAGAACGTCCACAATGATGCACTTGGCCAAAAAGGGCGTATGCGTTTTTTCCTGAATATATTCAGGAAAAAACGCATACGCCCTTTTTGGCCAACCAAGCAAGCTTGCAAAGGAAATCTGCACTACAATGAAGTCTCACTTCCCCCCGGTCAAAAGGGACATCTGAAAAAAGTGTAAAATCCAGAAAGGCAGGACAGGCCATGGAGAACTGGGAGCCTTGTTATGCTGATGGGCGGGATGTAAATTGCCAACAGCCACTCGGGAGAAGTGTATGGTGTTTCCTGAAACAGCTAAAAAACAAAGCAACAGAGCCTAGGGCACTTCCACTTATGGTCCTATAGCTTAGGGAAATTAAAATCAAAAAGACACAGCCACCCCAAAGGTTGGGACGGCTCTGTTTACAAGAACCTGGTTTACGGTACAAGTTCAATATCGCAGAAAGTGAAAAATGGATAAAGAAGTTGTGGTACTTACGTACAATGCAGTATCACTCAGCAATGAAATCTATGTCATCAGGCCCGTAGCAGCATAATGAGTGGATTCAGGTATGATGATTCTAACTGAAATAAGTCACACAGGAAAAGAAACATCATAAGATATCACTAATACACGGAATGTAAACTTGGCTACACAGGAACTGAATTCCAAAACAGAACACGGTCTCAAATTTAGAAAACCAACTTATGCTTGCTTAAGGGGAAAGGTGAGTTGGGGTGCTGCATAAAACCAGAGATTGAAATGAGCACAGATAAAGTTCCTTAAGCCAAATATGGAATAGACAAGAGCTACTCCTTGCTCAACGAAATGGACTCAACACCCCATATTAAATGCCTAAGAGTGTACCTGACTAGGAAGTATCTTAAAACCTATGGATTGCTATGTCTCTGAAAGAGAATCAAGTGTGTGTACAGGGGCATAAACGCAGCAGTGATAGGATTGGAGAGGTTCGGTGGGCAAATGAAGACCCTTTGAAGTCATATTGCATGGTACCCATTCCACGGGTCTCAACTCTCCAGGTTTAAGGTATTCTTCCTTCAGCTAAAACATGCATGTGGAACCCAGAGTATGATCAACCGTGTGATCGGGAGACGTGTTCCAATATGTCTCAGTTTTCGTCCCCTGGTACTCGGGTGCAACATTCCAGACGCTTTACTAACACTCTCCCGACTTGGAGAGTCAGTGCCTTTAACCTCCTGTTTGGCCCAGTTTGCAATTTCTGCGGAAGATGAACAGGAATAGGGAGAACCAATGAGAGACTAGCTGGAGGTGTCTGGACGGGCAAATTTAACTCTCATTTCCCACCAGGAAGAGGAATTAACCAAAGGCTCAGCGTGCCGTGCCGGAACCAGATTAGGGCCTGAAGCCATCCTGCGGGGTTGCGGCCAGCTCACGAGAAAGCGAGTTGAAGAAAGGAGCTCAGGGGCACTGTAATTCACAAACCTGCAGAGTTATAAATGACAGCTATCGTCCAAAATATACTGAAGTAAGGCTGCCAAGAGGACTTGAAAGCGGGGCAGAATTGCAGGAAACCGATTTCAGGAGGTAGACTGGAATTGCATTTAAAGCATAGGAAAAGAGGCAGAACGTCCACAATGATGCACTTGGCCAAAAAGGGCGTATGCGTTTTTTCCTGAATATATTCAGGAAAAAACGCATACGCCCTTTTTGGCCAACCAAGCAAGCTTGCAAAGGAAATCTGCACTACAATGAAGTCTCACTTCCCCCCGGTCAAAAGGGCCATCTGAAAAAAGTGTAAAATCCAGAAAGGCAGGACAGGCCATGGAGAACTGGGAGCCTTGTTATGCTGATGGGTGGGATGTCAATTGCCAACAGCCACTCGGGAGAAGTGTATGGTGTTTCCTGAAACATCTAAAAAACAAAGCCACAGAGCCTAGGGCACTTCCACTTATGGTCCTATAGCTTAGGGAAATTAAAATCAAAAGACACAGCCACCCCAAAGGTTGGGACGGCTCTGTTTACAAGAACCTGGTTTACGGTACAAGTTCAATATCGCAGAAAGTGAAAAATGGATAAAGAAGTTGTGGTACTTACGTACAATGCAGTATCACTCAGCAATGAAATCTATGTCATCAGGCCCGTAGCAGCATAATGAGTGGATTCAGGTACGATGATTCTAACTGAAATAAGTCACACAGAAAAAGAAACATCATAAGATATCACTAATACACGGAATGTAACCTTGGCTACACAGGAACTGAATTACAAAACAGAACAGGGTCTCAAATTTAGAAAACCAACTTATGCTTGCTTAAGGGGAAAGGTGAGTTGGGGTGCTGCATAAAACCAGAGATTGAAATGAGCACAGATAAAGTTCCTTAAGCCAAATATGGAATAGACAAGAGCTACTCCTTGCTCAACGAAATGGACTCAACACCCCATATTAAATGCCTAAGAGTGTACCTGACTAGGAAGTATCTTAAAACCTATGGATTGCTATGTCTCTGAAAGAGAATCAAGTGTGTGTACAGGGGCATAAACGCAGCAGTGATAGGATTGGAGAGGTTCGGTGGGCAAATGAAGACCCTTTGAAGTCATATTGCATGGTACCCATTCCACGGGTCTCAACTCTCCAGGTTTAAGGTATTCTTCCTTCAGCTAAAACATGCATGTGGAACCCAGAGTATGATCAACCGTGTGATCGGGAGACGTGTTCCAATATGTCTCAGTTTTCGTCCCCTGGTACTCGGGTGCAACATTCCAGACGCTTTACTAACACTCTCCCGACTTGGAGAGTCAGTGCCTTTAACCTCCTGTTTGGCCCAGTTTGCAATTTCTGCGGAAGATGAACAGGAATAGGGAGAACCAATGACAGACTAGCTGGAGGTGTCTGGACGGGCAAATTTAACTCTCATTTCCCACCAGGAAGAGGAATTAACCAAAGGCTCAGCGTGCCGTGCCGGAACCAGATTAGGGCCTGAAGCCATCCTGCGGTGTTGCGGCCAGCTCACGAGAAAGCGAGTTGAAGAAAGGAGCTCAGGGGCACTGTAATTCACAAACCTGCAGAGTTATAAATGACAGCTATCGTCCAAAAATATACTGAAGTAAGGCTGCCAAGAGGACTTGAAAGCGGGGCAGAATTGCAGGAAACCGATTTCAGGAGGTAGACTGGAATTGCATTTAAAGCATAGGAAAAGAGGCAGAACGTCCACAATGATGCACTTGGCCAAAAAGGGCGTATGCGTTTTTTCCTGAATATATTCAGGAAAAAACGCATACGCCCTTTTTGGCCAACCAAGCAAGCTTGCAAAGGAAATCTGCACTACAGTGAAGTCTCACTTCCCCCCGGTCAAAAGGGCCATCTGAAAAAAGTGTAAAATCCAGAAAGGCAGGACAGGCCATGGAGAACTGGGAGCCTTGTTATGCTGATGGGCGGGATGTCAATTGCCAACAGCCACTCGGGAGAACTGTATGGTGTTTCCTGAAACATCTAAAAAACAAAGCAACAGAGCCTAGGGCACTTCCACTTATGGTCCTATAGCTTAGGGAAATTAAAATAAAAAAGACACAGCCACCCCAAAGGTTGGGACGGCTCTGTTTACAAGAACCTGGTTTACGGTACAAGTTCAATATCGCAGAAAGTGAAAAATGGATAAAGAAGTTGTGGTACTTACGTACAATGCAGTATCACTCAGCAATGAAATCTATGTCATCAGGCCCGTAGCAGCATAATGAGTGGATTCAGGTACGATGATTCTAACTGAAATAAGTCACACAGAAAAAGAAACATCATAAGATATCACTAATAGACGGAATGTAAACTTGGCTACACAGGAACTGAATTACAAAACAGAACAGGGTCTCAAATTTAGAAAACCAACTTATGCTTGCTTAAGGGGAAAGGTGAGTTGGGGTGCTGCATAAAACCAGAGATTGAAATGAGCACAGATAAAGTTCCTTAAGCCAAATATGGAATAGACAAGAGCTACTCCTTGCTCAACGAAATGGACTCAACACCCCATATTAAATGCCTAAGAGTGTACCTGACTAGGAAGTATCTTAAAACCTATGGATTGCTATGTCTCTGAAAGAGAATCAAGTGTGTGTACAGGGGCATAAACGCAGCAGTGATAGGATTGGAGAGGTTCGGTGAGCAAATGAAGACCCTTTGAAGTCATATTGCATGGTACCCATTCCACGGGTCTCAACTCTCCAGGTTTAAGGTATTCTTCCTTCAGCTAAAACATGCATGTGGAACCCAGAGTATGATCAACCGTGTGATCGGGAGACGTGTTCCAATATGTGTCAGTTTTCGTCCCCTGGTACTCGGGTGCAACATTCCAGACGCTTTACTAACACTCTCCCGACTTGGAGAGTCAGTGCCTTTAACCTCCTGTTTGGCCCAGTTTGCAATTTCTGCGGAAGATGAACAGGAATAGGGAGAACCAATGACAGACTAGCTGGAGGTGTCTGGACGGGCAAATTTAACTCTCATTTCCCACCAGGAAGAGGAATTAACCAAAGGCTCAGCGTGCCGTGCCGGAACCACATTAGGGCCTGAAGCCATCCTGCGGTGTTGCGGCCAGCTCACGAGAAAGCGAGTTGAAGAAAGGAGCTCAGGGGCACTGTAATTCACAAACCTGCAGAGTTATAAATGACAGCTATCGTCCAAAAATATACTGAAGTAAGGCTGCCAAGAGGACTTGAAAGCGGGGCAGAATTGCAGGAAACCGATTTCAGGAGGTAGACTGGAATTGCATTTAAAGCATAGGAAAAGAGGCAGAACGTCCACAATGATGCACTTGGCCAAAAAGGGCGTATGCGTTTTTTCCTGAATATATTCAGGAAAAAACGCATACGCCCTTTTTGGCCAACCAAGCAAGCTTGCAAAGGAAATCTGCACTACAATGAAGTCTCACTTCCCCCCGGTCAAAAGGGCCATCTGAAAAAAGTGTAAAATCCAGAAAGGTAGGACAGGCCATGGAGAACTGGGAGCCTTGTTATGCTGATGGGCGGGATGTAAATTGCCAACAGCCACTCGGGAGAAGTGTATGGTGTTTCCTGAAACATCTAAAAAACAAAGCAACAGAGCCTAGGGCACTTCCACTTATGGTCCTATAGCTTAGGGATATTAAAATCAAAAAGACACCGCCACCCCAAAGGTTGGGACGGCTCTGTTTACAAGAACCTGGTTTACGGTACAAGTTCAATATCGCAGAAAGTGAAAAATGGATAAAGAAGTTGTGGTACTTACGTACAATGCAGTATCACTCAGCAATGAAATCTATGTCATCAGGCCCGTAGCAGCATAATGAGTGGATTCAGGTACGATGATTCTAACTGAAATAAGTCACACAGAAAAAGAAACATCATAAGATATCACTAATACACGGAATGTAAACTTGGCTACACAGGAACTGAATTCCAAAACAGAACAGGGTCTCAAATTTAGAAAACCAACTTATGCTTGCTTAAGGGGAAAGGTGAGTTGGGGTGCTGCATAAAACCAGAGATTGAAATGAGCACAGATAAAGTTCCTTAAGCCAAATATGGAATAGACAAGAGCTACTCCTTGCTCAACGAAATGGACTCAACACCCCATATTAAATGCCTAAGAGTGTACCTGACTAGGAAGTATCTTAAAACCTATGGATTGCTATGTGTCTGAAAGAGAATCAAGTGTGTGTACAGGGGCATAAACGCAGCAGTGATAGGATTGGAGAGGTTCGGTGAGCAAATGAAGACCCTTTGAAGTCATATTGCATGGTACCCATTCCACGGGTCTCAACTCTCCAGGTTTAAGGTATTCTTCCTTCAGCTAAAACATGCATGTGGAACCCAGAGTATGATCAACCGTGTGATCGGGAGACGTGTTCCAATATGTCTCAGTTTTCGTCCCCTGGTACTCGGGTGCAACATTCCAGACGCTTTACTAACACTCTCCCGACTTGGAGAGTCAGTGCCTTTAACCTCCTGTTTGGCCCAGTTTGCAATTTCTGCGGAAGATGAACAGGGATAGGGAGAACCAATGAGAGACTAGCTGGAGGTGTCTGGACGGGCAAATTTAACTCTCATTTCCCACCAGGAAGAGGAATTAACCAAAGGCTCAGCGTGCCGTGCCGGAACCAGATTAGGGCCTGAAGCCATCCTGCGGTGTTGCGGCCAGCTCACGAGAGAGCAAGTTGAAGAAAGGAGCTCAGGGGCACTGTAATTCACAAACCTGCAGAGTTATAAATGACAGCTATCGTCCAAAAATATACTGAAGTAAGGCTGCCAAGAGGACTTGAAAGCGGGGCAGAATTGCAGGAAACCGATTTCAGGAGGTAGACTGGAATTGCATTGAAAGCATAGGAAAAGAGGCAGAACGTCCACAATGATGCACTTGGCCAAAAAGGGCGTATGCGTTTTTTCCTGAATATATTCAGGAAAAAACGCATACGCCCTTTTTGGCCAACCAAGCAAGCTTGCAAAGGAAATCTGCACTACAATGAAGTCTCACTTCCCCCCGGTCAAAAGGGACATCTGAAAAAAGTGTAAAATCCAGAAAGGCAGGACAGGCCATGGAGAACTGGGAGCCTTGTTATGCTGATGGGCGGGATGTAAATTGCCAACAGCCACTCGGGAGAAGTGTATGGTGTTTCCTGAAACAGCTAAAAAACAAAGCAACAGAGCCTAGGGCACTTCCACTTATGGTCCTATAGCTTAGGGAAATTAAAATCAAAAAGACACAGCCACCCCAAAGGTTGGGACGGCTCTGTTTACAAGAACCTGGTTTACGGTACAAGTTCAATATCGCAGAAAGTGAAAAATGGATAAAGAAGTTGTGGTACTTACGTACAATGCAGTATCACTCAGCAATGAAATCTATGTCATCAGGCCCGTAGCAGCATAATGAGTGGATTCAGGTACGATGATTCTAACTGAAATAAGTCACACAGAAAAAGAAACATCATAAGATATCACTAATACACGGAATGTAACCTTGGCTACACAGGAACTGAATTACAAAACAGAACAGGGTCTCAAATTTAGAAAACCAACTTATGCTTGCTTAAGGGGAAAGGTGAGTTGGGGTGCTGCATAAAACCAGAGATTGAAATGAGCACAGATAAAGTTCCTTAAGCCAAATATGGAATAGACAAGAGCTACTCCTTGCTCAACGAAATGGACTCAACACCCCATATTAAATGCCTAAGAGTGTACCTGACTAGGAAGTATCTTAAAACCTATGGATTGCTATGTCTCTGAAAGAGAATCAAGTGTGTGTACAGGGGCATAAACGCAGCAGTGATAGGATTGGAGAGGTTCGGTGGGCAAATGAAGACCCTTTGAAGTCATATTGCATGGTACCCATTCCACGGGTCTCAACTCTCCAGGTTTAAGGTATTCTTCCTTCAGCTAAAACATGCATGTGGAACCCAGAGTATGATCAACCGTGTGATCGGGAGACGTGTTCCAATATGTCTCAGTTTTCCTCCCCTGGTACTCGGGTGCAACATTCCAGACGCTTTACTAACACTCTCCCGACTTGGAGAGTCAGTGCCTTTAACCTCCTGTTTGGCCCAGTTTGCAATTTCTGCGGAAGATGAACAGGAATAGGGAGAACCAATGACAGACTAGCTGGAGGTGTCTGGACGGGCAAATTTAACTCTCATTTCCCACCAGGAAGAGGAATTAACCAAAGGCTCAGCGTGCCGTGCCGGAACCAGATTAGGGCCTGAAGCCATCCTGCGGTGTTGCGGCCAGCTCACGAGAAAGCGAGTTGAAGAAAGGAGCTCAGGGGCACTGTAATTCACAAACCTGCAGAGTTATAAATGACAGCTATCGTCCAAAAATATACTGAAGTAAGGCTGCCAAGAGGACTTGAAAGCGGGGCAGAATTGCAGGAAACCGATTTCAGGAGGTAGACTGGAATTGCATTTAAAGCATAGGAAAAGAGGCAGAACGTCCACAATGATGCACTTGGCCAAAAAGGGCGTATGCGTTTTTTCCTGAATATATTCAGGAAAAAACGCATACGCCCTTTTTGGCCAACCAAGCAAGCTTGCAAAGGAAATCTGCACTACAGTGAAGTCTCACTTCCCCCCGGTCAAAAGGGCCATCTGAAAAAAGTGTAAAATCCAGAAAGGCAGGACAGGCCATGGAGAACTGGGAGCCTTGTTATGCTGATGGGCGGGATGTCAATTGCCAACAGCCACTCGGGAGAACTGTATGGTGTTTCCTGAAACATCTAAAAAACAAAGCAACAGAGCCTAGGGCACTTCCACTTATGGTCCTATAGCTTAGGGAAATTAAAATAAAAAAGACACAGCCACCCCAAAGGTTGGGACGGCTCTGTTTACAAGAACCTGGTTTACGGTACAAGTTCAATATCGCAGAAAGTGAAAAATGGATAAAGAAGTTGTGGTACTTACGTACAATGCAGTATCACTCAGCAATGAAATCTATGTCATCAGGCCCGTAGCAGCATAATGAGTGGATTCAGGTACGATGATTCTAACTGAAATAAGTCACACAGAAAAAGAAACATCATAAGATATCACTAATACACGGAATGTAAACTTGGCTACACAGGAACTGAATTACAAAACAGAACAGGGTCTCAAATTTAGAAAACCAACTTATGCTTGCTTAAGGGGAAAGGTGAGTTGGGGTGCTGCATAAAACCAGAGATTGAAATGAGCACAGATAAAGTTCCTTAAGCCAAATATGGAATAGACAAGAGCTACTCCTTGCTCAACGAAATGGACTCAACACCCCATATTAAATGCCTAAGAGTGTACCTGACTAGGAAGTATCTTAAAACCTATGGATTGCTATGTCTCTGAAAGAGAATCAAGTGTGTGTACAGGGGCATAAACGCAGCAGTGATAGGATTGGAGAGGTTCGGTGAGCAAATGAAGACCCTTTGAAGTCATATTGCATGGTACCCATTCCACGGGTCTCAACTCTCCAGGTTTAAGGTATTCTTCCTTCAGCTAAAACATGCATGTGGAACCCAGAGTATGATCAACCGTGTGATCGGGAGACGTGTTCCAATATGTGTCAGTTTTCGTCCCCTGGTACTCGGGTGCAACATTCCAGACGCTTTACTAACACTCTCCCGACTTGGAGAGTCAGTGCCTTTAACCTCCTGTTTGGCCCAGTTTGCAATTTCTGCGGAAGATGAACAGGAATAGGGAGAACCAATGACAGACTAGCTGGAGGTGTCTGGACGGGCAAATTTAACTCTCATTTCCCACCAGGAAGAGGAATTAACCAAAGGCTCAGCGTGCCGTGCCGGAACCACATTAGGGCCTGAAGCCATCCTGCGGTGTTGCGGCCAGCTCACGAGAAAGCGAGTTGAAGAAAGGAGCTCAGGGGCACTGTAATTCACAAACCTGCAGAGTTATAAATGACAGCTATCGTCCAAAAATATACTGAAGTAAGGCTGCCAAGAGGACTTGAAAGCGGGGCAGAATTGCAGGAAACCGATTTCAGGAGGTAGACTGGAATTGCATTTAAAGCATAGGAAAAGAGGCAGAACGTCCACAATGATGCACTTGGCCAAAAAGGGCGTATGCGTTTTTTCCTGAATATATTCAGGAAAAAACGCATACGCCCTTTTTGGCCAACCAAGCAAGCTTGCAAAGGAAATCTGCACTACAATGAAGTCTCACTTCCCCCCGGTCAAAAGGGCCATCTGAAAAAAGTGTAAAATCCAGAAAGGCAGGACAGGCCATGGAGAACTGGGAGCCTTGTTATGCTGATGGGTGGGATGTAAATTGCCAACAGCCACTCGGGAGAACTGTATGGTGTTTCCTGAAACATCTAAAAAACAAAGCAACAGAGCCTAGGGCACTTCCACTTATGGTCCTATAGCTTAGGGAAATTAAAATCAAAAGACACAGCCACCCCAAAGGTTGGGACGGCTCTGTTTACAAGAACCTGGTTTACGGTACAAGTTCAATATCGCAGAAAGTGAAAAATGGATAAAGAAGTTGTGGTACTTACGTACAATGCAGTATCACTCAGCAATGAAATCTATGTCATCAGGCCCGTAGCAGCATAATGAGTGGATTCAGGTACGATGATTCTAACTGAAATAAGTCACACAGGAAAAGAAACATCATAAGATATCACTAATACACGGAATGTAAACTTGGCTACACAGGAACTGAATTACAAAACAGAACAGGGTCTCTAATCTAGAAACCCAACTTATGCTTGCTTAAGGGGAAAGGTGAGTTGGGATGCTGCATAAAACCAGAGATTGAAATGAGCACAGATAAAGTTCCTTAAGCCAAATATGGAATAGACAAGAGCTACTCCTTGCTCAACGAAATGGACTCAACACCCCATATTAAATGCCTAAGAGTGTACCTGACTAGGAAGTATCTTAAAACCTATGGATTGCTATGTCTCTGAAAGAGAATCAAGTGTGTGTACAGGGGCATAAACGCAGCAGTGATAGGATTGGAGAGGTTCGGTGAGCAAATGAAGACCCTTTGAAGTCATATTGCATGGTACCCATTCCACGGGTCTCAACTCTCCAGGTTTAAGGTATTCTTCCTTCAGCTAAAACATGCATGTGGAACCCAGAGTATGATCAACCGTGTGATCGGGAGACGTGTTCCAATATGTCTCAGTTTTCGTCCCCTGGTACTCGGGTGCAACATTCCAGACGCTTTACTAACACTCTCCCGACTTGGAGAGTCAGTGCCTTTAACCTCCTGTTTGGCCCAGTTTGCAATTTCTGCGGAAGATGAACAGGGATAGGGAGAACCAATGAGAGACTAGCTGGAGGTGTCTGGACGGGCAAATTTAACTCTCATTTCCCACCAGGAAGAGGAATTAACCAAAGGCTCAGCGTGCCGTGCCGGAACCAGATTAGGGCCTGAAGCCATCCTGCGGGGTTGCGGCCAGCTCACGAGAAAGCGAGTTGAAGAAAGGAGCTCAGGGGCACTGTAATTCACAAACCTGCAGAGTTATAAATGACAGCTATCGTCCAAAAATATACTGAAGTAAGGCTGCCAAGAGGACTTGAAAGCGGGGCAGAATTGCAGGAAACCGATTTCAGGAGGTAGACTGGAATTGCATTTAAAGCATAGGAAAAGAGGCAGAACGTCCACAATGATGCACTTGGCCAAAAAGGGCGTATGCGTTTTTTCCTGACTATATTCAGGAAAAAACGCATACGCCCTTTTTGGCCAACCAAGCAAGCTTGCAAAGGAAATGTGCACTACAATGAAGTCTCACTTCCCCCCGGTCAAAAGGGACATCTGAATAAAGTGTAAAATCCAGAAAGGCAGGACAGGCCATGGAGAACTGGGAGCCTTGTTATGCTGATGGGCGGGATGTAAATTGCCAACAGCCACTCGGGAGAAGTGTATGGTGTTTCCTGAAACATCTAAAAAACAAAGCAACAGAGCCTAGGGCACTTCCACTTATGGTCCTATAGCTTAGGGAAATTAAAATCAAAAAGACACAGCCACCCCAAAGGTTGGGACAGCTCTGTTTACAAGAACCTGGTTTACGGTACAAGTTCAATATCGCAGAAAGTGAAAAATGGATAAAGAAGTTGTGGTACTTACGTACAATGCAGTATCACTCAGCAATGAAATCTATGTCATCAGGCCCGTAGCAGCATAATGAGTGGATTCAGGTATGATGATTCTAACTGAAATAAGTCACACAGGAAAAGAAACATCATAAGATATCACTAATACACGGAATGTAAACTTGGCTACACAGGAACTGAATTCCAAAACAGAACACGGTCTCAAATTTAGAAAACCAACTTATGCTTGCTTAAGGGGAAAGGTGAGTTGGGGTGCTGCATAAAACCAGAGATTGAAATGAGCACAGATAAAGTTCCTTAAGCCAAATATGGAATAGACAAGAGCTACTCCTTGCTCAACGAAATGGACTCAACACCCCATATTAAATGCCTAAGAGTGTACCTGACTAGGAAGTATCTTAAAACCTATGGATTGCTATGTCTCTGAAAGAGAATCAAGTGTGTGTACAGGGGCATAAACGCAGCAGTGATAGGATTGGAGAGGTTCGGTGGGCAAATGAAGACCCTTTGAAGTCATATTGCATGGTACCCATTCCACGGGTCTCAACTCTCCAGGTTTAAGGTATTCTTCCTTCAGCTAAAACATGCATGTGGAACCCAGAGTATGATCAACCGTGTGATCGGGAGACGTGTTCCAATATGTCTCAGTTTTCGTCCCCTGGTACTCGGGTGCAACATTCCAGACGCTTTACTAACACTCTCCCGACTTGGAGAGTCAGTGCCTTTAACCTCCTGTTTGGCCCAGTTTGCAATTTCTGCGGAAGATGAACAGGAATAGGGAGAACCAATGACAGACTAGCTGGAGGTGTCTGGACGGGCAAATTTAACTCTCATTTCCCACCAGGAAGAGGAATTAACCAAAGGCTCAGCGTGCCGTGCCGGAACCAGATTAGGGCCTGAAGCCATCCTGCGGGGTTGCGGCCAGCTCACGAGAAAGCGAGTTGAAGAAAGGAGCTCAGGGGCACTGTAATTCACAAACCTGCAGAGTTATAAATGACAGCTATCGTCCAAAAATATACTGAAGTAAGGCTGCCAAGAGGACTTGAAAGCGGGGCAGAATTGCAGGAAACCGATTTCAGGAGGTAGACTGGAATTGCATTTAAAGCATAGGAAAAGAGGCAGAACGTCCACAATGATGCACTTGGCCAAAAAGGGCGTATGCGTTTTTTCCTGAATATATTCAGGAAAAAACGCATACGCCCTTTTTGGCCAACCAAGCAAGCTTGCAAAGGAAATCTGCACTACAGTGAAGTCTCACTTCCCCCCGGTCAAAAGGGCCATCTGAAAAAAGTGTAAAATCCAGAAAGGCAGGACAGGCCATGGAGAACTGGGAGCCTTGTTATGCTGATGGGCGGGATGTCAATTGCCAACAGCCACTCGGGAGAAGTGTATGGTGTTTCCTGAAACATCTAAAAAACAAAGCAACAGAGCCTAGGGCACTTCCACTTATGGTCCTATAGCTTAGGGAAATTAAAATCAAAAGACACAGCCACCCCAAAGGTTGGGACGGCTCTGTTTACAAGAACCTGGTTTACGGTACAAGTTCAATATCGCAGAAAGTGAAAAATGGATAAAGAAGTTGTGGTACTTACGTACAATGCAGTATCACTCAGCAATGAAATCTATGTCATCAGGCCCGTAGCAGCATAATGAGTGGATTCAGGTACGATGATTCTAACTGAAATAAGTCACACAGAAAAAGAAACATCATAAGATATCACTAATACACGGAATGTAAACTTGGCTACACAGGAACTGAATTACAAAACAGAACAGGGTCTCAAATTTAGAAAACCAACTTATGCTTGCTTAAGGGGAAAGGTGAGTTGGGGTGCTGCATAAAACCAGAGATTGAAATGAGCACAGATAAAGTTCCTTAAGCCAAATATGGAATAGACAAGAGCTACTCCTTGCTCAACGAAATGGACTCAACACCCCATATTAAATGCCTAAGAGTGTACCTGACTAGGAAGTATCTTAAAACCTATGGATTGCTATGTCTCTGAAAGAGAATCAAGTGTGTGTACAGGGGCATAAACGCAGCAGTGATAGGATTGGAGAGGTTCGGTGGGCAAATGAAGACCCTTTCAAGTCATATTGCATGGTACCCATTCCACGGGTCTCAACTCTCCAGGTTTAAGGTATTCTTCCTTCAGCTAAAACATGCATGTGGAACCCAGAGTATGATCAACCGTGTGATCGGGAGACGTGTTCCAATATGTCTCAGTTTTCGTCCCCTGGTACTCGGGTGCAACATTCCAGACGCTTTACTAACACTCTCCCGACTTGGAGAGTCAGTGCCTTTAACCTCCTGTTTGGCCCAGTTTGCAATTTCTGCGGAAGATGAACAGGAATAGGGAGAACCAATGACAGACTAGCTGGAGGTGTCTGGACGGGCAAATTTAACTCTCATTTCCCACCAGGAAGAGGAATTAACCAAAGGCTCAGCGTGCCGTGCCGGAACCAGATTAGGGCCTGAAGCCATCCTGCGGGGTTGCGGCCAGCTCACGAGAAAGCGAGTTGAAGAAAGGAGCTCAGGGGCACTGTAATTCACAAACCTGCAGAGTTATAAATGACAGCTATCGTCCAAAAATATACTGAAGTAAGGCTGCCAAGAGGACTTGAAAGCGGGGCAGAATTGCAGGAAACCGATTTCAGGAGGTAGACTGGAATTGCATTTAAAGCATAGGAAAAGAGGCAGAACGTCCACAATGATGCACTTGGCCAAAAAGGGCGTATGCGTTTTTTCCTGAATATATTCAGGAAAAAACGCATACGCCCTTTTTGGCCAACCAAGCAAGCTTGCAAAGGAAATCTGCACTACAATGAAGTCTCACTTCCCCCCGGTCAAAAGGGCCATCTGAAAAAAGTGTAAAATCCAGAAAGGCAGGACAGGCCATGGAGAACTGGGAGCCTTGTTATGCTGATGGGCGGGATGTAAACTGCCAACAGCCACTCTGGAGAAGTGTATGGTGTTTCCTGAAACATCTAAAAAACAAAGCAACAGAGCCTAGGGCACTTCCACTTATGGTCCTATAGCTTAGGGAAATTAAAATCAAAAGACACAGCCACCCCAAAGGTTGGGACGGCTCTGTTTACAAGAACCTGGTTTACGGTACAAGTTCAGTATCGCAGAAAGTGAAAAATGGATAAAGAAGTTGTGGTACTTACGTACAATGCAGTATCACTCAGCAATGAAATCTATGTCATCAGGCCCGTAGCAGCATAATGAGTGGATTCAGGTACGATGATTCTAACTGAAATAAGTCACACAGAAAAAGAAACATCATAAGATATCACTAATACACGGAATGTAACCTTGGCTACACAGGAACTGAATTACAAAACAGAACAGGGTCTCAAATTTAGAAAACCAACTTATGCTTGCTTAAGGGGAAAGGTGAGTTGGGGTGCTGCATAAAACCAGAGATTGAAATGAGCACAGATAAAGTTCCTTAAGCCAAATATGGAATAGACAAGAGCTACTCCTTGCTCAACGAAATGGACTCAACACCCCATATTAAATGCCTAAGAGTGTACCTGACTAGGAAGTATCTTAAAACCTATGGATTGCTATGTCTCTGAAAGAGAATCAAGCGTGTGTACAGGGGCATAAACGCAGCAGTGATAGGATTGGAGAGGTTCGGTGGGCAAATGAAGACCCTTTCAAGTCATATTGCATGGTACCCATTCCACGGGTCTCAACTCTCCAGGTTTAAGGTATTCTTCCTTCAGCTAAAACATGCATGTGGAACCCAGAGTATGATCAACCGTGTGATCGGGAGACGTGTTCCAATATGTCTCAGTTTTCGTCCCCTGGTACTCGGGTGCAACATTCCAGACGCTTTACTAACACTCTCCCGACTTGGAGAGTCAGTGCCTTTAACCTCCTGTTTGGCCCAGTTTGCAATTTCTGCGGAAGATGAACAGGAATAGGGAGAACCAATGACAGACTAGCTGGAGGTGTCTGGACGGGCAAATTTAACTCTCATTTCCCACCAGGAAGAGGAATTAACCAAAGGCTCAGCGTGCCGTGCCGGAACCAGATTAGGGCCTGAAGCCATCCTGCGGTGTTGCGGCCAGCTCACGAGAAAGCGAGTTGAAGAAAGGAGCTCAGGGGCACTGTAATTCACAAACCTGCAGAGTTATAAATGACAGCTATCGTCCAAAAATATACTGAAGTAAGGCTGCCAAGAGGACTTGAAAGCGGGGCAGAATTGCAGGAAACCGATTTCAGGAGGTAGACTGGAATTGCATTTAAAGCATAGGAAAAGAGGCAGAACGTCCACAATGATGCACTTGGCCAAAAAGGGCGTATGCGTTTTTTCCTGAATATATTCAGGAAAAAACGCATACGCCCTTTTTGGCCAACCAAGCAAGCTTGCAAAGGAAATCTGCACTACAATGAAGTCTCACTTCCCCCCGGTCAAAAGGGCCATCTGAAAAAAGTGTAAAATCCAGAAAGGCAGGACAGGCCATGGAGAACTGGGAGCCTTGTTATGCTGATGGGCGGGATGTAAACTGCCAACAGCCACTCTGGAGAAGTGTATGGTGTTTCCTGAAACATCTAAAAAACAAAGCAACAGAGCCTAGGGCACTTCCACTTATGGTCCTATAGCTTAGGGAAATTAAAATCAAAAGACACAGCCACCCCAAAGGTTGGGACGGCTCTGTTTACAAGAACCTGGTTTACGGTACAAGTTCAGTATCGCAGAAAGTGAAAAATGGATAAAGAAGTTGTGGTACTTACGTACAATGCAGTATCACTCAGCAATGAAATCTATGTCATCAGGCCCGTAGCAGCATAATGAGTGGATTCAGGTACGATGATTCTAACTGAAATAAGTCACACAGAAAAAGAAACATCATAAGATATCACTAATACACGGAATGTAACCTTGGCTACACAGGAACTGAATTACAAAACAGAACAGGGTCTCAAATTTAGAAAACCAACTTATGCTTGCTTAAGGGGAAAGGTGAGTTGGGGTGCTGCATAAAACCAGAGATTGAAATGAGCACAGATAAAGTTCCTTAAGCCAAATATGGAATAGACAAGAGCTACTCCTTGCTCAACGAAATGGACTCAACACCCCATATTAAATGCCTAAGAGTGTACCTGACTAGGAAGTATCTTAAAACCTATGGATTGCTATGTCTCTGAAAGAGAATCAAGTGTGTGTACAGGGGCATAAACGCAGCAGTGATAGGATTGGAGAGGTTCGGTGAGCAAATGAAGACCCTTTGAAGTCATATTGCATGGTACCCATTCCACGGGTCTCAACTCTCCAGGTTTAAGGTATTCTTCCTTCAGCTAAAACATGCATGTGGAACCCAGAGTATGATCAACCGTGTGATCGGGAGACGTGTTCCAATATGTCTCAGTTTTCGTCCCCTGGTACTCGGGTGCAACATTCCAGACGCTTTACTAACACTCTCCCGACTTGGAGAGTCAGTGCCTTTAACCTCCTGTTTGGCCCAGTTTGCAATTTCTGCGGAAGATGAACAGGAATAGGGAGAACCAATGACAGACTAGCTGGAGGTGTCTGGACGGGCAAATTTAACTCTCATTTCCCACCAGGAAGAGGAATTAACCAAAGGCTCAGCGTGCCGTGCCGGAACCAGATTAGGGCCTGAAGCCATCCTGCGGTGTTGCGGCCAGCTCACGAGAAAGCGAGTTGAAGAAAGGAGCTCAGGGGCACTGTAATTCACAAACCTGCAGAGTTATAAATGACAGCTATCGTCCAAAAATATACTGAAGTAAGGCTGCCAAGAGGACTTGAAAGCGGGGCAGAATTGCAGGAAACCGATTTCAGGAGGTAGACTGGAATTGCATTTAAAGCATAGGAAAAGAGGCAGAACGTCCACAATGATGCACTTGGCCAAAAAGGGCGTATGCGTTTTTTCCTGAATATATTCAGGAAAAAACGCATACGCCCTTTTTGGCCAACAAGCAAGCTTGCAAAGGAAATCTGCACTACAGTGAAGTCTCACTTCCCCCCGGTCAAAAGGGCCATCTGAAAAAAGTGTAAAATCCAGAAAGGCAGGACAGGCCATGGAGAACTGGGAGCCTTGTTATGCTGATGGGCGGGATGTCAATTGCCAACAGCCACTCGGGAGAAGTGTATGGTGTTTCCTGAAACATCTAAAAAACAAAGCAACAGAGCCTAGGGCACTTCCACTTATGGTCCTATAGCTTAGGGAAATTAAAATAAAAAAGACACAGCCACCCCAAAGGTTGGGACGGCTCTGTTTACAAGAACCTGGTTTACGGTACAAGTTCAATATCGCAGAAAGTGAAAAATGGATAAAGAAGTTGTGGTACTTACGTACAATGCAGTATCACTCAGCAATGAAATCTATGTCATCAGGCCCGTAGCAGCATAATGAGTGGATTCAGGTACGATGATTCTAACTGAAATAAGTCACACAGAAAAAGAAACATCATAAGATATCACTAATACACGGAATGTAAACTTGGCTACACAGGAACTGAATTACAAAACAGAACAGGGTCTCAAATTTAGAAAACCAACTTATGCTTGCTTAAGGGGAAAGGTGAGTTGGGGTGCTGCATAAAACCAGAGATTGAAATGAGCACAGATAAAGTTCCTTAAGCCAAATATGGAATAGACAAGAGCTACTCCTTGCTCAACGAAATGGACTCAACACCCCATATTAAATGCCTAAGAGTGTACCTGACTAGGAAGTATCTTAAAACCTATGGATTGCTATGTCTCTGAAAGAGAATCAAGTGTGTGTACAGGGGCATAAACGCAGCAGTGATAGGATTGGAGAGGTTCGGTGGGCAAATGAAGACCCTTTGAAGTCATATTGCATGGTACCCATTCCACGGGTCTCAACTCTCCAGGTTTAAGGTATTCTTCCTTCAGCTAAAACATGCATGTGGAACCCAGAGTATGATCAACCGTGTGATCGGGAGACGTGTTCCAATATGTGTCAGTTTTCGTCCCCTGGTACTCGGGTGCAACATTCCAGACGCTTTACTAACACTCTCCCGACTTGGAGAGTCAGTGCCTTTAACCTCCTGTTTGGCCCAGTTTGCAATTTCTGCGGAAGATGAACAGGAATAGGGAGAACCAATGACAGACTAGCTGGAGGTGTCTGGACGGGCAAATTTAACTCTCATTTCCCACCAGGAAGAGGAATTAACCAAAGGCTCAGCGTGCCGTGTCGGAACCAGATTAGGGCCTGAAGCCATCCTGCGGGGTTGCGGCCAGCTCACGAGAAAGCGAGTTGAAGAAAGGAGCTCAGGGGCACTGTAATTCACAAACCTGCAGAGTTATAAATGACAGCTATCGTCCAAAAATATACTGAAGTAAGGCTGCCAAGAGGACTTGAAAGCGGGGCAGAATTGCAGGAAACCGATTTCAGGAGGTAGACTGGAATTGCATTTAAAGCATAGGAAAAGAGGCAGAACGTCCACAATGATGCACTTGGCCAAAAAGGGCGTATGCGTTTTTTCCTGAATATATTCAGGAAAAAACGCATACGCCCTTTTTGGCCAACCAAGCAAGCTTGCAAAGGAAATCTGCACTACAATGAAGTCTCACTTCCCCCCGGTCAAAAGGGCCATCTGAAAAAAGTGTAAAATCCAGAAAGGCAGGACAGGCCATGGAGAACTGGGAGCCTTGTTATGCTGATGGGCGGGATGTAACCTGCCATCAGCCACTCGGGAGAAGTGTATGGTGTTTCCTGAAACATCTAAAAATCAAAGCAACAGAGCCTAGGGCACTTCCACTTATGGTCCTATAGCTTAGGGAAATTAAAATCAAAAAGACACAGCCACCCCAAAGGTTGGGACGGCTCTGTTTACAAGAACCTGGTTTACGGTACAAGTTCAATATCGCAGAAAGTGAAAAATGGATAAAGAAGTTGTGGTACTTACGTACAATGCAGTATCACTCAGCAAGGAAATCTATGTCATCAGGCCCGTAGCAGCATAATGAGTGGATTCAGGTATGATGATTCTAACTGAAATAAGTCACACAGAAAAAGAAACATCATAAGATATCACTAATACACGGAATGTAAACTTGGCTACACAGGAACTGAATTACAAAACAGAACAGGGTCTCAAATTTGGAAAACCAACTTATGCTTGCTTAAGGGGAAAGGTGAGTTGGGGTGCTGCATAAAACCAGAGATTGAAATGAGCACAGATAAAGTTCCTTAAGCCAAATATGGAATAGACAAGAGCTACTCCTTGCTCAACGAAATGGACTCAACACCCCATATTAAATGCCTAAGAGTGTACCTGACTAGGAAGTATCTTAAAACCTATGGATTGCTATGTCTCCGAAAGAGAATCAAGCGTGTGTACAGGGGCATAAACGCAGCAGTGATAGGACTGGAGAGGTTCGGTGAGCAAATGAAGACCCTTTGAAGTCATATTGCATGGTACCCATTCCACGGGTCTCAACTCTCCAGGTTTAAGGTATTCTTCCTTCAGCTAAAACATGCATGTGGAACCCAGAGTATGCTCAACCGTGTGATCGGGAGACGTGTTCCAATACGTCTCAGTTTTTGTCCCCTGGTACTCGGGTGCAACATTCCAGACGCTTTACTAACACTCTCCCGACTTGGAGAGTCAGTGCCTTTCACCTCCTGTTTGGCCCAGTTTGCAATTTCTGCAGAAGATGAACAGGAATAGGCAGAACCAATGACAGACTAGCTGGAGGTGTCTGGACGGGCAAATTTAACTCTCATTTCCCACCAGGAAGAGGAATTAACCAAAGGCTCAGCGTGCCGTGCCGGAACCAGATTAGGGCCTGAAGCCATCCTGCGGGGTTGCGGCCAGCTCACGAGAAAGCGAGTTGAAGAAAGGAGCTCAGGGGCACTGTAATTCACAAACCTGCAGAGTTATAAATGACAGCTATCGTCCAAAAATATACTGAAGTAAGGCTGCCAAGAGGACTTGAAAGCGGGGCAGAATTGCAGGAAACCGATTTCAGGAGGTAGACTGGAATTGCATTTAAAGCATAGGAAAAGAGGCAGAACGTCCACAATGATGCACTTGGCCAAAAAGGGCGTATGCGTTTTTTCCTGAATATATTCAGGAAAAAACGCATACGCCCTTTTTGGCCAACCAAGCAAGCTTGCAAAGGAAATCTGCACTACAATGAAGTCTCACTTCCCCCCGGTCAAAAGGGCCATCTGAAAAAAGTGTAAAATCCAGAAAGGCAGGACAGGCCATGGAGAACTGGGAGCCTTGTTATGCTGATGGGCGGGATGTAAACTGCCAACAGCCACTCGGGAGAAGTGTATGGTGTTTCCTGAAACATCTAAAAATCAAAGCAACAGAGCCTAGGGCACTTCCACTTATGGTCCTATAGCTTAGGGAAATTAAAATCAAAAAGACACAGCCACCCCAAAGGTTGGGACGGCTCTGTTTACAAGAACCTGGTTAACGGTACATGTTCAATATCGCAGAAAGTGAAAAATGGATAAAGAAGTTGTGGTACTTACGTACAATGCAGTATCACTCAGCAAGGAAATCTATGTCATCAGGCCCGTAGCAGCATAATGAGTGGATTCAGGTATGATGATTCTAACTGAAATAAGTCACACAGAAAAAGAAACATCATAAGATATCACTAATACACGGAATGTAAACTTGGCTACACAGGAACTGAATTACAAAACAGAACAGGGTCTCAAATTTGGAAAACCAACTTATGCTTGCTTAAGGGGAAAGGTGAGTTGGGGTGCTGCATAAAACCAGAGATTGAATTGAGCACAGATAAAGTTCCTTAAGCCAAATATGGAATAGACAAGAGCTACTCCTTGCTCAACGAAATGGACTCAACACCCCATATTAAATGCCTAAGAGTGTACCTGACTAGGAAGTATCTTAAAACCTATGGATTGCTATGTCTCCGAAAGAGAATCAAGCGTGTGTACAGGGGCATAAACGCAGCAGTGATAGGACTGGAGAGGTTCGGTGAGCAAATGAAGACCCTTTGAAGTCATATTGCATGGTACCCATTCCACGGGTCTCAACTCTCCAGGTTTAAGGTATTCTTCCTTCAGCTAAAACATGCATGTGGAACCCAGAGTATGCTCAACCGTGTGATCGGGAGACGTGTTCCAATACGTCTCAGTTTTTGTCCCCTGGTACTCGGGTGCAACATTCCAGACGCTTTACTAACACTCTCCCGACTTGGAGAGTCAGTGCCTTTAACCTCCTGTTTGGCCCAGTTTGCAATTTCTGCGGAAGATGAACAGGAATAGGGAGAACCAATGACAGACTAGCTGGAGGTGTCTGGACGGGCAAATTTAACTCTCATTTCCCACCAGGAAGAGGAATTAACCAAAGGCTCAGCGTGCCGTGCCGGAACCAGATTAGGGCCTGAAGCCATCCTGCGGTGCTGCGGCCAGCTCACGAGAAAGCGAGTTGAAGAAAGGAGCTCAGGGGCACTGTAATTCACAAACCTGCAGAGTTATAAATGACAGCTATCGTCCAAAAATATACTGAAGTAAGGCTGCCAAGAGGACTTGAAAGCGGGGCAGAATTGCAGGAAACCGATTTCAGGAGGTAGACTGGAATTGCATTTAAAGCATAGGAAAAGAGGCAGAACGTCCACAATGATGCACTTGGCCAAAAAGGGCGTATGCGTTTTTTCCTGAATATATTCAGGAAAAAACGCATACGCCCTTTTTGGCCAACCAAGCAAGCTTGCAAAGGAAATCTGCACTACAATGATGTCTCACTTCCCCCCGGTCAAAAGGGCCATCTGAAAAAAGTGTAAAATCCAGAAAGGCAGGACAGGCCATGGAGAACTGGGAGCCTTGTTATGCTGATGGGCGGGATGTAAATTGCCAACAGCCACTCGGGAGAAGTGTATGGTGTTTCCTGAAACATCTAAAAAACAAAGCAACAGAGCCTAGGGCACTTCCACTTATGGTCCTATAGCTTAGGGAAATTAAAATCAAAAGACACAGCCACCCCAAAGGTTGGGACGGCTCTGTTTACAAGAACCTGGTTTACGGTACAAGTTCAATATCGCAGAAAGTGAAAAATGGATAAAGAAGTTGTGGTACTTACGTACAATGCAGTATCACTCAGCAATGAAATCTATGTCATCAGGCCCGTAGCAGCATAATGAGTGGATTCAGGTACGATGATTCTAACTGAAATAAGTCACACAGAAAAAGAAACATCATAAGATATCACTAATACACGGAATGTAACCTTGGCTACACAGGAACTGAATTACAAAACAGAACAGGGTCTCAAATTTAGAAAACCAACTTATGCTTGCTTAAGGGGAAAGGTGAGTTGGGGTGCTGCATAAAACCAGAGATTGAAATGAGCACAGATAAAGTTCCTTAAGCCAAATATGGAATAGACAAGAGCTACTCCTTGCTCAACGAAATGGACTCAACACCCCATATTAAATGCCTAAGAGTGTACCTGACTAGGAAGTATCTTAAAACCTATGGATTGCTATGTGTCTGAAAGAGAATCAAGTGTGTGTACAGGGGCATAAACGCAGCAGTGATAGGATTGGAGAGGTTCGGTGAGCAAATGAAGACCCTTTGAAGTCATATTGCATGGTACCCATTCCACGGGTCTCAACTCTCCAGGTTTAAGGTATTCTTCCTTCAGCTAAAACATGCATGTGGAACCCAGAGTATGATCAACCGTGTGATCGGGAGACGTGTTCCAATACGTCTCAGTTTTCGTCCCCTGGTACTCGGGCGCAACATTCCAGACGCTTTACTAACACTCTCCCGACTTGGAGAGTCAGTGCCTTTAACCTCCTGTTTGGCCCAGTTTGCAATTTCTGCGGAAGATGAACAGGGATAGGGAGAACCAATGAGAGACTAGCTGGAGGTGTCTGGACGGGCAAATTTAACTCTCATTTCCCACCAGGAAGAGGAATTAACCAAAGGCTCAGCGTGCCGTGCCGGAACCAGATTAGGGCCTGAAGCCATCCTGCGGGGTTGCGGCCAGCTCACGAGAAAGCGAGTTGAAGAAAGGAGCTCAGGGGCACTGTAATTCACAAACCTGCAGAGTTATAAATGACAGCTATCGTCCAAAAATATACTGAAGTAAGGCTGCCAAGAGGACTTGAAAGCGGGGCAGAATTGCAGGAAACCGATTTCAGGAGGTAGACTGGAATTGCATTTAAAGCATAGGAAAAGAGGCAGAACGTCCACAATGATGCACTTGGCCAAAAAGGGCGTATGCGTTTTTTCCTGAATATATTCAGGAAAAAACGCATACGCCCTTTTTGGCCAACCAAGCAAGCTTGCAAAGGAAATCTGCACTACAATGAAGTCTCACTTCCCCCCGGTCAAAAGGGCCATCTGAAAAAAGTGTAAAATCCAGAAAGGCAGGACAGGCCATGGAGAACTGGGAGCCTTGTTATGCTGATGGGCGGGATGTAAATTGCCAACAGCCACTCGGGAGAAGTGTATGGTGTTTCCTGAAACATCTAAAAAACAAAGCAACAGAGCCTAGGGCACTTCCACTTATGGTCCTATAGCTTAGGGAAATTAAAATCAAAAAGACACAGCCACCCCAAAGGTTGGGACGGCTCTGTTTACAAGAACCTGGTTTACGGTACAAGTTCAATATCGCAGAAAGTGAAAAATGGATAAAGAACTTGTGGTACTTACGTACAATGCAGTATCACACAGCAAGGAAATCTATGTCATCAGGCCCGTAGCAGCATAATGAGTGGATTCAGGTACGATGATTCTAACTGAAATAAGTCACACAGAAAAAGAAACATCATAAGATATCACTAATACACGGAATGTAAACTTGGTTACACAGGAACTGAATTACAAAACAGAACAGGGTCTCAAATTTGGAAAACCAACTTATGCTTGCTTAAGGGGAAAGGTGAGTTGGGGTGCTGCATAAAACCAGAGATTGAAATGAGCACAGATAAAGTTCCTTAAGCCAAATATGGAATAGACAAGAGCTACTCCTTGCTCAACGAAATAGACTCAACACCCCATATTAAATGCCTAAGAGTGTACCTGACTAGGAAGTATCTTAAAACCTATGGATTGCTATGTCTCCGAAAGAGAATCAAACGTGTGTACAGGGGCATAAACGCAGCAGTGATAGGACTGGAGAGGTTCGGTGAGCAAATGAAGACCCTTTGAAGTCATATTGCATGGTACCCATTCCACGGGTCTCAACTCTCCAGGTTTAAGGTATTCTTCCTTCAGCTAAAACATGCATGTGGAACCCTGAGTATGCTCAACCGTGTGATCGGGAGACGTGTTCCAATACGTCTCAGTTTTTGTCCCCTGGTACTCGGGTGCAACATTCCAGACGCTTTACTAACACTCTCCCGACTTGGAGAGTCAGTGCCTTTAACCTCCTGTTTGGCCCAGTTTGCAATTTCTGCAGAAGATGAACAGGAATAGGCAGAACCAATGACAGACTAGATGGAGGTGTCTGGACGGGCAAATTTAACTCTCATTTCCCACCAGGAAGAGGAATTAACCAAAGGCTCAGCGTGCCGTGCCGGAACCAGATTAGGGCCTGAAGCCATCCTGCGGTGCTGCGGCCAGCTCACGAGAAAGCGAGTTGAAGAAAGGAGCTCAGGGGCACTGTAATTCACAAACCTGCAGAGTTATAAATGACAGCTATCGTCCAAAAATATACTGAAGTAAGGCTGCCAAGAGGACTTGAAAGTGGGGCAGAATTGCAGGAAACCGATTTCAGGAGGTAGACTGGAATTGCATTTAAAGCATAGGAAAAGAGGCAGAACGTCCACAATGATGCACTTGGCCAAAAAGGGCGTATGCGTTTTTTCCTGAATATATTCAGGAAAAAACGCATACGCCCTTTTTGGCCAACCAAGCAAGCTTGCAAAGGAAATCTGCACTACAATGATGTCTCACTTCCCCCCGGTCAAAAGGGCCATCTGAAAAAAGTGTAAAATCCAGAAAGGCAGGACAGGCCATGGAGAACTGGGAGCCTTGTTATGCTGATGGGCGGGATGTCAATTGCCAACAGCCACTCGGGAGAAGTGTATGGTGTTTCCTGAAACATCTAAAAAACAAAGCAACAGAGCCTAGGGCACTTCCACTTATGGTCCTATAGCTTAGGGAAATTAAAATCAAAAGACACAGCCACCCCAAAGGTTGGGACGGCTCTGTTTACAAGAACCTGGTTTACGGTACAAGTTCAATATCGCAGAAAGTGAAAAATGGATAAAGAAGTTGTGGTACTTACGTACAATGCAGTATCACTCAGCAATGAAATCTATGTCATCAGGCCCGTAGCAGCATAATGAGTGGATTCAGGTACGATGATTCTAACTGAAATAAGTCACACAGAAAAAGAAACATCATAAGATATCACTAATACACGGAATGTAACCTTGGCTACACAGGAACTGAATTACAAAACAGAACAGGGTCTCAAATTTAGAAAACCAACTTATGCTTGCTTAAGGGGAAAGGTGAGTTGGGGTGCTGCATAAAACCAGAGATTGAAATGAGCACAGATAAAGTTCCTTAAGCCAAATATGGAATAGACAAGAGCTACTCCTTGCTCAACGAAATGGACTCAACACCCCATATTAAATGCCTAAGAGTGTACCTGACTAGGAAGTATCTTAAAACCTATGGATTGCTATGTCTCCGAAAGAGAATCAAGCGTGTGTACAGGGGCATAAACGCAGCAGTGATAGGACTGGAGAGGTTCGGTGAGCAAATGAAGACCCTTTGAAGTCATATTGCATGGTACCCATTCCACGGGTCTCAACTCTCCAGGTTTAAGGTATTCTTCCTTCAGCTAAAACATGCATGTGGAACCCAGAGTATGCTCAACCGTGTGATCGGGAGACGTGTTCCAATACGTCTCAGTTTTTGTCCCCTGGTACTCGGGTGCAACATTCCAGACGCTTTACTAACACTCTCCCGACTTGGAGAGTCAGTGCCTTTAACCTCCTGTTTGGCCCAGTTTGCAATTTCTGCGGAAGATGAACAGGAATAGGGAGAACCAATGACAGACTAGCTGGAGGTGTCTGGACGGGCAAATTTAACTCTCATTTCCCACCAGGAAGAGGAATTAACCAAAGGCTCAGCGTGCCGTGCCGGAACCAGATTAGGGCCTGAAGCCATCCTGCGGGGTTGCGGCCAGCTCACGAGAAAGCGAGTTGAAGAAAGGAGCTCAGGGGCACTGTAATTCACAAACCTGCAGAGTTATAAATGACAGCTATCGTCCAAAAATATACTGAAGTAAGGCTGCCAAGAGGACTTGAAAGCGGGGCAGAATTGCAGGAAACCGATTTCAGGAGGTAGACTGGAATTGCATTGAAAGCATAGGAAAAGAGGCAGAACGTCCACAATGATGCACTTGGCCAAAAAGGGCGTATGCGTTTTTTCCTGAATATATTCAGGAAAAAACGCATACGCCCTTTTTGGCCAACCAAGCAAGCTTGCAAAGGAAATCTGCACTACAATGAAGTCTCACTTCCCCCCGGTCAAAAGGGCCATCTGAAAAAAGTGTAAAATCCAGAAAGGCAGGCCAGGCCATGGAGAACTGGGAGCCTTGTTATGCTGATGGGCGGGATGTAAATTGCCAACAGCCACTCGGGAGAAGTGTATGGTGTTTCCTGAAACATCTAAAAAACAAAGCAACAGAGCCTAGGGCACTTCCACTTATGGTCCTATAGCTTAGGGAAATTAAAATCAAAAGACACAGCCACCCCAAAGGTTGGGACGGCTCTGTTTACAAGAACCTGGTTTACGGTACAAGTTCAATATCGCAGAAAGTGAAAAATGGATAAAGAAGTTGTGGTACTTACGTACAATGCAATATCACTCAGCAATGAAATCTATGTCATCAGGCCCGTAGCAGCATAATGAGTGGATTCAGGTACGATGATTCTAACTGAAATAAGTCACACAGAAAATGAAACATCATAAGATATCACTAATAGACGGAATGTAAACTTGGCTACACAGGAACTGAATTACAAAACAGAACAGGGTCTCAAATTTAGAAAACCAACTTATGCTTGCTTAAGGGGAAAGGTGAGTTGGGGTGCTGCATAAAACCAGAGATTGAAATGAGCACAGATAAAGTTCCTTAAGCCAAATATGGAATAGACAAGAGCTACTCCTTGCTCAACGAAATGGACTCAACACCCCATATTAAATGCCTAAGAGTGTACCTGACTAGGAAGTATCTTAAAACCTATGGATTGCTATGTCTCCTAAAGAGAATCAAGCGTGTGTACAGGGGCATAAACGCAGCAGTGATAGGACTGGAGAGGTTCGGTGAGCAAATGAAGACCCTTTGAAGTCATATTGCATGGAACCCATTCCACGGGTCTCAACTCTCCAGGTTTAAGGTATTCTTCCTTAAGCTAAAACATGCATGTGGAACCCAGAGTATGATCAACCGTGTGATCGGGAGACGTGTTCCAATATGTGTCAGTTTTCGTCCCCTGGTACTCGGGTGCAACATTCCAGACGCTTTACTAACACTCTCCCGACTTGGAGAGTCAGTGCCTTTAACCTCCTGTTTGGCCCAGTTTGCAATTTCTGCGGAAGATGAACAGGAATAGGGAGAACCAATGACAGACTAGCTGGAGGTGTCTGGACGGGCAAATTTAACTCTCATTTCCCACCAGGAAGAGGAATTAACCAAAGGCTCAGCGTGCCGTGCCGGAACCAGATTAGGGCCTGAAGCCATCCTGCGGGGTTGCGGCCAGCTCACGAGAAAGCGAGTTGAAGAAAGGAGCTCAGGGGCACTGTAATTCACAAACCTGCAGAGTTATAAATGACAGCTATCGTCCAAAAATATACTGAAGTAAGGCTGCCAAGAGGACTTGAAAGCGGGGCAGAATTGCAGGAAACCGATTTCAGGAGGTAGACTGGAATTGCATTTAAAGCATAGGAAAAGAGGCAGAACGTCCACAATGATGCACTTGGCCAAAAAGGGCGTATGCATTTTTTCCTGAATATATTCAGGAAAAAACGCATACGCCCTTTTTGGCCAACCAAGCAAGCTTGCAAAGGAAATCTGCACTACAATGAAGTCTCACTTCCCCCCGGTCAAAAGGGCCATCTGAAAAAAGTGTAAAATCCAGAAAGGCAGGACAGGCCATGGAGAACTGGGAGCCTTGTTATGCTGATGGGCGGGATGTAAACTGCCAACAGCCACTCGGGAGAAGTGTATGGTGTTTCCTGAAACATCTAAAAATCAAAGCAACAGAGCCTAGGGCACTTCCACTTATGGTCCTATAGCTTAGGGAAATTAAAATCAAAAGACACAGCCACCCCAAAGGTGGGGACGGCTCTGTTTACAAGAACCTGGTTTACGGTACAAGTTCAATATCGCAGAAAGTGAAAAATGGATAAAGAAGTTGTGGTACTTACGTACAATGCAGTATCACTCAGCAATGAAATCTATGTCATCAGGCCCGTAGCAGCATAATGAGTGGATTCAGGTACGATGATTCTAACTGAAATAAGTCACACAGAAAAAGAAACATCATAAGATATCACTAATACACGGAATGTAACCTTGGCTACACAGGAACTGAATTACAAAACAGAACAGGGTCTCAAATTTAGAAAACCAACTTATGCTTGCTTAAGGGGAAAGGTGAGTTGGGGTGCTGCATAAAACCAGAGATTGAAATGAGCACAGATAAAGTTCCTTAAGCCAAATATGGAATAGACAAGAGCTACTCCTTGCTCAACGAAATGGACTCAACACCCCATATTAAATGCCTAAGAGTGTACCTGACTAGGAAGTATCTTAAAACCTATGGATTGCTATGTGTCTGAAAGAGAATCAAGTGTGTGTACAGGGGCATAAACGCAGCAGTGATAGGATTGGAGAGGTTCGGTGAGCAAATGAAGACCCTTTGAAGTCATATTGCATGGTACCCATTCCACGGGTCTCAACTCTCCAGGTTTAAGGTATTCTTCCTTCAGCTAAAACATGCATGTGGAACCCAGAGTATGATCAACCGTGTGATCGGGAGACGTGTTCCAATATGTCTCAGTTTTCGTCCCCTGGTACTCGGGTGCAACATTCCAGACGCTTTACTAACACTCTCCCGACTTGGAGAGTCAGTGCCTTTAACCTCCTGTTTGGCCCAGTTTGCAATTTCTGCGGAAGATGAACAGGAATAGGGAGAACCAATGACAGACTAGCTGGAGGTGTCTGGACGGGCAAATTTAACTCTCATTTCCCACCAGGAAGAGGAATTAACCAAAGGCTCAGCGTGCCGTGCCGGAACCAGATTAGGGCCTGAAGCCATCCTGCGGGGTTGCGGCCAGCTCACGAGAAAGCGAGTTGAAGAAAGGAGCTCAGGGGCACTGTAATTCACAAACCTGCAGAGTTATAAATGACAGCTATCGTCCAAAAATATACTGAAGTAAGGCTGCCAAGAGGACTTGAAAGCGGGGCAGAATTGCAGGAAACCGATTTCAGGAGGTAGACTGGAATTGCATTTAAAGCATAGGAAAAGAGGCAGAACGTCCACAATGATGCACTTGGCCAAAAAGGGCGTATGCGTTTTTTCCTGAATATATTCAGGAAAAAACGCATACGCCCTTTTTGGCCAACCAAGCAAGCTTGCAAAGGAAATGTGCACTACAATGAAGTCTCACTTCCCCCCGGTCAAAAGGGCCATCTGAAAAAAGTGTAAAATCCAGAAAGGCAGGACAGGCCATGGAGAACTGGGAGCCTTGTTATGCTGATGGGCGGGATGTCAATTGCCAACAGCCACTCGGGAGAAGTGTATGGTGTTTCCTGAAACATCTAAAAAACAAAGCAACAGAGCCTAGGGCACTTCCACTTATGGTCCTATAGCTTAGGGAAATTAAAATCAAAAGACACAGCCACCCCAAAGGTTGGGACGGCTCTGTTTACAAGAACCTGGTTTACGGTACAAGTTCAATATCGCAGAAAGTGAAAAATGGATAAAGAAGTTGTGGTACTTACGTACAATGCAATATCACTCAGCAATGAAATCTATGTCATCAGGCCCGTAGCAGCATAATGAGTGGATTCAGGTACGATGATTCTAACTGAAATAAGTCACACAGGAAAAGAAACATCATAAGATATCACTAATACACGGAATGTAACCTTGGCTACACAGGAACTGAATTACAAAACAGAACAGGGTCTCAAATTTAGAAAACCAACTTATGCTTGCTTAAGGGGAAAGGTGAGTTGGGGTGCTGCATAAAACCAGAGATTGAAATGAGCACAGATAAAGTTCCTTAAGCCAAATATGGAATAGACAAGAGCTACTCCTTCCTCAACGAAATGGACTCAACACCCCATATTAAATGCCTAAGAGTGTACCTGACTAGGAAGTATCTTAAAACCTATGGATTGCTATGTGTCTGAAAGAGAATCAAGTGTGTGTACAGGGGCATAAACGCAGCAGTGATAGGATTGGAGAGGTTCGGTGAGCAAATGAAGACCCTTTGAAGTCATATTGCATGGTACCCATTCCACGGGTCTCAACTCTCCAGGTTTAAGGTATTCTTCCTTCAGCTAAAACATGCATGTGGAACCCAGAGTATGATCAACCGTGTGATCGGGAGACGTGTTCCAATATGTCTCAGTTTTCGTCCCCTGGTACTCGGGTGCAACATTCCAGACGCTTTACTAACACTCTCCCGACTTGGAGAGTCAGTGCCTTTAACCTCCTGTTTGGCCCAGTTTGCAATTTCTGCGGAAGATGAACAGGAATAGGGAGAACCAATGACAGACTAGCTGGAGGTGTCTGGATGGGCAAATTTAACTCTCATTTCCCACCAGGAAGAGGAATTAACCAAAGGCTCAGCGTGCCATGCCGGAACCAGATTAGGGCCTGAAGCCATCCTGCGGTGTTGCGGCCAGCTCACGAGAAAGCGAGTTGAAGAAAGGAGCTCAGGGGCACTGTAATTCACAAACCTGCAGAGTTATAAATGACAGCTATCGTCCAAAAATATACTGAAGTAAGGCTGCCAAGAGGACTTGAAAGCGGGGCAGAATTGCAGGAAACCGATTTCAGGAAGTAGACTGGAATTGCATTTAAAGCATAGGAAAAGAGGCAGAACGTCCACAATGATGCACTTGGTCAAAAAGGGCGTATGCGTTTTTTCCTGAATATATTCAGGAAAAAACGCATACGCCCTTTTTGGCCAACCAAGCAAGCTTGCAAAGGAAATCTGCACTACAATGAAGTCTCACTTCCCCCCGGTCAAAAGGGCCATCTGAAAAAAGTGTAAAATCCAGAAAGGCAGGACAGGCCATGGAGAACTGGGAGCCTTGTTATGCTGATGGGCGGGATGTCAATTGCCAACAGCCACTCGGGAGAAGTGTATGGTGTTTCCTGAAACATCTAAAAAACAAAGCAACAGAGCCTAGGGCACTTCCACTTATGGTCCTATAGCTTAGGGAAATTAAAATCAAAAAGACACAGCCACCCCAAAGGTTGGGACGGCTCTGTTTACAAGAACCTGGTTTACGGTACAAGTTCAATATCGCAGAAAGTGAAAAATGGATAAAGAAGTTGTGGTACTTACGTACAATGCAGTATCACTCAGCAATGAAATCTATGTCATCAGGCCCGTAGCAGCATAATGAGTGGATTCAGGTACGATGATTCTAACTGAAATAAGTCACACAGAAAAAGAAACATCATAAGATATCACTAATACACGGAATGTAACCTTGGCTACACAGGAACTGAATTACAAAACAGAAGAGGGTCTCAAATTTAGAAAACCAACTTATGCTTGCTTAAGGGGAAAGGTGAGTTGGGGTGCTGCATAAAACCAGAGATTGAAATGAGCACAGATAAAGTTCCTTAAGCCAAATATGGAATAGACAAGAGCTACTCCTTGCTCAACGAAATGGACTCAACACCCCATATTAAATGCCTAAGAGTGTACCTGACTAGGAAGTATCTTAAAACCTATGGATTGCTATGTGTCTGAAAGAGAATCAAGTGTGTGTACAGGGGCATAAACGCAGCAGTGATAGGATTGGAGAGGTTCGGTGAGCAAATGAAGACCCTTTGAAGTCATATTGCATGGTACCCATTCCACGGGTCTCAACTCTCCAGGTTTAAGGTATTCTTCCTTCAGCTAAAACATGCATGTGGAACCCAGAGTATGATCAACCGTGTGATCGGGAGACGTGTTCCAATATGTCTCAGTTTTCGTCCCCTGGTACTCGGGTGCAACATTCCAGACGCTTTACTAACACTCTCCCGACTTGGAGAGTCAGTGCCTTTAACCTCCTGTTTGGCCCAGTTTGCAATTTCTGCGGAAGATGAACAGGAATAGGCAGAACCAATGACAGACTAGCTGGAGGTGTCTGGACGGGCAAATTTAACTCTCATTTCCCACCAGGAAGAGGAATTAACCAAAGGCTCAGCGTGCCGTGCCGGAACCAGATTAGGGCCTGAAGCCATCCTGTGGTGCTGCGGCCAGCTCACGAGAAAGCGAGTTGAAGAAAGGAGCTCAGGGGCACTGTAATTCACAAACCTGCAGAGTTATAAATGACCGCTATCGTCCAAAAATATACTGAAGTAAGGCTGCCAAGAGGACTTGAAAGCGGGGCAGAATTGCAGGAAACCGATTTCAGGAGGTAGACTGGAATTGCATTTAAAGCATAGGAAAAGAGGCAGAACGTCCACAATGATGCACTTGGCCAAAAAGGGCGTATGCGTTTTTTCCTGAATATATTCAGGAAAAAACGCATACGCCCTTTTTGGCCAACCAAGCAAGCTTGCAAAGGAAATCTGCACTACAATGACGTCTCACCTCCCCCTGGTCAAAAGGGCCATCTGAAAAAAGTGTAAAATCCAGAAAGGCAGGACAGGCCATGGAGAACTGGGAGCCTTGTTATGCTGATGGGCGGGATGTAAATTGCCAACAGCCACTCGGGAGAAGTGTATGGTGTTTCCTGAAACATCTAAAAAACAAAGCAACAGAGCCTAGGGCACTTCCACTTATGGTCCTATAGCTTAGGGAAATTAAAATCAAAAGACACAGCCACCCCAAAGGTTGGGACGGCTCTGTTTACAAGAACCTGGTTTACGGTACAAGTTCAATATCGCAGAAAGTGAAAAATGGATAAAGAAGTTGTGGTACTTACGTACAATGCAGTATCACTCAGCAATGAAATCTATGTCATCAGGCCCGTAGCAGCGTAATGAGTGGATTCAGGTACGATGATTCTAACTGAAATAAGTCACACAGAAAAAGAAACATCATAAGATATCACTAATACACGGAATGTACCTTGGCTACACAGGAACTGAATTACAAAACAGAACAGGGTCTCAAATTTAGAAACCCAACTTATGCTTGCTTAAGGGGAAAGGTGAGTTGGGGTGCTGCATAAAACCAGAGATTGAAATGAGCACAGATAAAGTTCCTTAAGCCAAATATGGAATAGACAAGAGCTACTCCTTGCTCAACGAAATGGACTCAACACCCCATATTAAATGCCTAAGAGTGTACCTGACTAGGAAGTATCTTAAAACCTATGGATTGCTATGTCTCTGAAAGAGAATCAAGTGTGTGTACAGGGGCATAAACGCAGCAGTGATAGGATTGGAGAGGTTCGGTGAGCAAATGAAGACCCTTTGAAGTCATATTGCATGGTACCCATTCCACGGGTCTCAACTCTCCAGGTTTAAGGTATTCTTCCTTCAGCTAAAACATGCATGTGGAACCCAGAGTATGATCAACCGTGTGATCGGGAGACGTGTTCCAATATGTCTCAGTTTTCATCCCCTGGTACTCGGGTGCAACATTCCAGACGCTTTACTAACACTCTCCCGACTTGGAGAGTCAGTGCCTTTAACCTCCTGTTTGGCCCAGTTTGCAATTTCTGCGGAAGATGAACAGGAATAGGGAGAACCAATGACAGACTAGCTGGAGGTGTCTGGACGGGCAAATTTAACTCTCATTTCCCACCAGGAAGAGGAATTAACCAAAGGCTCAGCGTGCCGTGCCGGAACCAGATTAGGGCCTGAAGCCATCCTGCGGGGTTGCGGCCAGCTCACGAGAAAGCGAGTTGAAGAAAGGAGCTCAGGGGCACTGTAATTCACAAACCTGCAGAGTTATAAATGACAGCTATCGTCCAAAAATATACTGAAGTAAGGCTGCCAAGAGGACTTGAAAGCGGGGCAGAATTGCAGGAAACCGATTTCAGGAGGTAGACTGGAATTGCATTTAAAGCATAGGAAAAGAGGCAGAACGTCCACAATGATGCACTTGGCCAAAAAGTGCGTATGCGTTTTTTCCTGAATAAATTCAGGAAAAAACGCATACGCCCTTTTTGGCCAACCAAGCAAGCTTGCAAAGGAAATCTGCACTACAATGAAGTCTCACTTCCCCCCGGTCCAAAGGGCCATCTGAAAAAAGTGTAAAATCCAGAAAGGGAGGACAGGCCATGGAGAACTGGGAGCCTTGTTATGCTGATGGGCGGGATGTCAATTGCCAACAGCCACTCGGGAGAAGTGTATGGTGTTTCCTGAAACATCTAAAAAACAAAGCAACAGAGCCTAGGGCACTTCCACTTATGGTCCTATAGCTTAGGGAAATTAAAATCAAAAGACACAGCCACCCCAAAGGTTGGGACGGCTCTGTTTACAAGAACCTGGTTTACGGTACAAGTTCAATATCGCAGAAAGTGAAAAATGGATAAAGAAGTTGTGGTACTTACGTACAATGCAATATCACTCAGCAATGAAATCTATGTCATCAGGCCCGTAGCAGCATAATGAGTGGATTCAGGTACGATGATTCTAACTGAAATAAGTCACACAGAAAATGAAACATCATAAGATATCACTAATAGACGGAATGTAAACTTGGCTACACAGGAACTGAATTACAAAACAGAACAGGGTCTCAAATTTAGAAAACCAACTTATGCTTGCTTAAGGGGAAAGGTGAGTTGGGGTGCTGCATAAAACCAGAGATTGAAATGAGCACAGATAAAGTTCCTTAAGCCAAATATGGAATAGACAAGAGCTACTCCTTGCTCAACGAAATGGACTCAACACCCCATATTAAATGCCTAAGAGTGTACCTGACTAGGAAGTATCTTAAAACCTATGGATTGCTATGTCTCTGGAAGAGAATCAAGTGTGTGTACAGGGGCATAAACGCAGCAGTGATAGGATTGGAGAGGTTCGGTGAGCAAATGAAGACCCTTTGAAGTCATATTGCATGGTACCCATTCCACGGGTCTCAACTCTCCAGGTTTAAGGTATTCTTCCTTCAGCTAAAACATGCATGTGGAACCCAGAGTATGATCAACCGTGTGATCGGGAGACGTGTTCCAATATGTCTCAGTTTTCGTCCCCTGGTACTCGGGTGCAACATTCCAGACGCTTTACTAACACTCTCCCGACTTGGAGAGTCAGTGCCTTTAACCTCCTGTTTGGCCCAGTTTGCAATTTCTGCGGAAGATGAACAGGAATAGGGAGAACCAATGACAGACTAGCTCGAGGTGTCTGGACGGGCAAATTTAACTCTCATTTCCCACCAGGAAGAGGAATTAACCAAAGGCTCAGCGTGCCGTGCCGGAACCAGATTAGGGCCTGAAGCCATCCTGCGGTGTTGCGGCCAGCTCACGAGAAAGCGAGTTGAAGAAAGGAGCTCAGGGGCACTGTAATTCACAAACCTGCAGAGTTATAAATGACAGCTATCGTCCAAAAATATACTGAAGTAAGGCTGCCAAGAGGACTTGAAAGCGGGGCAGAATTGCAGGAAACCGATTTCAGGAGGTAGACTGGAATTGCATTTAAAGCATAGGAAAAGAGGCAGAACGTCCACAATGATGCACTTGGCCAAAAAGGGCGTATGCGTTTTTTCCTGAATATATTCAGGAAAAAACGCATACGCCCTTTTTGGCCAACCAAGCAAGCTTGCAAAGGAAATCTGCACTACAATGAAGTCTCACTTCCCCCCGGTCAAAAGGGCCATCTGAAAAAAGTGTAAAATCCAGAAAGGCAGGACAGGCCATGGAGAACTGGGAGCCTTGTTATGCTGATGGGCGGGATGTCAATTGCCAACAGCCACTCGGGAGAAGTGTATGGTGTTTCCTGAAACATCTAAAAAACAAAGCAACAGAGCCTAGGGCACTTCCACTTACGGTCCTATAGCTTAGGGAAATTAAAATAAAAAAGACACAGCCACCCCAAAAGTTGGGACGGCTCTGTTTACAAGAACCTGGTTTACGGTACAAGTTCAATATCGCAGAAAGTGAAAAATGGATAAAGAAGTTGTGGTACTTACGTACAATGCAGTATCACTCAGCAATGAAATCTATGTCATCAGGCCCGTAGCAGCATAATGAGTGGATTCAGGTACGATGATTCTAACTGAAATAAGTCACACAGGAAAAGAAACATCATAAGATATCACTAATACACGGAATGTAAACTTGGCTACACAGGAACTGAATTACAAAACAGAACAGGGTCTCAAATTTAGAAACCCAACTTATGCTTGCTTAAGGGGAAAGGTGAGTTGGGGTGCTGCATAAAACCAGAGATTGAAATGAGCACAGATAAAGTTCCTTAAGCCAAATATGGAATAGACAAGAGCTACTCCTTGCTCAACGAAATGGACTCAACACCCCATATTAAATGCCTAAGAGTGTACCTGACTAGGAAGTATCTTAAAACCTATGGATTGCTATGTCTCTGAAAGAGAATCAAGTGTGTGTACAGGGGCATAAACGTAGCAGTGATAGGATTGGAGAGGTTCGGTGAGCAAATGAAGACCCTTTGAAGTCATATTGCATGGTACCCATTCCACGGGTCTCAACTCTCCAGGTTTAAGGTATTCGTCCTTCAGCTAAAACATGCATGTGGAACCCAGAGTATGATCAACCGTGTGATCGGGAGACGTGTTCCAATACGTCTCAGTTTTCGTCCCCTGGTACTCGGGTGCAACATTCCAGACGCTTTACTAACACTCTCCCGACTTGGAGAGTCAGCGCCTTTAACCTCCTGTTTGGCCCAGTTTGCAATTTCTGCGGAAGATGAACAGGGATAGGGAGAACCAATGAGAGACTAGCTGGAGGTGTCTGGACGGGCAAATTTAACTCTCATTTCCCACCAGGAAGAGGAATTAACCAAAGGCTCAGCGTGCCGTGCCGGAACCAGATTAGGGCCTGAAGCCATCCTGCGGTGTTGCGGCCAGCTCACGAGAGAGCGAGTTGAAGAAAGGAGCTCAGGGGCACTGTAATTCACAAACCTGCAGAGTTATAAATGACAGCTATCGTCCAAAAATATACTGAAGTAAGGCTGCCAAGAGGACTTGAAAGCGGGGCAGAATTGCAGGAAACCGATTTCAGGAGGTAGACTGGAATTGCATTTAAAGCATAGGAAAAGAGGCAGAACGTCCACAATGATGCACTTGGCCAAAAAGGGCGTATGCGTTTTTTCCTGAATATATTCAGGAAAAAACGCATACGCCCTTTTTGGCCAACCAAGCAAGCTTGCAAAGGAAATCTGCACTACAATGACGTCTCACTTCCCCCTGGTCAAAAGGGCCATCTGAAAAAAGTGTAAAATCCAGAAAGGCAGGACAGGCCATGGAGAACTGGGAGCCTTGTTATGCTGATGGGCGGGATGTAAATTGCCAACAGCCACTCGGGAGAAGTGTATGGTGTTTCCTGAAACATCTAAAAAACAAAGCAACAGAGCCTAGGGCACTTCCACTTATGGTCCTATAGCTTAGGGAAATTAAAATCAAAAGACACAGCCACCCCAAAGGTTGGGACGGCTCTGTTTACAAGAACCTGGTTTACGGTACAAGTTCAATATCGCAGAAAGTGAAAAATGGATAAAGAAGTTGTGGTACTTACGTACAATGCAGTATCACTCAGCAATGAAATCTATGTCATCAGGCCCGTAGCAGCATAATGAGTGGATTCAGGTACGATGATTCTAACTGAAATAAGTCACACAGGAAAAGAAACATCATAAGATATCACTAATACACGGAATGTAAACTTGGCTACACAGGAACTGAATTACAAAACAGAACAGGGTCTCAAATTTAGAAACCCAACTTATGCTTGCTTAAGGGGAAAGGTGAGTTGGGGTGCTGCATAAAACCAGAGATTGAAATGAGCACAGATAAAGTTCCTTAAGCCAAATATGGAATAGACAAGAGCTACTCCTTGCTCAACGAAATGGACTCAACACCCCATATTAAATGCCTAAGAGTGTACCTGACTAGGAAGTATCTTAAAACCTATGGATTGCTATGTCTCTGAAAGAGAATCAAGTGTGTGTACAGGGGCATAAACGCAGCAGTGATAGGATTGGAGAGGTTCGGTGAGCAAATGAAGACCCTTTGAAGTCATATTGCATGGTACCCATTCCACGGGTCTCAACTCTCCAGGTTTAAGGTATTCTTCCTTCAGCTAAAACATGCATGTGGAACCCAGAGTATGATCAACCGTGTGATCGGGAGACGTGTTCAAATACGTCTCAGTTTTCGTCCCCTGGTACTCGGGTGCAACATTCCAGACGCTTTACTAACACTCTCCCGACTTGGAGAGTCAGTGCCTTTAACCTCCTGTTTGGCCCAGTTTGCAATTTCTGCAGAAGATGAACAGGAATAGGCAGAACCAATGACAGACTAGCTGGAGGTGTCTGGACGGGCAAATTTAACTCTCATTTCCCACCAGGAAGAGGAATTAACCAAAGGCTCAGCGTGCCGTGCCGGAACCAGATTAGGGCCTGAAGCCATCCTGCGGTGTTGCGGCCAGCTCACGAGAAAACGAGTTGAAGAAAGGAGCTCAGGGGCACTGTAATTCACAAACCTGCAGAGTTATAAATGACAGCTATCGTCCAAAAATATACTGAAGTAAGGCTGCCAAGAGGACTTGAAAGCGGGGCAGAATTGCAGGAAACCGATTTCAGGAGGTAGACTGGAATTGCATTTAAAGCATAGGAAAAGAGGCAGAACGTCCACAATGATGCACTTGGCCAAAAAGGGCGTATGCGTTTTTTCCTGAATATATTCAGGAAAAAACGCATACGCCCTTTTTGGCCAACCAAGCAAGCTTGCAAAGGAAATCTGCACTACAATGAAGTCTCACTTCCCCCCGGTCAAAAGGGCCATCTGAAAAAAGTGTAAAATCCAGAAAGGCAGGACAGGCCATGGAGAACTGGGAGCCTTGTTATGCTGATGGGCGGGATGTAAATTGCCAACAGCCACTCGGGAGAAGTGTATGGTGTTTCCTGAAACATCTAAAAAACAAAGCAACAGAGCCTAGGGCACTTCCACTTATGGTCCTATAGCTTAGGGAAATTAAAATCAAAAGACACAGCCACCCCAAAGGTTGGGACGGCTCTGTTTACAAGAACCTGGTTTACGGTACAAGTTCAATATCGCAGAAAGTGAAAAATGGATAAAGAAGTTGTGGTACTTACGTACAATGCAATATCACTCAGCAATGAAATCTATGTCATCAGGCCCGTAGCAGCATAATGAGTGGATTCAGGTACGATGATTCTAACTGAAATAAGTCACACAGAAAAAGAAACATCATAAGATATCACTAATAGACGGAATGTAAACTTGGCTACACAGGAACTGAATTACAAAACAGAACAGGGTCTCAAATTTAGAAAACCAACTTATGCTTGCTTAAGGGGAAAGGTGAGTTGGGGTGCTGCATAAAACCAGAGATTGAAATGAGCACAGATAAAGTTCCTTAAGCCAAATATGGAATAGACAAGAGCTACTCCTTGCTCAACGAAATGGACTCAACACCCCATATTAAATGCCTAAGAGTGTACCTGACTAGGAAGTATCTTAAAACCTATGGATTGCTATGTCTCTGAAAGAGAATCAAGTGTGTGTACAGGGGCATAAACGCAGCAGTGATAGGATTGGAGAGGTTCGGTGAGCAAATGAAGACCCTTTGAAGTCATATTGCATGGTACCCATTCCACGGGTCTCAACTCTCCAGGTTTAAGGTATTCTTCCTTCAGCTAAAACATGCATTTGGAAGCCAGAGTATGATCAACCGTGTGATCGGGAGACGTGTTCCAATATGTCTCAGTTTTCGTCCCCTGGTACTCAGGTGCAATATTCCAGACGCTTTACTAACACTCTCCCGACTTGGAGAGTCAGTGCCTTTAACCTCCTGTTTGGCCCAGTTTGCAATTTCTGCGGAAGATGAACAGGAATAGGGAGAACCAATGAGAGACTAGCTGGGGGTGTCTGGACGGGCAAATTGAACTCTCATTTCCCACCAGGAAGAGGAATTAACCAAAGGCTCAGCATGCCGTGCCGGAACCAGATTAGGGCCTGAAGCCATCCTGCGGTGTTGCGGCCAGCTCACGAGAAAGCGAGTTGAAGAAAGGAGCTCAGGGGCACTGTAATTCACAAACCTGCAGAGTTATAAATGACAGCTATCGTCCAAAAATATACTGAAGTAAGGCTGCCAAGAGGACTTGAAAGCGGGGCAGAATTGCAGGAAACCGATTTCAGGAGGTAGACTGGAATTGCATTTAAAGCATAGGAAAAGAGGCAGAACGTCCACAATGATGCACTTGGCCAAAAAGGGCGTATGCGTTTTTTCCTGAATATATTCAGGAAAAAACGCATACGCCCTTTTTGGCCAACCAAGCAAGCTTGCAAAGGAAATCTGCACTACAGTGAAGTCTCACTTCCCCCCGGTCAAAAGGGCCATCTGAAAAAAGTGTAAAATCCAGAAAGGCAGGACAGGCCATGGAGAACTGGGAGCCTTGTTATGCTGATGGGCGGGATGTCAATTGCCAACAGCCACTCGGGAGAAGTGTATGGTGTTTCCTGAAACATCTAAAAAACAAAGCAACAGAGCCTAGGGCACTTCCACTTATGGTCCTATAGCTTAGGGAAATTAAAATCAAAAAGACACAGCCACCCCAAAGGTTGGGACGGCTCTGTTTACAAGAACCTGGTTTACGGTACAAGTTCAATATCGCAGAAAGTGAAAAATGGATAAAGAAGTTGTGGTACTTACGTACAATGCAGTATCACTCAGCAAGGAAATCTATGTCATCAGGCCTGTAGCAGCATAATGAGTGGATTCAGGTATGATGATTCTAACTGAAATAAGTCACACAGAAAAAGAAACATCATAAGATATCACTAATACACGGAATGTAAACTTGGCTACACAGGAACTGAATTACAAAACAGAACAGGGTCTCAAATTTGGAAAACCAACTTATGCTTGATAAGGGGAAAGGTGAGTTGGGGTGCTGCATAAAACCAGAGATTGAAATGAGCACAGATAAAGTTCCTTAAGCCAAATATGGAATAGACAAGAGCTACTCCTTGCTCAACGAAATGGACTCAACACCCCATATTAAATGCCTAAGAGTGTACCTGACTAGGAAGTATCTTAAAACCTATGGATTGCTATGTCTCCGAAAGAGAATCAAGCGTGTGTACAGGGGCATAAACGCAGCAGTGATAGGACTGGAGAGGTTCGGTGAGCAAATGAAGACCCTTTGAAGTCATATTGCATGGAACCCATTCCACGGGTCTCAACTCTCCAGGTTTAAGGTATTCTTCCTTCAGCTAAAACATGCATGTGGAACCCAGAGTATGATCAACCGTGTGATCGGGAGACGTGTTCCAATATGTCTCAGTTTTCGTCCCCTGGTACTCGGGTGCAACATTCCAGACGCTTTACTAACACTCTCCCGACTTGGAGAGTCAGTGCCTTTAACCTCCTGTTTGGCCCAGTTTGCAATTTCTGCGGAAGATGAACAGGAATAGGGAGAACCAATGACAGACTAGCTGGAGGTGTCTGGACGGGCAAATTTAACTCTCATTTCGCACCAGGAAGAGGAATTAACCAAAGGCTCAGCGTGCCGTGCCGGAACCAGATTAGGGCCTGAAGCCATCCTGCGGTGTTGTGGCCAGCTCACGAGAAAGCGACTTGAAGAAAGGAGCTCAGGGGCACTGTAATTCACAAACCTGCAGAGTTATAAATGACAGCTATCGTCCAAAAATATACTGAAGTAAGGCCGCCAAGAGGACTTGAAAGCGGGGCAGAATTGCAGGAAACCGATTTCAGGAGGTAGACTGGAATTGCATTTAAAGCATAGGAAAAGAGGCAGAACGTCCACAATGATGCACTTGGCCAAAAAGGGCGTATGCGTTTTTTCCTGAATATATTCAGGAAAAAACGCATACGCCCTTTTTGGCCAACCAAGCAAGCTTGCAAAGGAAATCTGCACTACAGTGAAGTCTCACTTCCCCCCGGTCAAAAGGGCCATCTGAAAAAACTGTAAAATCCAGAAAGGCAGGACAGGCCATGGAGAACTGGGAGCCTTGTTATGCTGATGGGCGGGATGTAAATTGCCAACAGCCACTCGGGAGAAGTGTATGGTGTTTCCTGAAACATCTAAAAAGCAAAGCAACAGAGCCTAGGGCACTTCCACTTATGGTCCTATAGCTTAGGGAAATTAAAATCAAAAGACACAGCCACCCCAAAGGTTGGGACGGCTCTGTTTACAAGAACCTGGTTTACGGTACAAGTTCAATATCGCAGAAAGTGAAAAATGGATAAAGAAGTTGTGGTACTTACGTACAATGCAATATCACTCAGCAATGAAATCTATGTCATCAGGCCCGTAGCAGCATAATGAGTGGATTCAGGTACGATGATTCTAACTGAAATAAGTCACACAGAAAAAGAAACATCATAAGATATCACTAATAGACGGAATGTAAACTTGGCTACACAGGAACTGAATTACAAAACAGAACAGGGTCTCAAATTTAGAAAACCAACTTATGCTTGCTTAAGGGGAAAGGTGAGTTGGGGTGCTGCATAAAACCAGAGATTGAAATGAGCACAGATAAAGTTCCTTAAGCCAAATATGGAATAGACAAGAGCTACTCCTTGCTCAACGAAATGGACTCAACACCCCATATTAAATGCCTAAGAGTGTACCTGACTAGGAAGTATCTTAAAACCTATGGATTGCTATGTCTCTGAAAGAGAATCAAGTGTGTGTACAGGGGCATAAACGCAGCAGTGATAGGATTGGAGAGGTTCGGTGAGCAAATGAAGACCCTTTGAAGTCATATTGCATGGTACCCATTCCACGGGTCTCAACTCTCCAGGTTTAAGGTATTCTTCCTTCAGCTAAAACATGCATTTGGAAGCCAGAGTATGATCAACCGTGTGATCGGGAGACGTGTTCCAATATGTCTCAGTTTTCGTCCCCTGGTACTCAGGTGCAATATTCCAGACGCTTTACTAACACTCTCCCGACTTGGAGAGTCAGTGCCTTTAACCTCCTGTTTGGCCCAGTTTGCAATTTCTGCGGAAGATGAACAGGAATAGGGAGAACCAATGAGAGACTAGCTGGGGGTGTCTGGACGGGCAAATTGAACTCTCATTTCCCACCAGGAAGAGGAATTAACCAAAGGCTCAGCATGCCGTGCCGGAACCAGATTAGGGCCTGAAGCCATCCTGCGGTGTTGCGGCCAGCTCACGAGAAAGCGAGTTGAAGAAAGGAGCTCAGGGGCACTGTAATTCACAAACCTGCAGAGTTATAAATGACAGCTATCGTCCAAAAATATACTGAAGTAAGGCTGCCAAGAGGACTTGAAAGCGGGGCAGAATTGCAGGAAACCGATTTCAGGAGGTAGACTGGAATTGCATTTAAAGCATAGGAAAAGAGGCAGAACGTCCACAATGATGCACTTGGCCAAAAAGGGCGTATGCGTTTTTTCCTGAATATATTCAGGAAAAAACGCATACGCCCTTTTTGGCCAACCAAGCAAGCTTGCAAAGGAAATCTGCACTACAATGAAGTCTCACTTCCCCCCGGTCAAAAGGGCCATCTGAAAAAAGTGTAAAATCCAGAAAGGCAGGACAGGCCATGGAGAACTGGGAGCCTTGTTATGCTGATGGGCGGGATGTCAATTGCCAACAGCCACTCGGGAGAAGTGTATGGTGTTTCCTGAAACATCTAAAAAACAAAGCAACAGAGCCTAGGGCACTTCCACTTATGGTCCTATAGCTTAGGGAAATTAAAATCAAAAAGACACAGCCACCCCAAAGGTTGGGACGGCTCTGTTTACAAGAACCTGGTTTACGGTACAAGTTCAATATCGCAGAAAGTGAAAAATGGATAAAGAAGTTGTGGTACTTACGTACAATGCAGTATCACTCAGCAAGGAAATCTATGTCATCAGGCCTGTAGCAGCATAATGAGTGGATTCAGGTATGATGATTCTAACTGAAATAAGTCACACAGAAAAAGAAACATCATAAGATATCACTAATACACGGAATGTAAACTTGGCTACACAGGAACTGAATTACAAAACAGAACAGGGTCTCAAATTTGGAAAACCAACTTATGCTTGATAAGGGGAAAGGTGAGTTGGGGTGCTGCATAAAACCAGAGATTGAAATGAGCACAGATAAAGTTCCTTAAGCCAAATATGGAATAGACAAGAGCTACTCCTTGCTCAACGAAATGGACTCAACACCCCATATTAAATGCCTAAGAGTGTACCTGACTAGGAAGTATCTTAAAACCTATGGATTGCTATGTCTCCGAAAGAGAATCAAGCGTGTGTACAGGGGCATAAACGCAGCAGTGATAGGACTGGAGAGGTTCGGTGAGCAAATGAAGACCCTTTGAAGTCATATTGCATGGAACCCATTCCACGGGTCTCAACTCTCCAGGTTTAAGGTATTCTTCCTTCAGCTAAAACATGCATGTGGAACCCAGAGTATGATCAACCGTGTGATCGGGAGACGTGTTCCAATATGTCTCAGTTTTCGTCCCCTGGTACTCGGGTGCAACATTCCAGACGCTTTACTAACACTCTCCCGACTTGGAGAGTCAGTGCCTTTAACCTCCTGTTTGGCCCAGTTTGCAATTTCTGCGGAAGATGAACAGGAATAGGGAGAACCAATGACAGACTAGCTGGAGGTGTCTGGACGGGCAAATTTAACTCTCATTTCGCACCAGGAAGAGGAATTAACCAAAGGCTCAGCGTGCCGTGCCGGAACCAGATTAGGGCCTGAAGCCATCCTGCGGTGTTGTGGCCAGCTCACGAGAAAGCGACTTGAAGAAAGGAGCTCAGGGGCACTGTAATTCACAAACCTGCAGAGTTATAAATGACAGCTATCGTCCAAAAATATACTGAAGTAAGGCCGCCAAGAGGACTTGAAAGCGGGGCAGAATTGCAGGAAACCGATTTCAGGAGGTAGACTGGAATTGCATTTAAAGCATAGGAAAAGAGGCAGAACGTCCACAATGATGCACTTGGCCAAAAAGGGCGTATGCGTTTTTTCCTGAATATATTCAGGAAAAAACGCATACGCCCTTTTTGGCCAACCAAGCAAGCTTGCAAAGGAAATCTGCACTACAGTGAAGTCTCACTTCCCCCCGGTCAAAAGGGCCATCTGAAAAAACTGTAAAATCCAGAAAGGCAGGACAGGCCATGGAGAACTGGGAGCCTTGTTATGCTGATGGGCGGGATGTAAATTGCCAACAGCCACTCGGGAGAAGTGTATGGTGTTTCCTGAAACATCTAAAAAGCAAAGCAACAGAGCCTAGGGCACTTCCACTTATGGTCCTATAGCTTAGGGAAATTAAAATCAAAAGACACAGCCACCCCAAAGGTTGGGACGGCTCTGTTTACAAGAACCTGGTTTACGGTACAAGTTCAATATCGCAGAAAGTGAAAAATGGATAAAGAAGTTGTGGTACTTACGTACAATGCAATATCACTCAGCAATGAAATCTATGTCATCAGGCCCGTAGCAGCATAATGAGTGGATTCAGGTACGATGATTCTAACTGAAATAAGTCACACAGGAAAAGAAACATCATAAGATATCACTAATACACGGAATGTAAACTTGGCTACACAGGAACTGAATTACAAAACAGAACAGGGTCTCAAATTTAGAAAACCAACTTATGCTTGCTTAAGGGGAAAGGTGAGTTGGGGTGCTGCATAAAACCAGAGATTGAAATGAGCACAGATAAAGTTCCTTAAGCCAAATATGGAATAGACAAGAGCTACTCCTTGCTCAACGAAATGGACTCAACACCCCATATTAAATGCCTAAGAGTGTACCTGACTAGGAAGTATCTTAAAACCTATGGATTGCTATGTCTCTGAAAGAGAATCAAGTGTGTGTACAGGGGCATAAACGCAGCAGTGATAGGATTGGAGAGGTTCGGTGAGCAAATGAAGACCCTTTGAAGTCATATTGCATGGTACCCATTCCACGGGTCTCAACTCTCCAGGTTTAAGGTATTCTTCCTTCAGCTAAAACATGCATTTGGCAGCCAGAGTATGATCAACCGTGTGATCGGGAGACGTGTTCTAATATGTCTCAGTTTTCGTCCCCTGTTACTCGGGTGCAACATTCCAAACGCTTTACTAACACTCTCCCGACTTGGAGAGTCAGTGCCTTTAACCTCCTGTTTGGCCCAGTTTGCAATTTCTGCGGAAGATGAACAGGAATAGGCAGAACCAATGACAGACTAGATGGAGGTGTCTGGACGGGCAAATTTAACTCTCATTTCCCACCAGGAAGAGGAATTAACCAAAGGCTCAGCGTGCCGTGCCGGAACCAGATTAGGGCCTGAAGCCATCCTGCGGTGTTGCGGCCAGCTCACGAGAAAGCGAGTTGAAGAAAGGAGCTCAGGGGCACTGTAATTCACAAACCTGCAGAGTTATAAATGACAGCTATCGTCCAAAAATATACTGAAGTAAGGCTGCCAAGAGGACTTGAAAGCGGGGCAGAATTGCAGGAAACCGATTTCAGGAGGTAGACTGGAATTGCATTTAAAGCATAGGAAAAGAGGCAGAACGTCCACAATGATGCACTTGGCCAAAAAGGGCGTATGCGTTTTTTCCTGAATATATTCAGGAAAAAACGCATACGCCCTTTTTGGCCAACCAAGCAAGCTTGCAAAGGAAATCTGCACTACAATGAAGTCTCACTTCCCCCCGGTCAAAAGGGCCATCTGAAAAAAGTGTAAAATCCAGAAAGGCAGGACAGGCCATGGAGAACTGGGAGCCTTGTTATGCTGATGGGCGGGATGTAAATTGCCAACAGCCACTCGGGAGAAGTGTATGGTGTTTCCTGAAACATCTAAAAATCAAAGCAACAGAGCCTAGGGCACTTCCACTTATGGTCCTATAGCTTAGGGAAATTAAAATCAAAAAGACACAGCCACCCCAAAGGTTGGGACGGCTCTGTTTACAAGAACCTGGTTTACGGTACAAGTTCAATATCGCAGAAAGTGAAAAATGGATAAAGAAGTTGTGGTACTTACGTACAATGCAGTATCACTCAGCAAGGAAATCTATGTCATCAGGCCCGTAGCAGCATAATGAGTGGATTCAGGTACGATGATTCTAACTGAAATAAGTCACACAGAAAAAGAAACATCATAAGATATCACTAATACACGGAATGTAAACTTGGCTACACAGGAACTGAATTACAAAACAGAACAGGGTCTCAAATTTGGAAAACCAACTTATGCTTGATAAGGGGAAAGGTGAGTTGGGGTGCTGCATAAAACCAGAGATTGAAATGAGCACAGATAAAGTTCCTTAAGCCAAATATGGAATAGACAAGAGCTACTCCTTGCTCAACGAAATGGACTCAACACCCCATATTAAATGCCTAAGAGTGTACCTGACTAGGAAGTATCTTAAAACCTATGGATTGCTATGTCTCCGAAAGAGAATCAAGCGTGTGTACAGGGGCATAAACGCAGCAGTGATAGGACTGGAGAGGTTCGGTGAGCAAATGAAGACCCTTTGAAGTCATATTGCATGGAACCCATTCCACGGGTCTCAACTCTCCAGGTTTAAGGTATTCTTCCTTCAGCTAAAACATGCATGTGGAACCCAGAGTATGATCAACCGTGTGATCAGGAGACGTGTTCCAATATGTGTCAGTTTTCGTCCCCTGGTACTCGGGTGCAACATTCCAGACGCTTTACTAACACTCTCCCGACTTGTAGAGTCAGTGCCTTTAACCTCCAGTTTGGCCCAGTTTGCAATTTCTGCGGAAGATGAACAGGAATAGGGAGAACCAATGACAGACTAGCTGGAGGTGTCTGGACGGGCAAATTTAACTCTCATTTCGCACCAGGAAGAGGAATTAACCAAAGGCTCAGCGTGCCGTGCCGGAACCAGATTAGGGCCTGAAGCCATCCTGCGGTGTTGTGGCCAGCTCACGAGAAAGCGAGTTGAAGAAAGGAGCTCAGGGGCACTGTAATTCACAAACCTGCAGAGTTATAAATGACAGCTATTGTCCAAAAATATACTGAAGTAAGGCCGCCAAGAGGACTTGAAAGCGGGGCAGAATTGCAGGAAACCGATTTCAGGAGGTAGACTGGAATTGCATTTAAATCATAGGAAAAGAGGCAGAACGTCCACAATGATGCACTTGGCCAAAAAGGGCGTATGCGTTTTTTCCTGAATATATTCAGGAAAAAACGCATACGCCCTTTTTGGCCAACCAAGCAAGCTTGCAAAGGAAATCTGCACTACAATGAAGTCTCACTTCCCCCCGGTCAAAAGGGCCATCTGAAAAAAGTGTAAAATCCAGAAAGGCAGGACAGGCCATGGAGAACTGGGAGCCTTGTTATGCTGATGGGCGGGATGTCAATTGCCAACAGCCACTCGGGAGAAGTGTATGGTGTTTCCTGAAACATCTAAAAAACAAAGCAACAGAGCCTAGGGCACTTCCACTTATGGTCCTATAGCTTAGGGAAATTAAAATCAAAAAGACACAGCCACCCCAAAGGTTGGGACGGCTCTGTTTACAAGAACCTGGTTTACGGTACAAGTTCAATATCGCAGAAAGTGAAAAATGGATAAAGAAGTTGTGGTACTTACGTACAATGCAGTATCACTCAGCAATGAAATCTATGTCATCAGGCCCGTAGCAGCATAATGAGTGGATTCAGGTACGATGATTCTAACTGAAATAAGTCACACAGAAAAAGAAACATCATAAGATATCACTAATACACGGAATGTAAACTTGGCTACACAGGAACTGAATTACAAAACAGAACAGGGTCTCAAATTTGGAAAACCAACTTATGCTTGCTTAAGGGGAAAGGTGAGTTGGGGTGCTGCATAAAACCAGAGATTGAAATGAGCACAGATAAAGTTCCTTAAGCCAAATATGGAATAGACAAGAGCTACTCCTTGCTCAACGAAATGGACTCAACACCCCATATTAAATGCCTAAGAGTGTACCTGACTAGGAAGTATCTTAAAACCTATGGATTGTTATGTCTCCGAAAGAGAATCAAGCGTGTGTACAGGGGCATAAACGCAGCAGTGATAGGACTGGAGAGGTTCGGTGAGCAAATGAAGACCCTTTGAAGTCATATTGCATGGAACCCATTCCACGGGTCTCAACTCTCCAGGTTTAAGGTATTCTTCCTTCAGCTAAAACATGCATGTGGAACCCAGAGTATGATCAACCGTGTGATCGGGAGACGTGTTCCAATATGTGTCAGTTTTCGTCCCCTGGTACTCGGGTGCAACATTCCAGACGCTTTACTAACACTCTCCCGACTTGGAGAGTCAGTGCCTTTAACCTCCAGTTTGGCCCAGTTTGCAATTTCTGCGGAAGATGAACAGGAATAGGGAGAACCAATGACAGACTAGCTGGAGGTGTCTGGACGGGCAAATTTAACTCTCATTTCGCACCAGGAAGAGGAATTAACCAAAGGCTCAGCGTGCCGTGCCGGAACCAGATTAGGGCCTGAAGCCATCCTGCGGTGTTGTGGCCAGCTCACGAGAAAGCGACTTGAAGAAAGGAGCTCAGGGGCACTGTAATTCACAAACCTGCAGAGTTATAAATGACAGCTATCGTCCAAAAATATACTGAAGTAAGGCCGCCAAGAGGACTTGAAAGCGGGGCAGAATTGCAGGAAACCGATTTCAGGAGGTAGACTGGAATTGCATTTAAAGCATAGGAAAAGAGGCAGAACGTCCACAATGATGCACTTGGCCAAAAAGGGCGTATGCGTTTTTTCCTGAATATATTCAGGAAAAAACGCATACGCCCTTTTTGGCCAACCAAGCAAGCTTGCAAAGGAAATCTGCACTACAGTGAAGTCTCACTTCCCCCCGGTCAAAAGGGCCATCTGAAAAAAGTGTAAAATCCAGAAAGGCAGGACAGGCCATGGAGAACTGGGAGCCTTGTTATGCTGATGGGCGGGATGTAAATTGCCAACAGCCACTCGGGAGAAGTGTATGGTGTTTCCTGAAACATCTAAAAAACAAAGCAACAGAGCCTAGGGCACTTCCACTTATGGTCCTATAGCTTAGGGAAATTAAAATCAAAAGACACAGCCACCCCAAAGGTTGGGACGGCTCTGTTTACAAGAACCTGGTTTACGGTACAAGTTCAATATCGCAGAAAGTGAAAAATGGATAAAGATGTTGTGGTACTTACGTACAATGCAATATCACTCAGCAATGAAATCTATGTCATCAGGCCCGTAGCAGCATAATGAGTGGATTCAGGTACGATGATTCTAACTGAAATAAGTCACACAGGAAAAGAAACATCATAAGATATCACTAATACACGGAATGTAAACTTGGCTACACAGGAACTGAATTCCAAAACAGAACAGGGTCTCAAATTTAGAAAACCAACTTATGCTTGCTTAAGGGGAAAGGTGAGTTGGGGTGCTGCATAAAACCAGAGATTGAAATGAGCACAGATAAAGTTCCTTAAGCCAAATATGGAATAGACAAGAGCTACTCCTTGCTCAACGAAATGGACTCAACACCCCATATTAAACGCCTAAGAGTGTACCTGACTAGGAAGTATCTTAAAACCTATGGATTGCTATGTCTCTGAAAGAGAATCAAGCGTGTGTACAGGGGCATAAACGCAGCAGTGATAGGATTGGAGAGGTTCGGTGAGCAAATGAAGACCCTTTGAAGTCATATTGCATGGTACCCATTCCACGGGTCTCAACTCTCCAGGTTTAAGGTATTCTTCCTTCAGCTAAAACATGCATGTGGAACCCAGAGTATGATCAACCATGTGATCGGGAGACGTGTTCCAATATGTCTCAGTTTTCGTTCCCTGGTACTCGGGTGCAACATTCCAGACGCTTTACTAACACTCTCCCGACTTGGAGAGTCAGTGCCTTTACCCTCCTGTTTGGCCCAGTTTGCAATTTCTGCGGAAGATGAACAGGAATAGGGAGAACCAATGACAGACTAGCTGGAGGTGTCTGGACGGGCAAATTGAACTCTCATTTCCCACCAGGAAGAGGAATTAACCAAAGGCTCAGCGTGCCGTGCCGGAACCAGATTAGGGCCTGAAGCCATCCTGCGGTGTTGCGGCCAGGTCACGAGAAAGCGACTTGAAGAAAGGAGCTCAGGGGCACTGTAATTCACAAACCTGCAGAGTTATAAATGACAGCTATCGTCCAAAAATATACTGAAGTAAGGCTGCCAAGAGGACTTGAAAGCGGGGCAGAATTGCAGGAAACCGATTTCAGGAGGTAGACTGGAATTGCATTTAAAGCATAGGAAAAGAGGCAGAACGTCCACAATGATGCACTTGGCCAAAAAGGGCGTATGCGTTTTTTCCTGAATATATTCAGGAAAAAACGCATACGCCCTTTTTGGCCAACCAAGCAAGCTTGCAAAGGAAATCTGCACTACAATGAAGTCTCACTTCCCCCCGGTCAAAAGGGCCATCTGAAAAAAGTGTAAAATCCAGAAAGGCAGGACAGGCCATGGAGAACTGGGAGCCTTGTTATGCTGATGGGCGGGATGTAAATGGCCAACAGCCACTCGGGAGAAGTGTATGGTGTTTCCTGAAACATCTAAAAAACAAAGCAACAGAGCCTAGGGCACTTCCACTTATGGTCCTATAGCTTAGTTAATTTAAAATCAAAAAGACACAGCCACCCCAAAAGTTGGGACGGTTCTTTTTACTGGAATCTCTTCTACGGCACAAGTTAAATATCCCGGAGAGCAAATAATGGATAAAGAAGTTGCGGTACTTATGTACAACAGAATACCACTCAGCAATGAAATCTATGTCACCAGGCCCGTAGCAGCATAATGAGTGGATTGAGGCACGATGATTCTAACTGAAATAAGTCACACAAAAAAAGAAACATTGTAAGGCATCACTAATACACGGAATGTGAACTTGGCTACACATGAACTGAATTACAAAACAGAACAGGGTCTCAAGTTTAGAAAACTAACTTATGCTTGCTTAAGGGGGAAGGTGAGTTGGGGTGCTGCATTAAACCAGAGTTTGAAATTAACACAGATACCGTTCCATAAGCCAAATATGGAATAGACAAGACCTACCCCTTGCTCAACGAAATGGATTCAACAATGAGGTATCACCTCACACCTGGTAGAATAGGCATCATAGAAAATCTACAAGCAAAAAATGCTGGAAAGGGTGTGGAGAAAAGGAACCCTCTTCCACTATTGTTGGGAATATAAATTGATACAGTCACTATGGAGAACAATATGGAATTTCTTAAGAAACTAACAATAGAATTACCATATGATACAGCAATCCCAGTACTGGACATATATCCAGACAAAACCATAAATCAAAAAGAGACATTCACCGCAATGTTCATTGCATCACTATTTACAATATCGAGGTAATGGAAGCAACCTAAATGCCCACAGACAGACGAATGCATAAAGCCGTGGTACATATATAAAATGGAATATTACTAAGCCACGAAAAGGAATGAAATTGGGTCATTTGTAGAGACGTCAATGCATCTAGAGACTGTCATACAGAGTGAAGTAAGTCAGAAAGAGAAAAACAAATCTTGTATATTCATGCATATATGTGGAACCTAGAAAACCTGTACAGATTAACCATTTTGCAAGGCATAAATAGAGCAACAGATGTAGACAACAAACGTATGGACAACAAGGGGGGAAAGCTGTTGGGGGGGGTGGTGGGAGGAGTTGAGAGACTGGGATTGGCATGTATACATTTATATGTATAAAATAGATAACCAATAAGAACCTGCTGTATAAAAATATAAAATAAAATTCAAAATTAAAAGGAAATAAAATTTAAAAATAGAAAAAACAATTATTCCCTTCACATACATGTATTTATATGAATAAATTATTTCCATGCTTATATCTGTAAATACAAAAAAGAGGAATAAAATCTACCTTGAACCCAAAACGAAAAAGAGAAAGAAAACACAGAACCCACCAGTTCCACAGAGGAAAACCGTATCAGGGCACTTGCTCCAGTTGTAAACAATTCTGAAGTTGGTCAGTGGTGGGGAATCGTCTCCCATTCAGCCAGCAGCCCCCACGCAACAAGCGTCCTCATTGCAAAGCTGGGGCACCGTGCCGAGGCATCTGTGAGTAAATGTGAGCTGAGCCCCAGGCCAGTTGCTGCTGAACTATTCCCACCCATCCCAGGTAAAACACCTGAATATATACAAGGACTTGAAAGCCTAGAGGGAGGGCCATAGAGCCACACGAGTGACAGCATGCCGGCCGACTTGGTGCCTGCAGGCCAGCCAGGATGGTCCTGGCCCTGGGTGCTCTTCTGGAAGATTTCCATTTCCCTGCCTGAGATACCCGTCCTGTCCCTGCCCCCACTGCTTGTTTCCTTCCTCACCTCTGCCCAGGGAGAAATTCCAGCAGCAGGTATGGGTGACACATCTTCTTCTTTAGCAGGTGGCAGCCTGGCAACTGCTGCAGAAAGTCCAGCAGAGCCCCACTCACACTGGGCCACCCACAAAGCCGTGGCCTCTCACTCCCTCCCACCAGCCCAGCCCCGAGACTGCTGACAGGGCAGAGGAAATGGCGTCAGGCATGGCTGCAGGGGCTCTTGCTGCCTGGAGTGGTATTTATAGTGATCTCAACCCAGGCACACCTGGGGAGGGCTGGCCGGCACGGTAAGGCTGCCCAGGTCAGCCAATCATCACCCCTCAGGGGCTCACAGTTGCAGAAAATGGAACTTGCTGAACCGGCCAGGTCCAAGGAACAGGTGTGGGCTCCTGAGAGTCAGGATAGACAAGGGGCTGCAGCTTTGGCTTGTTTTCTAATCATTTTATCTGGCCCATGAGTGGGAGACAACTTCAAGAAAACCCTCTCCTAATGAGAGGAACCCAGGAGTCAGGGAGAGGAGGGGTGGGTGGTGGTTGGAGACAGAGGCCTGGTGCCCCGGGTGCAGTGGAAGTCTCTGGAAGACCAGGTGGAGGGAGGCCTCACGGAGTGATGCCCAGGGTCACAGACCTGTCGCAGCTGCTGTTTGTTAGTTCAAGTCCTGCTCTGAGGTGCTCTGTGTCAGCTCTGAGCGACAGGTGAGCTGGGGGTGCTCTGCAATGAGGGTTATGTGCACGGTTCCTGTGTGCCCAGCCCTGCCACGGTACCTGCAAGGGTAGCTCTGTATCCTGGGAGGGGCCTGACCACGAGAGCCCTGTGGGCTGGGGTGGGGGTGGGGTACCTGCCCAGGTGAGCTCCATATTCTGGGATTGGTCTGACCACGAGAGCCCCATGGGCTGCTGGGGACCTGGTAAAGGATGTCAGGACAGTCAGTGAAGCCACCGAGGATATACCTCCAGTTGCTCCTAATTCCTACACCCTGCTGGTCATTCTACCAACCACCAGGACATGGTATTCTGTATTAGTCTTCAATGATGCCTTCTTTTGTATTCCATTAGTCCCAGAGTCACAAGAAATTTTGGCTTGTGAGTGGCAGGACTCAACATACAACTAAAACAATACTTCCGGGCCGTCTGGCCCCAAGGGTGCAAAAATTCCCACACCATCTTTGGGGAAAGCTTAGCTAAAGACCTAAAAGTTCTACCTCTGGAAAAGGAAACCCTCCTTCAATATGCAGACGACATTCTGATCGCCAGCCCTACTAAGGAGGCCTCTGAACTACCAAGCCAATAAAGGATAGAAGTTGTCCAAGAAAAAGCTCAAATATCACAGACTGCCGTGACCTGCCTGGGCTTCATTCTCACAGAAGGTTGGAGAAGTCCATCCCAGGAAAGGGAAGAAACCATTTTCAGCCTTACCCCTTTCTAAAACTAGAAGACAGCTTAGGGGTTCCTGGGGAGGCCAGGGTTTGCTGCTTCTGGATCCCTAACTACAGTCTACTAGCTGGGCCTCTATATGAAACACTGAAAGGAAAAGATGATGATCCTTTTGAATAGAATCCAGAAGTGGCCTTTCAAGAATGGAAAGAGCAGTCAATTCAGACCCTTGCCCTGGAACTCCCTAATTTAGCTAAACCCTTTGACCTTTACATTCCCGGTGAAAGGTGAATCGCCATTGGAGAATTAGTGCAAAACCTGGGACCACTTGAAATGGAACAATGCAAGAATGCCATCCAGGTAGGATAAACTATGGTCACCAAGGGGCTTGGCCCACTGCCACATCTGGCCAAGATACTGGCGGTATCTAAAACCCTGGAAATCAGCAGCCCAAAAGGCCACCTCCCTCCTAAGGGAAAAGGACCCCACGTGGTGATCCTAACCACCAACCATGCCCTGAAGTTGCAGGGTTCGCTCCGTGGGCACACCGACCTCGAGTGAGGAGGCCCTCCAACTCCAACATCCAGAGAGATAACCGGGGGCAACAGGGCACCATGACGACTCGTGTGAACATCACTTGACCTGGAGTTTCTCTCATAAAACAACAAGAGTGTGTCCCAAAAGAGTAGACTACTGCTTGCCGGACTTACTGCACCCAGAGGGGAGCTAATAATCTTGGCGGGGGAACCGTATATCACACTGTCACCATAGAAAAGCCTACAGACACCGTGATGATGGTGGCCAGTAAGACCGGCTGGACTCTTGTTTACTTCAAAAGGCTGTTGACTCAGTGGCCATCATGGTCCTTGATCACCACTGACCCTGGACTGTCTGGGAGTTGAGCGGGCAGGGCTCTGACACCTGGTGCTGTTTGTACGTTAATTCAGGGGCCTAATTGAAGAAAGCGCAGACTACTGGTCAGAGCATCTAGGCTGGCAGAAACGGTCGGCCTAAGGTGGCCGAACAAATGTGGGGCGGGGTGAAACCGGCCCCCACAGCGTCTCTGCACATCTCTTTCCTGGACCCTTAAAGGTCATTAGAATCTATAACACTTCCAATGCTGCTGCTCAGGTGGACGAGCAGGGAGGCAGGGGGCCTGGGGACAATCAACGTCACCTGGAGGCTGCTGGGGAGAAGCTCTGACCCTCGCCCCAGGGTATGAGGGCTCCCAACTCAGCACTCAGCAGTTACAGAAGAAGGGTCTGCACCCTCAGCACTCCAAGAATGAGGAACGGGACAAAAGGCAGAGGGGGGGGTTTGTCCCCAGCAAAGCCCATTAAAAATCCCTGGGAGATAAAAATAGAATCTGGGCAATAAAGTCAAGTCTAACCTTTTTTATCCTTTGTGCTTTGTCTAATTTCACGTGCTCCTAGGGTCCCGCATGCAGAGGTTCCACACCCGGCACTTCAGACCAGATTTCCTAGTGCAGAATGGCTGGGTCGACACCTCAGCTCCTGGGGCCCAGTGCAGACTCTGCGATATAGAGCCTGAGCTACAGCCAACCCGGCCCTCGAGAGCTCCGCCCCCTCCCTCCCACTGACTCTGACAGGATCTCTACACAGCAGCCCAGCCCACAGCCCACGGGGTAGTACATGCTCTCACCTCTCCATTCTCTGATCAAAATATAAAGTTTCCTTTGCTTGTGAACCAAACTCAGTCTCGATCTGTTGGCCCCAATGACACTGGGCAGGGGGACACTTGTTGGGGTCCACTCTGGAGGATCAGTAACAGAAATTGAGACTATTGTAACCTCAATGAACAGATGTGTGAGCCAAAGTGTAGTTAACATAGAACAGTGTATAAGGCTCGGGTAAAATAAGATGTTTCTAACACTTCCATTGGATATTTCCATCACTTTATTATAAGCAAGTTCAGTGAAAAGGTTTGTCTTATTTGTCAGCTCAATATTAGAGAAATGAAGTGATTTCTTTCCAAGGATGTACATCTAATAATCTTGGTTAAACCTTCAATCTTGTTTTAAATGCTTTTCCATTGAAAATGATACCTCTCTTTCAGCTCCCCCATTTCTGAGAAGTATAAAATCTTATAATTTATTATTACCAAAGGGGAAAGGTGGGAGGAGGGATAAATTAACAGTTTGGGATTAACACATACACACTGCTATGTATAAAATAGATCATCAACAAGGAACTACTGTATAGCACAGGGAACTACACTCAACATTTTGCAATAACCTATAAGGGGAAATAATCTGAAAAAGAATAGATATTTTTATTGACATCATCTATCAATGACAGTTAAAGTGTAACCTAAGGGAAGCTGGTGGTGAGTGCTTCTGACCCTGAAGACTTCAATCATCTAAAGTTTGGACTCTGCCTACTTCCCAAGGCCCTTAATGAACATATGTGTAGCCGTAGCTTAAAAAATTCCCCAGTTTGGGTTTCGGGGAGACACTGATTTTGAAAAAGCCCTGGTGTTCTCCTTACATGAATGGGACTCTTCCTACTGCTAAAACATGTCTGTCACACCCAGAGGATGGTATACCGTCTGATCGGGAAGAGTTTGGAAAAGGCATCTCATCTCCTCATCTCCTGGTGCTCGGGTTCACCCCTCCAGCGTCTTAACTAACAGTCTCCCCACTTGGAGATGTCAGCACTGTCAACATCCTGTTGCGTACAGTTTGGAATTTGTCCAGAGGATGAAGCGGAAGGATGAGGAACAATGAGAGACAAGTCCTACGTGTTCAGACAGGCACATGTCACTCTAATTTCCAATCAGGAAGACGAATTGACCAAAGGCTAGGGTTGCCCATGGAAACAGTATAGGGCTTGAGGAAATCCCGCTGCTTTGTGGCCAGTTCCCATAAACACAAGTTGAACAATAGAACTCAGGGGCAGTAAAATTCACAAAACTGCAGAGTTGAAAATATCCATCACTGAAAAATGTCTTGAGGAAAGTCAGAGAAAAGGACTTGTAAGCAAGGGAGAATGGCAGGAAAGGGATTTGAGGAGGTAGAAAGGACTCGCCATTAAGCACAAGAAAAGGAGCTGAACATTGCCAACATTGCAGTTGGCCAAAAAGGGTGTATGCGTTTTTTTGTGTATATATTCAAGAAAAGAGCGTACACCTTTTTAGCCAACCAAACAGGTGGGCACTGGAAGTCAATACTACAAAAGACATCACTTCGCATCAGTCAGAAGAGCCATCCTCATAAAGCGTAAACAACAGAAATGCAGGACAGGGCAAGGAGAAGAGGGAGCCCTGTGAGACTTATAGTGGAAATGTATATTGCCAACGGCCATTCTGGAGAAGTGTATTGTGTTTACTAAAGCATCTAAACAATGAGCTACAGAGCATAGGGCACTTGCACTCATGGGCGTATATCTTGGGAAAAACAAAAATCGAGAGGACACAGGCACCCCAATGTTTACCCCCTCTCTGTTTAAAAGATCCTCGACTAAGATATAACTTAAATGTCTCTGGAGGGAAAAAATGGATAGAGATGTGGTACTTAGGTAGAGTGGAATATTATTCAGCCTGGAAATCAATGAAATATGGCCAGCTGTAACAACTCTGGAGGAGTTACGTATGATCATTCTAAGTGACAGAATTCAAAAAGAAGAAGACACATATCATAAGATATCACTTAAAGGTGGAATCCAAAATGGCTACACATGAAATAAATTACAAAACAAAAACATAGTCAAATATGTAGAAAACACGCATAAGGCTGCTAAACGGGAAAGGTGGGGAGGGGTGAGGCATCATCCAGGAGGTTGAAATTAGCAAAGATACCATTCCAAATACCAAACTGATAATCAACAAGGCCTACACGGTAGCTAAAAGAACTGCACTCAGCACACTCAAGTCACCAGAAAAGAATATATACGACTGGTAAGAATCTGAAAAAGAATTTATTGATGTCTCTCTGTACGTGAATCAAGTGGATGTACAGCAGCAAGAAACAGAGCTTTGAAAATCAGCTGTAACCAATATAGTAATAAATTGAAAAAAATAAACGACAGAGAGACAGAGAAAACCTCTTACAACTTTTCCTCAGGGACGGTGATGCAACATGGATTGAACACATCTAGACCCACAGCAGGATGAGACATAAGGCTGGAAACTGTTTGCGCTAAGAGAAATGTGAGGTTGGGTGAGGAAATGCACACCCTTTAAAGTAATACTACCTGGTACCCATTCAATGGGTCCCAAATCTGCAGGTTCAAGGGATCTTCCTACAGCTAAAACATGCATGGAAAACCCAGAGGACTGTACACCATGTGATCGGGAGATGTGTCTAAAATGCACCTCATTTATCCTCTCCTGGTGCTCCTGTTCACCATTCCAGCCACGTTACTTAGAAGCTCCCCACTTGGAGAATCAGCACATTTAAACTTCTGTTTCACACATTTTGCAAATTGTGAGGAGGATGAACGGGAAGAGGGGGAACCAATGAGAGAAGAGTTGTAGGGGTTTGGACGGGCACATATCACTCTAATTTCCCATTAAGAATAAGAATTAAAAAAAGGCTCAGCCTGCCTCGCCGGAGCCAAAATAGGGCCTGAAGCAATCCTGCGCGTTTGAGGCCAGCTCACAAAAGAGCAACTTAAAACATGGAGCTCAGGGTCACTGCAATTCACAAACCTGCAGAGTTATAAATGAAAACTAACGTCCAAAAATATGTTGAGGTAAGGCAAAGAAGAGGATCTGAATGCAAGACAGAATTGCAAGAAACAGATTTCAAGAGATAGATTGGACTCGTCTTTAACGCACATGAAAAGCGGCAGAATTTCGACAATGATGCAGTTGGCCCAAAAGGGCGTATGCGATTTTTCCTGATTATATCCAGGAAAAAACGCATACGCACTTTATGGGCAACGAAGCAAGCAAGCAATGCAAATGTGCACAACAAAGAAGTCTCATTTCCCACCGGTCAAAAGGGCCATCCTAAAAAATTGTAAAAACCAGAAATGCAGGACAGGCCATGGAGAACAGGGAGCCTTTATATGCTGATGGGCAGTGTGTGAACTGCCGAGAGCCACTCTGGAGAAGTGTATGGTGGTTCCTAAATCATCTAAAAACAGAGCTACAGAGCATAGGACACTTCCAATCATGGGAGTATATCTAGGGAAGTCTAAAAATCAACAAGACACAAGCACACCACAGTTTAGGGCTACTCTGTTTACAAGAACCTCAACTTCAGTACACCTTAAATATCCCAGGAAAGAGAACAATGGATAAAGAAGATGTGGTACTTATGTACAATGGAATATCTCTTCACCATGAAATCAATGTAATAAGGCTAGTAGAAGGATAAAGAGTGGATTTAGGTCCGATAATACTACTTGAAATAAGTCAAACAGAAAAAGAAACATATCATAAGATATCACTTATAGAGGGAGGGTAAATATGGCTGCACAAGAAATGAATTACAGAACAGAACAGTGTCTCACATTTAGAAAACACACTTATGTCAGCTTAAGGGGAAAGGAGAGGTGGGGTGATGCATAAAACCAGAGTTTGAAATTAGCACAGATACCGTTCAAGAAACCAAATAGGTATTAGACAAGATCTACACCTTGCTCAATGAACTGGCCTCAACACACCCTATACACCGCAGAGAAATATATCTGAGTAATAAGAATCTTAAAACCCATGTATTGATATATCTCCATAAGGGAATCAAGTGTGTGCAGAGCGGCACAAACACAGCAGTGAAAATGAGCTAAACCCCATTATAGAAATAAATTTTAAAAACAAAACGCAGAAACAATGAAAGAGAGAAAAATTCTTACAAAATTCGCTCAGGGGCTGTGACGCAACCTGGATTGACCACATATAAACCCACAGCTGGATAAGACATAAGGCTGGACACTTGGGGCTGAGAGGATTGGTGAGCTTCGGTGAGCAACTGCCGAAAGTTTAATGCAATACTTCATGCTACTCATTCCAAGGGTCCCAACACTCCAGGTTGAAGGGAATCTTCCTACAGCTAAACCATGCTTGGGAAACCCAGCGACTGTTATACCATATGATCGGGAAAGGTTTCTAAAACGCACCACATTTTTCCTCTCCTGGGGCTCCGGATCGACATTCCAGCCGCTTTACTAACAACATCCCCACATGGAGAGTCAATGCCTTTAAGTTCTGGTATTGCACAGTCTTCAGTTAGTGCGGAGGATGAATGGGAATAGGGGGAACCAGTGAGAAACTAGCTGTAGCGGTTTCAATGGGCACATGTCACTCTAATTTCACATCAGTAAGAAGAATGAACCAAAGGCACAGCAAGGTGCCCCAGAAGAAGAATAGGGCTTCAAGGAATCCTGTGGTTATGGGGCAAGATCACAAAAGTAAGAGCTGAAAAATGGAGCTAAGGGCCACTGCAATTCAAAAACCTGACTTGCCCAAAAAGGGCGTATGTGTTTTTTCCTGAATATATTCAGGAAAAAACGCATACGCCCTTTTTGGCCAACCAAGCAAGCTTGCAAAGGAAATCTGCACTACAATGAAGTCTCAATTCCCCCTGGTCAAAAGGGCCATCTGAAAAAAGTGTAAAATCCATAAAGGCATGACAGGCCATGGAGAACTGGGAGCCATCTTATGCTGATGGGCAGGATGTAAATTGCCAACAGCCACTCTGGAGAAGTGTTTGGTGTTTCCTGAAACATCTAAAAAACAAAGCAACAGAGCCTAGGGCACTTCCACTTATGGTACTATAGTTTAGGGCAATTAAAATCAAAAAGACACAGCCACCCCAAAGTTTGGGATGGCTCTGTTTACAAGAACCTCATATACGGTACAAGTTCAATATTGCAGAAAGTGAAAAATGGATAAAGAAGTTGTGGTACTTACGTACAATGCAATATCACTCAGCAATGAAATCTATGTCATCAGGCCCGTAGCAGCATAATGAGTGGACTAAGTACGATGAATCTAACTGAAATAAGTCACACAGAAAAAGAAACATCATAAGGTATCACTAATACATGGAATGTAAACTTGGCTACACAGGAACTGAATTGCAAAACAGAACAGGGTCTCAAATTTAGAAAACCAACTTATGCTTGCTTAAGGGGAAAGGTGAGTTGGGGTGCTGCATAAAACCAGAGATTGAAATGAGCACAGATAAAGTTCCTTAAGCCAAATATGGAATAGACAAGAGCTACTCCTTGCTCAAGGAAATGGACTCAACACCCCATATTAAACGCCTAAGAATGTACCTGACTAGGAAGTATCTTAAAACCAATGGATTGCTATGTCTCCGAAAGAGAATCAAGCGAGTGTACAGGGGCATAAACGCAGCAGTGATAGGACTGGAGAGGTTCGGTGAGCAAATGAAGACCCTTTGAAATCATATTGCATGGTACCCATTCCACGGGTCTCAACTCTCCAGGTTTCAGGTATTCTTCCTCAGGTAAAACATGCATGTGGAACCCAGAGTATGATCAACCGTGTGATCGGGAGACGTGTTCCAATATGTGTCAGTTTCTATCCCCTGGTACTCGGGTGCAACATTCCAGACGCTTTACTAACACTCTCCCGACTTGGAGAGTCAGTGCCTTTAACCTCCTGTTTGGCCCAGTTTGCAATTTCTGCGGAAGATGAACAGGAATAGGGAGAACCATTGAGAGACTAGCTGGAGGTGTCTGGACGGGCAAATTTAACTCTCATTTCCCACCAGGAAGAGGAATTAACCAAAGGCTCAGCGTGCCGTGCCGGAACCAGATTAGGGCCTGAAGCAATCCTGCGGTGTTGCGGCCAGCTCACAAGAAAGCGAGTTGAAGCAAGGAGCTCAGGGGCACTGTAATTCACAAACCTGCAGAGTTATAAATGACAGCTATCGTCCAAAAATATACTGAAGTAAGGCTGCCAAGAGGACTTGAAAGCGGGGCAGAATTGCAAGAAACCGATTTCAGGAGGTAGACTGGATTTGCATTTAAAGCATAGGAAAAGAGGCAGAACGTCCACAATGATGCACTTGGCCAAAAAGGGCGTATGGTTTTTTCCTGAATATATTCAGGAAAAAACGCATACGCCCTTTTTGGCCAACCAAGCAAGCTTGAAAAGAAAATCTGCACTACAATGAAGTCTCACTTTCCCCCGGTCAAAAGGGCCATCTGAAAAAAGTGTGAAATCCAGAAAGGCAGGACAGGCCATGGAGAACTGGGAGCCTTGTTATGCTGATGGGCGTGATTTAAATTGCCAACAGCCATTCCAGAGAACTGTATGGTGTTTCCTGAAACATCTAAAAAAGAAAGCAACAGAGCCTAGGGCACTTCCACTTATGGTCCTATAGCTTAGGGAAATTAAAATCAAAAAGACAGAGCCACCCAAAATGTTGGGACGGCTCTGTTTACAAGAAACACATTTACGGTACAAGTTCAATATCGCAGAAAGTGAAAAATGGATAAAGAAGTTGTGGTACTTACGTACAATGCAATATCACTCAGCAATGAAATCTATGTCATCAGGCCCGTAGCAGCATAATGAGTGGATTCAGGTACGATGATTCTAACTGAAATAAGTCACACAGAAAAAGAAACATCATAAGATATCACTAATACACGGAATGTAAACTTGGCTACATAGAAACTGAATTACAAAACAGAACAGGGTCTCAAATTTAGAAACCCAACTTATGCTTGCTTAAGGGGAAAGGTGAGTTGGGGTGCTGCATAAAACCAGAGATTGAAATGAGCACAGATAAAGTTCCTTAAGCCAAATATGGAATAGACAAGAGCTACTCCTTGCTCAACTAAATGGATTCAACACCCCATATTAAACGCCTAAGAATATACCTGACTAGGAAGTATCTTAAAACCTATGCATTGCTATGTCTCCGAAAGAGAATCAAGCGTGTGTGCAGGGGCATAAACGCAGCAGTGATAGGATTGGAGAGGTTCGGTGAGCAAATGAAGACCCTTTGAAGTCATATTGCATGGTACCCATTCCACGGGTCTCAACTCTCCAGGTTTAAGGTATTCTTCCTTCAGCTAAAACATGCATGTGGAACCCAGAGTATGATCAACCGTGTGATCGGGAGGCGTGTTCCAATATGTGTCAGTTTTCGTCACCTGGTACTCGGGTGCAACATTCCAGATGCTTTACTAACACTCTCCCGACTTGGAGAGTCAGTGCCTTTAACCTCCTGTTTGGCCCAGTTTGCAATTTCTGCGGAAGATGAACAGGAATAGGGAGAACCAATGACAGACTAGCTGGAGGTGTCTGGACGGGCAAATTTAACTCACATTTCCCACCAGGAAGAGGAATTAACCAAAGGCTCAGCATGCCGTGCCGGAACCAGATTAGGGCCTGAAGCCATCCTGCGGTGTTGCGGCCAGCTCACGAGAAAGCGAGTTGAAGAAAGGAGCTCAGGGGCACTGTAATTCACAAACCTGCAGAGTTATAAATGACAGCTATCGTCCAAAAATATACTGAAGTAAGGCTGCCAAGAGGACTTGAAAGCGGGGCAGAATTGCAGGAAACCGATTTCAGGAGGTAGACTGGAATTGCATTTAAAGCATAGGAAAAGAGGCAGAACGTCCACAATGATGCACTTGGCCAAAAAGGGCGTATGCGTTTTTTCCTGAATATATTCAGGAAAAAACGCATACGCCCTTTTTGGCCAACCAAGCAAGCTTGCAAAGGAAATCTGCACTACAATGAAGTCTCACTTCCCCCCGGTCAAAAGGGCCATCTGAAAAAAGTGTAAAATCCAGAAAGGCAGGACAGGCCATGGAGAACTGGGAGCCTTGTTATGCTGATGGGTGGGATATAAATTGCCAACAGCCACTCGAGAGAAGTGTATGGTGTTTCCTGAAACATCTAAAAAACAAAGCAACAGAGCCTAGGGCACTTCCACTTATGGTCCTATAGCTTAGGGAAATTAAAATCAAAAAGACACAGCCACCCCAAAGGTTGGGACGGCTCTGTTTACAAGAACCTGGTTTACGGTACAAGTTCAATATCGCAGAAAGTGAAAAATGGATAAAGAAGTTGTGGTACTTACGTACAATGCAGTATCACTGAGCAAGGAAATCTATGTCATCAGGCCCGTAGCAGCATAGTGAGTGGATTCAGGTATGATGATTCTAACTGAAATAAGTCACACAGAAAAAGAAACATCATAAGATATCACTAATACACGGAATGTAAACTTGGCTACATAGGAACTGAATTACAATACAGAACAGGGTCTCAAATTTAGAAAATCAACTTATGCTTGCTTAAGGGGAAAGGTGAGTTGGGGTGCTGCATAAAACCAGAGATTGAAATGAGCACAGATAAAGTTCCTTAAGCCAAATATGGAATAGACAAGAGCTACTCCTTGCTCAACGAAATGGACTCAACACCCCATATTAAATGCCTAAGAGTGTACCTGACTAGGAACTATCTTAAAACCTATGGATTGCTATGTCTCCGAAAGAGAATCAAGCGTGTGTACAGGGGCATAAACGCAGCAGTGATAGGATTGGAGAGGTTCGGTGAGCAAATGAAGACCCTTTGAAGTCATATTGCATGGTACCCATTCCACGGGTCTCAACTCTCCAGGTTTAAGGTATTCTTCCTTCAGCTAAAACATGCATGTGGAACCCTGAGTATGATCAACCGTGTGATCGGGAGACGTGTTCAAGTATGTCTCAGTTTTCGTCCCCAGGTACTCGGGTGCAACATTCCAGACGCTTTACTAACACTCTCCCGACTTGGAGAGTCAGTGCCTTTAACCTCCTGTTTGGCCCAGTTTGCAATTTCTGCGGAAGATGAACAGGAATAGGGAGAACCAATGACAGACTAGCTGGAGGTGTCTGGACGGGCAAATTTAACTCTCATTTCCCACCAGGAAGAGGAATTAACCAAAGGCTCAGCGTGCCGTGCCGGAACCAGATTAGGGCCTGAAGCCATCCTGCGGTGTTGCGGCCAGCTCACGAGAAAGCGAGTTGAAGAAAGGAGCTCAGGGGCACTGTAATTCACAAACCTGCAGAGTTATAAATGACAGCTATCGTCCAAAAATATACTGAAGTAAGGCTGCCAAGAGGACTTGAAAGCGGGGCAGAATTGCAGGAAACCGATTTCAGGAGGTAGACTGGAATTGCATTTAAAGCATAGGAAAAGAGGCAGAACGTCCACAATGATGCACTTGGCCAAAAAGGGCGTATGCGTTTTTTCCTGAATATATTCAGGAAAAAACGCATACGCCCTTTTTGGCCAACCAAGCAAGCTTGCAAAGGAAATCTGCCCTACAATGAAGTCTCACTTCCCCCCGGTCAAAAGGGCCATCTGAAAAAAGTGTAAAATCCAGAAAGGCAGGACAGGCCATGGAGAACTGGGAGCCTTGTTATGCTGATGGGCGGGATGTAAATTGCCAACAGCCACTCGGGAGAAGTGTATGGTGTTTCCTGAAACATCTAAAAAACAAAGCAACAGAGCCTAGGGCACTTCCACTTATGGTCCTATAGCTTAGGGAAATTAAAATCAAAAAGACACAGCCACCCCAAAGGTTGGGACGGCTCTGTTTACAAGAACCTGGTTTACGGTACAAGTTCAATATCGCAGAAAGTGAAAAATGGATAAAGAAGTTGTGGTACTTACGTACAATGCAGTATCACTCAGCAATGAAATCTATGTCATCAGGCCCGTAGCAGCATAGTGAGTGGATTCAGGTATGATGATTCTAACTGAAATAAGTCACACAGAAAAAGAAACATCATAAGATATCACTAATACACGGAATGAAAACTTGGCTACACAGGAACAGAATTGCAAAACAGAAGAGGGTCTCAAATTTAGAAAACCAACTTATGCTTGCTTAAGGGGAAAGGTGAGTTGGGGTGCTGCATAAAACCAGAGATTGAAATGTGCACAGATAAAGTTCCTTAAGCCAAGTATGGAATAGACAAGAGCTACTCCTTGCTCAAGGAAATGGACTCAACACCCCATATTAAACGCCTGAGAATGTACCTGACTAGGAAGTATCTTAAAACCTATGGATTGCTATGTCTCCGAAAGAGAATCAAGCGTGTGTACAGGGGCATAAACGCAGCAGTGATAGGACTGGAGAGGTTCGGTGAGCAAATGAAGACCCTTTGAAATCATATTGCATGTTACCCATTCCACGGGTCTCAACTCTCCAGGTTTAAGGTATTCTTCCTTCAGCTAAAACATGCATGTGGAACGCAGAGTATGATCAACCGTGTGATTGGTAGACGTGTTCAAATATGTCTCAGTTTTCGTCCCCTGGTACTCGGGTGCAACATTCCAGACGCTTTACTAACACTCTCCCGACTTGGAGAGTCAGTGCCTTTAACCTCCTGTTTGGCCCAGTTTGCAATTTCTGCGGAAGATGAACAGGAATAGGGAGAACCAATGAGAGACTAGCTGGAGGTGTCTGGACGGGCAAATTTAACTCTCATTTCCCACCAGGAAGAGGAATTAACCAAAGGCTCAGCGTGCCGTGCCGGAACCAGATTAGGGCCTGAAGCCATCCTGCGGTGTTGCGGCCAGCTCACGAGAGAGCGAGTTGAAGAAAGGAGCTCAGGGGCACTGTAATTCACAAACCTGCAGAGTTATAAATGACAGCTATCGTCCAAAAATATACTGAAGTAAGGCTGCCAAGAGGACTTGAAAGCGGGGCAGAATTGCAGGAAACCGATTTCAGGAGGTAGACTGGAATTGCATTTAAAGCATAGGAAAAGAGGCAGAACGTCCACAATGATGCACTTGGCCAAAAAGGGCGTATGCGTTTTTTCCTGAATATATTCAGGAAAAAACGCATACGCCCTTTTTGGCCAACCAAGCAAGCTTGCAAAGGAAATGGGCACTACAATGAAGTCTCACTTCCCCCCGGTCAAAAGGGCCATCTGAAAAAAGTGTAAAATCCAGAAACACAGGATAGGCCATGGAGAACTGGGAGCCTTTTTATGCTGATGGGCGGGATGTAAATTGCCAACAGCCACTCTGGAGAAGTGTATGGTGTTTCCTGAAGCATCTAAAAAACAAAGCAACAGAGCCTAGGGCACTTCCACTTATGGTCCTATAGCTTAGGGAAATTAAAATCAAAAAGACACAGCCACCCCAAAGTTTGGCACGGCTCTGTTTACAAGAACCTGGTTTACGGTACAAGTTCAATATCGCAGAAAGTGAAAAATGGATAAAGAAGTTGTGGTACTTACGTACAATGCAGTATCACTCAGCAATGAAATCTATGTCATCAGGCCCGTAGCAGCATAATGAGTGGATTCAGGTACGATGATTCTAACTGAAATAAGTCACACAGGAAAAGAAACATCATAAGATATCACTAATACACGGAATGTAAACTTGGCTACATAGAAACTGAATTACAAAACAGAACAGGGTCTCAAATTTAGAAACCCAACTTATGCTTCCTTAAGGGGAAAGGTGAGTTGGGGTAATGCATAAAACCAGAGATTGAAATGAGCACAGATAAAGTTCCTTAAGCCAAATATGGAATAGACAAGAGCTATTCCTTGCTCAACGAAATGGACTCAACACCCCATATTAAACGCCTAATAATGTACCTGACTAGGAAGTATCTTAAAACCTATGGACTGCTATGTCTCCGAAAGAGAAACAAGCGAGTATACAGGGGCATAAACGCAGCAGTGATAGGATTGGAGAGGTTCGGTGAGCAAATGAAGACCCTTTGAAGTCATATTGCATGGTACCCATTCCACGGTTCTCAACTCTCCAGGTTTAAGGTATTCTTCCTTCAGCTAAAACATGCATGTGGAACCCTGAGTATGATCAACCGTGTGATCGGGAGACGTGTTCAAGTATGTCTCAGTTTTCGTCCCCTGGTACTCGGGTGCAACATTCCAGAGGCTTTACTAACACTCTCCCGACTTGGAGAGTCAGTGCCTTTCACCTCCTGTTTGGCCCAGTTTGCAATTTCTGCGGAAGATGAACAGGAATAGGGAGAACCAATGACAGACTAGCTGGAGGTGTCTGGACGGGCAAATTTAACTCTCATTTCCCACCAGGAAGAGGAATTAACCAAAGGCTCAGCGTGCCGTGCCGGAACCAGATTAGGGCCTGAAGCCATCCTGCGGGGTTGCGGCCAGCTCACGAGAAAGCGAGTTGAAGAAAGGAGCTCAGGGGCACTGTAATTCACAAACCTGCAGAGTTATAAATGACAGCTATCGTCCAAAAATATACTGAAGTAAGGCTGCCAAGAGGACTTGAAAGCGGGGCAGAATTGCAGGAAACCGATTTCAGGAGGTAGACTGGAATTGCATTTAAAGCATAGGAAAAGAGGCAGAACGTCCACAATGATGCACTTGGCCAAAAAGGGCATATGCGTTTTTTCCTGAATATATTCAGGAAAAAACGCATACGCCCTTTTTGGCCAACCAAGCAAGCTTGCAAAGGAAATCTGCCCTACAATGAAGTCTCACTTCCCCCCGGTCAAAAGGGCCATCTGAAAAAAGTGTAAAATCCAGAAAGGCAGGACAGGCCATAGAGAACTGGGAGCCTTGTTATGCTGATGGGCGGGATGTAAATTGCCAACAGCCACTCGAGAGAAGTGTATGGTGTTTCCTGAAGCATCTAAAAAATAAAGCAACAGAGCCTAGGGCACTTCCACTTATGGTCCTATAGCTTAGGGAAATTAAAATCAAAAAGACACAGCCACCCCAAAGGTTGGGACGGCTCTGTTTACAAGAACCTGGTTTACGGTACAAGTTCAATATCGCAGAAAGTGAAAAATGGATAAAGAAGTTGTGGTACTTACGTACAATGCAATATCACACAGCAATGAAATCTATGTCATCAGGCCCGTAGCAGCATAATGAGTGGATTCAGGTATGATGATTCTAACTGAAATAAGTCACACAGAAAAAGAAACATCATAAGATATCACTAATACACGGAATGAAAACTTGGCTACACAGGAACAGAATTGCAAAACAGAAGAGGGTCTCAAATTTAGAAAACCAACTTATGCTTGCTTAAGGGGAAAGGTGAGTTGGGGTGCTGCATAAAACCAGAGATTGAAATGTGCACAGATAAAGTTCCTTAAGCCAAGTATGGAATAGACAAGAGCTACTCCTTGCTCAAGGAAATGGACTCAACACCCCATATTAAACGCCTGAGAATGTACCTGACTAGGAAGTATCTTAAAACCTATGGATTGCTATGTCTCCGAAAGAGAATCAAGCGTGTGTACAGGGGCATAAACGCAGCAGTGATAGGACTGGAGAGGTTCGGTGAGCAAATGAAGACCCTTTGAACTCATATTGCATGGTACCCATTCCACGGGTCTCAACTCTCCAGGTTTAAGGTATTCTTCCTTCAGCTAAAACATGCATGTGGAACGCAGAGTATGATCAACCGTGTGATCGGGAGCCGTGTTCAAATATGTCTCAGTTTTCGTCCCCTGGTACTCGGGTGCAACATTCCAGACGCTTTACTAACACTCTCCCGACTTGGAGAGTCAGTGCCTTTACCCTCCTGTTTGGCCCAGTTTGCAATTTCTGCGGAAGATGAACAGGAATAGGGAGAACCAATGAGAGACTAGCTGGAGGTGTCTGGACGGGCAAATTTAACTCTCATTTCCCACCAGGAAGAGGAATTAACCAAAGGCTCAGCGTGCCGTGCCGGAGCCACATTAGGGCCTGAAGCAATCCTGCGGTGTTGCGGCCAGCTCACGAGAGAGCGAGTTGAAGAAAGTAGCTCAGGGGCACTGTAATTCACAAACCTGCAGAGTTATAAATGACAGCTATCGTCCAAAAATATACTGAAGTAAGGCTGCCAAGAGGACTTGAAAGCGGGGCAGAATTGCAGGAAACCGATTTCAGGAGGTAGACTGGAATTGCATTTAAAGCATAGGAAAAGAGGCAGAACGTCCACAATGATGCACTTGGCCAAAAAGGGCGTATGCGTTTTTTCCTGAATATATTCAGGAAAAAACGCATACGCCCTTTTTGGCCAACCAAGCAAGCTTGCAAAGGAAATGGGCACTACAATGAAGTCTCACTTCCCCCCGGTCAAAAGGGCCATCTGAAAAAAGTGTAAAATCCAGAAACACAGGATAGGCCATGGAGAACTGGGAGCCTTTTTATGCTGATGGGCGGGATGTAAATTGCCAACAGCCACTCGGGAGAAGTGTATGGTGTTTCCTGAAGCATCTAAAAAACAAAGCAACAGAGCCTAGGGCACTTCCACTTATGGTCCTATAGCTTAGGGAAATTAAAATCAAAAAGACACAGCCACCCCAAAGTTTGGCACGGCTGTGTTTACAAGAACCAGGTTTACGGTACAAGTTCAATATCGCAGAAAGTGAAAAATGGATAAAGAAGTTGTGGTACTTACGTACAATGCAATATCACTCAGCAAGGAAATCTATGTCATCAGGCCCGTAGCAGCATAATAGTGGATTCAGGTATGATGATTCTAACTGAAATAAGTCACACAGAAAAAGAAACATCATAAGATATCACTAATACACGGAATGTAAGCTTGGCTACATAGGAACTGAATTCCAAAACAGAACAGGGTCTCAAATTTAGAAAACCAACTTATGCTTCCTTAAGGGGAAAGGTGAGTTGGGGTGCTGCATAAAACCAGAGATTGAAATGAGCACAGATAAAGTTCCTTAAGCCAAATATGGAATAGACAAGAGCTACTCCTTGCTCAACGAAATGGACTCAACACCCCATATTAAATGCCTAAGAGTGTACCTGACTAGGAGGTATCTTAAAACCTATGGATTGCTATGTCTCCGAAAGAGAATCAAGCGTGTGTACAGGGGCATAAACGCAGCAGTGATAGGATTGGAGAAGTTCGGTGAGCAAATGAAGACCCTTTGAAGTCATATTGCATGGTACCCATTCCACGGGTCTCAACACTCCAGGTTTAAGGTATTCTTCCTTCAGCTAAAACATGCATGTGGAACCCAGAGTATGATCAACCGTGTGATCGGGAGACGTGTTCCAATATGTGTCAGTTTTCGTCCCCTGGTACTCGGGTGCAACATTCCAGACGCTTTACTAACACTCTCCCGACTTGGAGAGTCAGTGCCTTTAACCTCCTGTTTGGCCCAGTTTGCAATTTCTGCGGAAGATGAACAGGAATAGGGAGAACCAATGACAGACTAGCTGGAGGTGTCTGGACGGGCAAATTTAACTCTCATTTCCCACCAGGAAGAGGAATTAACCAAAGGCTCAGCGTGCCGTGCCGGAACCAGATTAGGGCCTGAAGCCATCCTGCGGTGTTGCGGCCAGCTCACGAGAAAGCGAGTTGAAGAAAGGAGCTCAGGGGCACTGTAATTCACAAACCTGCAGAGTTATAAATGACAGCTATCGTCCAAAAATATACTGAAGTAAGGCTGCCAAGAGGACTTGAAAGCGGGGCAGAATTGCAGGAAACCGATTTCAGGAGGTAGACTGGAATTGCATTTAAAGCATAGGAAAAGAGGCAGAACGTCCACAATGATGCACTTGGCCAAAAAGGGCGTATGCGTTTTTTCCTGAATATATTCAGGAAAAAACGCATACGCCCTTTTTGGCCAACCAAGCAAGCTTGCAAAGGAAATCTGCACTACAATGAAGTCTCACTTCCCCCCGGTCAAAAGGGCCATCTGAAAAAAGTGTAAAATCCAGAAAGGCAGGACAGGCCATGGAGAACTGGGAGCCTTGTTATGCTGATGGGCGGGATGTAAATTGCCAACAGCCACTCGGGAGAAGTGTACGGTGTTTCCTGAAACATCTAAAAAACAAAGCAACAGAGCCTAGGGCACTTTCACTTATGGAACTATAGTTTAGGACAATTAAAATCAAAAAGACACAGCCACCCCAAAGTTTGGGATGGCTCTGTTTACAAGAACCTCATATACGGTACAAGTTCAATATCGCAGAAAGTGAAAAATGGATAAAGAAGTTGTGGTACTTTCGTACAATGCAATATCACTCAGCAATGAAATCTATGTCATCAGGACTGTAGCAGCATAATGAGTGGACTAAGTACGATGAATCTAACTGAAATAAGTCACACAGAAAAAGAAACATCATAAGGTATCACTAATACACGGAATGTAAACTTGGCTACACAGGAACTGAATTCCAAAACAGAACAGGGTCTCAAATTTAAAAAACCAACTTATGCTTGCTTAAGGGGAAAGGTGAGTTGGGGTGCTGCATAAAACCAGAGATTGAAATGAGCACAGATAAAGTTCCTTAAGCCAAATATGGAATAGACAAGAGCTACTCCTTGCTCAACGAAATGGATTCAACACCCCATATTAAACACATAAAAATATACCTGACTAGGAAGAATCTTAAAACCTATGGATTGCTATGTCTCCGAAAGAGAATCAAGCGTGTGTACAGGGGCATAAACGCAGCAGTGATAGGATTGGAGAGGTTCGGTGAGCAAATGAAGACCCTTTGAAGTCATATTGCATGGTACCCATTCCACGGGTCTCAACTCTCCAGGTTTAAGGTATTCTTCCTTCAGCTAAAACATGCATGTGGAACCCTGAGTATGATCAACCGTGTGATCGGGAGACGTGTTCAAGTATGTCTCAGGTTTCGTCCCCAGGTACTCGGGTGCAACATTCCAGACGCTTTACTAACACTCTCCCGACTTGGAGAGTCAGTGCCTTTAACCTCCTGTTTGGCCCAGTTTGCAATTTCTGCGGAAGATGAACAGGAATAGGGAGAACCAATGAGAGACTAGCTGGAGGTGTCTGGACGGGCAAATTTAACTCTCATTTCCCACCAGGAAGAGGAATTAACCAAAGGCTCAGCGTGCCGTGCCGGAACCACATTAGGGCCTGAAGCAATCCTGCGGTGTTGCGGCCAGCTGACAAGAAAGCGAGTTGAAGAAAGGAGCTCAGGGGCACTGTAATTCACAAACCTGCAGAGTTATAAATGACAGCTATTGTCCAAAAATATACTGAAGTAAGGCTGCCAAGAGGACTTGAAAGCGGGGCAGAATTGCAGGAAACCGATTTCAGGAGGTAGACTGGAATTGCATTTAAAGCATAGGAAAAGAGGCAGAACGTCCACAATGATGCACTTGGCCAAAAAGGGCGTATGCGTTATTTCCTGAATATATTCAGGAAAAAACGCATACGCCCTTTTTGGCCAACCAAGCAAGCTTGCAAAGGAAATCTGCACTACAATGAAGTCTCACTTCCCCCCGGTCAAAAGGGCCATCTGAAAAAAGTGTAAAATCCAGAAAGGCAGGACAGGCCATGGAGAACTGGGAGCCTTGTTATGCTGATGGGCGGGATGTCAATTGCCAACAGCCACTCGGGAGAACTGTATGGTGTTTCCTGAAACATCTAAAAAACAAAGCAACAGAGCCTAGGGCACTTCCACTTATGGTCCTATAGCTTAGGGAAATTAAAATCAAAAAGACACAGCCACCCCAAAGGTTGGGACGGCTCTGTTTACAAGAACCTGGTTTACGGTACAAGTTCAATATCGCAGAAAGTGAAAAATGGATAAAGAAGTTGTGGTACTTACGTACAATGCAGTATCACTCAGCAATGAAATCTATGTCATCAGGCCCGTAGCAGCATAATGAGTGGATTCAGGTATGATGATTCTAACTGAAATAAGTCACACAGAAAAAGAAACATCATAAGATATCACTAATACACGGAATGTAAACTTGGCTACACAGGAACTGAATTACAAAACAGAAGAGGGTCTCAAATTTAGAAAACCAACTTATGCTTGCTTAAGGGGAAAGGTGAGTTGGGGTGCCGCATAAAACCAGAGATTGAAATGAGCACAGATAAAGTTCCTTAAGCCAAATATGTAATAGACAAGAGCTACTCCTTGCTCAACGAAATGGACTCAACACCCCATATTAAATGCCTAAGAGTGTACCTGACTAGGAAGTATCTTAAAACCTATGGATTGCTATGTCTCTGAAAGAGAATCAAGTGTGTGTACAGGGGCATAAACGCAGCAGTGATAGGATTGGAGAGGTTCGGTGGGCAAATGAAGACCCTTTGAAGTCATATTGCATGGTACCCATTCCACGGGTCTCAACTCTCCAGGTTTAAGGTATTCTTCCTTCAGCTAAAACATGCATGTGGAACCCAGAGTATGATCAACCGTGTGATCGGGAGACGTGTTCCAATATGTCTCAGTTTTCGTCCCCTGGTACTCGGGTGCAACATTCCAGACGCTTTACTAACACTCTCCCGACTTGGAGAGTCAGTGCCTTTAACCTCCTGTTTGGCCCAGTTTGCAATTTCTGCGGAAGATGAACAGGAATAGGGAGAACCAATGACAGACTAGCTGGAGGTGTCTGGACGGGCAAATTTAACTCTCATTTCCCACCAGGAAGAGGAATTAACCAAAGGCTCAGCGTGCCGTGCCGGAACCAGATTAGGGCCTGAAGCCATCCTGCGGGGTTGCGGCCAGCTCACGAGAAAGCGAGTTGAAGAAAGGAGCTCAGGGGCACTGTAATTCACAAACCTGCAGAGTTATAAATGACAGCTATCGTCCAAAAATATACTGAAGTAAGGCTGCCAAGAGGACTTGAAAGCGGGGCAGAATTGCAGGAAACCGATTTCAGGAGGTAGACTGGAATTGCATTTAAAGCATAGGAAAAGAGGCAGAACGTCCACAATGATGCACTTGGCCAAAAAGGGCGTATGCGTTTTTTCCTGAATATATTCAGGAAAAAACGCATACGCCCTTTTTGGCCAACCAAGCAAGCTTGCAAAGGAAATCTGCACTACAGTGAAGTCTCACTTCCCCCCAGTCAAAAGGGCCATCTGAAAAAAGTGTAAAATCCAGAAAGGCAGGACAGGCCATGGAGAACTGGGAGCCTTGTTATGCTGATGGGCGGGATGTCAATTGCCAACAGCCACTCGGGAGAAGTGTATGGTGTTTCCTGAAACATCTAAAAAACAAAGCAACAGAGCCTAGGGCACTTCCACTTATGGTCCTATAGCTTAGGGAAATTAAAATCAAAAGACACAGCCACCCCAAAGGTTGGGACGGCTCTGTTTACAAGAACCTGGTTTACGGTACAAGTTCAGTATCGCAGAAAGTGAAAAATGGATAAAGAAGTTGTGGTACTTACGTACAATGCAGTATCACTCAGCAATGAAATCTATGTCATCAGGCCCGTAGCAGCATAATGAGTGGATTCAGGTACGATGATTCTAACTGAAATAAGTCACACAGAAAAAGAAACATCATAAGATATCACTAATACACGGAATGTAACCTTGGCTACACAGGAACTGAATTACAAAACAGAACAGGGTCTCAAATTTAGAAAACCAACTTATCCTTGCTTAAGGGGAAAGGTGAGTTGGGGTGCTGCATAAAACCAGAGATTGAAATGAGCACAGATAAAGTTCCTTAAGCCAAATATGGAATAGACAAGAGCTACTCCTTGCTCAACGAAATGGACTCAACACCCCATATTAAATGCCTAAGAGTGTACCTGACTAGGAAGTATCTTAAACCCTATGGATTGCTATGTCTCTGAAAGAGAATCAAGTGTGTGTACAGGGGCATAAACGCAGCAGTGATAGGATTGGAGAGGTTCGGTGAGCAAATGAAGACCCTTTGAAGTCATATTGCATGGTACCCATTCCACGGGTCTCAACTCTCCAGGTTTAAGGTATTCTTCCTTCAGCTAAAACATGCATGTGGAACCCAGAGTATGATCAACCGTGTGATCGGGAGACGTGTTCCAATATGTGTCAGTTTTCGTCCCCTGGTACTCGGGTGCAACATTCCAGACGCTTTACTAACACTCTCCCGACTTGGAGAGTCAGTGCCTTTAACCTCCTGTTTGGCCCAGTTTGCAATTTCTGCGGAAGATGAACAGGGATAGGGAGAACCAATGAGAGACTAGCTGGAGGTGTCTGGACGGGCAAATTTAACTCTCATTTCCCACCAGGAAGAGGAATTAACCAAAGGCTCAGCGTGCCGTGCCGGAACCAGATTAGGGCCTGAAGCCATCCTGCGGTGTTGCGGCCAGCTCACGAGAAAGCGAGTTGAAGAAAGGAGCTCAGGGGCACTGTAATTCACAAACCTGCAGAGTTATAAATGACAGCTATCGTCCAAAAATATACTGAAGTAAGGCTGCCAAGAGGACTTGAAAGCGGGGCAGAATTGCAGGAAACCGATTTCAGGAGGTAGACTGGAATTGCATTTAAAGCATAGGAAAAGAGGCAGAACGTCCACAATGATGCACTTGGCCAAAAAGGGCGTATGCGTTTTTTCCTGAATATATTCAGGAAAAAACGCATACGCCCTTTTTGGCCAACCAAGCAAGCTTGCAAAGGAAATCTGCACTACAATGAAGTCTCACTTCCCCCCGGTCAAAAGGGCCATCTGAAAAAAGTGTAAAATCCAGAAAGGCAGGACAGGCCATGGAGAACTGGGAGCCTTGTTATGCTGATGGGCGGGATGTCAATTGCCAACAGCCACTCGGGAGAAGTGTATGGTGTTTCCTGAAACATCTAAAAAACAAAGCAACAGAGCCTAGGGCACTTCCACTTATGGTCCTATAGCTTAGGGAAATTAAAATCAAAAGACACAGCCACCCCAAAGGTTGGGACGGCTCTGTTTACAAGAACCTGGTTTTTGGTACAAGTTCAATATCGCAGAAAGTGAAAAATGGATAAAGAAGTTGTGGTACTTACGTACAATGCAGTATCACTCAGCAATGAAATCTATGTCATCAGGCCCGTAGCAGCATAATGAGTGGATTCAGGTACGATGATTCTAACTGAAATAAGTCACACAGAAAAAGAAACATCATAAGATATCACTAATACACGGAATGTAAACTTGGCTACACAGGAACTGAATTACAAAACAGAACAGGGTCTCAAATTTAGAAAACCAACTTATGCTTGCTCAAGGGGAAAGGTGAGTTGGGGTGCTGCATAAAACCAGAGATTGAAATGAGCACAGATAAAGTTCCTTAAGCCAAATATGCAATAGACAAGAGCTACTCCTTGCTCAACGAAATGGACTCAACACCCCATATTAAATGCCTAAGAGTGTACCTGACTAGGAAGTATCTTAAAACCTATGGATTGCTATGTCTCTGAAAGAGAATCAAGTGTGTGTACAGGGGCATAAACGCAGCAGTGATAGGATTGGAGAGGTTCGGTGGGCAAATGAAGACCCTTTGAAGTCATATTGCATGGTACCCATTCCACGGGTCTCAACTCTCCAGGTTTAAGGTATTCTTCCTTCAGCTAAAACATGCATGTGGAACCCAGAGTATGATCAACCGTGTGATCGGGAGACGTGTTCCAATATGTCTCAGTTTTCGTCCCCTGGTACTCGGGTGCAACATTCCAGACGCTTTACTAACACTCTCCCGACTTGGAGAGTCAGTGCCTTTAACCTCCTGTTTGGCCCAGTTTGCAATTTCTGCGGAAGATGAACAGGAATAGGGAGAACCAATGACAGACTAGCTGGAGGTGTCTGGACGGGCAAATTTAACTCTCATTTCCCACCAGGAAGAGGAATTAACCAAAGGCTCAGCGTGCCGTGCCGGAACCAGATTAGGGCCTGAAGCCATCCTGCGGGGTTGCGGCCAGCTCACGAGAAAGCGAGTTGAAGAAAGGAGCTCAGGGGCACTGTAATTCACAAACCTGCAGAGTTATAAATGACAGCTATCGTCCAAAAATATACTGAAGTAAGGCTGCCAAGAGGACTTGAAAGCGGGGCAGAATTGCAGGAAACCGATTTCAGGAGGTAGACTGGAATTGCATTTAAAGCATAGGAAAAGAGGCAGAACGTCCACAATGATGCACTTGGCCAAAAAGTGCGTATGCGTTTTTTCCTGAATATATTCAGGAAAAAACGCATACGCCCTTTTTGGCCAACCAAGCAAGCTTGCAAAGGAAATCTGCACTACAATGAAGTCTCACTTCCCCCCGGTCAAAAGGGCCATCTGAAAAAAGTGTAAAATCCAGAAAGGCAGGACAGGCCATGGAGAACTGGGAGCCTTGTTATGCTGATGGGCGGGATGTAAATTGCCAACAGCCACTCGGGAGAAGTGTATGGTGTTTCCTGAAACATCTAAAAAACAAAGCAACAGAGCCTAGGGCACTTCCACTTATGGTCCTATAGCTTAGGGAAATTAAAATCAAAAGACACAGCCACCCCAAAGGTTGGGACGGCTCTGTTTACAAGAACCTGGTTTACGGTACAAGTTCAGTATCGCAGAAAGTGAAAAATGGATAAAGAAGTTGTGGTACTTACGTACAATGCAGTATCACTCAGCAAGGAAATCTATGTCATCAGGCCCGTAGCAGCATAATGAGTGGATTCAGGTATGATGATTCTAACTGAAATAAGTCACACAGAAAAAGAAACATCATAAGATATCACTAATACACGGAATGTAAACTTGGCTACACAGGAACTGAATTACAAAACAGAACAGGGTCTCAAATTTGGAAAACCAACTTATGCTTGCTTAAGGGGAAACGTGAGTTGGGGTGCTGCATAAAACCAGAGATTGAAATGAGCACAGATAAAGTTCCTTAAGCCAAATATGGAATAGACAAGAGCTACTCCTTGCTCAACGAAATGGACTCAACACCCCATATTAAATGCCTAAGAGTGTACCTGACTAGGAAGTATCTTAAAACCTATGGATTGCTATGTCTCCTAAAGAGAATCAAGCGTGTGTACAGGGGCATAAACGCAGCAGTGATAGGACTGGAGAGGTTCGGTGAGCAAATGAAGACCCTTTGAAGTCATATTGCATGGAACCCATTCCACGGGTCTCAACTCTCCAGGTTTAAGGTATTCTTCCTTAAGCTAACACATGCATGTGGAACCCAGAGTATGATCAACCGTGTGATCGGGAGACGTGTTCCAATATGTGTCAGTTTTCGTCCCCTGGAACTCGGGTGCAACATTCCAGACGCTTTACTAACACTCTCCCGACTTGGAGAGTCAGTGCCTTTAACCTCCTGTTTGGCCCAGTTTGCAATTTCTGCGGAAGATGAACAGGAATAGGGAGAACCAATGACAGACTAGCTGGAGGTGTCTGGACGGGCAAATTTAACTCTCATTTCCCACCAGGAAGAGGAATTAACCAAAGGCTCAGCGTGCCGTGCCGGAACCAGATTAGGGCCTGAAGCCATCCTGCGGTGTTGCGGCCTGCTCACGAGAAAGCGAGTTGAAGAAAGGAGCTCAGGGGCACTGTAATTCACAAACCTGCAGAGTTATAAATGACAGCTATCGTCCAAAAATATACTGAAGTAAGGCTGCCAAGAGGACTTGAAAGCGGGGCAGAATTGCAGGAAACCGATTTCAGGAGGTAGACTGGAATTGCATTTAAAGCATAGGAAAAGAGGCAGAACGTCCACAATGATGCACTTGGCCAAAAAGGGCGTATGCGTTTTTTCCTGAATATATTCAGGAAAAAACGCATACGCCCTTTTTGGCCAACCAAGCAAGCTTGCAAAGGAAATCTGCACTACAATGAAGTCTCACTTCCCCCCGGTCAAAAGGGCCATCTGAAAAAAGTGTAAAATCCAGAAAGGCAGGACAGGCCATGGAGAACTGGGAGCCTTGTTATGCTGATGGGCGGGATGTAAATTGCCAACAGCCACTCGGGAGAAGTGTATGGTGTTTCCTGAAACATCTAAAAAACAAAGCAACAGAGCCTAGGGCACTTCCACTTATGGTCCTATAGCTTAGGGAAATTAAAATCAAAAAGACACAGCCACCCCAAAGGTTGGGACGGCTCTGTTTACAAGAACCTGGTTTACGGTACAAGTTCAATATCGCAGAAAGTGAAAAATGGATAAAGAAGTTGTGGTACTTACGTACAATGCAGTATCACTCAGCAAGGAAATCTATGTCATCAGGCCCGTAGCAGCATAATGAGTGGATTCAGGTATGATGATTCTAACTGAAATAAGTCACACAGAAAAAGAAACATCATAAGATATCACTAATACACGGAATGTAAACTTGGCTACACAGGAACTGAATTACAAAACAGAACAGGGTCTCAAATTTGGAAAACCAACTTATGCTTGCTTAAGGGGAAAGGTGAGTTGGGGTGCTGCATAAAACCAGAGATTGAAATGAGCACAGATAAAGTTCCTTAAGCCAAATATTGAATAGACAAGAGCTACTCCTTGCTCAACGAAATGGACTCAACACCCCATATTAAATGCCTAAGAGTGTACCTGACTAGGAAGTATCTTAAAACCTATGGATTGCTATGTCTCCGAAAGAGAATCAAGCGTGTGTACAGGGGCATAAACGCAGCAGTGATAGGACTGGAGAGGTTCGGTGAGCAAATGAAGACCCTTTGAAGTCATATTGCATGGTACCCATTCCACGGGTCTCAACTCTCCAGGTTTAAGGTATTCTTCCTTCAGCTAAAACATGCATGTGGAACCCAGAGTATGATCAACCGTGTGATCGGGAGACGTGTTCCAATACGTCTCAGTTTTTGTCCCCTGGTACTCGGGTGCAACATTCCAGACGCTTTACTAACACTCTCCCGACTTGGAGAGTCAGTGCCTTTAACCTCCTGTTTGGCCCAGTTTGCAATTTCTGCAGAAGATGAACAGGAATAGGCAGAACCAATGACAGACTAGATGGAGGTGTCTGGACGGGCAAATTTAACTCTCATTTCCCACCAGGAAGAGGAATTAACCAAAGGCTCAGCGTGCCGTGCCGGAACCAGATTAGGGCCTGAAGCCATCCTGCGGTGTTGCGGCCAGCTCACGAGAAAGCGAGTTGAAGAAAGGAGCTCAGGGGCACTGTAATTCACAAACCTGCAGAGTTATAAATGACAGCTATCGTCCAAAAATATACTGAAGTAAGGCTGCCAAGAGGACTTGAAAGCGGGGCAGAATTGCAGGAAACCGATTTCAGGAGGTAGACTGGAATTGCATTTAAAGCATAGGAAAAGAGGCAGAACGTCCACAATGATGCACTTGGCCAAAAAGTGCGTATGCGTTTTTTCCTGAATATATTCAGGAAAAATCGCATACGCCCTTTTTGGCCAACCAAGCAAGCTTGCAAAGGAAATCTGCACTACAATGAAGTCTCACTTCCCCCCGGTCAAAAGGGCCATCTGAAAAAAGTGTAAAATCCAGAAAGGCAGGACAGGCCATGGAGAACTGGGAGCCTTGTTATGCTGATGGGCGGGATGTAAATTGCCAACAGCCACTCGGGAGAAGTGTATGGTGTTTCCTGAAACATCTAAAAAACAAAGCAACAGAGCCTAGGGCACTTCCACTTATGGTCCTATAGCTTAGGGAAATTAAAATCAAAAGACACAGCCACCCCAAAGGTTGGGACGGCTCTGTTTACAAGAACCTGGTTTACGGTACAAGTTCAATATCGCAGAAAGTGAAAAATGGATAAAGAAGTGGTGGTACTTACGTACAATGCAATATCACACAGCAATGAAATCTATGTCATCAGGCCCGTAGCAGCATAATGAGTGGATTCAGGTATGATGATTCTAACTGAAATAAGTCACACAGAAAAAGAAACATCATAAGATATCACTAATACACGGAATATAAACTTGGCTACACAGGAACTGAATTGCAAAACAGAACAGGGACTCAAATTTAGAAAACCAACTTATGCTTGCTTAAGGGGAAAGGTGAGTTGGGGAGTTGCAGAAAACCAGAGATTGAAATGAGCACAGATAAAGTTCCTTAAGCCAAGTATGTAATAGACAAGAGCTACTCCTTGCTCAAGGAAATGGACTCAACACCCCATATTAAACGCCTAAGAGTGTACCTGACTAGGAAGTATCTTAAAACCTATGGATTGCTATGTCTCCGAAAGAGAATCAAGCGTGTGTACAGGGCCATAAACGCAGCAGTGATAGATATGGAGAGTTTCGGTGAGCAAATGAAGACCCTTTGAAGTCATATTGCATGGTACCCATTCCACGGGTCTCAACTCTCCAGGTTTAAGGTATTCTTCCTTCAGCTAAAACATGCATGTGGAACCCAGAGTATGATCAACCGTGTGATCGGGAGACGTGTTCCAATATGTCTCAGTTTTCGTCCCCTGGTACTCGGGTGCAACATTCCAGACGCTTTACTAACACTCTCCCGACTTGGAGAGTCAGTGCCTTTAACCTCCTGTTTGGCCCAGTTTGCAATTTCTGCGGAAGATGAACCTGAATAGGCAGAACCAATGACAGACTAGCTGGAGGTGTCTGGACGGGCAAATTTAACTCTCATTTCCCACCAGGAAGAGGAATTAACCAAAGGCTCAGCGTGCCGTGCCGGAACCAGATTAGGGCCTGAAGCCTTCCTGCGGTGTTGCGGCCAGCTCACGAGAAAGCAAGTTGAAGAAAGGAGCTCAGGGGCACTGTAATTCACAAACCTGCAGAGTTATAAATGACAGCTTTCGTCCAAAAATATACTGAAGTAAGGCTGCCAAGAGGACTTGAAAGCGGGGCAGAATTGCAGGAAACCGATTTCAGGAGGTAGACTGGAATTGCATTTAAAGCATAGGAAAAGAGGCAGAACGTCCACAATGATGCACTTGGCCAAAAAGGGCGTATGCGTTATTTCCTGAATATATTCAGGAAAAAACGCATACGCCCTTTTTGGCCAACCAAGCAAGCTTGCAAAGGAAATCTGCACTACAATGAAGTCTCACTTCCCCCCGGTCAAAAGGGCCATCTGAAAAAAGTGTAAAATCCAGAAAGGCAGGACAGGCCATGGAGAACTGGGAGCCTTGTTATGCTGATGGGCGGGATGTCAATTGCCAACAGCCACTCGGGAGAAGTGTATGGTGTTTCCTGAAACATCTAAAAAACAAAGCAACAGAGCCTAGGGCACTTCCACTTATGGTCCTATAGCTTAGGGAAATTAAAATCAAAAAGACACAGCCACCCCAAAGGTTGGGACGGCTCTGTTTACAAGAACCTGGTTTACGGTACAAGTTCAATATCGCAGAAAGTGAAAAATGGATAAAGAAGTTGTGGTACTTACGTACAATGCAGTATCACTCAGCAATGAAATCTATGTCATCAGGCCCGTAGCAGCATAATGAGTGGATTCAGGTATGATGATTCTAACTGAAATAAGTCACACAGAAAAAGAAACATCATAAGATATCACTAATACACGGAATGTAAACTTGGCTACACAGGAACTGAATTACAAAACAGAAGAGGGTCTCAAATTTAGAAAACCAACTTATGCTTGCTTAAGGGGAAAGGTGAGTTGGGGTGCCGCATAAAACCAGAGATTGAAATGAGCACAGATAAAGTTCCTTAAGCCAAATATGTAATAGACAAGAGCTACTCCTTGCTCAACGAAATGGATTCAACACCCCATATTAAACACATAAAAATATACCTGACTAGGAAGAATCTTAAAACCTATGGATTGCTATGTCTCCGAAAGAGAATCAAGCGTGTGTACAGGGGCATAAACGCAGCAGTGATAGGATTGGAGAGGTTCGGTGAGCAAATGAAGACCCTTTGAAGTCATATTGCATGGTACCCATTCCACGGGTCTCAACTCTCCAGGTTTAAGGTATTCTTCCTTCAGCTAAAACATGCATGTGGAACCCTGAGTATGATCAACCGTGTGATCGGGAGACGTGTTCAAGTATGTCTCAGGTTTCGTCCCCAGGTACTCGGGTGCAACATTCCAGACGCTTTACTAACACTCTCCCGACTTGGAGAGTCAGTGCCTTTAACCTCCTGTTTGGCCCAGTTTGCAATTTCTGCGGAAGATGAACAGGAATAGGGAGAACCAATGAGAGACTAGCTGGAGGTGTCTGGACGGGCAAATTTAACTCTCATTTCCCACCAGGAAGAGGAATTAACCAAAGGCTCAGCGTGCCGTGCCGGAACCACATTAGGGCCTGAAGCAATCCTGCGGTGTTGCGGCCAGCTGACAAGAAAGCGAGTTGAAGAAAGGAGCTCAGGGGCACTGTAATTCACAAACCTGCAGAGTTATAAATGACAGCTATTGTCCAAAAATATACTGAAGTAAGGCTGCCAAGAGGACTTGAAAGCGGGGCAGAATTGCAGGAAACCGATTTCAGGAGGTAGACTGGAATTGCATTTAAAGCATAGGAAAAGAGGCAGAACGTCCACAATGATGCACTTGGCCAAAAAGGGCGTATGCGTTATTTCCTGAATATATTCAGGAAAAAACGCATACGCCCTTTTTGGCCAACCAAGCAAGCTTGCAAAGGAAATCTGCACTACAATGAAGTCTCACTTCCCCCCGGTCAAAAGGGCCATCTGAAAAAAGTGTAAAATCCAGAAAGGCAGGACAGGCCATGGAGAACTGGGAGCCTTGTTATGCTGATGGGCGGGATGTCAATTGCCAACAGCCACTCGGGAGAACTGTATGGTGTTTCCTGAAACATCTAAAAAACAAAGCAACAGAGCCTAGGGCACTTCCACTTATGGTCCTATAGCTTAGGGAAATTAAAATCAAAAAGACACAGCCACCCCAAAGGTTGGGACGGCTCTGTTTACAAGAACCTGGTTTACGGTACAAGTTCAATATCGCAGAAAGTGAAAAATGGATAAAGAAGTTGTGGTACTTACGTACAATGCAGTATCACTCAGCAATGAAATCTATGTCATCAGGCCCGTAGCAGCATAATGAGTGGATTCAGGTATGATGATTCTAACTGAAATAAGTCACACAGAAAAAGAAACATCATAAGATATCACTAATACACGGAATGTAAACTTGGCTACACAGGAACTGAATTACAAAACAGAAGAGGGTCTCAAATTTAGAAAACCAACTTATGCTTGCTTAAGGGGAAAGGTGAGTTGGGGTGCCGCATAAAACCAGAGATTGAAATGAGCACAGATAAAGTTCCTTAAGCCAAATATGTAATAGACAAGAGCTACTCCTTGCTCAACGAAATGGATTCAACACCCCATATTAAACACATAAAAATATACCTGACTAGGAAGAATCTTAAAACCTATGGATTGCTATGTCTCCAAAAGAGAATCAAGCGTGTGTACAGGGGCATAAACGCAGCAGTGATAGGATTGGAGAGGTTCGGTGAGCAAATGAAGACCCTTTGAAGTCATATTGCATGGTACCCATTCCACGGGTCTCAACTCTCCAGGTTTAAGGTATTCTTCCTTCAGCTAAAACATGCATGTGGAACCCTGAGTATGATCAACCGTGTGATCGGGAGACGTGTTCAAGTATGTCTCAGGTTTCGTCCCCAGGTACTTGGGTGCAACATTCCAGATGCTTTACTAACACTCTCCCGACTTGGAGAGTCAGTGCCTTTAACCTCCTGTTTGGCCCAGTTTGCAATTTCTGCGGAAGATGAACAGGAATAGGGAGAACCAATGAGAGACTAGCTGGAGGTGTCTGGACGGGCAAATTTAACTCTCATTTCCCACCAGGAAGAGGAATTAACCAAAGGCTCAGCGTGCCGTGCCGGAACCACATTAGGGCCTGAAGCAATCCTGCAGTGTTGCGGCCAGCTGACAAGAAAGCGAGTTGAAGAAAGGAGCTCAGGGGCACTGTAATTCACAAACCTGCAGAGTTATAAATGACAGCTATCGTCCAAAAATATACTGAAGTAAGGCTGCCAAGAGGACTTGAAAGCGGGGCAGAATTGCAGGAAACCGATTTCAGGAGGTAGACTGGAATTGCATTTAAAGCATAGGAAAAGAGGCAGAACGTCCACAATGATGCACTTGGCCAAAAAGGGCGTATGCGTTTTTTCCTGAATATATTCAGGAAAAAACGCATACGCCCTTTTTGGCCAACCAAGCAAGCTTGCAAAGGAAATGTGCACTACAATGAAGTCTCACTTCTCCCCGGTCAAAAGGGCCATCTGAAAAAAGTGTAAAATCCAGAAAGGCAGGACAGGCCATGGAGAACTGGGAGCCTTGTTATGCTGATGGGCGGGATGTAAATTGCCAACAGCCACTCGGGAGAAGTGTATGGTGTTTCCTGAAACATCTAAAAAACAAAGCAACAGAGCCTAGGGCACTTCCACTTATGGTCCTATAGCTTAGGGAAATTAAAATCAAAAAGACACCGCCACCCCAAAGGTTGGGACGGCTCTGTTTACAAGAACCTGGTTTACGGTACAAGTTCAATATCGCAGAAAGTGAAAAATGGATAAAGAAGTTGTGGTACTTACGTACAATGCAGTATCACTCAGCAATGAAATCTATGTCATCAGGCCCGTAGCAGCATAATGAGTGGATTCAGGTACGATGATTCTAACTGAAATAAGTCACACAGGAAAAGAAACATCATAAGATATCACTAATACACGGAATGTAAACTTGGCTACACAGGAACTGAATTACAAAACAGAACAGGTTCTCTAATCTAGAAACCCAACTTATGCTTGCTTAAGGGGAAAGGTGAGTTGGGGTGCTGCATAAAACCAGAGATTGAAATGAGCACAGATAAAGTTCCTTAAGCCAAATATGGAATAGACAAGAGCTACTCCTTGCTCAACGAAATGGACTCAACACCCCATATTAAATGCCTAAGAGTGTACCTGACTAGGAAGTATCTTAAAACCTATGGATTGCTATGTCTCTGAAAGAGAATCAAGTGTGTGTACAGGGGCATAAACGCAGCAGTGATAGGATTGGAGAGGTTCGGTGGGCAAATGAAGACCCTTTGAAGTCATATTGCATGGTACCCATTCCACGGGTCTCAACTCTCCAGGTTTAAGGTATTCTTCCTTCAGCTAAAACATGCATGTGGAACCCAGAGTATGATCAACCGTGTGATCGGGAGACGTGTTCCAATATGTCTCAGTTTTCCTCCCCTGGTACTCGGGTGCAACATTCCAGACGCTTTACTAACACTCTCCCGACTTGGAGAGTCAGTGCCTTTAACCTCCTGTTTGGCCCAGTTTGCAATTTCTGCGGAAGATGAACAGGAATAGGGAGAACCAATGACAGACTAGCTGGAGGTGTCTGGACGGGCAAATTTAACTCTCATTTCCCACCAGGAAGAGGAATTAACCAAAGGCTCAGCGTGCCGTGCCGGAACCAGATTAGGGCCTGAAGCCATCCTGCGGGGTTGCGGCCAGCTCACGAGAAAGCGAGTTGAAGAAAGGAGCTCAGGGGCACTGTAATTCACAAACCTGCAGAGTTATAAATGACAGCTATCGTCCAAAAATATACTGAAGTAAGGCTGCCAAGAGGACTTGAAAGCGGGGCAGAATTGCAGGAAACCGATTTCAGGAGGTAGACTGGAATTGCATTTAAAGCATAGGAAAAGAGGCAGAACGTCCACAATGATGCACTTGGCCAAAAAGGGCGTATGCGTTTTTTCCTGAATATATTCAGGAAAAAACGCATACGCCCTTTTTGGCCAACCAAGCAAGCTTGCAAAGGAAATCTGCACTACAGTGAAGTCTCACTTCCCCCCAGTCAAAAGGGCCATCTGAAAAAAGTGTAAAATCCAGAAAGGCAGGACAGGCCATGGAGAACTGGGAGCCTTGTTATGCTGATGGGCGGGATGTCAATTGCCAACAGCCACTCGGGAGAAGTGTATGGTGTTTCCTGAAACATCTAAAAAACAAAGCAACAGAGCCTAGGGCACTTCCACTTATGGTCCTATAGCTTAGGGAAATTAAAATCAAAAGACACAGCCACCCCAAAGGTTGGGACGGCTCTGTTTACAAGAACCTGGTTTACGGTACAAGTTCAGTATCGCAGAAAGTGAAAAATGGATAAAGAAGTTGTGGTACTTACGTACAATGCAGTATCACTCAGCAATGAAATCTATGTCATCAGGCCCGTAGCAGCATAATGAGTGGATTCAGGTACGATGATTCTAACTGAAATAAGTCACACAGAAAAAGAAACATCATAAGATATCACTAATACACGGAATGTAACCTTGGCTACACAGGAACTGAATTACAAAACAGAACAGGGTCTCAAATTTAGAAACCCAACTTATCCTTGCTTAAGGGGAAAGGTGAGTTGGGGTGCTGCATAAAACCAGAGATTGAAATGAGCACAGATAAAGTTCCTTAAGCCAAATATGGAATAGACAAGAGCTACTCCTTGCTCAACGAAATGGACTCAACACCCCATATTAAATGCCTAAGAGTGTACCTGACTAGGAAGTATCTTAAACCCTATGGATTGCTATGTCTCTGAAAGAGAATCAAGTGTGTGTACAGGGGCATAAACGCAGCAGTGATAGGATTGGAGAGGTTCGGTGAGCAAATGAAGACCCTTTGAAGTCATATTGCATGGTACCCATTCCACGGGTCTCAACTCTCCAGGTTTAAGGTATTCTTCCTTCAGCTAAAACATGCATGTGGAACCCAGAGTATGATCAACCGTGTGATCGGGAGACGTGTTCCAATATGTGTCAGTTTTCGTCCCCTGGTACTCGGGTGCAACATTCCAGACGCTTTACTAACACTCTCCCGACTTGGAGAGTCAGTGCCTTTAACCTCCTGTTTGGCCCAGTTTGCAATTTCTGCGGAAGATGAACAGGGATAGGGAGAACCAATGAGAGACTAGCTGGAGGTGTCTGGACGGGCAAATTTAACTCTCATTTCCCACCAGGAAGAGGAATTAACCAAAGGCTCAGCGTGCCGTGCCGGAACCAGATTAGGGCCTGAAGCCATCCTGCGGTGTTGCGGCCAGCTCACGAGAAAGCGAGTTGAAGAAAGGAGCTCAGGGGCACTGTAATTCACAAACCTGCAGAGTTATAAATGACAGCTATCGTCCAAAAATATACTGAAGTAAGGCTGCCAAGAGGACTTGAAAGCGGGGCAGAATTGCAGGAAACCGATTTCAGGAGGTAGACTGGAATTGCATTTAAAGCATAGGAAAAGAGGCAGAACGTCCACAATGATGCACTTGGCCAAAAAGGGCGTATGCGTTTTTTCCTGAATATATTCAGGAAAAAACGCATACGCCCTTTTTGGCCAACCAAGCAAGCTTGCAAAGGAAATCTGCACTACAATGAAGTCTCACTTCCCCCCGGTCAAAAGGGCCATCTGAAAAAAGTGTAAAATCCAGAAAGGCAGGACAGGCCATGGAGAACTGGGAGCCTTGTTATGCTGATGGGCGGGATGTCAATTGCCAACAGCCACTCGGGAGAAGTGTATGGTGTTTCCTGAAACATCTAAAAAACAAAGCAACAGAGCCTAGGGCACTTCCACTTATGGTCCTATAGCTTAGGGAAATTAAAATCAAAAGACACAGCCACCCCAAAGGTTGGGACGGCTCTGTTTACAAGAACCTGGTTTTCGGTACAAGTTCAATATCGCAGAAAGTGAAAAATGGATAAAGAAGTTGTGGTACTTACGTACAATGCAGTATCACTCAGCAATGAAATCTATGTCATCAGGCCCGTAGCAGCATAATGAGTGGATTCAGGTACGATGATTCTAACTGAAATAAGTCACACAGAAAAAGAAACATCATAAGATATCACTAATACACGGAATGTAAACTTGGCTACACAGGAACTGAATTACAAAACAGAACAGGGTCTCAAATTTAGAAAACCAACTTATGCTTGCTTAAGGGGAAAGGTGAGTTGGGGTGCTGCATAAAACCAGAGATTGAAATGAGCACAGATAAAGTTCCTTAAGCCAAATATGCAATAGACAAGAGCTACTCCTTGCTCAACGAAATGGACTCAACACCCCATATTAAATGCCTAAGAGTGTACCTGACTAGGAAGTATCTTAAAACCTATGGATTGCTATGTCTCTGAAAGAGAATCAAGTGTGTGTACAGGGGCATAAACGCAGCAGTGATAGGATTGGAGAGGTTCGGTGGGCAAATGAAGACCCTTTGAAGTCATATTGCATGGTACCCATTCCACGGGTCTCAACTCTCCAGGTTTAAGGTATTCTTCCTTCAGCTAAAACATGCATGTGGAACCCAGAGTATGATCAACCGTGTGATCGGGAGACGTGTTCCAATACGTCTCAGTTTTCGTCCCCTGGTACTCGGGTGCAACATTCCAGACGCTTTACTAACACTCTCCCGACTTGGAGAGTCAGTGCCTTTAACCTCCTGTTTGGCCCAGTTTGCAATTTCTGCGGAAGATGAACAGGAATAGGGAGAACCAATGACAGACTAGCTGGAGGTGTCTGGACGGGCAAATTTAACTCTCATTTCCCACCAGGAAGAGGAATTAACCAAAGGCTCAGCGTGCCGTGCCGGAACCAGATTAGGGCCTGAAGCCATCCTGCGGGGTTGCGGCCAGCTCACGAGAAAGCGAGTTGAAGAAAGGAGCTCAGGGGCACTGTAATTCACAAACCTGCAGAGTTATAAATGACAGCTATCGTCCAAAAATATACTGAAGTAAGGCTGCCAAGAGGACTTGAAAGCGGGGCAGAATTGCAGGAAACCGATTTCAGGAGGTAGACTGGAATTGCATTTAAAGCATAGGAAAAGAGGCAGAACGTCCACAATGATGCACTTGGCCAAAAAGTGCGTATGCGTTTTTTCCTGAATATATTCAGGAAAAAACGCATACGCCCTTTTTGGCCAACCAAGCAAGCTTGCAAAGGAAATCTGCACTACAATGAAGTCTCACTTCCCCCCGGTCAAAAGGGCCATCTGAAAAAAGTGTAAAATCCAGAAAGGCAGGACAGGCCATGGAGAACTGGGAGCCTTGTTATGCTGATGGGCGGGATGTCAATTGCCAACAGCCACTCGGGAGAAGTGTATGGTGTTTCCTGAAACATCTAAAAAACAAAGCAACAGAGCCTAGGGCACTTCCACTTATGGTCCTATAGCTTAGGGAAATTAAAATCAAAAAGACACAGCCACCCCAAAGGTTGGGACGGCTCTGTTTACAAGAACCTGGTTTACGGTACAAGTTCAATATCGCAGAAAGTGAAAAATGGATAAAGAAGTTGTGGTACTTACGTACAATGCAGTATCACTCAGCAATGAAATCTATGTCATCAGGCCCGTAGCAGCATAATGAGTGGATTCAGGTATGATGATTCTAACTGAAATAAGTCACACAGAAAAAGAAACATCATAAGATATCACTAATACACGGAATGTAAACTTGGCTACACAGGAACTGAATTACAAAACAGAAGAGGGTCTCAAATTTAGAAAACCAACTTATGCTTGCTTAAGGGGAAAGGTGAGTTGGGGTGCCGCATAAAACCAGAGATTGAAATGAGCACAGATAAAGTTCCTTAAGCCAAATATGTAATAGACAAGAGCTACTCCTTGCTCAACGAAATGGATTCAACACCCCATATTAAACACATAAAAATATACCTGACTAGGAAGAATCTTAAAACCTATGGATTGCTATGTCTCCGAAAGAGAATCAAGCGTGTGTACAGGGGCATAAACGCAGCAGTGATAGGATTGGAGAGGTTCGGTGAGCAAATGAAGACCCTTTGAAGTCATATTGCATGGTACCCATTCCACGGGTCTCAACTCTCCAGGTTTAAGGTATTCTTCCTTCAGCTAAAACATGCATGTGGAACCCTGAGTATGATCAACCGTGTGATCGGGAGACGTGTTCAAGTATGTCTCAGGTTTCGTCCCCAGGTACTCGGGTGCAACATTCCAGACGCTTTACTAACACTCTCCCGACTTGGAGAGTCAGTGCCTTTAACCTCCTGTTTGGCCCAGTTTGCAATTTCTGCGGAAGATGAACAGGAATAGGGAGAACCAATGAGAGACTAGCTGGAGGTGTCTGGACGGGCAAATTTAACTCTCATTTCCCACCAGGAAGAGGAATTAACCAAAGGCTCAGCGTGCCGTGCCGGAACCACATTAGGGCCTGAAGCAATCCTGCGGTGTTGCGGCCAGCTGACAAGAAAGCGAGTTGAAGAAAGGAGCTCAGGGGCACTGTAATTCACAAACCTGCAGAGTTATAAATGACAGCTATTGTCCAAAAATATACTGAAGTAAGGCTGCCAAGAGGACTTGAAAGCGGGGCAGAATTGCAGGAAACCGATTTCAGGAGGTAGACTGGAATTGCATTTAAAGCATAGGAAAAGAGGCAGAACGTCCACAATGATGCACTTGGCCAAAAAGGGCGTATGCGTTATTTCCTGAATATATTCAGGAAAAAACGCATACGCCCTTTTTGGCCAACCAAGCAAGCTTGCAAAGGAAATCTGCACTACAATGAAGTCTCACTTCCCCCCGGTCAAAAGGGCCATCTGAAAAAAGTGTAAAATCCAGAAAGGCAGGACAGGCCATGGAGAACTGGGAGCCTTGTTATGCTGATGGGCGGGATGTCAATTGCCAACAGCCACTCGGGAGAACTGTATGGTGTTTCCTGAAACATCTAAAAAACAAAGCAACAGAGCCTAGGGCACTTCCACTTATGGTCCTATAGCTTAGGGAAATTAAAATCAAAAAGACACAGCCACCCCAAAGGTTGGGACGGCTCTGTTTACAAGAACCTGGTTTACGGTACAAGTTCAATATCGCAGAAAGTGAAAAATGGATAAAGAAGTTGTGGTACTTACGTACAATGCAGTATCACTCAGCAATGAAATCTATGTCATCAGGCCCGTAGCAGCATAATGAGTGGATTCAGGTATGATGATTCTAACTGAAATAAGTCACACAGAAAAAGAAACATCATAAGATATCACTAATACACGGAATGTAAACTTGGCTACACAGGAACTGAATTACAAAACAGAAGAGGGTCTCAAATTTAGAAAACCAACTTATGCTTGCTTAAGGGGAAAGGTGAGTTGGGGTGCCGCATAAAACCAGAGATTGAAATGAGCACAGATAAAGTTCCTTAAGCCAAATATGTAATAGACAAGAGCTACTCCTTGCTCAACGAAATGGATTCAACACCCCATATTAAACACATAAAAATATACCTGACTAGGAAGAATCTTAAAACCTATGGATTGCTATGTCTCCAAAAGAGAATCAAGCGTGTGTACAGGGGCATAAACGCAGCAGTGATAGGATTGGAGAGGTTCGGTGAGCAAATGAAGACCCTTTGAAGTCATATTGCATGGTACCCATTCCACGGGTCTCAACTCTCCAGGTTTAAGGTATTCTTCCTTCAGCTAAAACATGCATGTGGAACCCTGAGTATGATCAACCGTGTGATCGGGAGACGTGTTCAAGTATGTCTCAGGTTTCGTCCCCAGGTACTTGGGTGCAACATTCCAGACGCTTTACTAACACTCTCCCGACTTGGAGAGTCAGTGCCTTTAACCTCCTGTTTGGCCCAGTTTGCAATTTCTGCGGAAGATGAACAGGAATAGGGAGAACCAATGAGAGACTAGCTGGAGGTGTCTGGACGGGCAAATTTAACTCTCATTTCCCACCAGGAAGAGGAATTAACCAAAGGCTCAGCGTGCCGTGCCGGAACCACATTAGGGCCTGAAGCAATCCTGCGGTGTTGCGGCCAGCTGACAAGAAAGCGAGTTGAAGAAAGGAGCTCAGGGGCACTGTAATTCACAAACCTGCAGAGTTATAAATGACAGCTATCGTCCAAAAATATACTGAAGTAAGGCTGCCAAGAGGACTTGAAAGCGGGGCAGAATTGCAGGAAACCGATTTCAGGAGGTAGACTGGAATTGCATTTAAAGCATAGGAAAAGAGGCAGAACGTCCACAATGATGCACTTGGCCAAAAAGGGCGTATGCGTTTTTTCCTGAATATATTCAGGAAAAAACGCATACGCCCTTTTTGGCCAACCAAGCAAGCTTGCAAAGGAAATGTGCACTACAATGAAGTCTCACTTCTCCCCGGTCAAAAGGGCCATCTGAAAAAAGTGTAAAATCCAGAAAGGCAGGACAGGCCATGGAGAACTGGGAGCCTTGTTATGCTGATGGGCGGGATGTAAATTGCCAACAGCCACTCGGGAGAAGTGTATGGTGTTTCCTGAAACATCTAAAAAACAAAGCAACAGAGCCTAGGGCACTTCCACTTATGGTCCTATAGCTTAGGGAAATTAAAATCAAAAAGAAACCGCCACCCCAAAGGTTGGGACGGCTCTGTTTACAAGAACCTGGTTTACGGTACAAGTTCAATATCGCAGAAAGTGAAAAATGGATAAAGAAGTTGTGGTACTTACGTACAATGCAGTATCACTCAGCAATGAAATCTATGTCATCAGGCCCGTAGCAGCATAATGAGTGGATTCAGGTACGATGATTCTAACTGAAATAAGTCACACAGGAAAAGAAACATCATAAGATATCACTAATACACGGAATGTAAACTTGGCTACACAGGAACTGAATTACAAAACAGAACAGGGTCTCTAATCTAGAAACCCAACTTATGCTTGCTTAAGGGGAAAGGTGAGTTGGGGTGCTGCATAAAACCAGAGATTGAAATGAGCACAGATAAAGTTCCTTAAGCCAAATATGGAATAGACAAGAGCTACTCCTTGCTCAACGAAATGGACTCAACACCCCATATTAAATGCCTAAGAGTGTACCTGACTAGGAAGTATCTTAAAACCTATGGATTGCTATGTCTCTGAAAGAGAATCAAGTGTGTGTACAGGGGCATAAACGCAGCAGTGATAGGATTGGAGAGGTTCGGTGGGCAAATGAAGACCCTTTGAAGTCATATTGCATGGTACCCATTCCACGGGTCTCAACTCTCCAGGTTTAAGGTATTCTTCCTTCAGCTAAAACATGCATGTGGAACCCAGAGTATGATCAACCGTGTGATCGGGAGACGTGTTCCAATATGTCTCAGTTTTCCTCCCCTGGTACTCGGGTGCAACATTCCAGACGCTTTACTAACACTCTCCCGACTTGGAGAGTCAGTGCCTTTAACCTCCTGTTTGGCCCAGTTTGCAATTTCTGCGGAAGATGAACAGGAATAGGGAGAACCAATGACAGACTAGCTGGAGGTGTCTGGACGGGCAAATTTAACTCTCATTTCCGACCAGGAAGAGGAATTAACCAAAGGCTCAGCGTGCCGTGCCGGAACCAGATTAGGGCCTGAAGCCATCCTGCGGGGTTGCGGCCAGCTCACGAGAAAGCGAGTTGAAGAAAGGAGCTCAGGGGCACTGTAATTCACAAACCTGCAGAGTTATAAATGACAGCTATCGTCCAAAAATATACTGAAGTAAGGCTGCCAAGAGGACTTGAAAGCGGGGCAGAATTGCAGGAAACCGATTTCAGGAGGTAGACTGGAATTGCATTTAAAGCATAGGAAAAGAGGCAGAACGTCCACAATGATGCACTTGGCCAAAAAGGGCGTATGCGTTTTTTCCTGAATATATTCAGGAAAAAACGCATACGCCCTTTTTGGCCAACCAAGCAAGCTTGCAAAGGAAATCTGCACTACAGTGAAGTCTCACTTCCCCCCAGTCAAAAGGGCCATCTGAAAAAAGTGTAAAATCCAGAAAGGCAGGACAGGCCATGGAGAACTGGGAGCCTTGTTATGCTGATGGGCGGGATGTCAATTGCCAACAGCCACTCGGGAGAAGTGTATGGTGTTTCCTGAAACATCTAAAAAACAAAGCAACAGAGCCTAGGGCACTTCCACTTATGGTCCTATAGCTTAGGGAAATTAAAATCAAAAGACACAGCCACCCCAAAGGTTGGGACGGCTCTGTTTACAAGAACCTGGTTTACGGTACAAGTTCAGTATCGCAGAAAGTGAAAAATGGATAAAGAAGTTGTGGTACTTACGTACAATGCAGTATCACTCAGCAATGAAATCTATGTCATCAGGCCCGTAGCAGCATAATGAGTGGATTCAGGTACGATGATTCTAACTGAAATAAGTCACACAGAAAAAGAAACATCATAAGATATCACTAATACACGGAATGTAACCTTGGCTACACAGGAACTGAATTACAAAACAGAACAGGGTCTCAAATTTAGAAAACCAACTTATCCTTGCTTAAGGGGAAAGGTGAGTTGGGGTGCTGCATAAAACCAGAGATTGAAATGAGCACAAATAAAGTTCCTTAAGCCAAATATGGAATAGACAAGAGCTACTCCTTGCTCAACGAAATGGACTCAACACCCCATATTAAATGCCTAAGAGTGTACCTGACTAGGAAGTATCTTAAACCCTATGGATTGCTATGTCTCTGAAAGAGAATCAAGTGTGTGTACAGGGGCATAAACGCAGCAGTGATAGGATTGGAGAGGTTCGGTGAGCAAATGAAGACCCTTTGAAGTCATATTGCATGGTACCCATTCCACGGGTCTCAACTCTCCAGGTTTAAGGTATTCTTCCTTCAGCTAAAACATGCATGTGGAACCCAGAGTATGATCAACCGTGTGATCGGGAGACGTGTTCCAATATGTGTCAGTTTTCGTCCCCTGGTACTCGGGTGCAACATTCCAGACGCTTTACTAACACTCTCCCGACTTGGAGAGTCAGTGCCTTTAACCTCCTGTTTGGCCCAGTTTGCAATTTCTGCGGAAGATGAACAGGGATAGGGAGAACCAATGAGAGACTAGCTGGAGGTGTCTGGACGGGCAAATTTAACTCTCATTTCCCACCAGGAAGAGGAATTAACCAAAGGCTCAGCGTGCCGTGCCGGAACCAGATTAGGGCCTGAAGCCATCCTGCGGTGTTGCGGCCAGCTCACGAGAAAGCGAGTTGAAGAAAGGAGCTCAGGGGCACTGTAATTCACAAACCTGCAGAGTTATAAATGACAGCTATCGTCCAAAAATATACTGAAGTAAGGCTGCCAAGAGGACTTGAAAGCGGGGCAGAATTGCAGGAAACCGATTTCAGGAGGTAGACTGGAATTGCATTTAAAGCATAGGAAAAGAGGCAGAACGTCCACAATGATGCACTTGGCCAAAAAGGGCGTATGCGTTTTTTCCTGAATATATTCAGGAAAAAACGCATACGCCCTTTTTGGCCAACCAAGCAAGCTTGCAAAGGAAATCTGCACTACAATGAAGTCTCACTTCCCCCCGGTCAAAAGGGCCATCTGAAAAAAGTGTAAAATCCAGAAAGGCAGGACAGGCCATGGAGAACTGGGAGCCTTGTTATGCTGATGGGCGGGATGTCAATTGCCAACAGCCACTCGGGAGAAGTGTATGGTGTTTCCTGAAACATCTAAAAAACAAAGCAACAGAGCCTAGGGCACTTCCACTTATGGTCCTATAGCTTAGGGAAATTAAAATCAAAAGACACAGCCACCCCAAAGGTTGGGAGGGCTCTGTTTACAAGAACCTGGTTGACGGTACAAGTTCAATATCGCAGAAAGTGAAAAATGGATAAAGAAGTTGTGGTACTTACGTACAATGCAGTATCACTCAGCAATGAAATCTATGTCATCAGGCCCGTAGCAGCATAATGAGTGGATTCAGGTATGATGATTCTAACTGAAATAAGTCACACAGAAAAAGAAACATCATAAGATATCACTAATACACGGAATGTAAACTTGGCTACACAGGAACTGAATTACAAAACAGAACAGGGTCTCAAATTTGGAAAACCAACTTATGCTTGCTTAAGGGGAAAGGTGAGTTGGGGTGCTGCATAAAACCAGAGATTGAAATGAGCACAGATAAAGTTCCTTAAGCCAAATATGGAATAGACAAGAGCTACTCCTTGCTCAACGAAATGGACTCAACACCCCATATTAAATGCCTAAGAGTGTACCTGACTAGGAAGTATCTTAAAACCTATGGATTGCTATGTCTCTGAAAGAGAATCAAGTGTGTGTACAGGGGCATAAACGCAGCAGTGATAGGATTGGAGAGGTTCGGTGGGCAAATGAAGACCCTTTGAAGTCATATTGCATGGTACCCATTCCACGGGTCTCAACTCTCCAGGTTTAAGGTATTCTTCCTTCAGCTAAAACATGCATGTGGAACCCAGAGTATGATCAACCGTGTGATCGGGAGACGTGTTCCAATATGTCTCAGTTTTCCTCCCCTGGTACTCGGGTGCAACATTCCAGACGCTTTACTAACACTCTCCCGACTTGGAGAGTCAGTGCCTTTAACCTCCTGTTTGGCCCAGTTTGCAATTTCTGCGGAAGATGAACAGGAATAGGGAGAACCAATGACAGACTAGCTGGAGGTGTCTGGACGGGCAAATTTAACTCTCATTTCCCACCAGGAAGAGGAATTAACCAAAGGCTCAGCGTGCCGTGCCGGAACCAGATTAGGGCCTGAAGCCATCCTGCGGGGTTGCGGCCAGCTCACGAGAAAGCGAGTTGAAGAAAGGAGCTCAGGGGCACTGTAATTCACAAACCTGCAGAGTTATAAATGACAGCTATCGTCCAAAAATATACTGAAGTAAGGCTGCCAAGAGGACTTGAAAGCGGGGCAGAATTGCAGGAAACCGATTTCAGGAGGTAGACTGGAATTGCATTTAAAGCATAGGAAAAGAGGCAGAACGTCCACAATGATGCACTTGGCCAAAAAGGGCGTATGCGTTTTTTCCTGAATATATTCAGGAAAAAACGCATACGCCCTTTTTGGCCAACCAAGCAAGCTTGCAAAGGAAATCTGCACTACAATGAAGTCTCACTTCCCCCCGGTCAATAGGGCCATCTGAAAAAAGTGTAAAATCCAGAAAGGCAGGACAGGCCATGGAGAACTGGGAGCCTTGTTATGCTGATGGGCGGGATGTAAACTGCCAACAGCCACTCGGGAGAAGTGTATGGTGTTTCCTGAAACATCTAAAAATCAAAGCAACAGAGCCTAGGGCACTTCCACTTATGGTCCTATAGCTTAGGGAAATTAAAATCAAAAAGACACAGCCACCCCAAAGGTTGGGACGGCTCTGTTTACAAGAACCTGGTTTACGGTACAAGTTCAATATCGCAGAAAGTGAAAAATGGATAAAGAAGTTGTGGTACTTACGTACAATGCAGTATCACTCAGCAAGGAAATCTATGTCATCAGGCCCGTAGCAGCATAATGAGTGGATTCAGGTATGATGATTCTAACTGAAATAAGTCACACAGAAAAAGAAACATCATAAGATATCACTAATACACGGAATGTAAACTTGGCTACACAGGAACTGAATTACAAAACAGAACAGGGTCTCAAATTTGGAAAACCAACTTATGCTTGCTTAAGGGGAAAGGTGAGTTGGGGTGCTGCATAAAACCAGAGATTGAAATGAGCACAGATAAAGTTCCTTAAGCCAAATATGGAATAGACAAGAGCTACTCCTTGCTCAACGAAATGGACTCAACACCCCATATTAAATGCCTAAGAGTGTACCTGACTAGGAAGTATCTTAAAACCTATGGATTGCTATGTCTCCGAAAGAGAATCAAGCGTGTGTACAGGGGCATAAACGCAGCAGTGATAGGACTGGAGAGGTTCGGTGAGCAAATGAAGACCCTTTGAAGTCATATTGCATGGTACCCATTCCACGGGTCTCAACTCTCCAGGTTTCAGGTATTCTTCCTTCAGCTAAAACATGCATGTGGAACCCAGAGTATGATCAACCGTGTGATCGGGAGACGTGTTCCAATACGTCTCAGTTTTTGTCCCCTGGTACTCGGGTGCAACATTCCAGACGCTTTACTAACACTCTCCCGACTTGGAGAGTCAGTGCCTTTAACCTCCTGTTTGGCCCAGTTTGCAATTTCTGCAGAAGATGAACAGGAATAGGCAGAACCAATGACAGACTAGATGGAGGTGTCTGGACGGGCAAATTTAACTCTCATTTCCCACCAGGAAGAGGAATTAACCAAAGGCTCAGCGTGCCGTGCCGGAACCAGATTAGGGCCTGAAGCCATCCTGCGGTGCTGCGGCCAGCTCACGAGAAAGCGAGTTGAAGAAAGGAGCTCAGGGGCACTGTAATTCACAAACCTGCAGAGTTATAAATGACAGCTATCGTCCAAAAATATACTGAAGTAAGGCTGCCAAGAGGACTTGAAAGCGGGGCAGAATTGCAGGAAACCGATTTCAGGAGGTAGACTGGAATTGCATTTAAAGCATAGGAAAAGAGGCAGAACGTCCACAATGATGCACTTGGCCAAAAAGGGCGTATGCGTTTTTTCCTGAATATATTCAGGAAAAAACGCATACGCCCTTTTTGGCCAACCAAGCAAGCTTGCAAAGGAAATCTGCACTACAATGAAGTCTCACTTCCCCCCGGTCAAAAGGGCCATCTGAAAAAAGTGTAAAATCCAGAAAGGCAGGACAGGCCATGGAGAACTGGGAGCCTTGTTATGCTGATGGGCGGGATGTAAATTGCCAACAGCCACTCGGGAGAAGTGTATGGTGTTTCCTGAAACATCTAAAAAACAAAGCAACAGAGCCTAGGGCACTTCCACTTATGGTCCTATAGCTTAGGGAAATTAAAATCAAAAGACACAGCCACCCCAAAGGTTGGGACGGCTCTGTTTACAAGAACCTGGTTTACGGTACAAGTTCAGTATCGCAGAAAGTGAAAAATGGATAAAGAAGTTGTGGTACTTACGTACAATGCAGTATCACTCAGCAATGAAATCTATGTCATCAGGCCCGTAGCAGCATAATGAGTGGATTCAGGTACGATGATTCTAACTGAAATAAGTCACACAGAAAAAGAAACATCATAAGATATCACTAATACACGGAATGTAACCTTGGCTACACAGGAACTGAATTACAAAACAGAACAGGGTCTCAAATTTAGAAAACCAACTTATGCTTGCTTAAGGGGAAAGGTGAGTTGGGGTGCTGCATAAAACCAGAGATTGAAATGAGCACAGATAAAGTTCCTTAAGCCAAATATGGAATAGACAAGAGCTACTCCTTGCTCAACGAAATGGACTCAACACCCCATATTAAATGCCTAAGAGTGTACCTGACTAGGAAGTATCTTAAAACCTATGGATTGCTATGTGTCTGAAAGAGAATCAAGTGTGTGTACAGGGGCATACGCAGCAGTGATAGGATTGGAGAGGTTCGGTGAGCAAATGAAGACCCTTTGAAGTCATATTGCATGGTACCCATTCCACGGGTCTCAACTCTCCAGGTTTAAGGTATTCTTCCTTCAGCTAAAACATGCATGTGGAACCCAGAGTATGATCAACCGTGTGATCGGGAGACGTGTTCCAATACGTCTCAGTTTTCGTCCCCTGGTACTCGGGCGCAACATTCCAGACGCTTTACTAACACTCTCCCGACTTGGAGAGTCAGTGCCTTTAACCTCCTGTTTGGCCCAGTTTGCAATTTCTGCGGAAGATGAACAGGGATAGGGAGAACCAATGAGAGACTAGCTGGAGGTGTCTGGACGGGCAAATTTAACTCTCATTTCCCACCAGGAAGAGGAATTAACCAAAGGCTCAGCGTGCCGTGCCGGAACCAGATTAGGGCCTGAAGCCATCCTGCGGTGTTGCGGCCAGCTCACGAGAAAGCGAGTTGAAGAAAGGAGCTCAGGGGCACTGTAATTCACAAACCTGCAGAGTTATAAATGACAGCTATCGTCCAAAAATATACTGAAGTAAGGCTGCCAAGAGGACTTGAAAGCGGGGCAGAATTGCAGGAAACCGATTTCAGGAGGTAGACTGGAATTGCATTTAAAGCATAGGAAAAGAGGCAGAACGTCCACAATGATGCACTTGGCCAAAAAGGGCGTATGCGTTTTTTCCTGAATATATTCAGGAAAAAACGCATACGCCCTTTTTGGCCAACCAAGCAAGCTTGCAAAGGAAATCTGCACTACAATGAAGTCTCACTTCCCCCCGGTCAAAAGGGCCATCTGAAAAAAGTGTAAAATCCAGAAAGGCAGGACAGGCCATGGAGAACTGGGAGCCTTGTTATGCTGATGGGCGGGATGTAAATTGCCAACAGCCACTCGGGAGAAGTGTATGGTGTTTCCTGAAACATCTAAAAAACAAAGCAACAGAGCCTAGGGCACTTCCACTTATGGTCCTATAGCTTAGGGAAATTAAAATCAAAAGACACAGCCACCCCAAAGGTTGGGACGGCTCTGTTTACAAGAACCTGGTTTACGGTACAAGTTCAATATCGCAGAAAGTGAAAAATGGATAAAGAAGTTGTGGTACTTACGTACAATGCAGTATCACTCAGCAAGGAAATCTATGTCATCAGGCCCGTAGCAGCATAATGAGTGGATTCAGGTATGATGATTCTAACTGAAATAAGTCACACAGAAAAAGAAACATCATAAGATATCACTAATACACGGAATGTAAACTTGGCTACACAGGAACTGAATTACAAAACAGAACAGGGTCTCAAATTTGGAAAACCAACTTATGCTTGCTTAAGGGGAAACGTGAGTTGGGGTGCTGCATAAAACCAGAGATTGAAATGAGCACAGATAAAGTTCCTTAAGCCAAATATGGAATAGACAAGAGCTACTCCTTGCTCAACGAAATGGACTCAACACCCCATATTAAATGCCTAAGAGTGTACCTGACTAGGAAGTATCTTAAAACCTATGGATTGCTATGTCTCCTAAAGAGAATCAAGCGTGTGTACAGGGGCATAAACGCAGCAGTGATAGGACTGGAGAGGTTCGGTGAGCAAATGAAGACCCTTTGAAGTCATATTGCATGGAACCCATTCCACGGGTCTCAACTCTCCAGGTTTAAGGTATTCTTCCTTAAGCTAACACATGCATGTGGAACCCAGAGTATGATCAACCGTGTGATCGGGAGACGTGTTCCAATATGTGTCAGTTTTCGTCCCCTGGAACTCGGGTGCAACATTCCAGACGCTTTACTAACACTCTCCCGACTTGGAGAGTCAGTGCCTTTAACCTCCTGTTTGGCCCAGTTTGCAATTTCTGCGGAAGATGAACAGGAATAGGGAGAACCAATGACAGACTAGCTGGAGGTGTCTGGACGGGCAAATTTAACTCTCATTTCCCACCAGGAAGAGGAATTAACCAAAGGCTCAGCGTGCCGTGCCGGAACCAGATTAGGGCCTGAAGCCATCCTGCGGTGTTGCGCCCAGCTCACGAGAAAGCGAGTTGAAGAAAGGAGCTCAGGGGCACTGTAATTCACAAACCTGCAGAGTTATAAATGACAGCTATCGTCCAAAAATATACTGAAGTAAGGCTGCCAAGAGGACTTGAAAGCGGGGCAGAATTGCAGGAAACCGATTTCAGGAGGTAGACTGGAATTGCATTTAAAGCATAGGAAAAGAGGCAGAACGTCCACAATGATGCACTTGGCCAAAAAGGGCGTATGCGTTTTTTCCTGAATATATTCAGGAAAAAACGCATACGCCCTTTTTGGCCAACCAAGCAAGCTTGCAAAGGAAATCTGCACTACAATGAAGTCTCACTTCCCCCCGGTCAAAAGGGCCATCTGAAAAAAGTGTAAAATCCAGAAAGGCAGGACAGGCCATGGAGAACTGGGAGCCTTGTTATGCTGATGGGCGGGATGTAAATTGCCAACAGCCACTCGGGAGAAGTGTATGGTGTTTCCTGAAACATCTAAAAAACAAAGCAACAGAGCCTAGGGCACTTCCACTTATGGTCCTATAGCTTAGGGAAATTAAAATCAAAAGACACAGCCACCCCAAAGGTTGGGACGGCTCTGTTTACAAGAACCTGGTTTACGGTACAAGTTCAGTATCGCAGAAAGTGAAAAATGGATAAAGAAGTTGTGGTACTTACGTACAATGCAGTATCACTCAGCAATGAAATCTATGTCATCAGGCCCGTAGCAGCATAATGAGTGGATTCAGGTACGATGATTCTAACTGAAATAAGTCACACAGAAAAAGAAACATCATAAGATATCACTAATACACGGAATGTAACCTTGGCTACACAGGAACTGAATTACAAAACAGAACAGGGTCTCAAATTTAGAAAACCAACTTATGCTTGCTTAAGGGGAAAGGTGAGTTGGGGTGCTGCATAAAACCAGAGATTGAAATGAGCACAGATAAAGTTCCTTAAGCCAAATATGGAATAGACAAGAGCTACTCCTTGCTCAACGAAATGGACTCAACACCCCATATTAAATGCCTAAGAGTGTACCTGACTAGGAAGTATCTTAAAACCTATGGATTGCTATGTGTCTGAAAGAGAATCAAGTGTGTGTACAGGGGCATACGCAGCAGTGATAGGATTGGAGAGGTTCGGTGAGCAAATGAAGACCCTTTGAAGTCATATTGCATGGTACCCATTCCACGGGTCTCAACTCTCCAGGTTTAAGGTATTCTTCCTTCAGCTAAAACATGCATGTGGAACCCAGAGTATGATCAACCGTGTGATCGGGAGACGTGTTCCAATACGTCTCAGTTTTCGTCCCCTGGTACTCGGGCGCAACATTCCAGACGCTTTACTAACACTCTCCCGACTTGGAGAGTCAGTGCCTTTAACCTCCTGTTTGGCCCAGTTTGCAATTTCTGCGGAAGATGAACAGGGATAGGGAGAACCAATGAGAGACTAGCTGGAGGTGTCTGGACGGGCAAATTTAACTCTCATTTCCCACCAGGAAGAGGAATTAACCAAAGGCTCAGCGTGCCGTGCCGGAACCAGATTAGGGCCTGAAGCCATCCTGCGGTGTTGCGGCCAGCTCACGAGAAAGCGAGTTGAAGAAAGGAGCTCAGGGGCACTGTAATTCACAAACCTGCAGAGTTATAAATGACAGCTATCGTCCAAAAATATACTGAAGTAAGGCTGCCAAGAGGACTTGAAAGCGGGGCAGAATTGCAGGAAACCGATTTCAGGAGGTAGACTGGAATTGCATTTAAAGCATAGGAAAAGAGGCAGAACGTCCACAATGATGCACTTGGCCAAAAAGGGCGTATGCGTTTTTTCCTGAATATATTCAGGAAAAAACGCATACGCCCTTTTTGGCCAACCAAGCAAGCTTGCAAAGGAAATCTGCACTACAATGAAGTCTCACTTCCCCCCGGTCAAAAGGGCCATCTGAAAAAAGTGTAAAATCCAGAAAGGCAGGACAGGCCATGGAGAACTGGGAGCCTTGTTATGCTGATGGGCGGGATGTAAATTGCCAACAGCCACTCGGGAGAAGTGTATGGTGTTTCCTGAAACATCTAAAAAACAAAGCAACAGAGCCTAGGGCACTTCCACTTATGGTCCTATAGCTTAGGGAAATTAAAATCAAAAGACACAGCCACCCCAAAGGTTGGGACGGCTCTGTTTACAAGAACCTGGTTTACGGTACAAGTTCAATATCGCAGAAAGTGAAAAATGGATAAAGAAGTTGTGGTACTTACGTACAATGCAGTATCACTCAGCAAGGAAATCTATGTCATCAGGCCCGTAGCAGCATAATGAGTGGATTCAGGTATGATGATTCTAACTGAAATAAGTCACACAGAAAAAGAAACATCATAAGATATCACTAATACACGGAATGTAAACTTGGCTACACAGGAACTGAATTACAAAACAGAACAGGGTCTCAAATTTGGAAAACCAACTTATGCTTGCTTAAGGGGAAACGTGAGTTGGGGTGCTGCATAAAACCAGAGATTGAAATGAGCACAGATAAAGTTCCTTAAGCCAAATATGGAATAGACAAGAGCTACTCCTTGCTCAACGAAATGGACTCAACACCCCATATTAAATGCCTAAGAGTGTACCTGACTAGGAAGTATCTTAAAACCTATGGATTGCTATGTCTCCTAAAGAGAATCAAGCGTGTGTACAGGGGCATAAACGCAGCAGTGATAGGACTGGAGAGGTTCGGTGAGCAAATGAAGACCCTTTGAAGTCATATTGCATGGAACCCATTCCACGGGTCTCAACTCTCCAGGTTTAAGGTATTCTTCCTTAAGCTAACACATGCATGTGGAACCCAGAGTATGATCAACCGTGTGATCGGGAGACGTGTTCCAATATGTGTCAGTTTTCGTCCCCTGGAACTCGGGTGCAACATTCCAGACGCTTTACTAACACTCTCCCGACTTGGAGAGTCAGTGCCTTTAACCTCCTGTTTGGCCCAGTTTGCAATTTCTGCGGAAGATGAACAGGAATAGGGAGAACCAATGACAGACTAGCTGGAGGTGTCTGGACGGGCAAATTTAACTCTCATTTCCCACCAGGAAGAGGAATTAACCAAAGGCTCAGCGTGCCGTGCCGGAACCAGATTAGGGCCTGAAGCCATCCTGCGGTGTTGCGCCCAGCTCACGAGAAAGCGAGTTGAAGAAAGGAGCTCAGGGGCACTGTAATTCACAAACCTGCAGAGTTATAAATGACAGCTATCGTCCAAAAATATACTGAAGTAAGGCTGCCAAGAGGACTTGAAAGCGGGGCAGAATTGCAGGAAACCGATTTCAGGAGGTAGACTGGAATTGCATTTAAAGCATAGGAAAAGAGGCAGAACGTCCACAATGATGCACTTGGCCAAAAAGGGCGTATGCGTTTTTTCCTGAATATATTCAGGAAAAAACGCATACGCCCTTTTTGGCCAACCAAGCAAGCTTGCAAAGGAAATCTGCACTACAATGAAGTCTCACTTCCCCCCGGTCAAAAGGGCCATCTGAAAAAAGTGTAAAATCCAGAAAGGCAGGACAGGCCATGGAGAACTGGGAGCCTTGTTATGCTGATGGGCGGGATGTAAATTGCCAACAGCCACTCGGGAGAAGTGTATGGTGTTTCCTGAAACATCTAAAAAACAAAGCAACAGAGCCTAGGGCACTTCCACTTATGGTCCTATAGCTTAGGGAAATTAAAATCAAAAAGACACAGCCACCCCAAAGGTTGGGACGGCTCTGTTTACAAGAACCTGGTTTACGGTACAAGTTCAATATCGCAGAAAGTGAAAAATGGATAAAGAAGTTGTGGTACTTACGTACAATGCAGTATCACTCAGCAAGGAAATCTATGTCATCAGGCCCGTAGCAGCATAATGAGTGGATTCAGGTATGATGATTCTAACTGAAATAAGTCACACAGAAAAAGAAACATCATAAGATATCACTAATACACGGAATGTAAACTTGGCTACACAGGAACTGAATTACAAAACAGAACAGGGTCTCAAATTTGGAAAACCAACTTATGCTTGCTTAAGGGGAAAGGTGAGTTGGGGTGCTGCATAAAACCAGAGATTGAAATGAGCACAGATAAAGTTCCTTAAGCCAAATATGGAATAGACAAGAGCTACTCCTTGCTCAACGAAATGGACTCAACACCCCATATTAAATGCCTAAGAGTGTACCTGACTAGGAAGTATCTTAAAACCTATGGATTGCTATGTCTCCGAAAGAGAATCAAGCGTGTGTACAGGGGCATAAACGCAGCAGTGATAGGACTGGAGAGGTTCGGTGAGCAAATGAAGACCCTTTGAAGTCATATTGCATGGTACCCATTCCACGGGTCTCAACTCTCCAGGTTTAAGGTATTCTTCCTTCAGCTAAAACATGCATGTGGAACCCAGAGTATGATCAACCGTGTGATCGGGAGACGTGTTCCAATACGTCTCAGTTTTTGTCCCCTGGTACTCGGGTGCAACATTCCAGACGCTTTACTAACACTCTCCCGACTTGGAGAGTCAGTGCCTTTAACCTCCTGTTTGGCCCAGTTTGCAATTTCTGCAGAAGATGAACAGGAATAGGCAGAACCAATGACAGACTAGATGGAGGTGTCTGGACGGGCAAATTTAACTCTCATTTCCCACCAGGAAGAGGAATTAACCAAAGGCTCAGCGTGCCGTGCCGGAACCAGATTAGGGCCTGAAGCCATCCTGCGGTGCTGCGGCCAGCTCACGAGAAAGCGAGTTGAAGAAAGGAGCTCAGGGGCAGTGTAATTCACAAACCTGCAGAGTTATAAATGACAGCTATCGTCCAAAAATATACTGAAGTAAGGCTGCCAAGAGGACTTGAAAGCGGGGCAGAATTGCAGGAAACCGATTTCAGGAGGTAGACTGGAATTGCATTTAAAGCATAGGAAAAGAGGCAGAACGTCCACAATGATGCACTTGGCCAAAATGTGCGTATGCGTTTTTTCCTGAATATATTCAGGAAAAAACGCATACGCCCTTTTTGGCCAACCAAGCAAGCTTGCAAAGGAAATCTGCACTACAATGAAGTCTCACTTCCCCCCGGTCAAAAGGGCCATCTGAAAAAAGTGTAAAATCCAGAAAGGCAGGACAGGCCATGGAGAACTGGGAGCCTTGTTATGCTGATGGGCGGGATGTAAATTGCCAACAGCCACTCGGGAGAAGTGTATGGTGTTTCCTGAAACATCTAAAAAACAAAGCAACAGAGCCTAGGGCACTTCCACTTATGGTCCTATAGCTTAGGGAAATTAAAATCAAAAGACACAGCCACCCCAAAGGTTGGGACGGCTCTGTTTACAAGAACCTGGTTTACGGTACAAGTTCAATATCGCAGAAAGTGAAAAATGGATAAAGAAGTTGTGGTACTTACGTACAATGCAGTATCACTCAGCAATGAAATCTATGTCATCAGGCCCGTAGCAGCATAATGAGTGGATTCAGGTACGATGATTCTAACTGAAATAAGTCACACAGAAAAAGAAACATCATAAGATATCACTAATACACGGAATGTAACCTTGGCTACACAGGAACTGAATTACAAAACAGAACAGGGTCTCAAATTTAGAAAACCAACTTATGCTTGCTTAAGGGGAAAGGTGAGTTGGGGTGCTGCATAAAACCAGAGATTGAAATGAGCACAGATAAAGTTCCTTAAGCCAAATATGGAATAGACAAGAGCTACTCCTTGCTCAACGAAATGGACTCAACACCCCATATTAAATGCCTAAGAGTGTACCTGACTAGGAAGTATCTTAAAACCTATGGATTGCTATGTGTCTGAAAGAGAATCAAGTGTGTGTACAGGGGCATAAACGCAGCAGTGATAGGATTGGAGAGGTTCGGTGAGCAAATGAAGACCCTTTGAAGTCATATTGCATGGTACCCATTCCACGGGTCTCAACTCTCCAGGTTTAAGGTATTCTTCCTTCAGCTAAAACATGCATGTGGAACCCAGAGTATGATCAACCGTGTGATCGGGAGACGTGTTCCAATATGTCTCAGTTTTCGTCCCCTGGTACTCGGGTGCAACATTCCAGACGCTTTACTAACACTCTCCCGACTTGGAGAGTCAGTGCCTTTAACCTCCTGTTTGGCCCAGTTTGCAATTTCTGCGGAAGATGAACAGGAATAGGGAGAACCAATGACAGACTAGCTGGAGGTGTCTGGACGGGCAAATTTAACTCTCATTTCCCACCAGGAAGAGGAATTAACCAAAGGCTCAGCGTGCCGTGCCGGAACCAGATTAGGGCCTGAAGCCATCCTGCGGGGTTGCGGCCAGCTCACGACAAAGCGAGTTGAAGAAAGGAGCTCAGGGGCACTGTAATTCACAAACCTGCAGAGTTATAAATGACAGCTATCGTCCAAAAATATACTGAAGTAAGGCTGCCAAGAGGACTTGAAAGCGGGGCAGAATTGCAGGAAACCGATTTCAGGAGGTAGACTGGAATTGCATTTAAAGCATAGGAAAAGAGGCAGAACGTCCACAATGATGCACTTGGCCAAAAAGGGCGTATGCGTTTTTTCCTGAATATATTCAGGAAAAAACGCATACGCCCTTTTTGGCCAACCAAGCAAGCTTGCAAAGGAAATCTGCACTACAATGAAGTCTCACTTCCCCCCGGTCAAAAGGGCCATCTGAAAAAAGTGTAAAATCCAGAAAGGCAGGACAGGCCATGGAGAACTGGGAGCCTTGTTATGCTGATGGGCGGGATGTCAATTGCCAACAGCCACTCGGGAGAAGTGTATGGTGTTTCCTGAAACATCTAAAAAACAAAGCAACAGAGCCTAGGGCACTTCCACTTATGGTCCTATAGCTTAGGGAAATTAAAATCAAAAGACACAGCCACCCCAAAGGTTGGGACGGCTCTGTTTACAAGAACCTGGTTTACGGTACAAGTTCAATATCGCAGAAAGTGAAAAATGGATAAAGAAGTTGTGGTACTTACGTACAATGCAGTATCACTCAGCAATGAAATCTATGTCATCAGGCCCGTAGCAGCATAATGAGTGGATTCAGGTACGATGATTCTAACTGAAATAAGTCACACAGGAAAAGAAACATCATAAGATATCACTAATACACGGAATGTAAACTTGGCTACACAGGAACTGAATTACAAAACAGAACAGGGTCTCAAATTTGGAAAACCAACTTATGCTTGCTTAAGGGGAAAGGTGAGTTGGGGTGCTGCATAAAACCAGAGATTGAAATGAGCACAGATAAAGTTCCTTAAGCCAAATATGGAATAGACAAGAGCTACTCCTTGCTCAACGAAATGGACTCAACACCCCATATTAAATGCCTAAGAGTGTACCTGACTAGGAAGTATCTTAAAACCTATGGATTGCTATGTCTCTGAAAGAGAATCAAGTGTGTGTACAGGGGCATAAACGCAGCAGTGATAGGATTGGAGAGGTTCGGTGGGCAAATGAAGACCCTTTGAAGTCATATTGCATGGTACCCATTCCACGGGTCTCAACTCTCCAGGTTTAAGGTATTCTTCCTTCAGCTAAAACATGCATGTGGAACCCAGAGTATGATCAACCGTGTGATCGGGAGACGTGTTCCAATATGTCTCAGTTTTCCTCCCCTGGTACTCGGGTGCAACATTCCAGACGCTTTACTAACACTCTCCCGACTTGGAGAGTCAGTGCCTTTAACCTCCTGTTTGGCCCAGTTTGCAATTTCTGCGGAAGATGAACAGGAATAGGGAGAACCAATGACAGACTAGCTGGAGGTGTCTGGACGGGCAAATTTAACTCTCATTTCCCACCAGGAAGAGGAATTAACCAAAGGCTCAGCGTGCCGTGCCGGAACCAGATTAGGGCCTGAAGCCATCCTGCGGGGTTGCGGCCAGCTCACGAGAAAGCGAGTTGAAGAAAGGAGCTCAGGGGCACTGTAATTCACAAACCTGCAGAGTTATAAATGACAGCTATCGTCCAAAAATATACTGAAGTAAGGCTGCCAAGAGGACTTGAAAGCGGGGCAGAATTGCAGGAAACCGATTTCAGGAGGTAGACTGGAATTGCATTTAAAGCATAGGAAAAGAGGCAGAACGTCCACAATGATGCACTTGGCCAAAAAGGGCGTATGCGTTTTTTCCTGAATATATTCAGGAAAAAACGCATACGCCCTTTTTGGCCAACCAAGCAAGCTTGCAAAGGAAATCTGCACTACAATGAAGTCTCACTTCCCCCCGGTCAAAAGGGCCATCTGAAAAAAGTGTAAAATCCAGAAAGGCAGGACAGGCCATGGAGAACTGGGAGCCTTGTTATGCTGATGGGCGGGATGTAAACTGCCAACAGCCACTCGGGAGAAGTGTATGGTGTTTCCTGAAACATCTAAAAATCAAAGCAACAGAGCCTAGGGCACTTCCACTTATGGTCCTATAGCTTAGGGAAATTAAAATCAAAAAGACACAGCCACCCCAAAGGTTGGGACGGCTCTGTTTACAAGAACCTGGTTTACGGTACAAGTTCAATATCGCAGAAAGTGAAAAATGGATAAAGAAGTTGTGGTACTTACGTACAATGCAGTATCACTCAGCAAGGAAATCTATGTCATCAGGCCCGTAGCAGCATAATGAGTGGATTCAGGTATGATGATTCTAACTGAAATAAGTCACACAGAAAAAGAAACATCATAAGATATCACTAATACACGGAATGTAAACTTGGCTACACAGGAACTGAATTACAAAACAGAACAGGGTCTCAAATTTGGAAAACCAACTTATGCTTGCTTAAGGGGAAAGGTGAGTTGGGGTGCTGCATAAAACCAGAGATTGAAATGAGCACAGATAAAGTTCCTTAAGCCAAATATGGAATAGACAAGAGCTACTCCTTGCTCAACGAAATGGACTCAACACCCCATATTAAATGCCTAAGAGTGTACCTGACTAGGAAGTATCTTAAAACCTATGGATTGCTATGTCTCCGAAAGAGAATCAAGCGTGTGTACAGGGGCATAAACGCAGCAGTGATAGGACTGGAGAGGTTCGGTGAGCAAATGAAGACCCTTTGAAGTCATATTGCATGGTACCCATTCCACGGGTCTCAACTCTCCAGGTTTAAGGTATTCTTCCTTCAGCTAAAACATGCATGTGGAACCCAGAGTATGATCAACCGTGTGATCGGGAGACGTGTTCCAATACGTCTCAGTTTTTGTCCCCTGGTACTCGGGTGCAACATTCCAGACGCTTTACTAACACTCTCCCGACTTGGAGAGTCAGTGCCTTTAACCTCCTGTTTGGCCCAGTTTGCAATTTCTGCAGAAGATGAACAGGAATAGGCAGAACCAATGACAGACTAGATGGAGGTGTCTGGACGGGCAAATTTAACTCTCATTTCCCACCAGGAAGAGGAATTAACCAAAGGCTCAGCGTGCCGTGCCGGAACCAGATTAGGGCCTGAAGCCATCCTGCGGTGCTGCGGCCAGCTCACGAGAAAGCGAGTTGAAGAAAGGAGCTCAGGGGCACTGTAATTCACAAACCTGCAGAGTTATAAATGACAGCTATCGTCCAAAAATATACTGAAGTAAGGCTGCCAAGAGGACTTGAAAGCGGGGCAGAATTGCAGGAAACCGATTTCAGGAGGTAGACTGGAATTGCATTTAAAGCATAGGAAAAGAGGCAGAACGTCCACAATGATGCACTTGGCCAAAAAGTGCGTATGCGTTTTTTCCTGAATATATTCAGGAAAAAACGCATACGCCCTTTTTGGCCAACCAAGCAAGCTTGCAAAGGAAATCTGCACTACAATGAAGTCTCACTTCCCCCCGGTCAAAAGGGCCATCTGAAAAAAGTGTAAAATCCAGAAAGGCAGGACAGGCCATGGAGAACTGGGAGCCTTGTTATGCTGATGGGCGGGATGTAAATTGCCAACAGCCACTCGGGAGAAGTGTATGGTGTTTCCTGAAACATCTAAAAAACAAAGCAACAGAGCCTAGGGCACTTCCACTTATGGTCCTATAGCTTAGGGAAATTAAAATAAAAAAGACACAGCCACCCCAAAGTTGGGACGGCTCTGTTTACAAGAACCTGGTTTACGGTACAAGTTCAATATCGCAGAAAGTGAAAAATGGATAAAGAAGTTGTGGTACTTACGTACAATGCAGTATCACTCAGCAATGAAATCTATGTCATCAGGCCCGTAGCAGCATAATGAGTGGATTCAGGTACGATGATTCTAACTGAAATAAGTCACACAGGAAAAGAAACATCATAAGATATCACTAATACACGGAATGTAAACTTGGCTACACAGGAACTGAATTACAAAACAGAACAGGGTCTCAAATTTGGAAAACCAACTTATGCTTGCTTAAGGGGAAAGATGAGTTGGGGTGCTGCATAAAACCAGAGATTGAAATGAGCACAGATAAAGTTCCTTAAGCCAAATATGGAATAGACAAGAGCTACTCCTTGCTCAACGAAATGGACTCAACACCCCATATTAAATGCCTAAGAGTGTACCTGACTAGGAAGTATCTTAAAACCTATGGATTGCTATGTCTCTGAAAGAGAATCAAGTGTGTGTACAGGGGCATAAACGCAGCAGTGATAGGATTGGAGAGGTTCGGTGGGCAAATGAAGACCCTTTGAAGTCATATTGCATGGTACCCATTCCACGGGTCTCAACTCTCCAGGTTTAAGGTATTCTTCCTTCAGCTAAAACATGCATGTGGAACCCAGAGTATGATCAACCGTGTGATCGGGAGACGTGTTCCAATATGTCTCAGTTTTCGTCCCCTGGTACTCGGGTGCAACATTCCAGACGCTTTACTAACACTCTCCCGACTTGGAGAGTCAGTGCCTTTAACCTCCTGTTTGGCCCAGTTTGCAATTTCTGCGGAAGATGAACAGGAATAGGGAGAACCAATGACAGACTAGCTGGAGGTGTCTGGACGGGCAAATTTAACTCTCATTTCCCACCAGGAAGAGGAATTAACCAAAGGCTCAGCGTGCCGTGCCGGAACCAGATTAGGGCCTGAAGCCATCCTGCGGGGTTGCGGCCAGCTCACGAGAAAGCGAGTTGAAGAAAGGAGCTCAGGGGCACTGTAATTCACAAACCTGCAGAGTTATAAATGACAGCTATCGTCCAAAAATATACTGAAGTAAGGCTGCCAAGAGGACTTGAAAGCGGGGCAGAATTGCAGGAAACCGATTTCAGGAGGTAGACTGGAATTGCATTTAAAGCATAGGAAAAGAGGCAGAACGTCCACAATGATGCACTTGGCCAAAAAGGGCGTATGCGTTTTTTCCTGAATATATTCAGGAAAAAACGCATACGCCCTTTTTGGCCAACCAAGCAAGCTTGCAAAGGAAATCTGCACTACAATGAAGTCTCACTTCCCCCCGGTCAAAAGGGCCATCTGAAAAAAGTGTAAAATCCAGAAAGGCAGGACAGGCCATGGAGAACTGGGAGCCTTGTTATGCTGATGGGCGGGATGTAAACTGCCAACAGCCACTCGGGAGAAGTGTATGGTGTTTCCTGAAACATCTAAAAATCAAAGCAACAGAGCCTAGGGCACTTCCACTTATGGTCCTATAGCTTAGGGAAATTAAAATCAAAAAGACACAGCCACCCCAAAGGTTGGGACGGCTCTGTTTACAAGAACCTGGTTTACGGTACAAGTTCAATATCGCAGAAAGTGAAAAATGGATAAAGAAGTTGTGGTACTTACGTACAATGCAGTATCACTCAGCAAGGAAATCTATGTCATCAGGCCCGTAGCAGCATAATGATTGGATTCAGGTATGATGATTCTAACTGAAATAAGTCACACAGAAAAAGAAACATCATAAGATATCACTAATACACGGAATGTAAACTTGGCTACACAGGAACTGAATTACAAAACAGAACAGGGTCTCAAATTTGGAAAACCAACTTATGCTTGCTTAAGGGGAAAGGTGAGTTGGGGTGCTGCATAAAACCAGAGATTGAAATGAGCACAGATAAAGTTCCTTAAGCCAAATATGGAATAGACAAGAGCTACTCCTTGCTCAACGAAATGGACTCAACACCCCATATTAAATGCCTAAGAGTGTACCTGACTAGGAAGTATCTTAAAACCTATGGATTGCTATGTCTCCGAAAGAGAATCAAGCGTGTGTACAGGGGCATAAACGCAGCAGTGATAGGACTGGAGAGGTTCGGTGAGCAAATGAAGACCCTTTGAAGTCATATTGCATGGTACCCATTCCACGGGTCTCAACTCTCCAGGTTTAAGGTATTCTTCCTTCAGCTAAAACATGCATGTGGAACCCAGAGTATGATCAACCGTGTGATCGGGAGACGTGTTCCAATACGTCTCAGTTTTTGTCCCCTGGTACTCGGGTGCAACATTCCAGACGCTTTACTAACACTCTCCCGACTTGGAGAGTCAGTGCCTTTAACCTCCTGTTTGGCCCAGTTTGCAATTTCTGCAGAAGATGAACAGGAATAGGCAGAACAAATGACAGACTAGATGGAGGTGTCTGGACGGGCAAATTTAACTCTCATTTCCCACCAGGAAGAGGAATTAACCAAAGGCTCAGCGTGCCGTGCCGGAACCAGATTAGGGCCTGAAGCCATCCTGCGGTGCTGCGGCCAGCTCACGAGAAAGCGAGTTGAAGAAAGGAGCTCAGGGGCACTGTAATTCACAAACCTGCAGAGTTATAAATGACAGCTATCGTCCAAAAATATACTGAAGTAAGGCTGCCAAGAGGACTTGAAAGCGGGGCAGAATTGCAGGAAACCGATTTCAGGAGGTAGACTGGAATTGCATTTAAAGCATAGGAAAAGAGGCAGAACGTCCACAATGATGCACTTGGCCAAAAAGGGCGTATGCGTTTTTTCCTGAATATATTCAGGAAAAAACGCATACGCCCTTTTTGGCCAACCAAGCAAGCTTGCAAAGGAAATCTGCACTACAATGAAGTCTCACTTCCCCCCGGTCAAAAGGGCCATCTGAAAAAAGTGTAAAATCCAGAAAGGCAGGACAGGCCATGGAGAACTGGGAGCCTTGTTATGCTGATGGGCGGGATGTAAATTGCCAACAGCCACTCGGGAGAAGTGTATGGTGTTTCCTGAAACATCTAAAAAACAAAGCAACAGAGCCTAGGGCACTTCCACTTATGGTCCTATAGCTTAGGGAAATTAAAATCAAAAGACACAGCCACCCCAAAGGTTGGGACGGCTCTGTTTACAAGAACCTGGTTTACGGTACAAGTTCAATATCGCAGAAAGTGAAAAATGGATAAAGAAGTTGTGGTACTTACGTACAATGCAGTATCACTCAGCAATGAAATCTATGTCATCAGGCCCGTAGCAGCATAATGAGTGGATTCAGGTACGATGATTCTAACTGAAATAAGTCACACAGAAAAAGAAACATCATAAGATATCACTAATACACGGAATGTAACCTTGGCTACACAGGAACTGAATTACAAAACAGAACAGGGTCTCAAATTTAGAAAACCAACTTATGCTTGCTTAAGGGGAAAGGTGAGTTGGGGTGCTGCATAAAACCAGAGATTGAAATGAGCACAGATAAAGTTCCTTAAGCCAAATATGGAATAGACAAGAGCTACTCCTTGCTCAACGAAATGGACTCAACACCCCATATTAAATGCCTAAGAGTGTACCTGACTAGGAAGTATCTTAAAACCTATGGATTGCTATGTGTCTGAAAGAGAATCAAGTGTGTGTACAGGGGCATAAACGCAGCAGTGATAGGATTGGAGAGGTTCGGTGAGCAAATGAAGACCCTTTGAAGTCATATTGCATGGTACCCATTCCACGGGTCTCAACTCTCCAGGTTTAAGGTATTCTTCCTTCAGCTAAAACATGCATGTGGAACCCAGAGTATGATCAACCGTGTGATCGGGAGACGTGTTCCAATACGTCTCAGTTTTCGTCCCCTGGTACTCGGGCGCAACATTCCAGACGCTTTACTAACACTCTCCCGACTTGGAGAGTCAGTGCCTTTAACCTCCTGTTTGGCCCAGTTTGCAATTTCTGCGGAAGATGAACAGGGATACGGAGAACCAATGAGAGACTAGCTGGAGGTGTCTGGACGGGCAAATTTAACTCTCATTTCCCACCAGGAAGAGGAATTAACCAAAGGCTCAGCGTGCCGTGCCGGAACCAGATTAGGGCCTGAAGCCATCCTGCGGTGTTGCGGCCAGCTCACGAGAAAGCGAGTTGAAGAAAGGAGCTCAGGGGCACTGTAATTCACAAACCTGCAGAGTTATAAATGACAGCTATCGTCCAAAAATATACTGAAGTAAGGCTGCCAAGAGGACTTGAAAGCGGGGCAGAATTGCAGGAAACCGATTTCAGGAGGTAGACTGGAATTGCATTTAAAGCATAGGAAAAGAGGCAGAACGTCCACAATGATGCACTTGGCCAAAAAGGGCGTATGCGTTTTTTCCTGAATATATTCAGGAAAAAACGCATACGCCCTTTTTGGCCAACCAAGCAAGCTTGCAAAGGAAATCTGCACTACAATGAAGTCTCACTTCCCCCCGGTCAAAAGGGCCATCTGAAAAAAGTGTAAAATCCAGAAAGGCAGGACAGGCCATGGAGAACTGGGAGCCTTGTTATGCTGATGGGCGGGATGTAAATTGCCAACAGCCACTCGGGAGAAGTGTATGGTGTTTCCTGAAACATCTAAAAAACAAAGCAACAGAGCCTAGGGCACTTCCACTTATGGTCCTATAGCTTAGGGAAATTAAAATCAAAAGACACAGCCACCCCAAAGGTTGGGACGGCTCTGTTTACAAGAACCTGGTTTACGGTACAAGTTCAATATCGCAGAAAGTGAAAAATGGATAAAGAAGTTGTGGTACTTACGTACAATGCAGTATCACTCAGCAAGGAAATCTATGTCATCAGGCCCGTAGCAGCATAATGAGTGGATTCAGGTATGATGATTCTAACTGAAATAAGTCACACAGAAAAAGAAACATCATAAGATATCACTAATACACGGAATGTAAACTTGGCTACACAGGAACTGAATTACAAAACAGAACAGGGTCTCAAATTTGGAAAACCAACTTATGCTTGCTTAAGGGGAAACGTGAGTTGGGGTGCTGCATAAAACCAGAGATTGAAATGAGCACAGATAAAGTTCCTTAAGCCAAATATGGAATAGACAAGAGCTACTCCTTGCTCAACGAAATGGACTCAACACCCCATATTAAATGCCTAAGAGTGTACCTGACTAGGAAGTATCTTAAAACCTATGGATTGCTATGTCTCCTAAAGAGAATCAAGCGTGTGTACAGGGGCATAAACGCAGCAGTGATAGGACTGGAGAGGTTCGGTGAGCAAATGAAGACCCTTTGAAGTCATATTGCATGGAACCCATTCCACGGGTCTCAACTCTCCAGGTTTAAGGTATTCTTCCTTAAGCTAACACATGCATGTGGAACCCAGAGTATGATCAACCGTGTGATCGGGAGACGTGTTCCAATATGTGTCAGTTTTCGTCCCCTGGAACTCGGGTGCAACATTCCAGACGCTTTACTAACACTCTCCCGACTTGGAGAGTCAGTGCCTTTAACCTCCTGTTTGGCCCAGTTTGCAATTTCTGCGGAAGATGAACAGGAATAGGGAGAACCAATGAGAGACTAGCTGGAGGTGTCTGGACGGGCAAATTTAACTCTCATTTCCCACCAGGAAGAGGAATTAACCAAAGGCTCAGCGTGCCGTGCCGGAACCAGATTAGGGCCTGAAGCCATCCTGCGGTGTTGCGGCCAGCTCACGAGAAAGCGAGTTGAAGAAAGGAGCTCAGGGGCACTGTAATTCACAAACCTGCAGAGTTATAAATGACAGCTATCGTCCAAAAATATACTGAAGTAAGGCTGCCAAGAGGACTTGAAAGCGGGGCAGAATTGCAGGAAACCGATTTCAGGAGGTAGACTGGAATTGCATTTAAAGCATAGGAAAAGAGGCAGAACGTCCACAATGATGCACTTGGCCAAAAAGGGCGTATGCGTTTTTTCCTGAATATATTCAGGAAAAAACGCATACGCCCTTTTTGGCCAACCAAGCAAGCTTGCAAAGGAAATCTGCACTACAATGAAGTCTCACTTCCCCCCGGTCAAAAGGGCCATCTGAAAAAAGTGTAAAATCCAGAAAGGCAGGACAGGCCATGGAGAACTGGGAGCCTTGTTATGCTGATGGGCGGGATGTAAATTGCCAACAGCCACTCGGGAGAAGTGTATGGTGTTTCCTGAAACATCTAAAAAACAAAGCAACAGAGCCTAGGGCACTTCCACTTATGGTCCTATAGCTTAGGGAAATTAAAATCAAAAAGACACAGCCACCCCAAAGGTTGGGACGGCTCTGTTTACAAGAACCTGGTTTACGGTACAAGTTCAATATCGCAGAAAGTGAAAAATGGATAAAGAAGTTGTGGTACTTACGTACAATGCAGTATCACTCAGCAAGGAAATCTATGTCATCAGGCCCGTAGCAGCATAATGAGTGGATTCAGGTATGATGATTCTAACTGAAATAAGTCACACAGAAAAAGAAACATCATAAGATATCACTAATACACGGAATGTAAACTTGGCTACACAGGAACTGAATTACAAAACAGAACAGGGTCTCAAATTTGGAAAACCAACTTATGCTTGCTTAAGGGGAAAGGTGAGTTGGGGTGCTGCATAAAACCAGAGATTGAAATGAGCACAGATAAAGTTCCTTAAGCCAAATATGGAATAGACAAGAGCTACTCCTTGCTCAACGAAATGGACTCAACACCCCATATTAAATGCCTAAGAGTGTACCTGACTAGGAAGTATCTTAAAACCTATGGATTGCTATGTCTCCGAAAGAGAATCAAGCGTGTGTACAGGGGCATAAACGCAGCAGTGATAGGACTGGAGAGGTTCGGTGAGCAAATGAAGACCCTTTGAAGTCATATTGCATGGTACCCATTCCACGGGTCTCAACTCTCCAGGTTTAAGGTATTCTTCCTTCAGCTAAAACATGCATGTGGAACCCAGAGTATGATCAACCGTGTGATCGGGAGACGTGTTCCAATACGTCTCAGTTTTTGTCCCCTGGTACTCGGGTGCAACATTCCAGACGCTTTACTAACACTCTCCCGACTTGGAGAGTCAGTGCCTTTAACCTCCTGTTTGGCCCAGTTTGCAATTTCTGCGGAAGATGAACAGGGATAGGGAGAACCAATGAGAGACTAGCTGGAGGTGTCTGGACGGGCAAATTTAACTCTCATTTCCCACCAGGAAGAGGAATTAACCAAAGGCTCAGCGTGCCGTGCCGGAACCAGATTAGGGCCTGAAGCCATCCTGCGGGGTTGCGGCCAGCTCACGAGAAAGCGAGTTGAAGAAAGGAGCTCAGGGGCACTGTAATTCACAAACCTGCAGAGTTATAAATGACAGCTATCGTCCAAAAATATACTGAAGTAAGGCTGCCAAGAGGACTTGAAAGCGGGGCAGAATTGCAGGAAACCGATTTCAGGAGGTAGACTGGAATTGCATTTAAAGCATAGGAAAAGAGGCAGAACGTCCACAATGATGCACTTGGACAAAAAGGGCGTATGCGTTTTTTCCTGAATATATTCAGGAAAAAACGCATACGCCCTTTTTGGCCAACCAAGCAAGCTTGCAAAGGAAATCTGCACTACAATGAAGTCTCACTTCCCCCCGGTCAAAAGGGCCATCTGAAAAAAGTGTAAAATCCAGAAAGGCAGGACAGGCCATGGAGAACTGGGAGCCTTGTTATGCTGATGGGCGGGATGTAAATTGCCAACAGCCACTCGGGAGAAGTGTATGGTGTTTCCTGAAACATCTAAAAAACAAAGCAACAGAGCCTAGGGCACTTCCACTTATGGTCCTATAGCTTAGGGAAATTAAAATCAAAAAGACACAGCCACCCCAAAGGTTGGGACGGCTCTGTTTACAAGAACCTGGTTTACGGTACAAGTTCAATATCGCAGAAAGTGAAAAATGGATAAAGAAGTTGTGGTACTTACGTACAATGCAGTATCACTCAGCAAGGAAATCTATGTCATCAGGCCCGTAGCAGCATAATGAGTGGATTCAGGTATGATGATTCTAACTGAAATAAGTCACACAGAAAAAGAAACATCATAAGATATCACTAATACACGGAATGTAAACTTGGCTACACAGGAACTGAATTACAAAACAGAACAGGGTCTCAAATTTGGAAAACCAACTTATGCTTGCTTAAGGGGAAACGTGAGTTGGGGTGCTGCATAAAACCAGAGATTGAAATGAGCACAGATAAAGTTCCTTAAGCCAAATATGGAATAGACAAGAGCTACTCCTTGCTCAACGAAATGGACTCAACACCCCATATTAAATGCCTAAGAGTGTACCTGACTAGGAAGTATCTTAAAACCTATGGATTGCTATGTCTCCTAAAGAGAATCAAGCGTGTGTACAGGGGCATAAACGCAGCAGTGATAGGACTGGAGAGGTTCGGTGAGCAAATGAAGACCCTTTGAAGTCATATTGCATGGAACCCATTCCACGGGTCTCAACTCTCCAGGTTTAAGGTATTCTTCCTTAAGCTAACACGTGCATGTGGAACCCAGAGTATGATCAACCGTGTGATCGGGAGACGTGTTCCAATACGTGTCAGTTTTCGTCCCCTGGAACTCGGGTGCAACATTCCAGACGCTTTACTAACACTCTCCCGACTTGGAGAGTCAGTGCCTTTAACCTCCTGTTTGGCCCAGTTTGCAATTTCTGCGGAAGATGAACAGGAACAGGGAGAACCAATGACAGACTAGCTGGAGGTGTCTGGACGGGCAAATTTAACTCTCATTTCCCACCAGGAAGAGGAATTAACCAAAGGCTCAGCGTGCCGTGCCGGAACCAGATTAGGGCCTGAAGCCATCCTGCGGTGTTGCGGCCAGCTCACGAGAAAGCGAGTTGAAGAAAGGAGCTCAGGGGCACTGTAATTCACAAACCTGCAGAGTTATAAATGACAGCTATCGTCCAAAAATATACTGAAGTAAGGCTGCCAAGAGGACTTGAAAGCGGGGCAGAATTGCAGGAAACCGATTTCAGGAGGTAGACTGGAATTGCATTTAAAGCATAGGAAAAGAGGCAGAACGTCCACAATGATGCACTTGGCCAAAAAGGGCGTATGCGTTTTTTCCTGAATATATTCAGGAAAAAACGCATACGCCCTTTTTGGCCAACCAAGCAAGCTTGCAAAGGAAATCTGCACTACAATGAAGTCTCACTTCCCCCCGGTCAAAAGGGCCATCTGAAAAAAGTGTAAAATCCAGAAAGGCAGGACAGGCCATGGAGAACTGGGAGCCTTGTTATGCTGATGGGCGGGATGTAAATTGCCAACAGCCACTCGGGAGAAGTGTATGGTGTTTCCTGAAACATCTAAAAAACAAAGCAACAGAGCCTAGGGCACTTCCACTTATGGTCCTATAGCTTAGGGAAATTAAAATCAAAAAGACACAGCCACCCCAAAGGTTGGGACGGCTCTGTTTACAAGAACCTGGTTTACGGTACAAGTTCAATATCGCAGAAAGTGAAAAATGGATAAAGAAGTTGTGGTACTTACGTACAATGCAGTATCACTCAGCAAGGAAATCTATGTCATCAGGCCCGTAGCAGCATAATGAGTGGATTCAGGTATGATGATTCTAACTGAAATAAGTCACACAGAAAAAGAAACATCATAAGATATCACTAATACACGGAATGTAAACTTGGCTACACAGGAACTGAATTACAAAACAGAACAGGGTCTCAAATTTGGAAAACCAACTTATGCTTGCTTAAGGGGAAAGGTGAGTTGGGGTGCTGCATAAAACCAGAGATTGAAATGAGCACAGATAAAGTTCCTTAAGCCAAATATGGAATAGACAAGAGCTACTCCTTGCTCAACGAAATGGACTCAACACCCCATATTAAATGCCTAAGAGTGTACCTGACTAGGAAGTATCTTAAAACCTATGGATTGCTATGTCTCCGAAAGAGAATCAAGCGTGTGTACAGGGGCATAAACGCAGCAGTGATAGGACTGGAGAGGTTCGGTGAGCAAATGAAGACCCTTTGAAGTCATATTGCATGGTACCCATTCCACGGGTCTCAACTCTCCAGGTTTAAGGTATTCTTCCTTCAGCTAAAACATGCATGTGGAACCCAGAGTATGATCAACCGTGTGATCGGGAGACGTGTTCCAATACGTCTCAGTTTTTGTCCCCTGGTACTCGGGTGCAACATTCCAGACGCTTTACTAACACTCTCCCGACTTGGAGAGTCAGTGCCTTTAACCTCCTGTTTGGCCCAGTTTGCAATTTCTGCAGAAGATGAACAGGAACAGGCAGAACCAATGACAGACTAGATGGAGGTGTCTGGACGGGCAAATTTAACTCTCATTTCCCACCAGGAAGAGGAATTAACCAAAGGCTCAGCGTGCCGTGCCGGAACCAGATTAGGGCCTGAAGCCATCCTGCGGTGTTGCGGCCAGCTCACGAGAAAGCGAGTTGAAGAAAGGAGCTCAGGGGCACTGTAATTCACAAACCTGCAGAGTTATAAATGACAGCTATCGTCCAAAAATATACTGAAGTAAGGCTGCCAAGAGGACTTGAAAGCGGGGCAGAATTGCAGGAAACCGATTTCAGGAGGTAGACTGGAATTGCATTTAAAGCATAGGAAAAGAGGCAGAACGTCCACAATGATGCACTTGGCCAAAAAGGGCGTATGCGTTTTTTCCTGAATATATTCAGGAAAAAACGCATACGCCCTTTTTGGCCAACCAAGCAAGCTTGCAAAGGAAATCTGCACTACAATGAAGTCTCACTTCCCCCCGGTCAAAAGGGCCATCTGAAAAAAGTGTAAAATCCAGAAAGGCAGGACAGGCCATGGAGAACTGGGAGCCTTGTTATGCTGATGGGCGGGATGTAAATTGCCAACAGCCACTGGGGAGAAGTGTATGGTGTTTCCTGAAACATCTAAAAAACAAAGCAACAGAGCCTAGGGCACTTCCACTTATGGTCCTATAGCTTAGGGAAATTAAAATCAAAAAGACACAGCCACCCCAAAGGTTGGGACGGCTCTGTTTACAAGAACCTGGTTTACGGTACAAGTTCAATATCGCAGAAAGTGAAAAATGGATAAAGAAGTTGTGGTACTTACGTACAATGCAGTATCACTCAGCAAGGAAATCTATGTCATCAGGCCCGTAGCAGCATAATGAGTGGATTCAGGTACGATGATTCTAACTGAAATAAGTCACACAGAAAAAGAAACATCATAAGATATCACTAATACACGGAATGTAAACTTGGCTACACAGGAACTGAATTACAAAACAGAACAGGGTCTCAAATTTGGAAAACCAACTTATGCTTGCTTAAGGGGAAAGGTGAGTTGGGGTGCTGCATAAAACCAGAGATTGAAATGAGCACAGATAAAGTTCCTTAAGCCAAATATGGAATAGACAAGAGCTACTCCTTGCTCAACGAAATGGACTCAACACCCCATATTAAATGCCTAAGAGTGTACCTGACTAGGAAGTATCTTAAAACCTATGGATTGCTATGTCTCCGAAAGAGAATCAAGCGTGTGTACAGGGGCATAAACGCAGCAGTGATAGGACTGGAGAGGTTCGGTGAGCAAATGAAGACCCTTTGAAGTCATATTGCATGGTACCCATTCCACGGGTCTCAACTCTCCAGGTTTAAGGTATTCTTCCTTGAGCTAAAACATGCATGTGGAACCCAGAGTATGATCAACCGTGTGATCGGGAGACGTGTTCCAATACGTCTCAGTTTTCGTCCCCTGGTACTCGGGCGCAACATTCCAGACGCTTTACTAACACTCTCCCGACTTGGAGAGTCAGTGCCTTTAACCTCCTGTTTGGCCCAGTTTGCAATTTCTGCGGAAGATGAACAGGGATAGGGAGAACCAATGAGAGACTAGCTGGAGGTGTCTGGACGGGCAATTTTAACTCTCATTTCCCACCAGGAAGAGGAATTAACCAAAGGCTCAGCGTGCCGTGCCGGAACCAGATTAGGGCCTGAAGCCATCCTGCGGTGTTGCGGCCAGCTCACGAGAAAGCGAGTTGAAGAAAGGAGCTCAGGGGCACTGTAATTCACAAACCTGCAGAGTTATAAATGACAGCTATCGTCCAAAAATATACTGAAGTAAGGCTGCCAAGAGGACTTGAAAGCGGGGCAGAATTGCAGGAAACCGATTTCAGGAGGTAGACTGGAATTGCATTTAAAGCATAGGAAAAGAGGCAGAACGTCCACAATGATGCACTTGGCCAAAAAGGGCGTATGCGTTTTTTCCTGAATATATTCAGGAAAAAACGCATACGCCCTTTTTGGCCAACCAAGCAAGCTTGCAAAGGAAATCTGCACTACAGTGAAGTCTCACTTCCCCCCGGTCAAAAGGGCCATCTGAAAAAAGTGTAAAATCCAGAAAGGCAGGACAGGCCATGGAGAACTGGGAGCCTTGTTATGCTGATGGGCGGGATGTAAATTGCCAACAGCCACTCGGGAGAAGTGTATGGTGTTTCCTGAAACATCTAAAAAACAAAGCAACAGAGCCTAGGGCACTTCCACTTATGGTCCTATAGCTTAGGGAAATTAAAATCAAAAGACACAGCCACCCCAAAGGTTGGGACGGCTCTGTTTACAAGAACCTGGTTTACGGTACAAGTTCAATATCGCAGAAAGTGAAAAATGGATAAAGAAGTTGTGGTACTTACGTACAATGCAGTATCACTCAGCAAGGAAATCTATGTCATCAGGCCCGTAGCAGCATAATGAGTGGATTCAGGTATGATGATTCTAACTGAAATAAGTCACACAGAAAAAGAAACATCATAAGATATCACTAATACACGGAATGTAAACTTGGCTACACAGGAACTGAATTACAAAACAGAACAGGGTCTCAAATTTGGAAAACCAACTTATGCTTGCTTAAGGGGAAACGTGAGTTGGGGTGCTGCATAAAACCAGAGATTGAAATGAGCACAGATAAAGTTCCTTAAGCCAAATATGGAATAGACAAGAGCTACTCCTTGCTCAACGAAATGGACTCAACACCCCATATTAAATGCCTAAGAGTGTACCTGACTAGGAAGTATCTTAAAACCTATGGATTGCTATGTCTCCTAAAGAGAATCAAGCGTGTGTACAGGGGCATAAACGCAGCACTGATAGGACTGGAGAGGTTCGGTGAGCAAATGAAGACCCTTTGAAGTCATATTGCATGGAACCCATTCCACGGGTCTCAACTCTCCAGGTTTAAGGTATTCTTCCTTAAGCTAACACATGCATGTGGAACCCAGAGTATGATCAACCGTGTGATCGGGAGACGTGTTCCAATATGTGTCAGTTTTCGTCCCCTGGAACTCGGGTGCAACATTCCAGACGCTTTACTAACACTCTCCCGACTTGGAGAGTCAGTGCCTTTAACCTCCTGTTTGGCCCAGTTTGCAATTTCTGCGGAAGATGAACAGGAATAGGCAGAACCAATGACAGACTAGCTGGAGGTGTCTGGACGGGCAAATTTAACTCTCATTTCCCACCAGGAAGAGGAATTAACCAAAGGCTCAGCGTGCCGTGCCGGAACCAGATTAGGGCCTGAAGCCATCCTGCGGTGTTGCGGCCAGCTCACGAGAAAGCGAGTTGAAGAAAGGAGCTCAGGGGCACTGTAATTCACAAACCTGCAGAGTTATAAATGACAGCTATCGTCCAAAAATATACTGAAGTAAGGCTGCCAAGAGGACTTGAAAGCGGGGCAGAATTGCAGGAAACCGATTTCAGGAGGTAGACTGGAATTGCATTTAAAGCATAGGAAAAGAGGCAGAACGTCCACAATGATGCACTTGGCCAAAAAGGGCGTATGCGTTTTTTCCTGAATATATTCAGGAAAAAACGCATACGCCCTTTTTGGCCAACCAAGCAAGCTTGCAAAGGAAATCTGCACTACAATGAAGTCTCACTTCCCCCCGGTCAAAAGGGCCATCTGAAAAAAGTGTAAAATCCAGAAAGGCAGGACAGGCCATGGAGAACTGGGAGCCTTGTTATGCTGATGGGCGGGATGTAAATTGCCAACAGCCACTCGGGAGAAGTGTATGGTGTTTCCTGAAACATCTAAAAAACAAAGCAACAGAGCCTAGGGCACTTCCACTTATGGTCCTATAGCTTAGGGAAATTAAAATCAAAAAGACACAGCCACCCCAAAGGTTGGGACGGCTCTGTTTACAAGAACCTGGTTTACGGTACAAGTTCAATATCGCAGAAAGTGAAAAATGGATAAAGAAGTTGTGGTACTTACGTACAATGCAGTATCACTCAGAAATGAAATCTATGTCATCAGGCCCGTAGCAGAATAATGAGTGGATTCAGGTACGATGATTCTAACTGAAATAAGTCACACAGGAAAAGAAACATCATAAGATATCACTAATACACGGAATGTAAACTTGGCTACACAGGAACTGAATTACAAAACAGAACAGGGTCTCAAATTTAGAAAACCAACTTATGCTTGCTTAAGGGGAAAGGTGAGTTGGGGTGCTGCATAAAACCAGAGATTGAAATGAGCACAGATAAAGTTCCTTAAGCCAAATATGGAATAGACAAGAGCTACTCCTTGCTCAACGAAATGGACTCAACACCCCATATTAAATGCCTAAGAGTGTACCTGACTAGGAAGTATCTTAAAACCTATGGATTGCTATGTCTCTGAAAGAGAATCAAGTGTGTGTACAGGGGCATAAACGCAGCAGTGATAGGATTGGAGAGGTTCGGTGAGCAAATGAAGACCCTTTGAAGTCATATTGCATGGTACCCATTCCACGGGTCTCAACTCTCCAGGTTTAAGGTATTCTTCCTTCAGCTAAAACATGCATGTGGAACCCAGAGTATGATCAACCGTGTGATCGGGAGACGTGTTCCAATATGTCTCAGTTTTCGTCCCCTGGAACTCGGGTGCAACATTCCAGACGCTTTACTAACACTCTCCCGACTTGGAGAGTCAGTGCCTTTAACCTCCTGTTTGGCCCAGTTTGCAATTTCTGCGGAAGATGAACAGGAATAGGGAGAACCAATGACAGACTAGCTGGAGGTGTCTGGACGGGCAAATTTAACTCTCATTTCCCACCAGGAAGAGGAATTAACCAAAGGCTCAGCGTGCCGTGCCGGAACCAGATTAGGGCCTGAAGCCATCCTGCGGTGTTGCGGCCAGCTCACGAGAAAGCGAGTTGAAGAAAGGAGCTCAGGGGCACTGTAATTCACAAACCTGCAGAGTTATAAATGACAGCTATCGTCCAAAAATATACTGAAGTAAGGCTGCCAAGAGGACTTGAAAGCGGGGCAGAATTGCAGGAAACCGATTTCAGGAGGTAGACTGGAATTGCATTTAAAGCATAGGAAAAGAGGCAGAACGTCCACAATGATGCACTTGGCCAAAAAGGGCGTATGCGTTTTTTCCTGAATATATTCAGGAAAAAACGCATACGCCCTTTTTGGCCAACCAAGCAAGCTTGCAAAGGAAATCTGCACTACAATGAAGTCTCACTTCCCCCCGGTCAAAAGGGCCATCTGAAAAAAGTGTAAAATCCAGAAAGGCAGGACAGGCCATGGAGAACTGGGAGCCTTGTTATGCTGATGGGCGGGATGTAAATTGCCAACAGCCACTCGGGAGAAGTGTATGGTGTTTCCTGAAACATCTAAAAAACAAAGCAACAGAGCCTAGGGCACTTCCACTTATGGTCCTATAGCTTAGGGAAATTAAAATCAAAAAGACACAGCCACCCCAAAGGTTGGGACGGCTCTGTTTACAAGAACCTGGTTTACGGTACAAGTTCAATATCGCAGAAAGTGAAAAATGGATAAAGAAGTTGTGGTACTTACGTACAATGCAGTATCACTCAGCAATGAAATCTATGTCATCAGGCCCGTAGCAGAATAATGAGTGGATTCAGGTACGATGATTCTAACTGAAATAAGTCACACAGAAAAAGAAACATCATAAGATATCACTAATACACGGAATGTACCTTGGCTACACAGGAACTGAATTACAAAACAGAACAGGGTCTCAAATTTAGAAAACCAACTTATGCTTGCTTAAGGGGAAAGGTGAGTTGGGGTGCTGCATAAAACCAGAGATTGAAATGAGCACAGATAAAGTTCCTTAAGCCAAATATGTAATAGACAAAAGCTACTCCTTGCTCAACGAAATGGACTCAACACCCCATATTAAATGCCTAAGAGTGTACCTGACTAGGAAGTATCTTAAAACCTATGGATTGCTATGTGTCTGAAAGAGAATCAAGTGTGTGTACAGGGGCATAAACGCAGCAGTGATAGGATTGGAGAGGTTCGGTGAGCAAATGAAGACCCTTTGAAGTCATATTGCTTGGTACCCATTCCACGGGTCTCAACTCTCCAGGTTTAAGGTATTCTTCCTTTAGCTAAAACATGCATGTGGAACCCAGAGTATGATCAACCGTGTGATCGGGAGACGTGTTCCAATATGTCTCAGTTTTCGTCCCCTGGTACTCGGGTGCAACATTCCAGACGCTTTACTAACACTCTCCCGACTTGGAGAGTCAGTGCCTTTAACCTCCTGTTTGGCCCAGTTTGCAATTTCTGCGGAAGATGAACAGGAATAGGGAGAACCAATGAGAGACTAGCTGGAGGTGTCTGGACGGGCAAATTTAACTCTCATTTCCCACCAGGAAGAGGAATTAACTAAAGGCTCAGCGTGCCGTGCCGGAACCAGATTAGGGCCTGAAGCCATCCTGCGGGGTTGCGGCCAGCTCACAAGAAAGCGAGTTGAAGAAAGGAGCTCAGGGGCACTGTAATTCACAAACCTGCAGAGTTATAAATGACAGCTATCGTCCAAAAATATACTGAAGTAAGGCTGCCAAGAGGACTTGAAAGCGGGGCAGAATTGCAGGAAACCGATTTCAGGAGGTAGACTGGAATTGCATTTAAAGCATAGGAAAAGAGGCAGAACGTCCACAATGATGCACTTGGCCAAAAAGGGCGTATGCGTTTTTTCCTGAATATATTCAGGATAAAACGCATACGCACTTTTTGGCCAACCAAGCAAGCTTGCAAAGGAAATCTGCACTACAATGAAGTCTCACTTCCCACCGGTCAAAAGGGCCATCTGAAAAAAGTGTAAAATCCAGAAAGGCAGGACAGGCCATGGAGAACTGGGAGCCTTGTTATGCTGATGGGCGGGATGTAAATTGCCAACAGCCACTCGGGAGAAGTGTATGGTGTTTCCTGAAACATCTAAAAAACAAAGCAACAGAGCCTAGGGCACTTCCACTTATGGTCCTATAGCTTAGGGAAATTAAAATCAAAAGACACAGCCACCCCAAAGGTTGGGACGGCTCTGTTTACAAGAACCTGGTTTACGGTACAAGTTCAATATCGCAGAAAGTGAAAAATGGATAAAGAAGTTGTGGTACTTACGTACAATGCAATATCACTCAGCAATGAAATCTATGTCATCAGGCCCGTAGCAGAATAATGAGTGGATTCAGGTACGATGATTCTAACTGAAATAAGTCACACAGAAAAAGAAACATCATAAGATATCACTAATACACGGAATGTAAACTTGGCTACACAGGAACTGAATTACAAAACAGAACAGGGTCTCTAATTTAGAAACCCAACTTATGCTTGCTTAAGGGGAAAGGTGAGTTGGGGTGCTGCATAAAACCAGAGATTGAAATGAGCACAGATAAAGTTCCTTAAGCCAAATATGGAATAGACAAGAGCTACTCCTTGCTCAACGAAATGGACTCAACACCCCATATTAAATGCCTAAGAGTGTACCTGACTAGGAAGTATCTTAAAACCTATGGATTGCTATGTCTCCGAAAGAGAATCAAGCGTGTGTACAGGGGCATAAACGCAGCAGTGATAGGACTGGAGAGGTTCGGTGAGCAAATGAAGACCCTTTGAAGTCATATTGCATGGTACCCATTCCACGGGTCTCAACTCTCCAGGTTTAAGGTATTCTTCCTTCAGCTAAAACATGCATGTGGAACCCAGAGTATGCTCAACCGTGTGATCGGGAGACGTGTTCCAATACGTCTCAGTTTTTGTCCCCTGGTACTCGGGTGCAACATTCCAGACGCTTTACTAACACTCTCCCGACTTGGAGAGTCAGTGCCTTTAACCTCCTGTTTGGCCCAGTTTGCAATTTCTGCGGAAGATGAACAGGAATAGGGAGAACCAATGACAGACTAGCTGGAGGTGTCTGGACGGGCAAATTTAACTCTCATTTCCCACCAGGAAGAGGAATTAACCAAAGGCTCAGCGTGCCGTGCCGGAACCAGATTAGGGCCTGAAGCCATCCTGCGGTGCTGCGGCCAGCTCACGAGAAAGCGAGTTGAAGAAAGGAGCTCAGGGGCACTGTAATTCACAAACCTGCAGAGTTATAAATGACAGCTATCGTCCAAAAATATACTGAAGTAAGGCTGCCAAGAGGACTTGAAAGCGGGGCAGAATTGCAGGAAACCGATTTCAGGAGGTAGACTGGAATTGCATTTAAAGCATAGGAAAAGAGGCAGAACGTCCACAATGATGCACTTGGCCAAAAAGGGCGTATGCGTTTTTTCCTGAATATATTCAGGAAAAAACGCATACGCCCTTTTTGGCCAACCAAGCAAGCTTGCAAAGGAAATCTGCACTACAATGATGTCTCACTTCCCCCCGGTCAAAAGGGCCATCTGAAAAAAGTGTAAAATCCAGAAAGGCAGGACAGGCCATGGAGAACTGGGAGCCTTGTTATGCTGATGGGCGGGATGTCAATTGCCAACAGCCACTCGGGAGAAGTGTATGGTGTTTCCTGAAACATCTAAAAAACAAAGCAACAGAGCCTAGGGCACTTCCACTTATGGTCCTATAGCTTAGGGAAATTAAAATCAAAAGACACAGCCACCCCAAAGGTTGGGACGGCTCTGTTTACAAGAACCTGGTTTACGGTACAAGTTCAATATCGCAGAAAGTGAAAAATGGATAAAGAAGTTGTGGTACTTACGTACAATGCAGTATCACTCAGCAATGAAATCTATGTCATCAGGCCCGTAGCAGCATAATGAGTGGATTCAGGTACGATGATTCTAACTGAAATAAGTCACACAGAAAAAGAAACATCATAAGATATCACTAATACACGGAATGTAACCTTGGCTACACAGGAACTGAATTACAAAACAGAACAGGGTCTCAAATTTAGAAAACCAACTTATGCTTGCTTAAGGGGAAAGGTGAGTTGGGGTGCTGCATAAAACCAGAGATTGAAATGAGCACAGATAAAGTTCCTTAAGCCAAATATGGAATAGACAAGAGCTACTCCTTGCTCAACGAAATGGACTCAACACCCCATATTAAATGCCTAAGAGTGTACCTGACTAGGAAGTATCTTAAAACCTATGGATTGCTATGTGTCTGAAAGAGAATCAAGTGTGTGTACAGGGGCATAAACGCAGCAGTGATAGGATTGGAGAGGTTCGGTGAGCAAATGAAGACCCTTTGAAGTCATATTGCATGGTACCCATTCCACGGGTCTCAACTCTCCAGGTTTAAGGTATTCTTCCTTCAGCTAAAACATGCATGTGGAACCCAGAGTATGATCAACCGTGTGATCGGGAGACGTGTTCCAATACGTCTCAGTTTTCGTCCCCTGGTACTCGGGCGCAACATTCCAGACGCTTTACTAACACTCTCCCGACTTGGAGAGTCAGTGCCTTTAACCTCCTGTTTGGCCCAGTTTGCAATTTCTGCGGAAGATGAACAGGGATAGGGAGAACCAATGAGAGACTAGCTGGAGGTGTCTGGACGGGCAAATTTAACTCTCATTTCCCACCAGGAAGAGGAATTAACCAAAGGCTCAGCGTGCCGTGCCGGAACCAGATTAGGGCCTGAAGCCATCCTGCGGGGTTGCGGCCAGCTCACGAGAAAGCGAGTTGAAGAAAGGAGCTCAGGGGCACTGTAATTCACAAACCTGCAGAGTTATAAATGACAGCTATCGTCCAAAAATATACTGAAGTAAGGCTGCCAAGAGGACTTGAAAGCGGGGCAGAATTGCAGGAAACCGATTTCAGGAGGTAGACTGGAATTGCATTTAAAGCATAGGAAAAGAGGCAGAACGTCCACAATGATGCACTTGGCCAAAAAGGGCGTATGCGTTTTTTCCTGAATATATTCAGGAAAAAACGCATACGCCCTTTTTGGCCAACCAAGCAAGCTTGCAAAGGAAATCTGCACTACAATGAAGTCTCACTTCCCCCCGGTCAAAAGGGCCATCTGAAAAAAGTGTAAAATCCAGAAAGGCAGGACAGGCCATGGAGAACTGGGAGCCTTGTTATGCTGATGGGCGGGATGTAAATTGCCAACAGCCACTCGGGAGAAGTGTATGGTGTTTCCTGAAACATCTAAAAAACAAAGCAACAGAGCCTAGGGCACTTCCACTTATGGTCCTATAGCTTAGGGAAATTAAAATCAAAAAGACACAGCCACCCCAAAGGTTGGGACGGCTCTGTTTACAAGAACCTGGTTTACGGTACAAGTTCAATATCGCAGAAAGTGAAAAATGGATAAAGAAGTTGTGGTACTTACGTACAATGCAGTATCACACAGCAAGGAAATCTATGTCATCAGGCCCGTAGCAGCATAATGAGTGGATTCAGGTACGATGATTCTAACTGAAATAAGTCACACAGAAAAAGAAACATCATAAGATATCACTAATACACGGAATGTAAACTTGGTTACACAGGAACTGAATTACAAAACAGAACAGGGTCTCAAATTTGGAAAACCAACTTATGCTTGCTTAAGGGGAAAGGTGAGTTGGGGTGCTGCATAAAACCAGAGATTGAAATGAGCACAGATAAAGTTCCTTAAGCCAAATATGGAATAGACAAGAGCTACTCCTTGCTCAACGAAATAGACTCAACACCCCATATTAAATGCCTAAGAGTGTACCTGACTAGGAAGTATCTTAAAACCTATGGATTGCTATGTCTCCTAAAGAGAATCAAGCGTGTGTACAGGGGCATAAACGCAGCACTGATAGGACTGGAGAGGTTCGGTGAGCAAATGAAGACCCTTTGAAGTCATATTGCATGGAACCCATTCCACGGGTCTCAACTCTCCAGGTTTAAGGTATTCTTCCTTAAGCTAACACATGCATGTGGAACCCAGAGTATGATCAACCGTGTGATCGGGAGACGTGTTCCAATATGTGTCAGTTTTCGTCCCCTGGAACTCGGGTGCAACATTCCAGACGCTTTACTAACACTCTCCCGACTTGGAGAGTCAGTGCCTTTAACCTCCTGTTTGGCCCAGTTTGCAATTTCTGCGGAAGATGAACAGGAATAGGGAGAACCAATGACAGACTAGCTGGAGGTGTCTGGACGGGCAAATTTAACTCTCATTTCCCACCAGGAAGAGGAATTAACCAAAGGCTCAGCGTGCCGTGCCGGAACCAGATTAGGGCCTGAAGCCATCCTGCGGTGTTGCGGCCAGCTCACGAGAAAGCGAGTTGAAGAAAGGAGCTCAGGGGCACTGTAATTCACAAACCTGCAGAGTTATAAATGACAGCTATCGTCCAAAAATATACTGAAGTAAGGCTGCCAAGAGGACTTGAAAGCGGGGCAGAATTGCAGGAAACCGATTTCAGGAGGTAGACTGGAATTGCATTTAAAGCATAGGAAAAGAGGCAGAACGTCCACAATGATGCACTTGGCCAAAAAGGGCGTATGCGTTTTTTCCTGAATATATTCAGGAAAAAACGCATACGCCCTTTTTGGCCAACCAAGCAAGCTTGCAAAGGAAATCTGCACTACAATGAAGTCTCACTTCCCCCCGGTCAAAAGGGCCATCTGAAAAAAGTGTAAAATCCAGAAAGGCAGGACAGGCCATGGAGAACTGGGAGCCTTGTTATGCTGATGGGCGGGATGTAAATTGCCAACAGCCACTCGGGAGAAGTGTATGGTGTTTCCTGAAACATCTAAAAAACAAAGCAACAGAGCCTAGGGCACTTCCACTTATGGTCCTATAGCTTAGGGAAATTAAAATCAAAAAGACACAGCCACCCCAAAGGTTGGGACGGCTCTGTTTACAAGAACCTGGTTTACGGTACAAGTTCAATATCGCAGAAAGTGAAAAATGGATAAAGAAGTTGTGGTACTTACGTACAATGCAGTATCACTCAGCAATGAAATCTATGTCATCAGGCCCGTAGCAGAATAATGAGTGGATTCAGGTACGATGATTCTAACTGAAATAAGTCACACAGAAAAAGAAACATCATAAGATATCACTAATACACGGAATGTACCTTGGCTACACAGGAACTGAATTACAAAACAGAACAGGGTCTCAAATTTAGAAAACCAACTTATGCTTGCTTAAGGGGAAAGGTGAGTTGGGGTGCTGCATAAAACCAGAGATTGAAATGAGCACAGATAAAGTTCCTTAAGCCAAATATGTAATAGACAAAAGCTACTCCTTGCTCAACGAAATGGACTCAACACCCCATATTAAATGCCTAAGAGTGTACCTGACTAGGAAGTATCTTAAAACCTATGGATTGCTATGTGTCTGAAAGAGAATCAAGTGTGTGTACAGGGGCATAAACGCAGCAGTGATAGGATTGGAGAGGTTCGGTGAGCAAATGAAGACCCTTTGAAGTCATATTGCATGGTACCCATTCCACGGGTCTCAACTCTCCAGGTTTAAGGTATTCTTCCTTTAGCTAAAACATGCATGTGGAACCCAGAGTATGATCAACCGTGTGATCGGGAGACGTGTTCCAATATGTCTCAGTTTTCGTCCCCTGGTACTCGGGTGCAACATTCCAGACGCTTTACTAACACTCTCCCGACTTGGAGAGTCAGTGCCTTTAACCTCCTGTTTGGCCCAGTTTGCAATTTCTGCGGAAGATGAACAGGAATAGGGAGAACCAATGAGAGACTAGCTGGAGGTGTCTGGACGGGCAAATTTAACTCTCATTTCCCACCAGGAAGAGGAATTAACTAAAGGCTCAGCGTGCCGTGCCGGAACCAGATTAGGGCCTGAAGCCATCCTGCGGGGTTGCGGCCAGCTCACAAGAAAGCGAGTTGAAGAAAGGAGCTCAGGGGCACTGTAATTCACAAACCTGCAGAGTTATAAATGACAGCTATCGTCCAAAAATATACTGAAGTAAGGCTGCCAAGAGGACTTGAAAGCGGGGCAGAATTGCAGGAAACCGATTTCAGGAGGTAGACTGGAATTGCATTTAAAGCATAGGAAAAGAGGCAGAACGTCCACAATGATGCACTTGGCCAAAAAGGGCGTATGCGTTTTTTCCTGAATATATTCAGGATAAAACGCATACGCACTTTTTGGCCAACCAAGCAAGCTTGCAAAGGAAATCTGCACTACAATGAAGTCTCACTTCCCACCGGTCAAAAGGGCCATCTGAAAAAAGTGTAAAATCCAGAAAGGCAGGACAGGCCATGGAGAACTGGGAGCCTTGTTATGCTGATGGGCGGGATGTAAATTGCCAACAGCCACTCGGGAGAAGTGTATGGTGTTTCCTGAAACATCTAAAAAACAAAGCAACAGAGCCTAGGGCACTTCCACTTATGGTCCTATAGCTTAGGGAAATTAAAATCAAAAGACACAGCCACCCCAAAGGTTGGGACGGCTCTGTTTACAAGAACCTGGTTTACGGTACAAGTTCAATATCGCAGAAAGTGAAAAATGGATAAAGAAGTTGTGGTACTTACGTACAATGCAATATCACTCAGCAATGAAATCTATGTCATCAGGCCCGTAGCAGAATAATGAGTGGATTCAGGTACGATGATTCTAACTGAAATAAGTCACACAGAAAAAGAAACATCATAAGATATCACTAATACACGGAATGTAAACTTGGCTACACAGGAACTGAATTACAAAACAGAACAGGGTCTCTAATTTAGAAACCCAACTTATGCTTGCTTAAGGGGAAAGGTGAGTTGGGGTGCTGCATAAAACCAGAGATTGAAATGAGCACAGATAAAGTTCCTTAAGCCAAATATGGAATAGACAAGAGCTACTCCTTGCTCAACGAAATGGACTCAACACCCCATATTAAATGCCTAAGAGTGTACCTGACTAGGAAGTATCTTAAAACCTATGGATTGCTATGTCTCCGAAAGTGAATCAAGTGTGTGTACAGGGGCATAAACGCAGCAGTGATAGGATTGGAGAGGTTCGGTGAGCAACTGAAGACCCTTTGAAGTCATATTGCATGGTACCCATTCCACGGGTCTCAACTCTCCAGGTTTAAGGTATTCTTCCTTCAGCTAAAACATGCATGTGGAACCCAGAGTATGATCAACCGTGTGATCGGGAGACGTGTTCCAATATGTCTCAGTTTTCGTCCCCTGGTACTCGGGTGCAACATTCCAGACGCTTTACTAACACTCTCCCGACTTGGAGAGTCAGTGCCTTTAACCTCCTGTTTGGCCCAGTTTGCAATTTCTGCGGAAGATGAACAGGGATAGGGAGAACCAATGAGAGACTAGCTGGAGGTGTCTGGACGGGCAAATTTAACTCTCATTTCCCACCAGGAAGAGGAATTAACCAAAGGCTCAGCGTGCCGTGCCGGAACCAGATTAGGGCCTGAAGCCATCCTGCGGTGTTGCGGCCAGCTCACGAGAAAGCGAGTTGAAGAAAGGAGCTCAGGGGCACTGTAATTCACAAACCTGCAGAGTTATAAATGACAGCTATCGTCCAAAAATATACTGAAGTAAGGCTGCCAAGAGGACTTGAAAGCGGGGCAGAATTGCAGGAAACCGATTTCAGGAGGTAGACTGGAATTGCATTTAAAGCATAGGAAAAGAGGCAGAACGTCCACAATGATGCACTTGGCCAAAAAGGGCGTATGCGTTTTTTCCTGAATATATTCAGGAAAAAACGCATACGCCCTTTTTGGCCAACCAAGCAAGCTTGCAAAGGAAATCTGCACTACAATGAAGTCTCACTTCCCCCCGGTCCAAAGGGCCATCTGAAAAAAGTGTAAAATCCAGAAAGGCAGGACAGGCCATGGAGAACTGGGAGCCTTGTTATGCTGATGGGCGGGATGTAAATTGCCAACAGCCACTCGGGAGAAGTGTATGGTGTTTCCTGAAACATCTAAAAAACAAAGCAACAGAGCCTAGGGCACTTCCACTTATGGTCCTATAGCTTAGGGAAATTAAAATCAAAAAGACACAGCCACCCCAAAGGTTGGGACGGCTCTGTTTACAAGAACCTGGTTTACGGTACAAGTTCAATATCGCAGAAAGTGAAAAATGGATAAAGAAGTTGTGGTACTTACGTACAATGCAGTATCACTCAGAAATGAAATCTATGTCATCAGGCCCGTAGCAGAATAATGAGTGGATTCAGGTACGATGATTCTAACTGAAATAAGTCACACAGGAAAAGAAACATCATAAGATATCACTAATACACGGAATGTAAACTTGGCTACACAGGAACTGAATTACAAAACAGAACAGGGTCTCAAATTTAGAAACCCAACTTATGCTTGCTTAAGGGGAAAGGTGAGTTGGGGTGCTGCATAAAACCAGAGATTGAAATGAGCACAGATAAAGTTCCTTAAGCCAAATATGGAATAGACAAGAGCTACTCCTTGCTCAACGAAATGGACTCAACACCCCATATTAAATGCCTAAGAGTGTACCTGACTAGGAAGTATCTTAAAACCTATGGATTGCTATGTCTCTGAAAGAGAATCAAGTGTGTGTACAGGGGCATAAACGCAGCAGTGATAGGATTGGAGAGGTTCGGTGAGCAAATGAAGACCCTTTGAAGTCATATTGCATGGTACCCATTCCACGGGTCTCAACTCTCCAGGTTTAAGGTATTCTTCCTTCAGCTAAAACATGCATGTGGAACCCAGAGTATGATCAACCGTGTGATCGGGAGACGTGTTCCAATATGTCTCAGTTTTCGTCCCCTGGTACTCGGGTGCAACATTCCAGACGCTTTACTAACACTCTCCCGACTTGGAGAGTCAGTGCCTTTAACCTCCTGTTTGGCCCAGTTTGCAATTTCTGCGGAAGATGAACAGGGATAGGGAGAACCACTGAGAGACTAGCTGGAGGTGCCTGGACGGGCAAATTTAACTCTCATTTCCCACCAGGAAGAGGAATTAACCAAAGGCTCAGCGTGCCGTGCCGGAACCAGATTAGGGCCTGAAGCCATCCTGCGGGGTTGCGGCCAGCTCACGAGAAAGCGAGTTGAAGAAAGGAGCTCAGGGGCACTGTAATTCACAAACCTGCAGAGTTATAAATGACAGCTATCGTCCAAAAATATACTGAAGTAAGGCTGCCAAGAGGACTTGAAAGCGGGGCAGAATTGCAGGAAACCGATTTCAGGAGGTAGACTGGAATTGCATTTAAAGCATAGGAAAAGAGGCAGAACGTCCACAATGATGCACTTGGCCAAAAAGGGCGTATGCGTTTTTTCCTGAATATATTCAGGAAAAAACGCATACGCCCTTTTTGGCCAACCAAGCAAGCTTGCAAAGGAAATCTGCACTACAATGAAGTCTCACTTCCCCCCGGTCAAAAGGGCCATCTGAAAAAAGTGTAAAATCCAGAAAGGCAGGACAGGCCATGGAGAACTGGGAGCCTTGTTATGCTGATGGGCGGGATGTCAATTGCCAACAGCCACTCGGGAGAAGTGTATGGTGTTTCCTGAAACATCTAAAAAACAAAGCAACAGAGCCTAGGGCACTTCCACTTATGGTCCTATAGCTTAGGGAAATTAAAATCAAAAAGACACAGCCACCCCAAAGGTTGGGACGGCTCTGTTTACAAGAACCTGGTTTACGGTACAAGTTCAATATCGCAGAAAGTGAAAAATGGATAAAGAAGTTGTGGTACTTACGTACAATGCAGTATCACTCAGAAATGAAATCTATGTCATCAGGCCCGTAGCAGAATAATGAGTGGATTCAGGTATGATGATTCTAACTGAAATAAGTCACACAGGAAAAGAAACATCATAAGATATCACTAATACACGGAATGTAAACTTGGCTACACAGGAACTGAATTACAAAACAGAACAGGGTCTCAAATTTAGAAAACCAACTTATGCTTGCTTAAGGGGAAAGGTGAGTTGGGGTGCTGCATAAAACCAGAGATTGAAATGAGCACAGATAAAGTTCCTTAAGCCAAATATGGAATAGACAAGAGCTACTCCTTGCTCAACGAAATGGACTCAACACCCCATATTAAATGCCTAAGAGTGTACCTGACTAGGAAGTATCTTAAAACCTATGGATTGCTATGTCTCTGAAAGAGAATCAAGTGTGTGTACAGGGGCATAAACGCAGCAGTGATAGGATTGGAGAGGTTCGGTGAGCAAATGAAGACCCTTTGAAGTCATATTGCATGGTACCCATTCCACGGGTCTCAACTCTCCAGGTTTAAGGTATTCTTCCTTCAGCTAAAACATGCATGTGGAACCCAGAGTATGATCAACCGTGTGATCGGGAGACGTGTTCCAATATGTCTCAGTTTTCGTCCCCTGGTACTCGGGTGCAACATTCCAGACGCTTTACTAACACTCTCCCGACTTGGAGAGTCAGTGCCTTTAACCTCCTGTTTGGCCCAGTTTGCAATTTCTGCGGAAGATGAACAGGGATAGGGAGAACCACTGAGAGACTAGCTGGAGGTGCCTGGACGGGCAAATTTAACTCTCATTTCCCACCAGGAAGAGGAATTAACCAAAGGCTCAGCGTGCCGTGCCGGAACCAGATTAGGGCCTGAAGCCATCCTGCAGGGTTGCGGCCAGCTCACGAGAAAGCGAGTTGAAGAAAGGAGCTCAGGGGCACTGTAATTCACAAACCTGCAGAGTTATAAATGACAGCTATCGTCCAAAAATATACTGAAGTAAGGCTGCCAAGAGGACTTGAAAGCGGGGCAGAATTGCAGGAAACCGATTTCAGGAGGTAGACTGGAATTGCATTTAAAGCATAGGAAAAGAGGCAGAACGTCCACAATGATGCACTTGGCCAAAAAGGGCGTATGCGTTTTTTCCTGAATATATTCAGGAAAAAACGCATACGCCCTTTTTGGCCAACCAAGCAAGCTTGCAAAGGAAATCTGCACTACAATGAAGTCTCACTTCCCCCCGGTCAAAAGGGCCATCTGAAAAAAGTGTAAAATCCAGAAAGGCAGGACAGGCCATGGAGAACTGGGAGCCTTGTTATGCTGATGGGTGGGATGTAAATTGCCAACAGCCACTCGGGAGAAGTGTATGGTGTTTCCTGAAACATCTAAAAAACAAAGCAACAGAGCCTAGGGCACTTCCACTTATGGTCCTATAGCTTAGGGAAATTAAAATAAAAAAGACACAGCCACCCCAAAGGTTGGGACGGCTCTGTTTACAAGAACCTGGTTTACGGTACAAGTTCAGTATCGCAGAAAGTGAAAAATGGATAAAGAAGTTGTGGTACTTACGTACAATGCAGTATCACTCAGCAATGAAATCTATGTCATCAGGCCCGTAGCAGCATAATGAGTGGATTCAGGTACGATGATTCTAACTGAAATAAGTCACACAGAAAAAGAAACATCATAAGATATCACTAATACACGGAATGTAAACTTGGCTACACAGGAACTGAATTACAAAACAGAACAGGGTCTCAAATTTAGAAACCCAACTTATGCTTGCTTAAGGGGAAAGGTGAGTTGGGGTGCTGCATAAAACCAGAGATTGAAATGAGCACAGATAAAGTTCCTTAAGCCAAATATGGAATAGACAAGAGCTACTCCTTGCTCAACGAAATGGACTCAACACCCCATATTAAATGCCTAAGAGTGTACCTGACTAGGAAGTATCTTAAAACCTATGGATTGCTATGTCTCTGAAAGAGAATCAAGTGTGTGTACAGGGGCATAAACGCAGCAGTGATAGTATTGGAGAGGTTCGGTGAGCAAATGAAGACCCTTTGAAGTCATATTGCATGGTACCCATTCCACGGGTCTCAACTCTCCAGGTTTAAGGTATTCTTCCTTCAGCTAAAACATGCATGTGGAACCCAGAGTATGATCAACCGTGTGATCGGGAGACGTGTTCCAATATGTCTCAGTTTTCGTCCCCTGGTACTCGGGTGCAACATTCCAGAAGCTTTACTAACACTCTCCCGACTTGGAGAGTCAGTGCCTTTAACCTCCTGTTTGGCCCAGTTTGCAATTTCTGCGGAAGATGAACAGGAATAGGCAGAACCAATGACAGACTAGCTGGAGGTGTCTGGACGGGCAAATTTAACTCTCATTTCCCACCAGGAAGAGGAATTAACCAAAGGCTCAGCGTGCCGTGCCGGAACCAGATTAGGGCCTGAAGCCATCCTGTGGTGCTGCGGCCAGCTCACGAAAAAGCGAGTTGAAGAAAGGAGCTCAGGGGCACTGTAATTCACAAACCTGCAGAGTTATAAATGACAGCTATCGTCCAAAAATATACTGAAGTAAGGCTGCCAAGAGGACTTGAAAGCGGGGCAGAATTGCAGGAAACCGATTTCAGGAGGTAGACTGGAATTGCATTTAAAGCATAGGAAAAGAGGCAGAACGTCCACAATGATGCACTTGGCCAAAAAGGGCGTATGCGTTTTTTCCTGAATATATTCAGGAAAAAACGCATACGCCCTTTTTGGCCAACCAAGCAAGCTTGCAAAGGAAATCTGCACTACAATGAAGTCTCACTTCCCCCCGGTCAAAAGGGCCATCTGAAAAAAGTGTAAACTCCAGAAAGGCAGGACAGACCATGGAGAACTGGGAGCCTTGTTATGCTGATGGGCGGGATGTAAATTGCCAACAGCCACTCGGGAGAAGTGTATGGTGTTTCCTGAAACATCTAAAAAACAAAGCAACAGAGCCTAGGGCACTTCCACTTACGGTCCTATAGCTTAGGGAAATTAAAATAAAAAAGACACAGCCACCCCAAAGGTTGGGACGGCTCTGTTTACAAGAACCTGGTTTACGGTACAAGTTCAATATCGCAGAAAGTGAAAAATGGATAAAGAAGTTGTGGTACTTACGTACAATGCAGTATCACTCAGCAATGAAATCTATGTCATCAGGCCCGTAGCAGCATAATGAGTGGATTCAGGTACGATGATTCTAACTGAAATAAGTCACACAGGAAAAGAAACATCATAAGATATCACTAATACACGGAATGTAAACTTGGCTACACAGGAACTGAATTACAAAACAGAACAGGGTCTCTAATTTAGAAACCCAACTTATGCTTGCTTAAGGGGAAAGGTGAGTTGGGGTGCTGCATAAAACCAGAGATTGAAATGAGCACAGATAAAGTTCCTTAAGCCAAATATGGAATAGACAAGAGCTACTCCTTGCTCAACGAAATGGACTCAACACCCCATATTAAATGCCTAACGGTGTACCTGACTAGGAAGTATCTTAAAACCTATGGATTGCTATGTCTCTGAAAGAGAATCAAGTGTGTGTACAGGGGCATAAACGCAGCAGTGATAGGATTGGAGAGGTTCGGTGAGCAAATGAAGACCCTTTGAAGTCATATTGCATGGTACCCATTCCACGGGTCTCAACTCTCCAGGTTTAAGGTATTCTTCCTTCAGCTAAAACATGCATGTGGAACCCAGAGTATGATCAACCGTGTGATCGGGAGACGTGTTCCAATATGTCTCAGTTTTCGTCCCCTGGTACTCGGGTGCAACATTCCAGACGCTTTACTAACACTCTCCCGACTTGGAGAGTCAGTGCCTTTAACCTCCTGTTTGGCCCAGTTTGCAATTTCTGCGGAAGATGAACAGGGATAGGGAGAACCAATGAGAGACTAGCTGGAGGTGTCTGGACGGGCAAATTTAACTCTCATTTCCCACCAGGAAGAGGAATTAACCAAAGGCTCAGCGTGCCGTGCCGGAACCAGATTAGGGCCTGAAGCCATCCTGCGGTGTTGCGACCAGCTCACGAGAGAGCGAGTTGAAGAAAGGAGCTCAGGGGCACTGTAATTCACAAACCTGCAGAGTTATAAATGACAGCTATCGTCCAAAAATATACTGAAGTAAGGCTGCCAAGAGGACTTGAAAGCGGGGCAGAATTGCAGGAAACCGATTTCAGGAGGTAGACTGGAATTGCATTTAAAGCATAGGAAAAGAGGCAGAACGTCCACAATGATGCACTTGGCCAAAAAGGGCGTATGCGTTTTTTCCTGAATATATTCAGGAAAAAACGCATACGCCCTTTTTGGCCAACCAAGCAAGCTTGCAAAGGAAATCTGCACTACAATGAAGTCTCACTTCCCCCCGGTCCAAAGGGCCATCTGAAAAAAGTGTAAAATCCAGAAAGGCAGGACAGGCCATGGAGAACTGGGAGCCTTGTTATGCTGATGGGCGGGATGTCAATTGCCAACAGCCACTCGGGAGAAGTGTATGGTGTTTCCTGAAACATCTAAAAAACAAAGCAACAGAGCCTAGGGCACTTCCACTTATGGTCCTATAGCTTAGGGAAATTAAAATCAAAAGACACAGCCACCCCAAAGGTTGGGACGGCTCCGTTTACAAGAACCTGGTTTACGGTACAAGTTCAATATCGCAGAAAGTGAAAAATGGATAAAGAAGTTGTGGTACTTACGTACAATGCAGTATCACTCAGCAATGAAATCTATGTCATCAGGCCCGTAGCAGCATAATGAGTGGATTCAGGTACGATGATTCTAACTGAAATAAGTCACACAGAAAAAGAAACATCATAAGATATCACTAATACACGGAATGTAAACTTGGCTACACAGGAACTGAATTACAAAACAGAACAGGGTCTCAAATTTAGAAAACCAACTTATGCTTGCTTAAGGGGAAAGGTGAGTTGGGGTGCTGCATAAAACCAGAGATTGAAATGAGCACAGATAAAGTTCCTTAAGCCAAATATGGAATAGACAAGAGCTACTCCTTGCTCAACGAAATGGACTCAACACCCCATATTAAATGCCTAAGAGTGTACCTGACTAGGAAGTATCTTAAAACCTATGGATTGCTATGTCTCTGAAAGAGAATCAAGTGTGTGTACAGGGGCATAAACGCAGCAGTGATAGGATTGGAGAGGTTCGGTGAGCAAATGAAGACCCTTTGAAGTCATATTGCATGGTACCCATTCCACGGGTCTCAACTCTCCAGGTTTAAGGTATTCTTCCTTCAGCTAAAACATGCATGTGGAACCCAGAGTATGATCAACCGTGTGATCGGGAGACGTGTTCCAATATGTCTCAGTTTTCGTCCCCTGGTACTCGAGTGCAACATTCCAGACGCTTTACTAACACTCTCCCGACTTGGAGAGTCAGTGCCTTTAACCTCCTGTTTGGCCCAGTTTGCAATTTCTGCGGAAGATGAACAGGGATAGGGAGAACCAATGAGAGACTAGCTGGAGGTGTCTGGACGGGCAAATTTAACTCTCATTTCCCACCAGGAAGAGGAATTAACCAAAGGCTCAGCGTGCCGTGCCGGAACCAGATTAGGGCCTGAAGCCATCCTGCGGTGTTGCGGCCAGCTCACGAGAGAGCGAGTTGAAGAAAGGAGCTCAGGGGCACTGTAATTCACAAACCTGCAGAGTTATAAATGACAGCTATCGTCCAAAAATATACTGAAGTAAGGCTGCCAAGAGGACTTGAAAGCGGGGCAGAATTGCAGGAAACCGATTTCAGGAGGTAGACTGGAATTGCATTTAAAGCATAGGAAAAGAGGCAGAACGTCCACAATGATGCACTTGGCCAAAAAGGGCGTATGCGTTTTTTCCTGAATATATTCAGGAAAAAACGCATACGCCCTTTTTGGCCAACCAAGCAAGCTTGCAAAGGAAATCTGCACTAAAATGACGTCTCACTTCCCCCTGGTCAAAAGGGCCATCTGAAAAAAGTGTAAAATCCAGAAAGGCAGGACAGGCCATGGAGAACTGGGAGCCTTGTTATGCTGATGGGCGGGATGTAATTTGACAACAGCCACTCCGGAGAACTGTATGGTGTTTCCTGAAACATCTAAAAAACAAAGCAACAGAGCCTAGGGCACTTCCACTTATGGTCCTATAGCTTAGGGAAATTAAAATCAAAAGACACAGCCACCCCAAAGGTTGGGACGGCTCTGTTTACAAGAACCTGGTTTACGGTACAAGTTCAATATCGCAGAAAGTGAAAAATGGATAAAGAAGTTGTGGTACTTACGTACAATGCAGTATCACTCAGCAATGAAATCTATGTCATCAGGCCCGTAGCAGCATAATGAGTGGATTCAGGTACGATGATTCTAACTGAAATAAGTCACACAGGAAAAGAAACATCATAAGATATCACTAATACACGGAATGTAAACTTGGCTACACAGGAACTGAATTACAAAACAGAACAGGGTCTCAAATTTAGAAACCCAACTTATGCTTGCTTAAGGGGAAAGGTGAGTTGGGGTGCTGCATAAAACCAGAGATTGAAATGAGCACAGATAAAGTTCCTTAAGCCAAATATGGAATAGACAAGAGCTACTCCTTGCTCAACGAAATGGACTCAACACCCCATATTAAATGCCTAAGAGTGTACCTGACTAGGAAGTATCTTAAAACCTATGGATTGCTATGTCTCTGAAAGAGAATCAAGTGTGTGTACAGGGGCATAAACGCAGCAGTGATAGGATTGGAGAGGTTCGGTGAGCAAATGAAGACCCTTTGAAGTCATATTGCATGGTACCCATTCCACGGGTCTCAACTCTCCAGGTTTAAGGTATTCTTCCTTCAGCTAAAACATGCATGTGGAACCCAGAGTATGATCAACCGTGTGATCGGGAGACGTGTTCCAATACGTCTCAGTTTTCGGCCCCTGGTACTCGGGTGCAACATTCCAGACGCTTTACTAACACTCTCCCGACTTGGAGAGTCAGTGCCTTTAACCTCCTGTTTGGCCCAGTTTGCAATTTCTGCGGAAGATGAACAGGAATAGGGAGAACCAATGACAGACTAGCTGGAGGTGTCTGGACGGGCAAATTTAACTCTCATTTCCCACCAGGAAGAGGAATTAACCAAAGGCTCAGCGTGCCGTGCCGGAACCAGATTAGGGCCTGAAGCCATCCTGCGGTGTTGCGGCCAGCTCACGAGAAAACGAGTTGAAGAAAGGAGCTCAGGGGCACTGTAATTCACAAACCTGCAGAGTTATAAATGACAGCTATCGTCCAAAAATATACTGAAGTAAGGCTGCCAAGAGGACTTGAAAGCGGGGCAGAATTGCAGGAAACCGATTTCAGGAGGTAGACAGGAATTGCATTTAAAGCATAGGAAAAGAGGCAGAACGTCCACAATGATGCACTTGGCCAAAAAGGGCGTATGCGTTTTTTCCTGAATATATTCAGGAAAAAACGCATACGCCCTTTTTGGCCAACCAAGCAAGGTTGCAAAGGAAATCTGCACTACAATGAAGTCTCACTTCCCCCCGGTCAAAAGGGCCATCTGAAAAAAGTGTAAAATCCAGAAAGGCAGGACAGGCCATGGAGAACTGGGAGCCTTGTTATGCTGATGGGCGGGATGTAAATTGCCAACAGCCACTCGGGAGAAGTGTATGGTGTTTCCTGAAACATCTAAAAAACAAAGCAACAGAGCCTAGGGCACTTCCACTTATGGTCCTATAGCTTAGGGAAATTAAAATCAAAAGACACAGCCACCCCAAAGGTTGGGACGGCTCTGTTTACAAGAACCTGGTTTACGGTACAAGTTCAATATCGCAGAAAGTGAAAAATGGATAAAGAAGTTGTGGTACTTACGTACAATGCAGTATCACTCAGCAAGGAAATCTATGTCATCAGGCCCGTAGCAGCATAATGAGTGGATTCAGGTATGATGATTCTAACTGAAATAAGTCACACAGGAAAAGAAACATCATAAGATATCACTAATACACGGAATGTAAACTTGGCTACACAGGAACTGAATTACAAAACAGAACAGGGTCTCAAATTTAGAAACCCAACTTATGCTTGCTTAAGGGGAAAGGTGAGTTGGGGTGATACGTAAAACCAGAGATTGAAATGAGCACAGATAAAGTTCCTTAAGCCAAATATGGAATAGACAAGAGCTACTCCTTGCTCAACGAATTGGATTCAACACCTCATATTAAATGCTTATGTGTGTACCTGACTAGGAAGTATCTTAAAACCTATGGATTGCTATGTCTCTGAAAGAGAATCAAGCGTGTGTACAGGGGCAAAAACGCAGCAGTGATAGGATTGGAGAGGTTCGGTGAGCAAATGAAGACCCTTTGAAGTCATATTGCATGGTACCCATTCCACGGGTCTCAACTCTCCAGGTTTAAGGTATTCTTCCTTCAGCTAAAACATGCATGTGGAACCCAGAGTATGATCAACCGTGTGATCGGGAGACGTGTTCCAATATGTGTCAGTTTTCGTCCCCTGGTACTCGGGTGCAACATTCCAGACGCTTTACTAACACTCTCCCGACTTGGAGAGTCAGTGCCTTTAACCTTCTGTTTGGCCCAGTTTGCAATTTCTGCGGAAGATGAACAGGAAAGGGAGAACCAATGACAGACTAGATGGAGGTGTCTGGACGGGCAAATTTAACTCTCATTTCCCACCAGGAAGAGGAAATAACCAAAGGCTCAGCGTGCCGTGCCGGAACCAGATTAGGGCCTGAAGCCATCCTGCGGTGTTGCGGCCAGCTCACGTGAAAGCGAGTTGAAGAAAGGAGCTCAGGGGCACTGTAATTCACAAACCTGCAGAGTTATAAATGACAGCTATCGTCCAAAAATATACTGAAGTAAGGCTGCCAAGAGGACTTGAAAGCGGGGCAGAATTGCAGGAAACCGATTTCAGGAGGTAGACTGGAATTGCATTTAAAGCATAGGAAAAGAGGCAGAACGTCCACAATGATGCACTTGGCCAAAAAGGGCGTATGCGTTTTTTCCTGAATATATTCAGGAAAAAACGCATACGCCCTTTTTGGCCAACCAAGCAAGCTTGCAAAGGAAATCTGCACTACAATGAAGTCTCACTTCCCCCCGGTCAAAAGGGCCATCTGAAAAATGTATAAAATGCAGAAAGGCAGGACAGGCCATGGAGAACTGGGAGCCTTGTTATGCTGATGGGCGGGATGTAAATTGCCAACAGCCACTCTGGAGAAGTGTATGGTGTTTCCTGAAACATCTAAAAAACAAAGCAACAGAGCCTAGGGCACTTCCAATTATGGTCCTATAGCTTAGGGAAATTAAAATCAAAAAGACACAGCCACCACAAAGGTTGGGACGGCTCTGTTTACAAGAACCTGGTTTACGGTACAAGTTCAATATCACAGAAAGTGAAAAATGGATAAAGAAGTTGTGGTACTTACGTACAATGCAGTATCACTGAGCAAGGAAATCTATGTCATCAGGCCCATAGCAGCATAATGAGTGGATTCAGGTACGATGATTCTAACTGAAATAAGTCTCACAGAAAAAGAAACATCATAAGATATCACTAATACACGGAATGTAAACTTGGCTACACAGGAACTGAATTACAAAACAGAACAGGGTCTCAAATTTGGAAAACCAACTTATGCTTGATAAGGGGAAAGGTGAGTTGGGGTGCTGCATAAAACCAGAGATTGAAATGAGCACAGATAAAGTTCCTTAAGCCAAATATGGAATAGACAAGAGCTACTCCTTGCTCAACGAAATGGACTCAACACCCCATATTAAATGCCTAAGAGTGTACCTGACTAGGAAGTATCTTAAAACCTATGGATTGCTATGTCTCCGAAAGAGAATCAAGCGTGTGTACAGGGGCATAAACGCAGCAGTGATAGGACTGGAGAGGTTCGGTGAGCAAATGAAGACCCTTTGAAGTCATATTGCATGGAACCCATTCCACGGGTCTCAACTCTCCAGGTTTAAGGTATTCTTCCTTCAGCTAAAACATGCATGTGGAACCCAGAGTATGATCAACCGTGTGATCGGGAGACGTGTTCCAATATGTCTCAGTTTTCGTCCCCTGGTACTCGGGTGCAACATTCCAGACGCTTTACTAACACTCTCCCGACTTGGAGAGTCAGTGCCTTTAACCTCCTGTTTGGCCCAGTTTGCAATTTCTGCGGAAGATGAACAGGAATAGGGAGAACCAATGACAGACTAGCTGGAGGTGTCTGGACGGGCAAATTTAACTCTCATTTCCCACCAGGAAGAGGAATTAACCAAAGGCTCAGCGTGCCGTGCCGGAACCAGATTAGGGCCTGAAGCCATCCTGCGGTGTTGTGGCCAGCTCACGAGAAAGCGACTTGAAGAAAGGAGCTCAGGGGCACTGTAATTCACAAACCTGCAGAGTTATAAATGACAGCTATCGTCCAAAAATATACTGAAGTAAGGCCGCCAAGAGGACTTGAAAGCGGGGCAGAATTGCAGGAAACCGATTTCAGGAGGTAGACTGGAATTGCATTTAAAGCATAGGAAAAGAGGCAGAACGTCCACAATGATGCACTTGGCCAAAAAGGGCGTATGCGTTTTTTCCTGAATATATTCAGGAAAAAACGCATACGCCCTTTTTGGCCAACCAAGCAAGCTTGCAAAGGAAATCTGCACTACAGTGAAGTCTCACTTCCCCCCGGTCAAAAGGGCCATCTGAAAAAAGTGTAAAATCCAGAAAGGCAGGACAGGCCATGGAGAACTGGGAGCCTTGTTATGCTGATGGGCGGGATGTCAATTGCCAACAGCCACTCGGGAGAAGTGTATGGTGTTTCCTGAAACATCTAAAAAACAAAGCAACAGAGCCTAGGGCACTTCCACTTATGGTCCTATAGCTTAGGGAAATTAAAATCAAAAGACACAGCCACCCCAAAGGTTGGGACGGCTCTGTTTACAAGAACCTGGTTTACGGTACAAGTTCAATATCGCAGAAAGTGAAAAATGGATAAAGAAGTTGTGGTACTTACGTACAATGCAGTATCACTCAGCAATGAAATCTATGTCATCAGGCCTGTAGCAGCATAATGAGTGGATTCAGGTATGATGATTCTAACTGAAATAAGTCACACAGGAAAAGAAACATCATAAGATATCACTAATACACGGAATGTAAACTTGGCTACACAGGAACTGAATTACAAAACAGAACAGGGTCTCAAATTTAGAAACCCAACTTATGCTTGCTTAAGGGGAAAGGTGAGTTGGGGTGATACGTAAAACCAGAGATTGAAATGAGCACAGATAAAGTTCCTTAAGCCAAATATGGAATAGACAAGAGCTACTCCTTGCGCAACGATTTGGATTCAACACCTCATATTAAATGCCTATGTGTGTACCTGACTAGGAAGTATCTTAAAACCTATGGATTGCTATGTCTCTGAAAGAGAATCAAGCGTGTGTACAGGGGCATAAACGCAGCAGTGATAGGATTGGAGAGGTTCGGTGAGCAAATGAAGACCCTTTGAAGTCATATTGCATGGTACCCATTCCACGGGTCTCAACTCTCCAGGTTTAAGGTATTCTTCCTTCAGCTAAAACATGCATGTGGAACCCAGAGTATGATCAACCGTGTGATCGGGAGACGTGTTCCAATATGTGTCAGTTTTCGTCCCCTGGTACTCGGGTGCAACATTCCAGACGCTTTACTAACACTCTCCCGACTTGGAGAGTCAGTGCCTTTAACCTTCTGTTTGGCCCAGTTTGCAATTTCTGCGGAAGATGAACAGGAAAGGGAGAACCAATGACAGACTAGATGGAGGTGTCTGGACGGGCAAATTTAACTCTCATTTCCCACCAGGAAGAGGAAATAACCAAAGGCTCAGCGTGCCGTGCCGGAACCAGAATAGGGCCTGAAGCCATCCTGCGGTGTTGCGGCCAGCTCACGAGAAAGCGAGTTGAAGAAAGGAGCTCAGGGGCACTGTAATTCACAAACCTGCAGAGTTATAAATGACAGCTATCGTCCAAAAATATACTGAAGTAAGGCTGCCAAGAGGACTTGAAAGCGGGGCAGAATTGCAGGAAACCGATTTCAGGAGGTAGACTGGAATTGCATTTAAAGCATAGGAAAAGAGGCAGAACGTCCACAATGATGCACTTGGCCAAAAAGGGCGTATGCGTTTTTTCCTGAATATATTCAGGAAAAAACGCATACGCCCTTTTTGGCCAACCAAGCAAGCTTGCAAAGGAAATCTGCACTACAATGAAGTCTCACTTCCCCCCGGTCAAAAGGGCCATCTGAAAAATGTATAAAATGCAGAAAGGCAGGACAGGCCATGGAGAACTGGGAGCCTTGTTATGCTGATGGGCGGGATGTAAATTGCCAACAGCCACTCTGGAGAAGTGTATGGTGTTTCCTGAAACATCTAAAAAACAAAGCAACAGAGCCTAGGGCACTTCCAATTATGGTCCTATAGCTTAGGGAAATTAAAATCAAAAAGACACAGCCACCACAAAGGTTGGGACGGCTCTGTTTACAAGAACCTGGTTTACGGTACAAGTTCAATATCGCAGAAAGTGAAAAATGGATAAAGAAGTTGTGGTACTTACGTACAATGCAGTATCACTCAGCAAGGAAATCTATGTCATCAGGCCCATAGCAGCATAATGAGTGGATTCAGGCACGATGATTCTAACTGAAATAAGTCTCACAGAAAAAGAAACATCATAAGGTATCACTAATACACGGAATGTAAACTTGGCTACACAAGAACTGAATTACAAAACAGAACAGGGTCTCAAATTTAGAAACCCAACTTATGCTTGCTTAAGGGGAAAGGTGAGTTGGGGTGCTGCATAAAACCAGAGATTGAAATGAGCACAGATAAAGTTCCTTAAGCCAAATATGGAATAGACAAGAGCTACTCCTTGCTCAACGAAATGGACTCAACACCCCATATTCAACGCCTAGGCATATACCTGACTAGTAAGAATCATAAAACCTATGGATTTATATATCTCTGTAAGAGAATCAAGAGTGTGTACAGCGGCATTAAAGCACTGAAAATCAGGTAAATCCCATAATAAAAATAAATTTCTTAAACAAAACACAATTACAGTGAAATAGAGAGAAATACTTAAGTAATTCATTCAAGGCTTCTGATGCAACCTGCATTTACCACATCTACACCCAGAGCTGGGTGACACATAAGGCTGGACACTTGGGGCTCATAAGTTTGGTGAGGTTCTGTGAGCAAATGAAGACCTTTGAAGTCATATTGCATGGTACCCATTCCATGGGTCTCAACTCTCCAGGTTTAAGGGATACTTCCTTCAGCTAAAACATGCATGTGGAACCCAGAGTTTGATCCACCATGTGATCGAGAAACATGTTCAAATGTGTCTCACATTTCGTTCCCTGTTACTCAGGTGCAACATGCCAGACGCTTTACTAAAACTCTCCCGACTTGGAGAGTGAGTGCCTTTAACCTCCTGTTTGGCCCAGTTTGCAATTTCTGTGGAAGATGAACAGGAATAGGGAGAACAATTGAGAGACCAGCAGGAGGTGTCTGGACGGGCAAATTTAACTCTCATTTCCCACCAGGAAGAGGAATTAACCAAAGGCTCAGCGTGCAGTGCCGGAACCAGATTAGGGCCTGAAGCAATCCTGCGGTGTTGCGGCCAGCTCACGGGAAAGCGAGTTGAAGAAAGGAGCTCAGGGGCACTGTAATTCACAAAACTGCAGAGTTATAAATGACAGCTATCGTCCAAAAATATACTGAAGTAAGGCTGCCAAGAGGACTTGAAAGCGGGGCAGAATTGCAGGAAACCGATTTCAGGAGGTAGACTGGAATTGCATTTAAAGCATAGGAAAAGAGGCAGAACGTCCACAATGATGCACTTGGCCAAAAAGGGCGTATGCGTTTTTTCCTGAATATATTCAGGAAAAAACGCATACGCCCTTTTTGGCCAACCAAGCAAGCTTGCAAAGGAAATCTGCACTACAATGAAGTCTCACTTCCCCCCGGTCAAAAGGGCCATCTGAAAAAAGTGTAAACTCCAGAAAGGCAGGACAGACCATGGAGAACTGGGAACCTTGTTATGTTGATGGGCGGGATGTAAATTGCCAACAGCCACTCGGGAGAAGTGTATGGTGTTTCCTGAAACATCTAAAAAACAAAGCAACAGAGCCTAGGGCACTTCCACTTATGGTCCTATAGCTTAGGGAAATTAAAATCAAAAAGACACAGCCACCCCAAAGGTTGGGACGGCTCTGTTTACAAGAACCTGGTTTACGGTACAAGTTCAATATCGCAGAAAGTGAAAAATGGATAAAGAAGTTGTGGTACTTACGTACAATGCAGTATCACTCAGCAATGAAATCTATGTCATCAGGCCCGTAGCAGCATAATGAGTGGATTCAGGTATTATGATTCTAACTGAAATAAGTCACAGAGAAAAAGAAACATCATAAGATATCACTAATACACGGAATGTAAACTTGGCTACACAGGATCTGAATTACAAAACAGAACAGGGTCTCAAATTTAGAAAACCAACTTATGCTTGCTTAAGGGGAAAGGTGAGTTGGGGTGCTGCATAAAACCAGAGATTGAAATGAGCACAGATAAAGTTCCTTAAGCCAAATATGGAATAGACAACAGCTACTCCTTGCTCAACGAAACGGACTCATCACCCCATATTAAACGCCTAAGAATGTACCTGATTACGAAGTAGCTTAAAACCTAGGGAATGCTATGTCTCCGAAAGAGAATCAAGCGTGTGTACAGGGGCATAAACGCAGCAGTGATAAAACTGGAGGGGTTCGGTGAGCAAATGAAGACCCTTTGAAGTCATATTGCATGGTACCCATTCCACGGGTCTCAACTCTCCAGGTTTAAGGTATTCTTCCTTCAGCTAAAACATGCATGTGGAACCCAGAGTATGATCAACCGTGTGATCGGGAGACGTGTTCCAATATGTGTCAGTTTTCGTCCCCTGGTACTCGGGTGCAACATTCCAGATTCTTTACTAACACTCTCCCTACTTGCAGAGTCAGTGCCTTTAACCTCCTGTTTGGCCCAGTTTGCAATTTCTGCGGAAGATGAACAGGAATAGGGAGAACCAATGAGAGACTAGCTGGAGCTGTCTGGACGGGCAAATTTAACTCTCATTTCCCACCAGGAAGAGGAATTAACCAAAGGCTCAGCGTGCCGTGTCGGAACCAGATTAGGGCCTGAAGCAATCTTGCGGTGTTGTGGCCAGCTCACGAGAAAGCGAGTTGAAGAAAGGAGCTCAGGGGCACTGTAATTCACAAACCTGCAGAGTTATAAATGACAGCTATCGTCCAAAAATATACTGAAGTAAGGCTGCCAAGAGGACTTGAAAGCGGGGCAGAATTGCAGGAAACCGATTTCAGGAGGTAGACTGGAATTGCATTTAAAGCATAGGAAAAGAGGCAGAACGTCCACAATGATGCACTTGGCCAAAAAGGGCGTATGCGTTTTTTCCTGAATATATTCAGAAAAAAACGCATACGCCCTTTTTGGCCAACCAAGCAAGCTTGCAAAGGAAATCTGCACTACAATGAAGTCGCACTTCCCCCCGGTCAAAAGGGCCATCTGAAAAAAGTGTAAAATCCAGAAAGGCAGGACAGGCCATGGAGAACTGGGGGCCTTGTTATGCTGCTGGGCGTGATTTAAATTGCCAACAGCCATTCTGGAGAAGTGTATGGTGTTTCCTGAAACTTCTAAAAAACAAAGCAACAGAGCCTAGGGCACTTCTACTTATGGTCCTATAGCTTAGGGAAATTAAAATCAAAAAGACAGAGCCAACCAAAAGGTTGGGGCGGCTCTGTTTATAAGAAACTCATTTACGGTACAAGTTCAATATCGCAGAAAGTGAAAAATGGATAAAGAAGTTGTTGTACTTACGTACAATGCAATATCACTCAGCAAGGAAATCTATGTCATCAGGCCCGTAGCAGCATAATGAGTGGATTCAGGTACGATGATTCTAACTGAAATAAGTCACACAGAAAAACAAACATCATAAGATATCACTAATACACGGAATGTAAACTTGGCTACATAGGAACTGAATTACGAAACAGAACAGGGTCTCAAATTTAGAAAACCAACTTATGCTTGCTTAAGGGCAAAGGTGAGTTGGGGTGCTGCATAAAACCAGAGATTGAAATGAGCACAGATAAAGTTCCTTAAGCCAAATATGGAATAGACAAGAGCTACTCCTTGCTCAACGAAATGAACTTAACACCCCATATTAAACGCCTAAGAATGTACCTGACTAGGAAGTATCTTAAAACCTATGGATTGCTATGTCTCCGAAAGAGAATCAAGCGTGTTTACAGGGCCATAAACGCAGCAGTGATAGGATTGGAGAGGTTCGGTGAGCAAATGAAGACCCTTTGAAATCATATTGCATGGTACCCATTCCACCGGTCTCAACTCTCCAGGTTTAAGGTATTCTTCCTTCAGCTAAACATGCACGTGGAACCCAGAGTATGATCAACCGTGTGATCGGGAGATGTGTTCCAATATGTCTCAGTTTTCATCCCCTGGTACTCGGGTTCAACATGCCAGACGCTTTACTAAAACTCTCCCTACTTGGAGAGTCACTGCCTTTAACCTCCTGTTTGGCCCAGTTTTCAATTTCTGCGGAAGATGAACAGGAATAGGGAGAACAAATGACAGACTAGATGGAGGTGTCTGGACGGGCAAATTTAACTCTCATTTCGCACCAGGAAGAGGAATTAACCAAAGGCTCAGCGTGCCGTGCCGGAATCAGATTAGGGCCTGAAGCAATCCTGCGGTGTTGCGGCCAGCTCACGAGAAAGCGAGTTGAAGAAAGGAGCTCAGGGGCACTGTAATTCACAAACCTGCAGAGTTATAAATGACAGCTATCGTCCAAAAATATACTGAAGTAAGGCTGCCAAGAGGCCTTGAAAGCGGGGCAGAATTGCAGGAAACCGATTTCAGGAGGTAGACTGGAATTGCATTTAAAGCATAGGAAAAGAGGCAGAACGTCCACAATGATGCACTTGGCCAAAAAGGGCGTATGCGTTTTTTCCTGAATATATTCAGGAAAAAACGCATACGCCCTTTTTGGCCAACCAAGCAAGCTTGCAAAGGAAATCTGCACTACAATGAAGTCTCACTTCCCCCCGGTCAAAAGGGCCATCTGAAAAAAGTGTAAAATCCAGAAAGGCAGGACAGGCCATGGAGAACTGGGAGCCTTGTTATGCTGATGGGCGGGATGTAAATTGCCAACAGCCACTCAGGAGAAGTGTATGGTGTTTCCTGAAACATCTAAAAAACAAAGCAACAGAGCCTAGGGCACTTCCACTTATGGTCCTATTGCTTAGTTAATTTAAAATCTAAAAGACACAGCCACCCCAAAGGTTGGGACGGTTCTTTTTACTGGAATCTCTTCTACGGCACAAGTTAAATATCCCAGAGAGCAAATAATGGATAAAGAAGTTGCGGTACTTATGTACAACAGAATACCACTCAGCAATGAAATCTATGTCACCAGGTCCGTACCAGCATAATGAGTGGATTGAGGCACGATGATTCTAAGTGAAATAAGTCACACAGAAAAAGAAACATCATAAGGTATCACTAATACACGGAATGTGAACTTGGCTACACATGAACTGAATTACAAAACAGAACAGGGTCTCAAGTTTAGAAAACTAACTTATGCTTGCTTAAGGGGGAAGGTGAGTTGGGGTGCTGCATTAAACCAGAGTTTGAAATTAGCACAGATACCGTTCCATAAGCCAAATATGGAATAGACAAGACCTACCCCTTGCTCAACAAAATGGATTCAACAATGAGGTATCACCTCACACCTGGTAGAATAGGCATCATAGAAAATCTACAAGCAAAAAATGCTGGAAAGGGTGTGGAGAAAAGGAACCCTCTTCCACTATTGTTGGGAATATAAATTGATACAGTCACTATGGAGAACAATATGGAATTTCTTAAGAAACTAACAATAGAATTACCATATGATACAGCAATCCCAGTACTGGACATATACCCAGACAAAACCATAAATCAAAAAGAGACATTCACCGCAATGTTCATTGCATCACTATTTACAATATCGAGGTAATGGAAGCAACCTAAATGCCCACAGACAGACGAATGCATAAAGCCGTGGTACATATATAAAATGGAATATTACTAAGCCATGAAAAGGAATGAAATTGGGTCATTTGTAGAGACGTCGATGCATCTAGAGACTGTCATACAGAGTGAAGTAAGTCAGAAAGAGTAAAACAAATCTTGTATATTCATGCATATATGTGGAACCTAGAAAACCTGTACAGATTAACCATTTTGCAAGGCATAAATAGAGCAACAGATGTAGACAACAAACGTATGGACAACAAGGGGGGAAAGCTGTTGGGGGGGGTGGTGGGAGGAGTTGAGAGACTGGGATTGGTATGTATACATTTATATGTATAAAATAGATAACCAATAAGAACCTGCTGTATAAAAATATAAAATAAAATTCAAAATTAAAAAGAAATAAAATTTAAAAAATAGAAAAAACAATTATTCCCTTCACATACATGTATTTATATGAATAAATTATTTCCATGCTTATATCTGTAAATACAAAAAAGAGGAATAAAATCTACCTTGAACCCAAAACGAAAAAGAGAAAAAAAACACAGAACCCACCAGTTCCACAGAGGAAAACCGTATCAGGGCACTTGCTCCAGTTGTAAACAATTCTGAAGTTGGTCAGTGGTGGGGAATCATCTCCCATTCAGCCAGCAGCCCCCACGCAACAAGCGTCCTCATTGCAAAGCTGGGGCACCGTGCCGAGGCATCTGTGAATAAACGTGAGCTGAGCCCCAGGCCAGTTGCTGCTGAACTATTCCCACCCATCCCAGGTAAAACACCTGAATATATACAAGGACTTGAAAGCCTAGAGGGAGGGCCATAGAGCCACACGAGTGACAGCATGCCGGCCGACTTGGTGCCTGCAGGCCAGCCAGGATGGTCCTGGCCCTGGGTGCTCTTCTGGAAGATTTCCATTTCCCTGCCTGAGATACCCGTCCTGTCCCTGCCCCCACTGCTTGTTTCCTTCCTCACCTCTGCCCAGGGAGAAATTCCAGCAGCAGGTATGGGTGACACATCTTCTTCTTTAGCAGGTGGCAGCCTGGCAACTGCTGCAGAAAGTCCAGCAGAGCCCCACTCACACTGGGCCACCCACAAAGCCGTGGCCTCTCACTCCCTCCCACCAGCCCAGCCCCGAGACTGCTGACAGGGCAGAGGAAATGGCGTCAGGCATGGCTGCAGGGGCTCTTGCTGCCTGGAGTGGTATTTATAGTGATCTCAACCCAGGCACACCTGGGGAGGGCTGGCCGGCATGGTAAGGCTGCCCAGGTCAGCCAATCATCACCCCTCAGGGGCTCACAGTTGCAGAAAATGGAACTTGCTGAACCGGCCAGGTCCAAGGAACAGGTGTGGGCTCCTGAGAGTCAGGATAGACAAGGGGCTGCAGCTTTGGCTTGTTTTCTAATCATTTTATCTGGCCCATGAGTGGGAGACAACTTCAAGAAAACCCTCTCCTAATGAGAGGAACCCAGGAGTCAGGGAGAGGAGGGGTGGGTGGTGGTTGGAGACAGAGGCCTGGTGCCCCGGGTGCAGTGGAAGTCTCTGGAAGACCAGGTGGAGGGAGGCCTCACGGAGTGATGCCCAGGGTCACAGACCTGTCGCAGCTGCTGTTTGTTAGTTCAAGTCCTGCTCTGAGGTGCTCTGTGTCAGCTCTGAGCGACAGGTGAGCTGGGGGTGCTCTGCAATGAGGGCTATGTGCACGGTTCCTGTGTGCCCAGCCCTGCCACGGTACCTGCAAGGGTAGCTCTGTATCCTGGGAGGGGCCTGACCACGAGAGCCCTGTGGGCTGGGGTGGGGGTGGGGTACCTGCCCAGGTGAGCTCCATATTCTGGGATTGGTCTGACCACGAGAGCCCCATGGGCTGCTGGGGACCTGGTAAAGGATGTCAGGACAGTCAGTGAAGCCACCGAGGATATACCTCCAGTTGCTCCTAATTCCTACACCCTGCTGGTCATTCTACCAACCACCAGGACATGGTATTCTGTATTAGTCTTCAATGATGCCTTCTTTTGTATTCCATTAGTCCCAGAGTCACAAGAAATTTTGGCTTGTGAGTGGCAGGACTCAACATACAACTAAAACAATACTTCCGGGCCGTCTGGCCCCAAGGGTGCAAAAATTCCCACACCATCTTTGGGGAAAGCTTAGCTAAAGACCTAAAAGTTCTACCTCTGGAAAAGGAAACCCTCCTTCAATATGCAGACGACATTCTGATCGCCAGCCCTACTAAGGAGGCCTCTGAACTACCAAGCCAATAAAGGATAGAAGTTGTCCAAGAAAAAGCTCAAATATCACAGACTGCCGTGACCTGCCTGGGCTTCATTCTCACAGAAGGTTGGAGAAGTCCATCCCAGGAAAGGGAAGAAACCATTTTCAGCCTTACCCCTTTCTAAAACTAGAAGACAGCTTAGGGGTTCCTGGGGAGGCCAGGGTTTGCTGCTTCTGGATCCCTAACTACAGTCTACTAGCTGGGCCTCTATATGAAACACTGAAAGGAAAAGATGATGATCCTTTTGAATAGAATCCAGAAGTGGCCTTTCAAGAATGGAAAGAGCAGTCAATTCAGACCCTTGCCCTGGAACTCCCTAATTTAGCTAAACCCTTTGACCTTTACATTCCCGGTGAAAGGTGAATCGCCATTGGAGAATTAGTGCAAAACCTGGGACCACTTGAAATGGAACAATGCAAGAATGCCATCCAGGTAGGATAAACTATGGTCACCAAGGGGCTTGGCCCACTGCCACATCTGGCCAAGATACTGGCGGTATCTAAAACCCTGGAAATCAGCAGCCCAAAAGGCCACCTCCCTCCTAAGGGAAAAGGACCCCACGTGGTGATCCTAACCACCAACCATGCCCTGAAGTTGCAGGGTTCGCTCCGTGGGCACACCGACCTCGAGTGAGGAGGCCCTCCAACTCCAACATCCAGAGAGATAACCGGGGGCAACAGGGCACCATGACGACTCGTGTGAACATCACTTGACCTGGAGTTTCTCTCATAAAACAACAAGAGTGTGTCCCAAAAGAGTAGACTACTGCTTGCAGGACTTACTGCACCCAGAGGGGAGCTAATAATCTTGGCGGGGGAACCGTATATCACACTGTCACCATAGAAAAGCCTACAGACACCGTGATGATGGTGGCCAGTAAGACCGGCTGGACTCTTGTTTACTTCAAAAGGCTGTTGACTCAGTGGCCATCATGGTCCTTGATCACCACTGACCCTGGACTGTCTGGGAGTTGAGCGGGCAGGGCTCTGACACCTGGTGCTGTTTGTACGTTAATTCAGGGGCCTAATTGAAGAAAGCGCAGACTACTGGTCAGAGCATCTAGGCTGGCAGAAACGGTCGGCCTAAGGTGGCCGAACAAATGTGGGGCGGGGTGAAACCGGCCCCCACAGCGTCTCTGCACATCTCTTTCCTGGACCCTTAAAGGTCATTAGAATCTATAACACTTCCAATGCTGCTGCTCAGGTGGACGAGCAGGGAGGCAGGGGGCCTGGGGACAATCAACGTCACCTGGAGGCTGCTGGGGAGAAGCTCTGACCCTCGCCCCAGGGTATGAGGGCTCCCAACTCAGCACTCAGCAGTTACAGAAGAAGGGTCTGCACCCTCAGCACTCCAAGAATGAGGAACGGGACAAAAGGCAGAGGGGGGGGTTTGTCCCCAGCAAAGCCCATTAAAAATCCCTGGGAGATAAAAATAGAATCTGGGCAATAAAGTCAAGTCTAACCTTTTTTATCCTTTGTGCTTTGTCTAATTTCACGTGCTCCTAGGGTCCCGCATGCAGAGGTTCCACACCCGGCACTTCAGACCAGATTTCCTAGTGCAGAATGGCTGGGTCGACACCTCAGCTCCTGGGGCCCAGTGCAGACTCCGCGATATAGAGCCTGAGCTACAGCCAACCCGGCCCTCGAGAGCTCCGCCCCCTCCCTCCCACTGACTCTGACAGGATCTCTACACAGCAGCCCAGCCCACAGCCCACGGGGTAGTACATGCTCTCACCTCTCCATTCTCTGATCAAAATATAAAGTTTCCTTTGCTTGTGAACCAAACTCAGTCTCGATCTGTTGGCCCCAATGACACTGGGCAGGGGGACACTTGTTGGGGTCCACTCTGGAGGATCAGTAACAGAAATTGAGACTATTGTAACCTCAATGAACAGATGTGTGAGCCAAAGTGTAGTTAACATAGAACAGTGTATAAGGCTCGGGTAAAATAAGATGTTTCTAACACTTCCATTGGATATTTCCATCACTTTATTATAAGCAAGTTCAGTGAAAAGGTTTGTCTTATTTGTCAGCTCAATATTAGAGAAATGAAGTGATTTCTTTCCAAGGATGTACATCTAATAATCTTGGTTAAACCTTCAATCTTGTTTTAAATGCTTTTCCATTGAAAATGATACCTCTCTTTCAGCTCCCCCATTTCTGAGAAGTATAAAATCTTATAATTTATTATTACCAAAGGGGAAAGGTGGGAGGAGGGATAAATTAACAGTTTGGGATTAACACATACACACTGCTATGTATAAAATAGATCATCAACAAGGAACTACTGTATAGCACAGGGAACTACACTCAACATTTTGCAATAACCTATAAGGGGAAATAATCTGAAAAAGAATAGATATTTTTATTGACATCATCTATCAATGACAGTTAAAGTGTAACCTAAGGGAAGCTGGTGGTGAGTGCTTCTGACCCTGAAGACTTCAATCATCTAAAGTTTGGACTCTGCCTACTTCCCAAGGCCCTTAATGAACATATGTGTAGCCGTAGCTTAAAAAATTCCCCAGTTTGGGTTTCGGGGAGACACTGATTTTGAAAAAGCCCTGGTGTTCTCCTTACATGAATGGGACTCTTCCTACTGCTAAAACATGTCTGTCACACCCAGAGGATGGTATACCGTCTGATCGGGAAGAGTTTGGAAAAGGCATCTCATCTCCTCATCTCCTGGTGCTCGGGTTCACCCCTCCAGCGTCTTTACTAACAGTCTCCCCACTTGGAGATGTCAGCACTGTCAACATCCTGTTGCGTACAGTTTGGAATTTGTCCAGAGGATGAAGCGGAAGGATGAGGAACAATGAGAGACAAGTCCTACGTGTTCAGACAGGCACATGTCACTCTAATTTCCAATCAGGAAGACGAATTGACCAAAGGCTAGGGTTGCCCATGGAAACAGTATAGGGCTTGAGGAAATCCCGCTGCTTTGTGGCCAGTTCCCATAAACACAAGTTGAACAATAGAACTCAGGGGCAGTAAAATTCACAAAACTGCAGAGTTGAAAATATCCATCACTGAAAAATGTCTTGAGGAAAGTCAGAGAAAAGGACTTGTAAGCAAGGGAGAATGGCAGGAAAGGGATTTGAGGAGGTAGAAAGGACTCGCCATTAAGCACAAGAAAAGGAGCTGAACATTGCCAACATTGCAGTTGGCCAAAAAGGGTGTATGCGTTTTTTTGTGTATATATTCAAGAAAAGAGCGTACACCTTTTTAGCCAACCAAACAGGTGGGCACTGGAAGTCAATACTACAAAAGACATCACTTCGCATCAGTCAGAAGAGCCATCCTCATAAAGCGTAAACAACAGAAATGCAGGACAGGGCAAGGAGAAGAGGGAGCCCTGTGAGACTTATAGTGGAAATGTATATTGCCAACGGCCATTCTGGAGAAGTGTATTGTGTTTACTAAAGCATCTAAACAATGAGCTACAGAGCATAGGGCACTTGCACTCATGGGCGTATATCTTGGGAAAAACAAAAATCGAGAGGACACAGGCACCCCAATGTTTACCCCCTCTCTGTTTAAAAGATCCTCGACTAAGATATAACTTAAATGTCTCTGGAGGGAAAAAATGGATAGAGATGTGGTACTTAGGTAGAGTGGAATATTATTCAGCCTGGAAATCAATGAAATATGGCCAGCTGTAACAACTCTGGAGGAGTTACGTATGATCATTCTAAGTGACAGAATTCAAAAAGAAGAAGACACATATCATAAGATATCACTTAAAGGTGGAATCCAAAATGGCTACACATGAAATAAATTACAAAACAAAAACATAGTCAAATATGTAGAAAACACGCATAAGGCTGCTAAACGGGAAAGGTGGGGAGGGGTGAGGCATCATCCAGGAGGTTGAAATTAGCAAAGATACCATTCCAAATACCAAACTGATAATCAACAAGGCCTACACGGTAGCTAAAAGAACTGCACTCAGCACACTCAAGTCACCAGAAAAGAATATATACGACTGGTAAGAATCTGAAAAAGAATTTATTGATGTCTCTCTGTACGTGAATCAAGTGGATGTACAGCAGCAAGAAACAGAGCTTTGAAAATCAGCTGTAACCAATATAGTAATAAATTGAAAAAAATAAACGACAGAGAGACAGAGAAAACCTCTTACAACTTTTCCTCAGGGACGGTGATGCAACATGGATTGAACACATCTAGACCCACAGCAGGATGAGACATAAGGCTGGAAACTGTTTGCGCTAAGAGAAATGTGAGGTTGGGTGAGGAAATGCACACCCTTTAAAGTAATACTACCTGGTACCCATTCAATGGGTCCCAAATCTGCAGGTTCAAGGGATCTTCCTACAGCTAAAACATGCATGGAAAACCCAGAGGACTGTACACCATGTGATCGGGAGATGTGTCTAAAATGCACCTCATTTATCCTCTCCTGGTGCTCCTGTTCACCATTCCAGCCACGTTACTTAGAAGCTCCCCACTTGGAGAATCAGCACATTTAAACTTCTGTTTCACACATTTTGCAAATTGTGAGGAGGATGAACGGGAAGAGGGGGAACCAATGAGAGAAGAGTTGTAGGGGTTTGGACGGGCACATATCACTCTAATTTCCCATTAAGAATAAGAATTAAAAAAAGGCTCAGCCTGCCTCGCCGGAGCCAAAATAGGGCCTGAAGCAATCCTGCGCGTTTGAGGCCAGCTCACAAAAGAGCAACTTAAAACATGGAGCTCAGGGTCACTGCAATTCACAAACCTGCAGAGTTATAAATGAAAACTAACGTCCAAAAATATGTTGAGGTAAGGCAAAGAAGAGGATCTGAATGCAAGACAGAATTGCAAGAAACAGATTTCAAGAGATAGATTGGACTCGTCTTTAACGCACATGAAAAGCGGCAGAATTTCGACAATGATGCAGTTGGCCCAAAAGGGCGTATGCGATTTTTCCTGATTATATCCAGGAAAAAACGCATACGCACTTTATGGGCAACGAAGCAAGCAAGCAATGCAAATGTGCACAACAAAGAAGTCTCATTTCCCACCGGTCAAAAGAGCCATCCTAAAAAATTGTAAAAACCAGAAATGCAGGACAGGCCATGGAGAACAGGGAGCCTTTATACGCTGATGGGCAGTGTGTGAACTGCCGAGAGCCACTCTGGAGAAGTGTATGGTGGTTCCTAAATCATCTAAAAACAGAGCTACAGAGCATAGGACACTTCCAATCATGGGAGTATATCTAGGGAAGTCTAAAAATCAACAAGACACAAGCACACCACAGTTTAGGGCTACTCTGTTTACAAGAACCTCAACTTCAGTACACCTTAAATATCCCAGGAAAGAGAACAATGGATAAAGAAGATGTGGTACTTATGTACAATGGAATATCTCTTCACCATGAAATCAATGTAATAAGGCTAGTAGAAGGATAAAGAGTGGATTTAGGTCCGATAATACTACTTGAAATAAGTCAAACAGAAAAAGAAACATATCATAAGATATCACTTATAGAGGGAGGGTAAATATGGCTGCACAAGAAATGAATTACAGAACAGAACAGTGTCTCACATTTAGAAAACACACTTATGTCAGCTTAAGGGGAAAGGAGAGGTGGGGTGATGCATAAAACCAGAGTTTGAAATTAGCACAGATACCGTTCAAGAAACCAAATAGGTATTAGACAAGATCTACACCTTGCTCAATGAACTGGCCTCAACACACCCTATACACCGCAGAGAAATATATCTGAGTAATAAGAATCTTAAAACCCATGTATTGATATATCTCCATAAGGGAATCAAGTGTGTGCAGAGCGGCACAAACACAGCAGTGAAAATGAGCTAAACCCCATTATAGAAATAAATTTTAAAAACAAAACGCAGAAACAATGAAAGAGAGAAAAATTCTTACAAAATTCGCTCAGGGGCTGTGATGCAACCTGGATTGACCACATATAAACCCACAGCTGGATAAGACATAAGGCTGGACACTTGGGGCTGAGAGGATTGGTGAGCTTCGGTGAGCAACTACCGAAAGTTTAATGCAATACTTCATGCTACTCATTCCAAGGGTCCCAACACTCCAGGTTGAAGGGAATCTTCCTACAGCTAAACCATGCTTGGGAAACCCAGCGACTGGTATACCATATGATCGGGAAAGGTTTCTAAAACGCACCACATTTTTCCTCTCCTGGGGCTCCGGATCGACATTCCAGCCGCTTTACTAACAACATCCCCACATGGAGAGTCAATGCCTTTAAGTTCTGGTATCGCACAGTCTTCAGTTAGTGCGGAGGATGAATGGGAATAGGGGGAACCAGTGAGAAACTAGCTGTAGCGGTTTCAATGGGCACATGTCACTCTAATTTCACATCAGTAAGAAGAATGAACCAAAGGCACAGCAAGGTGCCCCAGAAGAAGAATAGGGCTTCAAGGAATCCTGTGGTTATGGGGCAAGATCACAAAAGTAAGAGCTGAAAAATGGAGCTAAGGGCCACTGCAATTCAAAAACCTGACTTGCCCAAAAAGGGCGTATGTGTTTTTTCCTGAATATATTCAGGAAAAAACGCATACGCCCTTTTTGGCCAACCAAGCAAGCTTGCAAAGGAAATCTGCACTACAATGAAGTCTCAATTCCCCCTGGTCAAAAGGGCCATCTGAAAAAAGTGTAAAATCCATAAAGGCAGGACAGGCCATGGAGAACTGGGAGCCATCTTATGCTGATGGGCAGGATGTAAATTGCCAACAGCCACTCTGGAGAAGTGTTTGGTGTTTCCTGAAACATCTAAAAAACAAAGCAACAGAGCCTAGGGCACTTCCACTTATGGTACTATAGTTTAGGGCAATTAAAATCAAAAAGACACAGCCACCCCAAAGGTTGGGACGGCTCTGTTTACAAGAACCTCATATACGGTACAAGTTCAATATCGCAGAAAGTGAAAAATGGATAAAGAAGTTGTGGTACTTACGTACAATGCAATATCACTCAGCAATGAAATCTATGTCATCAGCCCCGTAGTAGCATAATGAGTGGATTCAGGTATGATGATTCTAACTGAAATAAGTCACACAGAAAAAGAAACATCATAAGATATCACTAATACACGGAATATAAACTTGGCTACACAGGAACTGAATTGCAAAACAGAACAGGGTCTCAAATTTAGAAAACCAACTTATGCTTGCTTAAGGGGAAAGGTGAGTTGGGGAGCTGCATAAAACCAGAGATTGAAATGAGCACAGATAAAGTTCCTTAAGCCAAGTATGGAATAGACAAGAGCTACTCCTTGCTCAACGAAATGGACTCAACACCCCATATTAAACGCCTAAGAATGTACCTGACTAGGAAGTATCTTAAAACCTATGGATTGCTATGTCTCCGAAAGAGAATCAAGCGTGTGTACAGGGGCATAAACGCAGCAGTGATAGGATTGGAGAGGTTCGGTGAGCAAATGAAGACCCTTTGAAGTCATATTGCATGGTACCCATTCCACGGGTCTCAACTCTCCAGGTTTAAGGTATTCTTCCTTCAGATAAAACATGCATGTGGAACCCAGAGTATGATCAACCGTGTGATCGGGAGACGTGTTCCAATATACGTCAGTTTCCGTCCCCTGGTACTCGGGTGCAACATTCGAGACGCTTTACTAACACTCTCCCGACTTGGAGAGTCAGCGCCTTTAACCTCCTGTTTGGCCCAGTTTGCAATTTCTGCGGAAGATGTACAGGAATAGGGAGAACCAAAGAGAGACTAGCTGGAGGTGTCTGGACGGGCAAATTTAACTCTCATTTCCCACCAGGAAGAGGAATTAACCAAAGGCTCAGCGTGCCGTGCCGGAACCAGATTAGGGCCTAAAGCAATCCTGCGGTGTTGCGGCCAGCTCACGAGAAAGCGAGTTGAAGAAAGGAGCTCAGGGGCACTGTAATTCACAAACCTGCAGAGTTATAAATGACAGCTATCGTCCAAAAATATACTGAAGTAAGGCTGCCAAGAGGACTTGAAAGCGGGGCAGAATTGCAGGAAACCGATTTCAGGAGGTAGACTGGAATTGCATTTAAAGCATAGGAAAAGAGGCAGAACGTCCACAATGATGCACTTGGCCAAAAAGGGCGTATGCGTTTTTTCCTGAATATATTCAGGAAAAAACGCATACGCCCATTTTGGCCAACCAAGCAAGCTTGCAAAGGAAATCTGCACTACAATGAAGTCTCACTTCCCCCCGGTCAAAAGGGCCATCTGAAAAAAGTGTAAAATCCAGAAAGGCAGGACAGGCCATGGAGAACTGGGAGCCTTGTTATGCTGATGGGCGGGATGTAAATTGCCAACAGCCACTCGGGAGAAGTGTATGGTGTTTCCTGAAACATCTAAAAAACAAAGCAACAGAGCCTAGGGCACTTCCACTTATGGTCCTATAGCTTAGGGAAATTAAAATAAAAAAGACACAGACACGCCAAAGTTTGGCACGGCTGTGTCTACAAGAACCACGTTTATGGTACAAGTTCAATATCGCAGAAAGTGAAAAATGGATAAAGAAGTTGTGGTACTTACGTACAATGCAATATAACTCAGCAAGGAAATCTATGTCATCAGGCCCGTAGCAGCATAATGAGTGGATTCAGTTATGATGATTCTAACTGAAATAAGTCACACAGAAAGAGAAACATCATAAGATATCACTAATACACGGAATGTAAACTTGGCTACACAGGAACTGAATTACAAAACAGAACAGGGTCTCAAATTTAGAAAACCAACTTATGCTTCCTTAAGGGGAAAGGTGAGTTGGGGTAATGCATAAAATCAGAGATTGAAATGAGCACAGATAAAGTTCCTTAAGCCAAATATGGAATAGACAAGAGCTATTCCTTGCTCAACGAAATAGACTCAACACCCCATATTAAACGCCTAAGAATATACCTGACTAGGAAGTATCTTAAAACCTATGGACTGCTATGTCTCCGAAAGAGAATCAAGCGAGTGTACAGGGGCATAAACGCAGCAGTGATAGGATTGGAGAGGTTCGGTGAGCAAATGAAGACCCTTTGAAGTCATATTGCATGGTACCCATTCCACGGGTCTCAACTCTCCAGGTTTAAGGTATTCTTCCTTCAGCTAAAACATGCATGTGGAACCCTGAGTATGATCAACCGTGTGATCGGGAGACGTGTTCAAATATGTCTCAGTTTTCGTCCCCAGGTACTCGGGTGCAACATTCCAGACGCTTTACTAACACTCTCCCGACTTGGAGAGTCAGTGCCTTTAACCTCCTGTTTGGCCCAGTTTGCAATTTCTGCGGAAGATGAACAGGAATAGGGAGAACCAATGACAGACTAGCTGGAGGTGTCTGGACGGGCAAATTTAACTCTCATTTCCCACCAGGAAGAGGAATTAACCAAAGGCTCAGCGTGCCGTGCCGGAACCAGATTAGGGCTTGAAGCAATCCTGTGGTGTTGCGGCCAGCTCACGAGAAAGCGAGTTGAAGAAAGGAGCTCAGGGGCACTGTAATTCACAAACCTGCAGAGTTATAAATGACAGTTATCGTCCAAAAATATACTGAAGTAAGGCTGCCAAGAGGACTTGAAAGCGGGGCAGAATTGCAGGAAACCGATTTCAGGAGGTAGACTGGAATTGCATTTAAAGCATAGGAAAAGAGGCAGAACGTCCACAATGATGCACTTGGCCAAAAAGGGCGTATGCGTTTTTTCCTGAATATATTCAGGAAAAAACGCATACGCCCTTTTTGGCCAACAAAGCAAGCTTGCAAAGGAAATCTGCCCTACAATGAAGTCTCACTGCCCCCCGGTCAAAAGGGCCATCTGAAAAAAGTGTAAAATCCAGAAAGGCAGGACAGGCCATGGAGAACTGGGAGCCTTGTTATGCTGATGGGCGGGATGTCAATTGCCAACAGCCACTCGGGAGAAGTGTATGGTGTTTCCTGAAACATCTAAAAAACAAAGCAACAGAGCCTAGGGCACTTCCACTTATGGTCCTATAGCTTAGGGAAATTAAAATCAAAAGACACAGCCACCCCAAAGGTTGGGACGGCTCTGTTTACAAGAACCTGGTTTACGGTACAAGTTCAATATCGCAGAAAGTGAAAAATGGATAAAGAAGTTGTGGTACTTACGTACAATGCAGTATCACTCAGCAAGGAAATCTATGTCATCAGGCCCGTAGCAGCATAATGAGTGGATTCAGGTATGATGATTCTAACTGAAATAAGTCACACAGGAAAAGAAACATCATAAGATATCACTAATACACGGAATGTAAACTTGGCTACACAGGAACTGAATTACAAAACAGAACAGGGTCTCAAATTTAGAAACCCAACTTATGCTTGCTTAAGGGGAAAGGTGAGTTGGGGTGATACGTAAAACCAGAGATTGAAATGAGCACAGATAAAGTTCCTTAAGCCAAATATGGAATAGACAAGAGCTACTCCTTGCTCAACGAATTGGATTCAACACCTCATATTAAATGCTTATGTGTGTACCTGACTAGGAAGTATCTTAAAACCTATGGATTGCTATGTCTCTGAAAGAGAATCAAGCGTGTGTACAGGGGCAAAAACGCAGCAGTGATAGGATTGGAGAGGTTCGGTGAGCAAATGAAGACCCTTTGAAGTCATATTGCATGGTACCCATTCCACGGGTCTCAACTCTCCAGGTTTAAGGTATTCTTCCTTCAGCTAAAACATGCATGTGGAACCCAGAGTATGATCAACCGTGTGATCGGGAGACGTGTTCCAATATGTGTCAGTTTTCGTCCCCTGGTACTCGGGTGCAACATTCCAGACGCTTTACTAACACTCTCCCGACTTGGAGAGTCAGTGCCTTTAACCTTCTGTTTGGCCCAGTTTGCAATTTCTGCGGAAGATGAACAGGAAAGGGAGAACCAATGACAGACTAGATGGAGGTGTCTGGACGGGCAAATTTAACTCTCATTTCCCACCAGGAAGAGGAAATAACCAAAGGCTCAGCGTGCCGTGCCGGAACCAGATTAGGGCCTGAAGCCATCCTGCGGTGTTGCGGCCAGCTCACGTGAAAGCGAGTTGAAGAAAGGAGCTCAGGGGCACTGTAATTCACAAACCTGCAGAGTTATAAATGACAGCTATCGTCCAAAAATATACTGAAGTAAGGCTGCCAAGAGGACTTGAAAGCGGGGCAGAATTGCAGGAAACCGATTTCAGGAGGTAGACTGGAATTGCATTTAAAGCATAGGAAAAGAGGCAGAACGTCCACAATGATGCACTTGGCCAAAAAGGGCGTATGCGTTTTTTCCTGAATATATTCAGGAAAAAACGCATACGCCCTTTTTGGCCAACCAAGCAAGCTTGCAAAGGAAATCTGCACTACAATGAAGTCTCACTTCCCCCCGGTCAAAAGGGCCATCTGAAAAATGTATAAAATGCAGAAAGGCAGGACAGGCCATGGAGAACTGGGAGCCTTGTTATGCTGATGGGCGGGATGTAAATTGCCAACAGCCACTCTGGAGAAGTGTATGGTGTTTCCTGAAACATCTAAAAAACAAAGCAACAGAGCCTAGGGCACTTCCAATTATGGTCCTATAGCTTAGGGAAATTAAAATCAAAAAGACACAGCCACCACAAAGGTTGGGACGGCTCTGTTTACAAGAACCTGGTTTACGGTACAAGTTCAATATCGCAGAAAGTGAAAAATGGATAAAGAAGTTGTGGTACTTACGTACAATGCAGTATCACTCAGCAAGGAAATCTATGTCATCAGGCCCATAGCAGCATAATGAGTGGATTCAGGTACGATGATTCTAACTGAAATAAGTCTCACAGAAAAAGAAACATCATAAGATATCACTAATACACGGAATGTAAACTTGGCTACACAGGAACTGAATTACAAAACAGAACAGGGTCTCAAATTTGGAAAACCAACTTATGCTTGATAAGGGGAAAGGTGAGTTGGGGTGCTGCATAAAACCAGAGATTGAAATGAGCACAGATAAAGTTCCTTAAGCCAAATATGGAATAGACAAGAGCTACTCCTTGCTCAACGAAATGGACTCAACACCCCATATTAAATGCCTAAGAGTGTACCTGACTAGGAAGTATCTTAAAACCTATGGATTGCTATGTGTCTGAAAGAGAATCAAGCGTGTGTACAGGGGCATAAACGCAGCAGTGATAGGACTGGAGAGGTTCGGTGAGCAAATGAAGACCCTTTGAAGTCATATTGCATGGAACCCATTCCACGGGTCTCAACTCTCCAGGTTTAAGGTATTCTTCCTTCAGCTAAAACATGCATGTGGAACCCAGAGTATGATCAACCGTGTGATCGGGAGACGTGTTCCAATATGTCTCAGTTTTCGTCCCCTGGTACTCGGGTGCAACATTCCAGACGCTTTACTAACACTCTCCCGACTTGGAGAGTCAGTGCCTTTAACCTCCTGTTTGGCCCAGTTTGCAATTTCTGCGGAAGATGAACAGGAATAGGGAGAACCAATGACAGACTAGCTGGAGGTGTCTGGACGGGCAAATTTAACTCTCATTTCCCACCAGGAAGAGGAATTAACCAAAGGCTCAGCGTGCCGTGCCGGAACCAGATTAGGGCCTGAAGCCATCCTGCGGTGTTGTGGCCAGCTCACGAGAAAGCGACTTGAAGAAAGGAGCTCAGGGGCACTGTAATTCACAAACCTGCAGAGTTATAAATGACAGCTATCGTCCAAAAATATACTGAAGTAAGGCCGCCAAGAGGACTTGAAAGCGGGGCAGAATTGCAGGAAACCGATTTCAGGAGGTAGACTGGAATTGCATTTAAAGCATAGGAAAAGAGGCAGAACGTCCACAATGATGCACTTGGCCAAAAAGGGCGTATGCGTTTTTTCCTGAATATATTCAGGAAAAAACGCATACGCCCTTTTTGGCCAACCAAGCAAGCTTGCAAAGGAAATCTGCACTACAGTGAAGTCTCACTTCCCCCCGGTCAAAAGGGCCATCTGAAAAAAGTGTAAAATCCAGAAAGGCAGGACAGGCCATGGAGAACTGGGAGCCTTGTTATGCTGATGGGCGGGATGTCAATTGCCAACAGCCACTCGGGAGAAGTGTATGGTGTTTCCTGAAACATCTAAAAAACAAAGCAACAGAGCCTAGGGCACTTCCACTTATGGTCCTATAGCTTAGGGAAATTAAAATCAAAAGACACAGCCACCCCAAAGGTTGGGACGGCTCTGTTTACAAGAACCTGGTTTACGGTACAAGTTCAATATCGCAGAAAGTGAAAAATGGATAAAGAAGTTGTGGTACTTACGTACAATGCAGTATCACTCAGCAATGAAATCTATGTCATCAGGCCTGTAGCAGCATAATGAGTGGATTCAGGTATGATGATTCTAACTGAAATAAGTCACACAGGAAAAGAAACATCATAAGATATCACTAATACACGGAATGTAAACTTGGCTACACAGGAACTGAATTACAAAACAGAACAGGGTCTCAAATTTAGAAACCCAACTTATGCTTGCTTAAGGGGAAAGGTGAGTTGGGGTGATACGTAAAACCAGAGATTGAAATGAGCACAGATAAAGTTCCTTAAGCCAAATATGGAATAGACAAGAGCTACTCCTTGCGCAACGATTTGGATTCAACACCTCATATTAAATGCCTATGTGTGTACCTGACTAGGAAGTATCTTAAAACCTATGGATTGCTATGTCTCTGAAAGAGAATCAAGCGTGTGTACAGGGGCATAAACGCAGCAGTGATAGGATTGGAGAGGTTCGGTGAGCAAATGAAGACCCTTTGAAGTCATATTGCATGGTACCCATTCCACGGGTCTCAACTCTCCAGGTTTAAGGTATTCTTCCTTCAGCTAAAACATGCATGTGGAACCCAGAGTATGATCAACCGTGTGATCGGGAGACGTGTTCCAATATGTGTCAGTTTTCGTCCCCTGGTACTCGGGTGCAACATTCCAGACGCTTTACTAACACTCTCCCGACTTGGAGAGTCAGTGCCTTTAACCTTCTGTTTGGCCCAGTTTGCAATTTCTGCGGAAGATGAACAGGAAAGGGAGAACCAATGACAGACTAGATGGAGGTGTCTGGACGGGCAAATTTAACTCTCATTTCCCACCAGGAAGAGGAAATAACCAAAGGCTCAGCGTGCCGTGCCGGAACCAGAATAGGGCCTGAAGCCATCCTGCGGTGTTGCGGCCAGCTCACGAGAAAGCGAGTTGAAGAAAGGAGCTCAGGGGCACTGTAATTCACAAACCTGCAGAGTTATAAATGACAGCTATCGTCCAAAAATATACTGAAGTAAGGCTGCCAAGAGGACTTGAAAGCGGGGCAGAATTGCAGGAAACCGATTTCAGGAGGTAGACTGGAATTGCATTTAAAGCATAGGAAAAGAGGCAGAACGTCCACAATGATGCACTTGGCCAAAAAGGGCGTATGCGTTTTTTCCTGAATATATTCAGGAAAAAACGCATACGCCCTTTTTGGCCAACCAAGCAAGCTTGCAAAGGAAATCTGCACTACAATGAAGTCTCACTTCCCCCCGGTCAAAAGGGCCATCTGAAAAATGTATAAAATGCAGAAAGGCAGGACAGGCCATGGAGAACTGGGAGCCTTGTTATGCTGATGGGCGGGATGTAAATTGCCAACAGCCACTCTGGAGAAGTGTATGGTGTTTCCTGAAACATCTAAAAAACAAAGCAACAGAGCCTAGGGCACTTCCAATTATGGTCCTATAGCTTAGGGAAATTAAAATCAAAAAGACACAGCCACCACAAAGGTTGGGACGGCTCTGTTTACAAGAACCTGGTTTACGGTACAAGTTCAATATCGCAGAAAGTGAAAAATGGATAAAGAAGTTGTGGTACTTACGTACAATGCAGTATCACTCAGCAAGGAAATCTATGTCATCAGGCCCATAGCAGCATAATGAGTGGATTCAGGTACGATGATTCTAACTGAAATAAGTCTCACAGAAAAAGAAACATCATAAGGTATCACTAATACACGGAATGTAAACTTGGCTACACAAGAACTGAATTACAAAACAGAACAGGGTCTCAAATTTAGAAACCCAACTTATGCTTGCTTAAGGGGAAAGGTGAGTTGGGGTGCTGCATAAAACCAGAGATTGAAATGAGCACAGATAAAGTTCCTTAAGCCAAATATGGAATAGACAAGAGCTACTCCTTGCTCAACGAAATGGACTCAACACCCCATATTCAACGCCTAGGCATATACCTGACTAGTAAGAATCATAAAACCTATGGATTTATATATCTCTGTAAGAGAATCAAGAGTGTGTACAGCGGCATTAAAGCACTGAAAATCAGGTAAATCCCATAATAAAAATAAATTTCTTAAACAAAACACAATTACAGTGAAATAGAGAGAAATACTTAAGTAATTCATTCAAGGCTTCTGATGCAACCTGCATTTACCACATCTACACCCAGAGCTGGGTGACACATAAGGCTGGACACTTGGGGCTCATAAGTTTGGTGAGGTTCTGTGAGCAAATGAAGACCTTTGAAGTCATATTGCATGGTACCCATTCCATGGGTCTCAACTCTCCAGGTTTAAGGGATACTTCCTTCAGCTAAAACATGCATGTGGAACCCAGAGTTTGATCCACCATGTGATCGAGAAACATGTTCAAATGTGTCTCACATTTCGTTCCCTGTTACTCAGGTGCAACATGCCAGACGCTTTACTAAAACTCTCCCGACTTGGAGAGTGAGTGCCTTTAACCTCCTGTTTGGCCCAGTTTGCAATTTCTGTGGAAGATGAACAGGAATAGGGAGAACAATTGAGAGACCAGCAGGAGGTGTCTGGACGGGCAAATTTAACTCTCATTTCCCACCAGGAAGAGGAATTAACCAAAGGCTCAGCGTGCAGTGCCGGAACCAGATTAGGGCCTGAAGCAATCCTGCGGTGTTGCGGCCAGCTCACGGGAAAGCGAGTTGAAGAAAGGAGCTCAGGGGCACTGTAATTCACAAAACTGCAGAGTTATAAATGACAGCTATCGTCCAAAAATATACTGAAGTAAGGCTGCCAAGAGGACTTGAAAGCGGGGCAGAATTGCAGGAAACCGATTTCAGGAGGTAGACTGGAATTGCATTTAAAGCATAGGAAAAGAGGCAGAACGTCCACAATGATGCACTTGGCCAAAAAGGGCGTATGCGTTTTTTCCTGAATATATTCAGGAAAAAACGCATACGCCCTTTTTGGCCAACCAAGCAAGCTTGCAAAGGAAATCTGCACTACAATGAAGTCTCACTTCCCCCCGGTCAAAAGGGCCATCTGAAAAAAGTGTAAACTCCAGAAAGGCAGGACAGACCATGGAGAACTGGGAACCTTGTTATGTTGATGGGCGGGATGTAAATTGCCAACAGCCACTCGGGAGAAGTGTATGGTGTTTCCTGAAACATCTAAAAAACAAAGCAACAGAGCCTAGGGCACTTCCACTTATGGTCCTATAGCTTAGGGAAATTAAAATCAAAAAGACACAGCCACCCCAAAGGTTGGGACGGCTCTGTTTACAAGAACCTGGTTTACGGTACAAGTTCAATATCGCAGAAAGTGAAAAATGGATAAAGAAGTTGTGGTACTTACGTACAATGCAGTATCACTCAGCAATGAAATCTATGTCATCAGGCCCGTAGCAGCATAATGAGTGGATTCAGGTATTATGATTCTAACTGAAATAAGTCACAGAGAAAAAGAAACATCATAAGATATCACTAATACACGGAATGTAAACTTGGCTACACAGGATCTGAATTACAAAACAGAACAGGGTCTCAAATTTAGAAAACCAACTTATGCTTGCTTAAGGGGAAAGGTGAGTTGGGGTGCTGCATAAAACCAGAGATTGAAATGAGCACAGATAAAGTTCCTTAAGCCAAATATGGAATAGACAACAGCTACTCCTTGCTCAACGAAACGGACTCATCACCCCATATTAAACGCCTAAGAATGTACCTGACTACGAAGTAGCTTAAAACCTAGGGAATGCTATGTCTCCGAAAGAGAATCAAGCGTGTGTACAGGGGCATAAACGCAGCAGTGATAAAACTGGAGGGGTTCGGTGAGCAAATGAAGACCCTTTGAAGTCATATTGCATGGTACCCATTCCACGGGTCTCAACTCTCCAGGTTTAAGGTATTCTTCCTTCAGCTAAAACATGCATGTGGAACCCAGAGTATGATCAACCGTGTGATCGGGAGACGTGTTCCAATATGTGTCAGTTTTCGTCCCCTGGTACTCGGGTGCAACATTCCAGATTCTTTACTAACACTCTCCCTACTTGCAGAGTCAGTGCCTTTAACCTCCTGTTTGGCCCAGTTTGCAATTTCTGCGGAAGATGAACAGGAATAGGGAGAACCAATGAGAGACTAGCTGGAGCTGTCTGGACGGGCAAATTTAACTCTCATTTCCCACCAGGAAGAGGAATTAACCAAAGGCTCAGCGTGCCGTGTCGGAACCAGATTAGGGCCTGAAGCAATCTTGCGGTGTTGTGGCCAGCTCACGAGAAAGCGAGTTGAAGAAAGGAGCTCAGGGGCACTGTAATTCACAAACCTGCAGAGTTATAAATGACAGCTATCGTCCAAAAATATACTGAAGTAAGGCTGCCAAGAGGACTTGAAAGCGGGGCAGAATTGCAGGAAACCGATTTCAGGAGGTAGACTGGAATTGCATTTAAAGCATAGGAAAAGAGGCAGAACGTCCACAATGATGCACTTGGCCAAAAAGGGCGTATGCGTTTTTTCCTGAATATATTCAGAAAAAAACGCATACGCCCTTTTTGGCCAACCAAGCAAGCTTGCAAAGGAAATCTGCACTACAATGAAGTCGCACTTCCCCCCGGTCAAAAGGGCCATCTGAAAAAAGTGTAAAATCCAGAAAGGCAGGACAGGCCATGGAGAACTGGGGGCCTTGTTATGCTGCTGGGCGTGATTTAAATTGCCAACAGCCATTCTGGAGAAGTGTATGGTGTTTCCTGAAACTTCTAAAAAACAAAGCAACAGAGCCTAGGGCACTTCCACTTATGGTCCTATAGCTTAGGGAAATTAAAATCAAAAAGACAGAGCCAACCAAAAGGTTGGGGCGGCTCTGTTTATAAGAAACTCATTTACGGTACAAGTTCAATATCGCAGAAAGTGAAAAATGGATAAAGAAGTTGTTGTACTTACGTACAATGCAATATCACTCAGCAAGGAAATCTATGTCATCAGGCCCGTAGCAGCATAATGAGTGGATTCAGGTACGATGATTCTAACTGAAATAAGTCACACAGAAAAACAAACATCATAAGATATCACTAATACACGGAATGTAAACTTGGCTACATAGGAACTGAATTACGAAACAGAACAGGGTCTCAAATTTAGAAAACCAACTTATGCTTGCTTAAGGGGAAAGGTGAGTTGGGGTGCTGCATAAAACCAGAGATTGAAATGAGCACAGATAAAGTTCCTTAAGCCAAATATGGAATAGACAAGAGCTACTCCTTGCTCAACGAAATGAACTTAACACCCCATATTAAACGCCTAAGAATGTACCTGACTAGGAAGTATCTTAAAACCTATGGATTGCTATGTCTCCGAAAGAGAATCAAGCGTGTTTACAGGGCCATAAACGCAGCAGTGATAGGATTGGAGAGGTTCGGTGAGCAAATGAAGACCCTTTGAAATCATATTGCATGGTACCCATTCCACCGGTCTCAACTCTCCAGGTTTAAGGTATTCTTCCTTCAGCTAAACATGCACGTGGAACCCAGAGTATGATCAACCGTGTGATCGGGAGATGTGTTCCAATATGTCTCAGTTTTCATCCCCTGGTACTCGGGTTCAACATGCCAGACGCTTTACTAAAACTCTCCCTACTTGGAGAGTCACTGCCTTTAACCTCCTGTTTGGCCCAGTTTTCAATTTCTGCGGAAGATGAACAGGAATAGGGAGAACAAATGACAGACTAGATGGAGGTGTCTGGACGGGCAAATTTAACTCTCATTTCCCACCAGGAAGAGGAATTAACCAAAGGCTCAGCGTGCCGTGCCGGAATCAGATTAGGGCCTGAAGCAATCCTGCGGTGTTGCGGCCAGCTCACGAGAAAGCGAGTTGAAGAAAGGAGCTCAGGGGCACTGTAATTCACAAACCTGCAGAGTTATAAATGACAGCTATCGTCCAAAAATATACTGAAGTAAGGCTGCCAAGAGGCCTTGAAAGCGGGGCAGAATTGCAGGAAACCGATTTCAGGAGGTAGACTGGAATTGCATTTAAAGCATAGGAAAAGAGGCAGAACGTCCACAATGATGCACTTGGCCAAAAAGGGCGTATGCGTTTTTTCCTGAATATATTCAGGAAAAAACGCATACGCCCTTTTTGGCCAACCAAGCAAGCTTGCAAAGGAAATCTGCACTACAATGAAGTCTCACTTCCCCCCGGTCAAAAGGGCCATCTGAAAAAAGTGTAAAATCCAGAAAGGCAGGACAGGCCATGGAGAACTGGGAGCCTTGTTATGCTGATGGGCGGGATGTAAATTGCCAACAGCCACTCAGGAGAAGTGTATGGTGTTTCCTGAAACATCTAAAAAACAAAGCAACAGAGCCTAGGGCACTTCCACTTATGGTCCTATTGCTTAGTTAATTTAAAATCTAAAAGACACAGCCACCCCAAAGGTTGGGACGGTTCTTTTTACTGGAATCTCTTCTACGGCACAAGTTAAATATCCCAGAGAGCAAATAATGGATAAAGAAGTTGCGGTACTTATGTACAACAGAATACCACTCAGCAATGAAATCTATGTCACCAGGTCCGTACCAGCATAATGAGTGGATTGAGGCACGATGATTCTAAGTGAAATAAGTCACACAGAAAAAGAAACATCATAAGGTATCACTAATACACGGAATGTGAACTTGGCTACACATGAACTGAATTACAAAACAGAACAGGGTCTCAAGTTTAGAAAACTAACTTATGCTTGCTTAAGGGGGAAGGTGAGTTGGGGTGCTGCATTAAACCAGAGTTTGAAATTAGCACAGATACCGTTCCATAAGCCAAATATGGAATAGACAAGACCTACCCCTTGCTCAACAAAATGGATTCAACAATGAGGTATCACCTCACACCTGGTAGAATAGGCATCATAGAAAATCTACAAGCAAAAAATGCTGGAAAGGGTGTGGAGAAAAGGAACCCTCTTCCACTATTGTTGGGAATATAAATTGATACAGTCACTATGGAGAACAATATGGAATTTCTTAAGAAACTAACAATAGAATTACCATATGATACAGCAATCCCAGTACTGGACATATACCCAGACAAAACCATAAATCAAAAAGAGACATTCACCGCAATGTTCATTGCATCACTATTTACAATATCGAGGTAATGGAAGCAACCTAAATGCCCACAGACAGACGAATGCATAAAGCCGTGGTACATATATAAAATGGAATATTACTAAGCCATGAAAAGGAATGAAATTGGGTCATTTGTAGAGACGTCGATGCATCTAGAGACTGTCATACAGAGTGAAGTAAGTCAGAAAGAGTAAAACAAATCTTGTATATTCATGCATATATGTGGAACCTAGAAAACCTGTACAGATTAACCATTTTGCAAGGCATAAATAGAGCAACAGATGTAGACAACAAACGTATGGACAACAAGGGGGGAAAGCTGTTGGGGGGGGTGGTGGGAGGAGTTGAGAGACTGGGATTGGTATGTATACATTTATATGTATAAAATAGATAACCAATAAGAACCTGCTGTATAAAAATATAAAATAAAATTCAAAATTAAAAAGAAATAAAATTTAAAAAATAGAAAAAACAATTATTCCCTTCACATACATGTATTTATATGAATAAATTATTTCCATGCTTATATCTGTAAATACAAAAAAGAGGAATAAAATCTACCTTGAACCCAAAACGAAAAAGAGAAAAAAAACACAGAACCCACCAGTTCCACAGAGGAAAACCGTATCAGGGCACTTGCTCCAGTTGTAAACAATTCTGAAGTTGGTCAGTGGTGGGGAATCATCTCCCATTCAGCCAGCAGCCCCCACGCAACAAGCGTCCTCATTGCAAAGCTGGGGCACCGTGCCGAGGCATCTGTGAATAAACGTGAGCTGAGCCCCAGGCCAGTTGCTGCTGAACTATTCCCACCCATCCCAGGTAAAACACCTGAATATATACAAGGACTTGAAAGCCTAGAGGGAGGGCCATAGAGCCACACGAGTGACAGCATGCCGGCCGACTTGGTGCCTGCAGGCCAGCCAGGATGGTCCTGGCCCTGGGTGCTCTTCTGGAAGATTTCCATTTCCCTGCCTGAGATACCCGTCCTGTCCCTGCCCCCACTGCTTGTTTCCTTCCTCACCTCTGCCCAGGGAGAAATTCCAGCAGCAGGTATGGGTGACACATCTTCTTCTTTAGCAGGTGGCAGCCTGGCAACTGCTGCAGAAAGTCCAGCAGAGCCCCACTCACACTGGGCCACCCACAAAGCCGTGGCCTCTCACTCCCTCCCACCAGCCCAGCCCCGAGACTGCTGACAGGGCAGAGGAAATGGCGTCAGGCATGGCTGCAGGGGCTCTTGCTGCCTGGAGTGGTATTTATAGTGATCTCAACCCAGGCACACCTGGGGAGGGCTGGCCGGCATGGTAAGGCTGCCCAGGTCAGCCAATCATCACCCCTCAGGGGCTCACAGTTGCAGAAAATGGAACTTGCTGAACCGGCCAGGTCCAAGGAACAGGTGTGGGCTCCTGAGAGTCAGGATAGACAAGGGGCTGCAGCTTTGGCTTGTTTTCTAATCATTTTATCTGGCCCATGAGTGGGAGACAACTTCAAGAAAACCCTCTCCTAATGAGAGGAACCCAGGAGTCAGGGAGAGGAGGGGTGGGTGGTGGTTGGAGACAGAGGCCTGGTGCCCCGGGTGCAGTGGAAGTCTCTGGAAGACCAGGTGGAGGGAGGCCTCACGGAGTGATGCCCAGGGTCACAGACCTGTCGCAGCTGCTGTTTGTTAGTTCAAGTCCTGCTCTGAGGTGCTCTGTGTCAGCTCTGAGCGACAGGTGAGCTGGGGGTGCTCTGCAATGAGGGCTATGTGCACGGTTCCTGTGTGCCCAGCCCTGCCACGGTACCTGCAAGGGTAGCTCTGTATCCTGGGAGGGGCCTGACCACGAGAGCCCTGTGGGCTGGGGTGGGGGTGGGGTACCTGCCCAGGTGAGCTCCATATTCTGGGATTGGTCTGACCACGAGAGCCCCATGGGCTGCTGGGGACCTGGTAAAGGATGTCAGGACAGTCAGTGAAGCCACCGAGGATATACCTCCAGTTGCTCCTAATTCCTACACCCTGCTGGTCATTCTACCAACCACCAGGACATGGTATTCTGTATTAGTCTTCAATGATGCCTTCTTTTGTATTCCATTAGTCCCAGAGTCACAAGAAATTTTGGCTTGTGAGTGGCAGGACTCAACATACAACTAAAACAATACTTCCGGGCCGTCTGGCCCCAAGGGTGCAAAAATTCCCACACCATCTTTGGGGAAAGCTTAGCTAAAGACCTAAAAGTTCTACCTCTGGAAAAGGAAACCCTCCTTCAATATGCAGACGACATTCTGATCGCCAGCCCTACTAAGGAGGCCTCTGAACTACCAAGCCAATAAAGGATAGAAGTTGTCCAAGAAAAAGCTCAAATATCACAGACTGCCGTGACCTGCCTGGGCTTCATTCTCACAGAAGGTTGGAGAAGTCCATCCCAGGAAAGGGAAGAAACCATTTTCAGCCTTACCCCTTTCTAAAACTAGAAGACAGCTTAGGGGTTCCTGGGGAGGCCAGGGTTTGCTGCTTCTGGATCCCTAACTACAGTCTACTAGCTGGGCCTCTATATGAAACACTGAAAGGAAAAGATGATGATCCTTTTGAATAGAATCCAGAAGTGGCCTTTCAAGAATGGAAAGAGCAGTCAATTCAGACCCTTGCCCTGGAACTCCCTAATTTAGCTAAACCCTTTGACCTTTACATTCCCGGTGAAAGGTGAATCGCCATTGGAGAATTAGTGCAAAACCTGGGACCACTTGAAATGGAACAATGCAAGAATGCCATCCAGGTAGGATAAACTATGGTCACCAAGGGGCTTGGCCCACTGCCACATCTGGCCAAGATACTGGCGGTATCTAAAACCCTGGAAATCAGCAGCCCAAAAGGCCACCTCCCTCCTAAGGGAAAAGGACCCCACGTGGTGATCCTAACCACCAACCATGCCCTGAAGTTGCAGGGTTCGCTCCGTGGGCACACCGACCTCGAGTGAGGAGGCCCTCCAACTCCAACATCCAGAGAGATAACCGGGGGCAACAGGGCACCATGACGACTCGTGTGAACATCACTTGACCTGGAGTTTCTCTCATAAAACAACAAGAGTGTGTCCCAAAAGAGTAGACTACTGCTTGCAGGACTTACTGCACCCAGAGGGGAGCTAATAATCTTGGCGGGGGAACCGTATATCACACTGTCACCATAGAAAAGCCTACAGACACCGTGATGATGGTGGCCAGTAAGACCGGCTGGACTCTTGTTTACTTCAAAAGGCTGTTGACTCAGTGGCCATCATGGTCCTTGATCACCACTGACCCTGGACTGTCTGGGAGTTGAGCGGGCAGGGCTCTGACACCTGGTGCTGTTTGTACGTTAATTCAGGGGCCTAATTGAAGAAAGCGCAGACTACTGGTCAGAGCATCTAGGCTGGCAGAAACGGTCGGCCTAAGGTGGCCGAACAAATGTGGGGCGGGGTGAAACCGGCCCCCACAGCGTCTCTGCACATCTCTTTCCTGGACCCTTAAAGGTCATTAGAATCTATAACACTTCCAATGCTGCTGCTCAGGTGGACGAGCAGGGAGGCAGGGGGCCTGGGGACAATCAACGTCACCTGGAGGCTGCTGGGGAGAAGCTCTGACCCTCGCCCCAGGGTATGAGGGCTCCCAACTCAGCACTCAGCAGTTACAGAAGAAGGGTCTGCACCCTCAGCACTCCAAGAATGAGGAACGGGACAAAAGGCAGAGGGGGGGGTTTGTCCCCAGCAAAGCCCATTAAAAATCCCTGGGAGATAAAAATAGAATCTGGGCAATAAAGTCAAGTCTAACCTTTTTTATCCTTTGTGCTTTGTCTAATTTCACGTGCTCCTAGGGTCCCGCATGCAGAGGTTCCACACCCGGCACTTCAGACCAGATTTCCTAGTGCAGAATGGCTGGGTCGACACCTCAGCTCCTGGGGCCCAGTGCAGACTCCGCGATATAGAGCCTGAGCTACAGCCAACCCGGCCCTCGAGAGCTCCGCCCCCTCCCTCCCACTGACTCTGACAGGATCTCTACACAGCAGCCCAGCCCACAGCCCACGGGGTAGTACATGCTCTCACCTCTCCATTCTCTGATCAAAATATAAAGTTTCCTTTGCTTGTGAACCAAACTCAGTCTCGATCTGTTGGCCCCAATGACACTGGGCAGGGGGACACTTGTTGGGGTCCACTCTGGAGGATCAGTAACAGAAATTGAGACTATTGTAACCTCAATGAACAGATGTGTGAGCCAAAGTGTAGTTAACATAGAACAGTGTATAAGGCTCGGGTAAAATAAGATGTTTCTAACACTTCCATTGGATATTTCCATCACTTTATTATAAGCAAGTTCAGTGAAAAGGTTTGTCTTATTTGTCAGCTCAATATTAGAGAAATGAAGTGATTTCTTTCCAAGGATGTACATCTAATAATCTTGGTTAAACCTTCAATCTTGTTTTAAATGCTTTTCCATTGAAAATGATACCTCTCTTTCAGCTCCCCCATTTCTGAGAAGTATAAAATCTTATAATTTATTATTACCAAAGGGGAAAGGTGGGAGGAGGGATAAATTAACAGTTTGGGATTAACACATACACACTGCTATGTATAAAATAGATCATCAACAAGGAACTACTGTATAGCACAGGGAACTACACTCAACATTTTGCAATAACCTATAAGGGGAAATAATCTGAAAAAGAATAGATATTTTTATTGACATCATCTATCAATGACAGTTAAAGTGTAACCTAAGGGAAGCTGGTGGTGAGTGCTTCTGACCCTGAAGACTTCAATCATCTAAAGTTTGGACTCTGCCTACTTCCCAAGGCCCTTAATGAACATATGTGTAGCCGTAGCTTAAAAAATTCCCCAGTTTGGGTTTCGGGGAGACACTGATTTTGAAAAAGCCCTGGTGTTCTCCTTACATGAATGGGACTCTTCCTACTGCTAAAACATGTCTGTCACACCCAGAGGATGGTATACCGTCTGATCGGGAAGAGTTTGGAAAAGGCATCTCATCTCCTCATCTCCTGGTGCTCGGGTTCACCCCTCCAGCGTCTTTACTAACAGTCTCCCCACTTGGAGATGTCAGCACTGTCAACATCCTGTTGCGTACAGTTTGGAATTTGTCCAGAGGATGAAGCGGAAGGATGAGGAACAATGAGAGACAAGTCCTACGTGTTCAGACAGGCACATGTCACTCTAATTTCCAATCAGGAAGACGAATTGACCAAAGGCTAGGGTTGCCCATGGAAACAGTATAGGGCTTGAGGAAATCCCGCTGCTTTGTGGCCAGTTCCCATAAACACAAGTTGAACAATAGAACTCAGGGGCAGTAAAATTCACAAAACTGCAGAGTTGAAAATATCCATCACTGAAAAATGTCTTGAGGAAAGTCAGAGAAAAGGACTTGTAAGCAAGGGAGAATGGCAGGAAAGGGATTTGAGGAGGTAGAAAGGACTCGCCATTAAGCACAAGAAAAGGAGCTGAACATTGCCAACATTGCAGTTGGCCAAAAAGGGTGTATGCGTTTTTTTGTGTATATATTCAAGAAAAGAGCGTACACCTTTTTAGCCAACCAAACAGGTGGGCACTGGAAGTCAATACTACAAAAGACATCACTTCGCATCAGTCAGAAGAGCCATCCTCATAAAGCGTAAACAACAGAAATGCAGGACAGGGCAAGGAGAAGAGGGAGCCCTGTGAGACTTATAGTGGAAATGTATATTGCCAACGGCCATTCTGGAGAAGTGTATTGTGTTTACTAAAGCATCTAAACAATGAGCTACAGAGCATAGGGCACTTGCACTCATGGGCGTATATCTTGGGAAAAACAAAAATCGAGAGGACACAGGCACCCCAATGTTTACCCCCTCTCTGTTTAAAAGATCCTCGACTAAGATATAACTTAAATGTCTCTGGAGGGAAAAAATGGATAGAGATGTGGTACTTAGGTAGAGTGGAATATTATTCAGCCTGGAAATCAATGAAATATGGCCAGCTGTAACAACTCTGGAGGAGTTACGTATGATCATTCTAAGTGACAGAATTCAAAAAGAAGAAGACACATATCATAAGATATCACTTAAAGGTGGAATCCAAAATGGCTACACATGAAATAAATTACAAAACAAAAACATAGTCAAATATGTAGAAAACACGCATAAGGCTGCTAAACGGGAAAGGTGGGGAGGGGTGAGGCATCATCCAGGAGGTTGAAATTAGCAAAGATACCATTCCAAATACCAAACTGATAATCAACAAGGCCTACACGGTAGCTAAAAGAACTGCACTCAGCACACTCAAGTCACCAGAAAAGAATATATACGACTGGTAAGAATCTGAAAAAGAATTTATTGATGTCTCTCTGTACGTGAATCAAGTGGATGTACAGCAGCAAGAAACAGAACTTTGAAAATCAGCTGTAACCAATATAGTAATAAATTGAAAAAAATAAACGACAGAGAGACAGAGAAAACCTCTTACAACTTTTCCTCAGGGACGGTGATGCAACATGGATTGAACACATCTAGACCCACAGCAGGATGAGACATAAGGCTGGAAACTGTTTGCGCTAAGAGAAATGTGAGGTTGGGTGAGGAAATGCACACCCTTTAAAGTAATACTACCTGGTACCCATTCAATGGGTCCCAAATCTGCAGGTTCAAGGGATCTTCCTACAGCTAAAACATGCATGGAAAACCCAGAGGACTGTACACCATGTGATCGGGAGATGTGTCTAAAATGCACCTCATTTATCCTCTCCTGGTGCTCCTGTTCACCATTCCAGCCACGTTACTTAGAAGCTCCCCACTTGGAGAATCAGCACATTTAAACTTCTGTTTCACACATTTTGCAAATTGTGAGGAGGATGAACGGGAAGAGGGGGAACCAATGAGAGAAGAGTTGTAGGGGTTTGGACGGGCACATATCACTCTAATTTCCCATTAAGAATAAGAATTAAAAAAAGGCTCAGCCTGCCTCGCCGGAGCCAAAATAGGGCCTGAAGCAATCCTGCGCGTTTGAGGCCAGCTCACAAAAGAGCAACTTAAAACATGGAGCTCAGGGTCACTGCAATTCACAAACCTGCAGAGTTATAAATGAAAACTAACGTCCAAAAATATGTTGAGGTAAGGCAAAGAAGAGGATCTGAATGCAAGACAGAATTGCAAGAAACAGATTTCAAGAGATAGATTGGACTCGTCTTTAACGCACATGAAAAGCGGCAGAATTTCGACAATGATGCAGTTGGCCCAAAAGGGCGTATGCGATTTTTCCTGATTATATCCAGGAAAAAACGCATACGCACTTTATGGGCAACGAAGCAAGCAAGCAATGCAAATGTGCACAACAAAGAAGTCTCATTTCCCACCGGTCAAAAGAGCCATCCTAAAAAATTGTAAAAACCAGAAATGCAGGACAGGCCATGGAGAACAGGGAGCCTTTATACGCTGATGGGCAGTGTGTGAACTGCCGAGAGCCACTCTGGAGAAGTGTATGGTGGTTCCTAAATCATCTAAAAACAGAGCTACAGAGCATAGGACACTTCCAATCATGGGAGTATATCTAGGGAAGTCTAAAAATCAACAAGACACAAGCACACCACAGTTTAGGGCTACTCTGTTTACAAGAACCTCAACTTCAGTACACCTTAAATATCCCAGGAAAGAGAACAATGGATAAAGAAGATGTGGTACTTATGTACAATGGAATATCTCTTCACCATGAAATCAATGTAATAAGGCTAGTAGAAGGATAAAGAGTGGATTTAGGTCCGATAATACTACTTGAAATAAGTCAAACAGAAAAAGAAACATATCATAAGATATCACTTATAGAGGGAGGGTAAATATGGCTGCACAAGAAATGAATTACAGAACAGAACAGTGTCTCACATTTAGAAAACACACTTATGTCAGCTTAAGGGGAAAGGAGAGGTGGGGTGATGCATAAAACCAGAGTTTGAAATTAGCACAGATACCGTTCAAGAAACCAAATAGGTATTAGACAAGATCTACACCTTGCTCAATGAACTGGCCTCAACACACCCTATACACCGCAGAGAAATATATCTGAGTAATAAGAATCTTAAAACCCATGTATTGATATATCTCCATAAGGGAATCAAGTGTGTGCAGAGCGGCACAAACACAGCAGTGAAAATGAGCTAAACCCCATTATAGAAATAAATTTTAAAAACAAAACGCAGAAACAATGAAAGAGAGAAAAATTCTTACAAAATTCGCTCAGGGGCTGTGATGCAACCTGGATTGACCACATATAAACCCACAGCTGGATAAGACATAAGGCTGGACACTTGGGGCTGAGAGGATTGGTGAGCTTCGGTGAGCAACTACCGAAAGTTTAATGCAATACTTCATGCTACTCATTCCAAGGGTCCCAACACTCCAGGTTGAAGGGAATCTTCCTACAGCTAAACCATGCTTGGGAAACCCAGCGACTGGTATACCATATGATCGGGAAAGGTTTCTAAAACGCACCACATTTTTCCTCTCCTGGGGCTCCGGATCGACATTCCAGCCGCTTTACTAACAACATCCCCACATGGAGAGTCAATGCCTTTAAGTTCTGGTATCGCACAGTCTTCAGTTAGTGCGGAGGATGAATGGGAATAGGGGGAACCAGTGAGAAACTAGCTGTAGCGGTTTCAATGGGCACATGTCACTCTAATTTCACATCAGTAAGAAGAATGAACCAAAGGCACAGCAAGGTGCCCCAGAAGAAGAATAGGGCTTCAAGGAATCCTGTGGTTATGGGGCAAGATCACAAAAGTAAGAGCTGAAAAATGGAGCTAAGGGCCACTGCAATTCAAAAACCTGACTTGCCCAAAAAGGGCGTATGTGTTTTTTCCTGAATATATTCAGGAAAAAACGCATACGCCCTTTTTGGCCAACCAAGCAAGCTTGCAAAGGAAATCTGCACTACAATGAAGTCTCAATTCCCCCTGGTCAAAAGGGCCATCTGAAAAAAGTGTAAAATCCATAAAGGCAGGACAGGCCATGGAGAACTGGGAGCCATCTTATGCTGATGGGCAGGATGTAAATTGCCAACAGCCACTCTGGAGAAGTGTTTGGTGTTTCCTGAAACATCTAAAAAACAAAGCAACAGAGCCTAGGGCACTTCCACTTATGGTACTATAGTTTAGGGCAATTAAAATCAAAAAGACACAGCCACCCCAAAGGTTGGGACGGCTCTGTTTACAAGAACCTCATATACGGTACAAGTTCAATATCGCAGAAAGTGAAAAATGGATAAAGAAGTTGTGGTACTTACGTACAATGCAATATCACTCAGCAATGAAATCTATGTCATCAGCCCCGTAGTAGCATAATGAGTGGATTCAGGTATGATGATTCTAACTGAAATAAGTCACACAGAAAAAGAAACATCATAAGATATCACTAATACACGGAATATAAACTTGGCTACACAGGAACTGAATTGCAAAACAGAACAGGGTCTCAAATTTAGAAAACCAACTTATGCTTGCTTAAGGGGAAAGGTGAGTTGGGGAGCTGCATAAAACCAGAGATTGAAATGAGCACAGATAAAGTTCCTTAAGCCAAGTATGGAATAGACAAGAGCTACTCCTTGCTCAACGAAATGGACTCAACACCCCATATTAAACGCCTAAGAATGTACCTGACTAGGAAGTATCTTAAAACCTATGGATTGCTATGTCTCCGAAAGAGAATCAAGCGTGTGTACAGGGGCATAAACGCAGCAGTGATAGGATTGGAGAGGTTCGGTGAGCAAATGAAGACCCTTTGAAGTCATATTGCATGGTACCCATTCCACGGGTCTCAACTCTCCAGGTTTAAGGTATTCTTCCTTCAGATAAAACATGCATGTGGAACCCAGAGTATGATCAACCGTGTGATCGGGAGACGTGTTCCAATATACGTCAGTTTCCGTCCCCTGGTACTCGGGTGCAACATTCGAGACGCTTTACTAACACTCTCCCGACTTGGAGAGTCAGCGCCTTTAACCTCCTGTTTGGCCCAGTTTGCAATTTCTGCGGAAGATGTACAGGAATAGGGAGAACCAAAGAGAGACTAGCTGGAGGTGTCTGGACGGGCAAATTTAACTCTCATTTCCCACCAGGAAGAGGAATTAACCAAAGGCTCAGCGTGCCGTGCCGGAACCAGATTAGGGCCTAAAGCAATCCTGCGGTGTTGCGGCCAGCTCACGAGAAAGCGAGTTGAAGAAAGGAGCTCAGGGGCACTGTAATTCACAAACCTGCAGAGTTATAAATGACAGCTATCGTCCAAAAATATACTGAAGTAAGGCTGCCAAGAGGACTTGAAAGCGGGGCAGAATTGCAGGAAACCGATTTCAGGAGGTAGACTGGAATTGCATTTAAAGCATAGGAAAAGAGGCAGAACGTCCACAATGATGCACTTGGCCAAAAAGGGCGTATGCGTTTTTTCCTGAATATATTCAGGAAAAAACGCATACGCCCATTTTGGCCAACCAAGCAAGCTTGCAAAGGAAATCTGCACTACAATGAAGTCTCACTTCCCCCCGGTCAAAAGGGCCATCTGAAAAAAGTGTAAAATCCAGAAAGGCAGGACAGGCCATGGAGAACTGGGAGCCTTGTTATGCTGATGGGCGGGATGTAAATTGCCAACAGCCACTCGGGAGAAGTGTATGGTGTTTCCTGAAACATCTAAAAAACAAAGCAACAGAGCCTAGGGCACTTCCACTTATGGTCCTATAGCTTAGGGAAATTAAAATAAAAAAGACACAGACACGCCAAAGTTTGGCACGGCTGTGTCTACAAGAACCACGTTTATGGTACAAGTTCAATATCGCAGAAAGTGAAAAATGGATAAAGAAGTTGTGGTACTTACGTACAATGCAATATAACTCAGCAAGGAAATCTATGTCATCAGGCCCGTAGCAGCATAATGAGTGGATTCAGTTATGATGATTCTAACTGAAATAAGTCACACAGAAAGAGAAACATCATAAGATATCACTAATACACGGAATGTAAACTTGGCTACACAGGAACTGAATTACAAAACAGAACAGGGTCTCAAATTTAGAAAACCAACTTATGCTTCCTTAAGGGGAAAGGTGAGTTGGGGTAATGCATAAAATCAGAGATTGAAATGAGCACAGATAAAGTTCCTTAAGCCAAATATGGAATAGACAAGAGCTATTCCTTGCTCAACGAAATAGACTCAACACCCCATATTAAACGCCTAAGAATATACCTGACTAGGAAGTATCTTAAAACCTATGGACTGCTATGTCTCCGAAAGAGAATCAAGCGAGTGTACAGGGGCATAAACGCAGCAGTGATAGGATTGGAGAGGTTCGGTGAGCAAATGAAGACCCTTTGAAGTCATATTGCATGGTACCCATTCCACGGGTCTCAACTCTCCAGGTTTAAGGTATTCTTCCTTCAGCTAAAACATGCATGTGGAACCCTGAGTATGATCAACCGTGTGATCGGGAGACGTGTTCAAATATGTCTCAGTTTTCGTCCCCAGGTACTCGGGTGCAACATTCCAGACGCTTTACTAACACTCTCCCGACTTGGAGAGTCAGTGCCTTTAACCTCCTGTTTGGCCCAGTTTGCAATTTCTGCGGAAGATGAACAGGAATAGGGAGAACCAATGACAGACTAGCTGGAGGTGTCTGGACGGGCAAATTTAACTCTCATTTCCCACCAGGAAGAGGAATTAACCAAAGGCTCAGCGTGCCGTGCCGGAACCAGATTAGGGCTTGAAGCAATCCTGTGGTGTTGCGGCCAGCTCACGAGAAAGCGAGTTGAAGAAAGGAGCTCAGGGGCACTGTAATTCACAAACCTGCAGAGTTATAAATGACAGTTATCGTCCAAAAATATACTGAAGTAAGGCTGCCAAGAGGACTTGAAAGCGGGGCAGAATTGCAGGAAACCGATTTCAGGAGGTAGACTGGAATTGCATTTAAAGCATAGGAAAAGAGGCAGAACGTCCACAATGATGCACTTGGCCAAAAAGGGCGTATGCGTTTTTTCCTGAATATATTCAGGAAAAAACGCATACGCCCTTTTTGGCCAACAAAGCAAGCTTGCAAAGGAAATCTGCCCTACAATGAAGTCTCACTGCCCCCCGGTCAAAAGGGCCATCTGAAAAAAGTGTAAAATCCAGAAAGGCAGGACAGGCCATGGAGAACTGGGAGCCTTGTTATGCTGATGGGCGGGATGTAAATTGCCAACAGCCACTCGGGAGAAGTGTATGGTGTTTCCTGAAACATCTAAAAAACAAAGCAACAGAGCCTAGGGCACTTCCACTTATGGTCCTATAGCTTAGGGAAATTAAAATCAAAAGACACAGCCACCCCAAAGTTTGGGACGGCTCTGTTTACAAGAACCTGGTTTACGGTACAAGTTCAATATCTCAGAAAGTGAAAAATGGATAAAGAAGTTGTGGTACTTACGTACAATGCAATATCACTCAGCAATGAAATCTACGTCATCAGGCCCGTAGCAGCATAATGAGTGGATTCAGGTATGATGATTCTAACTGAAATAAGTCACACAGAAAAAGAAACATCATAAGATATCACTAATACACGGAATGTAAACTTGGCTACACAGGACCTGAATTACAAAACAGAACAGGGTCTCAAATTTAGAAAACCAACTTATGCTTGCTTAAGGGGAAAGGTGAGTTGAGGTGCTGCATAAAACCAGAGATTGAAATGAGGACAGATAAAGTTCCTTAAGCCAAATATGGAATAGACAAGAGCTACTCCTTGCTCAACGAAATGGATTCAACACCCCATATTAAACAACTAAGAATATACCTGACTAGGAAGTATCTTAAAACCTATGGATTGCTATGTCTCCGAAAGAGAATCAAGCGTGTGTGCAGGGGCATAAACGCATCAGTGATAGGATTGGAGAGGTTTGGTGAGCAAATGAAGACCCTTTGAAGTCATATTGCATGGTACCCATTCCACGGGTCTCAACTCTCCAGGTTTAAGGTATTCTTCCTTCAGATAAAACATGCATGTGGAACCCAGAGTATGATCAACCGTGTGATCGGGAGACGTGTTCCAATATACGTCAGTTTCCGTGCCCTGGTACTCGGGTGCAACATTCGAGACGCTTTACTAACACTCTCCCGACTTGGAGAGTCAGCGCCTTTAACCTCCTGTTTGGCCCAGTTTGCAATTTCTGCGGAAGATGTACAGGAATAGGGAGAACCAAAGAGAGACTAGCTGGAGGTGTCTGGACGGGCAAATTTAACTCTCATTTCCCACCAGGAAGAGGAATTAACCAAAGGCTCAGCGTGCCGTGCCGGAACCAGATTAGGGCCTAAAGCAATCCTGCGGTGTTGCGGCCAGCTCACGAGAAAGCGAGTTGAAGAAAGGAGCTCAGGGGCACTGTAATTCACAAACCTGCAGAGTTATAAATGACAGCTATCGTCCAAAAATATACTGAAGTAAGGCTGCCAAGAGGACTTGAAAGCGGGGCAGAATTGCAGGAAACCGATTTCAGGAGGTACACTGGAATTGCATTTAAAGCATAGGAAAAGAGGCAGAACGTCCACAATGATGCACTTGGCCAAAAAGGGCGTATGCGTTTTTTCCTGAATATATTCAGGAAAAAACGCATACGCCCATTTTGGCCAACCAAGCAAGCTTGCAAAGGAAATCTGCACTACAATGAAGTCTCACTTCCCCCCGGTCAAAAGGGCCATCTGAAAAAAGTGTAAAATCCAGAAAGGCAGGACAGGCCATGGAGAACTGGGAGCCTTGTTATGCTGATGGGCGGGATGTAAATTGCCAACAGCCACTCGGGAGAAGTGTATGGTGTTTCCTGAAACATCTAAAAAACAAAGCAACAGAGCCTAGGGCACTTCCACTTATGGTCCTATAGCTTAGGGAAATTAAAATAAAAAAGACACAGACACGCCAAAGTTTGGCACGGCTGTGTCTACAAGAACCACGTTTATGGTACAAGTTCAATATCGCAGAAAGTGAAAAATGGATAAAGAAGTTGTGGTACTTACGTACAATGCAATATAACTCAGCAAGGAAATCTATGTCATCAGGCCCGTAGCAGCATAATGAGTGGATTCAGTTATGATGATACTAACTGAAATAAGTCACACAGAAAGAGAAACATCATAAGATATCACTAATACACGGAATGTAAACTTGGCTACACAGGAACTGAATTACAAAACAGAACAGGGTCTCAAATTTAGAAAACCAACTTATGCTTCCTTAAGGGGAAAGGTGAGTTGGGGTAATGCATAAAATCAGAGATTGAAATGAGCACAGATAAAGTTCCTTAAGCCAAATATGGAATAGACAAGAGCTATTCCTTGCTCAACGAAATAGACTCAACACCCCATATTAAACGCCTAAGAATATACCTGACTAGGAAGTATCTTAAAACCTATGGACTGCTATGTCTCCGAAAGAGAATCAAGCGAGTGTACAGGGGCATAAACGCAGCAGTGATAGGATTGGAGAGGTTCGGTGAGCAAATGAAGACCCTTTGAAGTCATATTGCATGGTACCCATTCCACGGGTCTCAACTCTCCAGGTTTAAGGTATTCTTCCTTCAGCTAAAACATGCATGTGGAACCCTGAGTATGATCAACCGTGTGATCGGGAGACGTGTTCAAATATGTCTCAGTTTTCGTCCCCAGGTACTCGGGTGCAACATTCCAGACGCTTTACTAACACTCTCCCGACTTGGAGAGTCAGTGCCTTTAACCTCCTGTTTGGCCCAGTTTGCAATTTCTGCGGAAGATGAACAGGAATAGGGAGAACCAATGAGAGACTAGCTGGAGGTGTCTGGACGGGCAAATTTAACTCTCATTTCCCACCAGGAAGAGGAATTAACCAAAGGCTCAGCGTGCCGTGCCGGAACCAGATTAGGGCCTGAAGCCATCCTGCGGTGTTGCGGCCAGCTCACGAGAAAGCGAGTTGAAGAAAGGAGCTCAGGGGCACTGTAATTCACAAACCTGCAGAGTTATAAATGATAGCTATCGTCCAAAAATATACTGAAGTAAGGCTGCCAAGAGGACTTGAAAGCGGGGCAGAATTGCAGGAAACCGATTTCAGGAGGTAGACTGGAATTGCATTTAAAGCATAGGAAAAGAGGCAGAACGTCCACAATGATGCACTTGGCCAAAAAGGGCGTATGCGTTTTTTCCTGAATATATTCAGGAAAAAACGCATACGCCCTTTTTGGCCAACCAAGCAAGCTTGCAAAGGAAATGGGCACTACAATGAAGTCTCACTTCCCCCCGGTCAAAAGGGCCATCTGAAAAAAGTGTAAAATCCAGAAACACAGGATAGGCCATGGAGAACTGGGAGCCTTTTTATGCTGATGGGCGGGATGTAAATTGCCAACAGCCACTCGGGAGAAGTGTATGGTGTTTCCTGAAACATCTAAAAAACAAAGCAACAGAGCCTAGGGCACTTCCACTTATGGTCCTATAGCTTAGGGAAATTAAAATCAAAAAGACACAGCCACCCCAAAGTTTGGCACGGCTCTGTTTACAAGAACCTGGTTTACGGTACAAGTTCAGTATCGCAGAAAGTGAAAAATGGATAAAGAAGTTGTGGTACTTACGTACAATGCAATATCACTCAGCAAGGAAATCTATGTCATCAGGCCCGTAGCAGCATAATGAGTGGATTCAGGTATGATGATTCTAACTGAAATAAGTCACACAGAAAAAGAAACATCATAAGATATCACTAATACACGGAATGTAAACTTGGCTACACAGGAACTGAATTCCAAAACAGAACAGGGTCTCAAATTTAGAAAACCAACTTATGCTTGCTTAAGGGGAAAGGTGAGTTGGGGTGCTGCATAAAACCAGAGATTGAAATGAGCACAGATAAAGTTCCTTAAGCCAAATATGGAATAGACAAGAGCTATTCCTTGCTCAACGAAATGGACTCAACACCCCATATTACACGCCTAAGAATGTACCTGACTAGGAAGTATCTTAAAACCTATGGACTGCTATGTCTCCGAAAGAGAATCAAGCGTGTGTACAGGGGCATAAACGCAGCAGTGATAGGATTGGAGAGGTTCGGTGAGCAAATGAAGACCCTTTGAAGTCATATTGCATGGTACCCATTCCACGGGTCTCAACTCTCCAGGTTTAAGGTATTCTTCCTTCAGCTAAAACATGCATGTGGAACCCAGAGTATGATCAACCGTGTGATCGGGAGACGTGTTCAAGTATGTCTCAGTTTTCGTCCCCAGGTACTCGGGTGCAACATTCCAGACGCTTTACTAACACTCTCCCGACTTGGAGAGTCAGTGCCTTTAACCTCCTGTTTGGCCCAGTTTGCAATTTCTGCGGAAGATGAACAGGAATAGGGAGAACCAATGACAGACTAGCTGGAGGTGTCTGGACGGGCAAATTTAACTCTCATTTCCCACCAGGAAGAGGAATTAACCAAAGGCTCAGCGTGCCGTGCCGGAACCAGATTAGGGCCTAAAGCAATCCTGCGGTGTTGCGGCCAGCTCACGAGAGAGCGACTTGAAGAAAGGAGCTCAGGGGCACTGTAATTCACAAACCTGCAGAGTTATAAATGACAGCTATCGTCCAAAAATATACTGAAGTAAGGCTGCCAAGAGGACTTGAAAGCGGGGCAGAATTGCAGGAAACCGATTTCAGGAGGTAGACTGGAATTGCATTTAAAGCATAGGAAAAGAGGCAGAACGTCCACAATGATGCACTTGGCCAAAAAGGGCGTATGCGTTTTTTCCTGAATATATTCAGGAAAAAACGCATACGCCCTTTTTGGCCAACCAAGCAAGCTTGCAAAGGAAATCTGCACTACAATGAAGTCTCACTTCCCCCCGGTCAAAAGGGCCATCTGAAAAAAGTGTAAAATCCAGAAAGGCAGGACAGGCCATGGAGAACTGGGAGCCTTGTTATGCTGATGGGCGGGATGTAAATTGCCAACAGCCACTCGGGAGAAGTGTATGGTGTTTCCTGAAACATCTAAAAAACAAAGCAACAGAGCCTAGGGCACTTCCACTTATGGTCCTATAGCTTAGGGAAATTAAAATCAAAAAGACACAGCCACCCCAAAGGTTGGGACGGCTCTGTTTACAAGAACCTGGTTTACGGTACAAGTTCAATATCGCAGAAAGTGAAAAATGGATAAAGAAGTTGTGGTACTTACGTACAATGCAGTATCACTCAGAAATGAAATCTATGTCATCAGGCCTGTAGCAGCATAATGAGTGGATTCAGGTATGATGATTCTAACTGAAATAAGTCACACAGGAAAAGAAACATCATAAGATATCACTAATACACGGAATGGAAACTTGGCTACACAGGAACTGAATTCCAAAACAGAACAGGGTCTCAAATTTAGAAAACCAACTTATGCTTGCTTAAAGGGAAAGGTGAGTTGGGGTGCTGCATAAAACCAGAGATTGAAATGAGCACAGATAAAGTTCCTTAAGCCAAATATGGAATAGACAAGAGCTACTCCTTGCTCAACGAAATGGACTCAACACCCCATATTAAATGCCTAAGAGTGTACCTGACTAGGAAGTATCTTAAAACCTATGGATTGCTATGTCTCTGAAAGAGAATCAAGTGTGTGTACAGGGGCATAAACGCAGCAGTGATAGGATTGGAGAGGTTCGGTGAGCAAATGAAGACCCTTTGAACTCATATTGCATGGTACCCATTCCACGGGTCTCAACTCTCCAGGTTTAAGGTATTCTTCCTTCAGCTAAAACATGCATGTGGAACGCAGAGTATGATCAACCGTGTGATCGGGAGCCGTGTTCCAATATGTCTCAGTTTTCGTTCCCTGGTACTCGGGTGCAACATTCCAGACGCTTTACTAACACTCTCCCGACTTGGAGAGTCAGTGCCTTTAACCTCCTGTTTGGCCCAGTTTGCAATTTCTGCGGAAGATGAACAGGAATAGGGAGAACCAATGACAGACTAGATGGAGGTGTCTGGACGGGCAAATTTAACTCTCATTTCCCACCAGGAAGAGGAATTAACCAAAGGCTCAGCGTGCTGTGCCGGAACCACATTAGGGCCTGAAGCAATCCTGCGGTGTTGCGGCCAGCTCACAAGAAAGCGAGTTGAAGAAAGGAGCTCAGGGGCACTGTAATTCACAAACCTGCAGAGTTATAAATGACAGCTATCGTCCAAAAATATACTGAAGTAAGGCTGCCAAGAGGACTTGAAAGCGGGGCAGAATTGCAGGAAACCGATTTCAGGAGGTAGACTGGAATTGCATTTAAAGCATAGGAAAAGAGGCAGAACGTCCACAATGATGCACTTGGCCAAAAAGGGCGTATGCGTTTTTTCCTAAATATATTCAGGAAAAAACGCATACGCCCTTTTTGGCCAACCAAGCAAGCTTGCAAAGGAAATCTGCACTACAATGAAGTCTCACTTCCCCCCGGTCCAAAGGGCCATCTGAAAAAAGTGTAAAATCCAGAAAGGCAGGACAGGCCATGGAGAACTGGGAGCCTTGTTATGCTGATGGGCGGGATGTAAATTGCCAACAGCCACTCGGGAGAAGTGTATGGTGTTTCCTGAAACATCTAAAAAACAAAGCAACAGAGCCTAGGGCACTTCCACTTATGGTCCTATAGCTTAGGGAAATTAAAATCAAAAGACACAGCCACCCCAAAGGTTGGGACGGCTCTGTTTACAAGAACCTGGTTTACGGTACAAGTTCAATATCGCAGAAAGTGAAAAATGGATAAAGAAGTTGTGGTACTTACGTACAATGCAATATCACTCAGCAATGAAATCTATGTCATCAGGCCCGTAGCAGCATAATGAGTGGATTCAGGTATGATGATTCTAACTGAAATAAGTCACACAGGAAAAGAAACATCATAAGATATCACTAATACACGGAATGTAACCTTGGCTACACAGGAACTGAATTACAAAACAGAACAGGGTCTCAAATTTAGAAAACCAACTTATGCTTGCTTAAGGGGAAAGGTGAGTTGGGGTGCTGCATAAAACCAGAGATTGAAATGAGCACAGATAAAGTTCCTTAAGCCAAATATGGAATAGACAAGAGCTACTCCTTGCTCAACGAAATGGATTCAACACCCCATATTAAACCCCTAAGAATATACCTGACTAGGAAGTATCTTAAAACCTATGGATTGCTATGTCTCCGAAAGAGAATCAAGCGTGTGTACAGGGGCATAAACGCAGCAGTGATAGGACTGGAGAGGTTCGGTTAGCAAATGAAGACCCTTTGAAGTCATATTGCATGGTACCCATTCCACGGGTCTCAACTCTCCAGGTTTAAGGTATTCTTCTTTCAGCTAAAACGTGCATGTGGAACCCAGAGTATGATCAACCGTGTGATCAGGAGACGTGTTCCAATATGTGTCAGTTTTCGTCCCCTGGTACTCGGGTGCAACATTCCAGACGCTTTACTAACACTCTCCCGACTTGGAGAGTCAGTGCCTTTAACCTCCTGTTTGGCCCAGTTTGCAATTTCTGCGGAAGATGAACAGGAATAGGGAGAACCAATGAGAGACTAGCTGGAGGTGTCTGGACGGGCAAATTTAACTCTCATTTCCCACCAGGAAGAGGAATTAACCAAAGGCTCAGCGTGCCGTGCCGGAAGCAGATTAGGGCCTGAAGCCATCCTGCGGTGTTGCGGCCAGCTCACGAGAAAGCGAGTTGAAGAAAGGAGCTCAGGGGCACTGTAATTCACAAACCTGCAGAGTTATAAATGACAGCTATCGTCCAAAAATATACTGAAGTAAGGCTGCCAAGAGGACTTGAAAGCGGGGCAGAATTGCAGGAAACCGATTTCAGGAGGTAGACTGGAATTGCATTGAAAGCATAGGAAAAGAGGCAGAACGTCCACAATGATGCACTTGGCCAAAAAGGGCGTATGCGTTTTTTCCTGAATATATTCAGGAAAAAACGTATACGCCCTTTTTGGCCAACCAAGCAAGCTTGCAAAGGAAATCTGCACTACAATGAAGTCTCACTTCCCCCCGGTCAAAAGGGCCATCTGAAAAAAGTGTAAAATCCAGAAAGGCAGGACAGGCCATGGAGAACTGGGAGCCTTGTTATGCTGATGGGCGGGATGTCAATTGCCAACAGCCACTCGGGAGAAGTGTATGGTGTTTCCTGAAACATCTAAAAAACAAAGCAACAGAGCCTAAGGCACTTCCACTTATGGTCCTATAGCTTAGGGAAATTAAAAGCAAAAAGACACAGCCACCCCAAAGGTTGGGACGGCTCTGTTTACAAGAACCTGGTTTACGGTACAAGTTCAATATCGCAGAAAGTGAAAAATGGATAAAGAAGTTGTGGTACTTACGTACAATGCAATATCACTCAGCAATGAAATCTATGTCATCAGCCCCGTAGCAGCATAATGAGTGGATTCAGGTATGATGATTCTAACTGAAATAAGTCACACAGGAAAAGAAACATCATAAGATATCACTAATACACGGAATGTAAACTTGGCTACATAGGAACTGAATTACAAAACAGAACAGGGTCTCAAATTTAGAAAACCAACTTATGCTTGCTTAAGGGGAAAGGTGAGTTGGGGTGCTGCATAAAACCAGAGATTGAAATGAGCACAGATAAAGTTCCTTAAGCCAAATATGGAATAGACAAGAGCTACTCCTTGCTCAAAGAAATGGACTCAACACCCCATATTAAATGCCTAAGAGTGTACCTGACTAGGAAGTATCTTAAAACCTATGGATTGCTATGTCTCTGAAAGAGAATCAAGTGTGTGTACAGGGGCATAAACGCAGCAGTGATAGGATTGGAGAGGTTCGGTGAGCAAATGAAGACCCTTTGAAGTCATATTGCATGGTACCCATTCCACGGGTCTCAACTCTCCAGGTTTAAGGTATTCTTCCTTCAGCTAAAACATGCATGTGGAACCCAGAGTATGATCAACCGTGTGATCGGGAGACGTGTTCAAATATGTCTCAGTTTTCGTCCCCTGGTACTCGGGTGCAACATTCCAGACGCTTTACTAACACTCTCCCGACTTGGAGAGTCAGCGCCTTTAACCTCCTGTTTGGCACAGTTTGCAATTTCTGCGGAAGATGAACAGGAATAGGGAGAACCAATGACAGACTAGCTGGAGGTGTCTGGACGGGCAAATTTAACTCTCATTTCCCACCAGGAAGAGGAATTAACCAAAGGTTCAGCGTGCCGTGCCGGAACCAGATTAGGGCCTGAAGCCATCCTGCGGTGTTGCGGCCAGCTCACGAGAAAGCGAGTTGAAGAAAGGAGCTCAGGGGCACTGTAATTCACAAACCTGCAGAGTTATAAATGACAGCTATCGTCCAAAAATATACTGAAGTAAGGCTGCCAAGAGGACTTGAAAGCGGGGCAGAATTGCAGGAAACCGATTTCAGGAGGTAGACTGGAATTGCATTTAAAGCATAGGAAAAGAGGCAGAACGTCCACAATGATGCACTTGGCCAAAAAGGGCGTATGCGTTTTTTCCTGAATATATTCAGGAAAAAACGCATACGCACTTTTTGGCCAACCAAGCAAGCTTGCAAAGGAAATCTGCACTACAATGAAGTCTCACTTCCCCCCGGTCCAAAGGGCCATCTGAAAAAAGTGTAAAATCCAGAAAGGCAGGACAGGCCATGGAGAACTGGGAGCCTTGTTATGCTGATGGGCGGGATGTAAATTGCCAACAGCCACTCGGGAGAAGTGTATGGTGTTTCCTGAAACATCTAAAAAACAAAGCAACAGAGCCTAGGGCACTTCCACTTATGGTCCTATAGCTTAGGGAAATTAAAATCAAAAGACACAGCCACCCCAAAGGTTGGGACGGCTCTGTTTACAAGAACCTGGTTTACGGTACAAGTTCAATATTGCAGAAAGTGAAAAATGGATAAAGAAGTTGTGGTACTTACGTACAATGCAATATCACTCAGCAATGAAATCTATGTCATCAGCCCCGTAGCAGCATAATGAGTGGATTCAGGTATGATGATTCTAACTGAAATAAGTCACACAGGAAAAGAAACATCATAAGATATCACTAATACACGGAATGTAAACTTGGCTACATAGGAACTGAATTACAAAACAGAACAGGGTCTCAAATTTAGAAAACCAACTTATGCTTGCTTAAGGGGAAAGGTGAGTTGGGGTGCTGCATAAAACCAGAGATTGAAATGAGCACAGATAAAGTTCCTTAAGCCAAATATGGAATAGACAAGAGCTACTCCTTGCTCAACGAAATGGATTCAACACCCCATATTAAATGCCTAAGAGTGTACCTGACTAGGAAGTATCTTAAAACCTATGGATTGCTATGTCTCCAAAAGAGAATCAAGCGTCTGTGCAGGGGCATAAACGCAGCAGTGATAGGATTGGAGAGGTTCGGTGAGCAAATGAAGACCCTTTGAAGTCATATTGCATGGTACCCATTCCACGGGTCTCAACTCTCCAGGTTTAAGGTATTCTTCCTTCAGCTAAAACATGCATGTGGAACCCAGAGTATGATCAACCATGTGATCGGGAGACGTGTTCCGATATGTCTCAGTTTTCGTCCCCTTGTACTCGGGTGCAACATTCCAGACGCTTTACTAACACTCTCCCGACTTGGAGAGTCAGCGCCTTTAACCTCCTGTTTGGCCCAGTTTGCAATTTCTGCGGAAGATGTACAGGAATAGGGAGAACCAATGAGAGACTAGCCGGAGGTGTCTGGACGGGCAAATTTAACTCTCATTTCCCACCAGGAAGAGGAATTAACCAAAGGCTCAGCGTGCCGTGCCGCAACCAGATTAGGGCCTGAAGCCATCATGCGGTGTTGCTGCCAGCTCACGAGAAAGCGAGTTGAAGAAAGGAGCTCAGGGGCACTGTAATTCACAAACCTGCAGAGTTATAAATGACAGCTATCGTCCAAAAATATACTGAAGTAAGGCTGCCAAGAGGACTTGAAAGCGGGGCAGAATTGCAGGAAACCGATTTCAGGAGGTAGGCTGGAATTGCATTTAAAGCATAGGAAAAGAGGCAGAACGTCCACAATGATGCACTTGGCCAAAAAGGGCGTATGCGTTTTTTCCTGAATATATTCAGGAAAAAACGCATACGCACTTTTTGGCCAACCAAGCAAGCTTGCAAAGGAAATCTGCACTACAATGAAGTCTCACTTCCCCCCGGTCAAAAGGGCCATCTGAAAAAAGTGTAAAATCCAGAAAGGCAGGACAGGCCATGGAGAACTGGGAGCCTTGTTATGCTGATGGGCGGGATGTCAATTGCCAACAGCCACTCGGGAGAAGTGTATGGTGTTTCCTGAAACATCTAAAAAACAAAGCAACAGAGCCTAGGGCACTTCCACTTATGGTCCTATAGCTTAGGGAAATTAAAATCAAAAGACACAGCCACCCCAAAGGTTGGGACGGCTCTGTTTACAAGAACCTGGTTTACGGTACAAGTTCAATATCGCAGAAAGTGAAAAATGGATAAAGAAGTTGTGGTACTTACGTACAATGCAATATCACTCAGCAATGAAATCTATGTCATCAGCCCCGTAGCAGCATAATGAGTGGATTCAGGTATGATGATTCTAACTGAAATAAGTCACACAGGAAAAGAAACATCATAAGATATCACTAATACACGGAATGTAAACTTGGCTACACAGGAACTGAATTACAAAACAGAACAGGGTCTCAAATTTAGAAAACCAACTTATGCTTGCTTAAGGGGAAAGGTGAGTTGGGGTGCTGCATAAAACCAGAGATTGAAATGAGCACAGATAAAGTTCCTTAAGCCAAATATGGAATAGACAAGAGCTACTCCTTGCTCAACGAAATGGACTCAACACCCCATATTAAATGCCTAAGAGTGTACCTGACTAGGAAGTATCTTAAAACCTATGGATTGCTATGTCTCTGAAAGAGAATCAAGTGTGTGTACAGGGGCATAAACGCAGCAGTGATAGGATTGGAGAGGTTCGGTGAGCAAATGAAGACCCTTTGAAGTCATATTGCATGGTACCCATTCCACGGGTCTCAACTCTCCAGGTTTAAGGTATTCTTCCTTCAGCTAAAACATGCATGTGGAACCCAGAGTATGATCAACCGTGTGATCGGGAGACGTGTTCAAATATGTCTCAGTTTTCGTCCCCTGGTACTCGGGTGCAACATTCCAGACGCTTTACTAACACTCTCCCGACTTGGAGAGTCAGCGCCTTTAACCTCCTGTTTGGCACAGTTTGCAATTTCTGCGGAAGATGAACAGGAATAGGGAGAACCAATGACAGACTAGCTGGAGGTGTCTGGACGGGCAAATTTAACTCTCATTTCCCACCAGGAAGAGGAATTAACCAAAGGTTCAGCGTGCCGTGCCGGAACCAGATTAGGGCCTGAAGCCATCCTGCGGTGTTGCGGCCAGCTCACGAGAAAGCGAGTTGAAGAAAGGAGCTCAGGGGCACTGTAATTCACAAACCTGCAGAGTTATAAATGACAGCTATCGTCCAAAAATATACTGAAGTAAGGCTGCCAAGAGGACTTGAAAGCGGGGCAGAATTGCAGGAAACCGATTTCAGGAGGTAGACTGGAATTGCATTTAAAGCATAGGAAAAGAGGCAGAACGTCCACAATGATGCACTTGGCCAAAAAGGGCGTATGCGTTTTTTCCTGAATATATTCAGGAAAAAACGCATACGCACTTTTTGGCCAACCAAGCAAGCTTGCAAAGGAAATCTGCACTACAATGAAGTCTCACTTCCCCCCGGTCCAAAGGGCCATCTGAAAAAAGTGTAAAATCCAGAAAGGCAGGACAGGCCATGGAGAACTGGGAGCCTTGTTATGCTGATGGGCGGGATGTAAATTGCCAACAGCCACTCGGGAGAAGTGTATGGTGTTTCCTGAAACATCTAAAAAACAAAGCAACAGAGCCTAGGGCACTTCCACTTATGGTCCTATAGCTTAGGGAAATTAAAATCAAAAGACACAGCCACCCCAAAGGTTGGGACGGCTCTGTTTACAAGAACCTGGTTTACGGTACAAGTTCAATATTGCAGAAAGTGAAAAATGGATAAAGAAGTTGTGGTACTTACGTACAATGCAATATCACTCAGCAATGAAATCTATGTCATCAGCCCCGTAGCAGCATAATGAGTGGATTCAGGTATGATGATTCTAACTGAAATAAGTCACACAGGAAAAGAAACATCATAAGATATCACTAATACACGGAATGTAAACTTGGCTACATAGGAACTGAATTACAAAACAGAACAGGGTCTCAAATTTAGAAAACCAACTTATGCTTGCTTAAGGGGAAAGGTGAGTTGGGGTGCTGCATAAAACCAGAGATTGAAATGAGCACAGATAAAGTTCCTTAAGCCAAATATGGAATAGACAAGAGCTACTCCTTGCTCAACGAAATGGATTCAACACCCCATATTAAATGCCTAAGAGTGTACCTGACTAGGAAGTATCTTAAAACCTATGGATTGCTATGTCTCCAAAAGAGAATCAAGCGTCTGTGCAGGGGCATAAACGCAGCAGTGATAGGATTGGAGAGGTTCGGTGAGCAAATGAAGACCCTTTGAAGTCATATTGCATGGTACCCATTCCACGGGTCTCAACTCTCCAGGTTTAAGGTATTCTTCCTTCAGCTAAAACATGCATGTGGAACCCAGAGTATGATCAACCATGTGATCGGGAGACGTGTTCCGATATGTCTCAGTTTTCGTCCCCTTGTACTCGGGTGCAACATTCCAGACGCTTTACTAACACTCTCCCGACTTGGAGAGTCAGCGCCTTTAACCTCCTGTTTGGCCCAGTTTGCAATTTCTGCGGAAGATGTACAGGAATAGGGAGAACCAATGAGAGACTAGCCGGAGGTGTCTGGACGGGCAAATTTAACTCTCATTTCCCACCAGGAAGAGGAATTAACCAAAGGCTCAGCGTGCCGTGCCGCAACCAGATTAGGGCCTGAAGCCATCATGCGGTGTTGCTGCCAGCTCACGAGAAAGCGAGTTGAAGAAAGGAGCTCAGGGGCACTGTAATTCACAAACCTGCAGAGTTATAAATGACAGCTATCGTCCAAAAATATACTGAAGTAAGGCTGCCAAGAGGACTTGAAAGCGGGGCAGAATTGCAGGAAACCGATTTCAGGAGGTAGGCTGGAATTGCATTTAAAGCATAGGAAAAGAGGCAGAACGTCCACAATGATGCACTTGGCCAAAAAGGGCGTATGCGTTTTTTCCTGAATATATTCAGGAAAAAACGCATACGCACTTTTTGGCCAACCAAGCAAGCTTGCAAAGGAAATCTGCACTACAATGAAGTCTCACTTCCCCCCGGTCAAAAGGGCCATCTGAAAAAAGTGTAAAATCCAGAAAGGCAGGACAGGCCATGGAGAACTGGGAGCCTTGTTATGCTGATGGGCGGGATGTCAATTGCCAACAGCCACTCGGGAGAAGTGTATGGTGTTTCCTGAAACATCTAAAAAACAAAGCAACAGAGCCTAGGGCACTTCCACTTATGGTCCTATAGCTTAGGGAAATTAAAATCAAAAGACACAGCCACCCCAAAGGTTGGGACGGCTCTGTTTACAAGAACCTGGTTTACGGTACAAGTTCAATATCGCAGAAAGTGAAAAATGGATAAAGAAGTTGTGGTACTTACGTACAATGCAATATCACTCAGCAATGAAATCTATGTCATCAGCCCCGTAGCAGCATAATGAGTGGATTCAGGTATGATGATTCTAACTGAAATAAGTCACACAGGAAAAGAAACATCATAAGATATCACTAATACACGGAATGTAAACTTGGCTACACAGGAACTGAATTACAAAACAGAACAGGGTCTCAAATTTAGAAAACCAACTTATGCTTGCTTAAGGGGAAAGGTGAGTTGGGGTGCTGCATAAAACCAGAGATTGAAATGAGCACAGATAAAGTTCCTTAAGCCAAATATGGAATAGACAAGAGCTACTCCTTGCTCAACGAAATGGACTCAACACCCCATATTAAATGCCTAAGAGTGTACCTGACTAGGAAGTATCTTAAAACCTATGGATTGCTATGTCTCTGAAAGAGAATCAAGTGTGTGTACAGGGGCATAAACGCAGCAGTGATAGGATTGGAGAGGTTCGGTGAGCAAATGAAGACCCTTTGAAGTCATATTGCATGGTACCCATTCCACGGGTCTCAACTCTCCAGGTTTAAGGTATTCTTCCTTCAGCTAAAACATGCATGTGGAACCCAGAGTATGATCAACCGTGTGATCGGGAGACGTGTTCAAATATGTCTCAGTTTTCGTCCCCTGGTACTCGGGTGCAACATTCCAGACGCTTTACTAACACTCTCCTGACTTGGAGAGTCAGCGCCTTTAACCTCCTGTTTGGCACAGTTTGCAATTTCTGCGGAAGATGAACAGGAATAGGGAGAACCAATGACAGACTAGCTGGAGGTGTCTGGACGGGCAAATTTAACTCTCATTTCCCACCAGGAAGAGGAATTAACCAAAGGTTCAGCGTGCCGTGCCGGAACCAGATTAGGGCCTGAAGCCATCCTGCGGTGTTGCGGCCAGCTCACGAGAAAGCGAGTTGAAGAAAGGAGCTCAGGGGCACTGTAATTCACAAACCTGCAGAGTTATAAATGACAGCTATCGTCCAAAAATATACTGAAGTAAGGCTGCCAAGAGGACTTGAAAGCGGGGCAGAATTGCAGGAAACCGATTTCAGGAGGTAGACTGGAATTGCATTTAAAGCATAGGAAAAGAGGCAGAACGTCCACAATGATGCACTTGGCCAAAAAGGGCGTATGCGTTTTTTCCTGAATATATTCAGGAAAAAACGCATACGCACTTTTTGGCCAACCAAGCAAGCTTGCAAAGGAAATCTGCACTACAATGAAGTCTCACTTCCCCCCGGTCCAAAGGGCCATCTGAAAAAAGTGTAAAATCCAGAAAGGCAGGACAGGCCATGGAGAACTGGGAGCCTTGTTATGCTGATGGGCGGGATGTAAATTGCCAACAGCCACTCGGGAGAAGTGTATGGTGTTTCCTGAAACATCTAAAAAACAAAGCAACAGAGCCTAGGGCACTTCCACTTATGGTCCTATAGCTTAGGGAAATTAAAATCAAAAGACACAGCCACCCCAAAGGTTGGGACGGCTCTGTTTACAAGAACCTGGTTTACGGTACAAGTTCAATATTGCAGAAAGTGAAAAATGGATAAAGAAGTTGTGGTACTTACGTACAATGCAATATCACTCAGCAATGAAATCTATGTCATCAGCCCCGTAGCAGCATAATGAGTGGATTCAGGTATGATGATTCTAACTGAAATAAGTCACACAGGAAAAGAAACATCATAAGATATCACTAATACACGGAATGTAAACTTGGCTACATAGGAACTGAATTACAAAACAGAACAGGGTCTCAAATTTAGAAAACCAACTTATGCTTGCTTAAGGGGAAAGGTGAGTTGGGGTGCTGCATAAAACCAGAGATTGAAATGAGCACAGATAAAGTTCCTTAAGCCAAATATGGAATAGACAAGAGCTACTCCTTGCTCAACGAAATGGATTCAACACCCCATATTAAATGCCTAAGAGTGTACCTGACTAGGAAGTATCTTAAAACCTATGGATTGCTATGTCTCCAAAAGAGAATCAAGCGTCTGTGCAGGGGCATAAACGCAGCAGTGATAGGATTGGAGAGGTTCGGTGAGCAAATGAAGACCCTTTGAAGTCATATTGCATGGTACCCATTCCACGGGTCTCAACTCTCCAGGTTTAAGGTATTCTTCCTTCAGCTAAAACATGCATGTGGAACCCAGAGTATGATCAACCATGTGATCGGGAGACGTGTTCCGATATGTCTCAGTTTTCGTCCCCTTGTACTCGGGTGCAACATTCCAGACGCTTTACTAACACTCTCCCGACTTGGAGAGTCAGCGCCTTTAACCTCCTGTTTGGCCCAGTTTGCAATTTCTGCGGAAGATGTACAGGAATAGGGAGAACCAATGAGAGACTAGCCGGAGGTGTCTGGACGGGCAAATTTAACTCTCATTTCGCACCAGGAAGAGGAATTAACCAAAGGCTCAGCGTGCCGTGCCGGAACCAGATTAGGGCCTGAAGCCATCCTGCGGTGTTGCGGCCAGCTCACGAGAAAGCGAGTTGAAGAAAGGAGCTCAGGGGCACTGTAATTCACAAACCTGCAGAGTTATAAATGACAGCTATCGTCCAAAAATATACTGAAGTAAGGCTGCCAAGAGGACTTGAAAGCGGGGCAGAATTGCAGGAAACCGATTTCAGGAGGTAGGCTGGAATTGCATTTAAAGCATAGGAAAAGAGGCAGAACGTCCACAATGATGCACTTGGCCAAAAAGGGCGTATGCGTTTTTTCCTGAATATATTCAGGAAAAAACGCATACGCACTTTTTGGCCAACCAAGCAAGCTTGCAAAGGAAATCTGCACTACAATGAAGTCTCACTTCCCCCCGGTCAAAAGGGCCATCTGAAAAAAGTGTAAAATCCAGAAAGGCAGGAGAGGCCATGGAGAACTGGGAGCCTTGTTATGCTGATGGGCGGGATGTCAATTGCCAACAGCCACTCGGGAGAAGTGTATGGTGTTTCCTGAAACATCTAAAAAACAAAGCAACAGAGCCTAGGGCACTTCCACTTATGGTCCTATAGCTTAGGGAAATTAAAATCAAAAGACACAGCCACCCCAAAGGTTGGGACGGCTCTGTTTACAAGAACCTGGTTTACGGTACAAGTTCAATATCGCAGAAAGTGAAAAATGGATAAAGAAGTTGTGGTACTTACGTACAATGCAATATCACTCAGCAATGAAATCTATGTCATCAGCCCCGTAGCAGCATAATGAGTGGATTCAGGTATGATGATTCTAACTGAAATAAGTCACACAGGAAAAGAAACATCATAAGATATCACTAATACACGGAATGTAAACTTGGCTACATAGGAACTGAATTACAAAACAGAACAGGGTCTCAAATTTAGAAAACCAACTTATGCTTGCTTAAGCGGAAAGGTGAGTTGGGGTGCTGCATAAAACCAGAGATTGAAATGAGCACAGATAAAGTTCCTTAAGCCAAATATGGAATAGACAAGAGCTACTCCTTGCTCAACGAAATGGATTCAACACCCCATATTAAACACCTAAGAATGTACCTGACTAGGAAGTATCTTAAAACCTATGGATTGCTATGTCTCCAAAAGAGAATCAAGCGTGTGTGCAGGGGCATAAACGCAGCAGTGATAGGATTGGAGAGGTTCGGTGAGCAAATGAAGACCCTTTGAAGTCATATTGCATGGTACCCATTCCACGGGTCTCAACTCTCCAGGTTTAAGGTATTCTTCCTTCAGCTAAAACATGCATGTGGAACCCAGAGTATGATCAACCATGTGATCGGGAGACGTGTTCCAATATGTCTCAGTTTTCGTCCCCTTGTACTCGGGTGCAACATTCCAGACGCTTTACTAACACTCTCCCGACTTGGAGAGTCAGCGCCTTTAACCTCCTGTTTGGCCCAGTTTGCAATTTCTGCGGAAGATGTACAGGAATAGGGAGAACCAATGAGAGACTAGCCGGAGGTGTCTGGACGGGCAAATTTAACTCTCATTTCCCACCAGGAAGAGGAATTAACCAAAGGCTCAGCGTGCCGTGCCGCAACCAGATTAGGGCCTGAAGCCATCCTGCAGTGTTGCGGCCAGCTCACGAGAAAGCGAGTTGAAGAAAGGAGCTCAGGGGCACTGTAATTCACAAACCTGCAGAGTTATAAATGACAGCTATCGTCCAAAAATATACTGAAGTAAGGCTGCCAAGAGGACTTGAAAGCGGGGCAGAATTGCAGGAAACCGATTTCAGGAGGTAGACTGGAATTGCATTTAAAGCATAGGAAAAGAGGCAGAACGTCCACAATGATGCACTTGGCCAAAAAGGGCGTATGCGTTTTTTCCTGAATATATTCAGGAAAAAACGCATACGCCCTTTTTGGCCAACCAAGCAAGCTTGCAAAGGAAATCTGCACTACAATGAAGTCTCACTTCCCCCCGGTCAAAAGGGCCATCTGAAAAAAGTGTAAAATCCAGAAAGGCAGGACAGGCCATGGAGAACTGGGAGCCTTGTTATGCTGATGGGCGGGATGTCAATTGCCAACAGCCACTCGGGAGAAGTGTATGGTGTTTCCTGAAACATCTAAAAAACAAAGCAACAGAGCCTAGGGCACTTCCACTTATGGTCCTATAGCTTAGGGAAATTAAAATCAAAAGACACAGCCACCCCAAAGGTTGGGACGGCTCTGTTTACAAGAACCTGGTTTACGGTACAAGTTCAATATCGCAGAAAGTGAAAAATGGATAAAGAAGTTGTGGTACTTACGTACAATGCAATATCACACAGCAATGAAATCTATGTCATCAGGCCCGTAGCAGCATAATGAGTGGATTCAGGTATGATGATTCTAACTGAAATAAGTCACACAGGAAAAGAAACATCATAAGATATCACTAATACACGGAATGTAAACTTGGCTACACAGGAACTGAATTCCAAAACAGAACAGGGTCTCAAATTTAGAAAACCAACTTATGCTTGCTTAAGGGGAAAGGTGAGTTGGGGTGCTGCATAAAACCAGAGATTGAAATGAGCACAGATAAAGTTCCTTAAGCCAAATATGGAATAGACAAGAGCTACTCCTTGCTCAACGAAATGGACTCAACACCCCATATTAAATGCCTAAGAGTGTACCTGACTAGGAAGTATCTTAAAACCTATGGATTGCTATGTCTCTGAAAGAGAATCAAGTGTGTGTACAGGGGCATAAACGCAGCAGTGATAGGATTGGAGAGGTTCGGTGAGCAAATGAAGACCCTTTGAAGTCATATTGCATGGTACCCATTCCACGGGTCTCAACTCTCCAGGTTTAAGGTATTCTTCCTTCAGCTAAAACATGCATGTGGAACCCAGAGTATGATCAAACGTGTGATCGGGAGACGTGTTCAAATATGTCTCAGTTTTCGTCCCCTGGTACTCGGGTGCAACATTCCAGACGCTTTACTAACACTCTCCCGACTTGGAGAGTCAGCTCCTTTAACCTCCTGTTTGGCACAGTTTGCAATTTCTGCGGAAGATGAACAGGAATAGGGAGAACCAATGACAGACTAGCTGGAGGTGTCTGGACGGGCAAATTTAACTCTCATTTCCCACCAGGAAGAGGAATTAACCAAAGGTTCAGCGTGCCGTGCCGGAACCAGATTAGGGCCTGAAGCCATCCTGCGGTGTTGCGGCCAGCTCACGAGAAAGCGAGTTGAAGAAAGGAGCTCAGGGGCACTGTAATTCACAAACCTGCAGAGTTATAAATGACAGCTATCGTCCAAAAATATACTGAAGTAAGGCTGCCAAGAGGACTTGAAAGCGGGGCAGAATTGCAGGAAACCGATTTCAGGAGGTAGACTGGAATTGCATTTAAAGCATAGGAAAAGAGGCAGAACGTCCACAATGATGCACTTGGCCAAAAAGGGCGTATGCGTTTTTTCCTGAATATATTCAGGAAAAAACGCATACGCACTTTTTGGCCAACCAAGCAAGCTTGCAAAGGAAATCTGCACTACAATGAAGTCTCACTTCCCCCCGGTCCAAAGGGCCATCTGAAAAGAGTGTAAAATCCAGAAAGGCAGGACAGGCCATGGAGAACTGGGAGCCTTGTTATGCTGATGGGCGGGATGTCAATTGCCAACAGCCACTCGGGAGAAGTGTATGGTGTTTCCTGAAACATCTAAAAAACAAAGCAACAGAGCCTAGGGCACTTCCACTTATGGTCCTATAGCTTAGGGAAATTAAAATCAAAAGACACAGCCACCCCAAAGGTTGGGACGGCTCTGTTTACAAGAACCTGGTTTACGGTACAAGTTCAATATCGCAGAAAGTGAAAAATGGATAAAGAAGTTGTGGTACTTACGTACAATGCAATATCACTCAGCAATGAAATCTATGTCATCAGCCCCGTAGCAGCATAATGAGTGGATTCAGGTATGATGATTCTAACTGAAATAAGTCACACAGGAAAAGAAACATCATAAGATATCACTAATACACGGAATGTAAACTTGGCTACATAGGAACTGAATTACAAAACAGAACAGGGTCTCAAATTTAGAAAACCAACTTATGCTTGCTTAAGGGGAAAGGTGAGTTGGGGTGCTGCATAAAACCAGAGATTGAAATGAGCACAGATAAAGTTCCTTAAGCCAAATATGGAATAGACAAGAGCTACTCCTTGCTCAACGAAATGGATTCAACACCCCATATTAAACACCTAAGAATGTACCTGACTAGGAAGTATCTTAAAACCTATGGATTGCTATGTCTCCTAAAGAGAATCAAGCGTGTGTGCAGGGGCATAAACGCAGCAGTGATAGGATTGGAGAGGTTCGGTGAGCAAATGAAGACCCTTTGAAGTCATATTGCATGGTACCCATTCCACGGGTCTCAACTCTCCAGGTTTAAGGTATTCTTCCTTCAGCTAAAACATGCATGTGGAACCCAGAGTATGATCAACCATGTGATCGGGAGACGTGTTCCAATATGTCTCAGTTTTCGTCCCCTGGTACTCGGGTGCAACATTCCAGATGCTTTACTAACACTCTCCCGACTTGGAGAGTCAGTGCCTTTAACTTCCTGTTTGGCCCAGTTTGCAATTTCTGCGGAAGATGAACAGGAATAGGGAGAAGCAATGACAGACTAGATGGAGGTGTCTGAATGGGCAAATTTAATTCTCATTTCGCACCAGGAAGAGGAATTAACCAAAGGCTCAGCGTGCCGTGCCGGAACCAGATTAGGGCCTGAAGCCATCCTGCGGTGTTGCGGCCAGCTCACGAGAAAGCGAGTTGAAGAAAGGAGCTCAGGGGCACTGTAATTCACAAACTTGCAGAGTTATAAATGACAGCTATCGTCCAAAAATATACTGAAGTAAGGCTGCCAAGAGGACTTGAAAGCGGGGCAGAATTGCAGGAAACCGATTTCAGGAGGTAGACTGGAATTGCATTTAAAGCATAGGAAAAGAGGCAGAACATCCACAATGATGCACTTGGCCAAAAAGGGCGTATGCGTTTTTTCCTGAATATATTCAGGAAAAAACGCATACGCGCTTTTTGGCCAACCAAGCAAGCTTGCAAAGGAAATCTGCACTACAATGAAGTCTCACTTCCCCCCGGTCAAAAGGGCCATCTGAAAAAAGTGTAAAATCCAGAAAGGCAGGACAGGCCATGGAGAACTGGGAGCCTTGTTATGCTGATGGGCGGGATGTAAATTGCCAACAGCCACTCGGGAGAAGTGTATGGTGTTTCCTGAAACATCTAAAAAACAAAGCAACAGAGCCTAGGGCACTTCCACTTATGGTCCTATAGCTTACGGAAATTAAAATCAAAAGACACAGCCACCCCAAAGGTTGGGACGGCTCTGTTTACAAGAACCTGGTTTACGGTACAAGTTCAATATCTCAGAAAGTGATAAATGGATAAAGAAGTTGTGGTACTTACGTACAATGCAATATCACTCAGCAATGAAATCTATGTCATCAGGCCCGTAGCAGCATAATAAGTGGATTCAGGTACGATGATTCTAACTGAAATAAGTCACACAGAAAAAGAAACATCATAAGATATCACTAATACACGGAATGTAAACTTGGCTACATAGGAACTGAATTACAATACAGAACAGGGTCTCAAATTTAGAAAACCAACTTATGCTTGCTTAAGGGGAAAGGTGAGTTGGGGTGCTGCATAAAACCAGAGATGGAATTGAGCACAGATAAAGTTCCTTAAGCCAAATATGGAATAGACAAGAGCTACTCCTTGCTCAACGAAATGGACTCAACACCCCATATTAAATGCCTAAGAGTGTACCTGACTAGGAAGTATCTTAAAACCTATGGATTGCTATGTCTCCGAAAGAGAATCAAGCGTGTGTGCAGGGGCATAAACGCAGCAGTGATAGGACTGGAGAGGTTCGGTGAGCAAATGAAGACCCTTTGAAATCATATTGCATGTTACCCATTCCACGGGTCTCAACTCTCCAGGTTTAAGGTATTCTTCCTTCAGCTAAAACATGCATGTGGAACCCAGAGTATGATCAACCATGTGATCGGGAGATGTGTTCCAATATGTCTCAGTTTTCGTCCCCTGGTACTCGGGTGCAACATTCCAGAAGCTTTACTAACACTCTCCCGACTTGGAGAGTCAGTGCCTTTAACCTCCTGTTTGGCCCAGTTTGCAATTTCTGCGGAAGATGAACAGGAATAGGGAGAACCAATGACAGACTAGATGGAGGTGTCTGGATGGGCAAATTTAATTCTCATTTCGCACCAGGAAGAGGAATTAACCAAAGGCTCAGCGTGCCGTGCCGGAACCAGATTAGGGCCTGAAGCAATCCTGCGGTGTTGCGGCCAGCTCACGAGAAAGCGAGTTGAAGAAAGGAGCTCAGGGGCACTGTAATTCACAAACCTGCAGAGTTATAAATGACAGCTATCGTCCAAAAATATACTGAAGTAAGGCTGCCAAGAGGACTTGAAAGCGGGGCAGAATTGCAGGAAACCGATTTCAGGAGGTAGACTGGAATTGCATTTAAAGCATAGGAAAAGAGGCAGAACGTCCACAATGATGCACTTGGCCAAAAAGGGCGTATGCGTTTTTCCTGAATATATTCAGGAAAAAACGCATACGCCCTTTTTGGCCAACCAAGCAAGCTTGCAAAGGAAATCTGCACTACAATGAAGTCTCACTTCCCCCCGGTCAAAAGGGCCATTGAAAAAAGTGTGAAATCCAGAAAGGCAGGACAGGCCATGGAGAACTGGGAGCCTTGTTATGCTGATGGGCGGGATGTCAATTGCCAACAGCCACTCGGGAGAAGTGTATGGTGTTTCCTGAAACATCTAAAAAACAAAGCAACAGAGCCTAGGGCACTTCCACTTATGGTCCTATAGCTTAGGGAAATTAAAATCAAAAGACACAGCCACCCCAAAGGTTGGGACGGCTCTGTTTACAAGAACCTGGTTTACGGTACAAGTTCAATATCTCAGAAAGTGAAAAATGGATAAAGAAGTTGTGGTACTTACGTACAATGCAATATCACTCAGCAATGAAATCTATGTCATCAGGCCCGTAGCAGCATAATAAGTGGATTCAGGTATGATGATTCTAACTGAAATAAGTCACACAGAAAAAGAAACATCATAAGATATCACTAATACACGGAATGTAAACTTGGCTACATAGGAACTGAATTACAATACAGAACAGGGTCTCAAATTTAGAAAACCAACTTATGCTTGCTTAAGGGGAAAGGTGAGTTGGCGTGCTGCATAAAACCAGAGATGGAATTGAGCACAGATAAAGTTCCTTAAGCCAAATATGGAATAGACAAGAGCTACTCCTTGCTCAACGAAATGGACTCAACACCCCATATTAAATGCCTAAGAGTGTACCTGACTAGGAAGTATCTTAAAACCTATGGATTGCTATGTCTCCGAAAGAGAATCAAGCGTGTATACAGGGGCATAAATGCAGCAGTGATAGGATTGGAGAGATTCGGTGAGCAAATGAAGACGCTTTGAAGTCATATTGCATGGTACCCATTCCACGGGTCTCAACTCTCCAGGTTTAAGGTATTCTTCCTTCAGCTAAAACATGCATGTGGAACCCAGAGTATGATCAACCGTGTGATCGGGAGACGTGTTCCAATATGTCTCAGTTTTCGTCCCCTGGTACTCGGGTGCAACATTCCAGACGCTTTACTAACACTCTCCCGCCTTGGAGAGTCAGTGCCTTTAACCTCCTGTTTGGCCCAGTTTGCAATTTCTGCGGAAGATGAACAGGAATAGGGAGAACCAATGAGAGACTAGCTGGAGGTGTCTGGACGGGCAAATTTAACTCTCATTTCGCACCAGGAAGAGGAATTAACCAAAGGCTCAGCATGCCGTGCCGGAACCAGATTAGGGCCTGAAGCAATCCTGCGGTGTTGCGGCCAGCTCACGAGAAAGCGAGTTGAAGAAAGGAGCTCAGGGGCACTGTAATTCACAAACCTGCAGAGTTATAAATGACAGCTATCGTCCAAAAATATACTGAAGTAAGGCTGCCAAGAGGACTTGAAAGCGGGGCAGAATTGCAGGAAACCGATTTCAGGAGGTAGACTGGAATTGCATTTAAAGCATAGGAAAAGAGGCAGAACGTCCACAATGATGCACTTGGCCAAAAAGGGCGTATGCGTTTTTTCCTGAATATATTCAGGAAAAAACGCATACGCCCTTTTTGGCCAACCAAGCAAGCTTGCAAAGGAAATCTGCACTACAATGAAGTCTCACTTCCCCCCGGTCAAAAGGGCCATCTGAAAAAAGTGTAAAATCCAGAAAGGCAGGACAGGCCATGGAGAACTGGGAGCCTTGTTATGCTGATGGGTGGGATGTAAATTGCCAACAGCCACTCGGGAGAAGTGTATGGTGTTTCCTGAAACATCTAAAAAACAAAGCAACAGAGCCTAGGGCACTTCCACTTATGGTCCTATAGCTTAGGGAAATTAAAATCAAAAAGACACAGCCACCCCAAAGGTTGGGACGGCTCTGTTTACAAGAACCTGGTTTACGGTACAAGTTCAATATCACAGAAAGTGAAAAATGGATAAAGAAGTTGTGGTACTTACGTACAATGCAGTATCACTCAGCAATGAAATCTATGTCATCAGGCCCGTAGCAGCATAATGAGTGGATTCAGGTATGATGATTCTAAGTGAAATGAGTCACACAGAAAAAGAAACATTATAAGATATCACTAATACACGGAATGTAAACTTGGCTACACTGGAACTGAATTCCAAAACAGAACAGGGTCTCAAATTTAGAAACCCAACTTATGCTTGCTTAAGGGGAAAGGTGAGTTGGGGTGCTGCATAAAACCAGAGATTGAAATGAGCACAGATAAAGTTCCTTAAGCCAAATATGGAATAGACAAGAGCTACTCCTTGCTCAACGAAATGGACTCAACACCCCATATTAAATGCCTAAGAGTGTACCTGACTAGGAAGTATCTTAAAACCTATGGATTGCTATGTCTCCGAAAGAGAATCAAGCGTGTGTACAGGGGCATAAACGCAGCAGTGATAGGATTGGAGAGGTTCGGTGAGCAAATGAAGACCCTTTGAAGTCATATTGCATGGTACCCATTCCACGGGTCTCAACTCTCCAGGTTTAAGGTATTCTTCCTTCAGCTAAAACATGCATGTGGAACCCAGAGTATGATCAACCGTGTGATCGGGAGACGTGTTCCAATATGTCTCAGTTTTCGTCCCCTGGTACTCGGGTGCAACATTCCAGACGCTTTACTAACACTCTCCCGACTTGGAGAGTCAGTGCCTTTAACCTCCTGTTTGGCCCAGTTTGCAATTTCTGCGGAAGATGAACAGGAATAGGGAGAACCAATGAGAGACTAGCTGGAGGTGTCTGGACGGGCAAATTTAACTCTCATTTCCCACCAGGAAGAGGAATTAACCAAAGGCTCAGCGTGCCGTGCCGCAACCAGATTAGGGCCTGAAGCCATCCTGCGGTGTTGCGGCCAGCTCACGAGAAAGCGAGTTGAAGAAAGGAGCTCAGGGGCACTGTAATTCACAAACCTGCAGAGTTATAAATGATAGCTATCATCCAAAAATATACTGAAGTAAGGCTGCCAAGAGGACTTGAAAGCGGGGCAGAATTGCAGGAAACCGATTTCAGGAGGTAGACTGGAATTGCATTTAAAGCATAGGAAAAGAGGCAGAACGTCCACAATGATGCACTTGGCCAAAAAGGGCGTATGCGTTTTTTCCTGAATATATTCAGGAAAAAACGCATACGCCCTTTTTGGCCAACCAAGCAAGCTTGCAAAGGAAATCTGCACTACAATGAAGTCTCACTTCCCCCCGGTCAAAAGGGCCATCTGAAAAAAGTGTAAAATCCAGAAAGGCAGGACAGGCCATGGAGAACTGGGAGCCTTGTTATGCTGATGGGTGGGATGTAAATTGCCAACAGCCACTCGGGAGAAGTGTATGGTGTTTCCTGAAACATCTAAAAAACAAAGCAACAGAGCCTAGGGCACTTCCACTTATGGTCCTATAGCTTAGGGAAATTAAAATCAAAAAGACACAGCCACCCCAAAGGTTGGGACGGCTCTGTTTACAAGAACCTGGTTTACGGTACAAGTTCAATATCGCAGAAAGTGAAAAATGGATAAAGAAGTTGTGGTACTTACGTACAATGCAGTATCACTCAGCAATGAAATCTATGTCATCAGGCCCGTAGCAGCATAATGAGTGGATTCAGGTATGATGATTCTAACTGAAATAAGTCACACAGGAAAAGAAACATCATAAGATATCACTAATACACGGAATGTAACCTTGGCTACACAGGAACTGAATTACAAAACAGAACAGGGTCTCAAATTTAGAAAACCAACTTATGCTTGCTTAAGGGGAAAGGTGAGTTGGGGTGCTGCATAAAACCAGAGATTGAAATGAGCACAGATAAAGTTCCTTAAGCCAAATATGGAATAGACAAGAGCTACTCCTTGCTCAACGAAATGGACTCAACACCCCATATTAAATGCCTAAGAGTGTACCTGACTAGGAAGTATCTTAAAACCTATGGATTGCTATGTCTCTGAAAGAGAATCAAGTGTGTGTACAGGGGCATAAACGCAGCAGTGATAGGATTGGAGAGGTTCGGTGAGCAAATGAAGACCCTTTGAAGTCATATTGCATGGTACCCATTCCACGGGTCTCAACTCTCCAGGTTTAAGGTATTCTTCCTTCAGCTAAAACATGCATGTGGAACCCAGAGTATGATCAACCGTGTGATCGGGAGACGTGTTCCAATATGTCTCAGTTTTCGTCCCCTGGTACTCGGGTGCAACATTCCAGACGCTTTACTAACACTCTCCCGACTTGGAGAGTCAGTGCCTTTAACCTCCTGTTTGGCCCAGTTTGCAATTTCTGCGGAAGATGAACAGGAATAGGGAGAACCAATGACAGACTAGCTGGAGGTGTCTGGACGGGCAAATTTAACTCTCATTTCCCACCAGGAAGAGGAATTAACCAAAGGCTCAGCGTGCCGTGCCGGAACCAGATTAGGGCCTGAAGCCATCCTGCGGTGTTGCGGCCAGCTCACGAGAAAGCGAGTTGAAGAAAGGAGCTCAGGGGCACTGTAATTCACAAACCTGCAGAGTTATAAATGACAGCTATCGTCCAAAAATATACTGAAGTAAGGCTGCCAAGAGGACTTGAAAGCGGGGCAGAATTGCAGGAAACCGATTTCAGGAGGTAGACTGGAATTGCATTTAAAGCATAGGAAAAGAGGCAGAACGTCCACAATGATGCACTTGGCCAAAAAGGGCGTATGCGTTTTTTCCTGAATATATTCAGGAAAAAACGCATACGCCCTTTTTGGCCAACCAAGCAAGCTTGCAAAGGAAATCTGCACTACAATGAAGTCTCACTTCCCCCCGGTCAAAAGGGCCATCTGAAAAAATGTAAAATCCAGAAAGGCAGGACAGGCCATGGAGAACTGGGAGCCTTGTTATGCTGATGGGCGGGATGTAAATTGCCAACAGCCACTCCGGAGAGGTGTATGGTGTTTCCTGAAACATCTAAAAAACAAAGCAACAGAGCCTAGGGCACTTCCACTTATGGTCCTATAGCTTAGGGAAATTAAAATAAAAAAGACACAGCCACCCCAAAGGTTGGGACGGCTCTGTTTACAAGAACCTGGTTTACGGTACAAGTTCAATATCGCAGAAAGTGAAAAATGGATAAAGAAGTTGTGGTACTTACGTACAATGCAGTATCACTCAGCAATGAAATCTATGTCATCAGGCCCGTAGCAGCATAATGAGTGGATTCAGGTACGATGATTCTAACTGAAATAAGTCACACAGGAAAAGAAACATCATAAGATATCACTAATACACGGAATGTAACCTTGGCTACACAGGAACTGAATTACAAAACAGAACAGGGTCTCAAATTTAGAAAACCAACTTATGCTTGCTTAAGGGGAAAGGTGAGTTGGGGTGCTGCATAAAACCAGAGATTGAAATGAGCACAGATAATGTTCCTTAAGCCAAATATGGAATAGACAAGAGCTACTCCTTGCTCAACGAAATGGACTCAACACCCCATATTAAATGCCTAAGAGTGTACCTGACTAGGAAGTATCTTAAAACCTATGGATTGCTATGTCTCTGAAAGAGAATCAAGTGTGTGTACAGGGGCATAAACGCAGCAGTGATAGGATTGGAGAGGTTCGGTGAGCAAATGAAGACCCTTTGAAGTCATATTGCATGGTACCCATTCCACGGGTCTCAACTCTCCAGGTTTAAGGTATTCTTCCTTCAGCTAAAACATGCATGTGGAACCCAGAGTATGATCAACCGTGTGATCGGGAGACGTGTTCCAATATGTCTCAGTTTTCGTCCCCTGGTACTCGGGTGCAACATTCCAGACGCTTTACTAACACTCTCCCGACTTGGAGAGTCAGTGCCTTTAACCTCCTGTTTGGCCCAGTTTGCAATTTCTGCGGAAGATGAACAGGAATAGGGAGAACCAATGACAGACTAGCTGGAGGTGTCTGGACGGGCAAATTTAACTCTCATTTCCCACCAGGAAGAGGAATTAACCAAAGGCTCAGCGTGCCGTGCCGGAACCAGATTAGGGCCTGAAGCCATCCTGCGGTGTTGCGGCCAGCTCACGAGAAAGCGACTTGAAGAAAGGAGCTCAGGGGCACTGTAATTCACAAACCTGCAGAGTTATAAATGACAGCTATCGTCCAAAAATATACTGAGGTAAGGCTGCCAAGAGGACTTGAAAGCGGGGCAGAATTGCAGGAAACCGATTTCAGGAGGTAGACTGGAATTGCATTTAAAGCATAGGAAAAGAGGCAGAACGTCCACAATGATGCACTTGGCCAAAAAGGGCGTATGCGTTTTTTCCTGAATATATTCAGGAAAAAACGCATACGCCCTTTTTGGCCAACCAAGCAAGCTTGCAAAGGAAATCTGCACTACAATGAAGTCTCACTTCCCCCCGGTCAAAAGGGCCATCTGAAAAAAGTGTAAAATCCAGAAAGGCAGGACAGGCCATGGAGAACTGGGAGCCTTGTTATGCTGATGGGTGGGATGTAAATTGCCAACAGCCACTCGGGAGAAGTGTATGGTGTTTCCTGAAACATCTAAAAAACAAAGCAACAGAGCCTAGGGCACTTCCACTTATGGTCCTATAGCTTAGGGAAATTAAAATCAAAAAGACACAGCCACCCCAAAGGTTGGGACGGCTCTGTTTACAAGAACCTGGTTTACGGTACAAGTTCAATATCGCAGAAAGTGAAAAATGGATAAAGAAGTTGTGGTACTTACGTACAATGCAGTATCACTCAGCAATGAAATCTATGTCATCAGGCCCGTAGCAGCATAATGAGTGGATTCAGGTATGATGATTCTAACTGAAATGAGTCACACAGAAAAAGAAACATCATAAGATATCACTAATACACGGAATGTAAACTTGGCTACACTGGAACTGAATTCCAAAACAGAACAGTGTCTCAAATTTAGAAACCCAACTTATGCTTGCTTAAGGGGAAAGGTGAGTTGGGGTGCTGCATAAAACCAGAGATTGAAATGAGCACAGATAAAGTTCCTTAAGCCAAATATGGAATAGACAAGAGCTACTCCTTGCTCAACGAAATGGACTCAACACCCCATATTAAATGCCTAAGAGTGTACCTGACTAGGAAGTATCTTAAGACCTATGGATTGCTATGTCTCTGAAAGAGAATCAAGTGTGTGTACAGGGGCATAAACGCAGCAGTGATAGGATTGGAGAGGTTCGGTGAGCAAATGAAGACCCTTTGAAGTCATATTGCATGGTACCCATTCCACGGGTCTCAACTCTCCAGGTTTAAGGGATTCTTCCTTCAGCTAAAACATGCATGTGGAACCCAGAGTATGATCAACCGTGTGATCGGGAGACGTGTTCCAATATGTCTCAGTTTTCGTCCCCTGGTACTCGGGTGCAACATTCCAGACGCTTTACTAACACTCTCCCGACTTGGAGAGTCAGTGCCTTTAACCTCCTGTTTGGCCCAGTTTGCAATTTCTGCGGAAGATGAACAGGAATAGGCAGAACCAATGACAGACTAGCTGGAGGTGTCTGGACGGGCAAATTTAACTCTCATTTCCCACCAGGAAGAGGAATTAACCAAAGGCTCAGCGTGCCGTGCCGGAACCAGATTAGGGCCTGAAGCCATCCTGCGGGGTTGCGGCCAGCTCACGAGAAAGCGACTTGAAGAAAGGAGCTCAGGGGCACTGTAATTCACAAACCTGCAGAGTTATAAATGACAGCTATCGTCCAAAAATATACTGAAGTAAGGCTGCCAAGAGGACTTGAAAGCGGGGCAGAATTGCAGGAAACCGATTTCAGGAGGTAGACTGGAATTGCATTTAAAGCATAGGAAAAGAGGCAGAACGTCCACAATGATGCACTTGGCCAAAAAGGGCGTATGCGTTTTTCCTGAATATATTCAGGAAAAAACGCATACGCCCTTTTTGGCAAACCAAGCAAGCTTGCAAAGGAAATCTGCACTACAATGAAGTCTCACTTCCCCCCGGTCAAAAGGGCCATCTGAAAAAAGTGTAAAATCCAGAAAGGCAGGACAGGCCATGGAGAACTGGGAGCCTTGTTATGCTGATGGGCGGGATGTAAATTGCCAACAGCCACTCGGGAGAGGTGTATGGTGTTTCCTGAAACATCTAAAAAACAAAGCAACAGAGCCTAGGGCACTTCCACTTATGGTCCTATAGCTTAGGGAAATTAAAATAAAAAAGACACAGCCACCCCAAAGTTGGGACGGCTCTGTTTACAAGAACCTGGTTTACGGTACAAGTTCAATATCGCAGAAAGTGAAAAATGGATAAAGAAGTTGTGGTACTTACGTACAATGCAGTATCACTCAGCAATGAAATCTATGTCATCAGGCCCGTAGCAGCATAATGAGTGGATTCAGGTACGATGATTCTAACTGAAATAAGTCACACAGAAAAAGAAACATCATAAGATATCACTAATACACGGAATGTAAACTTGGCTACACAGGAACTGAATTCCAAAACAGAACAGGGTCTCAAATTTAGAAAACCAACTTATGCTTGCTTAAGGGGAAAGGTGAGTTGGGGTGCTGCATAAAACCAGAGATTGAAATGAGCACAGATAAAGTTCCTTAAGCCAAATATGGAATAGACAAGAGCTACTCCTTGCTCAACGAAATGGACTCAACACCCCATATTAAATGCCTAAGAGTGTACCTGACTAGGAAGTATCTTAAAACCTATGGATTGCTATGTCTCTGAAAGAGAATCAAGTGTGTGTACAGGGGCATAAACGCAGCAGTGATAGGATTGGAGAGGTTCGGTGAGCAAATGAAGACCCTTTGAAGTCATATTGCATGGTACCCATTCCACGGGTCTCAACTCTCCAGGTTTAAGGTATTCTTCCTTCAGCTAAAACATGCATGTGGAACCCAGAGTATGATCAACCGTGTGATCGGGAGACGTGTTCCAATATGTCTCAGTTTTCGTCCCCTGGTACTCGGGTGCAACATTCCAGACGCTTTACTAACACTCTCCCGACTTGGAGAGTCAGTGCCTTTAACCTCCTGTTTGGCCCAGTTTGCAATTTCTGCGGAAGATGAACAGGAATAGGGAGAACCAATGACAGACTAGCTGGAGGTGTCTGGACGGGCAAATTTAACTCTCATTTCCCACCAGGAAGAGGAATTAACCAAAGGCTCAGCGTGCCGTGCCGGAACCAGATTAGGGCCTGAAGCCATCCTGCGGTGTTGCGGCCAGCTAACGAGAAAGCGACTTGAAGAAAGGAGCTCAGGGGCACTGTAATTCACAAACCTGCAGAGTTATAAATGACAGCTATCGTCCAAAAATATACTGAAGTAAGGCTGCCAAGAGGACTTGAAACTGGGGCAGAATTGCAGGAAACCGATTTCAGGAGGTAGACTGGAATTGCATTTAAAGCATAGGAAAAGAGGCAGAACGTCCACAATGATGCACTTGGCCAAAAAGGGTGTATCCGTTTTTTCCTGAATATATTCAGGAAAATACGCATACGCCCTTTTTGGCCAACCAAGCAAGCTTGCAAAGGAAATCTGCACTACAATGAAGTCTCACTTCCCCCCGGTCCAAAGGGCCATCTGAAAAAAGTGTAAAATCCAGAAAGGCAGGACAGGCCATGGAGAACTGGGAGCCTTGTTATGCTGATGGGCGGGATGTCAATTGCCAACAGCCACTCGGGAGAAGTGTATGGTGTTTCCTGAAACATCTAAAAAACAAAGCAACAGAGCCTAGGGCACTTCCACTTATGGTCCTATAGCTTAGGGAAATTAAAATCAAAAGACACAGCCACCCCAAAGGTTGGGACGGCTCTGTTTACAAGAACCTGGTTTACGGTACAAGTTCAATATCGCAGAAAGTGAAAAATGGATAAAGAAGTTGTGGTACTTACGTACAATGCAGTATCACTCAGCAATGAAATCTATGTCATCAGGCCCGTAGCAGCATAATGAGTGGATTCAGGTACGATGATTCTAACTGAAATAAGTCACACAGAAAAAGAAACATCACAAGATATCACTAATACACGGAATGTAAACTTGGCTACACAGGAACTGAATTACAAAACAGAACAGGGTCTCAAATTTAGAAAACCAACTTATGCTTGCTTAAGGGGAAAGGTGAGTTGGGGTGCTGCATAAAACCAGAGATTGAAATGAGCACAGATAAAGTTCCTTAAGCCAAATATGGAATAGACAAGAGCTACTCCTTGCTCAACGAAATGGACTCAACACCCCATATTAAATGCCTAAGAGTGTACCTGACTAGGAAGTATCTTAAAACCTATGGATTGCTATGTCTCCGAAAGAGAATCAAGCGTGTGTACAGGGGCATAAACGCAGCAGTGATAGGACTGGAGAGGTTCGGTGAGCAAATGAAGACCCTTTGAAGTCATATTGCATGGTACCCATTCCACGGGTCTCAACTCTCCAGGTTTAAGGTATTCTTCTTTCAGCTAAAACGTGCATGTGGAACCCAGAGTATGATCAACCGTGTGATCAGGAGACGTGTTCCAATATGTGTCAGTTTTCGTCCCCTGGTACTCGGGTGCAACATTCCAGACGCTTTACTAACACTCTCCCGACTTGGAGAGTCAGTGCCTTTAACCTCCTGTTTGGCCCAGTTTGCAATTTCTGCGGAAGATGAACAGGAATAGGGAGAACCAATGAGAGACTAGCTGGAGGTGTCTGGACGGGCAAATTTAACTCTCATTTCCCACCAGGAAGAGGAATTAACCAAAGGCTCAGCGTGCCGTGCCGGAACCAGATTAGGGCCTGAAGCCATCCTGCGGTGTTGCGGCCAGCTCACGAGAAAGCGAGTTGAAGAAAGGAGCTCAGGGGCACTGTAATTCACAAACCTGCAGAGTTATAAATGACAGCTATCGTCCAAAAATATACTGAAGTAAGGCTGCCAAGAGGACTTGAAAGCGGGGCAGAATTGCAGGAAACCGATTTCAGGAGGTAGACTGGAATTGCATTGAAAGCATAGGAAAAGAGGCAGAACGTCCACAATGATGCACTTGGCCAAAAAGGGCGTATGCGTTTTTTCCTGAATATATTCAGGAAAAAACGCATACGCCCTTTTTGGCCAACCAAGCAAGCTTGCAAAGGAAATCTGCACTACAATGAAGTCTCACTTCCCCCCGGTCAAAAGGGCCATCTGAAAAAAGTGTAAAATCCAGAAAGGCAGGACAGGCCATGGAGAACTGGGAGCCTTGTTATGTTGATGGGCGGGATGTAAATTGCCAACAGCCACTCGGGAGAAGTGTATGGTGTTTCCTGAAACATCTAAAAAACAAAGCAACAGAGCCTAGGGCACTTCCACTTATGGTCCTATAGCTTAGGGAAATTAAAATCAAAAGACACAGCCACCCCAAAGGTTGGGACGGCTCTGTTTACAAGAACCTGGTTTACGGTACAAGTTCAATATCGCAGAAAGTGAAAAATGGATAAAGAAGTTGTGGTACTTACGTACAATGCAGTATCACTCAGCAATGAAATCTATGTCATCAGGCCCGTAGCAGCATAATGAGTGGATTCAGGTACGATGATTCTAACTGAAATAAGTCACACAGAAAAAGAAACATCATAAGATATCACTAATACACGGAATGTAAACTTGGCTACACAGGAACTGAATTACAAAACAGAACAGGGTCTCAAATTTAGAAAACCAACTTATGCTTGCTTAAGGGGAAAGGTGAGTTGGGGTGCTGCATAAAACCAGGGATTGAAATGAGCACAGATAAAGTTCCTTAAGCCAAATATGGAATAGACAAGAGCTACTCCTTGCTCAACGAAATGGACTCAACACCCCATATTAAATGCCTAAGAGTGTACCTGACTAGGAAGTATCTTAAAACCTATGGATTGCTATGTCTCTGAAAGAGAATCAAGTGTGTGTACAGGGGCATAAACGCAGCAGTGATAGGATTGGAGAGGTTCGGTGAGCAAATGAAGACCCTTTGAAATCATATTGCATGGTACCCATTCCACGGGTCTCAACTCTCCAGGTTTAAGGTATTCTTCCTTCAGCTAAAACATGCATGTGTAACCCAGAGTATGATCAACCGTGTGATCGGGAGATGTGTTCCAATATGTCTCAGTTTTCGTCCCCTGGTACTCGGGTGCAACATTCCAGACGCTTTACTAACACTCTCCCGACTTGGAGAGTCAGTGTCTTTAACCTCCTGTTTGGCCCAGTTTGCAATTTCTGCGGAAGATGAACAGGAATAGGGAGAACCAATGAGAGACTAGCTGGAGGTGTCTGGACGGGCAAATTTAACTCTCATTTCCCACCAGGAAGAGGAATTAACCAAAGGCTCAGCATGCCGTGCGGGAACAAGATTAGGGCCTGAAGCCATCCTGCGGTGTTGCGGCCAGCTCACGAGAAAGCGAGTTGAAGAAAGGAGCTCAGGGGCACTGTAATTCACAAACCTGCAGAGTTATAAATGACAGCTATCGTCCAAAAATATACTGAAGTAAGGCTGCCAAGAGGACTTGAAAGCGGGGCAGAATTGCAGGAAACCGATTTCAGGAGGTAGACTGGAATTGCATTTAAAGCATAGGAAAAGAGGCAGAACGTCCACAATGATGCACTTGGCCAAAAAGGGCGTATGCGTTTTTTCCTGAATATATTCAGGAAAAAACGCATACGCCCTTTTTGGCCAACCAAGCAAGCTTGCAAAGGAAATCTGCACTACAATGAAGTCTCACTTCCCCCCAGTCAAAAGAGCCATCTGAAAAAAGTGTAAAATCCAGAAAGGCAGGACAGGCCATGGAGAACTGGGAGCCTTGTTATGCTGATGGGCGGGATGTAAATTGCCAACAGCCACTCGGGAGAAGTGTATGGTGTTTCCTGAAACATCTAAAAAACAAAGCAACAGAGCCTAGGGCACTTCCACTTATGGTCCTATAGCTTAGGGAAATTAAAATCAAAAAGACACAGCCACCCCAAAGGTTGGGACGGCTCTGTTTACAAGAACCTGGTTTACGGTACAAGCTCACTATCGCAGAAAGTGAAAAATGGATAAAGAAGTTGTGGTACTTACGTACAATGCAGTATCACACAGCAAGGAAATCTATGTCATCAGGCCCGTAGCAGCATAATGAGTGGATTCAGGTATGATGATTCTAACTGAAATAAGTCACACAGAAAAAGAAACATCATAAGATATCACTAATACACGGAATGTAAACTTGGCTACACAGGAACTGAATTTCAAAACAGAACAGGGTCTCAAATTTAGAAAACCAACTTATGCTTGCTTAAGGGGAAAGGTGAGTTGGGGTGCCGCATAAAACCAGAGATTGAAATGAGCACAGGTAAAGTTCCTTAAGCCAAATATGTAATAGACAAGAGCTACTCCTTGCTCAACGAAATGGATTCAACACCCCATATTAAACACATAAAAATATACCTGACTAGGAAGAATCTTAAAATCTATGGATTGCTATGTCTCCGAAAGAGAATCAAGCGTGTGTACAGGGGCATAAACGCAGCAGTGATAGGATTGGAGAGGTTCGGTGAGCAAATGAAGACCCTTTGAAGTCATATTGCATGGTACCCATTCCACGGGTCTCAACTCTCCAGGTTTAAGGTATTCTTCCTTCAGCTAAAACATGCATGTGGAACCCAGAGTATGATCAACCGTGTGATCGGGAGACGTGTTCCAATATGTCTCAGTTTTCGTCCCCTGGTACTCGGGTGCAACATTCCAGACGCTTTACTAACACTCTCCCGACTTGGAGAGTCAGTGCCTTTAACCTCCTGTTTGGCCCAGTTTGCAATTTCTGCGGAAGATGAACAGGAATAGGGAGAACCAATGACAGACTAGCTGGAGGTGTCTGGACGGGCAAATTTAACTCTCATTTCCCACCAGGAAGAGGAATTAACCAAAGGCTCAGCGTGCCGTGCCGGAACCAGATTAGGGCCTGAAGCCATCCTGCGGTGTTGCGGCCAGCTCACGAGAAAGCGACTTGAAGAAAGGAGCTCAGGGGCACTGTAATTCACAAACCTGCAGAGTTATAAATGACAGCTATCGTCCAAAAATATACTGAGGTAAGGCTGCCAAGAGGACTTGAAAGCGGGGCAGAATTGCAGGAAACCGATTTCAGGAGGTAGACTGGAATTGCATTTAAAGCATAGGAAAAGAGGCAGAACGTCCACAATGATGCACTTGGCCAAAAAGGGCGTATGCGTTTTTTCCTGAATATATTCAGGAAAAAACGCATACGCCCTTTTTGGCCAACCAAGCAAGCTTGCAATGGAAATCTGCACTACAATGAAGTCTCACTTCCCCCCGGTCAAAAGGGCCATCTGAAAAAAGTGTAAAATCCAGAAAGGCAGGACAGGCCATGGAGAACTGGGAGCCTTGTTATGCTGATGGGTGGGATGTAAATTGCCAACAGCCACTCGGGAGAAGTGTATGGTGTTTCCTGAAACATCTAAAAAACAAAGCAACAGAGCCTAGGGCACTTCCACTTATGGTCCTATAGCTTAGGGAAATTAAAATCAAAAAGACACAGCCACCCCAAAGGTTGGGACGGCTCTGTTTACAAGAACCTGGTTTACGGTACAAGTTCAATATCGCAGAAAGTGAAAAATGGATAAAGAAGTTGTGGTACTTACGTACAATGCAGTATCACTCAGCAATGAAATCTATGTCATCAGGCCCGTAGCAGCATAATGAGTGGATTCAGGTATGATGATTCTAACTGAAATGAGTCACACAGAAAGAGAAACATCATAAGATATCACTAATACACGGAATGTAAACTTGGCTACACTGGAACTGAATTCCAAAACAGAACAGGGTCTCAAATTTAGAAACCCAACTTATGCTTGCTTAAGGGGAAAGGTGAGTTGGGGTGCTGCATAAAACTAGAGATTGAAATGAGCACAGATAAAGTTCCTTAAGCCAAATATGGAATAGACAAGAGCTACTCCTTGCTCAACGAAATGGACTCAACACCCCATATTAAATGCCTAAGAGTGTACCTGACTAGGAAGTATCTTAAGACCTATGGATTGCTATGTCTCTGAAAGAGAATCAAGTGTGTGTACAGGGGCATAAACGCAGCAGTGATAGGATTGGAGAGGTTCGGTGAGCAAATGAAGACCCTTTGAAGTCATATTGCATGGTACCCATTCCACGGGTCTCAACTCTCCAGGTTTAAGGTATTCTTCCTTCAGCTAAAACATGCATGTGGAACCCAGAGTATGATCAACCGTGTGATCGGGAGACGTGTTCCAATATGTCTCAGTTTTCGTCCCCTGGTACTCGGGTGCAACATTCCAGACGCTTTACTAACACTCTCCCGACTTGGAGAGTCAGTGCCTTTAACCTCCTGTTTGGCCCAGTTTGCAATTTCTGCGGAAGATGAACAGGAATAGGCAGAACCAATGACAGACTAGCTGGAGGTGTCTGGACGGGCAAATTTAACTCTCATTTCCCACCAGGAAGAGGAATTAACCAAAGGCTCAGCGTGCCGTGCCGGAACCAGATTAGGGCCTGAAGCCATCCTGCGGGGTTGCGGCCAGCTCACGAGAAAGCGACTTGAAGAAAGGAGCTCAGGGGCACTGTAATTCACAAACCTGCAGAGTTATAAATGACAGCTATCGTCCAAAAATATACTGAAGTAAGGCTGCCAAGAGGACTTGAAAGCGGGGCAGAATTGCAGGAAACCGATTTCAGGAGGTAGACTGGAATTGCATTTAAAGCATAGGAAAAGAGGCAGAACGTCCACAATGATGCACTTGGCCAAAAAGGGCGTATGCGTTTTTCCTGAATATATTCAGGAAAAAACGCATACGCCCTTTTTGGCAAACCAAGCAAGCTTGCAAAGGAAATCTGCACTACAATGAAGTCTCACTTCCCCCCGGTCAAAAGGGCCATCTGAAAAAAGTGTAAAATCCAGAAAGGCAGGACAGGCCATGGAGAACTGGGAGCCTTGTTATGCTGATGGGCGGGATGTAAATTGCCAACAGCCACTCGGGAGAGGTGTATGGTGTTTCCTGAAACATCTAAAAAACAAAGCAACAGAGCCTAGGGCACTTCCACTTATGGTCCTATAGCTTAGGGAAATTAAAATAAAAAAGACACAGCCACCCCAAAGTTGGGACGGCTCTGTTTACAAGAACCTGGTTTACGGTACAAGTTCAATATCGCAGAAAGTGAAAAATGGATAAAGAAGTTGTGGTACTTACGTACAATGCAGTATCACTCAGCAATGAAATCTATGTCATCAGGCCCGTAGCAGCATAATGAGTGGATTCAGGTACGATGATTCTAACTGAAATAAGTCACACAGGAAAAGAAACATCATAAGATATCACTAATACACGGAATGTAACCTTGGCTACACAGGAACTGAATTCCAAAACAGAACAGGGTTTCAAATTTAGAAAACCAACTTATGCTTGCTTAAGGGGAAAGGTGAGTTGGGGTGCTGCATAAAACCAGAGATTGAAATGAGCACAGATAAAGTTCCTTAAGCCAAATATGGAATAGACAAGAGCTACTCCTTGCTCAACGAAATGGACTCAACACCCCATATTAAATGCCTAAGAGTGTACCTGACTAGGAAGTATCTTAAAACCTATGGATTGCTATGTCTCTGAAAGAGAATCAAGCGTGTGTACAGGGGCATAAACGCAGCAGTGATAGGATTGGAGAGGTTCGGTGAGCAAATGAAGACCCTTTGAAGTCATATTGCATGGTACCCATTCCACGGGTCTCAACTCTCCAGGTTTAACGTATTCTTCCTTCAGCTAAAACATGCATGTGGAACCCAGAGTATGATCAACCGTGTGATCGGGAGACGTGTTCCAATATGTCTCAGTTTTCGTCCCCTGGTACTCGGGTGCAACATTCCAGACGCTTTACTAACACTCTCCCGACTTGGAGAGTCAGTGCCTTTAACCTCCTGTTTGGCCCAGTTTGCAATTTCTGCGGAAGATGAACAGGAATAGGGAGAACCAATGACAGACTAGCTGGAGGTGTCTGGACGGGCAAATTTAACTCTCATTTCCCACCAGGAAGAGGAATTAACCAAAGGCTCAGCGTGCCGTGCCGGAACCAGATTAGGGCCTGAAGCCATCCTGCGGTGTTGCGGCCAGCTCACGAGAAAGCGAGTTGAAGAAAGGAGCTCAGGGGCACTGTAATTCACAAACATGCAGAGTTATAAATGACAGCTATCGTCCAAAAATATACTGAAGTAAGGCTGCCAAGAGGACTTGAAAGCGGCGCAGAATTGCAGGAAACCGATTTCAGGAGGTAGACTGGAATTGCATTGAAAGCATAGGAAAAGAGGCAGAACGTCCACAATGATGCACTTGGCCAAAAAGGGCGTATGCGTTTTTTCCTGAATATATTCAGGAAAAAACGCATACGCCCTTTTTGGCCAACCAAGCAAGCTTGCAAAGGAAATCTGCACTACAATGAAGTCTCACTTCCCCCCGGTCAAAAGGGCCATCTGAAAAAAGTGTAAAATCCAGAAAGGCAGGACAGGCCATGGAGAACTGGGAGCCTTGTTATGTTGATGGGCGGGATGTAAATTGCCAACAGCCACTCGGGAGAAGTGTATGGTGTTTCCTGAAACATCTAAAAAACAAAGCAACAGAGCCTAGGGCACTTCCACTTATGGTCCTATAGCTTAGGGAAATTAAAATCAAAAGACACAGCCACCCCAAAGGTTGGGACGGCTCTGTTTACAAGAACCTGGTTTACGGTACAAGTTCAATATCGCAGAAAGTGAAAAATGGATAAAGAAGTTGTGGTACTTACGTACAATGCAGTATCACTCAGCAATGAAATCTATGTCATCAGGCCCGTAGCAGCATAATGAGTGGATTCAGGTACGATGATTCTAACTGAAATAAGTCACACAGAAAAAGAAACATCATAAGATATCACTAATACACGGAATGTAAACTTGGCTACACAGGAACTGAATTACAAAACAGAACAGGGTCTCAAATTTAGAAAACCAACTTATGCTTGCTTAAGGGGAAAGGTGCGTTGGGGTGCTGCATAAAACCAGGGATTGAAATGAGCACAGATAAAGTTCCTTAAGCCAAATATGGAATAGACAAGAGCTACTCCTTGCTCAACGAAATGGACTCAACACCCCATATTAAATGCCTAAGAGTGTACCTGACTAGGAAGTATCTTAAAACCTATGGATTGCTATGTCTCTGAAAGAGAATCAAGTGTGTGTACAGGGGCATAAACGCAGCAGTGATAGGATTGGAGAGGTTCGGTGAGCAAATGAAGACCCTTTGAAATCATATTGCATGGTACCCATTCCACGGGTCTCAACTCTCCAGGTTTAAGGTATTCTTCCTTCAGCTAAAACATGCATGTGTAACCCAGAGTATGATCAACCGTGTGATCGGGAGATGTGTTCCAATATGTCTCAGTTTTCGTCCCCTGGTACTCGGGTGCAACATTCCAGACGCTTTACTAACACTCTCCCGACTTGGAGAGTCAGTGTCTTTAACCTCCTGTTTGGCCCAGTTTGCAATTTCTGCGGAAGATGAACAGGAATAGGGAGAACCAATGAGAGACTAGCTGGAGGTGTCTGGACGGGCAAATTTAACTCTCATTTCCCACCAGGAAGAGGAATTAACCAAAGGCTCAGCATGCCGTGCGGGAACAAGATTAGGGCCTGAAGCCATCCTGCGGTGTTGCGGCCAGCTAAAGAGAAAGCGAGTTGAAGAAAGGAGCTCAGGGGCACTGTAATTCACAAACCTGCAGAGTTATAAATGACAGCTATCGTCCAAAAATATACTGAAGTAAGGCTGCCAAGAGGACTTGAAAGCGGGGCAGAATTGCAGGAAACCGATTTCAGGAGGTAGACTGGAATTGCATTTAAAGCATAGGAAAAGAGGCAGAACGTCCACAATGATGCACTTGGCCAAAAAGGGCGTATGCGTTTTTTCCTGAATATATTCAGGAAAAAACGCATACGCCCTTTTTGGCCAACCAAGCAAGCTTGCAAAGGAAATCTGCACTACAATGAAGTCTCACTTCCCCCCAGTCAAAAGAGCCATCTGAAAAAAGTGTAAAATCCAGAAAGGCAGGACAGGCCATGGAGAACTGGGAGCCTTGTTATGCTGATGGGCGGGATGTAAATTGCCAACAGCCACTCGGGAGAAGTGTATGGTGTTTCCTGAAACATCTAAAAAACAAAGCAACAGAGCCTAGGGCACTTCCACTTATGGTCCTATAGCTTAGGGAAATTAAAATCAAAAAGACACAGCCACCCCAAAGGTTGGGACGGCTCTGTTTACAAGAACCTGGTTTACGGTACAAGCTCACTATCGCAGAAAGTGAAAAATGGATAAAGAAGTTGTGGTACTTACGTACAATGCAGTATCACTCAGCAAGGAAATCTATGTCATCAGGCCCGTAGCAGCATAATGAGTGGATTCAGGTATGATGATTCTAACTGAAATAAGTCACACAGAAAAAGAAACATCATAAGATATCACTAATACACGGAATGTAAACTTGGCTACACAGGAACTGAATTTCAAAACAGAACAGGGTCTCAAATTTAGAAAACCAACTTATGCTTGCTTAAGGGGAAAGGTGAGTTGGGGTGCCGCATAAAACCAGAGATTGAAATGAGCACAGATAAAGTTCCTTAAGCCAAATATGTAATAGACAAGAGCTACTCCTTGCTCAACGAAATGGATTCAACACCCCATATTAAACACATAAAAATATACCTGACTAGGAAGAATCTTAAAATCTATGGATTGCTATGTCTCCGAAAGAGAATCAAGCGTGTGTACAGGGGCATAAACGCAGCAGTGATAGGATTGGAGAGGTTCGGTGAGCAAATGAAGACCCTTTGAAGTCATATTGCATGGTACCCATTCCACGGGTCTCAACTCTCCAGGTTTAAGGTATTCTTCCTTCAGCTAAAACATGCATGTGGAACCCAGAGTATGATCAACCATGTGATCGGGAGATGTGTTCCAATATGTCTCAGTTTTCGTCCCCTAGTACTCGGGTGCAACATTCCAGATGCTTTACTAACACTCTCCCGACTTGGAGAGTCAGTGCCTTTAACCTCCTGTTTGGCCCAGTTTGCAATTTCTGCGGAAGATGAACAGGAATAGGGAGAACCAATGACAGACTAGATGGAGGTGTCTGGATGGGCAAATTTAATTCTCATTTCGCACCAGGAAGAGGAATTAACCAAAGGCTCAGCGTGCCGTGCCGGAAGCAGATTAGGGCCTGAAGCCATCCTGCGGTGTTGCGGCCAGCTCACGAGAAAGCGAGTTGAAGAAAGGAGCTCAGGGGCACTGTAATTCACAAACCTGCAGAGTTATAAATGACAGCTATCGTCCAAAAATATACTGAAGTAAGGCTGCCAAGAGGACTTGAAAGCGGGGCAGAATTGCAGGAAACCGATTTCAGGAGGTAGACTGGAATTGCATTTAAAGCATAGGAAAAGAGGCAGAACGTCCACAATGATGCACTTGGCCAAAAAGGGCGTATGCGTTTTTTCCTAAATATATTCAGGAAAAAACGCATACGCCCTTTTTGGCCAACCAAGCAAGCTTGCAAAGGAAATCTGCACTACAATGAAGTCTCACTTCCACCCGGTCAAAAGGGCCATTGAAAAAAGTGTGAAATCCAGAAAGGCAGGACAGGCCATGGAGAACTGGGAGCCTTGTTATGCTGATGGGCGGGATGTAAATTGCCAACAGCCACTCGGGAGAAGTGTATGGTGTTTCCTGAAACATCTAAAAAACAAAGCAACAGAGCCTAGGGCACTTCCACTTATGGTCCTATAGCTTAGGGAAATTAAAATCAAAAGACACAGCCACCCCAAATGTTGGGACGGCTCTGTTTACAAGAACCTGGTTTACGGTACAAGTTCAATATCGCAGAAAGTGAAAAATGGATAAAGAAGTTGTGGTACTTACGTACAATGCAGTATCACTCAGAAATGAAATCTATGTCATCAGGCCTGTAGCAGCATAATGAGTGGATTCAGGTATGATGATTCTAACTGAAATAAGTCACACAGGAAAAGAAACATCATAAGATATCACTAATGCACGGAATGTAAACTTGGCTACACAGGAACTGAATTCCAAAACAGAACAGGGTCTCAAATTTAGAAAACCAACTTATGCTTGCTTAAGGGGAAAGGTGAGTTGGGGTGCTGCATAAAACCAGAGATTGAAATGAGCACAGATAAAGTTCCTTAAGCCAAATATGGAATAGATAAGAGCTACTCCTTGCTCAACGAAATGGACTCAACACCCCATATTAAATGCCTAAGAGTGTACCTGACTAGGAAGTATCTTAAAACCTATGGATTGCTATGTCTCTGAAAGAGAATCAAGTGTGTGTACAGGGGCATAAACGCAGCAGTGATAGGATTGGAGAGGTTCGGTGAGCAAATGAAGACCCTTTGAAGTCATATTGCATGGTACCCATTCCACGGGTCTCAACTCTCCAGGTTTAAGGTATTCTTCCTTCAGCTAAAACATGCATGTGGAACCCAGAGTATGATCAACCGTGTGATCGGGAGACGTGTTCAAATATGTCTCAGTTTTCGTCCCCTGGTACTCGGGTGCAACATTCCAGACGCTTTACTAACACTCTCCCGACTTGGAGAGTCAGCGCCTTTAACCTCCTGTTTGGCACAGTTTGCAATTTCTGCGGAAGATGAACAGGAATAGGGAGAACCAATGACAGACTAGATGGAGGTGTCTGGACGGGCAAATTTAACTCTCATTTCCCACCAGGAAGAGGAATTAACCAAAGGTTCAGCGTGCCGTGCCGGAACCAGATTAGGGCCTGAAGCCATCCTGCGGTGTTGCGGCCAGCTCACGAGAAAGCGAGTTGAAGAAAGGAGCTCAGGGGCACTGTAATTCACAAACCTGCAGAGTTATAAATGACAGCTATCGTCCAAAAATATACTGAAGTAAGGCTGCCAAGAGGACTTGAAAGCGGGGCAGAATTGCAGGAAACCGATTTCAGGAGGTAGACTGGAATTGCATTTAAAGCATAGGAAAAGAGGCAGAACGTCCACAATGATGCACTTGGCCAAAAAGGGCGTATGCGTTTTTTCCTGAATATATTCAGGAAAAAACGCATACGCCCTTTTTGGCCAACCAAGCAAGCTTGCAAAGGAAATCTGAACTACAATGAAGTCTCACTTCCCCCCGGTCCAAAGGGCCATCTGAAAAAAGTGTAAAATCCAGAAAGGCAGGACAGGCCATGGAGAACTGGGAGCCTTGTTATGCTGATGGGCGGGATGTCAATTGCCAACAGCCACTCGGGAGAAGTGTATGGTGTTTCCTGAAACATCTAAAAAACAAAGCAACAGAGCCTAGGGCACTTCCACTTATGGTCCTATAGCTTAGGGAAATTAAAATCAAAAGACACAGCCACCCCAAAATTTGGGACGGCTCTGTTTACAAGAACCTGGTTTACGGTACAAGTTCAATATCGCAGAAAGTGAAAAATGGATAAAGAAGTTGTGGTACTTACGTACAATGCAATATCACTCAGCAATGAAATCTATGTCATCAGCCCCGTAGCAGCATAATGAGTGGATTCAGGTATGATGATTCTAACTGAAATAAGTCACACAGGAAAAGAAACATCATAAGATATTACTAATACACGGAATGTAAACTTGGCTACATAGGAACTGAATTACAAAACAGAACAGGGTCTCAAATTTAGAAAACCAACTTATGCTTGCTTAAGGGGAAAGGTGAGTTGGGGTGCTGCATAAAACCAGAGATTGAAATGAGCACAGATAAAGTTCCTTAAGCCAAATATGGAACAGACAAGAGCTACTCCTTGCTCAACGAAATGGATTCAACACCCCATATTAAACACCTAAGAATGTACCTGACTAGGAAGTATCTTAAAACCTATGGATTGCTATGTCTCCAAAAGAGAATCAAGCGTGTGTGCAGGGGCATAAACGCAGCAGTGATAGGATTGGAGAGGTTCGGTGAGCAAATGAAGACCCTTTGAAGTCATATTGCATGGTACCCATTCCACGGGTCTCAACTCTCCAGGTTTAAGGTATTCTTCCTTCAGCTAAAACATGCATGTGGAACCCAGAGTATGATCAACCGTGTGATCGGGAGACGTGTTCCAATATGTCTCAGTTTTCGTCCCCTGGTACTTGGGTGCAACATTCCAGACGCTTTACTAACACTCTCCCGACTTGGAGAGTCAGTGCCTTTAACCTCCTGTTTGGCCCAGTTTGCAATTTCTGCGGAAGATGAACAGGAATAGGGAGAACCAATGACAGACTAGCTGGAGGTGTCTGGACGGGCAAATTTAACTCTCATTTCCTACCAGGAAGAGGAATTAACCAAAGGTTCAGCGTGCCGTGCCGGAACCAGATTAGGGCCTGAAGCAATCCTGCGGTGTTGCGGCCAGCTCACGAGAAAGCGACTTGAAGAAAGGAGCTCAGGGGCACTGTAATTCACAAACCTGCAGAGTTATAAATGACAGCTATCGTCCAAAAATATACTGAAGTAAGGCTGCCAAGAGGACTTGAAAGCGGGGCAGAATTGCAGGAAACCGATTTCAGGAGGTAGACTGGAATTGCATTTAAAGCATAGGAAAAGAGGCAGAACGTCCACAATGATGCACTTGGCCAAAAAGGGCGTATGCGTTTTTTCCTGAGGAAAAAACGCATACGCCCTTTTTGGCCAACCAAGCAAGCTTGCAAAGGAAATCTGCACTACAATGAAGTCTCACTTCCCCCCGGTCAAAAGGGCCATCTGAAAAAAGTGTAAAATCCAGAAAGGCAGGACAGGCCATGGAGAACTGGGAGCCTTGTTATGCTGATGGGCGGGATGTCAATTGCCAACAGCCACTCGGGAGAAGTGTATGGTGTTTCCTGAAACATCTAAAAAACAAAGCAACAGAGCCTAGGGCACTTCCACTTATGGTCCTATAGCTTAGGGAAATTAAAATCAAAAGACACAGCCACCCCAAAGGTTGGGACGGCTCTGTTTACAAGAACCTGGTTTACGGTACAAGTTCAATATCGCAGAAAGTGAAAAATGGATAAAGAAGTTGTGGTACTTACGTACAATGCAATATCACTCAGCAATGAAATCTATGTCATCAGGCCCGTAGCAGCATAATGAGTGGATTCAGGTATGATGATTCTAACTGAAATAAGTCACACAGAAAAAGTAACATCATAAGATATCACTAATACACGGAATGTAAACTTGGCTACACAGGAACTGAATTCCAAAACAGAACAGGGTCTCAAATTTAGAAAACCAACTTATGCTTGCTTAAGGGGAAAGGTGAGTTGGGGTGCTGCATAAAACCAGAGATTGAAATGAGCACAGATAAAGTTCCTTAAGCCAAATATGGAATAGACAAGAGCTACTCCTTGCTCAACGAAATGGATTCAACACCCCATATTAAACACCTAAGAATATACCTGACTAGGAAGTATCTTAAAACCTATGGATTGCTATGTCTCCGAAAGAGAATCAAGCGTGTGTGCAGGGGCATAAACGCAGCAGTGATAGGACTGGAGAGGTTCGGTGAGCAAATGAAGACCCTTTGAAATCATATTGCATGTTACCCATTCCACGGGTCTCAACTCTCCAGGTTTAAGATATTCTTCCTTCAGCTAAAACATGCATGTGGAACCCAGAGTATGATCAACCATGTGATCGGGAGATGTGTTCCAATATGTCTCAGTTTTCGTCCCCTGGTACTCGGGTGCAACATTCCAGACGCTTTACTAACACTCTCCCGACTTGGAGAGACAGTGCCTTTAACCTCCTGTTTGGCCCAGTTTGCAATTTCTGCGGAAGATGAACAGGAATAGGGAGAACCAATGACAGACTAGATGGAGGTGTCTGGATGGGCAAATTTAATTCTCATTTCGCACCAGGAAGAGGAATTAACCAAAGGCTCAGCGTGCCGTGCCGGAAGCAGATTAGGGCCTGAAGCCATCCTGCGGTGTTGCGGCCAGCTCACGAGAAAGCGAGTTGAAGAAAGGAGCTCAGGGGCACTGTAATTCACAAACCTGCAGAGTTATAAATGACAGCTATCGTCCAAAAATATACTGAAGTAAGGCTGCCAAGAGGACTTGAAAGCGGGGCAGAATTGCAGGAAACCGATTTCAGGAGGTAGACTGGAATTGCATTTAAAGCATAGGAAAAGAGGCAGAACGTCCACAATGATGCACTTGGCCAAAAAGGGCGTATGCGTTTTTTCCTGAATATATTCAGGAAAAAACGCATACGCCCTTTTTGGCCAACCAAGCAAGCTTGCAAAGGAAATCTGCACTACAATGAAGTCTCACTTCCCCCCAGTCAAAAGAGCCATCTGAAAAAAGTGTAAAATCCAGAAAGGCAGGACAGGCCATGGAGAACTGGGAGCCTTGTTATGCTGATGGGCGGGATGTAAATTGCCAACAGCCACTCGGGAGAAGTGTATGGTGTTTCCTGAAACATCTAAAAAACAAAGCAACAGAGCCTAGGGCACTTCCACTTATGGTCCTATAGCTTAGGGAAATTAAAATCAAAAAGACACAGCCACCCCAAAGGTTGGGACGGCTCTGTTTACAAGAACCTGGTTTACGGTACAAGCTCACTATCGCAGAAAGTGAAAAATGGATAAAGAAGTTGTGGTACTTACGTACAATGCAGTATCACTCAGCAAGGAAATCTATGTCATCAGGCCCGTAGCAGCATAATGAGTGGATTCAGGTATGATGATTCTAACTGAAATAAGTCACACAGGAAAAGAAACATCATAAGATATCACTAATACATGGAATGTAAACTTGGCTACACAGGAACTGAATTTCAAAACAGAACAGGGTCTCAAATTTAGAAAACCAACTTATGCTTGCTTAAGGGGAAAGGTGAGTTGGGGTGCCGCATAAAACCAGAGATTGAAATGAGCACAGATAAAGTTCCTTAAGCCAAATATGTAATAGACAAGAGCTACTCCTTGCTCAACGAAATGGATTCAACACCCCATATTAAACACATAAAAATATACCTGACTAGGAAGAATCTTAAAATCTATGGATTGCTATGTCTCCGAAAGAGAATCAAGCGTGTGTACAGGGGCATAAACGCAGCAGTGATAGGATTGGAGAGGTTCGGTGAGCAAATGAAGACCCTTTGAAGTCATATTGCATGGTACCCATTCCACGGGTCTCAACTCTCCAGGTTTAAGGTATTCTTCCTTCAGCTAAAACATGCATGTGGAACCCAGAGTATGATCAACCATGTGATCGGGAGATGTGTTCCAATATGTCTCAGTTTTCGTCCCCTAGTACTCGGGTGCAACATTCCAGATGCTTTACTAACACTCTCCCGACTTGGAGAGTCAGTGCCTTTAACCTCCTGTTTGGCCCAGTTTGCAATTTCTGCGGAAGATGAACAGGAATAGGGAGAACCAATGACAGACTAGATGGAGGTGTCTGGATGGGCAAATTTAATTCTCATTTCGTACCAGGAAGAGGAATTAACCAAAGGCTCAGCGTGCCGTGCCGGAAGCAGATTAGGGCCTGAAGCCATCCTGCGGTGTTGCGGCCAGCTCACGAGAAAGCGAGTTGAAGAAAGGAGCTCAGGGGCACTGTAATTCACAAACCTGCAGAGTTATAAATGACAGCTATCGTCCAAAAATATACTGAAGTAAGGCTGCCAAGAGGACTTGAAAGCGGGGCAGAATTGCAGGAAACCGATTTCAGGAGGTAGACTGGAATTGCATTTAAAGCATAGGAAAAGAGGCAGAACGTCCACAATGATGCACTTGGCCAAAAAGGGCGTATGCGTTTTTTCCTAAATATATTCAGGAAAAAACGCATACGCCCTTTTTGGCCAACCAAGCAAGCTTGCAAAGGAAATCTGCACTACAATGAAGTCTCACTTCCACCCGGTCAAAAGGGCCATCTGAAAAAAGTGTGAAATCCAGAAAGGCAGGACAGGCCATGGAGAACTGGGAGCCTTGTTATGCTGATGGGCGGGATGTAAATTGCCAACAGCCACTCGGGAGAAGTGTATGGTGTTTCCTGAAACATCTAAAAAACAAAGCAACAGAGCCTAGGGCACTTCCACTTATGGTCCTATAGCTTAGGGAAATTAAAATCAAAAGACACAGCCACCCCAAATGTTGGGACGGCTCTGTTTACAAGAACCTGGTTTACGGTACAAGTTCAATATCGCAGAAAGTGAAAAATGGATAAAGAAGTTGTGGTACTTACGTACAATGCAGTATCACTCAGAAATGAAATCTATGTCATCAGGCCTGTAGCAGCATAATGAGTGGATTCAGGTATGATGATTCTAACTGAAATAAGTCACACAGGAAAAGAAACATCATAAGATATCACTAATACACGGAATGTAAACTTGGCTACACAGGAACTGAATTCCAAAACAGAACAGGGTCTCAAATTTAGAAAACCAACTTATGCTTGCTTAAGGGGAAAGGTGAGTTGGGGTGCTGCATAAAACCAGAGATTGAAATGAGCACAGATAAAGTTCCTTAAGCCAAATATGGAATAGATAAGAGCTACTCCTTGCTCAACGAAATGGACTCAACACCCCATATTAAATGCCTAAGAGTGTACCTGACTAGGAAGTATCTTAAAACCTATGGATTGCTATGTCTCTGAAAGAGAATCAAGTGTGTGTACAGGGGCATAAACGCAGCAGTGATAGGATTGGAGAGGTTCGGTGAGCAAATGAAGACCCTTTGAAGTCATATTGCATGGTACCCATTCCACGGGTCTCAACTCTCCAGGTTTAAGGTATTCTTCCTTCAGCTAAAACATGCATGTGGAACCCAGAGTATGATCAACCGTGTGATCGGGAGACGTGTTCCAATATGTCTCAGTTTTCGTCCCCTTGTACTCGGGTGCAACATTCCAGACGCTTTACTAACACTCTCCCGACTTGGAGAGTCAGCGCCTTTAACCTCCTGTTTGGCCCAGTTTGCAATTTCTGCGGAAGATGTACAGGAATAGGGAGAACCAATGAGAGACTAGCCGGAGGTGTCTGGACGGGCAAATTTAACTCTCATTTCCCACCAGGAAGAGGAATTAACCAAAGGCTCAGCGTGCCGTGCCGCAACCAGATTAGGGCCTGAAGCCATCCTGCGGTGTTGCGGCCAGCTCACGAGAAAGCGAGTTGAAGAAAGGAGCTCAGGGGCACTGTAATTCACAAACCTGCAGAGTTATAAATGACAGCTATCGTCCAAAAATATACTGAAGTAAGGCTGCCAAGAGGACTTGAAAGCGGGGCAGAATTGCAGGAAACCGATTTCAGGAGGTAGACTGGAATTGCATTTAAAGCATAAGAAAAGAGGCAGAACGTCCACAATGATGCACTTGGCCAAAAAGGGCGTTTGCGTTTTTTCCTGAATATATTCAGGAAAAAACGCATACGCACTTTTTGGCCAACCAAGCAAGCTTGCAAAGGAAATCTGCACTACAATGAAGTCTCACTTCCCCCCGGTCAAAAGGGCCATCTGAAAAAAGTGTAAAATCCAAAAAGGCAGGACAGGCCATGGAGAACTGGGAGCCTTGTTATGCTGATGGGCGGGATGAAAATTGCCAACAGCCACTCGGGAGAAGTGTATGGTGTTTCCTGAAACATCTAAAAAACAAAGCAACAGAGCCTAGGGCACTTCCAATTATGGTCCTATAGCTTAGGGAAATTAAAATCAAAAGACACAGCCACCCCAAAGGTTGGGACGGCTCTGTTTACAAGAACCTGGTTTACGGTACAAGTTCAATATCGCAGAAAGTGAAAAATGGATAAAGAAGTTGTGGTACTTACGTACAATGCAATATCACTCAGCAAGGAAATCTATGTCATCAGGCCCGTAGCAGCATAATGAGTGGATTCAGGTATGATGATTCTAACTGAAATAAGTCACACAGAAAAACAAACATCATAAGATATCACTAATACACGGAATGTAAACTTGGCTACACAGGAACTGAATTCCAAAACAGAACAGGGTCTCAAATTTAGAAACCCAACTTATGCTTGCTTAAGGGGAAAGGTGAGTTGGGGTGCTGCATAAAACCAGAGATTGAAATGAGCACAGATAAAGTTCCTTAAGCCAAATATGGAATAGACAAGAGCTACTCCTTGCTCAACGAAATGGATTCAACACTCCATATTAAACACCTAAGAATATACCTGACTAGGAAGTATCTTAAAACCTATGGATTGCTATGTCTCCGAAAGAGAATCAAGCGTGTGTGCAGGGGCATAAACGCAGCAGTGATAGGACTGGAGAGGTTCGGTGAGCAAATGAAGACCCTTTGAAATCATATTGCATGTTACCAATTCCACGGGTCTCAACTCTCCAGGTTTAAGGTATTCTTCCTTCAGCTAAAACATGCATGTGGAACCCAGAGTATGATCAACCATGTGATCGGGAGATGTGTTCCAATATGTCTCAGTTTTCGTCCCCTGGTACTCGGGTGCAACATTCCAGATGCTTTACTAACACTCTCCCGACTTGGAGAGTCAGTGCCTTTAACCTCCTGTTTGGCCCAGTTTGCAATTTCTGCGGAAGATGAACAGGAATAGGGAGAACCAATGACAGACTAGATGGAGGTGTCTGGATGGGCAAATTTAATTCTCATTTCGCACCAGGAAGAGGAATTAACCAAAGGCTCAGCGTGCCGTGCCGGAACCAGATTAGGGCCTGAAGCAATCCTGCGGTGTTGCGGCCAGCTCACGAGAAAGCGAGTTGAAGAAAGGAGCTCAGGGGCACTGTAATTCACAAACCTGCAGAGTTATAAATGACAGCTATCGTCCAAAAATATACTGAAGTAAGGCTGCCAAGAGGACTTGAAAGCGGGGCAGAATTGCAGGAAACCGATTTCAGGAGGTAGACTGGAATTGCATTTAAAGCATAGGAAAAGAGGCAGAACGTCCACAATGATGCACTTGGCCAAAAAGGGCGTATGCGTTTTTTCCTAAATATATTCAGGAAAAAACGCGTACTCCCTTTTTGGCCAACCAAGCAAGCTTGCAAAGGAAATCTGCACTACAATGAAGTCTCACTTCCCCCCGGTCAAAACGGCCATCTGAAAAAAGTGTGAAATCCAGAAAGGCAGGACAGGCCATGGAGAACTGGGAGCCTTGTTATGCTGATGGGCGGGATGTAAATTGCCAACAGCCACTCGGGAGAAGTGTATGGTGTTTCCTGAAACATCTAAAAAACAAAGCAACAGAGCCTAGGGCACTTCCACTTATGGTCCTATAGCTTAGGGAAATTAAAATCAAAAGACACAGCCACCCCAAAGGTTGGGACGGCTCTGTTTACAAGAACCTGGTTTACGGTACAAGTTCAATATCGCAGAAAGTGAAAAATGGATAAAGAAGTTGTGGTACTTACGTACAATGCAATATCACTCAGCAAGGAAATCTATGTCATCAGGCCCGTAGCAGCATAATAAGTGGATTCAGGTACGATGATTCTAACTGAAATAAGTCACACAGAAAAAGAAACATCATAAGATATCACTAATACACGGAATGTAAACTTGGCTACATAGGAACTGAATTACAATACAGAACAGGGTCTCAAATTTAGAAAACCAACTTATGCTTGCTTAAGGGGAAAGGTGAGTTGGGGTGCTGCATAAAACCAGAGATTGAATTGAGCACAGATAAAGTTCCTTAAGCCAAATATGGAATAGACAAGAGCTACTCCTTGCTCAACGAAATGGACACAACACCCCATATTAAATGCCTAAGAGTGTACCTGACTAGGAAGTATCTTAAAACCTATGGATTGCTATGTCTCCGAAAGAGAATCAAGCGTGTGTACAGGGGCATAAATGCAGCAGTGATAGGATTGGAGAAGTTCGGTGAGCAAATGAAGACCCTTTGAAGTCATATTGCATGGTACCCATTCCACGGGTCTCAACTCTCCAGGTTTAAGGTATTCTTCCTTCAGCTAAAACATGCATGTGGAACCCAGAGTATGATCAACCGTGTGATCGGGAGACGTGTTCCAATATGTGTCAGTTTTCGTCCCCTGGTACTCGGGTGCAACATTCCAGACGCTTTACTAACACTCTCCCGACTTGGAGAGTCAGCGCCTTTAACCTCCTGTTTGGCCCAGTTTGCAATTTCTGCGGAAGATGAACAGGGATAGGGAGAACCAATGAGAGACTAGCTGGAGGTGTCTGGACGGGCAAATTTAACTCTCATTTCCCACCAGGAAGAGGAATTAACCAAAGGCTCAGCGTGCCGTGCCGGAACCAGATTAGGGCCTGAAGCCATCCTGCGGTGTTGCGGCCAGCTCACGAGAAAGCGACTTGAAGAAAGGAGCTCAGGGGCACTGTAATTCACAAACCTGCAGAGTTATAAATGACAGCTATCGTCCAAAAATATACTGAAGTAAGGCTGCCAAGAGGACTTGAAAGCGGGGCAGAATTGCAGGAAACCGATTTCAGGAGGTAGACTGGAATTGCATTTAAAGCATAGGAAAAGAGGCAGAATGTCCACAATGATGCACTTGGCCAAAAAGGGCGTATGCGTTTTTTCCTCAGGAAAAAACGCATACGCCCTTTTTGGCCAACCAAGCAAGCTTGCAAAGGAAATCTGCACTACAATGAAGTCTCACTTCCCCCCGCTCAAAAGGGCCATCTGAAAAAAGTGTAAAATCCAGAAAGGCAAGACAGGCCATGGAGAACTGGGAGCCTTGTTATGCTGATGGGCGGGATGAAAATTGCCAACAGCCACTCGGGAGAAGTGTATGGTGTTTCCTGAAACATCTAAAAAACAAAGCAACAGAGCCTAGGGCACTTCCACTTATGGTCCTATAGCTTAGGGAAATTAAAATCAAAAGACACAGCCACCCCAAAGGTTGGGACGGCTCTGTTTACAAGAACCTGGTTTACGGTACAAGTTCAATATCTCAGAAAGTGAAAAATGGATAAAGAAGTTGTGGTACTTACGTACAATGCAATATCACTCAGCAAGGAAATCTATGTCATCAGGCCCGTAGCAGCATAATGAGTGGATTCAGGTATGATGATTCTAACTGAAATAAGTCACACAGAAAAACAAACATCATAAGATATCACTAATACACGGAATGTAAACTTGGCTACACAGGAACTGAATTCCAAAACAGAACAGGGTCTCAAATTTAGAAACCCAACTTATGCTTGCTTAAGGGGAAAGGTGAGTTGGGGTGCTGCATAAAACCAGAGATTGAAATGAGCACAGATAAAGTTCCTTAAGCCAAATATGGAATAGACAAGAGCTACTCCTTGCTCAACGAAATGGATTCAACACCCCATATTAAACACCTAAGAATATACCTGACTAGGAAGTATCTTAAAACCTATGGATTGCTATGTCTCCGAAAGAGAATCAAGCGTGTGTGCAGGGGCATAAACGCAGCAGTGATAGGACTGGAGAGGTTCGGTGAGCAAATGAAGACCCTTTGAAATCATATTGCATGTTACCCATTCCACGGGTCTCAATTCTCCAGGTTTAAGGTATTCTTCCTTCAGCTAAAACATGCATGTGGAACCCAGAGTATGATCAACCATGTGATCGGGAGATGTGTTCCAATATGTCTCAGTTTTCGTCCCTTGGTACTCGGGTGCAACATTCCAGATGCTTTACTAACACTCTCCCGACTTGGAGAGTCAGTGCCTTTAACCTCCTGTTTGGCCCAGTTTGCAATTTCTGCGGAAGATGAACAGGAATAGGGAGAACCAATGACAGACTAGCTGGAGGTGTCTGGATGGGCAAATTTAATTCTCATTTCGCACCAGGAAGAGGAATTAACCAAAGGCTCAGCGTGCCGTGCCGGAACCAGATTAGGGCTTGAAGCAATCCTGCGGTGTTGCGGCCAGCTCACGAGAAAGCGAGTTGAAGAAAGGAGCTCAGGGGCACTGTAATTCACAAACCTGCAGAGTTATAAATGACAGCTATCGTCCAAAAATATACTGAAGTAAGGCTGCCAAGAGGACTTGAAAGCGGGGCAGAATTGCAGGAAACCGATTTCAGGAGGTAGACTGGAATTGCATTTAAAGCATAGGAAAAGAGGCAGAACGTCCACAATGATGCACTTGGCCAAAAAGGGCGTATGCGTTTTTTCCTAAATATATTCAGGAAAAAACGCATACTCCCTTTTTGGCCAACCAAGCAAGCTTGCAAAGGAAATCTGCACTACAATGAAGTCTCACTTCCCCCCGGTCAAAAGGGCCATCTGAAAAAAGTGTGAAATCCAGAAAGGCAGGACAGGCCATGGAGAACTGGGAGCCTTGTTATGCTGATGGGCGGGATGTAAATTGCCAACAGCCACTCGGGAGAAGTGTATGGTGTTTCCTGAAACATCTAAAAAACAAAGCAACAGAGCCTAGGGCACTTCCACTTATGGTCCTATAGCTTAGGGAAATTAAAATCAAAAGACACAGCCACCCCAAAGGTTGGGACGGCTCTGTTTACAAGAACCTGGTTTACGGTACAAGTTCAATATCGCAGAAAGTGAAAAATGGATAAAGAAGTTGTGGTACTTACGTACAATGCAATATCACTCAGCAAGGAAATCTATGTCATCAGGCCCGTAGCAGCATAATAAGTGGATTCAGGTACGATGATTCTAACTGAAATAAGTCACACAGAAAAAGAAACATCATAAGATATCACTAATACACGGAATGTAAACTTGGCTACATAGCAACTGAATTACAATACAGAACAGGGTCTCAAATTTAGAAAACCAACTTATGCTTGCTTAAGGGGAAAGGTGAGTTGGGGTGCTGCATAAAACCAGAGATTGAATTGAGCACAGATAAAGTTCCTTAAGCCAAATATGGAATAAACAAGAGCTACTCCTTGCTCAACGAAATGGACTCAACACCCCATATTAAATGCCTAAGAGTGTACCTGACTAGGAAGTATCTTAAAACCTATGGATTGCTATGTCTCCGAAAGAGAATCAAGCGTGTGTACAGGGGCATAAATGCAGCAGTGATAGGATTGGAGAAGTTCGGTGAGCAAATGAAGACCCTTTGAAGTCATATTGCATGGTACCCATTCCACGGGTCTCAACTCTCCAGGTTTAAGGTATTCTTCCTTCAGCTAAAACATGCATGTGGAACCCAGAGTATGATCAACCGTGTGATCAGGAGACGTGTTCCAATATGTCTCAGTTTTCGTCCCCTGGTACTCGGGTGCAACATTCCAGACGCTTTACTAACACTCTCCCGACTTGGAGAGTCAGTGCCTTTAACCTCCTGTTTGGCCCAGTTTGCAATTTCTGCGGAAGATGAACAGGAATAGGGAGAACCAATGAGAGACTAGCTGGAGGTGTCTGGACGGGCAAATTTAACTCTCATTTTGCACCAGGAAGAGGAATTAACCAAAGGCTCAGCTTGCCGTGCCAGAACCAGATTAGGGCCTGAAGCAATCCTGCGGTGTTGCGGCCAGCTCACGAGAAAGCGAGTTGAAGAAAGGAGCTCAGGGGCACTGTAATTCACAAACCTGCAGAGTTATAAATGACAGCTATCATCCAAAAATATACTGAAGTAAGGCTGCCAAGAGGACTTGAAAGCGGGGCAGAATTGCAGGAAACCGATTTCAGGAGGTAGACTGGAATTGCATTTAAAGCATAGGAAAAGAGGCAGAACGTCCACAATGATGCACTTGGCCAAAAAGGGCGTATGCGTTTTTTCCTAAATATATTCAGGAAAAAACGCATACGCCCTTTTTGGCCAACCAAGCAAGCTTGCAAAGGAAATCTGCACTACAATGAAGTCTCACTTCCCCCCGGTCAAAAGGGCCATCTGAAAAAAGTGTAAAATCCAGAAAGGCAGGACAGGCCATGGAGAACTGGGAGCCTTGTTATGCTGATGGGCGGGATGTAAATTGCCAACAGCCACTCGGGAGAAGTGTATGGTGTTTCCTGAAACATCTAAAAAACAAAGCAACAGAGCCTAGGGCACTTCCACTTATGGTCCTATAGCTTAGGGAAATTAAAATCAAAAGACACAGCCACCCCAAAGGTTGGGACGGCTCTGTTTACAAGAACCTGGTTTACGGTACAAGTTCAATATCTCAGAAAGTGAAAAATGGATAAAGAAGTTGTGGTACTTACGTACAATGCAATATCACTCAGCAATGAAATCTACGTCATCAGGCCCGTAGCAGCATAATGAGTGGATTCAGGTATGATGATTCTAACTGAAATAAGTCACACAGAAAAAGAAACATCATAAGATATCACTAATACACGGAATGTAAACTTGGCTACATAGGAACTGAATTACAATACAGAACAGGGTCTCAAATTTAGAAAACCAACTTATGCTTGCTTAAGGGGAAAGGTGAGTTGGGGTGCTGCATAAAACCAGAGATTGAATTGAGCACAGATAAAGTTCCTTAAGCCAAATATGGAATAGACAAGAGCTACTCCTTGCTCAACGAAATGGACTCAACACACCATATTAAACGCCTAAGAGTGTACCTGACTAGGAAGTATCTTAAAACCTATGGATTGCTATGTCTCCGAAAGAGAATCAAGCGTGTGTACAGGCGCATAAACGCAGCAGTGATAGGATTGGAGAAGTTCGGTGAGCAAATGAAGACCCTTTGAAGTCATATTGCATGGTACCCATTCCACGGGTCTCAACTCTCCAGGTTTAAGGTATTCTTCCTTCAGCTAAAACATGCATGTGGAACCCAGAGTATGATCAACCGTGTGATCGGGAGACGTGTTCCAATATGTCTCAGTTTTCGTCCCCTGGTACTCGGGTGCAACATTCCAGACGCTTTACTAACACTCTCCCGACTTGGAGAGTCAGCGCCGTTAACCTCCTGTTTGGCCCAGTTTGCAATTTCTGCGGAAGATGTACAGGAATAGGGAGAACCAATGACAGACTAGCTGGAGGTGTCTGGACGGGCAAATTTAACTCTCATTTCCCACCAGGAAGAGGAATTAACCAAAGGCTCAGCGTGCCGTGCCGGAACCAGATTAGGGCCTGAAGCCATCCTGCGGTGTTGCGGCCAGCTCACGAGAAAGCGAGTTGAAGAAAGGAGCTCAGGGGCACTGTAATTCACAAACCTGCAGAGTTATAAATGACAGCTATCGTCCAAAAATATACTGAAGTAAGGCTGCCAAGAGGACTTGAAAGCGGGGCAGAATTGCAGGAAACCGATTTCAGGAGGTAGACTGGAATTGCATTTAAAGCATAGGAAAAGAGGCAGAATGTCCACAATGATGCACTTGGCCAAAAAGGGCGTATGCGTTTTTTCCTCAGGAAAAAACGCATACGCCCTTTTTGGCCAACCAAGCAAGCTTGCAAAGGAAATCTGCACTACAATGAAGTCTCACTTCCCCCCGGTCAAAAGGGCCATCTGAAAAAAGTGTAAAATCCAGAAAGGCAGGACAGGCCATGGAGAACTGGGAGCCTTGTTATGCTGATGGGCGGGATGAAAATTGCCAACAGCCACTCGGGAGAAGTGTATGGTGTTTCCTGAAACATCTAAAAAACAAAGCAACAGAGCCTAGGGCACTTCCACTTATGGTCCTATAGCTTAGGGAAATTAAAATCAAAAGACACAGCCACCCCAAAGGTTGGGACGGCTCTGTTTACAAGAACCTGGTTTACGGTACAAGTTCAATATCGCAGAAAGTGAAAAATGGATAAAGAATTGGTGGTACTTACGTACAATGCAATATCACTCAGCAAGGACATCTATGTCATCAGGCCCGTAGCAGCATAATGAGTGGATTCAGGTATGATGCTTCTAACTGAAATAAGTCACACAGAAAAAGAAACATCATAAGATATCACTAATACACGGAATGTAAACTTGGCTACACAGGAACTGAATTCCAAAACAGAACAGGGTCTCAAATTTAGAAACCCAACTTATGCTTGCTTAAGGGGAAAGGTGAGTTGGGGTGCTGCATAAAACCAGAGATTGAAATGAGCACAGATAAAGTTCCTTAAGCCAAATATGGAATAGACAAGAGCTACTCCTTGCTCAACGAAATGGATTCAACACCCCATATTAAACACCTAAGAATATACCTGACTAGGAAGTATCTTAAAACCTATGGATTGCTATGTCTCCGAAAGAGAATCAAGCGTGTGTGCAGGGGCATAAACGCAGCAGTGATAGGACTGGAGAGGTTCGGTGAGCAAATGAAGACCCTTTGAAATCATATTGCATGTTACCCATTCCACGGGTCTCAACTCTCCAGGTTTAAGGTATTCTTCCTTCAGCTAAAACATGCATGTGGAACCCAGAGTATGATCAACCATGTGATCGGGAGATGTGTTCCAATATGTCTCAGTTTTCGTCCCCTGGTACTCGGGTGCAACATTCCAGATGCTTTACTAACACTCTCCCGACTTGGAGAGTCAGTGCCTTTAACCTCCTGTTTGGCCCAGTTTGCAATTTCTGCGGAAGATGAACAGGAATAGGGAGAACCAATGACAGACTAGATGGAGGTGTCTGGATGAGCAAATTTAATTCTCATTTCGCACCAGGAAGAGGAATTAACCAAAGGCTCAGCGTGCCGTGCCGGAACCAGATTAGGGCCTGAAGCAATCCTGCGGTGTTGCGGCCAGCTCACGAGAAAGCGAGTTGAAGAAAGGAGCTCAGGGGCACTGTAATTCACAAACCTGCAGAGTTATAAATGACAGCTATCGTCCAAAAATATACTGAAGTAAGGCTGCCAAGAGGACTTGAAAGCGGGGCAGAATTGCAGGAAACCGATTTCAGGAGGTAGACTGGAATTGCATTTAAAGCATAGGAAAAGAGGCAGAACGTCCACAATGATGCACTTGGCCAAAAAGGGCGTATGCGTTTTTTCCTAAATATATTCAGGAAAAAACGCGTACTCCCTTTTTGGCCAACCAAGCAAGCTTGCAAAGGAAATCTGCACTACAATGAAGTCTCACTTCCCCCCGGTCAAAACGGCCATCTGAAAAAAGTGTGAAATCCAGAAAGGCAGGACAGGCCATGGAGAACTGGGAGCCTTGTTATGCTGATGGGCGGGATGTAAATTGCCAACAGCCACTCGGGAGAAGTGTATGGTGTTTCCTGAAACATCTAAAAAACAAAGCAACAGAGCCTAGGGCACTTCCACTTATGGTCCTATAGCTTAGGGAAATTAAAATCAAAAGACACAGCCACCCCAAAGGTTGGGACGGCTCTGTTTACAAGAACCTGGTTTACGGTACAAGTTCAATATCGCAGAAAGTGAAAAATGGATAAAGAAGTTGTGGTACTTACGTACAATGCAATATCACTCAGCAAGGAAATCTATGTCATCAGGCCCGTAGCAGCATAATAAGTGGATTCAGGTACGATGATTCTAACTGAAATAAGTCACACAGAAAAAGAAACATCATAAGATATCACTAATACACGGAATGTAAACTTGGCTACATAGGAACTGAATTACAATACAGAACAGGGTCTCAAATTTAGAAAACCAACTTATGCTTGCTTAAGGGGAAAGGTGAGTTGGGGTGCTGCATAAAACCAGAGATTGAATTGAGCACAGATAAAGTTCCTTAAGCCAAATATGGAATAGACAAGAGCTACTCCTTGCTCAACGAAATGGACTCAACACCCCATATTAAATGCCTAAGAGTGTACCTGACTAGGAAGTATCTTAAAACCTATGGATTGCTATGTCTCCGAAAGAGAATCAAGCGTGTGTACAGGGGCATAAATGCAGCAGTGATAGGATTGGAGAAGTTCGGTGAGCAAATGAAGACCCTTTGAAGTCATATTGCATGGTACCCATTCCACGGGTCTCAACTCTCCAGGTTTAAGGTATTCTTCCTTCAGCTAAAACATGCATGTGGAACCCAGAGTATGATCAACCGTGTGATCGGGAAATGTGTTCCAATATGTGTCAGTTTTCGTCCCCTGGTACTCGGGTGCAACATTCCAGACGCTTTACTAACACTCTCCCGACTTGGAGAGTCAGCGCCTTTAACCTCCTGTTTGGCCCAGTTTGCAATTTCTGCGGAAGATGAACAGGAATAGGGAGAACCAATGAGAGACTAGCTGGAGGTGTCTGGACGGGCAAATTTAACTCTCATTTCCCACCAGGAAGAGGAATTAACCAAAGGCTCAGCGTGCCGTGCCGGAACCAGATTAGGGCCTGAAGCCATCCTGCGGTGTTGCGGCCAGCTCACGAGAAAGCGACTTGAAGAAAGGAGCTCAGGGGCACTGTAATTCACAAACCTGCAGAGTTATAAATGACAGCTATCGTCCAAAAATATACTGAAGTAAGGCTGCCAAGAGGACTTGAAAGCGGGGCAGAATTGCAGGAAACCGATTTCAGGAGGTAGACTGGAATTGCATTTAAAGCATAGGAAAAGAGGCAGAATGTCCACAATGATGCACTTGGCCAAAAAGGGCGTATGCGTTTTTTCCTCAGGAAAAAACGCATACGCACTTTTTGGCCAACCAAGCAAGCTTGCAAAGGAAATCTGCACTACAATGAAGTCTCACTTCCCCCCGGTCAAAAGGGCCATCTGAAAAAAGTGTAAAATCCAGAAAGGCAAGACAGGCCATGGAGAACTGGGAGCCTTGTTATGCTGATGGGCGGGATGAAAATTGCCAACAGCCACTCGGGAGAAGTGTATGGTGTTTCCTGAAACATCTAAAAAACAAAGCAACAGAGCCTAGGGCACTTCCACTTATGGTCCTATAGCTTAGGGAAATTAAAATCAAAAGACACAGCCACCCCAAAGGTTGGGACGGCTCTGTTTACAAGAACCTGGTTTACGGTACAAGTTCAATATCTCAGAAAGTGAAAAATGGATAAAGAAGTTGTGGTACTTACGTACAATGCAATATCACTCAGCAAGGAAATCTATGTCATCAGGCCCGTAGCAGCATAATGAGTGGATTCAGGTATGATGATTCTAACTGAAATAAGTCACACAGAAAAACAAACATCATAAGATATCACTAATACACGGAATGTAAACTTGGCTACACAGGAACTGAATTCCAAAACAGAACAGGGTCTCAAATTTAGAAACCCAACTTATGCTTGCTTAAGGGGAAAGGTGAGTTGGGGTGCTGCATAAAACCAGAGATTGAAATGAGCACAGATAAAGTTCCTTAAGCCAAATATGGAATAGACAAGAGCTACTCCTTGCTCAACGAAATGGATTCAACACCCCATATTAAACACCTAAGAATATACCTGACTAGGAAGTATCTTAAAACCTATGGATTGCTATGTCTCCGAAAGAGAATCAAGCGTGTGTGCAGGGGCATAAACGCAGCAGTGATAGGACTGGAGAGGTTCGGTGAGCAAATGAAGACCCTTTGAAATCATATTGCATGTTACCCATTCCACGGGTCTCAATTCTCCAGGTTTAAGGTATTCTTCCTTCAGCTAAAACATGCATGTGGAACCCAGAGTATGATCAACCATGTGATCGGGAGATGTGTTCCAATATGTCTCAGTTTTCGTCCCTTGGTACTCGGGTGCAACATTCCAGATGCTTTACTAACACTCTCCCGACTTGGAGAGTCAGTGCCTTTAACCTCCTGTTTGGCCCAGTTTGCAATTTCTGCGGAAGATGAACAGGAATAGGGAGAACCAATGACAGACTAGCTGGAGGTGTCTGGATGGGCAAATTTAATTCTCATTTCGCACCAGGAAGAGGAATTAACCAAAGGCTCAGCGTGCCGTGCCGGAACCAGATTAGGGCTTGAAGCAATCCTGCGGTGTTGCGGCCAGCTCACGAGAAAGCGAGTTGAAGAAAGGAGCTCAGGGGCACTGTAATTCACAAACCTGCAGAGTTATAAATAACAGCTATCGTCCAAAAATATACTGAAGTAAGGCTGCCAAGAGGACTTGAAAGCGGGGCAGAATTGCAGGAAACCGATTTCAGGAGGTAGACTGGAATTGCATTTAAAGCATAGGAAAAGAGGCAGAACGTCCACAATGATGCACTTGGCCAAAAAGGGCGTATGCGTTTTTTCCTAAATATATTCAGGAAAAAACGCATACTCCCTTTTTGGCCAACCAAGCAAGCTTGCAAAGGAAATCTGCACTACAATGAAGTCTCACTTCCCCCCGGTCAAAAGGGCCATCTGAAAAAAGTGTGAAATCCAGAAAGGCAGGACAGGCCATGGAGAACTGGGAGCCTTGTTATGCTGATGGGCGGGATGTAAATTGCCAACAGCCACTCGGGAGAAGTGTATGGTGTTTCCTGAAACATCTAAAAAACAAAGCAACAGAGCCTAGGGCACTTCCACTTATGGTCCTATAGCTTAGGGAAATTAAAATCAAAAGACACAGCCACCCCAAAGGTTGGGACGGCTCTGTTTACAAGAACCTGGTTTACGGTACAAGTTCAATATCTCAGAAAGTGAAAAATGGATAAAGAAGTTGTGGTACTTACGTACAATGCAATATCACTCAGCAAGCAAATCTATGTCATCAGGCCCGTAGCAGCATAATAAGTGGATTCAGGTACGATGATTCTAACTGAAATAAGTCACACAGAAAAAGAAACATCATAAGATATCACTAATACACGGAATGTAAACTTGGCTACATAGCAACTGAATTACAATACAGAACAGGGTCTCAAATTTAGAAAACCAACTTATGCTTGCTTAAGGGGAAAGGTGAGTTGGGGTGCTGCATAAAACCAGAGATTGAATTGAGCACAGATAAAGTTCCTTAAGCCAAATATGGAATAAACAAGAGCTACTCCTTGCTCAACGAAATGGACTCAACACCCCATATTAAATGCCTAAGAGTGTACCTGACTAGGAAGTATCTTAAAACCTATGGATTGCTATGTCTCCGAAAGAGAATCAAGCGTGTGTACAGGGGCGTAAATGCAGCAGTGATAGGATTGGAGAAGTTCGGTGAGCAAATGAAGACCCTTTGAAGTCATATTGCATGGTACCCATTCCACGGGTCTCAACTCTCCAGGTTTAAGGTATTCTTCCTTCAGCTAAAACATGCATGTGGAACCCAGAGTATGATCAACCGTGTGATCGGGAGACGTGTTCCAATATGTGTCAGTTTTCGTCCCCTGGTACTCGGGTGCAACATTCCAGACGCTTTACTAACACTCTCCCGACTTGGAGAGTCAGCGCCTTTAACCTCCTGTTTGGCCCAGTTTGCAATTTCTGCGGAAGATGAACAGGAATAGGGAGAACCAATGACAGACTAGCTGGAGGTGTCTGGACGGGCAAATTTAACTCTCATTTCCCACCAGGAAGAGGAATTAACCAAAGGCTCAGCGTGCCGTGCCGGAACCAGATTAGGGCCTGAAGCCATCCTGCGGTGTTGCGGCCAGCTCACGAGAAAGCGACTTGAAGAAAGGAGCTCAGGGGCACTGTAATTCACAAACCTGCAGAGTTATAAATGACAGCTATCGTCCAAAAATATACTGAAGTAAGGCTGCCAAGAGGACTTGAAAGCGGGGCAGAATTGCAGGAAACCGATTTCAGGAGGTAGACTGGAATTGCATTTAAAGCATAGGAAAAGAGGCAGAACGTCCACAATGATGCACTTGGCCAAAAAGTGCGTATACGTTTTTTCCTCAGGAAAAAACGCATACGCCCTTTTTGGCCAACCAAGCAAGCTTGCAAAGGAAATCTGCACTACAATGAAGTCTCACTTCCCCCCGGTCAAAAGGGCCATCTGAAAAAAGTGTAAAATCCAGAAAGGCAAGACAGGCCATGGAGAACTGGGAGCCTTGTTATGCTGATGGGCGGGATGAAAATTGCCAACAGCCACTCGGGAGAAGTGTATGGTGTTTCCTGAAACATCTAAAAAACAAAGCAACAGAGCCTAGGGCACTTCCACTTATGGTCCTATAGCTTAGGGAAATTAAAATCAAAAGACACAGCCACCCCAAAGGTTGGGACGGCTCTGTTTACAAGAACCTGGTTTACGGTACAAGTTCAATATCTCAGAAAGTGAAAAATGGATAAAGAAGTTGTGGTACTTACGTACAATGCAATATCACTCAGCAAGGAAATCTATGTCATCAGGCCCGTAGCAGCATAATGAGTGGATTCAGGTATGATGATTCTAACTGAAATAAGTCACACAGAAAAACAAACATCATAAGATATCACTAATACACGGAATGTAAACTTGGCTACACAGGAACTGAATTCCAAAACAGAACAGGGTCTCAAATTTAGAAACCCAACTTATGCTTGCTTAAGGGGAAAGGTGAGTTGGGGTGCTGCATAAAACCAGAGATTGAAATGAGCACAGATAAAGTTCCTTAAGCCAAATATGGAATAGACAAGAGCTACTCCTTGCTCAACGAAATGGATTCAACACCCCATATTAAACACCTAAGAATATACCTGACTAGGAAGTATCTTAAAACCTATGGATTGCTATGTCTCCGAAAGAGAATCAAGCGTGTGTGCAGGGGCATAAACGCAGCAGTGATAGGACTGGAGAGGTTCGGTGAGCAAATGAAGACCCTTTGAAATCATATTGCATGTTACCCATTCCACGGGTCTCAATTCTCCAGGTTTAAGGTATTCTTCCTTCAGCTAAAACATGCATGTGGAACCCAGAGTATGATCAACCATGTGATCGGGAGATGTGTTCCAATATGTCTCAGTTTTCGTCCCTTGGTACTCGGGTGCAACATTCCAGATGCTTTACTAACACTCTCCCGACTTGGAGAGTCAGTGCCTTTAACCTCCTGTTTGGCCCAGTTTGCAATTTCTGCGGAAGATGAACAGGAATAGGGAGAACCAATGACAGACTAGCTGGAGGTGTCTGGATGGGCAAATTTAATTCTCATTTCGCACCAGGAAGAGGAATTAACCAAAGGCTCAGCGTGCCGTGCCGGAACCAGATTAGGGCTTGAAGCAATCCTGCGGTGTTGCGGCCAGCTCACGAGAAAGCGAGTTGAAGAAAGGAGCTCAGGGGCACTGTAATTCACAAACCTGCAGAGTTATAAATGACAGCTATCGTCCAAAAATATACTGAAGTAAGGCTGCCAAGAGGACTTGAAAGCGGGGCAGAATTGCAGGAAACCGATTTCAGGAGGTAGACTGGAATTGCATTTAAAGCATAGGAAAAGAGGCAGAACGTCCACAATGATGCACTTGGCCAAAAAGGGCGTATGCGTTTTTTCCTAAATATATTCAGGAAAAAACGCATACTCCCTTTTTGGCCAACCAGGCAAGCTTGCAAAGGAAATCTGCACTACAATGAAGTCTCACTTCCCCCCGGTCAAAAGGGCCATCTGAAAAAAGTGTGAAATCCAGAAAGGCAGGACAGGCCATGGAGAACTGGGAGCCTTGTTATGCTGATGGGCGGGATGTAAATTGCCAACAGCCACTCGGGAGAAGTGTATGGTGTTTCCTGAAACATCTAAAAAACAAAGCAACAGAGCCTAGGGCACTTCCACTTATGGTCCTATAGCTTAGGGAAATTAAAATCAAAAGACACAGCCACCCCAAAGGTTGGGACGGCTCTGTTTACAAGAACCTGGTTTACGGTACAAGTTCAATATCGCAGAAAGTGAAAAATGGATAAAGAAGTTGTGGTACTTACGTACAATGCAATATCACTCAGCAAGGAAATCTATGTCATCAGGCCCGTAGCAGCATAATAAGTGGATTCAGGTACGATGATTCTAACTGAAATAAGTCACACAGAAAAAGAAACATCATAAGATATCACTAATACACGGAATGTAAACTTGGCTACATAGCAACTGAATTACAATACAGAACAGGGTCTCAAATTTAGAAAACCAACTTATGCTTGCTTAAGGGGAAAGGTGAGTTGGGGTGCTGCATAAAACCAGAGATTGAATTGAGCACAGATAAAGTTCCTTAAGCCAAATATGGAATAAACAAGAGCTACTCCTTGCTCAACGAAATGGACTCAACACCCCATATTAAATGCCTAAGAGTGTACCTGACTAGGAAGTATCTTAAAACCTATGGATTGCTATGTCTCCGAAAGAGAATCAAGCGTGTGTACAGGGGCATAAATGCAGCAGTGATAGGATTGGAGAAGTTCGGTGAGCAAATGAAGACCCTTTGAAGTCATATTGCATGGTACCCATTCCACGGGTCTCAACTCTCCAGGTTTAAGGTATTCTTCCTTCAGCTAAAACATGCATGTGGAACCCAGAGTATGATCAACCGTGTGATCAGGAGACGTGTTCCAATATGTCTCAGTTTTCGTCCCCTGGTACTCGGGTGCAACATTCCAGACGCTTTACTAACACTCTCCCGACTTGGAGAGTCAGTGCCTTTAACCTCCTGTTTGGCCCAGTTTGCAATTTCTGCGGAAGATGAACAGGAATAGGGAGAACCAATGAGAGACTAGCTGGAGGTGTCTGGACGGGCAAATTTAACTCTCATTTTGCACCAGGAAGAGGAATTAACCAAAGGCTCAGCTTGCCGTGCCGGAACCAGATTAGGGCCTGAAGCAATCCTGCGGTGTTGCGGCCAGCTCACGAGAAAGCGAGTTGAAGAAAGGAGCTCAGGGGCACTGTAATTCACAAACCTGCAGAGTTATAAATGACAGCTATCGTCCAAAAATATACTGAAGTAAGGCTGCCAAGAGGACTTGAAAGCGGGGCAGAATTGCAGGAAACCGATTTCAGGAGGTAGACTGGAATTGCATTTAAAGCATAGGAAAAGAGGCAGAACGTCCACAATGATGCACTTGGCCAAAAAGTGCGTATACGTTTTTTCCTCAGGAAAAAACGCATACGCCCTTTTTGGCCAACCAAGCAAGCTTGCAAAGGAAATCTGCACTACAATGAAGTCTCACTTCCCCCCGGTCAAAAGGGCCATCTGAAAAAAGTGTAAAATCCAGAAAGGCAAGACAGGCCATGGAGAACTGGGAGCCTTGTTATGCTGATGGGCGGGATGAAAATTGCCAACAGCCACTCGGGAGAAGTGTATGGTGTTTCCTGAAACATCTAAAAAACAAAGCAACAGAGCCTAGGGCACTTCCACTTATGGTCCTATAGCTTAGGGAAATTAAAATCAAAAGACACAGCCACCCCAAAGGTTGGGACGGCTCTGTTTACAAGAACCTGGTTTACGGTACAAGTTCAATATCTCAGAAAGTGAAAAATGGATAAAGAAGTTGTGGTACTTACGTACAATGCAATATCACTCAGCAAGGAAATCTACGTCATCAGGCCCGTAGCAGCATAATGAGTGGATTCAGGTATGATGATTCTAACTGAAATAAGTCACACAGAAAAACAAACATCATAAGATATCACTAATACACGGAATGTAAACTTGGCTACACAGGAACTGAATTCCAAAACAGAACAGGGTCTCAAATTTAGAAACCCAACTTATGCTTGCTTAAGGGGAAAGGTGAGTTGGGGTGCTGCATAAAACCAGAGATTGAAATGAGCACAGATAAAGTTCCTTAAGCCAAATATGGAATAGACAAGAGCTACTCCTTGCTCAACGAAATGGATTCAACACCCCATATTAAACACCTAAGAATATACCTGACTAGGAAGTATCTTAAAACCTATGGATTGCTATGTCTCCGAAAGAGAATCAAGCGTGTGTGCAGGGGCATAAACGCAGCAGTGATAGGACTGGAGAGGTTCGGTGAGCAAATGAAGACCCTTTGAAATCATATTGCATGTTACCCATTCCACGGGTCTCAATTCTCCAGGTTTAAGGTATTCTTCCTTCAGCTAAAACATGCATGTGGAACCCAGAGTATGATCAACCATGTGATCGGGAGATGTGTTCCAATATGTCTCAGTTTTCGTCCCTTGGTACTCGGGTGCAACATTCCAGATGCTTTACTAACACTCTCCCGACTTGGAGAGTCAGTGCCTTTAACCTCCTGTTTGGCCCAGTTTGCAATTTCTGCGGAAGATGAACAGGAATAGGGAGAACCAATGACAGACTAGCTGGAGGTGTCTGGATGGGCAAATTTAATTCTCATTTCGCACCAGGAAGAGGAATTAACCAAAGGCTCAGCGTGCCGTGCCGGAACCAGATTAGGGCTTGAAGCAATCCTGCGGTGTTGCGGCCAGCTCACGAGAAAGCGAGTTGAAGAAAGGAGCTCAGGGGCACTGTAATTCACAAACCTGCAGAGTTATAAATGACAGCTATCGTCCAAAAATATACTGAAGTAAGGCTGCCAAGAGGACTTGAAAGCGGGGCAGAATTGCAGGAAACCGATTTCAGGAGGTAGACTGGAATTGCATTTAAAGCATAGGAAAAGAGGCAGAACGTCCACAATGATGCACTTGGCCAAAAAGGGCGTATGCGTTTTTTCCTAAATATATTCAGGAAAAAACGCATACTCCCTTTTTGGCCAACCAGGCAAGCTTGCAAAGGAAATCTGCACTACAATGAAGTCTCACTTCCCCCCGGTCAAAAGGGCCATCTGAAAAAAGTGTGAAATCCAGAAAGGCAGGACAGGCCATGGAGAACTGGGAGCCTTGTTATGCTGATGGGCGGGATGTAAATTGCCAACAGCCACTCGGGAGAAGTGTATGGTGTTTCCTGAAACATCTAAAAAACAAAGCAACAGAGCCTAGGGCACTTCCACTTATGGTCCTATAGCTTAGGGAAATTAAAATCAAAAGACACAGCCACCCCAAAGGTTGGGACGGCTCTGTTTACAAGAACCTGGTTTACGGTACAAGTTCAATATCGCAGAAAGTGAAAAATGGATAAAGAAGTTGTGGTACTTACGTACAATGCAATATCACTCAGCAAGGAAATCTATGTCATCAGGCCCGTAGCAGCATAATAAGTGGATTCAGGTACGATGATTCTAACTGAAATAAGTCACACAGAAAAAGAAACATCATAAGATATCACTAATACACGGAATGTAAACTTGGCTACATAGCAACTGAATTACAATACAGAACAGGGTCTCAAATTTAGAAAACCAACTTATGCTTGCTTAAGGGGAAAGGTGAGTTGGGGTGCTGCATAAAACCAGAGATTGAATTGAGCACAGATAAAGTTCCTTAAGCCAAATATGGAATAAACAAGAGCTACTCCTTGCTCAACGAAATGGACTCAACACCCCATATTAAATGCCTAAGAGTGTACCTGACTAGGAAGTATCTTAAAACCTATGGATTGCTATGTCTCCGAAAGAGAATCAAGCGTGTGTACAGGGGCATAAATGCAGCAGTGATAGGATTGGAGAAGTTCGGTGAGCAAATGAAGACCCTTTGAAGTCATATTGCATGGTACCCATTCCACGGGTCTCAACTCTCCAGGTTTAAGGTATTCTTCCTTCAGCTAAAACATGCATGTGGAACCCAGAGTATGATCAACCGTGTGATCAGGAGACGTGTTCCAATATGTCTCAGTTTTCGTCCCCTGGTACTCGGGTGCAACATTCCAGACGCTTTACTAACACTCTCCCGACTTGGAGAGTCAGTGCCTTTAACCTCCTGTTTGGCCCAGTTTGCAATTTCTGCGGAAGATGAACAGGAATAGGGAGAACCAATGAGAGACTAGCTGGAGGTGTCTGGACGGGCAAATTTAACTCTCATTTTGCACCAGGAAGAGGAATTAACCAAAGGCTCAGCTTGCCGTGCCGGAACCAGATTAGGGCCTGAAGCAATCCTGCGGTGTTGCGGCCAGCTCACGAGAAAGCGAGTTGAAGAAAGGAGCTCAGGGGCACTGTAATTCACAAACCTGCAGAGTTATAAATGACAGCTATCGTCCAAAAATATACTGAAGTAAGGCTGCCAAGAGGACTTGAAAGCGGGGCAGAATTGCAGGAAACCGATTTCAGGAGGTAGACTGGAATTGCATTTAAAGCATAGGAAAAGAGGCAGAACGTCCACAATGATGCACTTGGCCAAAAAGTGCGTATGCGTTTTTTCCTAAATATATTCAGGAAAAAACGCATACGCCCTTTTTGGCCAACCAAGCAAGCTTGCAAAGGAAATCTGCACTACAATGAAGTCTCACTTCCCCCCGGTCAAAAGGGCCATCTGAAAAAAGTGTGAAATCCAGAAAGGCAGGACAGGCCATGGAGAACTGGGAGCCTTGTTATGCTGATGGGCGGGATGTAAATTGCCAACAGCCACTCGGGAGAAGTGTATGGTGTTTCCTGAAACATCTAAAAAACAAAGCAACAGAGCCTAGGGCACTTCCACTTATGGTCCTATAGCTTAGGGAAATTAAAATCAAAAGACACAGCCACCCCAAAGTTGGGACGGCTCTGTTTACAAGAACCTGGTTTACGGTACAAGTTCAATATCTCAGAAAGTGAAAAATGGATAAAGAAGTTGTGGTACTTACGTACAATGCAATATCACTCAGCAATGAAATCTACGTCATCAGGCCCGTAGCAGCATAATGAGTGGATTCAGGTATGATGATTCTAACTGAAATAAGTCACACAGAAAAAGAAACATCATAAGATATCACTAATACACGGAATGTAAACTTGGCTACATAGGAACTGAATTACAATACAGAACAGGGTCTCAAATTTAGAAAACCAACTTATGCTTGCTTAAGGGGAAAGGTGAGTTGGGGTGCTGCATAAAACCAGAGATTGAATTGAGCACAGATAAAGTTCCTTAAGCCAAATATGGAATAGACAAGAGCTACTCCTTGCTCAACGAAATGGACTCAACACACCATATTAAACGCCTAAGAGTGTACCTGACTAGGAAGTATCTTAAAACCTATGGATTGCTATGTCTCCGAAAGAGAATCAAGCGTGTGTACAGGCGCATAAACGCAGCAGTGATAGGATTGGAGAAGTTCGGTGAGCAAATGAAGACCCTTTGAAGTCATATTGCATGGTACCCATTCCACGGGTCTCAACTCTCCAGGTTTAAGGTATTCTTCCTTCAGCTAAAACATGCATGTGGAACCCAGAGTATGATCAACCGTGTGATCGGGAGACGTGTTCCAATATGTCTCAGTTTTCGTCCCCTGGTACTCGGGTGCAACATTCCAGACGCTTTACTAACACTCTCCCGACTTGGAGAGTCAGCGCCGTTAACCTCCTGTTTGGCCCAGTTTGCAATTTCTGCGGAAGATGTACAGGAATAGGGAGAACCAATGACAGACTAGCTGGAGGTGTCTGGACGGGCAAATTTAACTCTCATTTCCCACCAGGAAGAGGAATTAACCAAAGGCTCAGCGTGCCGTGCCGGAACCAGATTAGGGCCTGAAGCCATCCTGCGGTGTTGCGGCCAGCTCACGAGAAAGCGAGTTGAAGAAAGGAGCTCAGGGGCACTGTAATTCACAAACCTGCAGAGTTATAAATGACAGCTATCGTCCAAAAATATACTGAAGTAAGGCTGCCAAGAGGACTTGAAAGCGGGGCAGAATTGCAGGAAACCGATTTCAGGAGGTAGACTGGAATTGCATTTAAAGCATAGGAAAAGAGGCAGAATGTCCACAATGATGCACTTGGCCAAAAAGGGCGTATGCGTTTTTTCCTCAGGAAAAAACGCATACGCCCTTTTTGGCCAACCAAGCAAGCTTGCAAAGGAAATCTGCACTACAATGAAGTCTCACTTCCCCCCGGTCAAAAGGGCCATCTGAAAAAAGTGTAAAATCCAGAAAGGCAGGACAGGCCATGGAGAACTGGGAGCCTTGTTATGCTGATGGGCGGGATGAAAATTGCCAACAGCCACTCGGGAGAAGTGTATGGTGTTTCCTGAAACATCTAAAAAACAAAGCAACAGAGCCTAGGGCACTTCCACTTATGGTCCTATAGCTTAGGGAAATTAAAATCAAAAGACACAGCCACCCCAAAGGTTGGGACGGCTCTGTTTACAAGAACCTGGTTTACGGTACAAGTTCAATATCGCAGAAAGTGAAAAATGGATAAAGAATTGGTGGTACTTACGTACAATGCAATATCACTCAGCAAGGACATCTATGTCATCAGGCCCGTAGCAGCATAATGAGTGGATTCAGGTATGATGATTCTAACTGAAATAAGTCACACAGAAAAAGAAACATCATAAGATATCACTAATACACGGAATGTAAACTTGGCTACACAGGAACTGAATTCCAAAACAGAACAGGGTCTCAAATTTAGAAACCCAACTTATGCTTGCTTAAGGGGAAAGGTGAGTTGGGGTGCTGCATAAAACCAGAGATTGAAATGAGCACAGATAAAGTTCCTTAAGCCAAATATGGAATAGACAAGAGCTACTCCTTGCTCAACGAAATGGATTCAACACCCCATATTAAACACCTAAGAATATACCTGACTAGGAAGTATCTTAAAACCTATGGATTGCTATGTCTCCGAAAGAGAATCAAGCGTGTGTGCAGGGGCATAAACGCAGCAGTGGTAGTACTGGAGAGGTTCAGTGAGCAAATGAAGACCCTTTGAAATCATATTGCATGTTACCCATTCCACGGGTCTCAACTCTCCAGGTTTAAGGTATTCTTCCTTCAGCTAAAACATGCATGTGGAACCCAGAGTATGATCAACCATGTGATCGGGAGATGTGTTCCAATATGTCTCAGTTTTCGTCCCCTGGTACTCGGGTGCAACATTCCAGATGCTTTACTAACACTCTCCCGACATGGAGAGTCAGTGCCTTTAACCTCCTGTTTGGCCCAGTTTGCAATTTCTGTGGAAGATGAACAGGAATAGGGAGAACCAATGACAGACTAGATGGAGGTGTCTGGATGGGCAAATTTAATTCTCATTTCGCACCAGGAAGAGGAATTAACCAAAGGCTCAGCGTGCCGTGCCGGAACCAGATTAGGGCTTGAAGCAATCCTTCGGTGTTGCGGCCAGCTCACGAGAAAGCGAGTTGAAGAAAGGAGCTCAGGGGCACTGTAATTCACAAACCTGCAGAGTTATAAATGACAGCTATCGTCCAAAAATATACTGAAGTAAGGCTGCCAAGAGGACTTGAAAGCGGGGCAGAATTGCAGGAAACCGATTTCAGGAGGTAGACTGGAATTGCATTTAAAGCATAGGAAAAGAGGCAGAACGTCCACAATGATGCACTTGGCCAAAAAGGGCGTATGCGTTTTTTCCTAAATATATTCAGGAAAAAACGCATACGCCCTTTTTGGCCAACCAAGCAAGCTTGCAAAGGAAATCTGCACTACAATGAAGTCTCACTTCCCCCCGGTCAAAAGGGCCATCTGAAAAAAGTGTGAAATCCAGAAAGGCAGGACAGGCCATGGAGAACTGGGAGCCTTGTTATGCTGATGGGCGGGATGTCAATTGCCAACAGCCACTCGGGAGAAGTGTATGGTGTTTCCTGAAACATCTAAAAAACAAAGCAACAGAGCCTAGGGCACTTCCACTTATGGTCCTATAGCTTAGGGAAATTAAAATCAAAAGACACAGCCACCCCAAAGGTTGGGACGGCTCTGTTTACAAGAACCTGGTTTACGGTACAAGTTCAATATCTCAGAAAGTGAAAAATGGATAAAGAAGTTGTGGTACTTACGTACAATGCAATATCACTCAGCAATGAAATCTATGTCATCAGGCCCGTAGCAGCATAATAAGTGGATTCAGGTATGATGATTCTAACTGAAATAAGTCACACAGAAAAAGAAACATCATAAGATATCACTAATACACGGAATGTAAACTTGGCTACATAGGAACTGAATTACAATACAGAACAGGGTCTCAAATTTAGAAAACCAACTTATGCTTGCTTAAGGGGAAAGGTGAGTTGGCGTGCTGCATAAAACCAGAGATGGAATAGAGCACAGATAAAGTTCCTTAAGCCAAATATGGAATAGACAAGAGCTACTCCTTGCTCAACGAAATGGACTCAACACCCCATATTAAATGCCTAAGAGTGTACCTGACTAGGAAGTATCTTAAAACCTATGGATTGCTATGTCTCCGAAAGAGAATCAAGCGTGTATACAGGGGCATAAATGCAGCAGTGATAGGATTGGAGAGATTCGGTGAGCAAATGAAGACGCTTTGAAGTCATATTGCATGGTACCCATTCCACGGGTCTCAACTCTCCAGGTTTAAGGTATTCTTCCTTCAGCTAAAACATGCATGTGGAACCCAGAGTATGATCAACCGTGTGATCGGGAGACGTGTTCCAATATGTCTCAGTTTTCGTCCCCTGGTACTCGGGTGCAACATTCCAGACGCTTTACTAACACTCTCCCGCCTTGGAGAGTCAGTGCCTTTAACCTCCTGTTTGGCCCAGTTTGCAATTTCTGCGGAAGATGAACAGGAATAGGGAGAACCAATGAGAGACTAGCTGGAGGTGTCTGGACGGGCAAATTTAACTCTCATTTCCCACCAGGAAGAGGAATTAACCAAAGGCTCAGCATGCCGTGCCGGAACCAGATTAGGGCCTGAAGCAATCCTGCGGTGTTGCGGCCAGCTCACGAGAAAGCGAGTTGAAGAAAGGAGCTCAGGGGCACTGTAATTCACAAACCTGCAGAGTTATAAATGACAGCTATCGTCCAAAAATATACTGAAGTAAGGCTGCCAAGAGGACTTGAAAGCGGGGCAGAATTGCAGGAAACCGATTTCAGGAGGTAGACTGGAATTGCATTTAAAGCATAGGAAAAGAGGCAGAACGTCCACAATGATGCACTTGGCCAAAAAGGGCGTATGCGTTTTTTCCTGAATATATTCAGGAAAAAACGCATACGCCCTTTTTGGCCAACCAAGCAAGCTTGCAAAGGAAATGTGCACTACACTGAAGTCTCACTTCCCCCCGGTCAAAAGGGCCATCTGAAAAAAGTGTAAAATCCAGAAAGGCAGGACAGGCCATGGAGAACTGGGAGCCTTGTTATGCTGATGGGTGGGATGTAAATTGCCAACAGCCACTCGGGAGAAGTGTATGGTGTTTCCTGAAACATGTAAAAAACAAAGCAACAGAGCCTAGGTCACTTCCACTTATGGTCCTATAGCTTAGGGAAATTAAAATCAAAAAGACACAGCCACCCCAAAGGTTGGGACGGCTCTGTTTACAAGAACCTGGTTTACGGTACAAGTTCAATATCACAGAAAGTGAAAAATGGATAAAGAAGTTGTGGTACTTACGTACAATGCAGTATCACTCAGCAATGAAATCTATGTCATCAGGCCCGTAGCAGCATAATGAGTGGATTCAGGTATGATGATTCTAACTGAAATGAGTCACACAGAAAAAGAAACATCATAAGATATCACTAATACACGGAATGTAAACTTGGCTACACTGGAACTGAATTCCAAAACAGAACAGGGTCTCAAATTTAGAAACCCAACTTATGCTTGCTTAAGGGGAAAGGTGAGTTGGGGTGCTGCATAAAACCAGAGATTGAAATGAGCACAGATAAAGTTCCTTAAGCCAAATATGGAATAGACAAGAGCTACTCCTTGCTCAACGAAATGGACTCAACACCCCATATTAAATGCCTAAGAGTGTACCTGACTAGGAAGTATCTTAAAACCTATGGATTGCTATGTCTCCGAAAGAGAATCAAGCGTGTGTACAGGGGCATAAACGCAGCAGTGATAGGATTGGAGAGGTTCGGTGAGCAAATGAAGACCCTTTGAAGTCATATTGCATGGTACCCATTCCACGGGTCTCAACTCTCCAGGTTTAAGGTATTCTTCCTTCAGCTAAAACATGCATGTGGAACCCAGAGTATGATCAACCGTGTGATCGGGAGACGTGTTCCAATATGTGTCAGTTTTCGTCCCCTGGTACTCGGGTGCAACATTCCAGACGCTTTACTAACACTCTCCCGACTTGGAGAGTCAGTGCCTTTAACCTCCTGTTTGGCCCAGTTTGCAATTTCTGCGGAAGATGAACAGGAATAGGGAGAACCAATGACAGACTAGCTGGAGGTGTCTGGACGGGCAAATTTAACTCTCATTTCCCACCAGGAAGAGGAATTAACCAAAGGCTCAGCGTGCCGTGCCGGAACCAGATTAGGGCCTGAAGCCATCCTGCGGGGTTGCGGCCAGCTCACGAGAAAGCGAGTTGAAGAAAGGAGCTCAGGGGCACTGTAATTCACAAACCTGCAGAGTTATAAATGACAGCTATCGTCCAAAAATATACTGAAGTAAGGCTGCCAAGAGGACTTGAAAGCGGGGCAGAATTGCAGGAAACCGATTTCAGGAGGTAGACTGGAATTGCATTTAAAGCATAGGAAAAGAGGCAGAACGTCCACAATGATGCACTTGGCCAAAAAGGGCGTATGCGTTTTTTCCTGAATATATTCAGGAAAAAACGCATACGCCCTTTTTGGCCAACCAAGCAAGCTTGCAAAGGAAATCTGCACTACAATGAAGTCTCACTTCCCCCCGGTCAAAAGGGCCATCTGAAAAAAGTGTAAAATCCAGAAAGGCAGGACAGGCCATGGAGAACTGGGAGCCTTGTTATGCTGATGGGCGGGATGTAAATTGCCAACAGCCACTCGGGAGAAGTGTATGGTGTTTCCTGAAACATCTAAAAAACAAAGCAACAGAGCCTAGGGCACTTCCACTTATGGTCCTATAGCTTAGGGAAATTAAAATGAAAAAGACACAGCCACCCCAAAGGTTGGGACGGCTCTGTTTACAAGAACCTGGTTTACGGTACAAGTTCAATATCGCAGAAAGTGAAAAATGGATAAAGAAGTTGTGGTACTTACGTACAATGCAGTATCACTCAGCAATGAAATCTATGTCATCAGGCCCGTAGCAGCATAATGAGTGGATTCAGGTACGATGATTCTAACTGAAATAAGTCACACAGGAAAAGAAACATCATAAGATATCACTAATACACGGAATGTAAACTTGGCTACACAGGAACTGAATTACAAAACAGAACAGGGTCTCAAATATAGAAACCCAACTTATGCTTGCTTAAGGGGAAAGGTGAGTTGGGGTGCTGCATAAAACCAGAGATTGAAATGAGCACAGATAAAGTTCCTTAAGCCAAATATGGAATAGACAAGAGCTACTCCTTGCTCAACGAAATGGACTCAACACCCCATATTAAATGCCTAAGAGTGTACCTGACTAGGAAGTATCTTAAAACCTATGGATTGCTATGTCTCTGAAAGAGAATCAAGTGTGTGTACAGGGGCATAAACGCAGCAGTGATAGGATTGGAGAGGTTCGGTGAGCAAATGAAGACCCTTTGAAGTCATATTGCATGGTACCCATTCCACGGGTCTCAACTCTCCAGGTTTAAGGTATTCTTCCTTCAGCTAAAACATGCATGTGGAACCCAGAGTATGATCAACCGTGTGATCGGGAGACGTGTTCCAATATGTGTCAGTTTTCGTCCCCTGGTACTCGGGTGCAACATTCCAGACGCTTTACTAACACTCTCCCGACTTGGAGAGTCAGTGCCTTTAACCTCCTGTTTGGCCCAGTTTGCAATTTCTGCGGAAGATGAACAGGAATAGGGAGAACCAATGAGAGACTAGCTGGAGGTGTCTGGACGGGCAAATTTAACTCTCATTTCCCACCAGGAAGAGGAATTAACCAAAGGCTCAGCGTGCCGTGCCGGAACCAGATTAGGGCCTGAAGCCATCCTGCGGTGTTGCGGCCAGCTCACGAGAAAGCGAGTTGAAGAAAGGAGCTCAGGGGCACTGTAATTCACAAACCTGCAGAGTTATAAATGACAGCTATCGTCCAAAAATATACTGAAGTAAGGCTGCCAAGAGGACTTGAAAGCGGGGCAGAATTGCAGGAAACCGATTTCAGGAGGTAGACTGGAATTGCATTTAAAGCATAGGAAAAGAGGCAGAACGTCCACAATGATGCACTTGGCCAAAAAGGGCGTATGCGTTTTTTCCTGAATATATTCAGGAAAAAACGCATACGCCCTTTTTGGCCAACCAAGCAAGCTTGCAAAGGAAATCTGCACTACAATGAAGTCTCACTTCCCCCCGGTCAAAAGGGCCATCTGAAAAAAGTGTAAAATCCAGAAAGGCAGGACAGGCCATGGAGAACTGGGAGCCTTGTTATGCTGATGGGCGGGATGTAAATTGCCAACAGCCACTCCGGAGAGGTGTATGGTGTTTCCTGAAACATCTAAAAAACAAAGCAACAGAGCCTAGGGCACTTCCACTTATGGTCCTATAGCTTAGGGAAATTAAAATAAAAAAGACACAGCCACCCCAAAGGTTGGGACGGCTCTGTTTACAAGAACCTGGTTTACGGTACAAGTTCAATATCGCAGAAAGTGAAAAATGGATAAAGAAGTTGTGGTACTTACGTACAATGCAGTATCACTCAGCAATGAAATCTATGTCATCAGGCCCGTAGCAGCATAATGAGTGGATTCAGGTACGATGATTCTAACTGAAATAAGTCACACAGGAAAAGAAACATCATAAGATATCACTAATACACGGAATGTAACCTTGGCTACACAGGAACTGAATTACAAAACAGAACAGGGTCTCAAATTTAGAAAACCAACTTATGCTTGCTTAAGGGGAAAGGTGAGTTGGGGTGCTGCATAAAACCAGAGATTGAAATGAGCACAGATAATGTTCCTTAAGCCAAATATGGAATAGACAAGAGCTACTCCTTGCTCAACGAAATGGACTCAACACCCCATATTAAATGCCTAAGAGTGTACCTGACTAGGAAGTATCTTAAAACCTATGGATTGCTATGTCTCTGAAAGAGAATCAAGTGTGTGTACAGGGGCATAAACGCAGCAGTGATAGGATTGGAGAGGTTCGGTGAGCAAATGAAGACCCTTTGAAGTCATATTGCATGGTACCCATTCCACGGGTCTCAACTCTCCAGGTTTAAGGTATTCTTCCTTCAGCTAAAACATGCATGTGGAACCCAGAGTATGATCAACCGTGTGATCGGGAGACGTGTTCCAATATGTCTCAGTTTTCGTCCCCTGGTACTCGGGTGCAACATTCCAGACGCTTTACTAACACTCTCCCGACTTGGAGAGTCAGTGCCTTTAACCTCCTGTTTGGCCCAGTTTGCAATTTCTGCGGAAGATGAACAGGAATAGGGAGAACCAATGAGAGACTAGCTGGAGGTGTCTGGACGGGCAAATTTAACTCTCATTTCCCACCAGGAAGAGGAATTAACCAAAGGCTCAGCGTGCCGTGCCGGAACCAGATTAGGGCCTGAAGCCATCCTGCGGTGTTGCGGCCAGCTCACGAGAAAGCGAGTTGAAGAAAGGAGCTCAGGGGCACTGTAATTCACAAACCTGCAGAGTTATAAATGACAGCTATCGTCCAAAAATATACTGAAGTAAGGCTGCCAAGAGGACTTGAAAGCGGGGCAGAATTGCAGGAAACCGATTTCAGGAGGTAGACTGGAATTGCATTGAAAGCATAGGAAAAGAGGCAGAACGTCCACAATGATGCACTTGGCCAAAAAGGGCGTATGCGTTTTTTCCTGAATATATTCAGGAAAAAACGCATACGCGCTTTTTGGCCAACCAAGCAAGCTTGCAAAGGAAATCTGCACTACAATGAAGTCTCACTTCCCCCCGGTCAAAAGGGCCATCTGAAAAAAGTGTAAAATCCAGAAAGGCAGGACAGGCCAAGGAGAACTGGGAGCCTTGTTATGCTGATGGGCGGGATGTCAATTGCCAACAGCCACTCGGGAGAAGTGTATGGTGTTTCCTGAAACATCTAAAAAACAAAGCAACAGAGCCTAGGGCACTTCCACTTATGGTCCTATAGCTTAGGGAAATTAAAATCAAAAGACACAGCCACCCCAAAGGTTGGGACGGCTCTGTTTACAAGAACCTGGTTTACGGTACAAGTTCAATATCGCAGAAAGTGAAAAATGGATAAAGAAGTTGTGGTACTTACGTACAATGCAGTATCACTCAGCAATGAAATCTATGTCATCAGGCCCGTAGCAGCATAATGAGTGGATTCAGGTACGATGATTCTAACTGAAATAAGTCACACAGGAAAAGAAACATCATAAGATATCACTAATACACGGAATGTAAACTTGGCTACACAGGAACTGAATTACAAAACAGAACAGGGTCTCAAATTTAGAAACCCAACTTATGCTTGCTTAAGGGGAAAGGTGAGTTGGGGTGCTGCATAAAACCAGAGATTGAAATGAGCACAGATAAAGTTCCTTAAGCCAAATATGGAATAGACAAGAGCTACTCCTTGCTCAACGAAATGGACTCAACACCCCATATTAAATGCCTAAGAGTGTACCTGACTAGGAAGTATCTTAAAACCTATGGATTGCTATGTCTCTGAAAGAGAATCAAGTGTGTGTACAGGGGCATAAACGCAGCAGTGATAGGATTGGAGAGGTTCGGTGAGCAAATGAAGACCCTTTGAAGTCATATTGCATGGTACCCATTCCACGGGTCTCAACTCTCCAGGTTTAAGGGATTCTTCCTTCAGCTAAAACATGCATGTGGAACCCAGAGTATGATCAACCGTGTGATCGGGAGACGTGTTCCAATATGTCTCAGTTTTCGTCCCCTGGTACTCGGGTGCAACATTCCAGACGCTTTACTAACACTCTCCCGACTTGGAGAGTCAGTGCCTTTAACCTCCTGTTTGGCCCAGTTTGCAATTTCTGCGGAAGATGAACAGGAATAGGCAGAACCAATGACAGACTAGCTGGAGGTGTCTGGACGGGCAAATTGAACTCTCATTTCCCACCAGGAAGAGGAATTAACCAAAGGCTCAGCGTGCCGTGCCGCAACCAGATTAGGGCCTGAAGCCATCCTGCGGTGTTGCGGCCAGCTCACGAGAAAGCGAGTTGAAGAAAGGAGCTCAGGGGCACTGTAATTCACAAACCTGCAGAGTTATAAATGACAGCTATCGTCCAAAAATATACTGAAGTAAGGCTGCCAAGAGGACTTGAAAGCGGGGCAGAATTGCAGGAAACCGATTTCAGGAGGTAGACTGGAATTGCATTGAAAGCATAGGAAAAGAGGCAGAACGTCCACAATGATGCACTTGGCCAAAAAGGGCGTATGCGTTTTTTCCTGAATATATTCAGGAAAAAACGCATACGCCCTTTTTGGCCAACCAAGCAAGCTTGCAAAGGAAATCTGCACTACAATGAAGTCTCACTTCCCCCCGGTCAAAAGGGCCATCTGAAAAAAGTGTAAAATCCAGAAAGGCAGGACAGGCCATGGAGAACTGGGAGCCTTGTTATGCTGATGGGCGGGATGTAAATTGCCAACAGCCACTCGGGAGAAGTGTATGGTGTTTCCTGAAACATCTAAAAAACAAAGCAACAGAGCCTAGGGCACTTCCACTTATGGTCCTATAGCTTAGGGAAATTAAAATCAAAAAGACACAGCCACCCCAAAGGTTGGGACGGCTCTGTTTACAAGAACCTGGTTTACGGTACAAGTTCAATATCGCAGAAAGTGAAAAATGGATAAAGAAGTTGTGGTACTTACGTACAATGCAGTATCACTCAGCAATGAAATCTATGTCATCAGGCCCGTAGCAGCATAATGAGTGGATTCAGGTACGATGATTCTAACTGAAATAAGTCACACAGAAAAAGAAACATCATAAGATATCACTAATACACGGAATGTAACCTTGGCTACACAGGAACTGAATTACAAAAGAGAACAGGGTCTCAAATTTAGAAAACCAACTTATGCTTGCTTAAGGGGAAAGGTGAGTTGGGGTGCTGCATAAAACCAGAGATTGAAATGAGCACAGATAAAGTTCCTTAAGCCAAATATGGAATAGACAAGAGCTACTCCTTGCTCAACGAAATGGACTCAACACCCCATATTAAATGCCTAAGAGTGTACCTGACTAGGAAGTATCTTAAAACCTATGGATTGCTATGTCTCTGAAAGAGAATCAAGTGTGTGTACAGGGGCATAAACGCAGCAGTGATAGGATTGGAGAGGTTCGGTGAGCAAATGAAGACCCTTTGAAGTCATATTGCATGGTACCCATTCCACGGGTCTCAACTCTCCAGGTTTAAGGTATTCTTCCTTCAGCTAAAACATGCATGTGGAACCCAGAGTATGATCAACCGTGTGATCGGGAGACGTGTTCCAATATGTCTCAGTTTTCGTCCCCTGGTACTCGGGTGCAACATTCCAGACGCTTTACTAACACTCTCCCGACTTGGAGAGTCAGTGCCTTTAACCTCCTGTTTGGCCCAGTTTGCAATTCCTGCGGAAGATGAACAGGAATAGGGAGAACCAATGACAGACTAGCTGGAGGTGTCTGGACGGGCAAATTTAACTCTCATTTCCCACCAGGAAGAGGAATTAACCAAAGGCTCAGCGTGCCGTGCCGCAACCAGATTAGGGCCTGAAGCCATCCTGTGGTGTTGCGGCCAGCTCACGAGAAAGCGAGTTGAAGAAAGGAGCTCAGGGGCACTGTAATTCACAAACCTGCAGAGTTATAAATGACAGCTATCGTCCAAAAATATACTGAAGTAAGGCTGCCAAGAGGACTTGAAAGCGGGGCAGAATTGCAGGAAACCGATTTCAGGAGGTAGACTGGAATTGCATTGAAAGCATAGGAAAAGAGGCAGAACGTCCACAATGATGCACTTGGCCAAAAAGGGCGTATGCGTTTTTTCCTGAATATATTCAGGAAAAAACGCATACGCCCTTTTTGGCCAACCAAGCAAGCTTGCAAAGGAAATCTGCACTACAATGAAGTCTCACTTCCCCCCGGTCAAAAGGGCCATCTGAAAAAAGTGTAAAATCCAGAAAGGCAGGACAGGCCATGGAGAACTGGGAGCCTTGTTATGCTGATGGGCGGGATGTAAATTGCCAACAGCCACTCGGGAGAAGTGTATGGTGTTTCCTGAAACATCTAAAAAACAAAGCAACAGAGCCTAGGGCACTTCCACTTATGGTCCTATAGCTTAGGGAAATTAAAATCAAAAAGACACAGCCACCCCAAAGGTTGGGACGGCTCTGTTTACAAGAACCTGGTTTACGGTACAAGTTCAATATCGCAGAAAGTGAAAAATGGATAAAGAAGTTGTGGTACTTACGTACAATGCAGTATCACTCAGCAATGAAATCTATGTCATCAGGCCCGTAGCAGCATAATGAGTGGATTCAGGTACGATGATTCTAACTGAAATAAGTCACACAGAAAAAGAAACATCATAAGATATCACTAATACACGGAATGTAACCTTGGCTACACAGGAACTGAATTACAAAACAGAACAGGGTCTCAAATTTAGAAAACCAACTTATGCTTGCTTAAGGGGAAAGGTGAGTTGGGGTGCTGCATAAAACCAGAGATTGAAATGAGCACAGATAAAGTTCCTTAAGCCAAATATGGAATAGACAAGAGCTACTCCTTGCTCAACGAAATGGACTCAACACCCCATATTAAATGCCTAAGAGTGTACCTGACTAGGAAGTATCTTAAAACCTATGGATTGCTATGTCTCTGAAAGAGAATCAAGTGTGTGTACAGGGGCATAAACGCAGCAGTGATAGGATTGGAGAGGTTCGGTGAGCAAATGAAGACCCTTTGAAGTCATATTGCATGGTACCCATTCCACGGGTCTCAACTCTCCAGGTTTAAGGTATTCTTCCTTCAGCTAAAACATGCATGTGGAACCCAGAGTATGATCAACCGTGTGATCGGGAGACGTGTTCCAATATGTCTCAGTTTTCGTCCCCTGGTACTCGGGTGCAACATTCCAGACGCTTTACTAACACTCTCCCGACTTGGAGAGTCAGTGCCTTTAACCTCCTGTTTGGCCCAGTTTGCAATTCCTGCGGAAGATGAACAGGAATAGGGAGAACCAATGACAGACTAGCTGGAGGTGTCTGGACGGGCAAATTTAACTCTCATTTCCCACCAGGAAGAGGAATTAACCAAAGGCTCAGCGTGCCGTGCCGGAACCAGATTAGGGCCTGAAGCCATCCTGCGGGGTTGCGGCCAGCTCACGAGAAAGCGAGTTGAAGAAAGGAGCTCAGGGGCACTGTAATTCACAAACCTGCAGAGTTATAAATGACAGCTATCGTCCAAAAATATACTGAAGTAAGGCTGCCAAGAGGACTTGAAAGCGGGGCAGAATTGCAGGAAACCGATTTCAGGAGGTAGACTGGAATTGCATTTAAAGCATAGGAAAAGAGGCAGAACGTCCACAATGATGCACTTGGCCAAAAAGGGCGTATGCGTTTTTTCCTGAATATATTCAGGAAAAAACGCATACGCCCTTTTTGGCCAACCAAGCAAGCTTGCAAAGGAAATCTGCACTACAATGAAGTCTCACTTCCCCCCGGTCAAAAGGGCCATCTGAAAAAAGTGTAAAATCCAGAAAGGCAGGACAGGCCATGGAGAACTGGGAGCCTTGTTATGCTGATGGGCGGGATGTAAATTGCCAACAGCCACTCGGGAGAAGTGTATGGTGTTTCCTGAAACAGCTAAAAAACAAAGCAACAGAGCCTAGGGCACTTCCACTTATGGTCCTATAGCTTAGGGAAATTAAAATCAAAAGACACAGCCACCCCAAAGGTTGGGACGGCTCTGTTTACAAGAACCTGGTTTACGGTACAAGTTCAATATCGCAGAAAGTGAAAAATGGATAAAGAAGTTGTGGTACTTACGTACAATGCAGTATCACTCAGCAATGAAATCTATGTCATCAGGCCCGTAGCAGCATAATGAGTGGATTCAGGTACGATGATTCTAACTGAAATAAGTCACACAGGAAAAGAAACATCATAAGATATCACTAATACACGGAATGTAAACTTGGCTACACAGGAACTGAATTACAAAACAGAACAGGGTCTCAAATTTAGAAACCCAACTTATGCTTGCTTAAGGGGAAAGGTGAGTTGGGGTGCTGCATAAAACCAGAGATTGAAATGAGCACAGATAAAGTTCCTTAAGCCAAATATGGAATAGACAAGAGCTACTCCTTGCTCAACGAAATGGACTCAACACCCCATATTAAATGCCTAAGAGTGTACCTGACTAGGAAGTATCTTAAAACCTATGGATTGCTATGTCTCTGAAAGAGAATCAAGTGTGTGTACAGGGGCATAAACGCAGCAGTGATAGGATTGGAGAGGTTCGGTGAGCAAATGAAGACCCTTTGAAGTCATATTGCATGGTACCCATTCCACGGGTCTCAACTCTCCAGGTTTAAGGGATTCTTCCTTCAGCTAAAACATGCATGTGGAACCCAGAGTATGATCAACCGTGTGATCGGGAGACGTGTTCCAATATGTCTCAGTTTTCGTCCCCTGGTACTCGGGTGCAACATTCCAGACGCTTTACTAACACTCTCCCGACTTGGAGAGTCAGTGCCTTTAACCTCCTGTTTGGCCCAGTTTGCAATTCCTGCGGAAGATGAACGGGAATAGGGAGAACCAATGACAGACTAGCTGGAGGTGTCTGGACGGGCAAATTTAACTCTCATTTCCCACCAGGAAGAGGAATTAACCAAAGGCTCAGCGTGCCGTGCCGGAACCAGATTAGGGCCTGAAGCCATCCTGCGGTGTTGCGGCCAGCTCACGAGAAAGCGAGTTGAAGAAAGGAGCTCAGGGGCACTGTAATTCACAAACCTGCAGAGTTATAAATGACAGCTATCGTCCAAAAATATACTGAAGTAAGGCTGCCAAGAGGACTTGAAAGCGGGGCAGAATTGCAGGAAACCGATTTCAGGAGGTAGACTGGAATTGCATTTAAAGCATAGGAAAAGAGGCAGAACGTCCACAATGATGCACTTGGCCAAAAAGGGCGTATGCGTTTTTTCCTGAATATATTCAGGAAAAAACGCATACGCCCTTTTTGGCCAACCAAGCAAGCTTGCAAAGGAAATCTGCACTACAATGAAGTCTCACTTCCCCCCGGTCAAAAGGGCCATCTGAAAAAAGTGTAAAATCCAGAAAGGCAGGACAGGCCATGGAGAACTGGGAGCCTTGTTATGCTGATGGGCGGGATGTAAATTGCCAACAGCCACTCGGGAGAAGTGTATGGTGTTTCCTGAAACATCTAAAAAACAAAGCAACAGAGCCTAGGGCACTTCCACTTATGGTCCTATAGCTTAGGGAAATTAAAATCAAAAGACACAGCCACCCCAAAGGTTGGGACGGCTCTGTTTACAAGAACCTGGTTTACGGTACAAGTTCAATATCGCAGAAAGTGAAAAATGGATAAAGAAGTTGTGGTACTTACGTACAATGCAATATCACTCAGCAATGAAATCTATGTCATCAGGCCCGTAGCAGCATAATGAGTGGATTCAGGTACGATGATTCTAACTGAAATAAGTCACACAGGAAAAGAAACATCATAAGATATCACTAATACACGGAATGTAAACTTGGCTACACAGGAACTGAATTACAAAACAGAACAGGGTCTCAAATTTAGAAACCCAACTTATGCTTGCTTAAGGGGAAAGGTGAGTTGGGGTGCTGCATAAAACCAGAGATTGAAATGAGCACAGATAAAGTTCCTTAAGCCAAATATGGAATAGACAAGAGCTACTCCTTGCTCAACGAAATGGACTCAACACCCCATATTAAATGCCTAAGAGTGTACCTGACTAGGAAGTATCTTAAAACCTATGGATTGCTATGTCTCTGAAAGAGAATCAAGTGTGTGTACAGGGGCATAAACGCAGCAGTGATAGGATTGGAGAGGTTCGGTGAGCAAATGAAGACCCTTTGAAGTCATATTGCATGGTACCCATTCCACGGGTCTCAACTCTCCAGGTTTAAGGGATTCTTCCTTCAGCTAAAACATGCATGTGGAACCCAGAGTATGATCAACCGTGTGATCGGGAGACGTGTTCCAATATGTCTCAGTTTTCGTCCCCTGGTACTCGTGTGCAACATTCCAGACGCTTTACTAACACTCTCCCGACTTGGAGAGTCAGTGCCTTTAACCTCCTGTTTGGCCCAGTTTGCAATTCCTGCGGAAGATGAACAGGAATAGGGAGAACCAATGACAGACTAGCTGGAGGTGTCTGGACGGGCAAATTTAACTCTCATTTCCCACCAGGAAGAGGAATTAACCAAAGGCTCAGCGTGCCGTGCCGGAACCAGATTAGGGCCTGAAGCCATCCTGCGGTGTTGCGGCCAGCTCACGAGAAAGCGAGTTGAAGAAAGGAGCCCAGGGGCACTGTAATTCACAAACCTGCAGAGTTATAAATGACAGCTATCGTCCAAAAATATACTGAAGTAAGGCTGCCAAGAGGACTTGAAAGCGGGGCAGAATTGCAGGAAACCGATTTCAGGAGGTAGACTGGAATTGCATTTAAAGCATAGGAAAAGAGGCAGAACGTCCACAATGATGCACTTGGCCAAAAAGGGCGTATGCGTTTTTTCCTGAATATATTCAGGAAAAAACGCATACGCCCTTTTTGGCCAACCAAGCAAGCTTGCAAAGGAAATCTGCACTACAATGAAGTCTCACTTCCCCCCGGTCAAAAGGGCCATCTGAAAAAAGTGTGAAATCCAGAAAGGCAGGACAGGCCATGGAGAACTGGGAGCCTTGTTATGCTGATGGGCGGGATGTCAATTGCCAACAGCCAATCGGGAGAAGTGTATGGTGTTTCCTGAAACAGCTAAAAAACAAAGCAACAGAGCCTAGGGCACTTCCACTTATGGTCCTATAGCTTAGGGAAATTAAAATCAAAAGACACAGCCACCCCAAAGGTTGGGACGGCTCTGTTTACAAGAACCTGGTTTACGGTACAAGTTCAATATCACAGAAAGTGAAAAATGGATAAAGAAGTTGTGGTACTTACGTACAATGCAGTATCACTCAGCAATGAAATCTATGTCATCAGGCCCGTAGCAGCATAATGAGTGGATTCAGGTACGATGATTCTAACTGAAATAAGTCACACAGGAAAAGAAACATCATAAGATATCACTAATACACGGAATGTAAACTTGGCTACACAGGAACTGAATTACAAAACAGAACAGGGTCTCAAATTTAGAAAACCAACTTATGCTTGCTTAAGGGGAAAGGTGAGTTGGGGTGCTGCATAAAACCAGAGATTGAAATGAGCACAGATAAAGTTCCTTAAGCCAAATATGGAATAGACAAGAGCTACTCCTTGCTCAACGAAATGGACTCAACACCCCATATTAAATGCCTAAGAGTGTACCTGACTAGGAAGTATCTTAAAACCTATGGATTGCTATGTCTCTGAAAGAGAATCAAGTGTGTGTACAGGGGCATAAACGCAGCAGTGATAGGATTGGAGAGGTTCGGTGAGCAAATGAAGACCCTTTGAAGTCATATTGCATGGTACCCATTCCACGGGTCTCAACTCTCCAGGTTTAAGGGATTCTTCCTTCAGCTAAAACATGCATGTGGAACCCAGAGTATGATCAACCGTGTGATCGGGAGACGTGTTCCAATATGTCTCAGTTTTCGTCCCCTGGTACTCGGGTGCAACATTCCAGACGCTTTACTAACACTCTCCCGACTTGGAGAGTCAGTGCCTTTAACCTCCTGTTTGGCCCAGTGTGCAATTCCTGCGGAAGATGAACAGGAATAGGGAGAACCAATGACAGACCAGCTGGAGGTGTCTGGACGGGCAAATTTAACTCTCATTTCCCACCAGGAAGAGGAATTAACCAAAGGCTCAGCGTGCCGTGCCGGAACCAGATTAGGGCCTGAAGCCATCCTGCGGGGTTGCGGCCAGCTCACGAGAAAGCGAGTTGAAGAAAGTAGCTCAGGGGCACTGTAATTCACAAACCTGCAGAGTTATAAATGACAGCTATCGTCCAAAAATATACTGAAGTAAGGCTGCCAAGAGGACTTGAAAGCGGGGCAGAATTGCAGGAAACCGATTTCAGGAGGTAGACTGGAATTGCATTTAAAGCATAGGAAAAGAGGCAGAACGTCCACAATGATGCACTTGGCCAAAAAGGGCGTATGCGTTTTTTCCTGAATATATTCAGGAAAAAACGCATACGCCCTTTTTGGCCAACCAAGCAAGCTTGCAAAGGAAATCTGCACTACAATGAAGTCTCACTTCCCCCCGGTCAAAAGGGCCATCTGCAAAAAGTGTAAAATCCAGAAAGGCAGGACAGGCCATGGAGAACTGGGAGCCTTGTTATGCTGATGGGCGGGATGTAAATTGCCAACAGCCACTCCGGAGAAGTGTATGGTGTTTCCTGAAACAGCTAAAAAACAAAGCAACAGAGCCTAGGGCACTTCCACTTATGGTCCTATAGCTTAGGGAAATTAAAATCAAAAGACACAGCCACCCCAAAGGTTGGGACGGCTCTGTTTACAAGAACCTGGTTTACGGTACAAGTTCAATATCGCAGAAAGTGAAAAATGGATAAAGAAGTTGTGGTACTTACGTACAATGCAATATCACTCAGCAATGAAATCTATGTCATCAGGCCCGTAGCAGCATAATGAGTGGATTCAGGTACGATGATTCTAACTGAAATAAGTCACACAGGAAAAGAAACATCATAAGATATCACTAATACACGGAATGTAAACTTGGCTACACAGGAACTGAATTACAAAACAGAACAGGGTCTCAAATTTAGAAAACCAACTTATGCTTGCTTAAGGGGAAAGGTGAGTTGGGGTGCTGCATAAAACCAGAGATTGAAATGAGCACAGATAAAGTTCCTTAAGCCAAATATGGAATAGACAAGAGCTACTCCTTGCTCAACGAAATGGACTCAACTCCCCATATTAAATGCCTAAGAGTGTACCTGACTAGGAAGTATCTTAAAACCTATGGATTGCTATGTCTCTGAAAGAGAATCAAGTGTGTGTACAGGGGCATAAACGCAGCAGTGATAGGATTGGAGAGGTTCGGTGAGCAAATGAAGACCCTTTGAAGTCATATTGCATGGTACCCATTCCACGGGTCTCAACTCTCCAGGTTTAAGGGATTCTTCCTTCAGCTAAAACATGCATGTGGAACCCAGAGTATGATCAACCGTGTGATCGGGAGACGTGTTCCAATATGTGTCAGTTTTCGTCCCCTGGTACTCGGGTGCAACATTCCAGACGCTTTACTAACACTCTCCCGACTTGGAGAGTCAGTGCCTTTAACCTCCTGTTTGGCCCAGTGTGCAATTCCTGCGGAAGATGAACAGGAATAGGGAGAACCAATGACAGACCAGCTGGAGGTGTCTGGACGGGCAAATTTAACTCTCATTTCCCACCAGGAAGAGGAATTAACCAAAGGCTCAGCGTGCCGTGCCGGAACCAGATTAGGGCCTGAAGCCATCCTGCGGGGTTGCGGCCAGCTCACGAGAAAGCGAGTTGAAGAAAGTAGCTCAGGGGCACTGTAATTCACAAACCTGCAGAGTTATAAATGACAGCTATCGTCCAAAAATATACTGAAGTAAGGCTGCCAAGAGGACTTGAAAGCGGGGCAGAATTGCAGGAAACCGATTTCAGGAGGTAGACTGGAATTGCATTTAAAGCATAGGAAAAGAGGCAGAACGTCCACAATGATGCACTTGGCCAAAAAGGGCGTATGCGTTTTTTCCTGAATATATTCAGGAAAAAACGCATACGCCCTTTTTGGCCAACCAAGCAAGCTTGCAAAGGAAATCTGCACTACAATGAAGTCTCACTTCCCCCCGGTCAAAAGGGCCATCTGCAAAAAGTGTAAAATCCAGAAAGGCAGGACAGGCCATGGAGAACTGGGAGCCTTGTTATGCTGATGGGCGGGATGTAAATTGCCAACAGCCACTCCGGAGAAGTGTATGGTGTTTCCTGAAACAGCTAAAAAACAAAGCAACAGAGCCTAGGGCACTTCCACTTATGGTCCTATAGCTTAGGGAAATTAAAATCAAAAAGACACAGCCACCCCAAAGGTTGGGACGGCTCTGTTTACAAGAACCTGGTTTACGGTACAAGTTCAGTATCGCAGAAAGTGAAAAATGGATAAAGAAGTTGTGGTACTTACGTACAATGCAATATCACTCAGCAATGAAATCTATGTCATCAGGCCCGTAGCAGCATAATGAGTGGATTCAGGTACGATGATTCTAACTGAAATAAGTCACACAGGAAAAGAAACATCATAAGATATCACTAATACACGGAATGTAAACTTGGCTACACAGGAACTGAATTACAAAACAGAACAGGGTCTCAAATTTAGAAAACCAACTTATGCTTGCTTAAGGGGAAAGGTGAGTTGGGGTGCTGCATAAAACCAGAGATTGAAATGAGCACAGATAAAGTTCCTTAAGCCAAATATGGAATAGACAAGAGCTACTCCTTGCTCAACGAAATGGACTCAACACCCCATATTAAATGCCTAAGAGTGTACCTGACTAGGAAGTATCTTAAAACCTATGGATTGCTATGTCTCTGAAAGAGAATCAAGTGTGTGTACAGGGGCATAAACGCAGCAGTGATAGGATTGGAGAGGTTCGGTGAGCAAATGAAGACCCTTTGAAGTCATATTGCATGGTACCCATTCCACGGGTCTCAACTCTCCAGGTTTAAGGGATTCTTCCTTCAGCTAAAACATGCATGTGGAACCCAGAGTATGATCAACCGTGTGATCGGGAGACGTGTTCCAATATGTCTCAGTTTTCGTCCCCTGGTACTCGGGTGCAACATTCCAGACGCTTTACTAACACTCTCCCGACTTGGAGAGTCAGTGCCTTTAACCTCCTGTTTGGCCCAGTTTGCAATTCCTGCGGAAGATGAACAGGAATAGGGAGAACCAATGACAGACTAGCTGGAGGTGTCTGGACGGGCAAATTTAACTCTCATTTCCCACCAGGAAGAGGAATTAACCAAAGGCTCAGCGTGCCGTGCCGGAACCAGATTAGGGCCTGAAGCCATCCTGCGGGGTTGCGGCCAGCTCACGAGAAAGCGAGTTGAAGAAAGGAGCTCAGGGGCACTGTAATTCACACACCTGTAGAGTTATAAATGACAGCTATCGTCCAAAAATATACTGAAGTAAGGCTGCCAAGAGGACTTGAAAGCGGGGCAGAATTGCAGGAAACCGATTTCAGGAGGTAGACTGGAATTGCATTGAAAGCATAGGAAAAGAGGCAGAACGTCCACAATGATGCACTTGGCCAAAAAGGGCGTATGCGTTTTTTCCTGAATATATTCAGGAAAAAACGCATACGCCCTTTTTGGCCAACCAAGCAAGCTTGCAAAGGAAATCTGCACTACAATGAAGTCTCACTTCCCCCCGGTCAAAAGGGCCATCTGCAAAAAGTGTAAAATCCAGAAAGGCAGGACAGGCCATGGAGAACTGGGAGCCTTGTTATGCTGATGGGCGGGATGTAAATTGCCAACAGCCACTCCGGAGAAGTGTATGGTGTTTCCTGAAACAGCTAAAAAACAAAGCAACAGAGCCTAGGGCACTTCCACTTATGGTCCTATAGCTTAGGGAAATTAAAATCAAAAAGACACAGCCACCCCAAAGGTTGGGACGGCTCTGTTTACAAGAACCTGGTTTACGGTACAAGTTCAATATCGCAGAAAGTGAAAAATGGATAAAGAAGTTGTGGTACTTACGTACAATGCAATATCACTCAGCAATGAAATCTATGTCATCAGGCCCGTAGCAGCATAATGAGTGGATTCAGGTACGATGATTCTAACTGAAATAAGTCACACAGGAAAAGAAACATCATAAGATATCACTAATACACGGAATGTAACCTTGGCTACACAGGAACTGAATTACAAAACAGAACAGGGTCTCAAATTTAGAAAACCAACTTATGCTTGCTTAAGGGGAAAGGTGAGTTGGGGTGCTGCATAAAACCAGAGATTGAAATGAGCACAGATAAAGTTCCTTAAGCCAAATATGGAATAGACAAGAGCTACTCCTTGCTCAACGAAATGGACTCAACACCCCATATTAAATGCCTAAGAGTGTACCTGACTAGGAAGTATCTTAAAACCTATGGATTGCTATGTCTCCGAAAGAGAATCAAGCGTGTGTACAGGGGCATAAATACAGCAGTGATAGGATTGGAGAGGTTCGGTGAGCAAATGAAGACCCTTTGAAGTCATATTGCATGGTACCCATTCCACGGGTCTCAACTCTCCAGGTTTAAGGTATTCTTCCTTCAGCTAAAACATGCATGTGGAACCCAGAGTATGATCAACCGTGTGATCGGGAGACGTGTTCCAATATGTCTCAGTTTTCGTCCCCTGGTACTCGGGTGCAACATTCCAGACGCTTTACTAACACTCTCCCGACTTGGAGAGTCAGTGCCTTTAAACTCCTGTTTGGCCCAGTTTGCAATTTCTGCGGAAGATGAACAGGAATAGGGAGAACCAATGAGAGACTAGCTGGAGGTGTCTGGACGGGCAAATTTAACTCTCATTTCCCACCAGGAAGAGGAATTAACCAAAGGCTCAGCGTGCCGTGCCGGAACCAGATTAGGGCCTGAAGCCATCCTGCGGTGTTGCGGCCAGCTCACGAGAAAGCGAGTTGAAGAAAGGAGCTCAGGGGCACTGTAATTCACAAACCTGCAGAGTTATAAATGACAGCTATCGTCCAAAAATATACTGAAGTAAGGCTGCCAAGAGGACTTGAAAGCGGGGCAGAATTGCAGGAAACCGATTTCAGGAGGTAGACTGGAATTGCATTGAAAGCATAGGAAAAGAGGCAGAACGTCCACAATGATGCACTTGGCCAAAAAGGGCGTATGCGTTTTTTCCTAAATATATTCAGGAAAAAACGCATACGCCCTTTTTGGCCAACCAAGCAAGCTTGCAAAGGAAATCTGCACTACAATGAAGTCTCACTTCCCCCCGGTCAAAAGGGCCATCTGAAAAAAGTGTGAAATCCAGAAAGGCAGGACAGGCCATGGAGAACTGGGAGCCTTGTTATGCTGATGGGCGGGATGTCAATTGCCAACAGCCACTCGGGAGAAGTGTATGGTGTTTCCTGAAACATCTAAAAAACAAAGCAACAGAGCCTAGGGCACTTCCACTTATGGTCCTATAGCTTAGGGAAATTAAAATCAAAAGACACAGCCACCCCAAAGGTTGGGACGGCTCTGTTTACAAGAACCTGGTTTACGGTACAAGTTCAATATCGCAGAAAGTGAAAAATGGATAAAGAAGTTGTGGTACTTACGTACAATGCAGTATCACTCAGCAATGAAATCTATGTCATCAGGCCCGTAGCAGCATAATGAGTGGATTCAGGTACGATGATTCTAACTGAAATAAGTCACACAGGAAAAGAAACATCATAAGATATCACTAATACACGGAATGTAACCTTGGCTACACAGGAACTGAATTACAAAACAGAACAGGGTCTCAAATTTAGAAAACCAACTTATGCTTGCTTAAGGGGAAAGGTGAGTTGGGGTGCTGCATAAAACCAGAGATTGAAATGAGCACAGATAAAGTTCCTTAAGCCAAATATGGAATAGACAAGAGCTACTCCTTGCTCAACGAAATGGACTCAACACCCCATATTAAATGCCTAAGAGTGTACCTGACTAGGAAGTATCTTAAAACCTATGGATTGCTATGTCTCCGAAAGAGAATCAAGCGTGTGTACAGGGGCATAAACGCAGCAGTGATAGGATTGGAGAAGTTCGGTGAGCAAATGAAGACCCTTTGAAGTCATATTGCATGGTACCCATTCCACGGGTCTCAACTCTCCAGGTTTAAGGTATTCTTCCTTCAGCTAAAACATGCATGTGGAACCCAGAGTATGATCAACCGTGTGATCGGGAGACGTGTTCCAATATGTCTCAGTTTTCGTCCCCTGGTACTCGGGTGCAACATTCCAGACGCTTTACTAACACTCTCCCGACTTGGAGAGTCAGTGCCTTTAACCTCCTGTTTGGCCCAGTGTGCAATTCCTGCGGAAGATGAACAGGAATAGGGAGAACCAATGACAGACCAGCTGGAGGTGTCTGGACGGGCAAATTGAACTCTCATTTCCCACCAGGAAGAGGAATTAACCAAAGGCTCAGCGTGCCGTGCCGGAACCAGATTAGGGCCTGAAGCCATCCTGCGGGGTTGCGGCCAGCTCACGAGAAAGCGAGTTGAAGAAAGTAGCTCAGGGGCACTGTAATTCACAAACCTGCAGAGTTATAAATGACAGCTATCGTCCAAAAATATACTGAAGTAAGGCTGCCAAGAGGACTTGAAAGCGGGGCAGAATTGCAGGAAACCGATTTCAGGAGGTAGACTGGAATTGCATTGAAAGCATAGGAAAAGAGGCAGAACGTCCACAATGATGCACTTGGCCAAAAAGGGCGTATGCGTTTTTTCCTGAATATATTCAGGAAAAAACGCATACGCCCTTTTTGGCCAACCAAGCAAGCTTGCAAAGGAAATCTGCACTACAATGAAGTCTCACTTCCCCCCGGTCAAAAGGGCCATCTGAAAAAAGTGTGAAATCCAGAAAGGCAGGACAGGCCATGGAGAACTGGGAGCCTTGTTATGCTGATGGGCGGGATGTCAATTGCCAACAGCCACTCGGGAGAAGTGTATGGTGTTTCCTGAAACATCTAAAAAACAAAGCAACAGAGCCTAGGGCACTTCCACTTATGGTCCTATAGCTTAGGGAAATTAAAATCAAAAGACACAGCCACCCCAAAGGTTGGGACGGCTCTGTTTACAAGAACCTGGTTTACGGTACAAGTTCAATATCGCAGAAAGTGAAAAATGGATAAAGAAGTTGTGGTACTTACGTACAATGCAGTATCACTCAGCAATGAAATCTATGTCATCAGGCCCGTAGCAGCATAATGAGTGGATTCAGGTACGATGATTCTAACTGAAATAAGTCACACAGAAAAAGAAACATCATAAGATATCACTAATACACGGAATGTAACCTTGGCTACACAGGAACTGAATTACAAAACAGAACAGGGTCTCAAATTTAGAAAACCAACTTATGCTTGCTTAAGGGGAAAGGTGAGTTGGGGTGCTGCATAAAACCAGAGATTGAAATGAGCACAGATAAAGTTCCTTAAGCCAAATATGGAATAGACAAGAGCTACTCCTTGCTCAACGAAATGGACTCAACACCCCATATTAAATGCCTAAGAGTGTACCTGACTAGGAAGTATCTTAAAACCTATGGATTGCTATGTCTCCGAAAGAGAATCAAGCGTGTGTACAGGGGCATAAACGCAGCAGTGATAGGATTGGAGAGGTTCGGTGAGCAAATGAAGACCCTTTGAAGTCATATTGCATGGTACCCATTCCACGGGTCTCAACTCTCCAGGTTTAAGGGATTCTTCCTTCAGCTAAAACATGCATGTGGAACCCAGAGTATGATCAACCGTGTGATCGGGAGACGTGTTCCAATATGTCTCAGTTTTCGTCCCCTGGTACTCGGGTGCAACATTCCAGACGCTTTACTAACACTCTCCCGACTTGGAGAGTCAGTGCCTTTAACCTCCTGTTTGGCCCAGTGTGCAATTCCTGCGGAAGATGAACAGGAATAGGGAGAACCAATGACAGACCAGCTGGAGGTGTCTGGACGGGCAAATTGAACTCTCATTTCCCACCAGGAAGAGGAATTAACCAAAGGCTCAGCGTGCCGTGCCGGAACCAGATTAGGGCCTGAAGCCATCCTGCGGGGTTGCGGCCAGCTCACGAGAAAGCGAGTTGAAGAAAGTAGCTCAGGGGCACTGTAATTCACAAACCTGCAGAGTTATAAATGACAGCTATCGTCCAAAAATATACTGAAGTAAGGCTGCCAAGAGGACTTGAAAGCGGGGCAGAATTGCAGGAAACCGATTTCAGGAGGTAGACTGGAATTGCATTTAAAGCATAGGAAAAGAGGCAGAACGTCCACAATGATGCACTTGGCCAAAAAGGGCGTATGCGTTTTTTCCTGAATATATTCAGGAAAAAACGCATACGCCCTTTTTGGCCAACCAAGCAAGCTTGCAAAGGAAATCTGCACTACAATGAAGTCTCACTTCCCCCCGGTCAAAAGGGCCATCTGAAAAAAGTGTAAAATCCAGAAAGGCAGGACAGGCCATGGAGAACTGGGAGCCTTGTTATGCTGATGGGCGGGATGTAAATTGCCAACAGCCACTCCGGAGAAGTGTATGGTGTTTCCTGAAACAGCTAAAAAACAAAGCAACAGAGCCTAGGGCACTTCCACTTATGGTCCTATAGCTTAGGGAAATTAAAATCAAAAAGACACAGCCACCCCAAAGGTTGGGACGGCTCTGTTTACAAGAACCTGGTTTACGGTACAAGTTCAATATCGCAGAAAGTGAAAAATGGATAAAGAAGTTGTGGTACTTACGTACAATGCAGTATCACTCAGCAATGAAATCTATGTCATCAGGCCCGTAGCAGCATAATGAGTGGATTCAGGTACGATGATTCTAACTGAAATAAGTCACACAGGAAAAGAAACATCATAAGATATCACTAATACACGGAATGTAAACTTGGCTACACAGGAACTGAATTACAAAACAGAACAGGGTCTCAAATTTAGAAAACCAACTTATGCTTGCTTAAGGGGAAAGGTGAGTTGGGGTGCTGCATAAAACCAGAGATTGAAATGAGCACAGATAAAGTTCCTTAAGCCAAATATGGAATAGACAAGAGCTACTCCTTGCTCAACGAAATGGACTCAACTCCCCATATTAAATGCCTAAGAGTGTACCTGACTAGGAAGTATCTTAAAACCTATGGATTGCTATGTCTCTGAAAGAGAATCAAGTGTGTGTACAGGGGCATAAACGCAGCAGTGATAGGATTGGAGAGGTTCGGTGAGCAAATGAAGACCCTTTGAAGTCATATTGCATGGTACCCATTCCACGGGTCTCAACTCTCCAGGTTTAAGGGATTCTTCCTTCAGCTAAAACATGCATGTGGAACCCAGAGTATGATCAACCGTGTGATCGGGAGACGTGTTCCAATATGTCTCAGTTTTCGTCCCCTGGTACTCGGGTGCAACATTCCAGACGCTTTACTAACACTCTCCCGACTTGGAGAGTCAGTGCCTTTAACCTCCTGTTTGGCCCAGTTTGCAATTTCTGCGGAAGATGAACAGGAATAGGGAGAACCAATGACAGACTAGCTGGAGGTGTCTGGACGGGCAAATTTAACTCTCATTTCCCACCAGGAAGAGGAATTAACCAAAGGCTCAGCGTGCCGTGCCGGAACCAGATTAGGGCCTGAAGCCATCCTGCGGTGTTGCGGCCAGCTCACGAGAAAGCGAGTTGAAGAAAGGAGCTCAGGGGCACTGTAATTCACAAACCTGCAGAGTTATAAATGACAGCTATCGTCCAAAAATATACTGAAGTAAGGCTGCCAAGAGGACTTGAAAGCGGGGCAGAATTGCAGGAAACCGATTTCAGGAGGTAGACTGGAATTGCATTTAAAGCATAGGAAAAGAGGCAGAACGTCCACAATGATGCACTTGGCCAAAAAGGGCGTATGCGTTTTTTCCTGAATATATTCAGGAAAAAACGCATACGCCCTTTTTGGCCAACCAAGCAAGCTTGCAAAGGAAATCTGCACTACAATGAAGTCTCACTTCCCCCCGGTCAAAAGGGCCATCTGAAAAAAGTGTAAAATCCAGAAAGGCAGGACAGGCCATGGAGAACTGGGAGCCTTGTTATGCTGATGGGCGGGATGTAAATTGCCAACAGCCACTCGGGAGAAGTGTATGGTGTTTCCTGAAACATCTAAAAAACAAAGCAACAGAGCCTAGGGCACTTCCACTTATGGTCCTATAGCTTAGGGAAATTAAAATCAAAAGACACAGCCACCCCAAAGGTTGGGACGGCTCTGTTTACAAGAACCTGGTTTACGGTACAAGTTCAATATCGCAGAAAGTGAAAAATGGATAAAGAAGTTGTGGTACTTACGTACAATGCAATATCACTCAGCAATGAAATCTATGTCATCAGGCCCGTAGCAGCATAATGAGTGGATTCAGGTACGATGATTCTAACTGAAATAAGTCACACAGGAAAAGAAACATCATAAGATATCACTAATACACGGAATGTAAACTTGGCTACACAGGAACTGAATTACAAAACAGAACAGGGTCTCAAATTTAGAAAACCAACTTATGCTTGCTTAAGGGGAAAGGTGAGTTGGGGTGCTGCATAAAACCAGAGATTGAAATGAGCACAGATAAAGTTCCTTAAGCCAAATATGGAATAGACAAGAGCTACTCCTTGCTCAACGAAATGGACTCAACTCCCCATATTAAATGCCTAAGAGTGTACCTGACTAGGAAGTATCTTAAAACCTATGGATTGCTATGTCTCTGAAAGAGAATCAAGTGTGTGTACAGGGGCATAAACGCAGCAGTGATAGGATTGGAGAGGTTCGGTGAGCAAATGAAGACCCTTTGAAGTCATATTGCATGGTACCCATTCCACGGGTCTCAACTCTCCAGGTTTAAGGGATTCTTCCTTCAGCTAAAACATGCATGTGGAACCCAGAGTATGATCAACCGTGTGATCGGGAGACGTGTTCCAATATGTGTCAGTTTTCGTCCCCTGGTACTCGGGTGCAACATTCCAGACGCTTTACTAACACTCTCCCGACTTGGAGAGTCAGTGCCTTTAACCTCCTGTTTGGCCCAGTGTGCAATTCCTGCGGAAGATGAACAGGAATAGGGAGAACCAATGACAGACCAGCTGGAGGTGTCTGGACGGGCAAATTTAACTCTCATTTCCCACCAGGAAGAGGAATTAACCAAAGGCTCAGCGTGCCGTGCCGGAACCAGATTAGGGCCTGAAGCCATCCTGCGGGGTTGCGGCCAGCTCACGAGAAAGCGAGTTGAAGAAAGTAGCTCAGGGGCACTGTAATTCACAAACCTGCAGAGTTATAAATGACAGCTATCGTCCAAAAATATACTGAAGTAAGGCTGCCAAGAGGACTTGAAAGCGGGGCAGAATTGCAGGAAACCGATTTCAGGAGGTAGACTGGAATTGCATTTAAAGCATAGGAAAAGAGGCAGAACGTCCACAATGATGCACTTGGCCAAAAAGGGCGTATGCGTTTTTTCCTGAATATATTCAGGAAAAAACGCATACGCCCTTTTTGGCCAACCAAGCAAGCTTGCAAAGGAAATCTGCACTACAATGAAGTCTCACTTCCCCCCGGTCAAAAGGGCCATCTGCAAAAAGTGTAAAATCCAGAAAGGCAGGACAGGCCATGGAGAACTGGGAGCCTTGTTATGCTGATGGGCGGGATGTAAATTGCCAACAGCCACTCCGGAGAAGTGTATGGTGTTTCCTGAAACAGCTAAAAAACAAAGCAACAGAGCCTAGGGCACTTCCACTTATGGTCCTATAGCTTAGGGAAATTAAAATCAAAAAGACACAGCCACCCCAAAGGTTGGGACGGCTCTGTTTACAAGAACCTGGTTTACGGTACAAGTTCAGTATCGCAGAAAGTGAAAAATGGATAAAGAAGTTGTGGTACTTACGTACAATGCAATATCACTCAGCAATGAAATCTATGTCATCAGGCCCGTAGCAGCATAATGAGTGGATTCAGGTACGATGATTCTAACTGAAATAAGTCACACAGGAAAAGAAACATCATAAGATATCACTAATACACGGAATGTAAACTTGGCTACACAGGAACTGAATTACAAAACAGAACAGGGTCTCAAATTTAGAAAACCAACTTATGCTTGCTTAAGGGGAAAGGTGAGTTGGGGTGCTGCATAAAACCAGAGATTGAAATGAGCACAGATAAAGTTCCTTAAGCCAAATATGGAATAGACAAGAGCTACTCCTTGCTCAACGAAATGGACTCAACTCCCCATATTAAATGCCTAAGAGTGTACCTGACTAGGAAGTATCTTAAAACCTATGGATTGCTATGTCTCTGAAAGAGAATCAAGTGTGTGTACAGGGGCATAAACGCAGCAGTGATAGGATTGGAGAGGTTCGGTGAGCAAATGAAGACCCTTTGAAGTCATATTGCATGGTACCCATTCCACGGGTCTCAACTCTCCAGGTTTAAGGGATTCTTCCTTCAGCTAAAACATGCATGTGGAACCCAGAGTATGATCAACCGTGTGATCGGGAGACGTGTTCCAATATGTCTCAGTTTTCGTCCCCTGGTACTCGGGTGCAACATTCCAGACGCTTTACTAACACTCTCCCGACTTGGAGAGTCAGTGCCTTTAACCTCCTGTTTGGCCAAGTTTGCAATTTCTGCGGAAGATGAACAGGAATAGGGAGAACCAATGACAGACTAGCTGGAGGTGTCTGGACGGGCAAATTTAACTCTCATTTCCCACCAGGAAGAGGAATTAACCAAAGGCTCAGCGTGCCGTGCCGGAACCAGATTAGGGCCTGAAGCCATCCTGCGGTGTTGCGGCCAGCTCACGAGAAAGCGAGTTGAAGAAAGGAGCTCAGGGGCACTGTAATTCACAAACCTGCAGAGTTATAAATGACAGCTATCGTCCAAAAATATACTGAAGTAAGGCTGCCAAGAGGACTTGAAAGCGGGGCAGAATTGCAGGAAACCGATTTCAGGAGGTAGACTGGAATTGCATTTAAAGCATAGGAAAAGAGGCAGAACGTCCACAATGATGCACTTGGCCAAAAAGGGCGTATGCGTTTTTTCCTGAATATATTCAGGAAAAAACGCATACGCCCTTTTTGGCCAACCAAGCAAGCTTGCAAAGGAAATCTGCACTACAATGAAGTCTCACTTCCCCCCGGTCAAAAGGGCCATCTGAAAAAAGTGTAAAATCCAGAAAGGCAGGACAGGCCATGGAGAACTGGGAGCCTTGTTATGCTGATGGGCGGGATGTAAATTGCCAACAGCCACTCGGGAGAAGTGTATGGTGTTTCCTGAAACATCTAAAAAACAAAGCAACAGAGCCTAGGGCACTTCCACTTATGGTCCTATAGCTTAGGGAAATTAAAATCAAAAGACACAGCCACCCCAAAGGTTGGGACGGCTCTGTTTACAAGAACCTGGTTTACGGTACAAGTTCAATATCGCAGAAAGTGAAAAATGGATAAAGAAGTTGTGGTACTTACGTACAATGCAATATCACTCAGCAATGAAATCTATGTCATCAGGCCCGTAGCAGCATAATGAGTGGATTCAGGTACGATGATTCTAACTGAAATAAGTCACACAGGAAAAGAAACATCATAAGATATCACTAATACACGGAATGTAAACTTGGCTACACAGGAACTGAATTACAAAACAGAACAGGGTCTCAAATTTAGAAAACCAACTTATGCTTGCTTAAGGGGAAAGGTGAGTTGGGGTGCTGCATAAAACCAGAGATTGAAATGAGCACAGATAAAGTTCCTTAAGCCAAATATGGAATAGACAAGAGCTACTCCTTGCTCAACGAAATGGACTCAACACCCCATATTAAATGCCTAAGAGTGTACCTGACTAGGAAGTATCTTAAAACCTATGGATTGCTATGTCTCTGAAAGAGAATCAAGTGTGTGTACAGGGGCATAAACGCAGCAGTGATAGGATTGGAGAGGTTCGGTGAGCAAATGAAGACCCTTTGAAGTCATATTGCATGGTACCCATTCCACGGGTCTCAACTCTCCAGGTTTAAGGGATTCTTCCTTCAGCTAAAACATGCATGTGGAACCCAGAGTATGATCAACCGTGTGATCGGGAGACGTGTTCCAATATGTCTCAGTTTTCGTCCCCTGGTACTCGGGTGCAACATTCCAGACGCTTTACTAACACTCTCCCGACTTGGAGAGTCAGTGCCTTTAACCTCCTGTTTGGCCCAGTTTGCAATTCCTGCGGAAGATGAACAGGAATAGGGAGAACCAATGACAGACTAGCTGGAGGTGTCTGGACGGGCAAATTTAACTCTCATTTCCCACCAGGAAGAGGAATTAACCAAAGGCTCAGCGTGCCGTGCCGGAACCAGATTAGGGCCTGAAGCCATCCTGCGGGGTTGCGGCCAGCTCACGAGAAAGCGAGTTGAAGAAAGGAGCTCAGGGGCACTGTAATTCACACACCTGTAGAGTTATAAATGACAGCTATCGTCCAAAAATATACTGAAGTAAGGCTGCCAAGAGGACTTGAAAGCGGGGCAGAATTGCAGGAAACCGATTTCAGGAGGTAGACTGGAATTGCATTGAAAGCATAGGAAAAGAGGCAGAACGTCCACAATGATGCACTTGGCCAAAAAGGGCGTATGCGTTTTTTCCTGAATATATTCAGGAAAAAACGCATACGCCCTTTTTGGCCAACCAAGCAAGCTTGCAAAGGAAATCTGCACTACAATGAAGTCTCACTTCCCCCCGGTCAAAAGGGCCATCTGCAAAAAGTGTAAAATCCAGAAAGGCAGGACAGGCCATGGAGAACTGGGAGCCTTGTTATGCTGATGGGCGGGATGTAAATTGCCAACAGCCACTCCGGAGAAGTGTATGGTGTTTCCTGAAACAGCTAAAAAACAAAGCAACAGAGCCTAGGGCACTTCCACTTATGGTCCTATAGCTTAGGGAAATTAAAATCAAAAAGACACAGCCACCCCAAAGGTTGGGACGGCTCTGTTTACAAGAACCTGGTTTACGGTACAAGTTCAATATCGCAGAAACTGAAAAATGGATAAAGAAGTTGTGGTACTTACGTACAATGCAGTATCACTCAGCAATGAAATCTATGTCATCAGGCCCGTAGCAGCATAATGAGTGGATTCAGGTACGATGATTCTAACTGAAATAAGTCACACAGGAAAAGAAACATCATAAGATATCACTAATACACGGAATGTAACCTTGGCTACACAGGAACTGAATTACAAAACAGAACAGGGTCTCAAATTTAGAAACCCAACTTATGCTTGCTTAAGGGGAAAGGTGAGTTGGGGTGCTGCATAAAACCAGAGATTGAAATGAGCACAGATAAAGTTCCTTAAGCCAAATATGGAATAGACAAGAGCTACTCCTTGCTCAACGAAATGGACTCAACACCCCATATTAAATGCCTAAGAGTGTACCTGACTAGGAAGTATCTTAAAACCTATGGATTGCTATGTCTCCGAAAGAGAATCAAGCGTGTGTACAGGGGCATAAATACAGCAGTGATAGGATTGGAGAGGTTCGGTGAGCAAATGAAGACCCTTTGAAGTCATATTGCATGGTACCCATTCCACGGGTCTCAACTCTCCAGGTTTAAGGTATTCTTCCTTCAGCTAAAACATGCATGTGGAACCCAGAGTATGATCAACCGTGTGATCGGGAGACGTGTTCCAATATGTCTCAGTTTTCGTCCCCTGGTACTCGGGTGCAACATTCCAGACGCTTTACTAACACTCTCCCGACTTGGAGAGTCAGTGCCTTTAAACTCCTGTTTGGCCCAGTTTGCAATTTCTGCGGAAGATGAACAGGAATAGGGAGAACCAATGAGAGACTAGCTGGAGGTGTCTGGACGGGCAAATTTAACTCTCATTTCCCACCAGGAAGAGGAATTAACCAAAGGCTCAGCGTGCCGTGCCGGAACCAGATTAGGGCCTGAAGCCATCCTGCGGTGTTGCGGCCAGCTCACGAGAAAGCGAGTTGAAGAAAGGAGCTCAGGGGCACTGTAATTCACAAACCTGCAGAGTTATAAATGACAGCTATCGTCCAAAAATATACTGAAGTAAGGCTGCCAAGAGGACTTGAAAGCGGGGCAGAATTGCAGGAAACCGATTTCAGGAGGTAGACTGGAATTGCATTGAAAGCATAGGAAAAGAGGCAGAACGTCCACAATGATGCACTTGGCCAAAAAGGGCGTATGCGTTTTTTCCTGAATATATTCAGGAAAAAACGCATACGCCCTTTTTGGCCAACCAAGCAAGCTTGCAAAGGAAATCTGCACTACAATGAAGTCTCACTTCCCCCCGGTCAAAAGGGCCATCTGAAAAAAGTGTAAAATCCAGAAAGGCAGGACAGGCCATGGAGAACTGGGAGCCTTGTTATGCTGATGGGCGGGATGTAAATTGCCAACAGCCAATCGGGAGAAGTGTATGGTGTTTCCTGAAACAGCTAAAAAACAAAGCAACAGAGCCTAGGGCACTTCCACTTATGGTCCTATAGCTTAGGGAAATTAAAATCAAAAGACACAGCCACCCCAAAGGTTGGGACGGCTCTGTTTACAAGAACCTGGTTTACGGTACAAGTTCAATATCACAGAAAGTGAAAAATGGATAAAGAAGTTGTGGTACTTACGTACAATGCAGTATCACTCAGCAATGAAATCTATGTCATCAGGCCCGTAGCAGCATAATGAGTGGATTCAGGTACGATGATTCTAACTGAAATAAGTCACACAGGAAAAGAAACATCATAAGATATCACTAATACACGGAATGTAAACTTGGCTACACAGGAACTGAATTACAAAACAGAACAGGGTCTCAAATTTAGAAACCCAACTTATGCTTGCTTAAGGGGAAAGGTGAGTTGGGGTGCTGCATAAAACCAGAGATTGAAATGAGCACAGATAAAGTTCCTTAAGCCAAATATGGAATAGACAAGAGCTACTCCTTGCTCAACGAAATGGACTCAACACCCCATATTAAATGCCTAAGAGTGTACCTGACTAGGAAGTATCTTAAAACCTATGGATTGCTATGTCTCTGAAAGAGAATCAAGTGTGTGTACAGGGGCATAAACGCAGCAGTGATAGGATTGGAGAGGTTCGGTGAGCAAATGAAGACCCTTTGAAGTCATATTGCATGGTACCCATTCCACGGGTCTCAACTCTCCAGGTTTAAGGGATTCTTCCTTCAGCTAAAACATGCATGTGGAACCCAGAGTATGATCAACCGTGTGATCGGGAGACGTGTTCCAATATGTCTCAGTTTTCGTCCCCTGGTACTCGGGTGCAACATTCCAGACGCTTTACTAACACTCTCCCGACTTGGAGAGTCAGTGCCTTTAACCTCCTGTTTGGCCCAGTTTGCAATTCCTGCGGAAGATGAACAGGAATAGGGAGAACCAATGACAGACCAGCTGGAGGTGTCTGGACGGGCAAATTTAACTCTCATTTCCCACCAGGAAGAGGAATTAACCAAAGGCTCAGCGTGCCGTGCCGGAACCAGATTAGGGCCTGAAGCCATCCTGCGGGGTTGCGGCCAGCTCACGAGAAAGCGAGTTGAAGAAAGGAGCTCAGGGGCACTGTAATTCACAAACCTGCAGAGTTATAAATGACAGCTATCGTCCAAAAATATACTGAAGTAAGGCTGCCAAGAGGACTTGAAAGCGGGGCAGAATTGCAGGAAACCGATTTCAGGAGGTAGACTGGAATTGCATTGAAAGCATAGGAAAAGAGGCAGAACGTCCACAATGATGCACTTGGCCAAAAAGGGCGTATGCGTTTTTTCCTGAATATATTCAGGAAAAAACGCATACGCCCTTTTTGGCCAACCAAGCAAGCTTGCAAAGGAAATCTGCACTACAATGAAGTCTCACTTCCCCCCGGTCAAAAGGGCCATCTGAAAAAAGTGTAAAATCCAGAAAGGCAGGACAGGCCATGGAGAACTGGGAGCCTTGTTATGCTGATGGGCGGGATGTAAATTGCCAACAGCCACTCCGGAGAAGTGTATGGTGTTTCCTGAAACAGCTAAAAAACAAAGCAACAGAGCCTAGGGCACTTCCACTTATGGTCCTATAGCTTAGGGAAATTAAAATCAAAAAGACACAGCCACCCCAAAGGTTGGGACGGCTCTGTTTACAAGAACCTGGTTTACGGTACAAGTTCAATATCGCAGAAAGTGAAAAATGGATAAAGAAGTTGTGGTACTTACGTACAATGCAGTATCACTCAGCAATGAAATCTATGTCATCAGGCCCGTAGCAGCATAATGAGTGGATTCAGGTACGATGATTCTAACTGAAATAAGTCACACAGGAAAAGAAACATCATAAGATATCACTAATACACGGAATGTAAACTTGGCTACACAGGAACTGAATTACAAAACAGAACAGGGTCTCAAATTTAGAAACCCAACTTATGCTTGCTTAAGGGGAAAGGTGAGTTGGGGTGCTGCATAAAACCAGAGATTGAAATGAGCACAGATAAAGTTCCTTAAGCCAAATATGGAATAGACAAGAGCTACTCCTTGCTCAACGAAATGGACTCAACACCCCATATTAAATGCCTAAGAGTGTACCTGACTAGGAAGTATCTTAAAACCTATGGATTGCTATGTCTCTGAAAGAGAATCAAGCGTGTGTACAGGGGCATAAACGCAGCAGTGATAGGATTGGAGAGGTTCGGTGAGCAAATGAAGACCCTTTGAAGTCATATTGCATGGTACCCATTCCACGGGTCTCAACTCTCCAGGTTTAAGGTATTCTTCCTTCAGCTAAAACATGCATGTGGAACCCAGAGTATGATCAACCGTGTGATCGGGAGACGTGTTCCAATATGTCTCAGTTTTCGTCCCCTGGTACTCGGGTGCAACATTCCAGACGCTTTACTAACACTCTCCCGACTTGGAGAGTCAGTGCCTTTAACCTCCTGTTTGGCCCAGTTTGCAATTTCTGCGGAAGATGAACAGGAATAGGGAGAACCAATGACAGACTAGCTGGAGGTGTCTGGACGGGCAAATTTAACTCTCATTTCCCACCAGGAAGAGGAATTAACCAAAGGCTCAGCGTGCCGTGCCGGAACCAGATTAGGGCCTGAAGCCATCCTGCGGTGTTGCGGCCAGCTCACGAGAAAGCGAGTTGAAGAAAGGAGCTCAGGGGCACTGTAATTCACAAACCTGCAGAGTTATAAATGACAGCTATCGTCCAAAAATATACTGAAGTAAGGCTGCCAAGAGGACTTGAAAGCGGGGCAGAATTGCAGGAAACCGATTTCAGGAGGTAGACTGGAATTGCATTGAAAGCATAGGAAAAGAGGCAGAACGTCCACAATGATGCACTTGGCCAAAAAGGGCGTATGCGTTTTTTCCTGAATATATTCAGGAAAAAACGCATACGCCCTTTTTGGCCAACCAAGCAAGCTTGCAAAGGAAATCTGCACTACAATGAAGTCTCACTTCCCCCCGGTCAAAAGGGCCATCTGAAAAAAGTGTAAAATCCAGAAAGGCAGGACAGGCCATGGAGAACTGGGAGCCTTGTTATGCTGATGGGCGGGATGTCAATTGCCAACAGCCACTCGGGAGAAGTGTATGGTGTTTCCTGAAACATCTAAAAAACAAAGCAACAGAGCCTAGGGCACTTCCACTTATGGTCCTATAGCTTAGGGAAATTAAAATCAAAAGACACAGCCACCCCAAAGGTTGGGACGGCTCTGTTTACAAGAACCTGGTTTACGGTACAAGTTCAATATCGCAGAAACTGAAAAATGGATAAAGAAGTTGTGGTACTTACGTACAATGCAATATCACTCAGCAATGAAATCTATGTCATCAGGCCCGTAGCAGCATAATGAGTGGATTCAGGTACGATGATTCTAACTGAAATAAGTCACACAGGAAAAGAAACATCATAAGATATCACTAATACACGGAATGTAAACTTGGCTACACAGGAACTGAATTACAAAACAGAACAGGGTCTCAAATTTAGAAACCCAACTTATGCTTGCTTAAGGGGAAAGGTGAGTTGGGGTGCTGCATAAAACCAGAGATTGAAATGAGCACAGATAAAGTTCCTTAAGCCAAATATGGAATAGACAAGAGCTACTCCTTGCTCAACGAAATGGACTCAACACCCCATATTAAATGCCTAAGAGTGTACCTGACTAGGAAGTATCTTAAAACCTATGGATTGCTATGTCTCTGAAAGAGAATCAAGTGTGTGTACAGGGGCATAAACGCAGCAGTGATAGGATTGGAGAGGTTCGGTGAGCAAATGAAGACCCTTTGAAGTCATATTGCATGGTACCCATTCCACGGGTCTCAACTCTCCAGGTTTAAGGTATTCTTCCTTCAGCTAAAACATGCATGTGGAACCCAGAGTATGATCAACCGTGTGATCGGGAGACGTGTTCCAATATGTCTCAGTTTTCGTCCCCTGGTACTCGGGTGCAACATTCCAGACGCTTTACTAACACTCTCCCGACTTGGAGAGTCAGTGCCTTTAACCTCCTGTTTGGCCCAGTTTGCAATTTCTGCGGAAGATGAACAGGAATAGGGAGAACCAATGACAGACTAGCTGGAGGTGTCTGGACGGGCAAATTTAACTCTCATTTCCCACCAGGAAGAGGAATTAACCAAAGGCTCAGCGTGCCGTGCCGGAACCAGATTAGGGCCTGAAGCAATCCTGCGGTGTTGCGGCCAGCTCACCAGAAAGCGAGTTGAAGAAAGGAGCTCAGGGGCACTGTAATTCACAAACCTGCAGAGTTATAAATGACAGCTATCGTCCAAAAATATACTGAAGTAAGGCTGCCAAGAGGACTTGAAAGCGGGGCAGAATTGCAGGAAACCGATTTCAGGAGGTAGACTGGAATTGCATTTAAAGCATAGGAAAAGAGGCAGAACGTCCACAATGATGCACTTGGCCAAAAAGGGCGTATGCGTTTTTTCCTGAATATATTCAGGAAAAAACGCATACGCCCTTTTTGGCCAACCAAGCAAGCTTGCAAAGGAAATCTGCACTACAATGAAGTCTCACTTCCCCCCGGTCAAAAGGGCCATCTGAAAAAAGTGTAAAATCCAGAAAGGCAGGACAGGCCATGGAGAACTGGGAGCCTTGTTATGCTGATGGGCGGGATGTAAATTGCCAACAGCCACTCGGGAGAAGTGTATGGTGTTTCCTGAAACATCTAAAAAACAAAGCAACAGAGCCTAGGGCACTTCCACTTATGGTCCTATAGATTAGGGAAATTAAAATCAAAAAGACACAGCCACCCCAAAGGTTGGGACGGCTCTGTTTACAAGAACCTGGTTTACGGTACAAGTTCAATATCACAGAAAGTGAAAAATGGATAAAGAAGTTGTGGTACTTACGTACAATGCAGTATTACTCAGCACTGAAATCTGTCATCAGGCCCGTAGCAGCATAATGAGTGGATTCAGGTACGATGATTCTAACTGAAATAAGTCACACAGAAAAAGAAACATCATAAGATATCACTAATACACGGAATGTAACCTTGGCTACACAGGAACTGAATTACAAAACAGAACAGGGTCTCAAATTTAGAAAACCAACTTATGCTTGCTTAAGGGGAAAGGTGAGTTGGGGTGCTGCATAAAACCAGAGATTGAAATGAGCACAGATAAAGTTCCTTAAGCCAAATATGGAATAGACAAGAGCTACTCCTTGCTCAACGAAATGGACTCAACACCCCATATTAAATGCCTGAGTGTACCTGACTAGGAAGTATCTTAAAACCTATGGATTGCTATGTCTCCGAAAGAGAATCAAGCGTGTGTACAGGGGCATAAACGCAGCAGTGATAGGATTGGAGAAGTTCGGTGAGCAAATGAAGACCCTTTGAAGTCATATTGCATGGTACCCATTCCACGGGTCTCAACTCTCCAGGTTTAAGGTATTCTTCCTTCAGCTAAAACATGCATGTGGAACCCAGAGTATGATCAACCGTGTGATCGGGAGACGTGTTCCAATATGTCTCAGTTTTCGTCCCCTGGTACTCGGGTGCAACATTCCAGACGCTTTACTAACACTCTCCCGACTTGGACAGTCAGTGCCTTTAACCTCCTGTTTGGCCCAGTTTGCAATTTCTGCAGAAGATGAACAGGAATAGGGAGAACCAATGACAGACTAGCTGGAGGTGTCTGGACGGGCAAATTTAACTCTCATTTCCCACCAGGAAGAGGAATTAACCAAAGGCTCAGCGTGCCGTGCCGGAACCAGATTAGGGCCTGAAGCCATCCTGCGGTGTTGCGGCCAGCTCACGAGAAAGCGAGTTGAAGAAAGGAGCTCAGGGGCACTGTAATTCACAAACCTGCAGAGTTATAAATGACAGCTATCGTCCAAAAATATACTGAAGTAAGGCTGCCAAGAGGACTTGAAAGTGGGGCAGAATTGCAGGAAACCGATTTCAGGAGGTAGACTGGAATTGCATTGAAAGCATAGGAAAAGAGGCAGAACGTCCACAATGATGCACTTGGCCAAAAAGGGCGTATGCGTTTTTTCCTGAATATATTCAGGAAAAAACGCATACGCCCTTTTTGGCCAACCAAGCAAGCTTGCAAAGGAAATCTGCACTACAATGAAGTCTCACTTCCCCCCGGTCCAAAGGGCCATCTGAAAAAGTGTAAAATCCAGAAAGGCAGGACAGGCCATGGAGAACTGGGAGCCTTGTTATGCTGATGGGCGGGATGTAAATTGCCAACAGCCACTCGGGAGAAGTGTATGGTGTTTCCTGAAACATCTAAAAAACAAAGCAACAGAGCCTAGGGCACTTCCACTTATGGTCCTATAGCTTAGGGAAATTAAAATCAAAAAGACACAGCCACCCCAAAGGTTGGGACGGCTCTGTTTACAAGAACCTGGTTTACGGTACAAGTTCAATATCGCAGAAAGTGAAAAATGGATAAAGAAGTTGTGGTACTTACTTACAATGCAGTATCACTCAGCAATGAAATCCATGTCATCAGGCCCGTAGCAGCATAATGAGTGGATTCAGGTATGATGATTCTAACTGAAATAAGTCACACAGGAAAAGAAACATCATAAGATATCACTAATACACGGAATGTAACCTTGGCTACACAGGAACTGAATTACAAAACAGAACAGGGTCTCAAATTTAGAAACCCAACTTATGCTTGCTTAAGGGGAAAGGTGAGTTGGGGTGCTGCATAAAACCAGAGATTGAAATGAGCACAGATAAAGTTCCTTAAGCCAAATATGGAATAGACAAGAGCTACTCCTTGCTCAACGAAATGGACTCAACACCCCATATTAAATGCCTAAGAGTGTACCTGACTAGGAAGTATCTTAAAACCTATGGATTGCTATGTCTCCGAAAGAGAATCAAGCGTGTGTACAGGGGCATAAACGCAGCAGTGATAGGATTGGAGAAGTTCGGTGAGCAAATGAAGACCCTTTGAAGTCATATTGCATGGTACCCATTCCACGGGTCTCAACTCTCCAGGTTTAAGGTATTCTTCCTTCAGCTAAAACATGCATGTGGAACACAGAGTATGATCAACCGTGTGATCGGGAGACGTGTTCCAATATGTCTCAGTTTTCGTCCCCTGGTACTCGGGTGCAACATTCCAGACGCTTTACTAACACTCTCCCGACTTGGACAGTCAGTGCCTTTAACCTCCTGTTTGGCCCAGTTTGCAATTTCTGCAGAAGATGAACAGGAATAGGGAGAACCAATGAGAGACTAGCTGGAGGTGTCTGGACGGGCAAATTTAACTCTCATTTCCCACCAGGAAGAGGAATTAACCAAAGGCTCAGCGTGCCGTGCCGGAACCAGATTAGGGCCTGAAGCCATCCTGCGGTGTTGCGGCCAGCTCACGAGAAAGCGAGTTGAAGAAAGGAGCTCAGGGGCACTGTAATTCACAAACCTGCAGAGTTATAAATGACAGCTATCGTCCAAAAATATACTGAAGTAAGGCTGCCAAGAGGACTTGAAAGCGGGGCAGAATTGCAGGAAACCGATTTCAGGAGGTAGACTGGAATTGCATTGAAAGCATAGGAAAAGAGGCAGAACGTCCACAATGATGCACTTGGCCAAAAAGGGCGTATGCGTTTTTTCCTGAATATATTCAGGAAAAAACGCATACGCCCTTTTTGGCCAACCAAGCAAGCTTGCAAAGGAAATCTGCACTACAATGAAGTCTCACTTCCCCCCGCTCAAAAGGGCCATCTGAAAAAAGTGTAAAATCCAGAAAGGCAGGACAGGCCATGGAGAACTGGGAGCCTTGTTATGCTGATGGGCGGGATGTCAATTGCCAACAGCCACTCGGGAGAAGTGTATGGTGTTTCCTGAAACATCTAAAAAACAAAGCAACAGAGCCTAGGGCACTTCCACTTATGGTCCTATAGCTTAGGGAAATTAAAATCAAAAAGACACAGCCACCCCAAAGGTTGGGACGGCTCTGTTTACAAGAACCTGGTTTACGGTACAAGTTCAATATCACAGAAAGTGAAAAATGGATAAAGAAGTTGTCGTACTTACGTACAATGCAGTATCACTCAGCAATGAAATCTATGTCATCAGGCCCGTAGCAGCATAATGAGTGGATTCAGGTACGATGATTCTAACTGAAATAAGTCACACAGAAAAAGAAACATCATAAGATATCACTAATACACGGAATGTAACCTTGGCTACACAGGAACTGAATTACAAAACAGAACAGGGTCTCAAATTTAGAAAACCAACTTATGCTTGCTTAAGGGGAAAGGTGAGTTGGGGTGCTGCATAAAACCAGAGATTGAAATGAGCACAGATAAAGTTCCTTAAGCCAAATATGGAATAGACAAGAGCTACTCCTTGCTCAACGAAATGGACTCAACACCCCATATTAAATGCCTAAGAGTGTACCTGACTAGGAAGTATCTTAAAACCTATGGATTGCTATGTCTCTGAAAGAGAATCAAGCGTGTGTACAGGGGCATAAACGCAGCAGTGATAGGATTGGAGAGGTTCGGTGAGCAAATGAAGACCCTTTGAAGTCATATTGCATGGTACCCATTCCACGGGTCTCAACTCTCCAGGTTTAAGGTATTCTTCCTTCAGCTAAAATATGCATGTAGAACCCAGAGTATGATCAACCGTGTGATCGGGAGACGTGTTCCAATATGTCTCAGTTTTCGTCCCCTGGTACTCGGGTGCAACATTCCAGAGGCTTTACTAACACTCTCCCGACTGGAGAGTCAGTGCCTTTAACCTCCTGTTTGGCCCAGTTTGCAATTTCTGCAGAAGATGAACAGGAATAGGGAGAACCAATGACAGACTAGCTGGAGGTGTCTGGACGGGCAAATTTAACTCTCATTTCCCACCAGGAAGAGGAATTAACCAAAGGCTCAGCGTGCCGTGCCGGAACCAGATTAGGGCCTGAAGCCATCCTGCGGTGTTGCGGCCAGCTCACGAGAAAGCGAGTTGAAGAAAGGAGCTCAGGGGCACTGTAATTCACAAACCTGCAGAGTTATAAATGACAGCTATCGTCCAAAAATATACTGAAGTAAGGCTGCCAAGAGGACTTGAAAGCGGGGCAGAATTGCAGGAAACCGATTTCAGGAGGTAGACTGGAATTGCATTTAAAGCATAGGAAAAGAGGCAGAACGTCCACAATGATGCACTTGGCCAAAAAGGGCGTATGCGTTTTTTCCTGAATATATTCAGGAAAAAACGCATACGCCCTTTTTGGCCAACCAAGCAAGCTTGCAAAGGAAATCTGCACTACAGTGAAGTCTCACTTCCCCCCGGTCAAAAGGGCCATCTGAAAAAAGTGTAAAATCCAGAAAGGCAGGACAGGCCATGGAGAACTGGGAGCCTTGTTATGCTGATGGGCGGGATGTAAATTGCCAACAGCCACTCGGGAGAAGTGTATGGTGTTTCCTGAAACATCTAAAAAACAAAGCAACAGAGCCTAGGGCACTTCCACTTATGGTCCTATAGCTTAGGGAAATTAAAATCAAAAGACACAGCCACCCCAAAGGTTGGGACGGCTCTGTTTACAAGAACCTGGTTTACGGTACAAGTTCAATATCGCAGAAAGTGAAAAATGGATAAAGAAGTTGTGGTACTTACGTACAATGCAATATCACTCAGCAATGAAATCTATGTCATCAGGCCCGTAGCAGCATAATGAGTGGATTCAGGTACGATGATTCTAACTGAAATAAGTCACACAGAAAAAGAAACATCATAAGATATCACTAATACACGGAATGTAAACTTGGCTACACAGGAACTGAATTACAAAACAGAACAGGGTCTCAAATTTAGGAAACCAACTTATGCTTGCTTAAGGGGAAAGGTGAGTTGGGGTGCTGCATAAAACCAGAGACTGAAATGAGCACAGATAAAGTTCCTTAAGCCAAATATGGAATAGACAAGAGCTACTCCTTGCTCAACGAAATGGACTCAACACCCCATATTAAATGCCTAAGAGTGTACCTGACTAGGAAGTATCTTAAAACCTATGGATTGCTATGTCTCCAAAAGAGAATCAAGCGTGTGTACAGGGGCATAAACGCAGCAGTGATAGGATTGGAGAAGTTCGGTGAGCAAATGAAGACCCTTTGAAGTCATATTGCATGGTACCCATTCCACGGTTCTCAACTCTCCAGGTTTAAGGTATTCTTCCTTCAGCTAAAACATGCATGTGGAACCCAGAGTATGATCAACCGTGTGATCAGGAGACGTGTTCCAATATGTCTCAGTTTTCGTCCCCTGGTACTCGGGTGCAACATTCCAGACGCTTTACTAACACTCTCCCGACTTGGAGAGTCAGTGCCTTTAACCTCCTGTTTGGCCCAGTTTGCAATTTCTGCGGAAGATGAACAGGAATAGGGAGAACCAATGACAGACTAGCTGGAGGTGTCTGGACGGGCAAATTTAACTCTCATTTCCCACCAGGAAGAGGAATTAACCAAAGGCTCAGCGTGCCGTGCCGGAACCAGATTAGGGCCTGAAGCCATCCTGCGGTGTTGCGGCCAGCTCACGAGAAAGCGAGTTGAAGAAAGGAGCTCAGGGGCACTGTAATTCACAAACCTGCAGAGTTATAAATGACAGCTATCGTCCAAAAATATACTGAAGTAAGGCTGCCAAGAGGACTTGAAAGCGGGGCAGAATTGCAGGAAACCGATTTCAGGACGTAGACTGGAATTGCATTTAAAGCATAGGAAAAGAGGCAGAACGTCCACAATGATGCACTTGGCCAAAAAGGGCGTATGCGTTTTTTCCTGAATATATTCAGGAAAAAACGCATACGCCCTTTTTGGCCAACCAAGCAAGCTTGCAAAGGAAATCTGCACTACAATGAAGTCTCACTTCCCCCCGGTCAAAAGGGCCATCTGAAAAAAGTGTAAAATCCAGAAAGGCAGGACAGGCCATGGAGAACTGGGAGCCTTGTTATGCTGATGGGCGGGATGTAAATTGCCAACAGCCACTCGGGAGAAGTGTATGGTGTTTCCTGAAACAGCTAAAAAACAAAGCAACAGAGCCTAGGGCACTTCCACTTATGGTCCTATAGCTTAGGGAAATTAAAATCAAAAGACACAGCCACCCCAAAGGTTGGGACGGCTCTGTTTACAAGAACCTGGTTTACGGTACAAGTTCAATATCGCAGAAAGTGAAAAATGGATAAAGAAGTTGTGGTACTTACGTACAATGCAGTATCACTCAGCAATGAAATCTATGTCATCAGGCCCGTAGCAGCATAATGAGTGGATTCAGGTACGATGATTCTAACTGAAATAAGTCACACAGGAAAAGAAACATCATAAGATATCACTAATACACGGAATGTAACCTTGGCTACACAGGAACTGAATTACAAAACAGAACAGGGTCTCAAATTTAGAAAACCAACTTATGCTTGCTTAAGGGGAAAGGTGAGTTGGGGTGCTGCATAAAACCAGAGACTGAAATGAGCACAGATAAAGTTCCTTAAGCCAAATATGGAATAGACAAGAGCTACTCCTTGCTCAACGAAATGGACTCAACACCCCATATTAAATGCCTAAGAGTGTACCTGACTAGGAAGTATCTTAAAACCTATGAATTGCTATGTCTCCGAAAGAGAATCAAGCGTGTGTACAGGGGCATAAACGCAGCAGTGATAGGATTGGAGAAGTTCGGTGAGCAAATGAAGACCCTTTGAAGTCATATTGCATGGTACCCATTCCACGGGTCTCAACTCTCCAGGTTTAAGGGATTCTTCCTTCAGCTAAAACATGCATGTGGAACCCAGAGTATGATCAACCGTGTGATCGGGAGACGTGTTCCAATATGTCTCAGTTTTCGTCCCCTGGTACTCGGGTGCAACATTCCAGATGCTTTACTAACACTCTCCCGACTTGGACAGTCAGTGCCTTTAACCTCCTGTTTGGCCCAGTTTGCAATTTCTGCGGAAGATGAACAGGAATAGGGAGAACCAATGACAGACTAGCTGGAGGTGTCTGGACGGGCAAATTTAACTCTCATTTCCCACCAGGAAGAGGAATTAACCAAAGGCTTTGTGTGCCGTGCCGGAACCAGATTAGGGCCTGAAGCCATCCTGCGGTGTTGCGGCCAGCTCACGAGAAAGCGAGTTGAAGAAAGGAGCTCAGGGGCACTGTAATTCACAAACCTGCAGAGTTATAAATGACAGCTATCGTCCAAAAATATACTGAAGTAAGGCTGCCAAGAGGACTTGAAAGCGGGGCAGAATTGCAGGAAACCGATTTCAGGAGGTAGACTGGAATTGCATTTAAAGCATAGGAAAAGAGGCAGAACGTCCACAATGATGCATTTGGCCAAAAAGGGCGTATGCGTTTTTTCCTGAATATATTCAGGAAAAAACGCATACGCCCTTTTTGGCCAACCAAGCAAGCTTGCAAAGGAAATCTGCACTACAATGAAGTCTCACTTCCCCCCGGTCAAAAGGGCCATCTGAAAAAAGTGTAAAATCCAGAAAGGCAGGACAGGCCATGGAGAACTGGGAGCCTTGTTATGCTGATGGGCGGGATGTCAATTGCCAACAGCCACTCGGGAGAAGTGTATGGTGTTTCCTGAAACATCTAAAAAACAAAGCAACAGAGCCTAGGGCACTTCCACTTATGGTCCTATAGCTTAGGGAAATTAAAATCAAAAAGACACAGCCACCCCAAAGGTTGGGACGGCTCTGTTTACAAGAACCTGGTTTACGGTACAAGTTCAATATCGCAGAAAGTGAAAAATGGATAAAGAAGTTGTGGTACTTACGTACAATGCAATATCACTCAGCAATGAAATCTATGTCATCAGGCCCGTAGCAGCATAATGAGTGGATTCAGGTACGATGATTCTAACTGAAATAAGTCACACAGAAAAAGAAACATCATAAGATATCACTAATACACGGAATGTAAACTTGGCTACACAGGAACTGAATTACAAAACAGAACAGGGTCTCAAATTTAGGAAACCAACTTATGCTTGCTTAAGGGGAAAGGTGAGTTGGGGTGCTGCATAAAACCAGAGACTGAAATGAGCACAGATAAAGTTCCTTAAGCCAAATATGGAATAGACAAGAGCTACTCCTTGCTCAACGAAATGGACTCAACACCCCATATTAAATGCCTAAGAGTGTACCTGACTAGGAAGTATCTTAAAACCTATGGATTGCTATGTCTCCAAAAGAGAATCAAGCGTGTGTACAGGGGCATAAACGCAGCAGTGATAGGATTGGAGAAGTTCGGTGAGCAAATGAAGACCCTTTGAAGTCATATTGCATGGTACCCATTCCACGGTTCTCAACTCTCCAGGTTTAAGGTATTCTTCCTTCAGCTAAAACATGCATGTGGAACCCAGAGTATGATCAACCGTGTGATCAGGAGACGTGTTCCAATATGTCTCAGTTTTCGTCCCCTGGTACTCGGGTGCAACATTCCAGACGCTTTACTAACACTCTCCCGACTTGGAGAGTCAGTGCCTTTAACCTCCTGTTTGGCCCAGTTTGCAATTTCTGCGGAAGATGAACAGGAATAGGGAGAACCAATGACAGACTAGCTGGAGGTGTCTGGACGGGCAAATTTAACTCTCATTTCCCACCAGGAAGAGGAATTAACCAAAGGCTCAGCGTGCCGTGCCGGAACCAGATTAGGGCCTGAAGCCATCCTGCGGTGTTGCGGCCAGCTCACGAGAAAGCGAGTTGAAGAAAGGAGCTCAGGGGCACTGTAATTCACAAACCTGCAGAGTTATAAATGACAGCTATCGTCCAAAAATATACTGAAGTAAGGCTGCCAAGAGGACTTGAAAGCGGGGCAGAATTGCAGGAAACCGATTTCAGGACGTAGACTGGAATTGCATTTAAAGCATAGGAAAAGAGGCAGAACGTCCACAATGATGCACTTGGCCAAAAAGGGCGTATGCGTTTTTTCCTGAATATATTCAGGAAAAAACGCATACGCCCTTTTTGGCCAACCAAGCAAGCTTGCAAAGGAAATCTGCACTACAATGAAGTCTCACTTCCCCCCGGTCAAAAGGGCCATCTGAAAAAAGTGTAAAATCCAGAAAGGCAGGACAGGCCATGGAGAACTGGGAGCCTTGTTATGCTGATGGGCGGGATGTAAATTGCCAACAGCCACTCGGGAGAAGTGTATGGTGTTTCCTGAAACAGCTAAAAAACAAAGCAACAGAGCCTAGGGCACTTCCACTTATGGTCCTATAGCTTAGGGAAATTAAAATCAAAAGACACAGCCACCCCAAAGGTTGGGACGGCTCTGTTTACAAGAACCTGGTTTACGGTACAAGTTCAATATCGCAGAAAGTGAAAAATGGATAAAGAAGTTGTGGTACTTACGTACAATGCAGTATCACTCAGCAATGAAATCTATGTCATCAGGCCCGTAGCAGCATAATGAGTGGATTCAGGTACGATGATTCTAACTGAAATAAGTCACACAGGAAAAGAAACATCATAAGATATCACTAATACACGGAATGTAACCTTGGCTACACAGGAACTGAATTACAAAACAGAACAGGGTCTCAAATTTAGAAAACCAACTTATGCTTGCTTAAGGGGAAAGGTGAGTTGGGGTGCTGCATAAAACCAGAGACTGAAATGAGCACAGATAAAGTTCCTTAAGCCAAATATGGAATAGACAAGAGCTACTCCTTGCTCAACGAAATGGACTCAACACCCCATATTAAATGCCTAAGAGTGTACCTGACTAGGAAGTATCTTAAAACCTATGAATTGCTATGTCTCCGAAAGAGAATCAAGCGTGTGTACAGGGGCATAAACGCAGCAGTGATAGGATTGGAGAAGTTCGGTGAGCAAATGAAGACCCTTTGAAGTCATATTGCATGGTACCCATTCCACGGGTCTCAACTCTCCAGGTTTAAGGGATTCTTCCTTCAGCTAAAACATGCATGTGGAACCCAGAGTATGATCAACCGTGTGATCGGGAGACGTGTTCCAATATGTCTCAGTTTTCGTCCCCTGGTACTCGGGTGCAACATTCCAGATGCTTTACTAACACTCTCCCGACTTGGACAGTCAGTGCCTTTAACCTCCTGTTTGGCCCAGTTTGCAATTTCTGCGGAAGATGAACAGGAATAGGGAGAACCAATGACAGACTAGCTGGAGGTGTCTGGACGGGCAAATTTAACTCTCATTTCCCACCAGGAAGAGGAATTAACCAAAGGCTTTGTGTGCCGTGCCGGAACCAGATTAGGGCCTGAAGCCATCCTGCGGTGTTGCGGCCAGCTCACGAGAAAGCGAGTTGAAGAAAGGAGCTCAGGGGCACTGTAATTCACAAACCTGCAGAGTTATAAATGACAGCTATCGTCCAAAAATATACTGAAGTAAGGCTGCCAAGAGGACTTGAAAGCGGGGCAGAATTGCAGGAAACCGATTTCAGGAGGTAGACTGGAATTGCATTTAAAGCATAGGAAAAGAGGCAGAACGTCCACAATGATGCATTTGGCCAAAAAGGGCGTATGCGTTTTTTCCTGAATATATTCAGGAAAAAACGCATACGCCCTTTTTGGCCAACCAAGCAAGCTTGCAAAGGAAATCTGCACTACAATGAAGTCTCACTTCCCCCCGGTCAAAAGGGCCATCTGAAAAAAGTGTAAAATCCAGAAAGGCAGGACAGGCCATGGAGAACTGGGAGCCTTGTTATGCTGATGGGCGGGATGTCAATTGCCAACAGCCACTCGGGAGAAGTGTATGGTGTTTCCTGAAACATCTAAAAAACAAAGCAACAGAGCCTAGGGCACTTCCACTTATGGTCCTATAGCTTAGGGAAATTAAAATCAAAAAGACACAGCCACCCCAAAGGTTGGGACGGCTCTGTTTACAAGAACCTGGTTTACGGTACAAGTTCAATATCGCAGAAAGTGAAAAATGGATAAAGAAGTTGTGGTACTTACGTACAATGCAATATCACTCAGCAATGAAATCTATGTCATCAGGCCTGTAGCAGCATAATGAGTGGATTCAGGTACGATGATTCTAACTGAAATAAGTCACACAGAAAAAGAAACATCATAAGATATCACTAATACACGGAATGTAACCTTGGCTACACAGGAACTGAATTACAAAACAGAACAGGGTCTCAAATTTAGAAACCCAACTTATGCTTGCTTAAGGGGAAAGGTGAGTTGGGGTGCTGCATAAAACCAGAGATTGAAATGAGCACAGATAAAGTTCCTTAAGCCAAATATGGAATAGACAAGAGCTACTCCTTGCTCAACGAAATGGACTCAACACCCCATATTAAATGCCTAAGAGTGTACCTGACTAGGAAGTATCTTAAAACCTATGGATTGCTATGTCTCTGAAAGAGAATCAAGTGTGTGTACAGGGGCATAAACGCAGCAGTGATAGGATTGGAGAGGTTCGGTGAGCAAATGAAGACCCTTTGAAGTCATATTGCATGGTACCCATTCCACGGGTCTCAACTCTCCAGGTTTAAGGGATTCTTCCTTCAGCTAAAACATGCATGTGGAACCCAGAGTATGATCAACCGTGTGATCGGGAGACGTGTTCCAATATGTCTCAGTTTTCGTCCCCTGGTACTCGGGTGCAACATTCCAGACGCTTTACTAACACTCTCCCGACTTGGAGAGTCAGTGCCTTTAACCTCCTGTTTGGCCCAGTTTGCAATTTCTGCAGAAGATGAACAGGAATAGGGAGAACCAATGACAGACTAGCTGGAGGTGTCTGGACGGGCAAATTTAACTCTCATTTCCCACCAGGAAGAGGAATTAACCAAAGGCTCAGCGTGCCGTGCCGGAACCAGATTAGGGCCTGAAGCCATCCTGCGGTGTTGCGGCCAGCTCACGAGAAAGCGCGTTGAAGAAAGGAGCTCAGGGGCACTGTAATTCACAAACCTGCAGAGTTATAAATGACAGCTATCGTCCAAAAATATACTGAAGTAAGGCTGCCAAGAGGACTTGAAAGCGGGGCAGAATTGCAGGAAACCGATTTCAGGAGGTAGACTGGAATTGCATTTAAAGCATAGGAAAAGAGGCAGAACGTCCACAATGATGCACTTGGCCAAAAAGGGCGTATGCGTTTTTTCCTGAATATATTCAGGAAAAAACGCATACGCCCTTTTTGGCCAACCAAGCAAGCTTGCAAAGGAAATCTGCACTACAATGAAGTCTCACTTCCCCCCGGTCAAAAGGGCCATCTGAAAAAAGTGTAAAATCCAGAAAGGCAGGACAGGCCATGGAGAACTGGGAGCCTTGTTATGCTGATGGGCGGGATGTAAATTGCCAACAGCCACTCGGGAGAAGTGTATGGTGTTTCCTGAAACATCTAAAAAACAAAGCAACAGAGCCTAGGGCACTTCCACTTATGGTCCTATAGCTTAGGGAAATTAAAATCAAAAAGACACAGCCACCCCAAAGGTTGGGACGGCTCTGTTTACAAGAACCTGGTTTACGGTACAAGTTCAATATCACAGAAAGTGAAAAATGGATAAAGAAGTTGTGGTACTTACGTACAATGCAGTATTACTCAGCAATGAAATCTGTCATCAGGCCCGTAGCAGCATAATGAGTGGATTCAGGTACGATGATTCTAACTGAAATAAGTCACACAGAAAAAGAAACATCATAAGATATCACTAATACACGGAATGTAACCTTGGCTACACAGGAACTGAATTACAAAACAGAACAGGGTCTCAAATTTAGAAAACCAACTTATGCTTGCTTAAGGGGAAAGGTGAGTTGGGGTGCTGCATAAAACCAGAGATTGAAATGAGCACAGATAAAGTTCCTTAAGCCAAATATGGAATAGACAAGAGCTACTCCTTGCTCAACGAAATGGACTCAACACCCCATATTAAATGCCTAAGAGTTTACCTGACTAGGAAGTATCTTAAAACCTATGGATTGCTATGTCTCCGAAAGAGAATCAAGCGTGTGTACAGGGGCATAAACGCAGCAGTGATAGGATTGGAGAAGTTCGGTGAGCAAATGAAGACCCTTTGAAGTCATATTGCATGGTACCGATTCCACGGGTCTCAACTCTCCAGGTTTAAGGTATTCTTCCTTCAGCTAAAACATGCATGTGGAACCCAGAGTATGATCAACCGTGTGATCGGGAGACGTGTTCCAATATGTCTCAGTTTTCGTCCCCTGGTACTCGGGTGCAACATTCCAGACGCTTTACTAACACTCTCCCGACTTGGACAGTCAGTGCCTTTAACCTCCTGTTTGGCCCAGTTTGCAATTTCTGCAGAAGATGAACAGGAATAGGGAGAACCAATGAGAGACTAGCTGGAGGTGTCTGGACGGGCAAATTTAACTCTCATTTCCCACCAGGAAGAGGAATTAACCAAAGGCTCAGCGTGCCGTGCCGGAACCAGATTAGGGCCTGAAGCCATCCTGCGGTGTTGCGGCCAGCTCACGAGAAAGCGAGTTGAAGAAAGGAGCTCAGGGGCACTGTAATTCACAAACCTGCAGAGTTATAAATGACAGCTATCGTCCAAAAATATACTGAAGTAAGGCTGCCAAGAGGACTTGAAAGCGGGGCAGAATTGCAGGAAACCGATTTCAGGAGGTAGACTGGAATTGCATTGAAAGCATAGGAAAAGAGGCAGAACGTCCACAATGATGCACTTGGCCAAAAAGGGCGTATGCGTTTTTTCCTGAATATATTCAGGAAAAAACGCATACGCCCTTTTTGGCCAACCAAGCAAGCTTGCAAAGGAAATCTGCACTACAATGAAGTCTCACTTCCCCCCGGTCCAAAGGGCCATCTGAAAAAGTGTAAAATCCAGAAAGGCAGGACAGGCCATGGAGAACTGGGAGCCTTGTTATGCTGATGGGCGGGATGTAAATTGCCAACAGCCACTCGGGAGAAGTGTATGGTGTTTCCTGAAACATCTAAAAAACAAAGCAACAGAGCCTAGGGCACTTCCACTTATGGTCCTATAGCTTAGGGAAATTAAAATCAAAAAGACACAGCCACCCCAAAGGTTGGGACGGCTCTGTTTACAAGAACCTGGTTTACGGTACAAGTTCAATATCGCAGAAAGTGAAAAATGGATAAAGAAGTTGTGGTACTTACGTACAATGCAGTATCACTCAGCAATGAAATCCATGTCATCAGGCCCGTAGCAGCATAATGAGTGGATTCAGGTATGATGATTCTAACTGAAATAAGTCACACAGGAAAAGAAACATCATAAGATATCACTAATACACGGAATGTAACCTTGGCTACACAGGAACTGAATTACAAAACAGAACAGGGTCTCAAATTTAGAAACCCAACTTATGCTTGCTTAAGGGGAAAGGTGAGTTGGGGTGCTGCATAAAACCAGAGATTGAAATGAGCACAGATAAAGTTCCTTAAGCCAAATATGGAATAGACAAGAGCTACTCCTTGCTCAACGAAATGGACTCAACACCCCATATTAAATGCCTAAGAGTGTACCTGACTAGGAAGTATCTTAAAACCTATGGATTGCTATGTCTCCGAAAGAGAATCAAGCGTGTGTACAGGGGCATAAACGCAGCAGTGATAGGATTGGAGAAGTTCGGTGAGCAAATGAAGACCCTTTGAAGTCATATTGCATGGTACCCATTCCACGGGTCTCAACTCTCCAGGTTTAAGGTATTCTTCCTTCAGCTAAAACATGCATGTGGAACCCAGAGTATGATCAACCGTGTGATCGGGAGACGTGTTCCAATATGTCTCAGTTTTCGTCCCCTGGTACTCGGGTGCAACATTCCAGACGCTTTACTAACACTCTCCCGACTTGGACAGTCAGTGCCTTTAACCTCCTGTTTGGCCCAGTTTGCAATTTCTGCAGAAGATGAACAGGAATAGGGAGAACCAATGAGAGACTAGCTGGAGGTGTCTGGACGGGCAAATTTAACTCTCATTTCCCACCAGGAAGAGGAATTAACCAAAGGCTCAGCGTGCCGTGCCGGAACCAGATTAGGGCCTGAAGCCATCCTGCGGTGTTGCGGCCAGCTCACGAGAAAGCGAGTTGAAGAAAGGAGCTCAGGGGCACTGTAATTCACAAACCTGCAGAGTTATAAATGACAGCTATCGTCCAAAAATATACTGAAGTAAGGCTGCCAAGAGGACTTGAAAGCGGGGCAGAATTGCAGGAAACCGATTTCAGGAGGTAGACTGGAATTGCATTGAAAGCATAGGAAAAGAGGCAGAACGTCCACAATGATGCACTTGGCCAAAAAGGGCGTATGCGTTTTTTCCTGAATATATTCAGGAAAAAACGCATACGCCCTTTTTGGCCAACCAAGCAAGCTTGCAAAGGAAATCTGCACTACAATGAAGTCTCACTTCCCCCCGCTCAAAAGGGCCATCTGAAAAAAGTGTAAAATCCAGAAAGGCAGGACAGGCCATGGAGAACTGGGAGCCTTGTTATGCTGATGGGCGGGATGTCAATTGCCAACAGCCACTCGGGAGAAGTGTATGGTGTTTCCTGAAACATCTAAAAAACAAAGCAACAGAGCCTAGGGCACTTCCACTTATGGTCCTATAGCTTAGGGAAATTAAAATCAAAAAGACACAGCCACCCCAAAGGTTGGGACGGCTCTGTTTACAAGAACCTGTTTTACGGTACAAGTTCAATATCACAGAAAGTGAAAAATGGATAAAGAAGTTGTGGTACTTACGTACAATGCAGTATCACTCAGCAATGAAATCTATGTCATCAGGCCCGTAGCAGCATAATGAGTGGATTCAGGTACGATGATTCTAACTGAAATAAGTCACACAGAAAAAGAAACATCATAAGATATCACTAATACACGGAATGTAACCTTGGCTACACAGGAACTGAATTACAAAACAGAACAGGGTCTCAAATTTAGAAAACCAACTTATGCTTGCTTAAGGGGAAAGGTGAGTTGGGGTGCTGCATAAAACCAGAGATTGAAATGAGCACAGATAAAGTTCCTTAAGCCAAATATGGAATAGACAAGAGCTACTCCTTGCTCAACGAAATGGACTCAACACCCCATATTAAATGCCTAAGAGTGTACCTGACTAGGAAGTATCTTAAAACCTATGGATTGCTATGTCTCCGAAAGAGAATCAAGCGTGTGTACAGGGGCATAAACGCAGCAGTGATAGGATTGGAGAAGTTCGGTGAGCAAATGAAGACCCTTTGAAGTCATATTGCATGGTACCCATTCCACGGTTCTCAACTCTCCAGGTTTAAGGTATTCTTCCTTCAGCTAAAACATGCATGTGGAACCCAGAGTATGATCAACCGTGTGATCAGGAGACGTGTTCCAATATGTCTCAGTTTTCGTCCCCTGGTACTCGGGTGCAACATTCCAGACGCTTTACTAACACTCTCCCGACTTGGAGAGTCAGTGCCTTTAACCTCCTGTTTGGCCCAGTTTGCAATTTCTGCGGAAGATGAACAGGAATAGGGAGAACCAATGACAGACTAGCTGGAGGTGTCTGGACGGGCAAATTTAACTCTCATTTCCCACCAGGAAGAGGAATTAACCAAAGGCTCAGCGTGCCGTGCCGGAACCAGATTAGGGCCTGAAGCCATCCTGCGGTGTTGCGGCCAGCTCACGAGAAAGCGAGTTGAAGAAAGGAGCTCAGGGGCACTGTAATTCACAAACCTGCAGAGTTATAAATGACAGCTATCGTCCAAAAATATACTGAAGTAAGGCTGCCAAGAGGACTTGAAAGCGGGGCAGAATTGCAGGAAACCGATTTCAGGACGTAGACTGGAATTGCATTTAAAGCATAGGAAAAGAGGCAGAACGTCCACAATGATGCACTTGGCCAAAAAGGGCGTATGCGTTTTTTCCTGAATATATTCAGGAAAAAACGCATACGCCCTTTTTGGCCAACCAAGCAAGCTTGCAAAGGAAATCTGCACTACAATGAAGTCTCACTTCCCCCCGGTCAAAAGGGCCATCTGAAAAAAGTGTAAAATCCAGAAAGGCAGGACAGGCCATGGAGAACTGGGAGCCTTGTTATGCTGATGGGCGGGATGTAAATTGCCAACAGCCACTCCGGAGAAGTGTATGGTGTTTCCTGAAACAGCTAAAAAACAAAGCAACACAGCCTAGGGCACTTCCACTTATGGTCCTATAGCTTAGGGAAATTAAAATCAAAAGACACAGCCACCCCAAAGGTTGGGACGGCTCTGTTTACAAGAACCTGGTTTACGGTACAAGTTCAATATCGCAGAAAGTGAAAAATGGATAAAGAAGTTGTGGTACTTACGTACAATGCAGTATCACTCAGCAATGAAATCTATGTCATCAGGCCCGTAGCAGCATAATGAGTGGATTCAGGTACGATGATTCTAACTGAAATAAGTCACACAGGAAAAAAAACATCATAAGATATCACTAATACACGGAATGTAACCTTGGCTACACAGGAACTGAATTACAAAACAGAACAGGGTCTCAAATTTAGAAAACCAACTTATGCTTGCTTAAGGGGAAAGGTGAGTTGGGGTGCTGCATAAAACCAGAGACTGAAATGAGCACAGATAAAGTTCCTTAAGCCAAATATGGAATATACAAGAGCTACTCCTTGCTCAACGAAATGGACTCAACACCCCATATTAAATGCCTAAGAGTGTACCTGACTAGGAAGTATCTTAAAACCTATGAATTGCTATGTCTCCGAAAGAGAATCAAGCGTGTGTACAGGGGCATAAACGCAGCAGTGATAGGATTGGAGAAGTTCGGTGAGCAAATGAAGACCCTTTGAAGTCATATTGCATGGTACCCATTCCACAGGTCTCAACTCTCCAGGTTTAAGGTATTCTTCCTTCAGCTAAAACATGCATGTGGAACCCAGAGTATGATCAACCGTGTGATCAGGAGACGTGTTCCAATATGTCTCAGTTTTCGTCCCCTGGTACTCGGGTGCAACATTCCAGACGCTTTACTAACACTCTCCCGACTTGGAGAGTCAGTGCCTTTAACCTCCTGTTTGGCCCAGTTTGCAATTTCTGCGGAAGATGAACAGGAATAGGGAGAACCAATGACAGACTAGCTGGAGGTGTCTGGACGGGCAAATTTAACTCTCATTTCCCACCAGGAAGATGAATTAACCAAAGGCTCAGCGTGCCGTGCCGGAACCAGATTAGGGCCTGAAGCCATCCTGCGGTGTTGCGGCCAGCTCACGAGAAAGCGAGTTGAAGAAAGGAGCTCAGGGGCACTGTAATTCACAAACCTGCAGAGTTATAAATGACAGCTATCGTCCAAAAATATACTGAAGTAAGGCTGCCAAGAGGACTTGAAAGCGGGGCAGAATTGCAGGAAACCGATTTCAGGACGTAGACTGGAATTGCATTTAAAGCATAGGAAAAGAGGCAGAACGTCCACAATGATGCACTTGGCCAAAAAGGGCGTATGCGTTTTTTCCTGAATATATTCAGGAAAAAACGCATACGCCCTTTTTGGCCAACCAAGCAAGCTTGCAAAGGAAATCTGCACTACAATGAAGTCTCACTTCCCCCCGGTCAAAAGGGCCATCTGAAAAAAGTGTAAAATCCAGAAAGGCAGGACAGGCCATGGAGAACTGGGAGCCTTGTTATGCTGATGGGCGGGATGTAAATTGCCAACAGCCACTCCGGAGAAGTGTATGGTGTTTCCTGAAACAGCTAAAAAACAAAGCAACAGAGCCTAGGGCACTTCCACTTATGGTCCTATAGCTTAGGGAAATTAAAATCAAAAGACACAGCCACCCCAAAGGTTGGGACGGCTCTGTTTACAAGAACCTGGTTTACGGTACAAGTTCAATATCGCAGAAAGTGAAAAATGGATAAAGAAGTTGTGGTACTTACGTACAATGCAGTATCACTCAGCAATGAAATCTATGTCATCAGGCCCGTAGCAGCATAATGAGTGGATTCAGGTACGATGATTCTAACTGAAATAAGTCACACAGGAAAAGAAACATCATAAGATATCACTAATACACGGAATGTAACCTTGGCTACACAGGAACTGAATTACAAAACAGAACAGGGTCTCAAATTTAGAAAACCAACTTATGCTTGCTTAAGGGGAAACGTGAGTTGGGGTGCTGCATAAAACCAGAGATTGAAATGAGCACAGATAAAGTTCCTTAAGCCAAATATGGAATAGACAAGAGCTACTCCTTGCTCAACGAAATGGACTCAACACCCCATATTAAATGCCTAAGAGTGTACCTGACTAGGAAGTATCTTAAAACCTATGGATTGCTATGTCTCTGAAAGAGAATCAAGTGTGTGTACAGGGGCATAAACGCAGCAGTGATAGGATTGGAGAGGTTCGGTGAGCAAATGAAGACCCTTTGAAGTCATATTGCATGGTACCCATTCCACGGGTCTCAACTCTCCAGGTTTAAGGGATTCTTCCTTCAGCTAAAACATGCATGTGGAACCCAGAGTATGATCAACCGTGTGATCGGGAGACGTGTTCCAATATGTCTTAGTTTTCGTACCCTGGTACTCGGGTGCAACATTCCAGATGCTTTACTAACACTCTCCCGACTTGGAGAGTCAGTGCCTTTAACCTCCTGTTTGGCCCAGTTTGCAATTTCTGCGGAAGATGAACAGGAATAGGGAGAACCAATGACAGACTAGCTGGAGGTGTCTGGACGGGCAAATTTAACTCTCATTTCCCACCAGGAAGAGGAATTAACCAAAGGCTCAGCGTGCCGTGCCGGAACCAGATTAGGGCCTGAAGCCATCCTGCGGTGTTGCGGCCAGCTCACGAGAAAGCGAGTTGAAGAAAGGAGCTCAGGGGCACTGTAATTCACAAACCTGCAGAGTTATAAATGTCAGCTATCGTCCAAAAATATACTGAAGTAAGGCTGCCAAGAGGACTTGAAAGCGGGGCAGAATTGCAGGAAACCGATTTCAGGAGGTAGACTGGAATTGCATTTAAAGCATAGGAAAAGAGGCAGAACGTCCACAATGATGCACTTGGCCAAAAAGGGCGTATGCGTTTTTTCCTGAATATATTCAGGAAAAAACGCATACGCCCTTTTTGGCCAACCAAGCAAGCTTGCAAAGGAAATCTGCACTACAATGAAGTCTCACTTCCCCCCGGTCAAAAGGGCCATCTGAATAAAGTGTAAAATCCAGAAAGGCAGGACAGGCCATGGAGAACTGGGAGCCTTGTTATGCTGATGGGCGGGATGTCAATTGCCAACAGCCACTCGGGAGAAGTGTATGGTGTTTCCTGAAACATCTAAAAAACAAAGCAACAGAGCCTAGGGCACTTCCACTTATGGTCCTATAGCTTAGGGAAATTAAAATCAAAAAGACACAGCCACCCCAAAGGTTGGGACGGCTCTGTTTACAAGAACCTGTTTTACGGTACAAGTTCAATATCACAGAAAGTGAAAAATGGATAAAGAAGTTGTGGTACTTACGTACAATGCAGTATCACTCAGCAATGAAATCTACGTCATCAGGCCCGTAGCAGCATAATGAGTGGATTCAGGTACGATGATTCTAACTGAAATAAGTCACACAGAAAAAGAAACATCATAAGATATCACTAATACACGGAATGTAACCTTGGCTACACAGGAACTGAATTACAAAACAGAACAGGGTCTCAAATTTAGAAAACCAACTTATGCTTGCTTAAGGGGAAAGGTGAGTTGGGGTGCTGCATAAAACCAGAGATTGAAATGAGCACAGATAAAGTTCCTTAAGCCAAATATGGAATAGACAAGAGCTACTCCTTGCTCAACGAAATGGACTCAACACCCCATATTAAATGCCTAAGAGTGTACCTGACTAGGAAGTATCTTAAAACCTATGGATTGCTATGTCTCTGAAAGAGAATCAAGCGTGTGTACAGGGGCATAAACGCAGCAGTGATAGGATTGGAGAGGTTCGGTGAGCAAATGAAGACCCTTTGAAGTCATATTGCATGGTACCCATTCCACGGGTCTCAACTCTCCAGGTTTAAGGTATTCTTCCTTCAGCTAAAATATGCATGTAGAACCCAGAGTATGATCAACCGTGTGATCGGGAGACGTGTTCCAATATGTCTCAGTTTTCGTCCCCTGGTACTCGGGTGCAACATTCCAGAGGCTTTACTAACACTCTCCCGACTTGGAGAGTCAGTGCCTTTAACCTCCTGTTTGGCCCAGTTTGCAATTTCTGCAGAAGATGAACAGGAATAGGGAGAACCAATGACAGACTAGCTGGAGGTGTCTGGACGGGCAAATTTAACTCTCATTTCCCACCAGGAAGAGGAATTAACCAAAGGCTCAGCGTGCCGTGCCGGAACCAGATTAGGGCCTGAAGCCATCCTGCGGTGTTGCGGCCAGCTCACGAGAAAGCGAGTTGAAGAAAGGAGCTCAGGGGCACTGTAATTCACAAACCTGCAGAGTTATAAATGACAGCTATCGTCCAAAAATATACTGAAGTAAGGCTGCCAAGAGGACTTGAAAACGGGGCAGAATTGCAGGAAACCGATTTCAGGAGGTAGACTGGAATTGCATTTAAAGCATAGGAAAAGAGGCAGAACGTCCACAATGATGCACTTGGCCAAAAAGGGCGTATGCGTTTTTTCCTGAATATATTCAGGAAAAAACGCATACGCCCTTTTTGGCCAACCAAGCAAGCTTGCAAAGGAAATCTGCACTACAGTGAAGTCTCACTTCCCCCCGGTCAAAAGGGCCATCTGAAAAAAGTGTAAAATCCAGAAAGGCAGGACAGGCCATGGAGAACTGGGAGCCTTGTTATGCTGATGGGCGGGATGTAAATTGCCAACAGCCACTCCGGAGAAGTGTATGGTGTTTCCTGAAACATCTAAAAAACAAAGCAACAGAGCCTAGGGCACTTCCACTTATGGTCCTATAGCTTAGGGAAATTAAAATCAAAAGACACAGCCACCCCAAAGGTTGGGACGGCTCTGTTTACAAGAACCTGGTTTACGGTACAAGTTCAATATCGCAGAAAGTGAAAAATGGATAAAGAAGTTGTGGTACTTACGTACAATGCAATATCACTCAGCAATGAAATCTATGTCATCAGGCCCGTAGCAGCATAATGAGTGGATTCAGGTATGATGATTCTAACTGAAATAAGTCACACAGAAAAAGAAACATCATAAGATATCACTAATACACGGAATGTAACCTTGGCTACACAGGAACTGAATTACAAAACAGAACAGGGTCTCAAATTTAGAAAACCAACTTATGCTTGCTTAAGGGGAAAGGTGAGTTGGGGTGCTGCATAAAACCAGAGACTGAAATGAGCACAGATAAAGTTCCTTAAGCCAAATATGGAATATACAAGAGCTACTCCTTGCTCAACGAAATGGACTCAACACCCCATATTAAATGCCTAAGAGTGTACCTGACTAGGAAGTATCTTAAAACCTATGAATTGCTATGTCTCCGAAAGAGAATCAAGCGTGTGTACAGGGGCATAAACGCAGCAGTGATAGGATTGGAGAAGTTCGGTGAGCAAATGAAGACCCTTTGAAGTCATATTGCATGGTACCCATTCCACGGGTCTCAACTCTCCAGGTTTAAGGTATTCTTCCTTCAGCTAAAACATGCATGTGGAACCCAGAGTATGATCAACCGTGTGATCAGGAGACGTGTTCCAATATGTCTCAGTTTTCGTCCCCTGGTACTCGGGTGCAACATTCCAGACGCTTTACTAACACTCTCCCGACTTGGAGAGTCAGTGCCTTTAACCTCCTGTTTGGCCCAGTTTGCAATTTCTGCGGAAGATGAACAGGAATAGGGAGAACCAATGACAGACTAGCTGGAGGTGTCTGGACGGGCAAATTTAACTCTCATTTCCCACCAGGAAGATGAATTAACCAAAGGCTCAGCGTGCCGTGCCGGAACCAGATTAGGGCCTGAAGCCATCCTGCGGTGTTGCGGCCAGCTCACGAGAAAGCGAGTTGAAGAAAGGAGCTCAGGGGCACTGTAATTCACAAACCTGCAGAGTTATAAATGACAGCTATCGTCCAAAAATATACTGAAGTAAGGCTGCCAAGAGGACTTGAAAGCGGGGCAGAATTGCAGGAAACCGATTTCAGGACGTAGACTGGAATTGCATTTAAAGCATAGGAAAAGAGGCAGAACGTCCACAATGATGCACTTGGCCAAAAAGGGCGTATGCGTTTTTTCCTGAATATATTCAGGAAAAAACGCATACGCCCTTTTTGGCCAACCAAGCAAGCTTGCAAAGGAAATCTGCACTACAATGAAGTCTCACTTCCCCCCGGTCAAAAGGGCCATCTGAAAAAAGTGTAAAATCCAGAAAGGCAGGACAGGCCATGGAGAACTGGGAGCCTTGTTATGCTGATGGGCGGGATGTAAATTGCCAACAGCCACTCCGGAGAAGTGTATGGTGTTTCCTGAAACAGCTAAAAAACAAAGCAACAGAGCCTAGGGCACTTCCACTTATGGTCCTATAGCTTAGGGAAATTAAAATCAAAAGACACAGCCACCCCAAAGGTTGGGACGGCTCTGTTTACAAGAACCTGGTTTACGGTACAAGTTCAATATCGCAGAAAGTGAAAAATGGATAAAGAAGTTGTGGTACTTACGTACAATGCAGTATCACTCAGCAATGAAATCTATGTCATCAGGCCCGTAGCAGCATAATGAGTGGATTCAGGTACGATGATTCTAACTGAAATAAGTCACACAGGAAAAGAAACATCATAAGATATCACTAATACACGGAATGTAACCTTGGCTACACAGGAACTGAATTACAAAACAGAACAGGGTCTCAAATTTAGAAAACCAACTTATGCTTGCTTAAGGGGAAACGTGAGTTGGGGTGCTGCATAAAACCAGAGATTGAAATGAGCACAGATAAAGTTCCTTAAGCCAAATATGGAATAGACAAGAGCTACTCCTTGCTCAACGAAATGGACTCAACACCCCATATTAAATGCCTAAGAGTGTACCTGACTAGGAAGTATCTTAAAACCTATGGATTGCTATGTCTCTGAAAGAGAATCAAGTGTGTGTACAGGGGCATAAACGCAGCAGTGATAGGATTGGAGAGGTTCGGTGAGCAAATGAAGACCCTTTGAAGTCATATTGCATGGTACCCATTCCACGGGTCTCAACTCTCCAGGTTTAAGGGATTCTTCCTTCAGCTAAAACATGCATGTGGAACCCAGAGTATGATCAACCGTGTGATCGGGAGACGTGTTCCAATATGTCTTAGTTTTCGTACCCTGGTACTCGGGTGCAACATTCCAGATGCTTTACTAACACTCTCCCGACTTGGAGAGTCAGTGCCTTTAACCTCCTGTTTGGCCCAGTTTGCAATTTCTGCGGAAGATGAACAGGAATAGGGAGAACCAATGACAGACTAGCTGGAGGTGTCTGGACGGGCAAATTTAACTCTCATTTCCCACCAGGAAGAGGAATTAACCAAAGGCTCAGCGTGCCGTGCCGGAACCAGATTAGGGCCTGAAGCCATCCTGCGGTGTTGCGGCCAGCTCACGAGAAAGCGAGTTGAAGAAAGGAGCTCAGGGGCACTGTAATTCACAAACCTGCAGAGTTATAAATGTCAGCTATCGTCCAAAAATATACTGAAGTAAGGCTGCCAAGAGGACTTGAAAGCGGGGCAGAATTGCAGGAAACCGATTTCAGGAGGTAGACTGGAATTGCATTTAAAGCATAGGAAAAGAGGCAGAACGTCCACAATGATGCACTTGGCCAAAAAGGGCGTATGCGTTTTTTCCTGAATATATTCAGGAAAAAACGCATACGCCCTTTTTGGCCAACCAAGCAAGCTTGCAAAGGAAATCTGCACTACAATGAAGTCTCACTTCCCCCCGGTCAAAAGGGCCATCTGAATAAAGTGTAAAATCCAGAAAGGCAGGACAGGCCATGGAGAACTGGGAGCCTTGTTATGCTGATGGGCGGGATGTCAATTGCCAACAGCCACTCGGGAGAAGTGTATGGTGTTTCCTGAAACATCTAAAAAACAAAGCAACAGAGCCTAGGGCACTTCCACTTATGGTCCTATAGCTTAGGGAAATTAAAATCAAAAAGACACAGCCACCCCAAAGGTTGGGACGGCTCTGTTTACAAGAACCTGTTTTACGGTACAAGTTCAATATCACAGAAAGTGAAAAATGGATAAAGAAGTTGTGGTACTTACGTACAATGCAGTATCACTCAGCAATGAAATCTACGTCATCAGGCCCGTAGCAGCATAATGAGTGGATTCAGGTACGATGATTCTAACTGAAATAAGTCACACAGAAAAAGAAACATCATAAGATATCACTAATACACGGAATGTAACCTTGGCTACACAGGAACTGAATTACAAAACAGAACAGGGTCTCAAATTTAGAAAACCAACTTATGCTTGCTTAAGGGGAAAGGTGAGTTGGGGTGCTGCATAAAACCAGAGATTGAAATGAGCACAGATAAAGTTCCTTAAGCCAAATATGGAATAGACAAGAGCTACTCCTTGCTCAACGAAATGGACTCAACACCCCATATTAAATGCCTAAGAGTGTACCTGACTAGGAAGTATCTTAAAACCTATGGATTGCTATGTCTCTGAAAGAGAATCAAGCGTGTGTACAGGGGCATAAACGCAGCAGTGATAGGATTGGAGAGGTTCGGTGAGCAAATGAAGACCCTTTGAAGTCATATTGCATGGTACCCATTCCACGGGTCTCAACTCTCCAGGTTTAAGGTATTCTTCCTTCAGCTAAAATATGCATGTAGAACCCAGAGTATGATCAACCGTGTGATCGGGAGACGTGTTCCAATATGTCTCAGTTTTCGTCCCCTGGTACTCGGGTGCAACATTCCAGAGGCTTTACTAACACTCTCCCGACTTGGAGAGTCAGTGCCTTTAACCTCCTGTTTGGCCCAGTTTGCAATTTCTGCAGAAGATGAACAGGAATAGGGAGAACCAATGACAGACTAGCTGGAGGTGTCTGGACGGGCAAATTTAACTCTCATTTCCCACCAGGAAGAGGAATTAACCAAAGGCTCAGCGTGCCGTGCCGGAACCAGATTAGGGCCTGAAGCCATCCTGCGGTGTTGCGGCCAGCTCACGAGAAAGCGAGTTGAAGAAAGGAGCTCAGGGGCACTGTAATTCACAAACCTGCAGAGTTATAAATGACAGCTATCGTCCAAAAATATACTGAAGTAAGGCTGCCAAGAGGACTTGAAAACGGGGCAGAATTGCAGGAAACCGATTTCAGGAGGTAGACTGGAATTGCATTTAAAGCATAGGAAAAGAGGCAGAACGTCCACAATGATGCACTTGGCCAAAAAGGGCGTATGCGTTTTTTCCTGAATATATTCAGGAAAAAACGCATACGCCCTTTTTGGCCAACCAAGCAAGCTTGCAAAGGAAATCTGCACTACAGTGAAGTCTCACTTCCCCCCGGTCAAAAGGGCCATCTGAAAAAAGTGTAAAATCCAGAAAGGCAGGACAGGCCATGGAGAACTGGGAGCCTTGTTATGCTGATGGGCGGGATGTAAATTGCCAACAGCCACTCCGGAGAAGTGTATGGTGTTTCCTGAAACATCTAAAAAACAAAGCAACAGAGCCTAGGGCACTTCCACTTATGGTCCTATAGCTTAGGGAAATTAAAATCAAAAAGACACAGCCACCCCAAAGGTTGGGACGGCTCTGTTTACAAGAACCTGTTTTACGGTACAAGTTCAATATCACAGAAAGTGAAAAATGGATAAAGAAGTTGTGGTACTTACGTACAATGCAGTATCACTCAGCAATGAAATCTATGTCATCAGGCCCGTAGCAGCATAATGAGTGGATTCAGGTACGATGATTCTAAATGAAATAAGTCACACAGAAAAAGAAACATCATAAGATATCACTAATACACGGAATGTAACCTTGGCTACACAGGAACTGAATTACAAAACAGAACAGGGTCTCAAATTTAGAAAACCAACTTATGCTTGCTTAAGGGGAAAGGTGAGTTGGGGTGCTGCATAAAACCAGAGATTGAAATGAGCACAGATAAAGTTCCTTAAGCCAAATATGGAATATACAAGAGCTACTCCTTGCTCAACGAAATGGACTCAACACCCCATATTAAATGCCTAAGAGTGTACCTGACTAGGAAGTATCTTAAAACCTATGGATTGCTATGTCTCCGAAAGAGAATCAAGCGTGTGTACAGGGGCATAAACGCAGCAGTGATAGGATTGGAGAAGTTCGGTGAGCAAATGAAGACCCTTTGAAGTCATATTGCATGGTACCCATTCCACGGTTCTCAACTCTCCAGGTTTAAGGTATTCTTCCTTCAGCTAAAACATGCATGTGGAACCCAGAGTATGATCAACCGTGTGATCAGGAGACGTGTTCCAATATGTCTCAGTTTTCGTCCCCTGGTACTCGGGTGCAACATTCCAGACGCTTTACTAACACTCTCCCGACTTGGAGAGTCAGTGCCTTTAACCTCCTGTTTGGCCCAGTTTGCAATTTCTGCGGAAGATGAACAGGAATAGGGAGAACCAATGACAGACTAGCTGGAGGTGTCTGGACGGGCAAATTTAACTCTCATTTCCCACCAGGAAGAGGAATTAACCAAAGGCTCAGCGTGCCGTGCCGGAACCAGATTAGGGCCTGAAGCCATCCTGCGGTGTTGCGGCCAGCTCACGAGAAAGCGAGTTGAAGAAAGGAGCTCAGGGGCACTGTAATTCACAAACCTGCAGAGTTATAAATGACAGCTATCGTCCAAAAATATACTGAAGTAAGGCTGCCAAGAGGACTTGAAAGCGGGGCAGAATTGCAGGAAACCGATTTCAGGACGTAGACTGGAATTGCATTTAAAGCATAGGAAAAGAGGCAGAACGTCCACAATGATGCACTTGGCCAAAAAGGGCGTATGCGTTTTTTCCTGAATATATTCAGGAAAAAACGCATACGCCCTTTTTGGCCAACCAAGCAAGCTTGCAAAGGAAATCTGCACTACAATGAAGTCTCACTTCCCCCCGGTCAAAAGGGCCATCTGAAAAAAGTGTAAAATCCAGAAAGGCAGGACAGGCCATGGAGAACTGGGAGCCTTGTTATGCTGATGGGCGGGATGTAAATTGCCAACAGCCACTCCGGAGAAGTGTATGGTGTTTCCTGAAACAGCTAAAAAACAAAGCAACACAGCCTAGGGCACTTCCACTTATGGTCCTATAGCTTAGGGAAATTAAAATCAAAAGACACAGCCACCCCAAAGGTTGGGACGGCTCTGTTTACAAGAACCTGGTTTACGGTACAAGTTCAATATCGCAGAAAGTGAAAAATGGATAAAGAAGTTGTGGTACTTACGTACAATGCAGTATCACTCAGCAATGAAATCTATGTCATCAGGCCCGTAGCAGCATAATGAGTGGATTCAGGTACGATGATTCTAACTGAAATAAGTCACACAGGAAAAAAAACATCATAAGATATCACTAATACACGGAATGTAACCTTGGCTACACAGGAACTGAATTACAAAACAGAACAGGGTCTCAAATTTAGAAAACCAACTTATGCTTGCTTAAGGGGAAAGGTGAGTTGGGGTGCTGCATAAAACCAGAGACTGAAATGAGCACAGATAAAGTTCCTTAAGCCAAATATGGAATATACAAGAGCTACTCCTTGCTCAACGAAATGGACTCAACACCCCATATTAAATGCCTAAGAGTGTACCTGACTAGGAAGTATCTTAAAACCTATGAATTGCTATGTCTCCGAAAGAGAATCAAGCGTGTGTACAGGGGCATAAACGCAGCAGTGATAGGATTGGAGAAGTTCGGTGAGCAAATGAAGACCCTTTGAAGTCATATTGCATGGTACCCATTCCACAGGTCTCAACTCTCCAGGTTTAAGGTATTCTTCCTTCAGCTAAAACATGCATGTGGAACCCAGAGTATGATCAACCGTGTGATCAGGAGACGTGTTCCAATATGTCTCAGTTTTCGTCCCCTGGTACTCGGGTGCAACATTCCAGACGCTTTACTAACACTCTCCCGACTTGGAGAGTCAGTGCCTTTAACCTCCTGTTTGGCCCAGTTTGCAATTTCTGCGGAAGATGAACAGGAATAGGGAGAACCAATGACAGACTAGCTGGAGGTGTCTGGACGGGCAAATTTAACTCTCATTTCCCACCAGGAAGATGAATTAACCAAAGGCTCAGCGTGCCGTGCCGGAACCAGATTAGGGCCTGAAGCCATCCTGCGGTGTTGCGGCCAGCTCACGAGAAAGCGAGTTGAAGAAAGGAGCTCAGGGGCACTGTAATTCACAAACCTGCAGAGTTATAAATGACAGCTATCGTCCAAAAATATACTGAAGTAAGGCTGCCAAGAGGACTTGAAAGCGGGGCAGAATTGCAGGAAACCGATTTCAGGACGTAGACTGGAATTGCATTTAAAGCATAGGAAAAGAGGCAGAACGTCCACAATGATGCACTTGGCCAAAAAGGGCGTATGCGTTTTTTCCTGAATATATTCAGGAAAAAACGCATACGCCCTTTTTGGCCAACCAAGCAAGCTTGCAAAGGAAATCTGCACTACAATGAAGTCTCACTTCCCCCCGGTCAAAAGGGCCATCTGAAAAAAGTGTAAAATCCAGAAAGGCAGGACAGGCCATGGAGAACTGGGAGCCTTGTTATGCTGATGGGCGGGATGTAAATTGCCAACAGCCACTCCGGAGAAGTGTATGGTGTTTCCTGAAACAGCTAAAAAACAAAGCAACAGAGCCTAGGGCACTTCCACTTATGGTCCTATAGCTTAGGGAAATTAAAATCAAAAGACACAGCCACCCCAAAGGTTGGGACGGCTCTGTTTACAAGAACCTGGTTTACGGTACAAGTTCAATATCGCAGAAAGTGAAAAATGGATAAAGAAGTTGTGGTACTTACGTACAATGCAGTATCACTCAGCAATGAAATCTATGTCATCAGGCCCGTAGCAGCATAATGAGTGGATTCAGGTACGATGATTCTAACTGAAATAAGTCACACAGGAAAAGAAACATCATAAGATATCACTAATACACGGAATGTAACCTTGGCTACACAGGAACTGAATTACAAAACAGAACAGGGTCTCAAATTTAGAAAACCAACTTATGCTTGCTTAAGGGGAAACGTGAGTTGGGGTGCTGCATAAAACCAGAGATTGAAATGAGCACAGATAAAGTTCCTTAAGCCAAATATGGAATAGACAAGAGCTACTCCTTGCTCAACGAAATGGACTCAACACCCCATATTAAATGCCTAAGAGTGTACCTGACTAGGAAGTATCTTAAAACCTATGGATTGCTATGTCTCTGAAAGAGAATCAAGTGTGTGTACAGGGGCATAAACGCAGCAGTGATAGGATTGGAGAGGTTCGGTGAGCAAATGAAGACCCTTTGAAGTCATATTGCATGGTACCCATTCCACGGGTCTCAACTCTCCAGGTTTAAGGGATTCTTCCTTCAGCTAAAACATGCATGTGGAACCCAGAGTATGATCAACCGTGTGATCGGGAGACGTGTTCCAATATGTCTTAGTTTTCGTACCCTGGTACTCGGGTGCAACATTCCAGATGCTTTACTAACACTCTCCCGACTTGGAGAGTCAGTGCCTTTAACCTCCTGTTTGGCCCAGTTTGCAATTTCTGCGGAAGATGAACAGGAATAGGGAGAACCAATGACAGACTAGCTGGAGGTGTCTGGACGGGCAAATTTAACTCTCATTTCCCACCAGGAAGAGGAATTAACCAAAGGCTCAGCGTGCCGTGCCGGAACCAGATTAGGGCCTGAAGCCATCCTGCGGTGTTGCGGCCAGCTCACGAGAAAGCGAGTTGAAGAAAGGAGCTCAGGGGCACTGTAATTCACAAACCTGCAGAGTTATAAATGTCAGCTATCGTCCAAAAATATACTGAAGTAAGGCTGCCAAGAGGACTTGAAAGCGGGGCAGAATTGCAGGAAACCGATTTCAGGAGGTAGACTGGAATTGCATTTAAAGCATAGGAAAAGAGGCAGAACGTCCACAATGATGCACTTGGCCAAAAAGGGCGTATGCGTTTTTTCCTGAATATATTCAGGAAAAAACGCATACGCCCTTTTTGGCCAACCAAGCAAGCTTGCAAAGGAAATCTGCACTACAATGAAGTCTCACTTCCCCCCGGTCAAAAGGGCCATCTGAATAAAGTGTAAAATCCAGAAAGGCAGGACAGGCCATGGAGAACTGGGAGCCTTGTTATGCTGATGGGCGGGATGTCAATTGCCAACAGCCACTCGGGAGAAGTGTATGGTGTTTCCTGAAACATCTAAAAAACAAAGCAACAGAGCCTAGGGCACTTCCACTTATGGTCCTATAGCTTAGGGAAATTAAAATCAAAAAGACACAGCCACCCCAAAGGTTGGGACGGCTCTGTTTACAAGAACCTGTTTTACGGTACAAGTTCAATATCACAGAAAGTGAAAAATGGATAAAGAAGTTGTGGTACTTACGTACAATGCAGTATCACTCAGCAATGAAATCTACGTCATCAGGCCCGTAGCAGCATAATGAGTGGATTCAGGTACGATGATTCTAACTGAAATAAGTCACACAGAAAAAGAAACATCATAAGATATCACTAATACACGGAATGTAACCTTGGCTACACAGGAACTGAATTACAAAACAGAACAGGGTCTCAAATTTAGAAAACCAACTTATGCTTGCTTAAGGGGAAAGGTGAGTTGGGGTGCTGCATAAAACCAGAGATTGAAATGAGCACAGATAAAGTTCCTTAAGCCAAATATGGAATAGACAAGAGCTACTCCTTGCTCAACGAAATGGACTCAACACCCCATATTAAATGCCTAAGAGTGTACCTGACTAGGAAGTATCTTAAAACCTATGGATTGCTATGTCTCTGAAAGAGAATCAAGCGTGTGTACAGGGGCATAAACGCAGCAGTGATAGGATTGGAGAGGTTCGGTGAGCAAATGAAGACCCTTTGAAGTCATATTGCATGGTACCCATTCCACGGGTCTCAACTCTCCAGGTTTAAGGTATTCTTCCTTCAGCTAAAATATGCATGTAGAACCCAGAGTATGATCAACCGTGTGATCGGGAGACGTGTTCCAATATGTCTCAGTTTTCGTCCCCTGGTACTCGGGTGCAACATTCCAGAGGCTTTACTAACACTCTCCCGACTTGGAGAGTCAGTGCCTTTAACCTCCTGTTTGGCCCAGTTTGCAATTTCTGCAGAAGATGAACAGGAATAGGGAGAACCAATGACAGACTAGCTGGAGGTGTCTGGACGGGCAAATTTAACTCTCATTTCCCACCAGGAAGAGGAATTAACCAAAGGCTCAGCGTGCCGTGCCGGAACCAGATTAGGGCCTGAAGCCATCCTGCGGTGTTGCGGCCAGCTCACGAGAAAGCGAGTTGAAGAAAGGAGCTCAGGGGCACTGTAATTCACAAACCTGCAGAGTTATAAATGACAGCTATCGTCCAAAAATATACTGAAGTAAGGCTGCCAAGAGGACTTGAAAACGGGGCAGAATTGCAGGAAACCGATTTCAGGAGGTAGACTGGAATTGCATTTAAAGCATAGGAAAAGAGGCAGAACGTCCACAATGATGCACTTGGCCAAAAAGGGCGTATGCGTTTTTTCCTGAATATATTCAGGAAAAAACGCATACGCCCTTTTTGGCCAACCAAGCAAGCTTGCAAAGGAAATCTGCACTACAGTGAAGTCTCACTTCCCCCCGGTCAAAAGGGCCATCTGAAAAAAGTGTAAAATCCAGAAAGGCAGGACAGGCCATGGAGAACTGGGAGCCTTGTTATGCTGATGGGCGGGATGTAAATTGCCAACAGCCACTCCGGAGAAGTGTATGGTGTTTCCTGAAACATCTAAAAAACAAAGCAACAGAGCCTAGGGCACTTCCACTTATGGTCCTATAGCTTAGGGAAATTAAAATCAAAAGACACAGCCACCCCAAAGGTTGGGACGGCTCTGTTTACAAGAACCTGGTTTACGGTACAAGTTCAATATCGCAGAAAGTGAAAAATGGATAAAGAAGTTGTGGTACTTACGTACAATGCAATATCACTCAGCAATGAAATCTATGTCATCAGGCCCGTAGCAGCATAATGAGTGGATTCAGGTATGATGATTCTAACTGAAATAAGTCACACAGAAAAAGAAACATCATAAGATATCACTAATACACGGAATGTAACCTTGGCTACACAGGAACTGAATTACAAAACAGAACAGGGTCTCAAATTTAGAAAACCAACTTATGCTTGCTTAAGGGGAAAGGTGAGTTGGGGTGCTGCATAAAACCAGAGACTGAAATGAGCACAGATAAAGTTCCTTAAGCCAAATATGGAATATACAAGAGCTACTCCTTGCTCAACGAAATGGACTCAACACCCCATATTAAATGCCTAAGAGTGTACCTGACTAGGAAGTATCTTAAAACCTATGAATTGCTATGTCTCCGAAAGAGAATCAAGCGTGTGTACAGGGGCATAAACGCAGCAGTGATAGGATTGGAGAAGTTCGGTGAGCAAATGAAGACCCTTTGAAGTCATATTGCATGGTACCCATTCCACGGGTCTCAACTCTCCAGGTTTAAGGTATTCTTCCTTCAGCTAAAACATGCATGTGGAACCCAGAGTATGATCAACCGTGTGATCAGGAGACGTGTTCCAATATGTCTCAGTTTTCGTCCCCTGGTACTCGGGTGCAACATTCCAGACGCTTTACTAACACTCTCCCGACTTGGAGAGTCAGTGCCTTTAACCTCCTGTTTGGCCCAGTTTGCAATTTCTGCGGAAGATGAACAGGAATAGGGAGAACCAATGACAGACTAGCTGGAGGTGTCTGGACGGGCAAATTTAACTCTCATTTCCCACCAGGAAGATGAATTAACCAAAGGCTCAGCGTGCCGTGCCGGAACCAGATTAGGGCCTGAAGCCATCCTGCGGTGTTGCGGCCAGCTCACGAGAAAGCGAGTTGAAGAAAGGAGCTCAGGGGCACTGTAATTCACAAACCTGCAGAGTTATAAATGACAGCTATCGTCCAAAAATATACTGAAGTAAGGCTGCCAAGAGGACTTGAAAGCGGGGCAGAATTGCAGGAAACCGATTTCAGGACGTAGACTGGAATTGCATTTAAAGCATAGGAAAAGAGGCAGAACGTCCACAATGATGCACTTGGCCAAAAAGGGCGTATGCGTTTTTTCCTGAATATATTCAGGAAAAAACGCATACGCCCTTTTTGGCCAACCAAGCAAGCTTGCAAAGGAAATCTGCACTACAATGAAGTCTCACTTCCCCCCGGTCAAAAGGGCCATCTGAAAAAAGTGTAAAATCCAGAAAGGCAGGACAGGCCATGGAGAACTGGGAGCCTTGTTATGCTGATGGGCGGGATGTAAATTGCCAACAGCCACTCCGGAGAAGTGTATGGTGTTTCCTGAAACAGCTAAAAAACAAAGCAACAGAGCCTAGGGCACTTCCACTTATGGTCCTATAGCTTAGGGAAATTAAAATCAAAAGACACAGCCACCCCAAAGGTTGGGACGGCTCTGTTTACAAGAACCTGGTTTACGGTACAAGTTCAATATCGCAGAAAGTGAAAAATGGATAAAGAAGTTGTGGTACTTACGTACAATGCAGTATCACTCAGCAATGAAATCTATGTCATCAGGCCCGTAGCAGCATAATGAGTGGATTCAGGTACGATGATTCTAACTGAAATAAGTCACACAGGAAAAGAAACATCATAAGATATCACTAATACACGGAATGTAACCTTGGCTACACAGGAACTGAATTACAAAACAGAACAGGGTCTCAAATTTAGAAAACCAACTTATGCTTGCTTAAGGGGAAAGGTGAGTTGGGGTGCTGCATAAAACCAGAGATTGAAATGAGCACAGATAAAGTTCCTTAAGCCAAATATGGAATAGACAAGAGCTACTCCTTGCTCAACGAAATGGACTCAACACCCCATATTAAATGCCTAAGAGTGTACCTGACTAGGAAGTATCTTAAAACCTATGGATTGCTATGTCTCTGAAAGAGAATCAAGTGTGTGTACAGGGGCATAAACGCAGCAGTGATAGGATTGGAGAGGTTCGGTGAGCAAATGAAGACCCTTTGAAGTCATATTGCATGGTACCCATTCCACGGGTCTCAACTCTCCAGGTTTAAGGGATTCTTCCTTCAGCTAAAACATGCATGTGGAACCCAGAGTATGATCAACCGTGTGATCGGGAGACGTGTTCCAATATGTCTTAGTTTTCGTACCCTGGTACTCGGGTGCAACATTCCAGATGCTTTACTAACACTCTCCCGACTTGGAGAGTCAGTGCCTTTAACCTCCTGTTTGGCCCAGTTTGCAATTTCTGCGGAAGATGAACAGGAATAGGGAGAACCAATGACAGACTAGCTGGAGGTGTCTGGACGGGCAAATTTAACTCTCATTTCCCACCAGGAAGAGGAATTAACCAAAGGCTCAGCGTGCCGTGCCGGAACCAGATTAGGGCCTGAAGCCATCCTGCGGTGTTGCGGCCAGCTCACGAGAAAGCGAGTTGAAGAAAGGAGCTCAGGGGCACTGTAATTCACAAACCTGCAGAGTTATAAATGTCAGCTATCGTCCAAAAATATACTGAAGTAAGGCTGCCAAGAGGACTTGAAAGCGGGGCAGAATTGCAGGAAACCGATTTCAGGAGGTAGACTGGAATTGCATTTAAAGCATAGGAAAAGAGGCAGAACGTCCACAATGATGCACTTGGCCAAAAAGGGCGTATGCGTTTTTTCCTGAATATATTCAGGAAAAAACGCATACGCCCTTTTTGGCCAACCAAGCAAGCTTGCAAAGGAAATCTGCACTACAATGAAGTCTCACTTCCCCCCGGTCAAAAGGGCCATCTGAATAAAGTGTAAAATCCAGAAAGGCAGGACAGGCCATGGAGAACTGGGAGCCTTGTTATGCTGATGGGCGGGATGTCAATTGCCAACAGCCACTCGGGAGAAGTGTATGGTGTTTCCTGAAACATCTAAAAAACAAAGCAACAGAGCCTAGGGCACTTCCACTTATGGTCCTATAGCTTAGGGAAATTAAAATCAAAAAGACACAGCCACCCCAAAGGTTGGGACGGCTCTGTTTACAAGAACCTGTTTTACGGTACAAGTTCAATATCACAGAAAGTGAAAAATGGATAAAGAAGTTGTGGTACTTACGTACAATGCAGTATCACTCAGCAATGAAATCTATGTCATCAGGCCCGTAGCAGCATAATGAGTGGATTCAGGTACGATGATTCTAACTGAAATAAGTCACACAGAAAAAGAAACATCATAAGATATCACTAATACACGGAATGTAACCTTGGCTACACAGGAACTGAATTACAAAACAGAACAGGGTCTCAAATTTAGAAAACCAACTTATGCTTGCTTAAGGGGAAAGGTGAGTTGGGGTGCTGCATAAAACCAGAGATTGAAATGAGCACAGATAAAGTTCCTTAAGCCAAATATGGAATAGACAAGAGCTACTCCTTGCTCAACGAAATGGACTCAACACCCCATATTAAATGCCTAAGAGTGTACCTGACTAGGAAGTATCTTAAAACCTATGGATTGCTATGTCTCTGAAAGAGAATCAAGCGTGTGTACAGGGGCATAAACGCAGCAGTGATAGGATTGGAGAGGTTCGGTGAGCAAATGAAGACCCTTTGAAGTCATATTGCATGGTACCCATTCCACGGGTCTCAACTCTCCAGGTTTAAGGTATTCTTCCTTCAGCTAAAATATGCATGTAGAACCCAGAGTATGATCAACCGTGTGATCGGGAGACGTGTTCCAATATGTCTCAGTTTTCGTCCCCTGGTACTCGGGTGCAACATTCCAGAGGCTTTACTAACACTCTCCCGACTTGGAGAGTCAGTGCCTTTAACCTCCTGTTTGGCCCAGTTTGCAATTTCTGCAGAAGATGAACAGGAATAGGGAGAACCAATGACAGACTAGCTGGAGGTGTCTGGACGGGCAAATTTAACTCTCATTTCCCACCAGGAAGAGGAATTAACCAAAGGCTCAGCGTGCCGTGCCGGAACCAGATTAGGGCCTGAAGCCATCCTGCGGTGTTGCGGCCAGCTCACGAGAAAGCGAGTTGAAGAAAGGAGCTCAGGGGCACTGTAATTCACAAACCTGCAGAGTTATAAATGACAGCTATCGTCCAAAAATATACTGAAGTAAGGCTGCCAAGAGGACTTGAAAACGGGGCAGAATTGCAGGAAACCGATTTCAGGAGGTAGACTGGAATTGCATTTAAAGCATAGGAAAAGAGGCAGAACGTCCACAATGATGCACTTGGCCAAAAAGGGCGTATGCGTTTTTTCCTGAATATATTCAGGAAAAAACGCATACGCCCTTTTTGGCCAACCAAGCAAGCTTGCAAAGGAAATCTGCACTACAGTGAAGTCTCACTTCCCCCCGGTCAAAAGGGCCATCTGAAAAAAGTGTAAAATCCAGAAAGGCAGGACAGGCCATGGAGAACTGGGAGCCTTGTTATGCTGATGGGCGGGATGTAAATTGCCAACAGCCACTCCGGAGAAGTGTATGGTGTTTCCTGAAACATCTAAAAAACAAAGCAACAGAGCCTAGGGCACTTCCACTTATGGTCCTATAGCTTAGGGAAATTAAAATCAAAAGACACAGCCACCCCAAAGGTTGGGACGGCTCTGTTTACAAGAACCTGGTTTACGGTACAAGTTCAATATCGCAGAAAGTGAAAAATGGATAAAGAAGTTGTGGTACTTACGTACAATGCAATATCACTCAGCAATGAAATCTATGTCATCAGGCCCGTAGCAGCATAATGAGTGGATTCAGGTATGATGATTCTAACTGAAATAAGTCACACAGAAAAAGAAACATCATAAGATATCACTAATACACGGAATGTAACCTTGGCTACACAGGAACTGAATTACAAAACAGAACAGGGTCTCAAATTTAGAAAACCAACTTATGCTTGCTTAAGGGGAAAGGTGAGTTGGGGTGCTGCATAAAACCAGAGATTGAAATGAGCACAGATAAAGTTCCTTAAGCCAAATATGGAATAGACAAGAGCTACTCCTTGCTCAACGAAATGGACTCAACACCCCATATTAAATGCCTAAGAGTGTACCTGACTAGGAAGTATCTTAAAACCTATGGATTGCTATGTCTCCGAAAGAGAATCAAGCGTGTGTACAGGGGCATAAACGCAGCAGTGATAGGATTGGAGAAGTTCGGTGAGCAAATGAAGACCCTTTGAAGTCATATTGCATGGTACCCATTCCACGGTTCTCAACTCTCCAGGTTTAAGGTATTCTTCCTTCAGCTAAAACATGCATGTGGAACCCAGAGTATGATCAACCGTGTGATCAGGAGACGTGTTCCAATATGTCTCAGTTTTCGTCCCCTGGTACTCGGGTGCAACATTCCAGACGCTTTACTAACACTCTCCCGACTTGGAGAGTCAGTGCCTTTAACCTCCTGTTTGGCCCAGTTTGCAATTTCTGCGGAAGATGAACAGGAATAGGGAGAACCAATGACAGACTAGCTGGAGGTGTCTGGACGGGCAAATTTAACTCTCATTTCCCACCAGGAAGAGGAATTAACCAAAGGCTCAGCGTGCCGTGCCGGAACCAGATTAGGGCCTGAAGCCATCCTGCGGTGTTGCGGCCAGCTCACGAGAAAGCGAGTTGAAGAAAGGAGCTCAGGGGCACTGTAATTCACAAACCTGCAGAGTTATAAATGACAGCTATCGTCCAAAAATATACTGAAGTAAGGCTGCCAAGAGGACTTGAAAGCGGGGCAGAATTGCAGGAAACCGTTTTCAGGACGTAGACTGGAATTGCATTTAAAGCATAGGAAAAGAGGCAGAACGTCCACAATGATGCACTTGGCCAAAAAGGGCGTATGCGTTTTTTCCTGAATATATTCAGGAAAAAACGCATACGCCCTTTTTGGCCAACCAAGCAAGCTTGCAAAGGAAATCTGCACTACAATGAAGTCTCACTTCCCCCCGGTCAAAAGGGCCATCTGAAAAAAGTGTAAAATCCAGAAAGGCAGGACAGGCCATGGAGAACTGGGAGCCTTGTTATGCTGATGGGCGGGATGTAAATTGCCAACAGCCACTCCGGAGAAGTGTATGGTGTTTCCTGAAACAGCTAAAAAACAAAGCAACAGAGCCTAGGGCACTTCCACTTATGGTCCTATAGCTTAGGGAAATTAAAATCAAAAGACACAGCCACCCCAAAGGTTGGGACGGCTCTGTTTACAAGAACCTGGTTTACGGTACAAGTTCAATATCGCAGAAAGTGAAAAATGGATAAAGAAGTTGTGGTACTTACATACAATGCAGTATCACTCAGCAATGAAATCTATGTCATCAGGCCCGTAGCAGCATAATGAGTGGATTCAGGTACGATGATTCTAACTGAAATAAGTCACACAGGAAAAGAAACATCATAAGATATCACTAATACACGGAATGTAACCTTGGCTACACAGGAACTGAATTACAAAACAGAACAGGGTCTCAAATTTAGAAACCCAACTTATGCTTGCTTAAGGGGAAACGTGAGTTGGGGTGCTGCATAAAACCAGAGATTGAAATGAGCACAGATAAAGTTCCTTAAGCCAAATATGGAATAGACAAGAGCTACTCCTTGCTCAACGAAATGGACTCAACACCCCATATTAAATGCCTAAGAGTGTACCTGACTAGGAAGTATCTTAAAACCTATGGATTGCTATGTCTCTGAAAGAGAATCAAGTGTGTGTACAGGGGCATAAACGCAGCAGTGATAGGATTGGAGAGGTTCGGTGAGCAAATGAAGACCCTTTGAAGTCATATTGCATGGTACCCATTCCACGGGTCTCAACTCTCCAGGTTTAAGGGATTCTTCCTTCAGCTAAAACATGCATGTGGAACCCAGAGTATGATCAACCGTGTGATCGGGAGACGTGTTCCAATATGTCTTAGTTTTCGTACCCTGGTACTCGGGTGCAACATTCCAGATGCTTTACTAACACTCTCCCGACTTGGAGAGTCAGTGCCTTTAACCTCCTGTTTGGCCCAGTTTGCAATTTCTGCGGAAGATGAACAGGAATAGGGAGAACCAATGAGAGACTAGCTGGAGGTGTCTGGACGGGCAAATTTAACTCTCATTTCCCACCAGGAAGAGGAATTAACCAAAGGCTCAGCGTGCCGTGCCGGAACCAGATTAGGGCCTGAAGCCATCCTGCGGTGTTGCGGCCAGCTCACGAGAAAGCGAGTTGAAGAAAGGAGCTCAGGGGCACTGTAATTCACAAACCTGCAGAGTTATAAATGTCAGCTATCGTCCAAAAATATACTGAAGTAAGGCTGCCAAGAGGACTTGAAAGCGGGGCAGAATTGCAGGAAACCGATTTCAGGAGGTAGACTGGAATTGCATTTAAAGCATAGGAAAAGAGGCAGAACGTCCACAATGATGCACTTGGCCAAAAAGGGCGTATGCGTTTTTTCCTGAATATATTCAGGAAAAAACGCATACGCCCTTTTTGGCCAACCAAGCAAGCTTGCAAAGGAAATCTGCACTACAATGAAGTCTCACTTCCCCCCGGTCAAAAGGGCCATCTGAAAAAAGTGTAAAATCCAGAAAGGCAGGACAGGCCATGGAGAACTGGGAGCCTTGTTATGCTGATGGGCGGGATGTAAATTGCCAACAGCCACTCGGGAGAAGTGTATTGTGTTTCCTGAAACATCTAAAAAACTAAGCAACAGAGCCTAGGGCACTTCCACTTATGGTCCTATAGCTTAGGGAAATTAAAATCAAAAGACACAGCCACCCCAAAGGTTGGGACGGCTCTGTTTACAAGAACCTGGTTTACGGTACAAGTTCAATATCGCAGAAAGTGAAAAATGGATAAAGAAGTTGTGGTACTTACGTACAATGCAGTATCACTCAGCAATGAAATCTATGTCATCAGGCCCATAGCAGCATAATGAGTGGATTCAGGTACGATGATTCTAACTGAAATAAGTCACACAGAAAAAGAAACATCATAAGATATCACTAATACACGGAATGTAACCTTGGCTACACAGGAACTGAATTACAAAACAGAACAGGGTCTCAAATTTAGAAACCCAACTTATGCTTGCTTAAGGGGAAAGGTGAGTTGGGGTGCTGCATAAAACCAGAGATTGAAATGAGCACAGATAAAGTTCCTTAAGCCAAATATGGAATAGACAAGAGCTACTCCTTGCTCAACGAAATGGACTCAACACACCATATTAAATGCCTAAGAGTGTACCTGACTAGGAAGTATCTTAAAACCTATGGATTGCTATGTCTCTGAAAGAGAATCAAGTGTGTGTACAGGGGCATAAACGCAGCAGTGATAGGATTGGAGAGGTTCGGTGAGCAAATGAAGACCCTTTGAAGTCATATTGCATGGTACCCATTCCACGGGTCTCAACTCTCCAGGTTTAAGGGATTCTTCCTTCAGCTAAAACATGCATGTGGAACCCAGAGTATGATCAACCGTGTGATCGGGAGACGTGTTCCAATATGTGTCAGTTTTCTTCCCCTGGTACTCGGGTGCAACATTCCAGACGCTTTACTAACACTCTCCCGACTTGGAGAGTCAGTGCCTTTAACCTCCTGTTTGGCCCAGTTTGCAATTTCTGCGGAAGATGAACAGGAATAGGGAGAACCAATGACAGACTAGCTGGAGGTGTCTGGACGGGCAAATTTAACTCTCATTTCCCACCAGGAAGAGGAATTAACCAAAGGCTCAGTGTGCCGTGCCGGAACCAGATTAGGGCCTGAAGCAATCCTGCGGTGTTGCGGCCAGCTCACCAGAAAGCGAGTTGAAGAAAGGAGCTCAGGGGCACTGTAATTCACAAACCTGCAGAGTTATAAATGACAGCTATCGTCCAAAAATATACTGAAGTAAGGCTGCCAAGAGGACTTGAAAGCGGGGCAGAATTGCAGGAAACCGATTTCAGGAGGTAGACTGGAATTGCATTTAAAGCATAGGAAAAGAGGCAGAACGTCCACAATGATGCACTTGGCCAAAAAGGGCGTATGCGTTTTTTCCTGAATATATTCAGGAAAAAACGCATACGCCCTTTTTGGCCAACCAAGCAAGCTTGCAAAGGAAATCTGCACTACAATGAAGTCTCACTTCCCCCCGGTCAAAAGGGCCATCTGAAAAAAGTGTAAAATCCAGAAAGGCAGGACAGGCCATGGAGAACTGGGAGCCTTGTTATGCTGATGGGCGGGATGTAAATTGCCAACAGCCACTCGGGAGAAGTGTATGGTGTTTCCTGAAACATCTAAAAAACTAAGCAACAGAGCCTAGGGCACTTCCACTTATGGTCCTATAGCTTAGGGAAATTAAAATCAAAAGACACAGCCACCCCAAAGGTTGGGACGGCTCTGTTTACAAGAACCTGGTTTACGGTACAAGTTCAATATCGCAGAAAGTGAAAAATGGATAAAGAAGTTGTGGTACTTACGTACAATGCAGTATCACTCAGCAATGAAATCTATGTCATCAGGCCCATAGCAGCATAATGAGTGGATTCAGGTACGATGATTCTAACTGAAATAAGTCACACAGAAAAAGAAACATCATAAGATATCACTAATACACGGAATGTAACCTTGGCTACACAGGAACTGAATTACAAAACAGAACAGGGTCTCAAATTTAGAAACCCAACTTATGCTTGCTTAAGGGGAAAGGTGAGTTGGGGTGCTGCATAAAACCAGAGATTGAAATGAGCACAGATAAAGTTCCTTAAGCCAAATATGGAATAGACAAGAGCTACTCCTTGCTCAACGAAATGGACTCAACACACCATATTAAATGCCTAAGAGTGTACCTGACTAGGAAGTATCTTAAAACCTATGGATTGCTATGTCTCTGAAAGAGAATCAAGTGTGTGTACAGGGGCATAAACGCAGCAGTGATAGGATTGGAGAGGTTCGGTGAGCAAATGAAGACCCTTTGAAGTCATATTGCATGGTACCCATTCCACGGGTCTCAACTCTCCAGGTTTAAGGTATTCTTCCTTCAGCTAAAACATGCATGTGGAACCCAGAGTATGATCAACCGTGTGATCGGGAGACGTGTTCCAATATGTGTCAGTTTTCGTCCCCTGGTACTCGGGTGCAACATTCCAGACGCTTTACTAACACTCTCCCGACTTGGAGAGTCAGTGCCTTTAACCTCCTGTTTGGCCCAGTTTGCAATTTCTGCGGAAGATGAACAGGAATAGGGAGAACCAATGACAGACTAGCTGGAGGTGTCTGGACGGGCAAATTTAACTCTCATTTCCCACCAGGAAGAGGAATTAACCAAAGGCTCAGCGTGCCGTGCCGGAACCAGATTAGGGCCTGAAGCAATCCTGCGGTGTTGCGGCCAGCTCACCAGAAAGCGAGTTGAAGAAAGGAGCTCAGGGGCACTGTAATTCACAAACCTGCAGAGTTATAAATGACAGCTATCGTCCAAAAATATACTGAAGTAAGGCTGCCAAGAGGACTTGAAAGCGGGGCAGAATTGCAGGAAACCGATTTCAGGAGGTAGACTGGAATTGCATTTAAAGCATAGGAAAAGAGGCAGAACGTCCACAATGATGCACTTGGCCAAAAAGGGCGTATGCGTTTTTTCCTGAATATATTCAGGAAAAAACGCATACGCCCTTTTTGGCCAACCAAGCAAGCTTGCAAAGGAAATCTGCACTACAATGAAGTCTCACTTCCCCCCGGTCAAAAGGGCCATCTGAAAAAAGTGTAAAATCCAGAAAGGCAGGACAGGCCATGGAGAACTGGGAGCCTTGTTATGCTGATGGGCGGGATGTAAATTGCCAACAGCCACTCGGGAGAAGTGTATGGTGTTTCCTGAAACATCTAAAAAACTAAGCAACAGAGCCTAGAGCACTTCCACTTATGGTCCTATAGCTTAGGGAAATTAAAATCAAAAGACACAGCCACCCCAAAGGTTGGGACGGCTCTGTTTACAAGAACCTGGTTTATGGTACAAGTTCAATATCGCAGAAAGTGAAAAATGGATAAAGAAGTTGTGGTACTTACGTACAATGCAGTATCACTCAGCAATGAAATCTATGTCATCAGGCCCGTAGCAGCATAATGAGTGGATTCAGGTACGATGATTCTAACTGAAATAAGTCACACAGAAAAAGAAACATCATAAGATATCACTAATACACGGAATGTAACCTTGGCTACACAGGAACTGAATTACAAAACAGAACAGGGTCTCAAATTTAGAAAACCAACTTATGCTTGCTTAAGGGGAAAGGTGAGTTGGGGTGCTGCATAAAACCAGAGATTGAAATGAGCACAGATAAAGTTCCTTAAGCCAAATATGGAATAGACAAGAGCTACTCCTTGCTCAACGAAATGGACTCAACACCCCATATTAAATGCCTAAGAGTGTACCTGACTAGGAAGTATCTTAAAACCTATGGATTGCTATGTCTCTGAAAGAGAATCAAGTGTGTGTACAGGGGCATAAACGCAGCAGTGATAGGATTGGAGAGGTTCGGTGAGCAAATGAAGACCCTTTGAAGTCATATTGCATGGTACCCATTCCACGGGTCTCAACTCTCCAGGTTTAAGGGATTCTTCCTTCAGCTAAAACATGCATGTGGAACCCAGAGTATGATCAACCGTGTGATCGGGAGACGTGTTCCAATATGTCTCAGTTTTCGTCCCCTGGTACTCGGGTGCAACATTCCAGACGCTTTACTAACACTCTCCCGACTTGGAGAGTCAGTGCCTTTAACCTCCTGTTTGGCCCAGTTTGCAATTTCTGCGGAAGATGAACAGGAATAGGGAGAACCAATGACAGACTAGCTGGAGGTGTCTGGACGGGCAAATTTAACTCTCATTTCCCACCAGGAAGAGGAATTAACCAAAGGCTCAGCGTGCCGTGCCGGAACCAGATTAGGGCCTGAAGCAATCCTGCGGTGTTGCGGCCAGCTCACCAGAAAGCGAGTTGAAGAAAGGAGCTCAGGGGCACTGTAATTCACAAACCTGCAGAGTTATAAATGACAGCTATCGTCCAAAAATATACTGAAGTAAGGCTGCCAAGAGGACTTGAAAGCGGGGCAGAATTGCAGGAAACCGATTTCAGGAGGTAGACTGGAATTGCATTTAAAGCATAGGAAAAGAGGCAGAACGTCCACAATGATGCACTTGGCCAAAAAGGGCGTATGCCTTTTTTCCTGAATATATTCAGGAAAAAACGCATACGCCCTTTTTGGCCAACCAAGCAAGCTTGCAAAGGAAATCTGCACTACAATGAAGTCTCACTTCCCCCCGGTCAAAAGGGCCATCTGAAAAAAGTGTGAAATCCAGAAAGGCAGGACAGGCCATGGAGAACTGGGAGCCTTGTTATGCTGATGGGCGGGATGTAAATTGCCAACAGCCACTCGGGAGAAGTGTACGGTGTTTCCTGAAACATCTAAAAAACTAAGCAACAGAGCCTAGGGCACTTCCACTTATGGTCCTATAGCTTAGGGAAATTAAAATCAAAAGACACAGCCACCCCAAAGGTTGGGACGGCTCTGTTTACAAGAACCTGGTTTACGGTACAAGTTCAATATCGCAGAAAGTGAAAAATGGATAAAGAAGTTGTGGTACTTACGTACAATGCAGTATCACTCAGCAATGAAATCTATGTCATCAGGCCCGTAGCAGCATAATGAGTGGATTCAGGTACGATGATTCTAACTGAAATAAGTCACACAGGAAAAGAAACATCATAAGATATCACTAATACACGGAATGTAACCTTGGCTACACAGGAACTGAATTACAAAACAGAACAGGGTCTCAAATTTAGAAACCCAACTTATGCTTGCTTAAGGGGAAACGTGAGTTGGGGTGCTGCATAAAACCAGAGATTGAAATGAGCACAGATAAAGTTCCTTAAGCCAAATATGGAATAGACAAGAGCTACTCCTTGCTCAACGAAATGGACTCAACACCCCATATTACATGCCTAAGAGTGTAACTGACTAGGAAGTATCTTAAAACCTATGGATTGCTATGTCTCTGAAAGAGAATCAAGTGTGTGTACAGGGGCATAAACGCAGCAGTGATAGGATGGGAGAGGTTCGGTGAGCAAATGAAGACCCTTTGAAGTCATATTGCATGGTACCCATTCCACGGGTCTCAACTCTCCAGGTTTAAGGTATTCTTCCTTCAGCTAAAACATGCATGTGGAACCCAGAGTATGATCAACCGTGTGATCGGGAGACGTGTTCCAATATGTCTCAGTTTTCGTCCCCTGGTACTCGGGTGCAACATTCCAGACGCTTTACTAACACTCTCCCGACTTGGAGAGTCAGTGCCTTTAACCTCCTGTTTGGCCCAGTTTGCAATTTCTGCGGAAGATGAACAGGAATAGGGAGAACCAATGACAGACTAGCTGGAGGTGTCTGGACGGGCAAATTTAACTCTCATTTCCCACCAGGAAGAGGAATTAACCAAAGGCTCAGCGTGCCGTGCCGGAACCAGATTAGGGCCTGAAGCAATCCTGCGGTGTTGCGGCCAGCTCACCAGAAAGCGAGTTGAAGAAAGGAGCTCAGGGGCACTGTAATTCACAAACCTGCAGAGTTATAAATGACAGCTATCGTCCAAAAATATACTGAAGTAAGGCTGCCAAGAGGACTTGAAAGCGGGGCAGAATTGCAGGAAACCGATTTCAGGAGGTAGACTGGAATTGCATTGAAAGCATAGGAAAAGAGGCAGAACGTCCACAATGATGCACTTGGCCAAAAAGGGCGTATGCGTTTTTTCCTGAATATATTCAGGAAAAAACGCATACGCCCTTTTTGGCCAACCAAGCAAGCTTGCAAAGGAAATCTGCACTACAATGAAGTCTCACTTCCCCCCGGTCAAAAGGGCCATCTGAAAAAAGTGTAAAATCCAGAAAGGCAGGACAGGCCATGGAGAACTGGGAGCCTTGTTATGCTGATGGGCGGGATGTAAATTGCCAACAGCCACTCGGGAGAAGTGTATGGTGTTTCCTGAAACATCTAAAAAACTAAGCAACAGAGCCTAGGGCACTTCCACTTATGGTCCTATAGCTTAGGGAAATTAAAATCAAAAGACACAGCCACCCCAAAGGTTGGGACGGCTCTGTTTACAAGAACCTGGTTTACGGTACAAGTTCAATATCGCAGAAAGTGAAAAATGGATAAAGAAGTTGTGGTACTTACGTACAATGCAGTATCACTCAGCAATGAAATCTATGTCATCAGGCACGTAGCAGCATAATGAGTGGATTCAGGTATGATGATTCTAACTGAAATAAGTCACACAGGAAAAGAAACATCATAAGATATCACTAATACACGGAATGTAAACTTGGCTACACAGGAACTGAATTACAAAACAGAACAGGGTCTCAAATTTAGAAAACCAACTTATGCTTGCTTAAGGGGAAAGGTGAGTTGGGGTGCTGCATAAAACCAGAGATTGAAATGAGCACAGATAAAGTTCCTTAAGCCAAATATGGAATAGACAAGAGCTACTCCTTGCTCAACGAAATGGACTCAACACCCCATATTAAATGCCTAAGAGTGTACCTGACTAGGAAGTATCTTAAAACCTATGGATTGCTATGTCTCTGAAAGAGAATCAAGTGTGTGTACAGGGGCATAAACGCAGCAGTGATAGGACTGGAGAGGTTCGGTGAGCAAATGAAGACCCTTTGAAGTCATATTGCATGGTACCCATTCCACGGGTCTCAACTCTCCAGGTTGAAGGTATTCTTCCTTCAGCTAAAACATGCATGTGGAACCCAGAGTATGATCAACCGTGTGATCGGGAGACGTGTTCCAATATGTGTCAGTTTTCGTCCCCTGGTACTCGGGTGCAACATTCCAGACGCTTTACTAACACTCTCCCGACTTGGAGAGTCAGTGCCTTTAACCTCCTGTTTGGCCCAGTTTGCAATTTCTGCGGAAGATGAACAGGAATAGGGAGAACCAATGACAGACTAGCTGGAGGTGTCTGGACGGGCAAATTTAACTCTCATTTCCCACCAGGAAGAGGAATTAACCAAAGGCTCAGTGTGCCGTGCCGGAACCAGATTAGGGCCTGAAACCATCCTGCGGTGTTGCGGCCAGCTCACGAGAAAGCGAGTTGAAGAAAGGAGCTCAGGGGCACTGTAATTCACAAACCTGCAGAGTTATAAATGACAGCTATCGTCCAAAAATATACTGAAGTAAGGCTGCCAAGAGGACTTGAAAGCGGGGCAGAATTGCAGGAAACCGATTTCAGGAGGTAGACTGGAATTGCATTTAAAGCATAGGAAAAGAGGCAGAACGTCCACAATGATGCACTTGGCCAAAAAGGGCGTATGCGTTTTTTCCTGAATATATTCAGGAAAAAACGCATACGCCCTTTTTGGCCAACCAAGCAAGCTTGCAAAGGAAATCTGCACTACAATGAAGTCTCACTTCCCCCCGGTCAAAAGGGCCATCTGAAAAAAGTGTAAAATCCAGAAAGGCAGGACAGGCCATGGAGAACTGGGAGCCTTGTTATGCTGATGGGCGGGATGTCAATTGCCAACAGCCACTCGGGAGAAGTGTATGGTGTTTCCTGAAACAGCTAAAAAACAAAGCAACAGAGCCTAGGGCACTTCCACTTATGGTCCTATAGCTTAGGGAAATTAAAATCAAAAAGACACAGCCACCCCAAAGGTTGGGACGGCTCTGTTTACAAGAACCTGGTTTACGGTACAAGTTCAATATCGCAGAAAGTGAAAAATGGATAAAGAAGTTGTGGTACTTACGTACAATGCAGTATCACTCAGCAATGAAATCTATGTCATCAGGCCCATAGCAGCATAATGAGTGGATTCAGGTACGATGATTCTAACTGAAATAAGTCACACAGAAAAAGAAACATCATAAGATATCACTAATACACGGAATGTAACCTTGGCTACACAGGAACTGAATTACAAATCAGAACAGGGTCTCAAATTTAGAAACCCAACTTATGCTTGCTTAAGGGGAAAGGTGAGTTGGGGTGCTGCATAAAACCAGAGATTGAAATGAGCACAGATAAAGTTCCTTAAGCCAAATATGGAATAGACAAGAGCTACTCCTTGCTCAACGAAATGGACTCAACACACCATATTAAATGCCTAAGAGTGTACCTGACTAGGAAGTATCTTAAAACCTATGGATTGCTATGTCTCTGAAAGAGAATCAAGTGTGTGTACAGGGGCATAAACGCAGCAGTGATAGGATTGGAGAGGTTCGGTGAGCAAATGAAGACCCTTTGAAGTCATATTGCATGGTACCCATTCCACGGGTCTCAACTCTCCAGGTTTAAGGTATTCTTCCTTCAGCTAAAACATGCATGTGGAACCCAGAGTATGATCAACCGTGTGATCGGGAGACGTGTTCCAATATGTGTCAGTTTTCGTCCCCTGGTACTCGGGTGCAACATTCCAGACGCTTTACTAACACTCTCCCGACTTGGAGAGTCAGTGCCTTTAACCTCCTGTTTGGCCCAGTTTGCAATTTCTGCGGAAGATGAACAGGAATAGGGAGAACCAATGACAGACTAGCTGGAGGTGTCTGGACGGGCAAATTTAACTCTCATTTCCCACCAGGAAGAGGAATTAACCAAAGGCTCAGCGTGCCGTGCCGGAACCAGATTAGGGCCTGAAGCAATCCTGCGGTGTTGCGGCCAGCTCACCAGAAAGCGAGTTGAAGAAAGGAGCTCAGGGGCACTGTAATTCACAAACCTGCAGAGTTATAAATGACAGCTATCGTCCAAAAATATACTGAAGTAAGGCTGCCAAGAGGACTTGAAAGCGGGGCAGAATTGCAGGAAACCGATTTCAGGAGGTAGACTGGAATTGCATTTAAAGCATAGGAAAAGAGGCAGAACGTCCACAATGATGCACTTGGCCAAAAAGGGCGTATGCGTTTTTTCCTGAATATATTCAGGAAAAAACGCATACGCCCTTTTTGGCCAACCAAGCAAGCTTGCAAAGGAAATCTGCACTACAATGAAGTCTCACTTCCCCCCGGTCAAAAGGGCCATCTGAAAAAAGTGTAAAATCCAGAAAGGCAGGACAGGCCATGGAGAACTGGGAGCCTTGTTATGCTGATGGGCGGGATGTAAATTGCCAACAGCCACTCGGGAGAAGTGTATGGTGTTTCCTGAAACATCTAAAAAACTAAGCAACAGAGCCTAGAGCACTTCCACTTATGGTCCTATAGCTTAGGGAAATTAAAATCAAAAGACACAGCCACCCCAAAGGTTGGGACGGCTCTGTTTACAAGAACCTGGTTTATGGTACAAGTTCAATATCGCAGAAAGTGAAAAATGGATAAAGAAGTTGTGGTACTTACGTACAATGCAGTATCACTCAGCAATGAAATCTATGTCATCAGGCCCGTAGCAGCATAATGAGTGGATTCAGGTACGATGATTCTAACTGAAATAAGTCACACAGAAAAAGAAACATCATAAGATATCACTAATACACGGAATGTAACCTTGGCTACACAGGAACTGAATTACAAAACAGAACAGGGTCTCAAATTTAGAAAACCAACTTATGCTTGCTTAAGGGGAAAGGTGAGTTGGGGTGCTGCATAAAACCAGAGATTGAAATGAGCACAGATAAAGTTCCTTAAGCCAAATATGGAATAGACAAGAGCTACTCCTTGCTCAACGAAATGGACTCAACACCCCATATTAAATGCCTAAGAGTGTACCTGACTAGGAAGTATCTTAAAACCTATGGATTGCTATGTCTCTGAAAGAGAATCAAGTGTGTGTACAGGGGCATAAACGCAGCAGTGATAGGATTGGAGAGGTTCGGTGAGCAAATGAAGACCCTTTGAAGTCATATTGCATGGTACCCATTCCACGGGTCTCAACTCTCCAGGTTTAAGGGATTCTTCCTTCAGCTAAAACATGCATGTGGAACCCAGAGTATGATCAACCGTGTGATCGGGAGACGTGTTCCAATATGTCTCAGTTTTCGTCCCCTGGTACTCGGGTGCAACATTCCAGACGCTTTACTAACACTCTCCCGACTTGGAGAGTCAGTGCCTTTAACCTCCTGTTTGGCCCAGTTTGCAATTTCTGCGGAAGATGAACAGGAATAGGGAGAACCAATGACAGACTAGCTGGAGGTGTCTGGACGGGCAAATTTAACTCTCATTTCCCACCAGGAAGAGGAATTAACCAAAGGCTCAGCGTGCCGTGCCGGAACCAGATTAGGGCCTGAAGCAATCCTGCGGTGTTGCGGCCAGCTCACCAGAAAGCGAGTTGAAGAAAGGAGCTCAGGGGCACTGTAATTCACAAACCTGCAGAGTTATAAATGACAGCTATCGTCCAAAAATATACTGAAGTAAGGCTGCCAAGAGGACTTGAAAGCGGGGCAGAATTGCAGGAAACCGATTTCAGGAGGTAGACTGGAATTGCATTTAAAGCATAGGAAAAGAGGCAGAACGTCCACAATGATGCACTTGGCCAAAAAGGGCGTATGCCTTTTTTCCTGAATATATTCAGGAAAAAACGCATACGCCCTTTTTGGCCAACCAAGCAAGCTTGCAAAGGAAATCTGCACTACAATGAAGTCTCACTTCCCCCCGGTCAAAAGGGCCATCTGAAAAAAGTGTGAAATCCAGAAAGGCAGGACAGGCCATGGAGAACTGGGAGCCTTGTTATGCTGATGGGCGGGATGTAAATTGCCAACAGCCACTCGGGAGAAGTGTACGGTGTTTCCTGAAACATCTAAAAAACTAAGCAACAGAGCCTAGGGCACTTCCACTTATGGTCCTATAGCTTAGGGAAATTAAAATCAAAAGACACAGCCACCCCAAAGGTTGGGACGGCTCTGTTTACAAGAACCTGGTTTACGGTACAAGTTCAATATCGCAGAAAGTGAAAAATGGATAAAGAAGTTGTGGTACTTACGTACAATGCAGTATCACTCAGCAATGAAATCTATGTCATCAGGCCCGTAGCAGCATAATGAGTGGATTCAGGTACGATGATTCTAACTGAAATAAGTCACACAGGAAAAGAAACATCATAAGATATCACTAATACACGGAATGTAACATTGGCTACACAGGAACTGAATTACAAAACAGAACAGGGTCTCAAATTTAGAAACCCAACTTATGCTTGCTTAAGGGGAAACGTGAGTTGGGGTGCTGCATAAAACCAGAGATTGAAATGAGCACAGATAAAGTTCCTTAAGCCAAATATGGAATAGACAAGAGCTACTCTTGCTCAACGAAATGGACTCAACACCCCATATTACATGCCTAAGAGTGTAACTGACTAGGAAGTATCTTAAAACCTATGGATTGCTATGTCTCTGAAAGAGAATCAAGTGTGTGTACAGGGGCATAAACGCAGCAGTGATAGGATGGGAGAGGTTCGGTGAGCAAATGAAGACCCTTTGAAGTCATATTGCATGGTACCCATTCCACGGGTCTCAACTCTCCAGGTTTAAGGTATTCTTCCTTCAGCTAAAACATGCATGTGGAACCCAGAGTATGATCAACCGTGTGATCGGGAGACGTGTTCCAATATGTCTCAGTTTTCGTCCCCTGGTACTCGGGTGCAACATTCCAGACGCTTTACTAACACTCTCCCGACTTGGAGAGTCAGTGCCTTTAACCTCCTGTTTGGCCCAGTTTGCAATTTCTGCGGAAGATGAACAGGAATAGGGAGAACCAATGACAGACTAGCTGGAGGTGTCTGGACGGGCAAATTTAACTCTCATTTCCCACCAGGAAGAGGAATTAACCAAAGGCTCAGCGTGCCGTGCCGGAACCAGATTAGGGCCTGAAGCAATCCTGCGGTGTTGCGGCCAGCTCACCAGAAAGCGAGTTGAAGAAAGGAGCTCAGGGGCACTGTAATTCACAAACCTGCAGAGTTATAAATGACAGCTATCGTCCAAAAATATACTGAAGTAAGGCTGCCAAGAGGACTTGAAAGCGGGGCAGAATTGCAGGAAACCGATTTCAGGAGGTAGACTGGAATTGCATTTAAAGCATAGGAAAAGAGGCAGAACGTCCACAATGATGCACTTGGCCAAAAAGGGCGTATGCGTTTTTTCCTGAATATATTCAGGAAAAAACGCATACGCCCTTTTTGGCCAACCAAGCAAGCTTGCAAAGGAAATCTGCACTACAATGAAGTCTCACTTCCCCCCGGTCAAAAGGGCCATCTGAAAAAAGTGTAAAATCCAGAAAGGCAGGACAGGCCATGGAGAACTGGGAGCCTTGTTATGCTGATGGGCGGGATGTAAATTGCCAACAGCCACTCGGGAGAAGTGTATGGTGTTTCCTGAAACATCTAAAAAACTAAGCAACAGAGCCTAGGGCACTTCCACTTATGGTCCTATAGCTTAGGGAAATTAAAATCAAAAGACACAGCCACCCCAAAGGTTGGGACGGCTCTGTTTACAAGAACCTGGTTTACGGTACAAGTTCAATATCGCAGAAAGTGAAAAATGGATAAAGAAGTTGTGGTACTTACGTACAATGCAGTATCACTCAGCAATGAAATCTATGTCATCAGGCACGTAGCAGCATAATGAGTGGATTCAGGTATGATGATTCTAACTGAAATAAGTCACACAGGAAAAGAAACATCATAAGATATCACTAATACACGGAATGTAAACTTGGCTACACAGGAACTGAATTACAAAACAGAACAGGGTCTCAAATTTAGAAAACCAACTTATGCTTGCTTAAGGGGAAAGGTGAGTTGGGGTGCTGCATAAAACCAGAGATTGAAATGAGCACAGATAAAGTTCCTTAAGCCAAATATGGAATAGACAAGAGCTACTCCTTGCTCAACGAAATGGACTCAACACCCCATATTAAATGCCTAAGAGTGTACCTGACTAGGAAGTATCTTAAAACCTATGGATTGCTATGTCTCTGAAAGAGAATCAAGTGTGTGTACAGGGGCATAAACGCAGCAGTGATAGGACTGGAGAGGTTCGGTGAGCAAATGAAGACCCTTTGAAGTCATATTGCATGGTACCCATTCCACGGGTCTCAACTCTCCAGGTTGAAGGTATTCTTCCTTCAGCTAAAACATGCATGTGGAACCCAGAGTATGATCAACCGTGTGATCGGGAGACGTGTTCCAATATGTGTCAGTTTTCGTCCCCTGGTACTCGGGTGCAACATTCCAGACGCTTTACTAACACTCTCCCGACTTGGAGAGTCAGTGCCTTTAACCTCCTGTTTGGCCCAGTTTGCAATTTCTGCGGAAGATGAACAGGAATAGGGAGAACCAATGACAGACTAGCTGGAGGTGTCTGGACGGGCAAATTTAACTCTCATTTCCCACCAGGAAGAGGAATTAACCAAAGGCTCAGCGTGCCGTGCCGGAACCAGATTAGGGCCTGAAACCATCCTGCGGTGTTGCGGCCAGCTCACGAGAAAGCGAGTTGAAGAAAGGAGCTCAGGGGCACTGTAATTCACAAACCTGCAGAGTTATAAATGACAGCTATCGTCCAAAAATATACTGAAGTAAGGCTGCCAAGAGGACTTGAAAGCGGGGCAGAATTGCAGGAAACCGATTTCAGGAGGTAGACTGGAATTGCATTTAAAGCATAGGAAAAGAGGCAGAACGTCCACAATGATGCACTTGGCCAAAAAGGGCGTATGCGTTTTTTCCTGAATATATTCAGGAAAAAACGCATACGCCCTTTTTGGCCAACCAAGCAAGCTTGCAAAGGAAATCTGCACTACAGTGAAGTCTCACTTCCCCCCGGTCAAAAGGGCCATCTGAAAAAAGTGTAAAATCCAGAAAGGCAGGACAGGCCATGGAGAACTGGGAGCCTTGTTATGCTGATGGGCGGGATGTCAATTGCCAACAGCCACTCGGGAGAAGTGTATGGTGTTTCCTGAAACAGCTAAAAAACAAAGCAACAGAGCCTAGGGCACTTCCACTTATGGTCCTATAGCTTAGGGAAATTAAAATCAAAAAGACACAGCCACCCCAAAGGTTGGGACGGCTCTGTTTACAAGAACCTGGTTTACGGTACAAGTTCAATATCGCAGAAAGTGAAAAATGGATAAAGAAGTTGTGGTACTTACGTACAATGCAGTATCACTCAGCAATGAAATCTATGTCATCAGGCCCGTAGCAGCATAATGAGTGGATTCAGGTATGATGATTCTAACTGAAATAAGTCACACAGGAAAAGAAACATCATAAGATATCACTAATACACGGAATGTAAACTTGGCTACACAGGAACTGAATTACAAAACAGAACAGGGTCTCAAATTTAGCAAACCAACTTATGCTTGCTTAAGGGGAAAGGTGAGTTGGGGTGCTGCATAAAACCAGAGATTGAAATGAGCACAGATAAAGTTCCTTAAGCCAAATATGGAATAGACAAGAGCTACTCCTTGCTCAACGAAATGGACTCAACACCCCATATTAAATGCCTAAGAGTGTACCTGACTAGGAAGTATCTTAAAACCTATGGATTGCTATGTCTCTGAAAGAGAATCAAGTGTGTGTACAGGGGCATAAACGCAGCAGTGATAGGATTGGAGAGGTTCGGTGAGCAAATGAAGACCCTTTGAAGTCATATTGCATGGTACCCATTCCACGGGTCTCAACTCTCCAGGTTTAAGGGATTCTTCCTTCAGCTAAAACATGCATGTGGAACCAGGAGTATGATCAACCGTGTGATCGGGAGACGTGTTGCAATATGTCTCAGTTTTCGTCCCCTGGTACTCGGGTGCAACATTCCAGACGCTTTACTAACACTCTCCCGACTTGGAGAGTCAGTGCCTTTAACCTCCTGTTTGGCCCAGTTTGCAATTTCTGCGGAAGATGAACAGGAATAGGGAGAACCAATGACAGACTAGATGGAGGTGTCTGGACGGGCAAATTTAACTCTCATTTCCCACCAGGAAGAGGAATTAACCAAAGGCTCAGCGTGCCGTGCCGGAACCAGATTAGGGCCTGAAGCCATCCTGCGGTGTTGCGGCCAGCTCACGAGAAAGCGAGTTGAAGAAAGGAGCTCAGGGGCACTGTAATTCACAAACCTGCAGAGTTATAAATGACAGCTATCGTCCAAAAATATACTGAAGTAAGGCTGCCAAGAGGACTTGAAAGCGGGGCAGAATTGCAGGAAACCGATTTCAGGAGGTAGACTGGAATTGCATTTAAAGCATAGGAAAAGAGGCAGAACGTCCACAATGATGCACTTGGCCAAAAAGGGCGTATGCGTTTTTTCCTGAATATATTCAGGAAAAAACGCATACGCCCTTTTTGGCCAACCAAGCAAGCTTGCAAAGGAAATCTGCACTACAGTGAAGTCTCACTTCCCCCCAGTCAAAAGGGCCATCTGAAAAAAGTGTAAAATCCAGAAAGGCAGGACAGGCCATGGAGAACTGGGAGCCTTGTTATGCTGATGGGCGGGATGTAAATTGCCAACAGCCACTCGGGAGAAGTGTATGGTGTTTCCTGAAACAGCTAAAAAACAAAGCAACAGAGCCTAGGGCACTTCCACTTATGGTCCTATAGCTTAGGGAAATTAAAATCAAAAAGACACAGCCACCCCAAAGGTTGGGACGGCTCTGTTTACAAGAACCTGGTTTACGGTACAAGTTCAATATCGCAGAAAGTGAAAAATGGATAAAGAAGTTGTGGTACTTACGTACAATGCAGTATCACTCAGCAATGAAATCTATGTCATCAGGCCCGTAGCAGCATAATGAGTGGATTCAGGTATGATGATTCTAACTGAAATAAGTCACACAGGAAAAGAAACATCATAAGATATCACTAATACACGGAATGTAAACTTGGCTACACAGGAACTGAATTACAAAACAGAACAGGGTCTCAAATTTAGAAAACCAACTTATGCTTGCTTAAGGGGAAAGGTGAGTTGGGGTGCTGCATAAAACCAGAGATTGAAATGAGCACAGATAAAGTTCCTTAAGCCAAATATGGAATAGACAAGAGCTACTCCTTGCTCAACGAAATGGACTCAACACCCCATATTAAATGCCTAAGAGTTTACCTGACTAGGAAGTATCTTAAAACCTATGGATTGCTATGTCTCCGAAAGAGAATCAAGCGTGTGTACAGGGGCATAAACGCAGCAGTGATAGGATTGGAGAAGTTCGGTGAGCAAATGAAGACCCTTTGAAGTCATATTGCATGGTACCCATTCCACGGGTCTCAACTCTCCAGGTTTAAGGGATTCTTCCTTCAGCTAAAACATGCATGTGGAACCCAGAGTATGATCAACCGTGTGATCGGGAGACGTGTTCCAATATGTCTCAGTTTTCGTCCCCTGGTACTCGGGTGCAACATTCCAGACGCTTTACTAACACTCTCCCGACTTGGACAGTCAGTGCCTTTAACCTCCTGTTTGGCCCAGTTTGCAATTTCTGCAGAAGATGAACAGGAATAGGGAGAACCAATGAGAGACTAGCTGGAGGTGTCTGGACGGGCAAATTTAACTCTCATTTCCCACCAGGAAGAGGAATTAACCAAAGGCTCAGCGTGCCGTGCCGGAACCAGATTAGGGCCTGAAGCCATCCTGCGGTGTTGCGGCCAGCTCACGAGAAAGCGAGTTGAAGAAAGGAGCTCAGGGGCACTGTAATTCACAAACCTGCAGAGTTATAAATGACAGCTATCGTCCAAAAATATACTGAAGTAAGGCTGCCAAGAGGACTTGAAAGCGGGGCAGAATTGCAGGAAACCGATTTCAGGAGGTAGACTGGAATTGCATTGAAAGCATAGGAAAAGAGGCAGAACGTCCACAATGATGCACTTGGCCAAAAAGGGCGTATGCGTTTTTTCCTGAATATATTCAGGAAAAAACGCATACGCCCTTTTTGGCCAACCAAGCAAGCTTGCAAAGGAAATCTGCACTACAATGAAGTCTCACTTCCCCCCGGTCCAAAGGGCCATCTGAAAAAGTGTAAAATCCAGAAAGGCAGGACAGGCCATGGAGAACTGGGAGCCTTGTTATGCTGATGGGCGGGATGTAAATTGCCAACAGCCACTCGGGAGAAGTGTATGGTGTTTCCTGAAACATCTAAAAAACAAAGCAACAGAGCCTAGGGCACTTCCACTTATGGTCCTATAGCTTAGGGAAATTAAAATCAAAAAGACACAGCCACCCCAAAGGTTGGGACGGCTCTGTTTACAAGAACCTGGTTTACGGTACAAGTTCAATATCGCAGAAAGTGAAAAATGGATAAAGAAGTTGTGGTACTTACGTACAATGCAGTATCACTCAGCAATGAAATCCATGTCATCAGGCCCGTAGCAGCATAATGAGTGGATTCAGGTATGATGATTCTAACTGAAATAAGTCACACAGGAAAAGAAACATCATAAGATATCACTAATACACGGAATGTAACCTTGGCTACACAGGAACTGAATTACAAAACAGAACAGGGTCTCAAATTTAGAAACCCAACTTATGCTTGCTTAAGGGGAAAGGTGAGTTGGGGTGCTGCATAAAACCAGAGATTGAAATGAGCACAGATAAAGTTCCTTAAGCCAAATATGGAATAGACAAGAGCTACTCCTTGCTCAACGAAATGGACTCAACACCCCATATTAAATGCCTAAGAGTGTACCTGACTAGGAAGTATCTTAAAACCTATGGATTGCTATGTCTCCGAAAGAGAATCAAGCGTGTGTACAGGGGCATAAACGCAGCAGTGATAGGATTGGAGAAGTTCGGTGAGCAAATGAAGACCCTTTGAAGTCATATTGCATGGTACCCATTCCACGGGTCTCAACTCTCCAGGTTTAAGGTATTCTTCCTTCAGCTAAAACATGCATGTGGAACCCAGAGTATGATCAACCGTGTGATCGGGAGACGTGTTCCAATATGTCTCAGTTTTCGTCCCCTGGTACTCGGGTGCAACATTCCAGACGCTTTACTAACACTCTCCCGACTTGGACAGTCAGTGCCTTTAACCTCCTGTTTGGCCCAGTTTGCAATTTCTGCAGAAGATGAACAGGAATAGGGAGAACCAATGACAGACTAGCTGGAGGTGTCTGGACGGGCAAATTTAACTCTCATTTCCCACCAGGAAGAGGAATTAACCAAAGGCTCAGCGTGCCGTGCCGGAACCAGATTAGGGCCTGAAGCCATCCTGCGGTGTTGCGGCCAGCTCACGAGAAAGCGAGTTGAAGAAAGGAGCTCAGGGGCACTGTAATTCACAAACCTGCAGAGTTATAAATGACAGCTATCGTCCAAAAATATACTGAAGTAAGGCTGCCAAGAGGACTTGAAAGCGGGGCAGAATTGCAGGAAACCGATTTCAGGAGGTAGACTGGAATTGCATTGAAAGCATAGGAAAAGAGGCAGAACGTCCACAATGATGCACTTGGCCAAAAAGGGCGTATGCGTTTTTTCCTGAATATATTCAGGAAAAAACGCATACGCCCTTTTTGGCCAACCAAGCAAGCTTGCAAAGGAAATCTGCACTACAATGAAGTCTCACTTCCCCCCGCTCAAAAGGGCCATCTGAAAAAAGTGTAAAATCCAGAAAGGCAGGACAGGCCATGGAGAACTGGGAGCCTTGTTATGCTGATGGGCGGGATGTCAATTGCCAACAGCCACTCGGGAGAAGTGTATGGTGTTTCCTGAAACATCTAAAAAACAAAGCAACAGAGCCTAGGGCACTTCCACTTATGGTCCTATAGCTTAGGGAAATTAAAATCAAAAAGACACAGCCACCCCAAAGGTTGGGATGGCTCTGTTTACAAGAACCTGTTTTACGGTACAAGTTCAATATCACAGAAAGTGAAAAATGGATAAAGAAGTTGTGGTACTTACGTACAATGCAGTATCACTCAGCAATGAAATCTATGTCATCAGGCCCGTAGCAGCATAATGAGTGGATTCAGGTACGATGATTCTAACTGAAATAAGTCACACAGAAAAAGAAACATCATAAGATATCACTAATACACGGAATGTAACCTTGGCTACACAGGAACTGAATTACAAAACAGAACAGGGTCTCAAATTTAGAAAACCAACTTATGCTTGCTTAAGGGGAAAGGTGAGTTGGGGTGCTGCATAAAACCAGAGATTGAAATGAGCACAGATAAAGTTCCTTAAGCCAAATATGGAATAGACAAGAGCTACTCCTTGCTCAACGAAATGGACTCAACACCCCATATTAAATGCCTAAGAGTGTACCTGACTAGGAAGTATCTTAAAACCTATGGATTGCTATGTCTCCGAAAGAGAATCAAGCGTGTGTACAGGGGCATAAACGCAGCAGTGATAGGATTGGAGAAGTTCGGTGAGCAAATGAAGACCCTTTGAAGTCATATTGCATGGTACCCATTCCACGGTTCTCAACTCTCCAGGTTTAAGGTATTCTTCCTTCAGCTAAAACATGCATGTGGAACCCAGAGTATGATCAACCGTGTGATCAGGAGACGTGTTCCAATATGTCTCAGTTTTCGTCCCCTGGTACTCGGGTGCAACATTCCAGACGCTTTACTAACACTCTCCCGACTTGGAGAGTCAGTGCCTTTAACCTCCTGTTTGGCCCAGTTTGCAATTTCTGCGGAAGATGAACAGGAATAGGGAGAACCAATGACAGACTAGCTGGAGGTGTCTGGACGGGCAAATTTAACTCTCATTTCCCACCAGGAAGAGGAATTAACCAAAGGCTCAGCGTGCCGTGCCGGAACCAGATTAGGGCCTGAAGCCATCCTGCGGTGTTGCGGCCAGCTCACGAGAAAGCGAGTTGAAGAAAGGAGCTCAGGGGCACTGTAATTCACAAACCTGCAGAGTTATAAATGACAGCTATCGTCCAAAAATATACTGAAGTAAGGCTGCCAAGAGGACTTGAAAGCGGGGCAGAATTGCAGGAAACCGATTTCAGGACGTAGACTGGAATTGCATTTAAAGCATAGGAAAAGAGGCAGAACGTCCACAATGATGCACTTGGCCAAAAAGGGCGTATGCGTTTTTTCCTGAATATATTCAGGAAAAAACGCATACGCCCTTTTTGGCCAACCAAGCAAGCTTGCAAAGGAAATCTGCACTACAATGAAGTCTCACTTCCCCCCGGTCAAAAGGGCCATCTGAAAAAAGTGTAAAATCCAGAAAGGCAGGACAGGCCATGGAGAACTGGGAGCCTTGTTATGCTGATGGGCGGGATGTAAATTGCCAACAGCCACTCCGGAGAAGTGTATGGTGTTTCCTGAAACAGCTAAAAAACAAAGCAACACAGCCTAGGGCACTTCCACTTATGGTCCTATAGCTTAGGGAAATTAAAATCAAAAGACACAGCCACCCCAAAGGTTGGGACGGCTCTGTTTACAAGAACCTGGTTTACGGTACAAGTTCAATATCGCAGAAAGTGAAAAATGGATAAAGAAGTTGTGGTACTTACGTACAATGCAGTATCACTCAGCAATGAAATCTATGTCATCAGGCCCGTAGCAGCATAATGAGTGGATTCAGGTACGATGATTCTAACTGAAATAAGTCACACAGGAAAAAAAACATCATAAGATATCACTAATACACGGAATGTAACCTTGGCTACACAGGAACTGAATTACAAAACAGAACAGGGTCTCAAATTTAGAAAACCAACTTATGCTTGCTTAAGGGGAAAGGTGAGTTGGGGTGCTGCATAAAACCAGAGACTGAAATGAGCACAGATAAAGTTCCTTAAGCCAAATATGGAATATACAAGAGCTACTCCTTGCTCAACGAAATGGACTCAACACCCCATATTAAATGCCTAAGAGTGTACCTGACTAGGAAGTATCTTAAAACCTATGAATTGCTATGTCTCCGAAAGAGAATCAAGCGTGTGTACAGGGGCATAAACGCAGCAGTGATAGGATTGGAGAAGTTCGGTGAGCAAATGAAGACCCTTTGAAGTCATATTGCATGGTACCCATTCCACGGGTCTCAACTCTCCAGGTTTAAGGTATTCTTCCTTCAGCTAAAACATGCATGTGGAACCCAGAGTATGATCAACCGTGTGATCAGGAGACGTGTTCCAATATGTCTCAGTTTTCGTCCCCTGGTACTCGGGTGCAACATTCCAGACGCTTTACTAACACTCTCCCGACTTGGAGAGTCAGTGCCTTTAACCTCCTGTTTGGCCCAGTTTGCAATTTCTGCGGAAGATGAACAGGAATAGGGAGAACCAATGACAGACTAGCTGGAGGTGTCTGGACGGGCAAATTTAACTCTCATTTCCCACCAGGAAGATGAATTAACCAAAGGCTCAGCGTGCCGTGCCGGAACCAGATTAGGGCCTGAAGCCATCCTGCGGTGTTGCGGCCAGCTCACGAGAAAGCGAGTTGAAGAAAGGAGCTCAGGGGCACTGTAATTCACAAACCTGCAGAGTTATAAATGACAGCTATCGTCCAAAAATATACTGAAGTAAGGCTGCCAAGAGGACTTGAAAGCGGGGCAGAATTGCAGGAAACCGATTTCAGGACGTAGACTGGAATTGCATTTAAAGCATAGGAAAAGAGGCAGAACGTCCACAATGATGCACTTGGCCAAAAAGGGCGTATGCGTTTTTTCCTGAATATATTCAGGAAAAAACGCATACGCCCTTTTTGGCCAACCAAGCAAGCTTGCAAAGGAAATCTGCACTACAATGAAGTCTCACTTCCCCCCGGTCAAAAGGGCCATCTGAAAAAAGTGTAAAATCCAGAAAGGCAGGACAGGCCATGGAGAACTGGGAGCCTTGTTATGCTGATGGGCGGGATGTAAATTGCCAACAGCCACTCCGGAGAAGTGTATGGTGTTTCCTGAAACAGCTAAAAAACAAAGCAACAGAGCCTAGGGCACTTCCACTTATGGTCCTATAGCTTAGGGAAATTAAAATCAAAAGACACAGCCACCCCAAAGGTTGGGACGGCTCTGTTTACAAGAACCTGGTTTACGGTACAAGTTCAATATCGCAGAAAGTGAAAAATGGATAAAGAAGTTGTGGTACTTACGTACAATGCAGTATCACTCAGCAATGAAATCTATGTCATCAGGCCCGTAGCAGCATAATGAGTGGATTCAGGTACGATGATTCTAACTGAAATAAGTCACACAGGAAAAGAAACATCATAAGATATCACTAATACACGGAATGTAACCTTGGCTACACAGGAACTGAATTACAAAACAGAACAGGGTCTCAAATTTAGAAAACCAACTTATGCTTGCTTAAGGGGAAACGTGAGTTGGGGTGCTGCATAAAACCAGAGATTGAAATGAGCACAGATAAAGTTCCTTAAGCCAAATATGGAATAGACAAGAGCTACTCCTTGCTCAACGAAATGGACTCAACACCCCATATTAAATGCCTAAGAGTGTACCTGACTAGGAAGTATCTTAAAACCTATGGATTGCTATGTCTCTGAAAGAGAATCAAGTGTGTGTACAGGGGCATAAACGCAGCAGTGATAGGATTGGAGAGGTTCGGTGAGCAAATGAAGACCCTTTGAAGTCATATTGCATGGTACCCATTCCACGGGTCTCAACTCTCCAGGTTTAAGGGATTCTTCCTTCAGCTAAAACATGCATGTGGAACCCAGAGTATGATCAACCGTGTGATCGGGAGACGTGTTCCAATATGTCTTAGTTTTCGTACCCTGGTACTCGGGTGCAACATTCCAGATGCTTTACTAACACTCTCCCGACTTGGAGAGTCAGTGCCTTTAACCTCCTGTTTGGCCCAGTTTGCAATTTCTGCGGAAGATGAACAGGAATAGGGAGAACCAATGACAGACTAGCTGGAGGTGTCTGGACGGGCAAATTTAACTCTCATTTCCCACCAGGAAGAGGAATTAACCAAAGGCTCAGCGTGCCGTGCCGGAACCAGATTAGGGCCTGAAGCCATCCTGCGGTGTTGCGGCCAGCTCACGAGAAAGCGAGTTGAAGAAAGGAGCTCAGGGGCACTGTAATTCACAAACCTGCAGAGTTATAAATGTCAGCTATCGTCCAAAAATATACTGAAGTAAGGCTGCCAAGAGGACTTGAAAGCGGGGCAGAATTGCAGGAAACCGATTTCAGGAGGTAGACTGGAATTGCATTTAAAGCATAGGAAAAGAGGCAGAACGTCCACAATGATGCACTTGGCCAAAAAGGGCGTATGCGTTTTTTCCTGAATATATTCAGGAAAAAACGCATACGCCCTTTTTGGCCAACCAAGCAAGCTTGCAAAGGAAATCTGCACTACAATGAAGTCTCACTTCCCCCCGGTCAAAAGGGCCATCTGAAAAAAGTGTAAAATCCAGAAAGGCAGGACAGGCCATGGAGAACTGGGAGCCTTGTTATGCTGATGGGCGGGATGTCAATTGCCAACAGCCACTCGGGAGAAGTGTATTGTGTTTCCTGAAACATCTAAAAAACTAAGCAACAGAGCCTAGGGCACTTCCACTTATGGTCCTATAGCTTAGGGAAATTAAAATCAAAAGACACAGCCACCCCAAAGGTTGGGACGGCTCTGTTTACAAGAACCTGGTTTACGGTACAAGTTCAATATCGCAGAAAGTGAAAAATGGATAAAGAAGTTGTGGTACTTACGTACAATGCAGTATCACTCAGCAATGAAATCTATGTCATCAGGCCCGTAGCAGCATAATGAGTGGATTCAGGTACGATGATTCTAACTGAAATAAGTCACACAGAAAAAGAAACATCATAAGATATCACTAATACACGGAATGTAACCTTGGCTACACAGGAACTGAATTACAAAACAGAACAGGGTCTCAAATTTAGAAACCCAACTTATGCTTGCTTAAGGGGAAAGGTGAGTTGGGGTGCTGCATAAAACCAGAGATTGAAATGAGCACAGATAAAGTTCCTTAAGCCAAATATGGAATAGACAAGAGCTACTCCTTGCTCAACGAAATGGACTCAACACACCATATTAAATGCCTAAGAGTGTACCTGACTAGGAAGTATCTTAAAACCTATGGATTGCTATGTCTCTGAAAGAGAATCAAGTGTGTGTACAGGGGCATAAACGCAGCAGTGATAGGATTGGAGAGGTTCGGTGAGCAAATGAAGACCCTTTGAAGTCATATTGCATGGTACCCATTCCACGGGTCTCAACTCTCCAGGTTTAAGGGATTCTTCCTTCAGCTAAAACATGCATGTGGAACCCAGAGTATGATCAACCGTGTGATCGGGAGACGTGTTCCAATATGTGTCAGTTTTCTTCCCCTGGTACTCGGGTGCAACATTCCAGACGCTTTACTAAAACTCTCCCGACTTGGAGAGTCAGTGCCTTTAACCTCCTGTTTGGCCCAGTTTGCAATTTCTGCGGAAGATGAACAGGAATAGGGAGAACCAATGACAGACTAGCTGGAGGTGTCTGGACGGGCAAATTTAACTCTCATTTCCCACCAGGAAGAGGAATTAACCAAAGGCTCAGTGTGCCGTGCCGGAACCAGATTAGGGCCTGAAGCAATCCTGCGGTGTTGCGGCCAGCTCACCAGAAAGCGAGTTGAAGAAAGGAGCTCAGGGGCACTGTAATTCACAAACCTGCAGAGTTATAAATGACAGCTATCGTCCAAAAATATACTGAAGTAAGGCTGCCAAGAGGACTTGAAAGCGGGGCAGAATTGCAGGAAACCGATTTCAGGAGGTAGACTGGAATTGCATTTAAAGCATAGGAAAAGAGGCAGAACGTCCACAATGATGCACTTGGCCAAAAAGGGCGTATGCGTTTTTTCCTGAATATATTCAGGAAAAAACGCATACGCCCTTTTTGGCCAACCAAGCAAGCTTGCAAAGGAAATCTGCACTACAGTGAAGTCTCACTTCCCCCCGGTCAAAAGGGCCATCTGAAAAAAGTGTAAAATCCAGAAAGGCAGGACAGGCCATGGAGAACTGGGAGCCTTGTTATGCTGATGGGCGGGATGTAAATTGCCAACAGCCACTCCGGAGAAGTGTATGGTGTTTCCTGAAACATCTAAAAAACTAAGCAACAGAGCCTAGAGCACTTCCACTTATGGTCCTATAGCTTAGGGAAATTAAAATCAAAAGACACAGCCACCCCAAAGGTTGGGACGGCTCTGTTTACAAGAACCTGGTTTACGGTACAAGTTCAATATCGCAGAAAGTGAAAAATGGATAAAGAAGTTGTGGTACTTACGTACAATGCAGTATCACTCAGCAATGAAATCTATGTCATCAGGCCCGTAGCAGCATAATGAGTGGATTCAGGTACGATGATTCTAACTGAAATAAGTCACACAGAAAAAGAAACATCATAAGATATCACTAATACACGGAATGTAACCTTGGCTACACAGGAACTGAATTACAAAACAGAACAGGGTCTCAAATTTAGAAAACCAACTTATGCTTGCTTAAGGGGAAAGGTGAGTTGGGGTGCTGCATAAAACCAGAGATTGAAATGAGCACAGATAAAGTTCCTTAAGCCAAATATGGAATAGACAAGAGCTACTCCTTGCTCAACGAAATGGACTCAACACCCCATATTAAATGCCTAAGAGTGTACCTGACTAGGAAGTATCTTAAAACCTATGGATTGCTATGTCTCTGAAAGAGAATCAAGTGTGTGTACAGGGGCATAAACGCAGCAGTGATAGGATTGGAGAGGTTCGGTGAGCAAATGAAGACCCTTTGAAGTCATATTGCATGGTACCCATTCCACGGGTCTCAACTCTCCAGGTTTAAGGGATTCTTCCTTCAGCTAAAACATGCATGTGGAACCCAGAGTATGATCAACCGTGTGATCGGGAGACGTGTTCCAATATGTCTCAGTTTTCGTCCCCTGGTACTCGGGTGCAACATTCCAGACGCTTTACTAACACTCTCCCGACTTGGAGAGTCAGTGCCTTTAACCTCCTGTTTGGCCCAGTTTGCAATTTCTGCGGAAGATGAACAGGAATAGGGAGAACCAATGAGAGACTAGCTGGAGGTGTCTGGACGGGCAAATTTAACTCTCATTTCCCACCAGGAAGAGGAATTAACCAAAGGCTCAGCGTGCCGTGCCGGAACCAGATTAGGGCCTGAAGCCATCCTGCGGTGTTGCTGCCAGCTCACGAGAAAGCGAGTTGAAGAAAGGAGCTCAGGGGCACTGTAAATCACAAACCTGCAGAGTTATAAATGTCAGCTATCGTCCAAAAATATACTGAAGTAAGGCTGCCAAGAGGACTTGAAAGCGGGGCAGAATTGCAGGAAACCGATTTCAGGAGGTAGACTGGAATTGCATTTAAAGCATAGGAAAAGAGGCAGAACGTCCACAATGATGCACTTGGCCAAAAAGGGCGTATGCGTTTTTTCCTGAATATATTCAGGAAAAAACGCATACGCACTTTTTGGCCAACCAAGCAAGCTTGCAAAGGAAATCTGCACTACAATGAAGTCTCACTTCCCCCCGGTCAAAAGGGCCATCTGAATAAAGTGTAAAATCCAGAAAGGCAGGACAGGCCATGGAGAACTGGGAGCCTTGTTATGCTGATGGGCGGGATGTCAATTGCCAACAGCCACTCGGGAGAAGTGTATGGTGTTTCCTGAAACATCTAAAAAACAAAGCAACAGAGCCTAGGGCACTTCCACTTATGGTCCTATAGCTTAGGGAAATTAAAATCAAAAAGACACAGCCACCCCAAAGGTTGGGACGGCTCTGTTTACAAGAACCTGTTTTACGGTACAAGTTCAATATCACAGAAAGTGAAAAATGGATAAAGAAGTTGTGGTACTTACGTACAATGCAGTATCACTCAGCAATGAAATCTATGTCATCAGGCCCGTAGCAGCATAATGAGTGGATTCAGGTACGATGATTCTAACTGAAATAAGTCACACAGAAAAAGAAACATCATAAGATATCACTAATACACGGAATGTAACCTTGGCTACACAGGAACTGAATTACAAAACAGAACAGGGTCTCAAATTTAGAAAACCAACTTATGCTTGCTTAAGGGAAAGGTGAGTTGGGGTGCTGCATAAAACCAGAGATTGAAATGAGCACAGATAAAGTTCCTTAAGCCAAATATGGAATAGACAAGAGCTACTCCTTGCTCAACGAAATGGACTCAACACCCCATATTAAATGCCTAAGAGTGTACCTGACTAGGAAGTATCTTAAAACCTATGGATTGCTATGTCTCTGAAAGAGAATCAAGCGTGTGTACAGGGGCATAAACGCAGCAGTGATAGGATTGGAGAGGTTCGGTGAGCAAATGAAGACCCTTTGAAGTCATATTGCATGGTACCCATTCCACGGGTCTCAACTCTCCAGGTTTAAGGTATTCTTTCTTCAGCTAAAATATGCATGTAGAACCCAGAGTATGATCAACCGTGTGATCGGGAGACGTGTTCCAATATGTCTCAGTTTTCGTCCCCTGGTACTCGGGTGCAACATTCCAGAGGCTTTACTAACACTCTCCCGACTTGGAGAGTCAGTGCCTTTAACCTCCTGTTTGGCCCAGTTTGCAATTTCTGCGGAAGATGAACAGGAATAGGGAGAACCAATGACAGACTAGCTGGAGGTGTCTGGACGGGCAAATTTAACTCTCATTTCCCACCAGGAAGAGGAATTAACCAAAGGCTCAGCGTGCCGTGCCGGAACCAGATTAGGGCCTGAAGCCATCCTGCGGTGTTGCGGCCAGCTCACGAGAAAGCGAGTTGAAGAAAGGAGCTCAGGGGCACTGTAATTCACAAACCTGCAGAGTTATAAATGACAGCTATCGTCCAAAAATATACTGAAGTAAGGCTGCCAAGAGGACTTGAAAACGGGGCAGAATTGCAGGAAACCGATTTCAGGAGGTAGACTGGAATTGCATTTAAAGCATAGGAAAAGAGGCAGAACGTCCACAATGATGCACTTGGCCAAAAAGGGCGTATGCGTTTTTTCCTGAATATATTCAGGAAAAAACGCATACGCCCTTTTTGGCCAACCAAGCAAGCTTGCAAAGGAAATCTGCACTACAGTGAAGTCTCACTTCCCCCCGGTCAAAAGGGCCATCTGAAAAAAGTGTAAAATCCAGAAAGGCAGGACAGGCCATGGAGAACTGGGAGCCTTGTTATGCTGATGGGCGGGATGTAAATTGCCAACAGCCACTCCGGAGAAGTGTATGGTGTTTCCTGAAACAGCTAAAAAACAAAGCAACAGAGCCTAGGGCACTTCCACTTATGGTCCTATAGCTTAGGGAAATTAAAATCAAAAGACACAGCCACCCCAAAGGTTGGGACGGCTCTGTTTACAAGAACCTGGTTTACGGTACAAGTTCAATATCGCAGAAAGTGAAAAATGGATAAAGAAGTTGTGGTACTTACGTACAATGCAATATCACTCAGCAATGAAATCTATGTCATCAGGCCCGTAGCAGCATAATGAGTGGATTCAGGTATGATGATTCTAACTGAAATAAGTCACACAGAAAAAGAAACATCATAAGATATCACTAATACACGGAATGTAACCTTGGCTACACAGGAACTGAATTACAAAACAGAACAGGGTCTCAAATTTAGAAAACCAACTTATGCTTGCTTAAGGGGAAACGTGAGTTGGGGTGCTGCATAAAACCAGAGATTGAAATGAGCACAGATAAAGTTCCTTAAGCCAAATATGGAATAGACAAGAGCTACTCCTTGCTCAACGAAATGGACTCAACACCCCATATTAAATGCCTAAGAGTGTACCTGACTAGGAAGTATCTTAAAACCTATGGATTGCTATGTCTCCGAAAGAGAATCAAGCGTGTGTACAGGGGCATAAACGCAGCAGTGATAGGATTGGAGAAGTTCGGTGAGCAAATGAAGACCCTTTGAAGTCATATTGCATGGTACCCATTCCACGGGTCTCAACTCTCCAGGTTTAAGGGATTCTTCCTTCAGCTAAAACATGCATGTGGAACCCAGAGTATGATCAACCGTGTGATCAGGAGACGTGTTCCAATATGTCTCAGTTTTCGTCCCCTGGTACTCGGGTGCAACATTCCAGACGCTTTACTAACACTCTCCCGACTTGGAGAGTCAGTGCCTTTAACCTCCTGTTTGGCCCAGTTTGCAATTTCTGCGGAAGATGAACAGGAATAGGGAGAACCAATGACAGACTAGCTGGAGGTGTCTGGACGGGCAAATTTAACTCTCATTTCCCACCAGGAAGAGGAATTAACCAAAGGCTCAGCGTGCCGTGCCGGAACCAGATTAGGGCCTGAAGCCATCCTGCGGTGTTGCGGCCAGCTCACGAGAAAGCGAGTTGAAGAAAGGAGCTCAGGGGCACTGTAATTCACAAACCTGCAGAGTTATAAATGACAGCTATCGTCCAAAAATATACTGAAGTAAGGCTGCCAAGAGGACTTGAAAGCGGGGCAGAATTGCAGGAAACCGTTTTCAGGACGTAGACTGGAATTGCATTTAAAGCATAGGAAAAGAGGCAGAACGTCCACAATGATGCACTTGGCCAAAAAGGGCGTATGCGTTTTTTCCTGAATATATTCAGGAAAAAACGCATACGCCCTTTTTGGCCAACCAAGCAAGCTTGCAAAGGAAATCTGCACTACAATGAAGTCTCACTTCCCCCCGGTCAAAAGGGCCATCTGAAAAAAGTGTAAAATCCAGAAAGGCAGGACAGGCCATGGAGAACTGGGAGCCTTGTTATGCTGATGGGCGGGATGTAAATTGCCAACAGCCACTCCGGAGAAGTGTATGGTGTTTCCTGAAACAGCTAAAAAACAAAGCAACAGAGCCTAGGGCACTTCCACTTATGGTCCTATAGCTTAGGGAAATTAAAATCAAAAGACACAGCCACCCCAAAGGTTGGGACGGCTCTGTTTACAAGAACCTGGTTTACGGTACAAGTTCAATATCGCAGAAAGTGAAAAATGGATAAAGAAGTTGTGGTACTTACGTACAATGCAGTATCACTCAGCAATGAAATCTATGTCATCAGGCCCGTAGCAGCATAATGAGTGGATTCAGGTACGATGATTCTAACTGAAATAAGTCACACAGGAAAAGAAACATCATAAGATATCACTAATACACGGAATGTAACCTTGGCTACACAGGAACTGAATTACAAAACAGAACAGGGTCTCAAATTTAGAAACCCAACTTATGCTTGCTTAAGGGGAAACGTGAGTTGGGGTGCTGCATAAAACCAGAGATTGAAATGAGCACAGATAAAGTTCCTTAAGCCAAATATGGAATAGACAAGAGCTACTCCTTGCTCAACGAAATGGACTCAACACCCCATATTAAATGCCTAAGAGTGTACCTGACTAGGAAGTATCTTAAAACCTATGGATTGCTATGTCTCTGAAAGAGAATCAAGTGTGTGTACAGGGGCATAAACGCAGCAGTGATAGGATTGGAGAGGTTCGGTGAGCAAATGAAGACCCTTTGAAGTCATATTGCATGGTACCCATTCCACGGGTCTCAACTCTCCAGGTTTAAGGGATTCTTCCTTCAGCTAAAACATGCATGTGGAACCCAGAGTATGATCAACCGTGTGATCGGGAGACGTGTTCCAATATGTCTTAGTTTTCGTACCCTGGTACTCGGGTGCAACATTCCAGATGCTTTACTAACACTCTCCCGACTTGGAGAGTCAGTGCCTTTAACCTCCTGTTTGGCCCAGTTTGCAATTTCTGCGGAAGATGAACAGGAATAGGGAGAACCAATGACAGACTAGCTGGAGGTGTCTGGACGGGCAAATTTAACTCTCATTTCCCACCAGGAAGAGGAATTAACCAAAGGCTCAGCGTGCCGTGCCGGAACCAGATTAGGGCCTGAAGCCATCCTGCGGTGTTGCGGCCAGCTCACGAGAAAGCGAGTTGAAGAAAGGAGCTCAGGGGCACTGTAATTCACAAACCTGCAGAGTTATAAATGTCAGCTATCGTCCAAAAATATACTGAAGTAAGGCTGCCAAGAGGACTTGAAAGCGGGGCAGAATTGCAGGAAACCGATTTCAGGAGGTAGACTGGAATTGCATTTAAAGCATAGGAAAAGAGGCAGAACGTCCACAATGATGCACTTGGCCAAAAAGGGCGTATGCGTTTTTTCCTGAATATATTCAGGAAAAAACGCATACGCCCTTTTTGGCCAACCAAGCAAGCTTGCAAAGGAAATCTGCACTACAATGAAGTCTCACTTCCCCCCGGTCAAAAGGGCCATCTGAAAAAAGTGTAAAATCCAGAAAGGCAGGACAGGCCATGGAGAACTGGGAGCCTTGTTATGCTGATGGGCGGGATGTAAATTGCCAACAGCCACTCGGGAGAAGTGTATTGTGTTTCCTGAAACATCTAAAAAACTAAGCAACAGAGCCTAGGGCACTTCCACTTATGGTCCTATAGCTTAGGGAAATTAAAATCAAAAGACACAGCCACCCCAAAGGTTGGGACGGCTCTGTTTACAAGAACCTGGTTTACGGTACAAGTTCAATATCGCAGAAAGTGAAAAATGGATAAAGAAGTTGTGGTACTTACGTACAATGCAGTATCACTCAGCAATGAAATCTATGTCATCAGGCCCATAGCAGCATAATGAGTGGATTCAGGTACGATGATTCTAACTGAAATAAGTCACACAGAAAAAGAAACATCATA